>NC_090374.1:31429680-32637426 GCF_036365525.1 Heterodontus francisci | reverse complement strand
CCGCAACTCCACCAACCTTTGTGTCGTCCACAAACTTACTAATCAGACCAGCTACATTTTCCTCCAAATCATTTATATATACTACAAACAGCTAAGGTCCCAGCACTGATCCCTGTGAACACCACTAGTCACATCCCTCCATTCAGAAAAGCACCCTTCCACTGCTACCCTCTGTCTTCTATGACTGAGCCAGTTCTGTATCCATCTTGCCAGCTCACCTCTGATCCCATGTGACTTCACCTTTTGTACCAGTCTGCCATGAGGGACCTTGTCAAAGGCTTTACTGAAGTCAATATAGATAACATCCACTGCCCTTCCTTCATCAATCATCTTTGTCACTTCCTGAAAAAACTCAATCAAATTAGTGAGACACGACCTCCCCTTCACAAAACCATGCTGCCTCTCACTAATAAATCCATTTGTTTCCAAATGGGAGTAAATCCTGTCCCGAAGAATCCTCTCCAATAATTTCCCTACCACTGACGTAAGGCTCACCGGCCTATAATTTCCTGGATTATCCTTGCTAACCTTCTTAAACAAAGGAACAACATCGGCTATTCTCTAGTCCTCTGGGACCTCACCTGTAGCCAATGAGGATGCAAAGATTTCTGTCAAGGCCCCAGCAATTTCTTCCCTTGCCTCCCTCAGTATTCTGGGGTAGATCCCATCAGGCCCTGGGGACTTATCTACCTTAATGCTTTGCAAGACACCCAACACCTCCTCCTTTTTGATAATGAGATGACTGAGACTATCGACACTCCCTTCCCTCGGCTCATCATCCACCAAGTCCTTCTCTTTGGTGAATACTGATGCAAAGTACTCATTTAGTACCTCGCCCATTTCCTCTGGCTCCACACATAGATTCCCTTCTCTGTCCTTGAGCGGGCCAACCCTTTCCCTTTCCTGTGCTGATGTCACTTTAATTTAAAGGGAGGTTAACTAAAATGTTTTTACTTAATTCTTATGATCCAAAAAGCTTAGATTTTAACTTTAATTTACTGAAAAATTATTTCGTCTTACTATCCCCTATTAATTGATTTTTAACTTTATCCCCCAGATCTGATTGATTAAATGAGCACACTTTTTAATGATATGGTAAATTATAAAATCCTCTTTTGTTGTTAGTTCCTATACTAATGAATTGATCAAGTCTTATTTAATATTTGATTAATTTAGATTAAATTAAAAGCCTGCCAGTATACTTCTGTTTCCCCGCTCTCTCTGATGATTGTGCTGCAACTCTGATGTAACTTTGAGATTTTTTTTCCCTGTGTTTGGCTCCGAATCCCTGCTCCTTTATCCCCAACCTCTGATCCTGGCGCTTTTGGTAACAAAGGTGTCTGTGAAGATTGCAGCTGGATGTCGGATAAGCGTATGATAACAGGCAAGTGGAGGAGTTGGAAGAGTTGATATAAAGGTAGAATTGGGTGTCGTGGTTCCGTAAATGTGGAAACTGATCCCATGCCTGAGGATGATGTCAGTAGGGGCTGCATGTAGGTAAGGTTGAAGCGGACTCGGAATGCTAATAGTGCAGGGGCAGGAAGAGAAGACACTGCTGAAAATGTGCCAACTTTGATCTGATATATGAGATTCACAATCAAGGGAGGGCAGCCCTGGAGAGCTGGAGAACAGAGGGGAGGCATTGGAGGGGGACAGGATGTTTAATATCAAAGCTATATCGAGGTTGAGTATGGTAAATGCATCAAAGTCACAATTATCAGCACACAGCCCAATTCATGACTTTATGATGGAGGGTAGGTCATTGAGGAAGCAGTTACAAAGTTACAAAAGTGACATAAGTTACATAGTTACAAAATATTTACAGCACAGAAGCTGGCTATTCAACCTCAAAACAACAACAACTTGCATTTATATAGCACCTTTAACATCCCAAGGTGCTTCACAGGAGTGCTATCAAACAGAATTTGACAGGGAGTCACATAAGGAGATGTTAGGACAGGTGACCAAACGCTTGTTCAGCGAGGTAGGTTTTAAGGAGTGTCCTAAAGAGAAAGAGGGGAACAGATGCAAAGAGGTTTAGTGAGGGAATTTCAGAGTTTAGGGCTCTGGCAGCTGAAGACATGTTCGCCAATGTGGAGAGTTTAAAATTGGGGATGTTCAAAAGGCCAAAATTTGAGGAGCACAGATATCTTGGATGGTTGTGGGGCTAGAGGAGATTACTGGGATAGGGAGGGAGGGGACGTGACCATGGAGGAACGTGACAGGATTTTATGCTCCTCATGAGCTTCCTGCCCTTCATCTAACCCCATCAAACTGAAGATGGTTGCACCAAGCATGCTCACTGAGGAATACCTGCAGTAATGTTCTGGAGCAGTTATGACTGAACTCCAACACCTTCCTTTTGTAAGAGGTATCACTTCAGCTGCTATAGGATTTTCCTTTTTGACCTTCACTGAGCTTAGTTTTGCTCAGGCTCTTACATAGAAACATAGAAAATAGGAGCAGGAGTAGGCCATTCAGCCCTTCGAGCCTCCTCCTCCATTCATCATGATCATGGCTGATCATCCAACTCAGTAGCCTGTTCCCGCTTTCGCCCCATACCCTTTGATCCCTTTAGACCCAAGAGCTATATCTAACTCCTTCTTGAAAACATACAATGTTTTGGCCTCAACTGCTTTCTGTGGTAGTGAATTCCACAGGCTCACCACTCTCTGGGTGAAGAAATTTCTCCTCATCTCAGTCCTGAAAGGTTTACCTCATATCCTTAGACTATGACCCCTGGTTCTGGACTCCCCCACCATCGGGAACATCCTTCCTGCATCTACCATGTCAAGTCCTGTTAGAATTTTATAGGTTTCTATGAGATCCCACCTCACTTTTCTGAACTCCAGCGAATATAATCCTAACCGACTCAATCTCTCCTCATACGTCAGTCCCACCATCCCAGGAATCAGTCTGGTAAACCTTCGCTGCACTCCCTCTATAGCAAGAACATCCTTCCTCAGATAAGGAGACCAAAATTGCACACAATATTCCAGGTGAGGCCTCACCAAGGCCCTGTAGAATTGCAGCAAGACATCCCTGTTCCTGTACTCGAATCCACTTGCTATGAAGGACAACATACCATTTGCCTTTTTTACCACTTGTTGCACCTGCAAGCTTACCTTCAGCGACTGGTGTACGAGAACACCCAGGTCTCTTTGCATATTCCCCTCTCTCAGTTTATAGCCATTCAGATAATAATCTGCCTTCCTGTTTTTGCTACCAAAGTGGATAACATTTATCCATATTATACTGCATCTGCCATGTATTAGCCCACGCACTCAACTTGTCCAAATCACCCTGAAGCCTCTCTGCATCCTCCTCACAACTCACCCTCCCACCCAGTTTTGTGTCGTCTGCAAATTTGGAGATATTACATTTAGTTCCCTCATCTAAATCATTAATGTATATTGTGAATAGCTGGGGTCCTGGCACCGATCCCTGCGGAACCCCACTAGTCACTGCCTGCCATTCGGAAAAAGACCCATTTATCCCTGCTCTTTGTTTCCTGTCCGCCAACCAACTTTCTATCCATCGCAAAACACTACCCCCAATCCCAGGTGATTTAATTTTAAATGCTAATTTCTTATATGGGACTTTGTCGAAAGCCTTCTGAAAGTCCAAATAAACCACGTCCACTGGCTCCCCCTCATCAACTCTACCAGTTACATCCTCGAAGAATTGTAGTAGATTTGTCAAGCATGATTTCCCTTTCGTAAATCCATGCTGACTCTGCCTGATTCTACCACTATTCTCTAAGTGCTCTGCTATAAAATCTCTAATAATGGACTCTAGAATTTTCCCCACTACCGACGTCAGGCTGACTGGTCTATAATTCCCTGCTTTCTCTCTACCTCCCTTTTTAAATAGTGGGGTTACATTAGCTACCCTCCAATCTGTAGGAACTGTTCCAGAGTCTATAGAATCTTGGCAGATGACCAGCAATACATCCACCATTTCTAGGGCCACTTCCTTAAGTACTCTGGGTTGCATGCCATCAGGCCCTAGGGATTTATCGGCCTTCAATCCCATCAATTTCCCCTACACCATTTCTCTACTAATAGCGATTTCTTTCAGTTCCTCTCTCTTACTAATCCCTGTGTTCCCAACATTTCTGGTATGATATTTGTATCCTCCTTTGTGAAGACAGAACCAAACTATGCATTTAGTCGGTCAGCCATTTCTTTATTCCCCATAATAAATTTCCCTGTTTCTGACTGTAAGGGACCTACATTTGTCTTCACCAATCTTTTTCTCTTCATGTACCTATAGAAACTTTTACAGTCAGTTTTTATGTTCCCCGCAAGCTTACTCTCGTACGCTATTTTCTCCTTCATAATCAATCCCTTAGTCCTCCTTTACTGAATTCTAAACTGTTCCCAACCCTCAGGTCTTTGGTGCCATATTCAATTATGTGTTGCCTTGATGTTGAGGGCAGCTATTCTCATCTGGCCACTAGTTTCCAGTTCCTGCATCCACATCTTGCTCTCTGGCTTTGAAAGTTGTGGTGGAATTCAGGCGATAAATTGGTGAGCAGTGTTTGGCTGAGTAGATTTTAGGGAGCTAGGAAAGAAATTAAAAAGCAGGACCTCAAAGGTTGTAATCTCCAAATCACTCCTGATGCCACGTGCTAGTGCATACAGAAATAGGAGGTTAGAGAGATGACTGCGTGGCTGGAGAGATGATGCAGAAGGAGGGCTTGAGATTCCTTGGGCATTGGGACCAGTTCTGGGAGAGGTGGGACCTATTTAGGCCAGAGAGGTTGCGTCATGGGGAGGCTTGCTTGTGCTGTTGGAGAAGGTTTAAACTAGCTTGCCAGGGGATGGGTATCCGAGCATAGATGCAGAAGGGAGAGAAGCAACACTGGAAATAGAAGACAGAGAGTTGGTAAGTGAGTGTGGAAAGTAGTGGAAACAAAGGCTAGAAAATAGGTAACAAAGGAATCTGGCAGTGATTAATGAAATGTAAATGGTGTTTAAATTCAATACATTAATGAAAATCTGCAATTGAAAACGAGTCAGCAATGTTGATCATGAAACTACCATTGATTGTCATCGAAACCCATCTGCTTAACTAATGTCCTTTCGGGAAGGAAATCTGCCGTCCTTACTGGGTCTGGCCGACGCATGACTCCAGACCCACAGCAATGTGGTTGATTCTGAACTGCCCTCTGAAATAGACTAGCAAGACAATCAGTTGTACAAAACCTATGCACAGAAGTTGAAAAGGAATAAAACTGCACGGAACACCTGGCATCAACCTAGGCACCGGAAACAACTATTGCAAATCCAGCGCTGTCGACTCTGCAAAGTTCTCCTTACTAACATCTGAGGGTTTGTATCAAAATTGGGAGAGATGTCTCGCAGACTAGTGAAGCAACTGCCTGACATAATCATACTCATAATCATACCATGCATCCAATATCCCAGACACCACCATCACCATTCCCGGTATGCCTTGTTCCACTGGCAGGACAGATCCACCAGAGGTGATGGCATAGTGGTATACAGTCGAGAGGGAGTTGCCCTGGGAGTTCTCAACATTGACTCCGGAACCCATGAAGTCTCATGGCATCAGGTCAAAAATGGGCAAAGAAGCCCCCTGCTGATTACCAACTACTGCCATCCCTCAGCTGATGAATCAGTGCTTTTCCATGTTGTGCATCACTTGGAAGAAGCACTGAGGGTGGCAAGGGAACACAATCTACTCTGGGTGGGGGACTTCAATGTCCAACACCAAGAGCAGCTCGGTAGCACGACTACTGACTGAGCTGAATGAGTCCTGAAGGACATAGCTGCTAGACTGGGTCTGCGGCAGGTGGTGAGAGAACCAAGAGTGAAAAACCTATTTGGTCTCGTCCTCACCAATCTACCTGTCACAGATGCATCTTTCTATGACAGTATTTGTAGGAGCGACCACGGCCATGTCATTGTGAAAATGAAGTCCCGTCTTCACTGAGGATATCCTCCATCGCGCTGTGTGGGATAGATTCAGAACAAATCTGGCAGCTCAAAACTGAGCATCCATGAGCAGCAGCAGAATTGTATTCAAACAAACCTCACGGCCTGGCGTTACCCTCACTCTACCATTACCATCAAGCTGGTTCAATGAGGAGTGCAGGAGAGAATGCCATGAGCAGTACCAGGCATACCTAAAAATGAGATGTCAACCCCGTGAAGCTACAACACAGGACTACTTGCATGCCAAAAAGCAGAAGCAGCATGCAATAGACAGAGCTAAGCAATCCCATAACTAATGGATTAAATCAAAGCTCTGCAGTTCTGCCACATCCAGTTGTGAATGGTGGTGGACAATTAAACAACTAACCAGAGGAGGAGGCTTTGCAAACATCCCCATCCTCACTGATGGGGGACCCCAGCACATCAGTGTAAAAGGCTGAAAAATTTGCAACCATCTTCAACCAGAAGTGACGAGTGGATGATCCATCTCAGCCTACTCCTGAAGTCCCCAGCATCACAGATTCCAGTCTTCAGACAATCTGATTCACACCATGTGATGCCAAGAAATGGCTGAAGGCACTGCATACGACAAAGGCTATGGGTCCTGACAAGATTTCGGCAATAGTACATACGAACATACAAATTAGGAGCAGAAGTAGGCCAAAGGCCCCTCTAGCCTGCTCCGCCATTCAATGAGATCATGGCTGATCTGTTTGTGTCTTGAATTCCACACTCCCATTTACCCCCAATAACCTTTGATTCCCTTGCCTAACAAGAATCTATCTACCCCGTCTTAAAATTATTCAATGACCCCGCCTCCACCACCTTCTGAGGCAGAGAGTTCCAAAGTCGCACAACCCTCTGAGAGAAAAAATTTCTCCTCATCTCTGTCCTAAAAGGGCGACCCCTAATTTTAAAACAGTGCCCCCTAGTTCTGGAGTCCCCCACAAGAGGAAACATCCTTTCCATATCCACCTTGTCAAGACCATTCATGATCTTATATACATCAATCAAGTCTCCCCTCACTATTCTAAACTCCAGTGAAAACAAGCCCAGTCTGTCCAACCTTTCCTCATAAGACAACCTGCTCATTCCAGGTATCAATCTAGTAAACCTCCTCTGAACCGCCTCCAACGCATTCACATCCTTCCTTAAATAAGGAGAGCAAAACTGTACACACTATCCGAGATGTGGTTTCACCAATGCCCTGTATAATTGAAGCATAACATCCTTACGATTATTTTCAATTCCTCTCATAAAAAAGGATAGCATTCCATTAGCCTTCTTAATTACTTGCTGTACCTGCGTATTAGCTTTTTGTGACTCCTGCACTCGAACAGCTTGATCCCTCTGCATCTCGGAATTCTGCAGTCGTTCTCTGTTTAAGTAATACTCTGCTTTTTTATTCTTCCTGCCAAAGTGAACAACTTCACATTTTCCCACGTTATACTCCATCTGCCAGATTTTTGACCACCAACTGAATCTATCTATATCGGACTGCAAGCTTCTTATGTCCTCTTCACAACATACTTTCCTACCTATCTTTGTGTCATCTGCAAATTTAGCCACCATCATTTAAGTCATTGATATAAATTGTAAAAAGTTGAGGCCCCAGCACAGACCCGTGTGGGACTCCACTTGTCACATCCTGCCATCCTGAATACTTGTGCTGCAGAACTAGCAGCGACCCTAGCCAAGCTACAACACTGGCATCCACCCGACAATGTGGAAAATTGTCCAGGTATGTCCTATCCACAAAAAACAGGACAAATCCAATCAGGTCAATTACCACCCCATCCATCTACTCTCGATCATCAGCAAGGTGATGGAAGGTGTCATCAACAGTGCTATCAAGCAGCATCTGCTTAGCAATAACCTGCTCGCTGATGCTCAATTTGGGTTCCGCCAGGGCCACTCAGCTCCTGACCTCATTACAGCCTTTGTCCAAACATGGACAAAAAAGCTAAACTCCAGAGGTGAGGTGAGAGTGATTCCCCTGCCATCAAGGCAGCAATTGACTGAGTGTGGTACCAAGGAGCCCTAGCAAAATTGGAGTCAATGAAAATCAAGGGGAAAACTCTCCACTGGTTGGCATCATACCTAGTACAAAGGAAGATGGTTGCGGTTGTAGGAGGTGAATCATCTCAGCCTCAGGACATTGCTGCAGGAGTTCCTCAGGTTAGTGTTCTAGGTCCAGCCATCTTCAGCTGCTTCATCAATGACCTTTCCTCCATCATCAAATCAGAAGTGAGGATGTTCGCTGATGATTATATGATGTTCAGTGCCATTCACAACTCTTCAGATACTGAAACAGCCCATGTCCATATGCCGAAAGACGTGGACAACATCTGGGTTTGGGCTGATAAGTGGCAAGTAACACTTGCACCAGACAAGTGCTAAGCAATGACGATCTCCAATAAGAGAGAATCTAACCATCTCCCCTTGACATTCAATAGTAGTACCATTGCTGAATCCCCCGAATTCAACATCCTGGGGGGAGGGGCGGCGGTGGGGGGGCAGGGTTACTATTGATCAAAAACGAAACTGTACCAGCCACATAAATACTGTGGGTACCAGAGCAGGTCAGAGGTTGGGAATTCTGCCAGAAGTAACTCACCTCCTGTCTCCCCAATGCCTGTCCACCATCTACAAGACATAAGTCAGGATTGTGATGGAATACTCTCCACTTACCTGGATGGGTGCAGCTCCCACAACACTCAGGAAGCTCAGTGTCAACTAGGACAAAGCAGCCCACTTGATCGGCACCCCATCCACCACCGTAAACATTCACTCCCTCCACCACCAATGCACAGTGGCAACAGTGTATATCAAGATGAAGATGAACTGCAGCAACTCACCAAATCTCCTTCAACACTACCTTACAAACCTGTGACCTTTTCCACCTAGAATGACAACAGCAGTAGTCATGTGGGAACACCACCATCTGCAATTTCCCCTCCAAGTCACACACCATACTGACTTGGAACTATATCTCCATTCCTTCATTGTCATTGGGTCAAAATCCTGGAACTCCCTTCCTAACAGCACTGTGGGTGCATCTACCCCACGTGGACTGCAGCAGTTCAAGAAGGCGGCTCACCACCACCTTCTCAAGAGCAGGGCAATAAATGCTGGCCTAGCTAGTGATACCCACATCCCCTGAACGAATGAAAAAAGCAAAGACAGTCAGCATGGTTTTGTTAAGGGAAGGACAGGCTTCTGCCTGTCAACAAGGCTGCAGATGCTTCCCGGCTCACCCCAACATTAAAATGGCAATCAGGTCCCGATGACATCATTAGGACTGGTCTAGCATAGTTAGAAAAGACCTGACCAGCTTCAGGCAGAAGTCCTTGGTACTTGCTATTTAAAATTGAAAGTCGGAGGGCTCAAGGCAGGAGGCAAACAAGTAAGTCGCCCGTTCCATTTCAACTGGCCGTCACCTTGGTTTCTGGTAGGCAAAGGGAGTTAAAATTCCTCCCATGTACTCAGTAACAGAAACAGAAAAATATTGTAAGGTACATACCAATAATATTGTATGATAGGAATATGAGATGAATGTGTCTCATGCAGCATTCAAAAGATTGATATAGGCTATGCCGAGAAAATACACTTTATCTTATCCACACTTCACCACATAAACATGTACAAGCAGGCAAGATTAGAGTTCAGACAGGGGCGCATTCTTTGTGATAGATTTTGAAGTTAAAATTGTTTGTGAAGGAACACTAAAATACAATCTATTACAGCTCCTGAACAGTTACCTCAAAAATTGCTCAACAAGCCCATAAAGTTGATGCTGTTCTGACACTGTGCTATTGATTTTCTTTGAGAGAGAGGCTGGTGCTCACCTTGAGAACACCAGTAGCGATATTGGAGCAGAGAGTGTGAGTGTGGAGAACTGACTGGGCATGAGAATGAATTGGAAACTGGGACAGTCTCATTCAATTAGTGAGTGAGTATCATTTTCCTGGTTGCCAGCTGAAATAGGATTGTTTGCTCAGCAGGAAATGCTGGTCCTGGGCAAGAGCTGCCTTCAGTCATTCAGATTAACAGTGCAGTCAGGAGTAAGAATGAAAGATAGAAAGATCATTTCTGAAAAGGTATGGTGGGGTGTATGGCAATTAAAAATGAGTCTGCCAATTCTCCAGTGGGTGGCAAGCCATTCATGCACCTGTGGCAAAGGTTGGTTTGGCTGTAATCCACAATATATTTCATCAGTCTGCAGCCATTCTTTCTTAGTTTGATGTCTTTCTCTGAAGATGCTGAGTTAACAATTGATTGCGACTGAATAACTTGCATGGACTCTTCAGAGAATATTAAGGGGGTGAATCTCCATGCTCGTCCATTGTATCTTTGGTGGAAGAGCCATAGAAGTCTAGTAAAAAATTATGTTTATGCCGTTCATATGAACATACATATGAACATGCAAACATACAAATTAGGAGCAGGAGTAGGCCACTTGGCCCCTCAAGCCTGCTTCACCATTCAACAAGATCATGGCTAATCTGATCATAACCTCAACTCCACATGCCTAGCCCCAATAAGCTTTCAACCCCTTGCTCATCAAGAATCTATCTACCTCTGCCTTAAAAATATTTAAAGACTCTGCTTCCACTGCCTTTTGAGAGAGAGAGTTCCAAAAACGAACGACCCTCTGAGAGAAAAGATTTCTCCTCATCTCTGTCTTAAGTGGGCGACTCCTTACTTTTAAAGAGTGACCCCTAGTTCCTCCAGGTTCATCTGTCTAAGTTACACTGGACAAGACGGAAATCCCTCTCCTGCATTTCGGCAAAAATGCAACATTGGTGCAAACTCACTTCTTGGCCTTTCACATTTTGAGGGAGAACTTAAACCTACTCACCCAGCAGAAAATATGTGAGTGGGCCTGAAAAATGGCTTGGTTACTTACCTACCAGAAAGCCACCTGGATTCCACCATTTCCAAATTCAAGTGAATACTTCTGGCTAAGCTGCTCAGCCAAAATTGGAAGGGTCCTAAATGACATATGCTAATCGGGGTCCATTGGTGTCATTGGGGTCTGACCAAGACTTTAACTGAGACCTGAGTGAGGAACAGGATCGGGAAGCTGAACAGCCCCATTTGGTAAGTTTTTACTTTATGTTGTGCATCATAAGGAGCGTTAAGTATTCCTCCTAGTCCCACAAGGAAAGCTTAGGCCTACCCTGTCCCGGATTTAGCCAAGTCAGCATGAGACCTCCCCAGAACTGTATGCCAGTGGGCAATTCTTGGTCACCTGATTTTCCAGAGGCTGGCAGCCACATCCCAACAACCTCCCACCCATATCAGGCAGGACATGTTAATGAGATCTGCCTGTTAAAATCACTCATACTGCTACTAATGGATAGAAAGTAACTGAAGCCAGCGGCTTCTCATCAGAAACCTGCTGGAAGCTAAATCGCACTCCCCCCAACCTATTTAGTTGATTCGAGTCAGAGTGTGACTGATACATTTTATTTTGCTTTTTGATGTGCTTTTTTTGAATTCAGGTTTGTTTGGATGTTTAGCACTTAATTTTTAGACTTTGGTATTGTTTGACAATCATTCACTTTTTGTTTCCTTCCACTGAAGGTTGTTAAACTTCGAATTGAAACTCCCTCCTCTGGTAGGATGGGAATTCCTCTAAAAAAAACACTCCTGCACTCAGAGAGTTACAGGATGCATGGGAATTCCACCGGAATGTGTGGAGGTCATTTGCAAAGACATTCCCTGCATATTCGGCATGAAAGAAATACTTGCATTTACATAGTGCCTTTCATGTCCACAGGATAGCCCAACACATTGTACAATCATTGAGGTACTGTTTGAAGTGTATTTATTGGCCTAATATAGGAAACAAAGCAGCTAAATTGTGCACTGCAAGGTTCTAAAACTGCACTGTAACCGTGACAAAATAATCTATTGTTTGAGTGATGTTGTTTGAGGGATAAACATTAGCTAAAACACTTGGAAGAACTCCCGTGCTCTTCTTCAAAATAGCATCATAGAGAGATACAGCACGGAAACAGGCCCTTTGAGTCTGTGCCAATCATCAACCACCTATCTATACTAATCCTACGTTAATCCCATATTCCCTACCACATCCCCACAATTCTCCTACCTACACTAGGAGCAATTTACCTATCAACCTGCAAGTCTTTGGCTGTGGGAGGAAACCAGAGCACCCGGCACCCATACAGTCACAGGGAGAACATGCAAACTCTGCACAGGCTGTACCGAGAACCAAACCCGGGTTGCTAACCACTGCGCCACTGTGCCGCCTGAAGTATCATTGGATCTTTTCATTGGATCTTTTGCATCCACCTGAGAAGGAAAACAGAGGCACAGTTTAACACCTCATCTTAAAGACAGTCTCTTCAACAGTGCAGCACTCCCACAGTACTGCACTGATGTGTCATCCTAAATTTTATGCTCAATTACTTGGAGTGGTACTTGGACGCACAATCTAATATCGAGGACAGAGTGCTACCACCTGAGCCACAGCTGCCTAGAGTGTACATTTAACACCAAAACCAAACATTGTTTCACAAGCAGTAGTCTGGAAGAAGCACATGTATAGTGACAGATGTGTCACAACCTGCAAGGAGTTTTGAGGGGGGCAGTAACTGACTTTCCAGTATGCAACTAAATACCTTTCTAATGACTGAGGGTTGATGTCCTTGCAAAATGTTAATGTAGTAAGACTTTCAGTTGTACCTGTACTGAGGTCTGGGCATAGACGAGATACAATGAAAGAGGTGGAAATTTGTCTTGGCATAGGCAGCAGCAAACATGAACCAATTTGAGGGGCAACATTTTATGCCATATTATCTTCAGCCTTTACCCAATACATGATATTTTCCAACAGTCTTTGCCAAATACCTCCTCAGACATCTGTCAAAGGCCATGTAGGTTAAATAAAAACAAGACTTTTAAATAGTGTGTCACACCAATGTGTTTTGTTGAATGATAATTTTTCTTTAATCCACTGACTGGCAATCTGAATTTTTTTTGAAGACATTTAAAAAGGAACACATAAAAAAAGATGATTTTGCTGGCAGCTTAGGATGGTCACTTAAATTGCAACACAGTATCCTACATTGCAAGGCTTGTGAGGAGGGAGATGAAATGTCTGCTCATTTCCCAGCAAGAACCAAGAACCAGGAAGATTAAGGGAACTGCCTGTTCTGTCAGCAAGAAGATATACTGATAACTGCTATGTTTGAATCACTGAGTGACTGTCATGTGACAAGCCCCTCTCTATCTGTGGTTTTAAGCTTGTGTTTCTCTGCAGCAGGAAGGAGAAGCTTCTGGACTCTGTATAGACCCAAGTGGGGTCTCGCTCCATTTCAGCTTACAAGCTATGAATGCTGCCTGTTGACTTACCACCTTTGCATACTCCAGCTAAAATCATAAATCCTGTTGGAGACAATCATCCATATAGCTGTCTCCAAGAGACTCACCAAACCTCTTCAAGCTTAAAGCCTCAGGACCACCGAATTCAACTGGATCAGCAAACGCCACAGACTGTTTACCCATTTTTTCCTATGGACTCTAACTCAACCAATCTACCTTTCTCCACTCTGTAACCTAATTGTGTGCGTGTAAAGCACGAGTGTGTGTGTGTGTGTGTGTGTGTGTGTGTGTGTGTGTGTGTGTGTGTGTGTGTGTGTGTGTGTGTGTGTGTGTGTGTGTGTGTGTGTGTGTGTGAGAGAAATTTGGTGCATAATTTATTATTTTAATTTGTTCGGTTTAGGTACAATAAAGCTAACTACTTTCTTTGTTAAACTTGAGCAAACCTGTTGAATTGGTTCTTGCTATGATCATAGCAAGCAAGTAATCAAAAACCGACTGAATTGGCCAGTACATCCACTTAAAAAAAGAATTAAACCTGTTGTTAAACCTGAAGGTAAAAAGGGAAGCTTTATCACCCCTCCTCACCTAACAGTAACAAGTATTTCTCAAGAGCATTGGACGTCTCAAAGTGCTTTACAGCCAATGAAGTAGTTTTGAAGTCTAGTCACTGTTGTAATGTAGGAAAATGTAGGGAACGCAGCAACCATTTTCTGCACAGTGTTATGACCGAGACGGGAGGAGTGCACTGTTTTTCTAGTTCCATTTCTCCACAGGTCACAAAATATATTTACATTTTTCCTCAGTTACTGATACAGTCAATCCGAGTTTATTTTATCCCAGAATAAAATACACCAACCAGGTTTCTTTAATAAACAACAAAATTTATCAGTTTATTTTAAAACAAGTCTTAACCAGTAATGATGCAAAGCATTAAAATATAAAAGTTCCCTGTTTACCTTAGTCCTCCCCCGTCCCGCCGCCACCACAACACACGCACACGTACATATACCAGTTAATCAAAAAAATAGAGATTTACCTTTAGAGCTATATTTAAAAAAAGAAAAAAGAATACTTTGGCCAAATACTTGCTAATTCTTAAAGAAAAAAGAGAAGATATGGAAAGTTGTCAGATGTCCTTTGTTTTGGTTTGGCGTCCCAAGTTCACATAGACGGCTGTCACTGGGATCTTCTTAAAACAGCTCTTGTCAGGCAATGTTGAAGATCAGTTTGGGCAGGCTTTCCAGGAAAAATGTAGCAGGCAGTTTCTTACACTTGCTTCTCAGCACTTTTTAAAGAGATGGAAAAGTTGGCAGGCTTTTTTAAAGAGATGGAACAAATTGAGTTAGGGTTTGCTCCCTTGGATAGCGACACCCACATGAATGAATAAAAAAAAGGCAGCCATTTATCTTTAAGTGTGTGCATCCCTTTAAATGTATCCTGCTGTCCAGATATGGTTCATTCCCAACTAGGGCTGGTTACTTATACAAAGCCAAAGGTGCACTTTGCTGTGAATAAGTATGACCTTGGAAAACTGTCAAATGTCAGCTCACTGCACTGCTTGCTAGCTTTGTGTCAATTCCAGCAGAAAAACCCAAGCTTAGCCTGAAGCAAAAAAAGACTTTAGATTATTGAATATTGTCATGATCCTGTTGTTTTTTTTCCAGGAAATATGCAGTGTGTCTTTAAGACAGCAAAAGATCAGCACTGCTTTAAGACAGCAAGATCAGAAATTACCAAGGAAAGTGCATCTAGGTTGCCCTGGATACAACCATTCAGAGACAGAGAACAGGATATACAATGTTGCCATTTAACTTTGAAACTGGCTGAAAAACTGGCTTTTGCAGAGACAGTTGAGGGACAGACACAGACACAGCTGGGACAGCATGAACTGAAGAAGAGATCTCAATCAATTTAAACTGAAGGAAGCGAAGTTAAACTGTGATTTTTTTACCTCTTAAAATTCTAAAAGTTAAGTCAGATTGATTCTTTTGAAAGTAGTTGTGAGTTGCTGATCTGCTGTGGTCATAACTGGAAGGAAGAGGAGTTTGAAGATTCGGATGTTGGACTGGATTTCCCAAATTCCTCATCGGACCCTGGAAGATTGCGAGTGGACTTTGAATCAGAGGACTATTTCATCAGGAAGCATAAATCTGAAATAACTTTATTGTTATAATATATTTTCATGTTGTTTTATCTTAGTAGTGTTTAAGATTTTAGTTTTTTCTAATAGATAGTTAACTTGTTGATATCTAAAGATACCTGGTATGGCTTGCCTCATTCGGGTTAATAGATTGTTCAATTCGGCTGTGGCTTTCTTTGATTTGGGAAATTTTAAAGATCTGTTATGTGATCTGTGGAGTGACGGGACTGAATTGAAGTGCACTGCTCCCACCGCAATCAGAATTATATATTTTGATTGGGGGCTTTGTCTTAAGTGGTCGTGCCATAATAATATATAAATGCTTGATGAAATTCCCTTGTCCTCAATCTTGAGAGGCATTTATTAGTTTACACTTTGCTGATGTCCACTAGTGTTGTGAATCACAGGTTTTATAAAAACTGGGGTGATATGCCAAGCACTATAAGTAGGAACACTGATGACAGCCTTTGTATCTGGGATCATTATGAAGGATACCAGGATTTTGGCAATATTTGGCAAATTTGGGATTCCAAGACCAAGTTTAAGAGGTATCTCACCATCTGTAATCACTGGAATAGAGCATTGAGATCTAGAAACACTGCAGAGATCTGAAAATATTGACAGCAGTAATGATATTCAGAAGCATTTGATGGGTGGCTCTGCTACCAGTTCTTATGAACTGCTATACTGCTCTTCCAGTGCTTGCAATTCTGAGGACAGCCTCCAATACTCCCAGGTGTCTGCCTTTGCTCAGTGGTAAGCACTCTCACTGCTGAATCAGAAGGTTGAAGGTTTAAGCCCCACTCCAGAGACTTGAACACCTAATCTAGCCTGACACTTCAGCGTGGTACTGAGGGAGGTGCTGTCCTTCAGATGAGATGTTAAAACAATGTATGCTGTCTGACAGATAAGCACTAGGTGGTAGACATTTTATATGCACATACATTCATACATATAATCACATAGTCTAGCAGTTGTGTTGTACCACTGGTAATAGTGAGTTGGGGAATATGTTGTTTTATAACAATAGAGATATGCCTTGTAATGAAAAACCATTAGGGCCACCAATTTACAATGACTGCATTCTGACGTTTGGTGGTAGTGTTAAGCAAATTGGTTGCCATATTTCCTACATTACAATGTACTAGCCTAGCACCAACTCATCTTAGATCTGGAAGACCATTTCGGATTGTCACCAAAGCCCTTCAGCGATTTGTCCTCAGCCTCGATGCTGGATGGCACAATGCTTGGAAGAACTGAGACCTACAAAATGAATTCCTTCTAGAGGACCCTGAACTACAGCCTGAAGGATCAAACCTCCCTCACAAAAGGTGCATAACCATCTACTGCCTCAGAACCGATAATGGTAGATGCTGCCACCTTCTCCTTAGATGGAAGATTAAAGCATCTCCAACATTCAACTGCAGAGCTCCTAATTAGACCCTGGGGTACAACATCGAATGCTCCCTTCACAGGAAATTTTCAAGCAGCCTACAAGGTATTCAGGCTGTTACACTGGAAGCTTTGGACTGGATCTCTGACTTAGATATTGATATTTGATTTGATTTTTGCCACGACTATAGAAAGTAGCTTACTGCAGTGACTACAGTTCAAAAGTGCTTCATTGGCTGTGAAACATTTTGGCATGTTTTGAGGTCATGAAAGGGTCATATA
Organism: Heterodontus francisci; assembly: GCF_036365525.1. Taxonomy (NCBI): domain Eukaryota; kingdom Metazoa; phylum Chordata; class Chondrichthyes; order Heterodontiformes; family Heterodontidae; genus Heterodontus; species Heterodontus francisci. The sequence goes on along the minus strand of NC_090374.1, from coordinate 32,620,296 downwards.
TAAATGCAATTCTTCCTTTTTCTAATATTGCAAACAATTACTTTTAGACTTATCTTAATACACAGCTTAAATAATATTGCAAATTGATTTCTCAAAACATTACATTTTATCTTCACTCATTCACTTGAGGCAAATTTATTTTGTTATCACAGACATTGCTTTCTCTACTCAGTTTCTTTTTAGATTTTTAATGCTTGTTTATGTTTATCATGATAAAGGATTTCACTGACTAGAAATGGAACTCTTATCCACTCTGCTGGCCACAATCAACATCAAACACTCCCAAAATAAAGCCATGCAGCCATATAGACAGTAAAGCTCTCTCTCCTTGGTCCAGAAATGTGGCCTAACCTCAAGCTCAGAAGAGGACCCCATACTCTGCTCTGCTTCATGGTGTGATCTTTCTTTATGTCTCACACCTGCCGGGCTCTGGAAGTAGAATCCTGCAATAATACAACATAAAAGGAGACCATTCAGCCCATCATGCCTTTGCTGGCTCTTTGAAAGAGCTATCTAATTAGTCCCATTCCACTGCCCTTTCTCCATAACCCTGTAAATGATTTCCCCTTCAAGTAGACTTCTGGTTTAGCAGCCCCAAATGCAGTTCTGAATATTTCTTCATACAAATTGATAGACAAATCAATAGAGAAATCAATATAGATGGTGAGATGGATAGATTTGGAGGTAGGGATACAGCGACATTGATTGTAGAATACAATTTCTTTGTGTACTTCCTTATTTGTTGAGCTCCACTTGCATGCACAATTAAAAGGGATTAATAAGATCAGGAGATTGTGGTATTCAACTCTTGGAGCATACCATTTGTTTACACCCTTCCCTTCATAAGTTTGATGGCCCAGGTTTGTGTCCAAGTATATAAGACAGTCCAGTACACCTACTCAGCATCTATGCTCCAACATTCTGCTCCCCACCTGAAGTTAAAGACCAGTTCTACGAGGAACTCCATAATATCATTAGTAGCATCCCCAATACCGAACATCTGTTCCTGCTGGGGGACTTTAATGCCAGGGTTGGGACCGACCATGACTCATGGCCCTCCTGCCTTGGGCGCTATGGCATTGGAAGGATGAATGAGAATGGACAGACACTGCTTGAGTTGTGTACCTATCACAACCTCTGCATCACCAACTCGTTCTTTCATACTAAACCCTGTCAGCAGGTTTCTTGGAGGCACCCAAGATCACGTCGTTGGCACCAGCTGGACCTCATCATCACAAGGTGAGCCTCTTTAAACAGCGTTCAAATCATATGCAACTTCCACAGCGTGGACTGCGACACCGACCACTCCCTGGTGTGCAGCAATATTACACTCAAGCCAAAGAAGCTGCATCACTCCACGCATCAACACTAGCAGAATTTCTTATCCACAGCTGTTACGTAAGTTTCTAAATTCACTTGAAAAAGCCCTTCAAAACACTCCCACAGGGGATGCAGAGACCAAGTGGGCCCACATCAGAGGTGCCATCTATGACTCAGCAATGACCACCTATGGCAAATGTGTGAAGCAGAATGCAGACTGGTTTCAATCTCACTTTGAAGAGCTGAAACCTGTCATAGCCAGGAAATGCATTGCACTGTTGAACTACAAGAAAGCCCCCAGCGAGTTAACATCCGTAGCACTTAAAGCAGCCAGAAGCGCTGCACAAAGAACAGCCAGGTTCTGCGCAAATGACTACTGGCAACACCGATGCAGTCATATTCAGCTGGCCTCCGACACTGGAAACATCAGGGGAATGTATGATGGCATTAAGAGAGCTTTTGGGCCAACCATCAGGAAGATCGCCCCTCTTCAAGTCTAAATCAGGGGACACAATCACTGACCAACATAAGCAAATGGACCGCTGGGTGGAGCACTACCTAGAACTGTACTCCAGGGAAAATGTTGTCACTGAGACCGCCCTCAATGCAGCCCTGTCTCTGCCAGTCATGGATGAGCTGGACGTACAGCCAACAAAATCAGAACTCAGTGATGCCATTGATTCTCTTGCCAGTGGAAAAGCCCCTGGGAAGGACGGCATTACCCCTGAAATAATCAAGAGTGCCAAGCCTGCTATACTTTTAACACTCTACGAACTGCTTTGCCTGTGCTGGGACGAGGGAGCATTACCACAGGACATGCGCGATGCCAATATCATCACCCTCTATAAGAACAAGGGTGACCGCGGTGACTGCAACAACGACCGTGGAATCTCCCTGCTCAGCATCGTGGGGAAAGTCTTCGCTCGAGTTGCTTGAAACAGGCTCCAGAAGCTGGCTGAGCGCGTCTACCTGAGGCACAGTGTGGCTTTCGAGCAGAGAGATCCACCATTGACATGCTGTTCTCCCTTTTCCAGCTACAGGAGAAATGCCATGAACAACAGATGCCCCTCTATGTTGCTTTCATTGATCTCACCAAAGCCTTTGACCTCGTCAGCAGACGTGGTCTCTTCAGACTGCTGGAAAAGATCGGATGTCCACCAAAGCTACAAAGTATCATCACCTCATTCCATGACAATATGAAAGGCACAATTCAGCATAGCGGCGCCTCATCAGACCCCTTTCCTATCCTGAGTGGCGTGAAAAAGGGCTGTGTTCTCACACCTACACTGTTTGGGATTTTCTTCTCCCTGCTGCTCTCACAGGCGTTCAAGTCTTCAGAAGAAGGAATTTTCCTCCACACAAGATCTGGTGGCAGGTTGTACAACCTTGCCCATCTAAGAACGAAGACCAAAGTACGGAAAGTCCTCATCAGGGAACTCCTCTTTGCTGACGATGCTGAATTAACATCTCACACTGAAGAGTGTCTGCAGAGACTCATTGACAGGATTGCGGCTGCCTGCAACGCATTTGCCCTAACCATCAGCCTCAAGAAAACGAACATCATGGGATAGGATGTCAGAAATGCTCCATTCATCAATATTGGCGACTACGCTCTGGAAGTGGTTCAAGAGTTCACCTAGCTAGGCTCAACTATCGCCTGTCTCTCGATGCAGAAATCAACAAGCGCATGGGAAAGGCTTCCACTGCTATGTCCAGACTGGCCAAGAGAGTATGGGAAAATGGCGCACTGACATGGAACACAAAAGTCCGAGTGTATCAAGCCTGTGTCCTCAGTACCCTGTTCTACGGCAGCAAGGCCTGGACAATGTATGTCAGCCAAGAGCGACGTCTCAATTCATCCCATCTTCACTGCCTCCGGAGAATCCTTGGCATCAGGTGGCAGGACCATATCTCCAACACAGAAGTCCTCGAGGCGGCCAACATCCCCAGCATCTACACCCTACTGAGCCAGCGGCGCTTGAGATGGCTGGGCCATGTGAGCCGCATGGAAGATGACAGGATCCCCAAGGACACATTTGTACAGCGAGCTCATCACTGGTATCAGACCCACCGGCCGTCCATGTCTCCACTTTAAAGATGTCTGCAAACAATACATGACGTCCTTTGACATTGATCACAAGTCGTGGGAGTCAGTTGCCAGCGATCGCCAGAGCTGGCGGACAGCCATAAAAGCGGGGCTAAAGTGTGGCGAGTCAAAGAGACTTAGCAGTTGGCAGGAAAAAAGATGGAAGCGCAAGGGGAGAGCCAACTGTGTAACAGCGCCGACAACCAATTTTATCTGCAGTGCCTGTGGAAGAGCCTGTCACTCTAGAATTGGCCTTTATAGCCACTCCAGCTGCTGCTTCACAAACCACTGACCACCTCCAGGTGCTTACCCATTGTCTCTCGAGACAAGGAGGCCAAAGAAGAAAGAAGATACTTGCATCTCTTTAAGATCACCTATTGTTCAAATTCCTCCTAGTTTCTTATTTTCTTCTCCTCACTGCCCTTACAGATGATAAAGTTATGCATACGATGAAGTTCTAAGCAAGTCCATGGGAGGAGTAATTTCTCTGTTCGTGATGTGTCATCATTGTAACAAACTAAAGCAGACTCCACTCTCAGTGGTCGAATAGATACAAAGACTGGAGCCTTATGCTCAAAACAAGTGAGATTTATTCACTGACAGCAGTTGTGTCCTTTAGTGCAGAGATGAATAAAACAGGAACAGGGATTACTTTCCAGCAGACAGATTCTCAATCTCACTGGACCATTTCCCTGCCCTTTATTCATCCAGGATGGGAGTCATTCCTGATTGACCTTAATTGTCTTTAAAGATTTCTTCACACTGTGAAGCTTTACCTTGGTCACTTGATATTTTTTACAATTTCTTAAAGCTGTACCTCTATAGTGGTAACAGAGATTTACAAAGCCTATGGCTCATGTTGTCCCTCTCTCACTCTGTAACACCATAATATAAACAGGCTTATGTGATACCTTCTGGATGGTATTTCTAATGAAATCTAACTGACCTATTCTTTTTATAAATATTTTATTACAGTCATAATTCAACAACACAATTTCCAAATCAATTTAAACCAAACACCAGTTCACACAAAAATGGATGAATTTGTTATTGGTTTGCGAATATTAATTATCTATGGAGTCCTCTGTTCACCTGCACTGTGGCAGTAACAGAATAAAAACAAATAAAAATCATTTTCTGGGACACAATGCTGATTGGCCTTTAGAAGCTGCAATCATTTCAAGGGCAGAAATGTAGGTTTGCCTTTTTACAACACTGATACCATTTAATAATCTGACTTTTTAGCTGTTTTAGTTTATCACTTTTCCATACCTCCATCATTCAGCTGGAGGGTGTATAGCTAACAGGTTTTGGACACTTTCAACTCAGATTAGAAAGAGAAATGTTTGCATCAGCAGCTCAATTAAGAAGGTCACATTTTTGCTTCAATATATCGAAAAAACATAGAAAAATAGGAGCAGGAGTAGGCCATTCGTCCCTTCGAGTCTGCACTGCCATTCAATACGATCATGGCTGATCATCCAAACTCAGTACCCTCTTCCCGCTTTCTCCTCATATCCTTGATCCCTTTAGCCCTCGGAACTATCTCTAACTCTTTCTTGAATATATTTAACGATTTGGCCTCAACTGTTTTCTGTGGTAGAGAATTCCACAGGTTCACCACTCTCTGGGAGAAGAAATCCCTCCTCATCTCAGTCCTAAATGGCTTATGCCTTATCCTTAGACTGTGACTCCTCATCCTGGACTCCCCCCGCCATCGGGAACATCCTTCCTGCATCTAGTCTGTCCAGTCCTGTTAGAATTTTGTAGGTTTCTATGAGATCCCCTCTCATTCTGTAAGTGACTTCTGAAAGACTTTTTTTATTTGTTCATGAGATGTGGGTATTGCTGGCTGGGCCAACATTTATTACCCAGCCTAATTACACTTGAGAAGGTGGTGGTGAGCTGAATTCTTGAACCGCTGCAGTCCATGGGGTGTGTTCACTTACCTGAAGACAGGAGCGGCGACGGCTGGCGGACCTGGGTGGAAGCTGGTCCAGAGAGGGAGCTGTAAAAGAGAATGTGGGGCTCGAGGCGCTCACTTATCTGAAGACAGGAGCGGTGGCGGCGGCTGGTGGTCCTGCTCTCCCTCTCGGCGCGCGCTGAGACTCAAAAAATAAAAATTATAGTGACACTGGATACGACAAAGGCTATGGGACTTGACAAAATTCCAGCAAAAGTACTGAAGACCTGTGCTCCAGAACTTGCTGCACCCCTAGCCAAGCTATTCCAGTGAAGCTACAACACTGGCATCTACCCGGCAATGTGGAAAATTGCCCAGGTATATCCTGTACACAAAAAGCAGGACAAGACCAACCCGGCCAATTACCACCCCATCAGTCTACTCTCAATCATCTGCAAAGTGATGGAAGGTGTCATCAAGCAGCACTTGCTGAACAATAACCTGCTCAGTGATACCCAGTTTGGGTTCCGACAGGGCCACTCAGCTCCTGACCTCATTACAGCCTTGGTTCAAACAAGGACTAAAGAGCTGAACTCAAGAGTTGAAGTGAGAGCAACTGACCTTGACATCAAGGCGGCATTTGACTGAGTATAGCATCAAGGAGCCCGAGCAAAACTGGAGTCAATGGGAATCAGGGGGAAAACTCTCCGCTGGTTAGAGTCATACCTGGTGCAAAGGAAGATGGCTGTGGTTGTTGGAGGTCAATCATCTGAGCTCCAGGACATCACTGCAGGCGTTCCTCAGGGTAGTGTCCTAGGCCCAAATATCTTCAGCTGCTTCATCAATGACCTTCCTTCAATCATAAGGTCAGAAGTGGGGATGTCCGCTGATGATTGCACAATGTTCAACGCCATTCGCGACTCCTCAAATACTGAAGCAGTCCGTGTAGAAATGCAGCAAGACCTGGACAATATCCAGGCTTGGGCTGATAAGTGGCAAGTAACATTTGCGCCACACAAGTGCCAGGCAATAACCATCTCCAACAAGAGAGAATCTAACCATCTCCCCTTGACATTCAATGGCATTACAATCACTGAATCCCCCACTATCAACATCCTAGGGGTTACCATTGTCCAGAAACTGAACTGGAGTAGCCATATAAATACCGTGGCTACAAGAGCAGGTCAGAGGCTAGGAATCCTGCGGCGAGTAACTCATCTCCTGTCTCCCCAAAGCCTGTCCACCATCTACAAGGCACAAGTCAGGAGTGTGATGGAATACTCTCCACTTGCCTGGATGGGTGCAGCTCCAACAACACTCAAGAAGCTCAACACCATCCAGGACAAAGCAGCCTGTTTGATTGGCACACCATCCACAAACATTCACTCCCTCCACCACCGATGCACAGTGGCAGCAGTGTGTACCATCTACAAGATACCCTGCAGCAACTCACCAAGTCTCCTTAGACAGCACCTTCCAAACCCGCTACCTTTACCACCTCAAAGGACAAGAGCAGCAGATGCATGGGACCATCACCACCTGCAAGTCCCCCTCCATCCTGACTTGGAACTATATCGCCGTTCCTTCATTGTCGCTGGGTCAAAAACCTGGAACTCCCTTCCTAACAGCACTGTTGGTGTACCTACATCACATGGACTGCAGTGGTTCAAGAAGGCAGCTCACCACCACCTTCTCAAGGGCAATTAGTGATGAGCAATAAATGCTGGCATAGCCAGTGACGCCCACTTCCCATGAATGAATAAAAAAAAATCATAGGAAAACTGCAAGTTGATTGGCTGGGTGAGTAGAAACTGTTAGTGCATTTAAATAGCTGAAAAAAGGGAAACTTTTTTTGTTGAAAAATTACCTCTAGTGATAAGGTGAGTACTGCAAAAGTTTTTTTTAAATTCAGTGTAACTTATTAAGGACTTTAGATTATAGTGGGTAGAACAAGACTCCTAGTGTAATTAGTATTTTTAAATTAAGGGAGTAACTAATTAATCTAAGGGTAAGTCATGACAGGAGAGCTCAGCCCCGTGATATGCTCATCCTGCGCTATGTGGGAAATCAGGGACGCTTCCAGTGTCCCTGACGACCATGTGTGCAGGAAGTGTATCCATCTGCAACTACTGGTTACCCACATTATGGAGCTGGAGCTGCAGGTGGATTCACTGTAGAGCATCCGTGATGCTGAGAACATCGTGGATAGCACGTTTAACGAGATGGTCACACTGCAGGTAATGGCTGCACAGGCAGAAAGGAGATGGATGACCACCAGGCGGAGGAGTAGGCGCAGGCAGGTAGTGCAGGAGTCCCGTGTGGCCATCCCCCTCTCAAACAGATATAGCGCTTTGGATACTTTTGGGGGCATGACCTCCCAGGGAAAGCAGCAACAACCAAGTCCGTGGCACCACTGAGGGCTCTGCTGCACAGCAGGGGAGGAAAAGGGGTGGAAGAGCGATAGTGATGGAGGATTCTATTGTACGGGGTGCTGTTAGGCGTTTCTGTGGCCACAAACGAGACTCCAGGATGGTATAAAAACAAAAAATGCTGGAACCACTCAGCAGGTCTGGCAGCATCTGTGGAAAGAGAAGCAGAGTTAACGTTTTGGGTCAGTGACCCTTCTTCGGAACTGACCCGAAACGTTAACTCTGCTTCTCTTTCCACAGATGCTGCCAGACCTGCTGAGTGGTTCCAGCATTTCTTGTTTTTATTTCAGATTTCCAGCATCCGCAGTATTTTGCTTTTACTCCAGGATGGTATGTTGCCTCCCTGGTGCTAGGGTCAAGAATGTCATGGAGTGGTTGCAGGACATTCTGAAGGGGGAGGGTGAGCAGTCAGAGGTCATGATGCACATTGGTACCAACAACATAAGTAGAAAGAGGGATGAGGTCCTGCAACAAGAATTTTTGGAGATAGGTAGCAGATTAAAAAGCAGGACCTCAAAGGTTGTAATCTCTGGATTACTGCCCTGTGCCACGTGTTAGCGAGTATAGGAATAGGAAGATAGAGCAGATGAATGCGTGGCTGAGGAGATGGTGCAGGAGGGAGGGCTTTAGATTCCTGGATCACTGGGTCTGTTTCTGGCAAAGGTGGGACCTGTACAAGCTGGGCGGGTTGCACCTGATCCGGAATGGGACCAACATCCTTGCTGGGTGGTTTACTAGTGCTGTTGGTGGGGCGGCGGGGGGACGGGGGGGGGGGGGGGGGGAGGGTTTAAACTAATTTGGCAGGGGGATGGGATACAGAGTGGAGGTACAGTAGGGGTTGAGGCATAGTCAAATATAGACGAAAAACTGAGTCAGTCTGGAAGGCAGAGCAAATATAGACCTGCTAAGGCACAAGTGAAAAATGCAAGGCTGGATTGCATTTACTATAATGCAAGGAGTCTTACTAATAAGGCAGATGAATTGAGGGCATTGATTAGCACATGGGATTATGATATTATTGCTATCACAGAGACATGGCTGAGGGAGGGGCAGGACTGGCAACTCTATATTCCAGGGTATAGAATCTTCAGGCGTGATAAGGGAGGGGAGAAAAGAGGAGACGGTATTGCACTGTTGATCAATGAGTCAATTACTGCAGGAAGGAAGGATGATATCTTGGAAGGTTCCTCAAAGGAGTCCATATGGGTAGAACCTAAGAACAAAAGGGGGCAATCACTTGGCTGGGCATGTACTACAGGCCTCCAAACAGTCAGGGAGAGAGAGTGGAACAGAGTGGTCAGCAAATCTCAGAGAGGTGCAAAAATAATAAGGTAATAATAGTAGGGGATTTCAACTTACCTAATATCAACTGGGATAGTCTTAGTGCAAAACGCTTAAAGGGGGAGGAATTCTTAAAATGCATACGGGAAAGCTTTTTGAGCCAGTACGTAGAAAGTCCTACAAGAGAAAGGGCAGTGCTGGACCTAATCCTAGGGAATAAAGCAGGACAAGTGGGAGAAGTATCAGTGGGGAAGCATTTCAGGGATAGTGACCATAACTCTGTAATATTTAAGGTAGTTATGGAAAAGGACAAAGACGGGCTAGAAATAAAGGTTCTGAATTGGGAAAAGGCCAATTTTAATTTGATAAAACAGGTTCTGGCCAAAGTGGACTGGGAGCAGCTACTTGCGGAAAATTCTACATCAGACCAGTGGGAGTCATTCAAAGAGGAAATAGTGAGGGTTCAGAGCCAACATGTACCTGTTAAGGTGAAGGGTAGGACCATCAGGCCCAGGGAACCCTGGATGTCGAGGGATATAGACTATTGGATCAGGAAAAAAAGGAGGCTTATGGCACATTTGGAGTGCTGAAAACAGCGGAGGAATTAGAAGAGTATAGAAAGTGTAGGGGTATTTAATTAAGTAATTAGGAGAGCAAAGAGGGGACATGAAAAAACATTGGCGGGCAAGATCAGGGAAAATCCTAAGGCGTTTTATAACTCTATTAAGGGCAAGAGGACAACCAGGAACAGAGTAAGGCCCATTAGGTACCAAAATGGTAATCTTTGTGCGGAGCCGGAGGACATAGGTGAGGTTTTAAATGATTACTTTTCATCTGTTTTCAGTGTGGAGAACGATGATGTAGGTGTAGAGATCAGGGAGGGGGATTGCGATATACTTGAACATATTAACATTGAAAGGGAAGAAGTTTTAGATGTTTGAGCGGGCTTAAAAGTGGATAAATCCCCAGGCCCAGATGAGATGCATCCCAGGCTGTTATATAAGGCAAAGGAGGTGATAGCAGGGACTCTAACACAAATTTTCAGATACTCTCCGGCCACGGGAGAGGTGCCAGAGGACTGGAGGACAGCGAATATGGTACCATTATTCAAGAAGGGTAGCAGGGATAGACCAGGTAATTACAGGCTGATGAGTATAACATCAGTGGTTGGAAAACTATTGGAAAAAGTTCAGAGGGACAGGATTAATCTGCACTTGGAGAGGCAGGGAATAATCAGGGATAGTCAGCATGGCTTTGTCAGGGGGAGATCATGTCTAACTAACTTGATTGAATTTTTCGAGGAGATGACTAGATGTGTAGATGAGGGTAAAGCAGTCGATGTAGTCTACATGGACTTCAGTAAGGCTTTTGATAAAATCTCGCATGGGAGATTGGTTAAGAAGGTAAGAGCCCATGGGATCCAGGGCAATTGGGCAAATTGGATCCAAAATTGGCTTAGTGGCAGGAAACAGAGGGCAATGGTCAAGGGTTGTTTTTGCGAGTGGAAGCCTGTGATCAGTGGTGTACCACAGGGATCGGTGCTGGGACTCTTGCTGTTTGCAGTGTACATTAATGATTTAGACATCAATATAGGAGGTATGATAAGTAAGTTCACAGATGACACGAAAATTGGTGGTGTCATAAATAGTGAGGAGTAAAGCCTTAGATTACAGGACAATATAGATGGGCTGGTAAGATGGGTGGAGGAGTGGCAAATGGAATTTAATCCTGAGAAGTGTGAGGTGATGCATTTTGGGAGGACTAACAAGGCAAGGGAATATACAATGGATGGTAGGACCAAAGGAAGTACAGAAGGTCAGAGGGACCTTGGTGTACTTGTCCATAGATCACTGAAGGCAGCAGCACAGGTACATAATGGGGTTAGGAAGGCATATGGGATACTTGCCTTTATTAGCCGAGGCATCGAATATAAGAGCAGGGAGGTTATGATGGAGCTGTATAAAAGGCCATTGAGGCCACAGCTGGAGTACTGTGTCGAGTTCTGGGCACCACACTATAGGAAGGATGTGATTGCACTGGAGAGGGTGCAGAGGAGATTCATCAGGATGTTGCCTGGGCTGGAGCATTTCAGCTATGAAGAGAGACTGAAAAGGCTAGGGTTGTTTTCCTTAGAGCAGAAAAGGCTGAAGGGGGACATGATTGAGGTGTACAAAATTATGAGGGGCATTGATAGGTTAGATAGGAAGAGATTTTTTCCCTTAGTGGGGGAGTCAATAACCAGGGGGCATAGATTTAAGGTAAGGGGCAGGAGGTTTAGAAGGGATTTGAGGAAAAATTTTCACCCAGAGGGTGGTTGGAATCTGGAATACACTGCCTGAAGGGGTGGTAGAGGCAGGAACCCTCACAACATTTAAGAAGTATTTAGATGAGCACTTGAAATGCCATAGCATACAGAGCTATGGGCCAAGTGCTGGAAAATGGGACTAGAATAGTTAGGTGCTTGATGGCCAGCACAGACACGATGGGCCAAAGGGCCTGTTTCTGTGCAGTATAACTCTATGACTCTAGATACACCAACAGTGCTTTTAGGAACAGAGTTCCAGGATTTTGACCCAACGAGAGTAAAGAAACGGCGATAAGGTTCCAAGTCAGGATGGTATGTGGCTTGAAAGAGAACATGCAGGTGTTCCCAAGTATCTGCTGCCCTTGTCCGTCTCGGTGGTAGAGGTGGTGGTTTTGGAAGGTGCTGTCGAAGGAGCCTTGTTGAGTTGCTGCAGTGCATCTTGTATATAGTACACAATGCTGCCACTGTGAATCGGTGGCAGAGGGATTGAATGTTGAAGATGGTGGATGGGGTGCCAGTCAAGCGGGCTGCTTTGTCCTGGATGATGTTGAGGTTCTTGAGTGCTGTTGGAGCTACACGCATCCAGGCAAGTGGAGAGTATTCCATCACATTCCTAACTTGTACCTTGTAGATGGTGGACAGGCATTAGGGTGAGTTACCCGCCACAGAATTCCCAGCCTGCTCTTGTAGACACAGCATTTTGTGGCTGGTCCAGTTCTGTTTCTGGTCAATTGGTTAAACATGATTTTCCTTTCACAAAATCTTGTTGATTCCGCCTGATTACTTTGAGTTTTTCTAAGTGCCCTGCTATAACGTCTTTAATAATAGCTTCTAACATTTTCCCTAAGACAGATGTTAAGCTAACTGGCCTATAGTTTTCTGCTTTCTCTCTCCCTCCCTTTTTGAATAAAGGAGTTACATTTGCTATTTTCCAATCTAATAGAACCTTCCCCAAATCTAGGGAATTTTGGAAAATCAAAACCAATGCATCAACTATCTCACTAGCTACTTCTTTTAAGGCCCCAGAATGAAGTCCATCAGGAACCGGGGACTTGTCAGCCAGCAGCTCCAACAATTTGCTCAGTACCACTTCCCTGGTCATTGTAATTTTCTTGAGTTCCTCCCTCTCTTCCATTTCCTGATTTATAGCTATTTCTGGGATGTTACTTGCCTCCTCTATAGAGAAGACTAATGCAAAATACCTGTTCAATTCATCTGCCATCTCCCTATTTTCCATTATTAATTCCCCAGACTCACTTTCTATAGGTCCAACGGTCACTTTGTTAATTCCTCATTTTTAAAATATCTATAGAACCTCTTACTATCTGATTTTATATTTCTAGCTAGCTTTCTCTTGTACTCTAATTTCTCCCTTCTTGTTAATCTTTTACTCATTCTTTGCTGTTTTTTATATTCTGTCCAATCTTCTGACCTGCCACCCATCGTAGCGCAATTGTATGCTTTTTCTTTAAGTTTGATACTATCTTTAATTTTTTTAATTAACCACAGGAGGTGGGTCCTCCCCTTGGAATTTTTCCTTCTCATTGGAATGTATCTATTCTTTATATTCTGAAATATCCCCCTAAATGTCTGCCACTGCATCTCTATTGACCTATTCCTTAACTTAATTTGCCAGTTCACTTTAGCTAGCTCTGCTTTCATGCCCTCATAATTGCTCTTAGTTAAGTTTAAAATACTTGTCTTAGACCCACTCTTCTCTCCCTCAATCTGAATGTAAAATTCAATCATATTATGATTGCTGCTGCCTACGGGTGCCTTCACTATGAGCTTCTTTGCACGTATATTCAGCAGACTAAAAAATGAAACATCATTTTTGTACTAAATTGAATCTGTCGCAGCACTTACCTATTGGCTTAATTGCTAATTTTCTACCTAGATAATAATATATAATATAAGCAAAATACTGCAGGTGCTGGAACTCGGAAATGATAACAAAAAATCCTGCAGGTAAATGAGCATCTTTGAAGAGAGAAACAGTATTAACTTTTGAGGTTAATGACCTTTCATGACATGTTAAGTCTGTTTCTTTCTCCATAGATTTGTTTATGAAGGTGATCCATTCTTAAAATGTTTTGAGGACTTGTGCTAAAGATATATGGACATTGGTTCATTTGGAAAACTGAAAAGATTCCACAGATGTGTTTTTTTTTATACAAGGGTCACTGTCAGGACACGTGAGGTTTTGTTTGAAAACAAACCTTTACTGGATATCACATGCTTTAAGCTAGATAAACAACAAAGCCTTGGTGACTCGGGAGAACTGTTTACAGAGAAGTGAGATGTCAAGATTTATGATGGTCAAGAGTTGGTTTCGCTTTTGAAATATTGTTTTGTTCAGTTGGTGTGTGGACTATTTTGAAGGCATTTGGAGGGTAGCCTGCCAAGAAAGAACCACCCAGCTCACCTCTTTCCTCCGGTCTCTGAAAAATCCTGTGTATCCAGTGTGATAACTGAAACCCCTGATGCCACATTTCTCCTGGAAGGCCTACCAGACTAATTCTCAATATTTCCAGAGCAAACTTCTTTTGAAAAGATCCCAGTGACCCATCTCCATGGACCCGGATACCAGATCAAAGGGACAACTGACTGATATCCTTCCATATCTTCTCTTTTTCCTTCAAGAATTCACAAGTATTTGGCCAAAGTTTTTTTTTGTCTTTTTGTAAAGTGAATATCTGCAGAGAAAACTTTTTTATTTTTTTCATTAACCAGTGTGTGTGTGTGTGTGTGTTGGGTCTCGAAGGGACTATATATGTTTACATTCGTATTTCAAACTGTGTGTTAATGCTTTGCATCTTTACTGGATAAGTCTTGTTTTCTAATAAACTGATAATTTTGTTGTTTATTAAAGAAACCTGGTTGGTGTATTTTATTCTGAAATAAATAATAGAGTATCTGATTGGCCATATTGGTAACTGGGTGACCTGTGGAGAAGTGGAGTTAGAGAAAGAAGTGCACTTCTCCAGCCTCGGTCATAATAATGTTGCCTGACCTGCTAAAATGCTTCCAGCATTTTCTGTTTTTCTTTGAACAAAAAGAAAAATGTAAGAACTTGCATTTATACAGTGCCATTCAGGATCTCATGATGCCCCAAATAATGCAATGAAGTACTTTTGAAATGTAGTCATTGCTGTGATGAAGAGAAACAGGTTCCATATGCAGCAATGTGATGATGACCATCTGTTTTAGTGGTGTTAGTTGAGGAATAAATATTATCCATGACACTGGGAAAGTACCTTTGCTCCTTTTCAAAATAGTGCCATGGGATCTTACACGTCCAAATGAGAGCAATCTAAAGCCTGAGATTACTTAACTGCACAAATGCAATGTGGTAGTAAAACGTTCAAAATAGATAAAAAAAATGTCTAACATTAATTTCTCACTGAGTGCGAACAGCATCAACAATGTACAGAGAAATTGGAGATTCATGATTAGCATGCTAAACAATGGATGCAGTACTCATCGTCACTGAGCCCTACTTGTTCATTTTTGGGCGATTCTAGCTTAACTATAAATGAAGTTTTTCTGTAACAAGTCTAAATAACAGCCTATCAGAATTCTCTTGCGTCTGCCTCTTCTGAGACTTGACCAAGGTTGAGCTCATTCAAAGAACCCTCCAGCTATTCAGAGACAATTTCTCTAATCAGTACAGGAAGCATAAGGGTCTTTATGTTATTCTTTTTCAGTCAGATTCTGTAAGCAATCTACTGGTATTTACACCATTAAACCCAGTTTCTGCAAACTTGCAGCAAATCTGTTAGCCTACTTGAACAGCTAGTTATCCAGAAACCTGACTTAAACAGCTTAAGCAGCCTAGGCTGGCTCACAAGTACAAGATTCCTACAATCTAATTTATGATGAATTTACATACAACTGTAGCATTGTTGCAAATGATGCTGCAATTATCGCGTAAATACAACATGAATCTGAATGCAGGGCCTGATCTGACAGCAGAGTAAAGCAGAATGAGGCTCCTTGGAGGAGAGAATCTCATTCGGGAATCTATGTTATATTATTGGGTCTGATCCGTCTGTCTTTCTTACCCAGGTGTTTCAGCTTCCATATTTTAGAACAGTTTCAAATGCAGGTTTTGCTGCCTTCCCCCAACCTCTCCCCTCCCCTAGCCGTGGTAGTGTCTTCACTCTGATATCTAGGTAAGATTTTAAAAGCTCATAACAGTGAACAGAAAGCATTTCTCATGATTTTTTTAAAAGGTTATTCACAGGATATGGGAGCATCACTGCCTTTAGTACCCATCTCCAGTTGCCTGGATAAGGGGGCAATGGTGGGGTCTATAGCCCTTGTGATGATGGTCCTCTCACAATGGTGTTAGATGGTGAATTCCAGGATTTTGACCAACCAGTGTTGGTGGAATGGAAGTAAATATTGGAATCAGGATGGTATGAGACAACTGGATTCAGCATACGGTTCCAAACATTTCTTTTCATCTGCTGCGTAGAACTAACATCAGAATTTGTTATCGATTGAACTTCTAAATTAATTTATTGAACAATAAAAGAACAAATAAATAAATAACTATTATATTCATGAAATACAGAAAATATTAAAAATGCTTGGAATTCCTTGACTAAAGTATACTTTATAAGTTATTTTTAAACACAGTTATTGCCTTTATCTCTTCTTACCAACTGCAGGAGCTAATTGGCATGACAGATTCTTTCCATAAGTTTCAGTTGATGCTCTCATTGGGAAAATGCAAGTTAATGAAATACACCTGAAAATAGCCGCTGAGATTTAATGATTTGAATAACTGTTGCCTGATTAAAATGAAACTGTCAGTAATGCGTGTAAACAGAACTAACCACAATAGCTCGGATTTTGCTGTAATAAAAATGGCGAGGGTAAATCTGACAGCAACTTGTGGCATTTTCAACAGCAAAATCCAGAAGTTGCTGCAGTGATAGCCTGCTCTTGCATAGGGCTGAATTTAGTGAGCCCATTGAGGGTCCCGGTGGCAGACCCGGAAGTCGGCGCCATTCCCGCTAGTCATGTGGCAACTGGCCCACAGTGATCACATGGCGGGCGGCCACTTTGCAGAGTGGAGGTGCGGGGTCTGTCCAATAATGTAGCGGGACGGGATGCCAGATGTCAAATACTGTGTCAGATGAGTCTGGAGGCAGGCACTGGTTCCATATATAAAGCCCTGCCAGCCCTGCTCGCATTGCTCCCTCACATTAATTTGCTGGTAGCTTGTCAAAACTGAGATCTGTGTTGCCGTAACTTTGGACCCACCAACCCCCAGAGAAGCACCCTGTAGGATGGCAGAGGCAAGACACAGGGTTGCCCCAGGGTTTAGCAATGCCTACCTGCAGATTTTCCTCCAGGCTGCAAGGATAAGGTGGGAGGTCCTCTTCTTCAGCCTGACCAAGCAAGCCTGGATGGAGATCGCCGAGGAGGTCAGCAGTTGTGGGGTCACCTTCCGAAACTGGGTACAGTGCCACAAGAGGGTCAATGATCTCCTGCATTCTGCCAAGGTGGGGTGCTCCACACCTCCCTCCATTTCAGTGATTGCAGGTGACTATGCAGGAGGATGCAGGGCATGGGGAAGGTGGCACTATAACAGCAACAGCAGAGGGGGTTAGGCATCACCTCATCCTGATAGATGCATGGCTGCATCTCTGCCACATGTCGCTTTCTTTCACAACTCACCTCATTAACTCCTCTGAGAGCAGGTGGGGGCATGAGCTATACATGATACCCCAGTAGGGGACGAGGGGCTGATAATAGCAGAGCTGTCTTGTTGATCTCTTTGTAAAGTATGACTGTCTCCCTCTTTCCACTTGCGGGACAATTGGGCCCAAAACAGGAGGGAGACAAGCCGGATTGGCGGATGCATCCCAGATTTTCATCCTCTCTCCACAGCATAGGATCATAGAAAGTTTAAGACGCAGAAAGAGGCCATGTGGCTCATCGTGTCTGTGGCGGCTGAAAAACAATCCATCTGTTCTAATCCCACCTTCCAGCGTTTGGCCCATAACCCTGCAAATTACGGCACTTGAGGCACATATCCAAACTCCTTTTGAATGAGTTGAGGGTCTCTGCCTCCACTACCCTTTCAGGCTGTCAGTTCCAGACCCCCACCACCCTCTGGGTGAAAAGGTTTTTCCTTATCTCCCCTCTATTTTTTCTATCCATCACTTTAAATCTATGCCACCTCATCACTGCTAAGGTGAATAGACCCTCACGTCCACTCTGTCCAGGCCCCTCAAAATGTTGTACATTTTAATCAGATCTCCCCTCAGCCTTCTCAGTTCCAAGAAGAACAACCCCAGCCTATCCAATCTTTCCTCATAGCTGCATTTTTCAAGTCCTGACAACATCCTCGTAAATCTCCTCTTTACCCTCTCTAGTACAATTACATCCTTTCTGTAATGAGGTGACCAGAACTGCACACAGTACTCAGGTTGTGGCCTAACTAGTGCTTTATATAGCTCCAGCATAACCTCCCTACTCTTATAATCTATACCTCAGCTAATAAAGGAAAGGATTCCATATGCCTTCTTAGCCACCTTATTGACCTGTCCTGCAACCTTCAGGGATCTGTAGACATTCACTCCAAGGTCCCTCACTTCCTCTACACTTCTCAGTATTTTCCCATTTATTGTGTATTCCTTTGCCTTGTTTGACCTCCCAAAATGCATCACCTCACACTTCTCCAGGTTGAGTTCCATTTGACACTTTTCTGCCCATCTGACCAGACCATCAATATCTTCCTGTAGCCTACAGCAGCCTCCTTGCTTTTTACCACAGTCAATCTTTGTGTCATCTGCAAACTTCTTGATCATGCCCCCTTACATTTAAGTCCAAATCATTAATATATACCACAAAAAGCAGCTGTGGAACGCCACTGGAAACAGCCCTCCAGTCGCTAAAACAACCGTCAGTAATTACCCTTTGTTTCCTGCCACTGGGCCAATTTTGTATCCACCTTGCTGCATTTCCCTGAATCCCACGGGATTTTAGTTTTTTAACCAATCTGCCATGTGGGACTTTGTCAAAAGCCTTGCTGAAATCCATGTAGACCACATCAACTGCATTACCCTCATCTATCTTCCTTGTTACTTCTTCAAAAAATTCGATCAAGTTGGTCAAACGAGATCTTCCCTTAACAAATCCATACTGACTATCCTTGATTAACCTGTGCCTTTCTAAGTGACAATTTATCCTGTCTCTCAGAATAGCTTCCAATAATTTTCCCACTACTGAGGTTAGACTGAATGGCCTGTAATTATTTGGTTTATCCCTCGTTCCCTTTTTAACAACGTTAGCAGTTCTCCAATCCTTCGGCACCACACCTGTATCCAATGAAGACTGGAAAATGATGGTCCGACATTCTGCTATTTCCTCTCTAGCTTCTTTTAACAGCCTGGGGTACATTACATCTGGCCCTGGTGATTTATCAACTTTCAAGGATGCAAATCCCATTAATACTTCCTCCCTTCATCACATCCAATACTTCACACTCCTTGGCCTTAACTATAACATCTGCATCCTCCCCCTCTTTTGTGAAGACAGATGCAAAGCATTCATCAAGAACCATACCAACATCTTCTGCCCCTACACATAGGTTACCTTTTTGGTCTTTTATGGACCCTCCTCTTTCCTTAGTTATCCTTTTACACTTAATGAGTTGATAAAACATCTTTGTGTTCACCTTTATTTTGCTTGTCAATATTCTTTCATGCCCTCTCTTTGTTTTCCTAATTTTCTTTTTGATTTCACTCCTGCACTTTTTATACTCCTCTCGGCTTTCTGTAGTATTGAGTTCTCTGTGTCAGACATAAGCTTTCCTTTTCTGCCTTATCTGAACCTGTAAGCTCCTTGACATCCATGGGGCTCTAGAGTTGGCCATCTCACTCTTTTTCTTTGTGGGACATGTTTAGTCACCGGGGAGCGGAGGTAGATCGGACCCGGAGGGGTGGAGATGCTTTCACTGCTTCAGTGTTCCAACTGAAACTGAGAAAAATATGAAAAAAGTGAGGTCACAGGAAAACTGTCGGGAATCTGCACTAAATTTGAAAAACTAATTTGAAAAACTAATGAACTAAAGTAAAGTAGAGATGGCAGGGCAGGTGATGTGCCATAGCTGCATGATGTGGGAGCTGGTAGATCCCATTGCAAGCCACAGTGACCACATCTGCAGCAAGTGCTTGCAGCTCGAAGAACTTCGGCTCAGAGTTGATGGGCTGGAGTCTGAGCTTCAGACACTGCGGCACATAAGGGAGGGGGAGAGGTTCCTGGACACTACTTAAGGCAGTCACACCCCACAGATTAAGTATCTCAAATTTGGCCAGTGATCAGGGACAGGAGGGTGTGACTGCAAGTGAGGCAGGTAGAGGGATCCTGAATTCAGCAATGGAGGAGCCTCAGCTCTTGACCTTGGCTAACAGGGACGAGGTACTTGCTCCCTGTGTGGATGAGGAAAGGGACTGTAAGGAGGATCAGCAAACTGACCACTGCACTGTGGTACAGGAGGCCAGTCAAGCGGGGGAAGCAAAAAGAAAAGTGGTAGTGGTCGGAGATTCCATAATTAGGGGTACTGATAGCATCCTTTGTAAGCAGGACCGAGAGTCCTGCATGGTATGTTGCCTACCCGGTGCCAGGGTGAGGGACATCTCTAACCAGCTTGAAAGGATATTGGAGAGGGAGGGGGAGGATCCAGATGTTGTGGTCCACGTTGGGACAAACAACATAGGCAAGGCTAGGCAAGAGGACCTTTTTGGGGATTATCAAGAACTAGGAACAAAATTAAATAACAGGTCCTCAAGGGTTATAATCTCTGCATATTACCTGAACGACTTGCAAATTGGCATAGGGATAAGAAAATTAGGGAAGTAAACACGTGGCTAAAGGACTGGTGTGGGAAAGAGGGGTTCTATTTCATGGGGCACTGGCATCAATATTGGGGCAAGAGGGAACTGTACCGTTGGGACTGGCTTCACCTGAACTGATCCGGGACCTGTGTCCTAGCAGAAAGGAAAAATAGGGTGGTCACAAGGACTTTAAACTAGTAAATGGTGGGAGGGGGAGGCCTCAGTGGAAGTCAATACAGTTTCAAAAACAAGTAACAGGGCAGAGAGTAAAGAAACAGTCAGGAACCCTACTTCAGGAACTGCAGGTAATGGCAAAACTGCAAGAAGTATACTGGTTAAGCCAGAAGAGAGAAATAATAAACAGGCGAATAAGGCATCAGTGCTGAGGGACAGGTTAGGGGGTACAGCCCAAATAAGAGTTCTATATACAAATGCACGGAGTGTATGGAATAAACTAGATGAGCTGCAGGCGCAAATTCAAATGGAAGATTATGATGTGGTGGCCATTGCGGAGACGTGGCTGCAGGATGGTCGGGACTGGGAACTAAATATACCTGGTTATAAAGTTTACAGGAGGGACAGGGGAAATGGTAGAGGGGGTGGAGTAGCCTTACTGATTAGAAATAATATTACCTCATTGGTGAGGGAGGATATAATGAGGGGGAAGCATCCAATGGAGACCTTATGGGTGGAACTGAGGAACAGAAAAGGATCTAAAACTGTAATAGGTGTTGTGTATAGACCCCCTGGTAGCAGTTCTGAGGTGTTAGATTGTATAAATGCACAAATTAGGCAAGTGTGTAACAAAGGCAGAGAAGTATTAATGGGGGATTTTAACTTACACTTAGATTGGGAGAGGCAGACTAGCACCTGTCAGAAAGGTAGTGAATTTCTGGAATGTGTCCGGGATAGTGTCCTACAGCAATATGTCCTAGATGCAACAAGGGGACAGGCAATATTAGATCTAGTTATGAGTAAGGAGCCAAATTTAATGAGTAGCCTAACTGTGTGTGAACATTTATCAAATAGTGATCACAACATGATCGAATTCAGGGTAGCGTTTGAAAGTGAAAAGCACGAATCAGCTACTAGAATTTTAGACTTGGGTAAGGCTGACTTTAACGGGATGAGACAGAAACCTCCACGGTAAACTGGGAAGATTTGTTAATGGGTCAAATGACTGAAGAACAGTGGAGAATATTTAAAGAAACATTTAATGAAATTCAGAGCAAGTATATTCCCCTGAGAGGAAAAAGCTCCACTGCACAGAAAAAACAGCCATGGACAACTAAAGAGATTAGGGATAGCATAAAACAAAAAGAAAAGACCTACAAAAATGCAAAATGCAGCACAGATCCGGCTGAATGGGATCGATACAAAGACCAGCAAAGGGTCACAAAGCAGCTGAGAAGAGCTACTAAAAGAGATTATGAAAGGAAACTTGCAAGGGACATCAAAATCAATAAGAAGAAATTCTGTAGTTACATAAAGGGAAAATGGGTGGTCAATAGCAATTTAGGCCCACTAAAAGCTGAAAATGGAGATATTGTCATTGATAATGGGGAAATGGCAGACATGTTGAACAATTACTTTGCCTCAGTATTTTCAGTTGAAAAGGAGGATAACTTGCCGGAAGTCCCGAAAAAATTAATAGCCAATAGGGGACAAGGACTTAATACCATTAACGTAAGTAAACCATCAGTAACAAGGAAATTAATGGAACTAAAGAGTGAGAAATCCCCAGGACCTGACGGTTTCCATCCGAGGGTGTTAAAGGAAGTAGGGGAGCACATTGTAGATGCCCTAACTATAGTCTTTCAGAGTTCCCTAGATTCAGGAGTGGTCCCTCTGGATTGGAAAGTTGCACATGTCACTTCACTTTTTAAGAAGGGTGAATGGCGGAACCAAGGAAATTACAGACCAGTTAGCCTGACATCTGTGGTGGGCAAGTTGCTGGAGTCTATAATCAAGGATAGGTTGACTGAACAGCTAGAAAAAGTTTAGTTAATCAGGGACAGCCAGCATGGATTCATGATGGGAAGGTCATGCCTGACAAATCTCATTGAATTTTTTGAAGCAGTGACTAAGGTAGTGGACAGGTGAATGTCTATGGATGTTATTTAAATGGACTTCCAGAAGGCATTTGATAAAGTCCCACATAAGAAACGGTTAACCAATGGAGTTGAAGGCAAATTATTGACATGGCTAGGACGTTGGTTGAGTGGTAGGGGACAGAGATTGGGGATAATGGGTAAGCACTCTGATTGGCAGGATGTGACTAGTGGTGTCCCGCAGGGATCTGTGTTGGGGCTTCAATTATTCACTAATGACTTGGATGATGGCATAGTAAGTCATATATCCAAATTTGCTGATGTTACAAAGTTAGGCGGAATTGTAGACAGTCGAGATGATAGCATAAAATTGCAAGGAGATATTGACAGAGTAGGTGAATGGGCAAAACTGTGGCTGATGGATTTCAATGTGGGCAAGTGTGAGGTTATCCATTTTGGACCAAAAAAGGATAGAGCAGGGTACTTTCTAAATGGGAAGAAGTTAAGTACAATGGATGTCCAAAGAGACTTGGGGGTTCAGGTGCCTAAATCTTTAAAATGCCATGAGGAAGTGCAGAAAAAAATCAAAAAAGCTAATGGAATGCTAGCCTTTATATCGAGTGGATTGGAGTATAAAGACACAGAGGTTATGCTGCAGCTGTACAAAACCCTAGTTAGACCCCACTTGGAGGACTGTGAACAGTTCTAGGCATCACACCTTAGAAAGGATATATTGGCCTTGGAGGGAGTGCAACGTAGGTTTACAAGAATGATACCTGGACTACAGGGGTTAAGTTACGAGGAGAGATTACACAAATTAGGCCTATTTTCGCTCGAATTTAGAAGGTTAGGGGGGTGATCTGATCGAAGTCTTCAAGATATTAACAGGAAAAGACAGGCTAGATAAAGATAAACTATTTCCTCTGGTTGGAGATTCTAAAACTAGGGGACATCATCTAAAAATTAGGGCCAGACCGTTCAGGAGAGATGTTAGGAAGCACTTCTTCACGCAAAGGGTGGTAGAGGTTTGGAACTCTCCCCCACAAACAGCAGTTGAAGCTAGAACAGTTGTTAATTTTAAATCTGAGATAGATAGATTTTTGTTTAGCAAAGATATTAAGGGATATGGGCCAAAGGCTGGTATATGGAGTTAGGCCGCGGATCAGCCATAATTTCATTGAATGGTGGGACAGGCTCGAGGGGTTGAATGGCCTACTCCTGTTCCTATCTTCCTATGTTCCTTGAATCTCCCCTTTGAATTCCTCCCACTGTTCTGATGCTGATTTACCTTCAAGTAGCTGTTTCCAGTCCACTTTTGCTAAATCACTCCTCAGTTTAGTAAAATTGGCCTTGCCCCAACTGAGAAATCTAACTCCTGTTCTATCTCTGTCCTTTTCCATAATTATGTTAAAATTGACTGAATTATGATCACTACCACCAAAATTCTCTCCCACTGCCACTCCTTCAACCTGCCCATCTTCATTTCCTAAAAATAAGTATAAAACTGTGCCCTCTCTATTGGAATTGCTACATACTGGGCAAAAAAGTTCTCCTGAATGCACCTCAAGAATTTTGCTCTCTCAATTCCTTTCAAATGAAAACTATCCCAGTTAATATTGGGGTAGTTAAAATAGTAACAAGCAGAGGATGAGGCATTCGAATTAGTGAGATCCAAGGCAGCCGCGCCACATCAAATGGAGACACTGGAGTCTCTGTGCAAGAGAGTGAGGATTGGCTTCTATCACTGTTCATTTCTGGAGACCCACATCATGTTTGGTTGGCATGACGAGATGCGCACAGCCTAACCCACATATGTTTTTGTTCTGTCATGCAGCCACAGGAGACTCCAGCTGAAGGGAGAAAGCTGTCAACCTTTGATGAGGAATCATAGTCAGAGGAAGGACCGTCCATTACTCTCCTATACCTTCCACCAGCGCAGATACTTTTACCTCGGTGGGTTTCTGCTCAGTTGTAGAATCGTGGTCATAAGCTGGTGAGAGCCCTGCAACTGTGCTAGAGCAGGTGGCTGAGACAGTTGAGGCCTCTGACAGTTGGAGTACTGTGGGTGGTCAGGCCTATGCTGAGCCCCGGTCCCATGACGAGCTTCTGGTGTTGACAGCACAAGGCATGCTGGAGATGCAGATAGAGGTGAGGCAACATCTGGCAGAGATGCCAGAGGCCATGCCCAGCCATGAGCAGATGATGGAGGAGTCCATTCATGTCATGAGTGCTGCCATGTCTCAGGTGTGTGAGCGCATGGCTTCCTCCATTGAAAGGTTGGTGACCCTCATGGAGAGCTAGATCCCACAATATGCACAGACCTGCACCCCAACACCTCAAAGCAGCAGTGGCAAGGCGAGAGAAGGACATGGCGCCTGGAGTCTTCACCAGATCATCGTCCTTCTCTGCTCAGCAGAAAGGTTCAAGTAGCCTTGAAAGGGAGGAGGAGAGGCTGACCTCCACAGCTGGGGGCTCTCCTCAGGGCACTCTAAGTGTGGACAGTGGCTTCTCAGCCCCTCTGCCAGTGAGCCCAGCTCCAGCAGCCGCAATGCCTGAGGAGAGTCCTGCACCAGCGCAGGAAACCCGTAGGCAACTGGGGCTCTCCAGACCTCAGGCAGCCAGAGGACGGCCGCCAAAGTCATCCCAGACCAAGGGGTAGCCTGATCATCAGTCTACTTCCAGCCCAGCTGCAAGCAATGTGTTTGCACCTCATAGAAGCACTGATAAACATATAAAGAAAACTACCTACAGACACTTGGGGGTTCATGAGTGTTTGATATCTGACATCTTATGCTTCAGATAAAGTTCTTTTGTTCAAGCAAATAACTTTAATTTTGTTAAAGTGATTAATCTATCACGCATTAATTGTGAGTTGCTGACTTCCCCCTTCCCCCTTACTGGAATGCCAATGTAGGCCTTCATTTGAATATGATCTCCCATGGGTACTGGCACGTGGTTCAGCTGGGTGCTAGGCACAGAACACAAATGAAAAGGAGGTGACAGACTGCATGCATTGAGGTGAGTCTTTATTGTTTTTACTCTGAGTGGCCATCAGGGTGGCTGGAAGCTTTAAGTATGAGACTGTCTTTTGCCCCTTGGCCCATCGCTCAATCTGCCTGGTCTCCGGTGCAAGGGCTTCATATCCAGTGCTGCCTGCTCATCTCCTTCCTGCACATCCTCCTCATTCAGTCATGTCCTCAACATGCAAGGCCTTCCCCCCTCTGCCCTGCTAGATTGTGCAGAGCACAGCAGACCACAATGATACATGAAACCCTTGCTGTGGCATACTGCAGAGCTCCACTTGATTGATCCACGCAACAGAATCTCATCTTCAACAGTGCAGTCGCCGGCTCAATGGTTGCTCGAATGGAGCTGTGCATGTGTTCTCCTTCTCTTCTGCTGCATTGCCAGGGTTCCTCACAGGCGTCAGTAGTCAAGTCGGCAATGGGTAGCTCGTGTCCCCGAGAGTCCATCCCTAAAGGCAAGCAGGGGGCCTGACAAAATGTGGCACCTGGGACTGTCAAGGTGTGTAGGCGTCATGGTTGCTTCCCAGGAAGCAGGCATACACCTGCACTTTCAGTGGTCACAGGCCAATTGAACGTTGATAGAATGGAAGCCCTTCCTGTTGATGAAGGTAGCTGGCTTGTTCATTGGAGCCTTGATGGCCACGTGCATGCAATCTATCGCACCTTGCACCCAGAGAAATTCAGCGATGGCCCTCTCAACCTGACTGTCAACGTCAGTCCTGAAGTGAACATTGTTAGGACCTGGTGAACAGGGGTCCAAGGGTTCCCTCTAAGCCTTTTTCTGGTTTAACCATAACAGGGTTTAATTTTAGAAACACTGTTTTTAGCTCCCCCTCAGTGAATCCTTGTTCACTGCTCCAATTGTAAGGCCAAGCAATCAAACAGATTACCTTCGATTTAAACAAGAAAGGTGGAAATTTATTAATCTTAAACTCTAATCCGGTTAACAAGAGTAAAAGGGTAGCTAGGGAGAGAGTAGGTGCCCTTAAGGATCAGTGTGGCAATCCATGTGTGGAGCCACGGGAAATGGGCGAGGACTGAAATGAATATTTCTCGTCCGTATTTACCGTGGAGAAGGTCATGGAAGCTAGTGTGTTCAAGGGAGGGAACACCAATATCCTGGAGCATATCAACATTACAAAGGAGGAGATATTGAAGGTTTTGAAGTTAATTAAGGTGGATAAATCCCCAGGGCCTGACCAGGTGTCTCCTAGGATGCTATGGGAAGCAAGGGATGAGATTGCTGGGGCCCTGGCAGAGATTTTTGTATCATCGTTAGCCACGGGTGAGGTACCGGAAGACTGGAGGATAGCTAATGTTGTGCCTTTATTTAAGAAGGGCAGCAGGGATAAGCCAGGGAACTACAGGCCGGTGAGCCTTACATCAGTGGTGGGAAAATTATTGGAAGGGATTCTGAGAGACAGGATTTATATGCATCTGGAAAGGCAAGGTCTGATTAGGAATAGTCAGCATGGCTTTGTGCGTGGGAAATCATGTCTCACGAATTTGATTGAGTTTTTCGAGGAGGTGACCAAGAGGATTGACGAGGGCAGAGTGATGGACGTTGTCTACATGGACTTTAGCAAGGCCTTTGACAAGGTCCCGCATGGTAGGCTAGTCCAGAATTTTCGAACACATGGGATCCAGGGTGAGCTAGCAAATTGGCTTGGTGATAGGAGGCAGAGGGTGGTAGTGGAGGGTTGTTTTTCAGATTGGAGGCCGATGATCGGTGGTGTGCTGCAGGGATCTGTGTTAGGCCCTCTGTTCTTTGTCATATATATTAATGACTTGGATGTAACTGTGAGGGGCATAATTAGTAAGTTTGCAGATGACAGGTTGGTGGTATAGTGGACAGTGAAGAAGGTTGTCTAAGGTTACAACAGGATATAGATCAACTGGGAAAGTGGGCAAGGGAGTGGCAAATGGAATTTAACACAGAAAAGTGTGAAGTGATGCATTTTGGAAGTTAAACCAGGGCAGGACATATACAGTGAATGGCAGGGACCTGGGGAGTGTTGTTGAGCAGAGAGACCTTGGGGTGCAAGTACATAGTTCACTGAAAGTGGCAACACAGGTAGACAGGGTGATGAAGAAGGCGTATGGCATGCTTGCCTTCATCGGTCAAGGGACTGAGTACAAGAGTTGGGATGTCATGTTACTGTTGTACATAACATTGGTTAGGCCGCATTTGGAGTACTGTGTGCAGTACTGTGAGCTCAAGAGGGTGCAGAAAAGATTCACAAGGATGTTGCCTGGTTTGGAGGGCTTGAGTTATAAAGAGAGATTGAGTAGGCTGGGTCTGTTTTCCCTGGAGCGAAGGAGGCTGAGAGGGGACATGACAGAGGTATATAAAATTATGAGAGGCATAGATAGGGTAGACAGCCAGAGTCTGTTTCCCATGGCAGGGGTGACTAAAACTAGAGGGCATAGATTTAAGGTGAGAGGGAGGAGGTTTCAAGGGGATCAAAGGGGTAGATTTTTCACACAAGGATAGTGGGTATCTGGAACGAGCTGCCTGAGGAGGTGGTGGAGGCAAAAACAGTAGTGACATTTTAAGAGGACTCTGGACAGGTACTTGAATGAGCAAGGCATAGAGGGATATGGAATTAATGCAGGCAGGTGGGATTAGTATAGATAGGCATTATGGTCGGCATGGACGCGGTGGGCCAAATGGCCTGTTTCTATGCTGTACGACTCTATGACTCTGTGACTCTACAACAACTAAGAATATGCAACACAATCATGCATGCGCAATAAACACACATACAGATAGACACAGACAAAGTAGAAAAGAATGAAGTGGAAACGTTTGAGGCAAAATCGGGATTATAATTACAGTCCTTTGAGTTCAATGTGGAGTCATTGATTGCCGATAAGTACTGCTGTTTGTTGAGGCCCAGTTCACGCTTCAACTTGTTTCGATGTTGGAGTGTTTTCTCTCTTGAGGTTTACGTGCCTTCCATGGGTTTGGTGGCTTGGGAGAAAGCAAGAGAGAGACAACAGGAGAGAGGCTTCCTTGTTCCAGGTTCAGTTGCAAACTTGCCTTCCCAATCAAATTGTCCTGTGGCTAGTTCAAAAAACCTGGACCAGCCAATTAGTCACGTGACCAGCTGGTTTAACCAGTCCTGGCTTTGTGGATTGTATCACCTTGACACTCCCTGGAATGCACTTCATTATACTTTCAATGTCTGGTGATCAAAATCCATTTGGATTACTTGGATCAGGGAGTAATTCTTTTGTCTCTCCAAACACTGTCTATTAATATGCAAATGTTCTTCCAGCCAAGCATCTGGTGATCTTCAAACAAGTAAGTTCTTCACTCCAGCAACAGTTTAAAATCAATGTTCATATGGCAAAATTAATATGCCTCATTCTTGGCAGGTAAGGGTCTGCATGCAATTTTCTAAAAGAACATTTAATTAAAAGGGACTAGAGCGAGGATAAGGACAAGAAAACACACATCCATCTCTCTCATTCATTCAGAACCCTATCAATTATTAGAGCCTGCCTTTTCTTGATAGCAGTGCTGCTTTAAAAGGCCCTTTTCAGCATCCCAATAAAGATGTGGTCACTGGGGAAGTTTTTTTCATTTTGCACACTTCCCTGAATGCCTAGGGTCTCTTTGTTCTTGTTGAGGTCTGCAGGGGGAGGGTTATATTTAATTAGCCCTAGGTTGGAGTTCTGCTCAGTGGGCAGTTCCACTCTGAACTCTCTTTCAGTGCTTTGGTGTGTCCTGCAAGGGCTTTTCGCCTACGGCGATGGTTGGTTCCCTTTTTTCCCGACTGTGGGGGGCAGATTCTTTGCTAATCTTCCCTTTGTCCTCTGGGACACTCCTGCTTGCAGCTATTTGTTCAGATTCTGCTGCACTCCCCTGGCGCACTTCGACTAGGTGAGACATAACCCTCACGGTGTCTCTGCCCTCTTGAGGACTTTCTTTGTTTTTGCAGGTTCCTGTAAATGCTGTTAGCAACTCTGGTGGAGTGCTTCTAGTGTCTGCATTTACATAGGAGGATGTGAGATCTAACTTTTCAAATATTTCAGGATTGGCTGACCGGACAGTAGGGGTTTTCATTTGGGATTTCTCCTGGACTTCCTTTAACCTGCCCTCTTGGTCCCTTTTTCTCCATTCTTTTATAAACTGTTCCCAGCCTTGTGCCTGCCTCTCCTCTTTCTTTCTCGGCAGGGGTCCCTTACAGTTCACCAACCCTCTGCAGGAGGGTCCTCCAAACACTGATACAGGACTTAGGGGTGCAGATTTCACTATAGGTTGGGGTTTCCCCTCAACCTGGCACATGTGGCAACTCCTACAGTACTCCACCACATTTTTGTGGAGTTTTGGCCCGTCAGACTGCTGCCTTATACAGGCTTTGGTTTTTCATATACTGACATGTACAGCCACTGCAAACTCAAGGGACACTCTTACTATTTCTCTCCATTACCTCTGCGGCACCACTAACTGGTGAACCACTGTCCACTCCTTGATCTCAGGTCTGTGAGGAGAATTCCATTTCCTCATCAGTACCTCATTCTTTAAATAGTAGCAATCAGGGACTCCCTCTGCTTCACTTTCAGACTAGGCAGCCTGTGCTAACTCTCGCAACACTGGGTCAGCTCACTGAGTCTCACCTTGGGAAAATTTATTTAACTAATTTCCTGGGTCTTCTAACTTTCCAAAGAAAGTCTCGGAAAGACTGACATCATGGTCATCTGCCTGCAGTGTCAATTCAATCTCCTCTGGGGGAGCTGGTTTGATCATGGCCTCATATTTACACATTCAGTGAAACTGCAGGGGACCATCTTCTGCCACTGCCCTGTCTGTCTGACTTGTGCGCTCTCTTTTTCACCACTGGGGGGGCTACCACCTTCATCCCTGCCAGATCATTACCTAGGAGCAGGTCAACCCTGTCCACAGGTAAACCAGGGACAAACCCTACTGCCACCGGTCCCAAAACTAGGTTGCAAGTGCACTCGGTGTACAGGTACAGGCATACATTGCCCTCCAATTGCATTCACCACCACTCTGGTATTCACTGCACTCTCTGGCGGAAATGTCAAGCCTTTTCCCAGCAAAATGGATCTAGCGGCCTCTGTGTCCCTGAGAATTACTATGGGCTTGCATGCCCCACTCGAGGGGTATCGGGTTACTCTCCCTTCAGACACAAGACCCTATTAAATTTTCCTGCACTTGCAGCGGTAGACTTCCTGGGTCTCACTCTTACTGCAATTTCACCACAGCTTGTTCTGCTGTGCTTTCCATCAGCGTCCCTTCTCCTACACTGAGTGGGTGTGCCCTGGTTAACCCTATAGGTTTTCTCTTTAGTTTCCAGCAGTCAGCTCTTAAATGCCCTGCTTTATTACAATGGAAACATATAGATCTCCGGGTCTCACTCTTACTTACAGCACCTTCCTATTTGGCTTGAAGAGGGCACCCCATGTCTCCTGCTTTTCTTTCCCTCCCAGAACTGCTTGGGCTTCTATCACCTTCCCACCCTTTGTCCTTATTGGATTTGTGGGGGTGATTTGGAAAGCTTTTCCCCTGGGAAACCGACTTATAAATGAGAGCTCTATGAACGATTTGTTCCTCCACATGTGTCTTTATGGAGAGAGAGAGAGTTTTTAAATTCCTCTAACAAAATTATTTCTCTGAGATTTTCATAGTTGAGCTGTACTTTAACAGCCCTCAGTCACTGGTCAAAAACCAGCTGCTTATTTCTCTCAAACTCCAGCTGTGTTTGATCAGGTTGCTTCTTGAGGGTTTTAAACTTTTAGTGATAGTCTCCCGGTACTATCTCATATGCCCTGACGATAGCATTTTTTTGTCAGTTCATTATCTGATGAACTCTCATCTAACAACATGGAATAAACCTCGTGGGCTTTTCCTACTAATTTACTCTGTATCATCAGAGTTCAAGCCTCAGCTGGCCACTTTAACTGCCTTGCCAGTTTTTCAAAAGATACAAAAAACGCTTCCATGTCTCCCTCATTGAATTTTGGGATCAGTTGGGAAACTCCTAACAATTCTGTACCCATCCCTGAATTACACTCATCCACATTGGCCATGCTTTCACTGGGGTTACTCTGTCACCTCCCCCCGCCCCCCCCCCCCCCCCCCGCCTAGTTAACTCAAGCCATCTTAGCCCTCTCTCATCACATTATTTCTGGAAGGTTCTTTCTCTTTCTCTCTCCTCTCTCTCTTTGTCTTCATGTTCCTTCTGGAAGGCTCTTTCTTTCTCTTTCTACTGTTTCTATTTCTCTTTCTCCTGTCTCTCTCTTTCTTTCTCCCATTCCTCAAATTCAAGTTTCCTCTGTTCTAATTGTATCTTTGCTAACAATATCCTGTCAGAGTCTGCTTCTAACCCCTTTTCTGCTTCTTCAGATTCAAGGGAAAAATAGTTGGCCATTAGTCTTAGGAGTTCAGACTTCCTCGCCTTGCCACGTACAGTGATCCCACACTGCTCAGCCATTTTCCTCAACTCCTCCATAAACAGTGCTTTTAACTTATCCCAAGTTACTTCATCCCAGCTTGGGGAGCTATTAGCTTCAGTTGCAGACATGTTCGTATTACAGCACGCACAATCACAGGAAAACCTGTATTGAAACCTTTTCTCTTTTTGTTTGGGATCAGTTTGGCTCCCCACTTCCAATTTCTCATTTGTCTGTGGGTCAAATGCAGGATGCTAACCCCCAAATTTCTGTTAAGACCAGGTGAGAAGCGGTCGAGGAGTTTCCTCTCAGCCTTTGCCTGGTTTAACTGTAACAGGGTTTAATTTTAGAAACACTGTTTTTAGCTCCCCCTCCTTAAATCCTTGTCCACTGCTCCAATTTTAAGGCAAATAAATCAGACAGGTTTCCTTAGATTTAAACAAGAAAGGTGGAAGTTTATTAATCTTAAACTCTAATCCGGTTAACCATTAATAATATGCGACATGACCATGCTAACTCGCCTGCATACACCGATAAACACACACGCAGATAGAGACAGGAAAAGTACAAAACAATAAAGGGGAAAAGTTTGATGCAATATCAGGATTATACTTGGTTGCGGGTAAGTCCTGCTATTCCTGAGGCCCAGTTCACGCTTCAACTTGTTTCGATGTTGGAGTGTTTTCTCTCTTGAGTTTTACGTGCCTTCCGTGGGTCCAGTAGCTTGGGAGAAAGCAAGAGAGAGACAGCCAGGAGCAAGGCTTCCTTGTTCCAAGTTCAGTTGCAAACTTGCCTTCCCAATTCAAACTGTCCTGTGGCTTGTTCAAAAAACCTGGACCAGTCAGTTAGTCATGAGACTAGCTGGTTTAACCAATCTTGGCTTTGTGGATTGTATCATCTTAGCAGGCCCCGGAATGCATTTCCTTACACCTTCAATGTCTGGTGATCAAAATCCATTTGGGTTACTTGGATCAGGGAGTAATTCTTTTGTCTCTCCAAGCACTGTCTATTAGTATGCAAATGCTCATCCAGCCAAGTGTCTGGTGATCTTCAAACAAGTAATTTCCTCAAACCAGTAACTGTTTAAAATCAAATGTAAACATCAATGCAGGTTCGAGGAACAGCATCTCATCTACCGATTAGGCACACTACAGCCTGCCAGACTGAACATTGAGTTCAATAATTTCAGAGCATGACAGCCCCCCATTTTACTTTCATTTTTAGTTATTTTTTCTTTTTTTCTTTTCTTTTTTACATTTTTTACAATCCTTTTTTTTTTGCATTTATTTCATTTCATCTTAGTTTGTTCAGTTTGCTTACCCACTGTTTTTTTCAGGTTTGCACTTGCTGCTGTTCAATATTCAGTCTGTTAACACCTAATCTGTACTAATGCTTTGTCTTTCAACACACCATTAACATATTGTTTGCCTTTGCTCCATGACCTTTTGGTCAGCTATGTGGCCTTGTCCAATCTACACCTTCTCCTTTGTTATCTCTTGCCCCACCCCCACCTCACTTGCTTATAACCTGTGACTTTTCTAATATTTGTCAGTTCCGAAGAAGGGTCACTGACCCGAAACGTTAACTCTGCTTCTCTTTCCACAGATGCTGCCAGACCTGCTGAGTGGTTCCAGCATTTCTTGTTTTTATTTCATATTTCCAGCATCCGCAGTATTTTGCTTTTATTATATTGTTTAAAATCTATGTTCATATGACAAAATTAATGTGCTGCATAATATGCTGGTAGGGGTCTGCGTGAAAACATATTCACTGGCCCTCTTGAATAGGGCGTTGGTTACCTCCTTGATGCAGAGATGGGCTGCCATGTCCCCAATGGATCCTTAGAATGATCCAGACGGATAAAAGTTTAGTGCCACTGTGATCTTCAGGGCCACTGGCATCGGGTGATCCCCAAATCCCACAGCACACAACTTGTCCTGCAGCAGGACGCATAAGTCGGTGATGACCTCCCTCGAGAGGCATAGTCTTGGCTGAGAATGCTGCTTGGAAATTTGGAGGTAACTGATTTGAGTCCAGTATAATCTCTGCTGCAGGTGGGCCCTTCTTGGCAGGGCCAACTGCTTCTGCTCTCGTTGTGGTATTTCATTGGCAGGCACAGCTACCTCTTGACCATCCCTATGTCAGAGGTAATGCAATGCGACACAGGGGTCCAAAGGGATAGAGTGCATGAGACTCATGCCAGGTGACCGGTGGGCCTGCAGAGCACTGACGATGCAGAGACAACCTTGCCTTAGCAGCTGCACTTTTGCTCTTTCTCCTGGCAGAATGCCTGATGGCCATTAGTGCTCACC
Source organism: Heterodontus francisci (assembly GCF_036365525.1). Classification (NCBI taxonomy): domain Eukaryota; kingdom Metazoa; phylum Chordata; class Chondrichthyes; order Heterodontiformes; family Heterodontidae; genus Heterodontus; species Heterodontus francisci. The sequence continues at coordinate 32,586,305 of NC_090374.1, read as the reverse complement.
CTTGATGATAGCCGACCCTCTCATCCAGCAGGATGCACAACCAAACATCTCGCCCAACAGTTTGGTCACCCAATACAGCCACCCAAACCCAAGCCGCCCCTTGCAGACCACCCGAGACCCTGCTCAGCCAGTACTCCCACCCAAGAACCGGCTCGGCCATCACTCCTACCCGAGACCCTGCTCGGCCAGCACTCCCACCCGAGACCCTGCTCAGCTGGTACTCCCACCCGAGAACCCAACCCCCATTGCAGAGCACCTGAGAGCTGGATGCCCCCCTTGCAGAAAACCCACACCCTGACGCCCCTTGCAGAGCCCCTGATACCCTGACCCTCCATGATAAACGTACAGGACTGTTTGCCAACAATGGCCTCTGCTCCTCTTATGCAGTGCTGGTAATGGCTGCCTAACCATCGTGGCAATGAGGCCACACCCTGGGGCCACAAGCCTTCAATGGTCGAGTGCCACCCACCATTCACTTATTCCCAAGCCCCCTATGGAATCGCAAAGAAGTAGATGCAAATGTATTAAAACTAAGTGTTCTACAATTTAAATTACATTCCCATTGCATCGGGGTGGCAAATCCTGAACCGATGTCATGATGCCAAATTTCCACATGGATGCTTCCAACACAATTATGTGGCTCTCCATGCCTCCATTCCTGCTCCAAATGGCTGCACAAAATTCAGCCCATAATGTGCACTGATTCAGCCTTCACAAATTCAATCTGCACAGAATAAGTAATTTGACGTAAACATCAACTTTTTATGCACTATTTTCACCGTAAAAACCATTTAAAAAGATAAGTCTTGCTGAATGAAGTGCAGTTGAGTTCTTACAGTCATGCTAGGTCATAATTATCACTGAACAACCTCTCTGTCCCTGAAAAACTAATTTTAGAAGTCTGGAGTGTTGTTATAGAACATAGAACATAGGGCGGCACAGTGGCGCAGTGGTTAGCACTGCAGCCTCACAGCTCCAGGGACCCGGGTTCGATTCTGGGTACTGCCTGTGTGGAGTTTGCAAGTTCTCCCTGTGTCTGCGTGGGTTTTCTCCGGGTGCTCCGGTTTCCTCCCACAAGCCAAAAGACTTGCAGGTTGGTAGGTAAATTTACCATTATAAATTGTCACTAGTATAGGTAGGTGGTAGGGAAATATAGGGACAGGTGGGGAAGTTTGGTAGGAATATGGGATGAGTGTAGGATTAGTATAAATGGGTGGTTGATGGTCGGCACAGACTCGGTGGGCCGAAGGGCCTGTTTCAGTGCTGTATCTCTAATCTAATCTAATCTAACATTACAGCGCAGTACAGGCCCTTCAGCCCTCGATGTTGCGCCGACCTGTGAAACCATCTGACCTACACTATTCCATTTTCATCCATATGTCTATCCAACGACCACTTAAATGCCCTTAAAGTTGGTGAGTCTACTACTGTTGCAGGCAGGGCGTTCCACGCCCCTACTACTCTCTGTGTAAAGAAACTACCTCTGACATCTGTCCTATATCTATCACCCCTCAACTTAAAGCTATGTCCCCTCGTGTTTGCCATCACCATCCGAGGAAAAAGGCTCTCACTATCCACCCTGTCCAATCCTCTGATTATCTTATATGTCTCTATTAAGTCACCTCTTCTCCTCCTTCTCTCTAACGAAAACAACCTCAAGTCTCTCAGCCTTTCCTCGTAAGACCTTCCCTCCATACCAGGCAACATCCTAGTAAATCTCCTCTGCACCTTTTCCAAAGCTTCCACATCCTTCCTATAATGCGGTGACCAGAACTGCACGCAATACTCCAGGTGCGGCCGCACCAGAGTTCTGTACAGCTGCAGCATGACCTCGTGGCTCCTAAACTCGATCCCCCTACTAATAAAAGCTAACACACCATATGCCTTCTTAACAGCTCTATTAACCTGGGTGGCAACTTTCAGGGATTTATGTACCTGGACACCAAGATCTCTCTGTTCATCTACACTACCAAGAATCTTCCCATTAGCCCAGTATTCTGCAATCCTGTTACTCCTTCCGAAGTGAATCACCTCACACTTTTCCGCATTAAACTCCATTTGCCATCTCTCAGCCCAGCTCTGCAGCCTATCTATGTCCCTCTGTAACCTACAACATCCTTCGGCACTATCCACAACTCCACCGACCTTCGTGTCATCCGCAAATTTACTAGCCCACCCTTCTACACCCTCATCCAGGTCATTTATAAAAATGACAAACAGCAGTGGCCCCAAAACAGATCCTTGCGGTACACCACTAGAAACTATACTCCAGGATGAACATTTACCATCAACCACCACCCTCTGTCTTCTTTCAGCTAGCCAATTTCTGATCCAAAGCACTAATTCACCTTCAATCCCATACTTCTGTATTTTCTGCAATAGCCTACCGTGGGCAACTTTATCAAACGCCTTACTGAAATCCATCCTTTCCATGATAAAAATTTCAGAGATTTCTGAAATAATAAATTTTATGAAGCATATTTATGATATTTCAGCTTCCACTTTAATATCATATGTATTTCCCCCTCTTTGGACATTCTTCTCCCACTGTTCCCCCTTCCCCATCATTGCGGCGCCTGCTTTCCCAGACAGGAAAGTGAAGGTGCATGAGTGCCGGCTGCCACTCAGAAGATTTCGGCCCAGAGGTAAGATTGGTGGTAAATTTATTATTTAATTCATTCATGGGATGTGGGCATCGCTGGCTAGGCCAGCATTTATTCCCCATTCCTAATTGCCCTGGAGACGGTGGTGGTGAACTGCTGCTGTCCATGTGGGATATGTACACCCACAGTGCTGTTAGCTAGGGAGTTCCAGGATTTTGACCCAGTGAGAGTGAAGGAACAGTGAAATAGTTCCAAGTCAGGATGGTGTGTGGCTTGGAGGGGAACTTGCAGGCGCTGATGTCCCATGCATTTACTGCCCTTGTCCTTCTAGGTGGTAGAGGCAGCAGGTTTGGAAGGTGCTATTCTCATCTCATTTTCCATAGCCTTATATGCTGTGGCATTTCAAGTGTTCATCTAAATATGTCTTAAATGTTGTGAGGGATCCTGCCTCTACCACCTCTTCAGGCAGTGCGTTCCAGATTTCAACCACCCTCTGGGTGAAAAGATTTTTCCTCAAGTCCCCTCAAAACCTCCTGCCCCTTACGTTAAATCTATGCCTCCTCGTTATTGACACCTCTGCTAAGGAAAAAAGTTTCTTGCTATCTAACCTCATAATTTTGTATACCTCAATCATAAGTATGTCCAGGATAGTTTTCTGAAGCAGTATGTGGATGGCCCTACGAAAGAAGGGGCTACACTCGACCTCCTCTTAGGAAATGAGGCTGGGCAGGTGGTTGATGTGTCAGTGGGGGAGCACTTTGGGACCAGTGACAATAACTCTATTAGCTTCAAGATAGTTATGGAAAAGGATAGGACTGGTCCTCAGGTTGAAGTCCTAAATTGGGGGAAGGCTAATTTCGATGGCATCAGACAGGAACTCTCAAAAGTTGAATGGGAGAGGCTGTTTACAGGTAAAGGGCCGTCTGGCAAGTGGGAGGCTTTTAAAAGTGAGCTAGGAAGAGTTCAGGGCCGGCATGTTCCTGTTAGATGGAAGGGCAAGGCTGGCAAGTTTAGGGAACCTTGGTTGACGAGGGATATTGAGGGTCTGGTCAGGACAAAGAAGGAGGCATATGTCAGGTATAGGCAGCTGGGATCGAGCGAGTCCCTCGAGGAGTATAGGGGCTGTAGGAGTACATTTAAGAAGGAAATTAGGAGGGCAAAATGGGGCCATGAGATTTCCCTGGCAGATAAGATAAAGGAGAGTCCTAAAAGATTTTATATTAAGAGTAAAAGGGTAGCTAGGGAGAGAGTAGGTCCCCTTAAGGATCAGTGTGGTAACCTATGTGTGGAGCCATGGGAAATGGGCGAGGTCTTAAATGAATACTTCTCGTCTGTATTTACCATGGAGAAGGTCATGGAAGCTAGTGAGTTCAAGGGAGGAACAGCGATATCCTGGAGCATATCAACATTACAAAGGAGGAGGTGTTGGAGGTTTTGAAGCGCATTAAGGTGGATAAATCCCCAGGGCCTGACCAGGTGTATCCTAGGATGCTATGGGAAGCAAGGGAGGAGATTGCTGGGGCCCTGGCAGAGATTTTTGTATCATCGTTAGCCATGGGTGAGGTACCGGAAGACTGGAGGATAGCTAATGTTGTGCCTTTATTTAAGAAGAGCAGCAGGGATAAGCCAGGGAACTACAGGCTGGTGAGCCTTACATCAGTGGTGGGAAAGTTATTGGAAGGGATTCTGAGAGACAGGATTTATATGCATTTGGAAAGGCAAGGTCTGATTAGGGATAGTCAGCATGGCTTTGTACGTGGGAAATCATGTCTCATGAATTTGATTGAGTTTTTCGAGGAGGTGACCAAGAGTTTGATGAGGACAGGGTGATGGACGTGGTCTACATGGACTTTAGCAAGGCTTTTGACAAGGTCCCACATGGTTGGCTGGTCCAGAAGGTTCGAACAATTGGGATCCAGGATGAGCTAGCAAATTGGATACAAAATTGTCTTGGTGATAGGAGGCAGAGGGTGGTAGTACAGGGTTGTTTTTCAGATTGGAGGCCGGTGACCAGTGGTGTGCTGCAGGGATCGGTGCTGGGCCCTCTATTTGTCATACATATTAATGACTTGGATGTGAATGTAGGGGGCATGATTAGTAAGTTGGCAGATGACACCAAAATTGGTGATTTAGTGGACAGTGAAGAAGGTTGTCTAAGGTTACAACAGGATATAGATCAACTGGGAAAGTGGGCAAGGGATTGGCAAATGGAATTTAATGCAGACAAGTGTGAAGTGATACATTTTGGGGAGTTAAACTAGGGCAGGACATATACAGTGAATGGCAGGGCCCTGGGGAGGGTTGTTGAGCAGAGAGACCTTGGGGTGCAAGTACATAGTTCCCTGAAAGTGGCAGCACAGGTAGACAGGGTGGTGAAAAAGGCATATGGCATGCTTGCCTTTATCGGCCGAGGCATTGAGTACAAGAGTTGGGACGTCATGTTACAGTTGTACATATCGTTGGTTAGGCTGCATTTGGAGTACTGTGTGCAGTTCTGGTTGCCGCACTACAGGAAAGATGTGATTAAGCTAGAGAGGGTGCAGAAAAGATTCACAAGGATGTTGCCTGGTTTGGAGGGCTTGAGTTATAAAGAGAGATTGGATAGGCTGGGTCTGTTTTCCCTGGAGCGAAGGAGGCTGAGAAGGGACATGATAGAGGTATATAAAATTATGAAAGACATAGATAGCCAGTGTCTGCTTCCCATGGTAGGGGTGACTAAAACTAGAGGGCATAGATTTAAGGTGAGAGGGAAGAGGTTTCAAGGGGATCAAAGGGATAAATTTTTCACACAAAATATAGTGGGTATCTGGAATGAGCTGCCAGAGGAGGGAGTGGAGACAGGAATAGTAGTGACATTTAAGAGGCATCTGGACAGGTACTTGAATGAGCAAGGCATAGGGGGATATGGAATTAATGCAGGCAGGTGGGATTAGTATAGATAGGCATTATGATCAGCATGGACGCGCTGGGCCGAAGGGCCTGTTTCTATGCTTCACGACTCTATGACTCTATGACTACCCTCAACCTTCTCTGCTCGAAGGAAAACAACCCCAGCTTTTTCAGTCTCTCTTCATAACTGAAATGCTCCAGCCCAGACAACATCCTGGTGAATCTCCTCTGCACTCTCTCCAGTGCAATCACATCCTTCCAAGAGTGTGGTGACCAGAATTGTACACAGTACTCCAGCTGTGGCCTAACTAGCGTTTTATACAGCTCCATCATAACCTCCCTGCTCTTATATTCTATGCCTCGGCTCATACAGGCAAGTATCCCATATGCCTCCCGAACCACCTTATCTTCCTGTGCTGCTGCCTTCAGTGATCGATGGACAAGTACACCAAGGTCCCTCCGACCCTCTGTACTTCCTAGTGTCCTACCATCCATTGTATATTCCCTTGCCTTGTTAGTCCTCCCAAAATGCATCACCTCACACTTCTTAGGATTAAATTCCATTTGTCACTGCTCCGCCCATCTTACCAGCCCATCTATATCGTCCTGTAATCTAAGGCTTTCCTCCTCTCTATTTACGACACCACCACCACGTTTGAACCAAGTCTGTAATGAGGTCAGGAGCTGAGTGACCCAACAGAACCCAAACTCAGTGTCATTGAGCAGATTTTGTTTAGCAAGTGCTGCTTGATAGCACTGTTGACGACATCTTCCATCATTTTACTGATGATCGAGAGTAGATTGATGGGGTGGTTATTTGCCAGGTTAGACTCGACCTGCCTTTTGTGTCCAGGACATACCCGGGCAATTTTCCATATTGCCGGGTAGATGCCAGTGTTGTAGCTGTAATGGAACAGCTTGGCTAGGGGCGTGGCTTGCTCTGGAGCACAAGTATTCAGTACTATTGCCAGAATGTTCTCAGGGCCCCTAGCCTTTGCAGCATCCAGTGCCTTCAGTCGTTTCTTGATATCACATGAAGTGAATCGAATTGGCTGAAGACTGGCATCTGTGATGCTGGGGACTTCAGGAGGAGGCCGAGATGGATCATCCATTCAGCACTTCTGGCTGAAGATTGTTGCAAATGCTTCAGTCTTGTCTTTTGCACTGATGTGCTGGACTCCCCCATCATTGAGGATTGCGATATTTGCTGAGCCACCTCCTCCAGTTAGTTGTTTAATTGTCCACTACCATTCATAACTGGATGTGGCAGAGCTGCAGAGCTTAGATCTGATCCGTTGGTTATGGGATTGCTTAGCTCTGTCTATCGCATGCTGCTTACACTGTTTGGCATGCAAGTAGTCCTGTGTTGTAGCTTCATCAGGTTGACACCTTATTTTTAGGTATGCCTGTTCCTGGCATGCCCTCCTGCACTCTTCATTCAAAGCTGAGTCCCGTTACCCAGTGGCAGGAGGGGCCGCCACGGAAACTCGCCACCTCCAGGAAGATCAGGACCAGCCCTCCTAGAGTCAGGTTTTGTGGCGGGCAGCTGCAGGAACGATCATCCGGGCCCCCCACCACGGAGCCCAACATCGGGAACTCTGTAAAATCCTGGCCTACATTTCACTTTCAGGAAAAAGATTAAAAAGTGCATGACTATTGCCTGGTTTGTTGTCTGTGCAAATGCTTCAATGTGATTGGCTGCTCCGCCTGCTTGATGGCTTTGCTGTTCTTGTATGTCAGAGACCCCCATAGTTCACGCCAGAATGAAATTGACATCATAATAGGGGGAACTGGCACCACAGAGCCCGCTAACTTTTCATGGGCAGCTTTCGTCAAGGTCAATGGCAAGCGCCATCCCTTTGATGTTGGCTGCAAAATCCGAGCATTTGTTCTAAGGATTAAGTATATGATGGTTTTATTCCAGAAGAAACTTTTCAACACAGTTCTTTTCAAAACACTCCTTAATTGGCAATATAGGTGGGTCATTTATCTAATCTAAAGTTAGACCCAGCTTGAAATTATAATTAGAGGAAAGCATAATAGGTGCAAGGTCATTGGAACAAGTCGTGCATAGGAAGTTCATTTCCGAACAAGAAGAAAGTATTGTCAACTAAAAACATAAAGGGGCCTAAATTTGATATTGCCCGAAAGGTAGGGGCAGTGAAGCACACTCCTGTTCATGTCGCCTAAAGGAACCGTGGTAATGGTCGTATGGCTGCTTAACATTAATTAAGTAACTTGCCAGAATTATTAACACTCTTCATTGGCAGCTCATCAAAAGGGAAGGTGGGAAATTGGATGTCACTTGAGTCAGTTAAAGGCAGTTGGCTCCTCTTAAACAGAAGGTGTACTGTGGCTCCTACCGGCTTCATTGGGAACACCACTAAAATGAAAGGCAGAAGCAATCTTGAAAGGACTACCCCGCACACATCTCCCCCTGCCACCCACCTCCACCCGGTTTCAGATGTTGCTTTGGCAGTGCTGGTGGAGGAGGTTGGCAGGAAGATGGAACCTCATCTTTCCGTCCAGCAATAAGAAGGTAGCCTGAGAGAGGTGGCAGAGCAGGTCAATGCAGAAGCATTTCTCCAAGGATCTGGATGCAGAGCAGAAAAAAGATCAATGACCTGACAAGGGTGCCGGAGGTGTAACTAGTAATTCATATCTCTCATTACTTGCTCCTTAGCCTCAACACTCACAACCCTTCCCTCCCCGACTTTCCACACTCTTTTCCAATCACACCTCACCATCTCCTTCTGCTGCTACTGACGGACTCTGCATCTGCTACTGAGCTCATTGTATTTTTTCTCAAATCTGTGCCATCTTTCATATGCCACCAGAACTATTCTGAGCATTGTGGGCAGGGAGCACATCAGGAGAAAGGCCTCTGAAGAGGCTGGAGCAAATGTCTCAGAGTGTCTGGACAGTTGAAGTTGGTGGACATGGCTGGGAGTTAGATAAAAAACCACAAAATTGGAGGAAATCTGTGTTCCTGGAGGGTTGTAGGGATGGATGAACACAGAAATTTAGGAGCAGGAGTAGGCCATATAACCTCTCAAGCCTGTTACACTATTCAGTTAGATCATGGCTGATCTGTGACCTAACTCCACATACCCGCCTTTCCTCTACACCATTTAATACCTTTGTTTAACAGTAATCTATCAATCTCAGATTTAAAATTAACAATTGACCAGCACAAACTGCCCTTTAGGGAAGAGAGTTCCGATGTTCTACCACCCTTTGCATGTAGAAGAGTTTCCTAACTTCACTTCTGAAAGACCTGTCTAATTTTTAGGCCATGTCCCCTTTTCTTAAATTTTCCAACCAGCAGAATTAGTTTCTGTCTATCCATCCAACAGTGCTCCTGAACATCTTGAAAACTTTGATCAAATCACCCCTTAATCTTTCTAAATTACAGGGAATACAATTTTAGTTGTATAACTCCTCTTCATAATTTAAAATCTTGAAGTCCAGGTATCATTCTGGTAAATCTGTGTTGCACTCCCTCCTTGGCCAATATATCCTTCCTAAGGTGCAGAGCCCAGAACTGCTCACAGTGTTCCAACTTCCACCTTCCATATGTTTGAGGTCATCCAAAACTCTGTTGCCTGTATCCTAACCCATATATCCCATTCACCCATTAGTCCTGTGCTTGTTCGCCTCCATTGATTCTCGTTCTACCATCATATTGAGTTTAAACTTCTCATTTACATGTTCAAATCTCTCCATGGTCTCACTCCTCCTTTTCTCAGTAACCTCCTGTGGCAAATGGATTTCAATATAGGCAAGTGTGAGGTCATCCACTTTGGACATAAAAGGAAAAAGCACAGCACTTTCTAAATGGTCAAGAGCTAGAAACAGTGACTGTCCATAGAGACTTGCAGGTACATGTACATGGATCATTAAAATGTTATGGACAGGTACAAAAATAATCAAAAAGGCTAATAGAATGCTGGCCTTTATATTTAGCGGACTAGAATCCAAGTAGTTAGGAGTCGTACTACAGCTGTACAAAGCCCTGGACAAGAGAGCATTGAAATAGTCAAGTCTGGAGATAGCAAAAGCAAAATTGATGGTTTCAACAGCGGATGGGCTGAGGAGCGGCAGAAATGGGCAACATTACAGTGGTGGACATAGGCGATCTTTGTGATAGAGAGGATACGGAATCAGAAACTCAACTCAGGGTCAAATAGGATAGCAAGGTTGCGAGCAGTCTGGTTCAGCCTGAAAATTGACCAAGAAGAGCAACAGAATCAGTGGCATGGGCCAAGAAATTAATTACAAGAAATTGTGGCTCATTCAATATTGGATGTCAGATAAGCAGGCAGTGGAGGAGTCGAGCAGCCTCACGGTGAGATAGAACGTACATGTGGAAGCTAACACCATGCTTTTGGATGATGCTGCTAAGAATTTGCAAGTGGATGAGAAATAACAGGGAGTGGCAAGAATAGGTCCTTGGGAGACCATAGATGTGTGGAAATAGGAAGAGTAGCTATTGCAGGAAATTCTCCAGCTGCGACTGGATAGGTAAGTAAAGAACCAGGCGAGGGCAGTGCCACAGAGCTGGGCAATGGAGATGAGGCTGATGGTGCTGGCAACCATATAAATGGCTGCAGTGAGGCTGAGTAGGATGAGGAAGGAGAATGCATCACAGTCACAGAGGATGTCTCTTGTGATTTTGATTAGGGTCATTTTAGTGCTGTGGCAGGTGATGGCTTTCACATGGCTGCCTCCAAACTTGGCGAAGATATGGTAAATGTCAGTCATCAGGCACAAGAGACAAAAATGTTGTTGGAGTTTAAGTAACATCATTAGATTGATATTGGCATGCATGCATGAGGCTTCTGCCTGATTCCCAATCTTTTGCTACAGGGCCCAGTAGGACCAGGCTTGAAACCATAATCCATAAAACAAAAGAAAACCTTTTTACAATGAAAATTTGACCTTACTTTCATGATATACTTGTATACTTCTACTTGTACTTTTCTTTGCCAATAACCTTTACAGTGATAAAACAAATGCACTGCTATACATTGTTGAATGTTAATACAAAAAAACTTGTAAATACAATTCTACTACTCTAGTCCTGAGAACAAGGGTCAGTGCAAAATGTGTTTCTGAAAATGAAGGGTTATGAAAAATAATACAGATTAAATAAAAACTTTGACCTGGAAATGTTCCTGCTGACTGTTAGCAGTGGAAAAACTAGATTTAGTGAAATTATCTGGATTGAGTGTGTAAATAGAATTCACACTACCCTTCTGGTGATGTCTTTGCAGTGGTACAGGAGCAGCTCAAGAAACATTCCTGGTCGTATTCAGTCAGGATTAGTCCCTTCGACCATCTTGCTCATTTGTCATGCTTCAATCTCACATGATTGATTTAGAAAGTTTTTGCAGACATTTGTAGACAGGAGCTTCAGCTGTCAATGTTTGAACCCAATTGTAGTTTCTTGTTCCGCTATCCTTGCTGGTAGCCTATTCTATAAAATTTGCCTGAAGTTGCTATTTTTTTGCCCTGGAACTATGAATTCTGTTCTCAAACTCCATACATGACAGAAAATTGACATTTTTGGAATGCTTCATAATCTTAAGTAGCTCTGTCAAATCACTGTCTTCTCTTTTCTTGAGCGAGCAAAGCAGGTTCAGCTACCCTCTCCTCATAGTTTTATACCACTAAGTTCTGGAATAATCTTCCTTTGTATCCTCTCCAATATCTCACATCCCATTTTTAAAACAACATGATTAAAACTATTTTATGCGGCCTCACTAATGCCAACTGCAAATTTAAATAATTGGAAAATACCTCTTTGATTAAATATGTGTCAGTGCGTGGACTTAAACTTTTGCCAGAAAATGTTTAGTGCTGATGATACATTAAAAAATATTGGTTTGGTATCTGAAATTAACTCAGAATGCCTTTTCACCTGATACAGTTTATCAGGATTGGACATCATTAATCTTATTAACAACTGTCAATAAATTGTTCAATGATTATTTGACCCAAACAACAAATCCAAGTGGTGAATAAATTATGTCCAAGTACAATTCTTCATCTGCTTTGCTATCTCACACACTTATTCAGTAAACAATAGCTGGTTACTTTAATGGATAAATGTACTGAAAGCCTGAAGTTGTCATACTCATTGCCTTGAATTATTTGAATGACCACTTATTGATTTCTGTTTTTAAAAATGTCAAGACTGCATTCTCCCCGTTAATCTGTTTAATCTTAAAATTTAAACTTAAAAGCTATTTAGACATCTGCTTCTACATCTGCTTACATTTTAGAGGTGGTTGATGAGTAAATATTGAATGTATGACCAATGGAAGAAACATGATCCATCTTTAAAAAAGACTGGTCTCGCATCACACAAAAGTTCTCTTGCAATGTGACTAGTTACGAGACTACCAGTGAATGTCAGATGGATGTAACAAAGAAGGAAATATAAGTGTTTCTATCTTTACCCAACATAAATGTCACCCTTCATCTTGGGCCCAATACAGTGGCAGATGAACTGATAGCGCACATTGAAGTAAATAAATATGATCTGATTGCCATTACGGAGATGTGGCTGCAGGATGACAAGGATTGGGTCCTGAATATTGAGGGGTATATGACTTTCAAGAAGAATAGGAAGCTAGGCAAAGGTGGAGGGTAGCACTGTTAATCAAGGATGGCATTGGTGCAATAGTTAGAGATGACCTTGGTTCAGGATATCAGGATGTAGAAATGGTTTGGGTGGAGATGAGGAATAGTATGGGAAAGAAGTCACTAATGGGAGTGGTCGACAGTAACCACAATGTAGGATGACGTATACAAGAAGAAATATTGGGTGCTTGTGATAAAGGGACGCCAATAATCATGATCGATTTTAATTTACATATAAACTGGGAAAATCAGATTGGCAATAGTAGCCAGGATGAGGAGTTCATAGAATGCTTTCAAGACAGTTTCTTAGAGCAGCACATTCTGGAACCAACCAGAGAGCAGGTTATATTAGACTTGGTATTGTGTAATGTGACAGGATTAATTAATGACCTCAGAGTAAAGGCACCTCCAGGTAGCAGCGAACACAATATGATTGATTTTTATATCCAGTTTGAAAGAGAGAAGAGTGGGTCTAAGACTAGTAGTTTAAACTTAAATAAGGGCAACTATATGGGCATGAATGCTGAGCTAGCTGAAGTGAACTGGATTACTAGGCTATGACATAGATCAATAGAGATGCAGTGGCAGATATTTAAGGGGATTTTTTTTTTAATTTATTTTTATTTGGAGATACAGCACTGAAACAGGCCCTTCGGCCCACCGTGTCTGTGCTGACCATCAACCACCCATTAATACTAATTCTACACTAATTCCATATTCCTACCACATCCCCACCTGTCCCTATACTTCCCTACCTATACTAAGGGCAATTTATAATGGCCAATTTACCTATCAACCTGCAAGTCTTTGGCATGTGGGAGGAAACCCACGCAGACACAGGGAGAACTTGCAAACTCCACACAGGCAGTACCCAGAATTGAACCCAGGTCCCTGGAGCTGTGAGGCTGCGGTGCTAACCACTGCGCCACTGTGCCACCCACAATATATCAGAATACTCAGGATAAGTATATTCCTACTATAAAGAAAAATTCTAAGGGGAGGACCCACTATCCATGGTCAACTAAAGAAGTAAAGGAAAGCATCAAACTTAAGGAAAAAGCATAAAATTGCACAAAGGTGAGTGGCAGGTCAGATGATTGGTCAGAATATAAAGAATGGCAGAGAATGACTAAAAGGTTAATCAGGAGAAAGAAATTAGAGTATGAGAGGAAGCTAGATAGAAATGTAAAAATGGATAATGAGAGTTTCTACAGGTATTTAAAAAGGAAAAGAGTAAGTCAAGTGAGTGTAGGTCCTCTAGAGTGTGAGAATGGGGAGTTACTAGTGATTAATAAGGAAATGGTAGATACAATGAACTAATATTTTACTTCTGTCTTCACTATAGAGGATACAAAAAACATTCCAGTAATAGCTGTAAATCAGGAGGTGGAAGGAAGAGAGGAATTTGGTGAAATTACAATCACTAGGGAAGAGGTACTGAGCAAACTGATGGAGCTGTCGGCTGACAAGTCCCTGGTTCCTGATGGAATTCATCTTAGCATCTTAAAAGAGGTGGCTAATGCGGTAGTAGATACGTTGGTGTTAATTTTTCAAAATTCTCTACATTCTGGAAAGGTTCCATCAGACTGGAAAGTAGCAAATAAAACCCCTCTATTCAAGAAGGGAGCGAGGCAGAAAACAGGTAGAAAACTATAGGCCAGTTAGTTTGATGTCTGTCGTGGGAAAGGTGTTCAAATCGATCATTAAAGAAGCTGTAGCTGGGCATTTAGAAAAACTCAAGGTGATCGGGAATGGTCAACATGTTTCTGTGAAAGGGAAATCATGTTTAATCAATTTATTGGAGTTATTTGAAGGAGTAACATGCACTGTGGATAATGGGGATCCCGTTGATGTACTGTACTTGGATTTCCAGAAGGCATTTGACAAGGTGCCACATAAAAAGTTATTGTACAAAGTAGGATCTCATGGTGTAGGGGGTAACATATTAGCATGGATAGAGGATTGGCTGGCTAGCAGAAAATAGAAACTATGCATAAATGGGTCCATTTCTGATTGGCAGGATGTGACAAGTGGAGTCCCACAGGGGTCTGTGCTGGGGCCTCAACTTTTTACAATTTAGTTCAATTACTTAGATGATGGTAGCTAAATTTGCAGATGACAGAAAGATATGTAGGAAAGTATGTTGTGAAGAGGACATAAGATGGTTGCATACCGGTTGAGTGAGTGGGCAAAAAACTGGCAGATGGAGTACAATTTGGGAAAATGTGAAGTTGTTCACTTTGGCAGGAAGAATAAAAGAGCAGAGTATTACTGAAATGGAGAACGACTGCAGAATTCCGAGATGCAGAGGGATCTAGATGTTCTCGTGCATGTGTCACAAAAAGTTAGTATGCAGGTACAGCAAGTAATAAAGAAGGCTAATGGAATGCTGTCCTTTATCATGAGAGGAATTGAAAATAAAAGTAAGGATGTCATGCTTCAGTTATAAAGGGCATTGGTGAGACCACATCTCGAATACTGTGTACAGTTTTGCTCTCCTTATTTAAAGAAGATTGTGAATGCGTTGGAGGCGGTTCAAAGGAGGTTTACTAGATTGATACCTGGAATGAGCAAGTTGTCTTATGAAGAAAGGTTGGACAGACTGGGCTTGTTTTCACTGGAGTTTAGAAGAGGGAGGGGAGACTTGATTGAAGTATATACGATCCTGAATGGTTTTGACAAGGTGGATGTGGAAAGGAAGTTTCCTCTTGTGGGTGATTCCAGAAATAGGGGGCACTGTTTTAAAATTAGAGGTCGCCCTTTTAGGACAGAGATGAGGAAAATTTGTTTCTCTCAGAGAGTTCTATGACTTTGGAACTCTGCCTCAGAAGGTGGTGGAGGCGGATCATTAAATATTTTTAAGGCGGAGGTAGACAGATTCTTGTTAGGCAAGGGAATCAAAGGGTATCGGGGGTAGATGGGAGTGTGGAATTCGAGACACAAACAGATCAGCCATGATCTTATTGAATGGTGGAGCAGGCTTGAGGGGCCGAATGGCCAACTTCTGCTCCTAATCGTATGTGCATATGACAGGAGTACTGATCAAAAAATAATTAGGCCAGTTGATTTTACCTGTTAGTAAAATGTCAGCAAAAACATCAATAGAAATAACTCTCACAAAATATATATTTTGCTTTGAAGAAAAATGAATAAACCAACTGTTTGGTAAAAAGGATTTAGCCATGCTTTCGGTCCCCTCTCTATTTTGTCATTTTTTTATGGGGGATTGTTGGGCCTTATCTTTAGTCATTCTATTTGAAAGTATCTCTCATGATGAAAATTCATGCCAAGTCCTGTTCACTCATCATTCCTGTGCTCACTGACCTTCATGGGATTTACAATCCTCATGTCCAAATCCTCCCATGGCCTCACCCCTTCTGACCACTGTAGTCTTTTCCAGCTGTACAATCCTTTGAGAAGTCTGCAGTACACCATTTCAGGCCTCTTGACCTTTCCTATTTCCTTTGCCCACATCTGACACCCGTACCTTCAGCTGGCTAGTCCTAACCTCGACATTTCCCTCCCTAAACCTCTCCGCCTTTACATCTCTCTCTCTCCTTAAAAACAACCTTGGCCTGTCCTAGCATTTTCTTTGGCTCAGTGTCAATTTTTGTCTTATTATGTTCATTTGAAGCATCTTGGAGCATTTCACTACATTAAAAATGCTTTATAAATTGAAGTTGTTGTTAAAGGAGACGACCAGTCACCAAGTAACAGACAATGAATTTCAGTCCGCCACTTCGAGTCATAGTGTTATACAGCACAGAAACAGGCCCTTCGGCCCATTGTGTCTGTGCCGGCATCAAGCACCTATCTATTCTAGTCCCATTTTCCAGCACTTGGCCCATAGCCTTGTATGCTATGGCATTTCAAGTGCTCCTCTAAATGTTGTGAGGATTCCTGCCTCTACCACCTCTTTAGGCGTTCCAGATTCCAACCACCTTCTGGGTGAAAAAATGTTTCCTCAAATCCCCTCTAAACCTCCTGTCCCTTACCTTAAATCTATGGCCGCTGCTTATTGACCCCTCTGTTAAAGGAAAAAGTTTCTTTCTATCTGACCTATCAATGCCCCTCATAATGTTGTATACCTCAATCATATCTCCCCTCTGCTCTAAGGAAAGCAACCCTAGCCTTTTCAGTCTCTCTTCATAGCTGAAATGCTCCAGCCCAGACAGCATCCTGGTGAATCTCCTCTGCACCCTCTCCAGTGCAATCACATCCTTCTTATAGTGTGGTGCCCAGAACTGTACACAGTACTCCAGCTGTGGCCTAACTAACATTTTATACAGCTCCATCATAACCTCCCTGCTCTTATATTCGATACATCTGCTAATAAAAGCAAGTATCTCATATGCCTTCCTAACCACCTTATCTACCTATGCTGCTGCCTTCAGTGATCTATGGACAAGTACACCAAGCTCCCTCTGACCCTCTGTACTTCCTATGGTCCTACCATCCATTGTCTTTTCCCTTGCCTTGTTAGTCCTCCCTTATTTAGTGTTAGCATGCTTTGCATTTTTTTTTACATGATATTGCTTCTTGAAGAATCTTTGTCAACTGGATTTGCTTTCACTGAATCATAGATTTTACTTTTAAAATACTTGTTGCTTTTTTAAAAAATAAGCATACACTGCAGCCGTACCAGTCGACTCAAAATGGTTGCCTGGCCTAGCGATGCATATAACAGTGTAAAACTGAAATTTCAGCATTTCCATCAGTCATCCCTACTTTTCCAGTCGGCACTATAACTTCTATTAATACGAGGCCACCATTTCAACCAAATCAGTTAATTTGGCTGGTGTGAACCAATTAAAATTGATATCATTACACAAGCTGAACCAGAGATATCCAATAGAAAGTAGGTCAATGTGATGGCTCTTTCTTTAGCTATAATTGGTGAAACTAGATGAATAATAAGGTAGTTAAAAGGGATAAGAAAAATCACAATGACAGAAGAAGTTAATTATGAACATAAAGCACGTTCGAACAAGCAGCAATTTTAATCAGCAAAAAAGAGGGAATTGCTGATAGGGGAGGAATTAGAGGAATTTAGAGTTATACTTTAATATAGTTGAAGAAATAATTGTAAAATATAATACAATTACTAAATTTAGGGGTAGGATTAGAGGGTGTTTCTGGAGGGTGTTTCTGCTGTTTAATTGTTACAGGTGTCTCACTGAAAAACAGGCAGAAAGTTCATGAAAATTATTGTTTGATAATGTGAAGAAGGCAACAATAGGCTTGAAAAAGCCTTCAGCTTTCCAGTCTTGAGATGCTCCCTTAAACCACCTCTGAGGCATTTGGCAATCATAGATGATTATATCTTGAACATGGTACAGTAGATACCACTGCTGCAAAGGCATGATGACTTCTGATTGATGCAGATGGAGCCTGTGGTGTATTGTATACTGGTGTTGTAAGATGAAGTTACGTCAAACAATGGGCTCTGGTATGTTGTACACTGCTGTACGGAAGAAGGCTGGTGTGAACAAAGGGAGTTGCAATCCAGAATAATATGGACACAGTAGGGAAAATCTACCATGATAATTCATTTTTGGTCTGTAAATATGGTACATAATTAAGATTATGCATAATGAAATATCTAGAGTTATAAATACTTGTTTTACCCAAACATCAAAGAATTGTTCATTTTTCCCTCTATTTGAGCCTTTTTGTTTTCAAAAATGCATGCTTATTTTGAGGAATATGTCTACAGATGTAGGGAGTTTACATCCAGTTGAATGTTCTTCCTGTTTATATTGTGCTATGAAATTATTTAGGCTTTCAGAAATCTTTTGGTGGAGTTCCAAATGAAAGATTTCTAATTAAAGCAAAAAGCTACCAGAAGTAATGTGACGTAACAAGAAACCGTTAAAAAGTAGAAAACAAAGAAGTGCTCATGAGAATTGTATGAAGCTGAGGATAAGGGTGTGAAAATGTGGAGTGGAGTCCCACAATGATCAATGCTTTTCTCATTGTTTCAGATCTACATAAATTATCTGGATATTAAGATAAATTCTCATTAACTTTGTTCAAAATCATGAAGGGATTAGAGAGAGTAAATAAGGAGAAAATGTTTCAAGTGGCACAAGGGTTAGTAATTAGAGGACATAGATTTAAGATAATTGGTAAAAAAAACAGATGGGAGGTGAGGAGAATATTTTTATCCTGCGAGTTGGTATGATCTGGAATGCATTGCCTGAAAGGGTGGTAGAAGCAGATTCAATTGTAACTTTCAAACGAGAATTGGATACTTGGAGCAGAATCATTTGCAGGGCTGTGGGGTAAAAGTAGAAGAGTGGAGCTAATTGAATAGCTCTTTCATACAGTCAGCACAGGCACGAAGGGCCAAATGACCTCCTGCTATGCTGTAAGATTCCATAATATGAAAATTAACTGGAAGCTAGTCAATAGGGATAGGACTAGAAACAAAAGATACAACATATAGAGTATAAATATTGTTGGCAGACTTTCCAAATGCTACATGCAGAAAAGAAGTGACCAGCAAAAAAGACTAGTGGATACCAAAACAAATGTGAAGGCAGGAAATGGAGTATGTCAGCAACTGATAGATTAGCACAGCACCTATTTTATGGCTGGCAACGTGAAGGGGAAATTACATATAATGTGTATGCAGCAATTTGCCATTTAAACACACCAAGGGAGCATCACTAGAAGGGATTAGTGTGTCATTCTTGGCAGGATGTGGAGGGCACAATCAGCTTTGTGTACACTAACCACAGGATCTGAGAACTGATGAGGAAGAAGATGGGCAACTTTTAGGAAGCTGTCAAGGTAAGAATTCCCAGGGATGACAACTGAAAGGATTGAAAATAAAGGCTAAGAATTTTCTCTGAGCTGTTCTCTCTCCACCTCTGTAACTTGGCTGGACGTGCTGCAGAAATTCCGTTTGTGTGCGTAAATAGGATTGCCTCGGTAATTTTGGCGAGGCTACAGTGGCGGAGGTAATTCCCAGCTGAAATCCTCCATCCCTTGAAGAGTTTCTGTGCACATGGAGCTAACCTTTGGCCAACTCCAGATGAACAAGCTGAGCACATTGTTCGATTCCACCCTGGACCGGTAAGAAACTCACAGCATTAAATATATTTAAATGTATTTAAATAGATTTCAATAGTCATCATTTGCCTAAAAGACTGGCCAATACATCATTGATGTGCTAATTGCACAGGGATCCAATTGAAGAGATTCGTAGCCCACATACTTCCAGAGTGGCTGGGAACTGAACCCTCTGCAGAAGCTATGTTAAGATTGTACAGCTTGCTTAGAATAAGCAACAAGACTGAGTCAAACTGTAAAAGAGATAGGGGTAGATACCCAATCATGCTGCTGAGTGAGCTTTGTGCACAGATCACAGGCCCAATCACGTGGCTGGAAAGAAGACCCTAAATCGGTAAAACCGAAAACGAATAGGCGGGCTGCCAACACTACCCGTACTGTTGATTGGTAGATCACCTGATGGAGGGCCAGCATCAATTTTACCCATTCTTGGTGCAATTCAAAGGCAGCCTGCACCTCAAGGGGAAGGGCCACTTTGGCTCCAGGCAACTATCTGTGGACAACAGCACTCAGTTTTCAGAGGCCAGCAAGAGGAGGAGCATCTTATATCTACTGGAAGGCAAAATAATTTCCAGGCATGCAGCCCAGCACAAGTGAGTAGAGGTGGCAGTGCACGTCAGTTCAAGGAGCATCGCTCACAGGACATGGCAGCAATATAGGAAGAAGTTCCAAGACCTCGTGAGGATAGCTAAGGGAAGCCTCCTAACTCATAAATATTATTACTCTGTGATTAACTCAACACTACCCATTACCTTTCCCTCCCTCCTCTCCTAAAATCACTGCAGCACACTTCACCTCCATCAGCTCCTTCAGCTCCTCATACCAACACTATTCTACCCTCACTTGCATGTCCTCAAAACTTCTCACTACTCCAACACTGACACACTCTTGGAGTAGGGCAAAATCACACACAGTAACAGGCAACCACAGGAGGAGATCCATAATTTATCCATGTGTAGTCCTCATTTTGAAGAGCTGATCTTCCTGGACTAACCAGTTATGTAATCAGTTGTATCAAAAGCCTTGCTAACTTAATTAACTCACATCCACAGAATTTCTACTGTCAACAATGTATGTTATTTTAGTGTCAGCTTTGGTTCATTTGGTTGCGCTCTTGGTTTTGAGAAGATTATAGATCCAAGTTCCACTGCAGATGTTAAGTACATAATCTAGGCTGACACTAATTGCAGTGTTGTCTTTTGGATCAGATGGTAAACCTGTCTAACCTCTCAAGTGGATGCAAAAAGTCTCATGGCAGTATTTGTCCTGGCCAACATTTATTCCTTAACCAACACTCTCAAAAACAGTATGATCATTCAATTCATTGCTTTTATGTAAATTGCCTGCTGTGTTTGCCTATATAACTAGAGTGGCGACTGACAACAAAACAAAGTCATTGTAAGGCACTTTGGGATGTCCTGTGGATGGGAAAGGTGTTATATCATTGAAAATGCTTCCTCATCCTTTTCTTCCTCAAAGAGCTCCTGTTAAGTTATTAGGCAATTGAACAGCAATAGCATGCATTTAATATTGCAAAACATCCCAAGGTGCTTCGCAGAAGCATAAGGAAAATGGAACCCTAGACTAATAGGGACAGAGTAGGAGGGGTTTGTGAAAGAGGATCTTTAAAGATCTTAGAGAGGGAGGTGGTGAATTGAAGTCACATGAGGACGGAATTTCCAAGAATGGGATATAAGTAACTGAAAGCGTGGCCGCCAATGGTAGTGAGGCTGGAGGGAGAAATGCATGAGGCAGAGTCAGGGAAGTAGAGAATATGGAGTGGAGGGAGGGCATTGTAGCACTAGATGAGGTTACGGAGATGGGGAAGGGTGAGACCATGGAAAGATTTAAACACATGGATGAGAATTTTAAATCTGAGGCAATGTTTGGCCAGGAGTCAATGTGCCTATAAATTTTAATGGGCACAATCATGCCCATTTTACTTTTGCACAATGCCAGCAGTGAGTATCACTGGTGTGTACTTTTATTAAATCAGCCCTATTACCTACAACGAGACAAGAAGTGTTGATAAGATCATGGTAAAATTCTATGTATGTCTGACCTCTGTGTACCTTATCAGACCAATTAAAAATGCATGCAAGGATTTGCTTTAGTCTGCAAATGCACAGGTTAGTGCATTTGTTTCAAATACCTTTGTGTACTATTTAGTGTAGTCACTCATCTGTTTAATCTGAACAGGTTACTGGTTGTGTTAAAATAATGTCATATTACACAAGCATATTAAGCAGTGTGCAATCACAGGAAATGAAGGTCTGAGGAGCCAATCAAGATGTTTGGAGGATATATTGTAAACAGTTTATATTCATTGAATGCTTTTTGAACATTTGGTGAAGTGGTTGGGAAATGTGGTGCTTCTGAATTACAGAAGATAAATAAAAAAATGCAAGCAGGTTATCTATAACAAATTTAGTATTGACATTTTATTTGGAAATAAAGGCATTTAATCCAATTTCACCAATAGGAGCTTTTTTCATCCCGACTTTCAACTCATCAGGATCCTGCAATCACTTTAACTGACCTGTAATTGTCTAGACTTCTTTCTTCTTTTGGAATCAAAGAAGATAAAACAAATCTTAATCCTGTAATAACTCTTAACAATTTCATCATATTACTGCAGTAACATGAGTCTGATGTTATCACATCCATAAAAAAAGAACATTCGAACCTGATATTGATATTTCAGTCTCTCTGATCCTCATCATCTTCTTTGATCACTTGCTCTGATATTGAGGTCCAAAAAAATGTTTCTTTTAAAAAATGTTTTGATTAAAATTTTTGGGCTGATAGTTCGATTAGGCCCATTAATGGGCGCAGAGATCACTATGCGCGATTAACCCGTGCCTAGTCAAGGTGTGCTGCCAGCTCATCTCAATGATGCAGCGTTCAGACCAGTGCAAAATACATCTCTGACGGGGTGCATGCTCAGCAGGGGGCCCAGCAGCATGCGTGGCTAGCACAATGCACAGCTAGCCTGCACTTCTTAAAGGCAACGTCCCTCTCTTAAAGGAGAGGTGCACTCAGGCTTCAGCAGCTGGTGCAACAGGCTCTGGGTAGCTTTTGTGGAAGGAAGAAGACTGCAAATGGAGAAAGTGGCCAGAGAGCACTGCTAAGTTTTGGATGCAGTGCTTGGAGGTCTTGATGATGGAGATCGAGAAGAGGAGAGAGGCCATGTTTCTACAGGATCCAGGAGGCCCTCAAGGCACATCCTAAAGAGAAGTAAATTTCCAAAGCTTGTGCCCAAGAATCTGGCTGTAGTGCTGGAAAAAGTTCAATGACCTCACAGGAGTGGTCAAGGTCAGTGAATGCATCTTCAAATAACATGTCCTACTCACCATCTCATGCTGCTCAATGCACAACAGTCCTATCATTCACCATCAGCATTCAGGACCCATGCCTAACATTCAGATGCTCCAACTCACCCTCATACACGCTACCAATGCTGTCAGCCTCATACCCACCTCTTGCAGCTCCCACATACCTCCAGCTATTCAGCTATGGCAGGTACATCATCCTAACATATTGCTATATACTCAATAACATTCTTTCCTCTCTTTTGCAGGACAAGGTTGCACATACCAAAACAGAGAACTGAAGTGGGAACAGGCATGCCTGCATCTCCTATACCTGCTGAAGGAGACGGTACTCCACATCACAGGGCTGGCTGTGTCTGAGGCTGTTGCTATTGGTGTCACTGAGAATATTCAGGATGACAGTATGTTCCTGCCTTATGCCCCTTCTCAAATCCCACTTCACCCTCATCCTGCGATCTGGCATGAAGAGCACGCTGCAGTTGGTGTGACCATGGACCTCTTGGTGTCCACCTCAACCCCTTCCCGCACCCAACCTTCTCCTTCGGTATTTTTACTTCAGATATCCAAGATTTGCCACGTGGCCAAACACTGCAGCTTCACCTTCAAGGGCACAAGCAACAACAGACCTCTGATGAAGATGTACTGTCATTTTATACAAGACTCATAGCCACCAGCTCAGATCCTGGCATTGCACGTAACTTAGAGGGTAGTATAGGGTTAGCACGCAGTGAATCATGAGCAAGTTGCATCAAGGCCAAGGGGAAGGGATAGCGTGAGTGCCAGCTCCCCAGAGGGCGAGGTCACAAATGAATTCTGCTGCAGGTGAGGACTTCAATGGGGCAGCATACAGGAAACACTGATGGGCATAAACACTGAGATTCTTGGTGCACTGACAGGCCTGCTACAGAGCCTGTTGTCATTGGTAAGGAGAATGGAGGCTGTCTAGCTCCAACTTAACACAGGGCTTTGTGCAAAGCTTGGAGTCTATCCTTTCCTGAGTGGAAGTGGTGGCCAACTCCGTGACAGCAGTTGTGGGCCCAGCCGTGATGCAGAAACAGGTGGTCAATGTCTCAGCTTCCATTGCAACAGAGGCAGAATCCATCCAATGTCTCAGTGCTGTAGTGGAAGCTCAAGCGGAGGTTATAAGATCATGCATGCTGTCATCTCAAGACAGATTGGTGCCATAGAGGCTCAGACTGCTGATTTCATAGCTGAAGATGCCAGCACTCAAAGGACCATTCACAACAGTCCAGCAATCTGTGCTGCAGCAGATTACTAGGATTGCTAAGCAACCCCTGGGGATGGCAGTCGTTCAGTGCATGAACCTGTTGTACTCTCTCAGGATGACAGCATTCGTGCTCCCACCACTGTACTCTGTAGTGTCCTTGCTGTTACTGTCAACCAGCCAGCCCAGAATTCTGCCACCCGTGCTGAGCTGAAGTAGTCTGAAGCTGGGCACTCAAGGCCCAAATCTACTCGAGGGCATTCACCAAGGCTAACTGCAGTCTCCCTCACTGAATGTCAGCAGCCTTTCACCAGCCATGCTGCAGCCACTGGGGTAGCATTGTGTAGAAGCACTAAGCCAGGCAAAGGCACCTGCAAGACAGGCATTAAGGGAATGCTCATGGGTGAATAGCTCAGTTTTGTATGGATAATTTGATGTGTTGTTTGGATAAAGTTGTGTCTCTTATTTCAAGGTTTTGGCCAAGAAGACACTCTGACGGTCTCTTGCAGAGGGATGGTAAGTTGAGAAATTGTGGAGCATTGGTGATGTGGGGGTGAGAATTCAGGGGAACTGGAGTCTGAGTAGCTACTCACGGACAGCCTGTCTGGAGTGAGGGGGTCCAGGATGACTCTTCCCTTCCTCTTCCTGCTGCTTCTCCTGCTTAGACGTCCGCTGAACGCCTGATGGTAAGGGCTGCACCTTTATGAAACTGAAGTTGTGAAGGATGAAGCAGGGTACCTAGAACTTGGAGACAAGCTCCTGCGAGTTATGGAGGGCTGCCCCACCTCCCACCACCACCCCCACCCCTCAGCTGTTCAGGCAGTGGAAGCGTTGTTTCCAGACACCGATAGTTTTCTCCACAACATTGCTGGTGGCAGCATGGCTCTCATTGTAGATGTGCTGTTCACATGTGGTGGGCTAGCAGAGGAGAGTCATGGGCCAGACATAGAGAGTATAGCCTTTGTCATCAAGCTTCTAGTCTCTGGTTCGTTGTGGTGGCCCAAAGGTGGCAAGTTTGGCTGACTAACGCAGGATGCATGTGTCGTGGCTGCTGCCAAGACAGCGGGCATTCACTGACAGGATCTTCTGGGCATGGTCGTACACCAACTGCCAATTCAGAGAGTGATAGACCTTGCAATTAATATTTGAAGCCCGCAGAGCGCCATGCTTGCAGTGGATGGCACCCTGCACCATTGGGAGTCCCACCAGCCTGGCAAAGCCAAGTGCTTGTTCCTGCTGCTTCTTTCTGATAAGAGAGAAGACAATGAATTTTCTGTCCTTCTGTAGAGGGTTTCTGTCACCTCCCTGATGCACCGAATCATGGCAAACTGTGAACTGTTGGAAATGCTGCCTGCTCTCCCCTGGAAGCGGGATATTGTGAGCCCAGTCAAAAAGAAAAAGGAAGCATTCGTAAGGGCTGGAAGGCTAGGAACAGACGAATCCCTTGAGGAATATAAAGACAGTAGGAAGGAACTTAAGCAAGGAGTCAGGAGGGCTAAAAGGGGTCATGAAAAGTCATTGGCAAACAGGATTAAGGAAAATCCCAAGGCTTTTTATACATATATAAAGAGCAAGAGGGTAACCAGGGAAAGGGTTGGCCCACTCAAGGACAGAGAAGGGAATCTATGTGTGGAACCAGAGGAAATGGGCAAGGTACTAAATGAGTACTTTGCATCAGTATTCACCAAGGGGAAGGACTTGGTGGATGCTGAGCCGAGGGAAGGGAGTGCAGATAGTCTCAGTCATCTCATTATCAAAAAGGAGGAGGTGTTGGGTGTCTTGCAAAGCATTATGGTAGATAAGTCCCCAGGGCCTGATGGGATCTACCCTAGAATACTGAGGGAGGCAAGGGAAGAAATTGCTGGGGCCTTGACAGAAATCTTTGCATCCTCATTGGCTACAGGTGAGGTCCCAGAGGACTGGTGAATAGCCGATGTTGTTCCTTTGTTTAAGAAGGGGAGCAAGGATAATCCAGGAAATTATAGGCTGGTGAGCCGCACGTCAGTGGTAGGGACATTATTAGAGAGGATTCTTCAGGACAGGATTTACTCCCATTTGGAAACAAACAAACCTATTAGCGAGAGGCAGCATGGTTTTGTGAAGGGGAGGTCGTGTCTCACTAATTTGATAGAGTTTTTTGAGGAAGTGACAAAGATGATTGATGAAGGAAGGGCAGTGGATGTTATCTATATGGACTTCAGTAAAGCCTTTGACAAGGTCCCTCATGGCAGACTGGTACAAAAGGTGAAGTCACATGGGATCAGAGGTGAGCTGGCAAGGTGGATACAGAACTGGCTCGGTCATAGAAGACAGAGGGTAGCAGTGGAAGGTTGCTTTTCTGAATGGAGGGATGTGACTAGTGGTGTTCCTCAGGGATCAGTGCTGGGACCTTTGCTGTTTGTAGTATGTATAAATGATTTGGAGGAAAATGTAGCTGGTCTGATTAGTAAGTTTGCGGACGACACAAAGGTTGGTGGAGTTGCGGACAGTGATGAGGATATTCAGAGGATACAGCAGGAAATAGATCGGTTGGAGACTTGGGCGGAGAAATGGCAGATGGCGTTTAATCCGGACAAATGTGAGGTAATGCATTTTGGAAGGTCTAATGCAGTTGGGAGGTATACAGTAAATGGCAGAACCCTTAGGAGTATTGACAGGCAGAGAGATCTGGGCATACAGGTCCACAGGTCACTGAAAGTGGCAACGCAGGTGGATAAGGTAGTCAAGAAGGCATACGGCATGCTTGCCTTCATCGGTCGGGGCATAGAGTATAAAAATTGGCAAGACATGCTGCAGCTGTACAGAACTTTAGTCAGGCCACACTTAGAATATTGTGTGCAATTCTGGTCCCCACACTACCAGAAGGACGTGGAGGCTTTGGAGAGGGTACAGAAGAGGTTTACCAGGATGTTGCCTGGTCTGGAGGGCATTAGCTATGAGGAGAGGTTGGATAAGCTCAGATTGTTTTCACTGGAACGACGGAGGTAGAGGGGCACATGATAGAGGTTTACAAAGTTATGAGCGGCATGGACAGAGTGGATAGTCAGAAGCTTTTTCCCAGGGTGGAAGAGTCAGTTACTAGGGGACATAGGTTTAAGGTGAGAGGGGCAAAGTTTGGAGGGCTGTGCGAGGCAAGTTCTTTACACAGAGGGTGGTGAGTGCCTGGAACTTGCTGCCGGGGGAGGTGTTGGAAGCAGGTACGATAGCGACGTTTAAGAGGCATCTTGACAAATACATGAATAGGATGGGAATATAGGGATTCAGAAGTGCAGAAGGTTTTAGTTTAGGTAGGCATCAAGATCGACGCAGGCTTGGAGGGCCTGTGACATGGGAATTCTGCAAGGTGATTGGTTGGGTAAGTAACAGCTGTTAGTGCATTTAAATTGCTTAAAATGGGGAAAGTTTTTTTTTAAAAACTTCAAGTGATCAGGTGAGTCGTGCTACTTAAATTAGAGTAATTTAATAAGGAATTTAGATTGTACTGGGTAGTGTTTGGAGTAGAACAAGACCCCCAGTGCAATTAGTATTTTTTAAAGGGAGTAACTAAATTAATTGAAAGGTAAACCATGGCAGGAGAGCTCAGCCCCATGATATGCTCCTCCTGCACGATGTGGGAAATCAGGGATGCTTCCAGTGTCCCTGACAGCCATGTGTGCAGGAAGTGTACCCATCTGCAGCTACTGACTACCCGCATTACGGAGCTGGAGCTGTGGGTGGATTCACTGTGGAGCATCCACGATGCTGAGGACATCATGGATAGCACGTTTAGAGAGGTGGTCACACCGCAGGTAATGGTAGCACAGGCAGAAAAGAGATGGGTGACCACCAGGAGGAGTAGTAGGCGCAGGCAGGTAGTACAGGAGTCCCCTGTGGCCAACCCCCTCTCAAACAGATATACCGCTTTGGATACTGTTGGGGGATGATCTCCCAGGGGAAAGCAACAACAGCCAGGTCCGTGGCACCAAGGATGGCTCTGCTGCACAGCAGGGGGTATAAAGGAGTGGAAGAGCTATACTGATAGATGATTCTATCGTAAGAGGTACAGGTAGGCGTTTCTGCGGTTGCAAACGGGACTCCTGGATGGTATGTTGCCTCCCTGGTGCTAGTGTCAAGGATGTCACGGAGCGGCTACAGGACATTCTGAAGAGGGAGGGTGAGCTGCTGGAGGTCGTGGTACACATTGATACCAGTGACATAGGTAGAAAAAGGGATGAGGTCCTGCAACAAGAATTTAGGGAGCTAGGTAGCAGATTAAAAAGCAGGACCTCTAGTGTTGTAATCTCTGGATTACCCCCTGTGCCACGTACTAGTGAGTTTAGAAATAAGAGGATAGAGCAGATGAATGCATGGCTGAGGAGATGGTGCGGGAGGGAGGGCTTTAGTGTCCTGGATCACTGTGTCTGTTTCTGGCAAAGGTGGGACCTGTACAAGTTAGACGGGTTGCACTTGAACCGGAATGGGACCAACATCCTTGCTGGGAGATTTGCTAATTCTGTTGGGGGGTGCGGTTAAACTAACTTGGCAAGGAGTGGAGGTACAGTAGGGGGTAATATAGAACAGAAAGTGAGTCCGCCTGAAAGGCAGAGCAAATATAGACCTGGTAAGGCACAAGGGAAAAATGCAAGGTTGGATTGCATCTATTTCAATGCAAGGAGTCTTACTAGTAAGGCAGATGAATTGAGGGCATTGATTAGCACATGGGATTATGATATTATTGTTAACACAGAGACATGGTTGAGGGAGGGACAGGACTGGCAGCTCAATATTCTAGGTGTAGAATCTTCAGGCGCGACAGGGGAGGGGATAACAGAGCACTGTTGATCAAGGAGTCAATTACTGCAGTAAGGAGGGATGACATCTTAGAAGGTTCCTCAAATGAGGCCATTTGGGTAGAACTTAAAAACAAAAAAGGGGCAGTCACTTGGCTGGGTGTGTACTACAGGCCTCCAAACAATCAGGAAGAGATAGAGGAGCAGATATGTAGGCAAATCTCTGAGAGGTGTAAAAATAATAAGGTAATAATAGTAGGGGATTTCAACTTACCTAATATCAACTGGGATAGTCTTAGTGCAAAAGGCTTATAAGGGGTGGAATTCTTAAAATGCATACAGGAGAGCTTTTTGAGCCAGGATGTAGAAAGTCCTACAAGAGAAGGAGCAGTACTGGACCTAACCCGAGGGAATGAAGCCGGTCAAGTGGTAGAAGTGCCAGTGGGGGAGCATTTTGGGGATCGTGACCATAACTCTGTAAGATTTAAGGTAATTATGGAAAAGGACAAAGATGGACCAGAAATAAAGGTACTGAATTGGGGGAAGGCTGATTTCATCATGATAAAACAGGATCTGGCCAAAGTGGACTGGGAGCAGCTACTTGTAGGAAAATCTAAATCAGACCAGTTGGAGTCATTCAAAGAGGAAATAATGAGGGTTCAGAGCAAACATGTACCCATAAAGGTGAAGGGTAGGACTAACAGGCCGAGGGAACCCTGGATATCAAGGGATTTAGAGGATTGGATCAGGAAAAAAAAGGAGACTTACGGCAGATCCCAAGCACTGAAAAAAGCGGAGGCACTAGAGGAGTATAGAAAGTGTAGGGTGGCACTTAAAAAAGTAATTAGGAGAGTGAAGAGGGGGCATGAAAAAACACTGGCAGGCAAGATAAAGGAAAATAAGACGTTGTATAAGTATATTAAGGGCAAGAGGATAACCAGGGAAAGAGTAGGGCCCTTTAGTGACCAACGTGACAATCTTTGTGTGGAGCCGGAGGACGTAGGTGAGGTTTTAAATGATTACTTTTCATTGGTGTTCACTATGGAGAAGGAGCATGTAGGTGTAGAGATCAGGGAGGGGGATTGTGATATACTTGAACATATTAGCATTGAAAGGGAGGAAATATTCGCTGTTTTCGCGGGTTTAAAAGTGGATAAATCCTCAGGCCCAGATGAGATGAGATGTATCCTAAGCTGTTATGTAAGGCAAGGGAGGAGATAGAAGGTGCTTTGACACAAATTTTCAAATCCTCTCTGGCCACAAGAGAGGTCCCAGAGGACTGGACGACAGCGAATGTGGTACCATTATTTAAGAAGGGTAGCAGGGATAAACCAGGTAATTACAGGCTGGTGAGTCCAACATTAGTGGTTGGGAAAATATTGGAAAAAATCTGAGGGACAGGATTAATCTCCACTTGGAGAAGCAGGGATTAATCAGGGATAGTCAGCATGGTTTTGTTTGGGGGAGATCGTGTCTATCTAACTTGATTGATTTTTTCAAGGAGGTGACTAGATGTGTCGATGAGAGTAAAGCAGTAAATGTAGTGTGCATGGATTTCAGTAGGGCTTTTGATAAGGTCCCGCATGGGAGATTGGTTAAGAAGGTAAGAGCCCATAGGATCCAGGGCAATTTGGCAAATTGGATCTAAAATTGGCTTAGTGACAGAAGGCAGAGGGCAATGGTCGAGGGCTGTTTTTGTAAATGAAAGCCTGTGACCAGTGGTGTACCACAGGGATCGGTGCTGGGACCCTTGCTGTTTGTAGTGTACATTAATGATTTATACGTGAATATAGGAGGTATGATGAGTAAGTTCGCAGATGACATGAAAATTGGTGGTGTGGTAAATAGTGAGGAGGAAATCCTTAGATTACAGGATGATATAGATGGGCTGGTATGATGGGCGGAGCAGTGGCAAATGGAATTTAATCCTGAAACGTGTGAGGTAATGCATTTTGGGAGGACTAACAAGGCAAGGGAATACACAATGGATGGTAGGACCCTAGGAAGTACAGAAAGTCAGAAGGACCTTGGTGTACTTGTCCATAGACCACTGAAGGCAGCAGCACAGGTTGATAAGGTGGTTAGGAAGGCATATGGGATACTTGCCTTTCTTATCTGAGGCATAGAATATAAGAGCAGGGACGTTATGATGGAGCTATATAAAGCGCTAGATAGGCCACAGCTGGAGTACTATGTATAGTTCTGGGCACCACACTATAGGAAGGATGTGATTGCACTGGAGAGGGTGCAGAGGAGATTCACCAAGATGTTGCCTGGGCTGGAACATTTCAGCTGTGAAGAGAGACTGAAAAGGCTAGGGATGTTTTCCTTAGAGCAGAGAAGGCTGAAGGGGGACATGATTGAGGTGTACAAGATTATGAGGGGCATTGATAGGTTAGATAGGCGGAAACTTTTTCCCTTAGCGGAGGGGGCAATAACCAGGGGGCATAGATTTAGGGTAAGGGGCAGGAGGTTTAGGGGAGATTTGAGGAAACATTTTTTAACCCAGAGGGTGGTTGGAATCTGGAACGCACTGCCTGAAAAGGTGGTGGAGGCAGGAACCCTCACAACATTTAAGAAGTATTTAGATGAGCACTTGAAATGCCGTAGCATACAGAGCTACGGGCCAAGTGCAGGAATATGGGATTAGAATAGTTGGGTGCTGTATGGCCGGCACAGACACGATGGGCTGAAGGGCCTGTTTCTGTGCTGTATCACTCTATGACTCTATGACTCTTTTTACTGGAGAAAGGAGCTTCTGCCTGTTCAATCTTTCCTGATGGGTATAACCTATCAGTTCTGGTATTATTCTAGTAAATCTTTTTTGTACATTCTCCAGTGATAAATATCCTTTTCATGATATGGAAATCAGAGCTAGTCATAGTACTGCCATTGTGGTCTAACCGGGGTTCAAGTTTAGCATAACTTCTCTGCTTTTCAATTCTGTCTCTCTGGAAATGAACTCCAATGCTTTGTTTGCTTTCTGTCTGGTCTTATTAACTTGCCTCACACTTTTAGTAATTTGTGTATCTGTACCCCAGATCCCTCTGCTCTTCTACCCCATTTAGACACTTATTTTCCAAGGAGTATGTGTCCTCCTTATTTTGCCTACCAAAATATGCCGCCCTGTATCTATACTGAAGTTCAAATGCCAATTACATGACCATTCTGCAAGTCTATTGATGTCTTCCTATATTTTATTGTAGTCCTATTCTATATGAACTAAAACTCCAATTTGGTATCAGCCACAAATTTTGAAATTGCACTTCTGATTCCTGAGTTCACATCGTTTATGTAAATGGTGAACTGCAGTGGTCCCATCACGGATCCTTGGAGAACACCACTAATGTAGGAAATGAGGCAGCCATTTTGTGCAAAGCAAGGTCCCACAAACAGCAAGTGAGGCAAAACAGAAAATATGTGCCATAAGTGCACATGAATCTTTGAAATTGTATACACAAGAGGGTTGTGAAGGCTTCACTGTTGAGAATGTTCAGGACTGAGATTGATGGATTTTGATTGCTCAGGGAATCAAGGGATTTGGGGAGTGGGTAGGAAAGTGGAGCTGAGGTAGAAAATCAGCCATGATCATTTTGAATGATGGAGCAGGCTCGAAGGGCCGAATGGTCTATCCCTGCCTGTATTTCTTATGTTCTTATGTCCTTATACAAGTGAAACAGTCCAGTGGTGCAGACTACCAGTACATTCACAGGCCCAGGGGAAAAATTTGCCATTTTAATTTTAAACAAAATCACTTCAAACATAAAATACCAAAAGAGAAACTAAATTCGTCATATCCAGCAGCTATACATGAACGATATGTATTGAGTTCGGTCAGTTGTTCTTGGTATCTATTGTTCGACAGCCATTAAGGACTGTCCCAAATATTATTCTAACACAGAATGTAACATTCAGAAAGCTTCACAGTGACATTCTTTATAACAAATAGTCCTAACCATGTGTTCCTCCCTCATGGGAGGGCAAAGCATCTGCTCACTTACCCCTCAGGCTTCTTGCAAAATAGCAGTACAAACACCAATTTAATGTATCCCTCAGCTAGCCCTCTATTGAGGTTAAGCTGCCCTTCAAATTTTATATCCATATTAGTGTTCAAATTCATCTTATGTTGAGAAGATGTAGATTGTTCAATGGGAATGGATTTTCATGCATGCTAGATACTAAATGCAGTGCACACCCATAGGCCTCAGAGATCCCTAAATTTTAAGAAAAGACATTTTCTCAACTTCAGAAACAGCATTGAAAATTCCTGGTGGAGTTCAATTTCAGTTCTATTGTAGGTCAACTATTTTATTTTTCCAGAACCAATCTAATTTCAAAAGTCACTCTGCCATCACTCGAGGCAACTGCACCATTGATTGGTTTGAGCTGCCATCACAGTCTGCTTACTTTATGCTGCTAACTCCATCCTTTTCATGTAGGCCAACTAACTGAGGAAGAAGTTTCTGAAATAAACTGTGTGGGGCTCCATGAAATCATATTTCTTTCAGAGCTAGCAGCAATAAATAAGTTCTTCTTTCCTCCTCTGTTTTCCCAGATTATCTATTTATCTATAATGATATATTTCTTGGGGGTTCTCACTGTTCAGCTAAATTTGAGCTCATCCAAATATCAGCTGACTGTCTCCTAACTCATGTCCCATTCACCCAGTTCCCCAGTGCTTGCTGTCCGATTTCCTTTAAGAATAATCTCCCTTTAAGATCTCAGTATGTTAATGAGCTCAGTACCAGGATACAGTCATGTGACCACTAGCCAGTGTGACTCTGCAACTGTAACACTTAGAGGAAAGTTCTGTAAATAGTTTGCTCTGTACTGTATATAATAGTTTAGCTGCAATAAACCTCTTTGAGATCTTTCGCAAACTGGACTCCATGTCTCTCACTTATGTTGCATCGGACAACATAAAGCACTCATTTTACTTGTCAATCTACATTGGCTCCCAGTCCATCAACAAGGATTTTTAAATGCTCATCCTTGTGTTCAAATCCTTATCTCTGTCATCTCTGTCAAGGACGACATCAGGGCGGTGCTGAGAAATGAGATAGGTTCTATGGAGAATGAGGTTGAATCCATTTGGGTGGAAATTAGAAACTCTAAGAAGAAAAAGTCATTGATCGGCGTAGTCTATAGGCCACCAAATAATAACATCACATTGAGGAGGGCAACAAACAAAGAAATAACTAATGCCTGTAAAAATGGTACGGTAATTATCATGGGGGATTTTAATCTACATGTAGATTGGTCGAACCAGCTCAGTCAGGGTAGCCTTGAGGAGGAATTCGTTGAGTGTATCCGTGATAGTTTTCTTGAACAGTATGTAATGGAACCGACGAGGGAGCAAGCTGTCCTAGATCTAGTCCTGTGTAATGAGACAGGAATAATTAATGACCTCATAGTTAGGGATCCTCTTGGAAGGAGTGATCACAGTATGGTTGAATTTAGAATACAGATGGAGAGTGTGAAGATAAAATCTAATACCAGGGTCCTGTGCTTGAACAAGGGGGACTACAATAGAATGAGGGAGGACTTGGCTAAAGTGGACTGGAAACAAAGATTTTACGGTGGGACAGTTGACGAGCAATGGAGGACTTTCAAAGCAATTTTTCAAAGTGCTCAGCAAAAGTATATTCCAGTGAAAAGGAAGGACTGGAAGAAAAGGGGTAATCTGCCATGGGTGTCTAAGGAAATAAGGGAGGCTATCAAATTGAAAGAGAAGGCATTCAAAGTGGCCAAAAGCAGCATGAAACTAGAAGATTGGGAAAACTTTAAAGGTCAACAGAAAGCTACAAAAAGAGCTATAAAGAAAAGTAAGATAGAACATGAGAAAAAACTAGCACAGAATATAAAGACAGATAGCAAAAGTTTCTATAAATATATCAAACGAAAAAGAGTGGCTAAAGTAAACGTTGGTCCTTTAGAGGATGAGAAGGGGAATTTAGTTATGGGATATGATGAAATGGCCGAGGCATTGTACAGGTATTTTGTATCGGTCTTCACAGTGGAGGACATTAATAACATGCCAGTAATTGACAAAGAGACGAACGTAGGTGAGGACCTGGAAACAATCATTATTACGGAAGAGGTAGTGTTGGGCAAGCTAATGGAGCTAAGGATTGATAAGTCTCCTGGCCCTGATGGAATGCATCCCAGGGTACTAAAAGAGATGGCGGGAGAAATAGCAGGTGCACTGACGGTAATTTTCCAAAATTCGCTGGACTCTGGGGTAGTCCCAGCTGATTGGAAAACAGCAGATGTGACGCCACTGTTTAAAAAGGGAGGTAGACAAAAGATGGAGAATTATAGACCGATTAGCTTAACCTCTGTAGTGGGGAAGATGCTTGAGTCTATTATCAAGGAAGAAGTAGCAGGGCATCTCGATAGAAATTGTCCCGTTGGGCAGACGCAGCATGGGTTCATGAAGGGCAGGTCATGCTTGACAAATCTTTTGGAATTCTATGATGACATTACAAGCAAGGTGGACAATGGGGACCCAGTGGATGGGGTGTACCTAGATTTCCAAAAGGCCTTCGACAAGGTGCCGTACAAGAGGCTGCTGCATAAGATAAGGATGCATGGCGTTAGGGGTAAAGTATTAGCATGGATAGAGGATTGGTTGACTAACAGGAAGCAGAGAGTGGGGATAATTGAGTGCTATTCTGGGTGGCAATCAGTCACTAGTGGTGTGCCTCAGGGATCAGTGTTGGGACCGCAATTATTTACAATTTATATAGATGATTTGGAGTTGGGGACCACGTGTAGGGTGTCAAAGTTTGCAGATGACACTAAGATGAGTGGCAGAGCAAAATGTGCAGATGACTGTGAAACTTTGCAGAGGAACATAGATACATTGAGTGAGTGGGCAAAGGTCTGGCAGATGGAATACAATGTTAATAAATGTGAAGTCATTCATTTCGGTAGGAGTAACAGTAAAAAGGATTATTACTTGAATGGTAAAAAGTTGCAGCATGCTGCTATGCAGAGGGATCTAGGTGTCCTTGTGCATGAATCGCAGAAGGTTGGTCTGCAGGTACAGCAAGTAATTAGGAAGGCAAATGGAATTTTGTCCTTCATTGCTAAAGGGATTGAGTTTAAAAGCAGAGAGGTTATGTTGCAGCTGTATAAGGTACTGGTGAGGCTGCACCTGGAGTACTGTGTGCAGTTTTGGTCTCCTCACTTGAGAAAGGATATACTGGCACTGGAGAGGGTGCAGACGAGGTTCACTAGGTTGATTCCGGAGTTTAGGGGGTTGGCTTATGAGGAGAGACTGAGTAGATTGGGATTATATTCATTGGAGTTCAGAAGAATGAGGGGGGATCTTATAGAAACATATAAAATCATGAAGGGAATAGATAAGATACAAGTAGAGAGGATGTTTCCACTGGCAGGTGAAGCTAGGACAAGAGGGAATAGCCTCAAGATTAGAGGGAGCAGATTTAGGACTGAACAACCCAGAGGGTTGTTAATCTATGGAATTCCTTGCCCAGTGAAGTAGTTGACGCTTCTTCAGTAAACGTCTTTAAAGCTAAGGTAGATATCTTTTTGAACAATAAAGGAATTAAGGGATACGGTGGGAGCGCGGGTAAGTGGATCTGAGTCCAAGAAAAGATCAGCCATGATCTTATTGAATGGCGGAGCAGGCTCGAGGGGCCGGACGGCCTACTCCTGCTCCTAGTTCTTATGATCTTATGATCTTATGATCTTCACATCCAGTTAACTAAAACTAAGTCTGGCTGTTTAGTGCAGTACTAATTTTGCATTCATATCCACCCAACACAAATCTGCATGTATATCTTGTGATTGGTCTTTAGCAAGTGTGATGGAATCAGTGTGTGTGAACTGTTGACCTGTTGAATGTACTGTTAGGTGCGTTGACTTTGGATACAAAGCTTGTAATTTTTCTGAGATAGTCATTCATTGGAAAAGGAAACTGAAAGCCTCAGAGTTCTGGAGAAGACAGAACTGGTTAGGACC
Source organism: Heterodontus francisci (assembly GCF_036365525.1). Taxonomy (NCBI): domain Eukaryota; kingdom Metazoa; phylum Chordata; class Chondrichthyes; order Heterodontiformes; family Heterodontidae; genus Heterodontus; species Heterodontus francisci. Next base: position 32,549,773 of record NC_090374.1, on the reverse strand, counting down.
AGTTAAAACAAACAGTCATTTGATCAGAGATGTGACCAGAGACATGCGACTGGAGCTCAGGTGTCTATTTACCAGATTACGGACTGCGTCGTGTTGAAGAAAACAGCAAGCTGCTGTAATTGGAGCCTGTTTTCTGGAAGCTGGGCCTTGGCAAATACAAGTTGCTAAAGCTGTTTTAAAGAGTTGCTTAAGACGACACCGGTGGAGCTATGCCATCAAGACTGCTGTGAGCAAAATGACGGAAGTTCCGGAAGGGTGCACAGTTTTAGTGAAAATCGTCTCGGTGGAGTTCTGGATTGCAGGGAAACTGCTATTGAACGGAAATCAGCATTCACATCTTGGAAGACAGGATCTGGAGATCTAATTGAAAAGGTGTTACCTTTGCTGAGAGGACTGCCCAAAAAATTTGTGAGATCTATCTTCATTGCATCTGATAATTAACATGCAATTTTTTACGCTATATCTATACCGACCATGATTCAACTGTTAGCTCATGTTTAATTTTTGTTAGTTTTGGTTTGAGTGTTAACGTAAAATTTATAAAAGTGAAATTTTGTCAGTTTCTTTTCTAAATTGGGTTCAGACGGTGGATTAGATTCTTTTGGTATGTGATCTCCACAGGGATTATGAGGCTTATTTGGTCATTTTCTCCACATATGCCCATTCTGTTTTCATTGAAACATTTTGTGAGGGGGACAACTTCAAGGTAGCAATTCAACATGATAAAAATTCCATTAAGGCTTTCCACTGGTGCATTCGCCAGCTAGGATGGTTGGAAAAATCCTGGTCAACATTTAGCATGGGATGACTTGCAAATTTTACTTGAGTTGCTCAATCACTGGCTGCTCTTAGACCTTGCTTGTTGTCTGAATGAGAGACTTGGCTGGCTCTCTCATTTTTACCATCCTGCTTCTTACTGTTTCCCCCATGCAACAGCTCTAACTCTGTAGAGAGAGAAGAAAAATGGCAAAAAGGAGAGCAAGGAAAGGGAGAAAGAATGAAGGTGAAAATTAATGGATTGTGAAACAAGTGAAGGAAGTGAAGGATAGAGAACGAAAAGTGAAGGAGAGATTTAAGTGAGAGAAAGAATGAGAGATAGAAGTGGATGACAGAGAACAAGAGAAGCAAAAGTGAAGGACAAGAAATAGCGAAGCAAAATGGAGGAAGAGATTGAAACATTCAGCATCATTAGCCAGCAGGTCATAAAAAGCTCAGAGTTGGGTGGAGTCCGAAAACATTTACAAATTGCTGAGTCAATTAGTTTTATTGAAAAGGACTTTCATTATTGGGTTGAGCAAGACTTGAACAAAATCATGTGGTTGGCCCTCCTTTATTCCTACTATTTGTTAGTGCTTGTACCTATGTTGCTTTTTATTTATTTTCTCCCTTGCTGACTCACATCTATTTTGCCATTAATTTTAACATTCTGAGTAGACATCCCCCTTATTCTACTTTGTAGGATCAATCCACTTTGATTTCCATTGCTTTTGTTCAACTTAAAAGGAAATAACATGGTCACTTATGTAGGCTTTGTAGGCCTCATAGGTTGTAACATGGTTATCTGTTCAGCATTGATTTACTTACAGAAATGGCACAGATTTCTATTTTTGAAAATTATTGGATGTCTTTGTCATGCATTCGAAATATATTTAATCTCCATCCCAGTTTTGCAACCAATCACATGTTTTCCAGGAATCAAACTTCTTAGGTTCTGATCTGATTTGAAACAGAGGTGGATTCCATTGACAATCCTCTTATCCAATTTGCTGTTAGTCTTTGAATTAAAAGGTGCCAACAAATTTCAATCAAATTACCATATCTTTGTTTTAGAATGTAACCAATATCAAGGATTACTCAGCTGATCCATTGCTTACAAACCAATTCAGCTGTCCAAAATGAAGCAGTGATTTATCTAGAATGTAATCTTCAACTTAGTTGAAGTTCCACTGATCAGATTCAAGATAGTCTCTATTTTATTCTCTTCTCTTTCTCTTTTTCTTTTTATTCTCTTTCTCTTTTTTACATAATTTTTCCCATTAAGGTTGCCACAAGTATCATTCCACAGCTGAAGATAGGCAAGCACCCTGCTCTTAGATCTGGTATAAATGCTGCTGGAGATGCGTAACAGTGACAACGAGACTTTCATTCCCTTAGGGCAATGACCTGGGTAACATTGTGAACTCAGTATGTGCCACAAAGAACCTCCAGCAGTCACATCTCATGTAGTTGAATGAGTGGCACATCAGATGACTGCATAGTCAACGTCAATACTGCAGGAGACCCAAGGGGCCAGTTACCTTGTGTCTGCATCATAATAGCGGGGTTAATGCTGCTGAACGTGATGTGGGTTCTTTTCTTTCAAACTACTGTTATTTGTGTAGAATTATCCGATACATCAGAACTGCCACTGATGTACATGCCACCTGGCCCAACCTGCACTACTGCATTCATATAACGGAGAATCTTCTTGGAATCCCACCTTTGTGATGGCCTTTGATGAATCTTGAAAGCAAACTGAAGCTGGCCCTGACTGCATCTAGTATTGCCCATGCATTTAATAGCTGACTGCATTCTATTATTTCACTAACATAGTAGCTGGCAGTCCACCTTTGGATGTTGGACTGCCCCATGCTATCCAAATCACCTTTCAATGTCAAATTCAAGAAGGTAAGTGACTCCTCAGTGTAGTCTTGCTCCTCTCATAGCCAGCATCTCAAAGTAGATCCATATAATTTGGCAAGGGTGAGCAGCCTCTTCCTGTGAATGTTAGCCTTTCAACCACCACCACTGGCACTGCTTCCTCACTGGTGCTCACTGCCTCGCTCTGTAAATCCTTAGTCCCTTCAGTATCTACATCTCCTGAAGTATGCATAATTGTGCTGGTGTCTGTTACCAGCGGAGTTGGTGACAAATTAGCTACAAATCTAAGGATCATGCTGGTGGTTCACCAGCTTCTCCATGCACAATGAACAGAATAGATGGTTTATTCTGAATATAGAAATCAATTCCACAGTACTGCTAAAGATGGTCCCAGCTCAATGTATTCACATGTGCATTAATATTATTTGAATAGTAGCCAAATCCCATGGGATTCTGTGGAATTGGGTCATCTGCATAATTGAAATATTTCCTCAGCTCAGTTTTCCAATTCACAGGGAACATTGTTACACATGTGAGAGTGTTGAATTGAGAGTACAGCAATTCTTAAAGGATTCCAGCAGTTTTTGTTGGAAGTTATATTCATGGTAACATGGCTGAAGCAACTCTCACACCTGTTCCCTTCAGCAAAGATAGCCTGGATGTCTTATTGCAGAAGGCTGCCCGGAGAAAAATGGCAATTATTGAGGCAAAAGAAAATTCTCCAACTAGAGCCAATATACAGCAAGCGTTGAAGGAGTTAGCCAATGTTGTGGATTTGCAGTCAAATGGCAAAGCAAGGGGTGCTCACTGCTGACTTGGAGGAAAGCTGCCCTCAAAGATCCAGCGATCACTGTGGTGGGAATTTCCACTTTCCCCACTGTAGTTTAAATCTGTCAAGTCATCCACTTGGCACTTCTGCCTGAAATAAACTGCAACCATCTTCGGCCAGATGTGCCAAATCTTCTTCTTTGGCCTCCTTGTCTCGAGAGACAATGGGTAAGCGCCTGGAGGTGGTCAGTGGTGTGTGGAGCAGCGCCTGGAGTGGCTATAAAGGCCAATTCTAGAGTGACAGACTCTTCCACAGGTGCTGCAGAAAAATTTGTTTGTCAGGGCTGTTGCACAGTTGGCTCTCTCCTTGCGCCTCTGTCTTTTTTCCTGCCAACTGCTAAGTCTATTCGACTCTCCACACTTTAGCCCCACCTTTATGGCTGCCCGCCAGCTCTGGCGAACGCTGGCAACTGACTCCCACGACTTGGGATCAATGTCACAGGACTTCATGTCGCGTTTGCAGACGTCTTTAAAGTGGAGACATGGACGACCGGTGGGTCTGATACCAGTGGCAAGCTGGCTGTACAATGTGTCTTTGGGGATCCTGACATCTTCCATGCGGCTCACATGGCCAAGCCATCTCAAGCGCCGCTGACTCAGTAGTGTGTATAAGCTGGGGATGTTGGCCGCCTCGAGGACTTCTGTGTTGGAGATACGGTCCTGCCACCTGATGCCAAGTATTCTCCGGAGGCAGCGAAGATGGAATGAATTGAGACATCGCTCTTGCTGACATACGTTGTCCAGGCCTCGCTGCCATAGAGCAAGGTACTGAGGACACAAGCTTGATACACTCGGACTTTTGTATTCCGTGTCAGTGCGCCATTTTCCCACACTCTCTTAGCCAGTCTGGACATAGCAGTAGAAGCCTTTCCCATGCGCTTGTTGATTTCTGCATCTAGAGACAGGTTACTGGTGATAGTTGAGCCTAGGTAGGTGAACTCTTGAACCACTTCCAGAGCGTGGTCGTCAATATTGATGGATGGAGTATTTCTGACGTCCTGCCCCATGATGTTCGTTTTCTTGAGGCTGATGGTTAGGCCAAATTCATTACAGGCAGCCGCAAACCTGTTGATGAGACTCTGCAGGCACTCTTCAGTGTGAGATGTTAAAGCAGCATCGTCAGCAAAGAGGAGTTCCCTGATGAGGACTTTCCGTACTTCGGACTTCGCTCTTAGACGGGCAAGGTTGAACAACCTGCCCCCTGATCTTGTGTGGAGAAAAATTCCTTCTTCAGAGGACTTGAACGCATGTGAAAGCAGCAGAGAGAAGAAAATCCAAAAAAGTGTGGGTGTGAGAACACAGCCCTGTTTCACGCCACTCAGGATAGGAAAGGGGTCTGATGAGGAGCCACCATGTTGAATTGTGCCTTTCATATTGTCATGGAATGAGGTGATGATACTTAGTAGCTTTGGTGGACATCCAATCTTTTCTAGTAGTCTGAAGAGACCACGTCTGCTGACGAGGTCAAAGGCTTTGGTGAGATCAATGAAAGCAATGTAGAGGGGCATCTGTTGTTCGCGGCATTTCTCCTGTATCTGACAAAGGGAGAACAGCATGTCAACGGTCGATCTCTCTGCACAAAAGCCACACTGTGCCTCAGGGTAGACGCGCTCGGCCAGCTTCTAGAGCCTGTTTAGAGCGACTCGAGCAAAGACTTTCCCCACTATGCTGAGCAGGGAGATTCCACAGTAGTTGTTGCAAATTGCAACCATCTTCGGCCAGATGTGTCAAATCAATGATCTATTATGGCCTCCTCCTGAGTTCCCCATCATTACAGATGCCAGTCTTCAGCAAATTCAATTCACTCAATGTGATATCAAGAAATGGCTGAAGGCACTGGATACATCAAAGGCTATGAGCCCTGACAACATTCCGGCTGTAGTACTGAAGACCTTTGCTCTAGAACTAGCCAAACTGTTCCAGTAGAGCTACAACAGCAATGTGGTAAATTGCCCAGGTACGTTCTGTCCACAAAAAGCAGGATAAATCCAATCAGTCAATTACTTCCCAATCAGTGTGCTATCAATTATCAGCAAAGCAATGGAAGGTGTTATTGTCTGTGCTGTCAAGCGGCACTTTCTCAACAATAACCTGCTCACCAATGCTCAGTTTGGGTTCTGCCAACCTCATTACAGCCTTGGCCCAAACATAGACAAAAGAGCTCAATTCTAGTGTTAAGGTTAGAGTTACTGCCCTTGACATCAAGGCAGCATTTGACTGAGTGTGGTATCATGGAGGCCTAGCAAAACTGAGTCAATTGGAATCAGCGGGAAAACTTTCCACTGGTTGGAGTCATACCTAGCACAAGGAAAGATAGCTATGGTTGTTGGAGGTCAATCATCTCAACCCAAAGACAACACTGCTGGAGTTCCTTATGGTAGTTTCCTAGGCCCAACCATCTTCAGCTGCTTTGTCAATAACCTTCCCTCCATCATAAGGTCAGTAGTGGGGATGTTCGCTGATGATTGCACAGTGTTCTATACCATTCATGACTCCTCAGATAGTGAAGCAGTCCATGCCTGCATGCAGCAAGACCTAGACAACACTCAGGCTTGGACTGATAAGTGGCAAGTAATATTCATGCTACACAAGTGCCAGGCAATGACCATCTCAAACCAGAGAGAACCTAGCCATCTCCCCTTGACCTCCAACATCATTACCATAACTGAATCTTCCACCATCAACATACTGGGGGTCACCATTGAGCAAGAACTTACTGGATCAGCTATATAAATACTGCAGCTACAAGAGCAGGTTACAGCCTGGGAATTCTGCAGTGAGTAACTCACCTCCTGACTCCTCAAAGCCTGTCCACTATCTATAAGCACAAGTTAGGAGTGTGATGGAATACTCTCCACCTGCTTGGATGAGTGCAGCTCCAACAACCCTCAAGAATCTTGGTACTATCCCGCTTGATCACCACCCCATCAATCACTTAAACATTCACTCCCCCCTCCACTGACACACAGTGGCAGCAGCGTGTATCATCTACAAGTTGCACTGCACCAACTTGCCAAGTCTCTTTTGACAGCACCTTTCAAACCAGCAATCTCTGCCACTTAGAAGGACAAGGGCAGCAGATACATGGGAACACCACAACCTGAAAGTTCCCCACCAAGTCACACGCTATCCTGACTTGGAACTATATCACCTTGGAACAATATTCCTTCACTGTCGCCAGGTTAAAATCCCGGAACTCCGGCCTAACAGCACTTTAGGTGCTTTTTTTATTCTTTCACAGGATGTGAACATCACTGGCTAGGCCAGCATTTATTGCCCATCCCTAATTTCCCTTGACAAGGTGGCAGTGGGTCGTCTTCTTAAACCGCTGCATGTGGTGTAGGTATGCCCACAGTAATGGCAGCCAGCACTGACGGTTTTGTTACTATTACCACAGCAAAATCAAGGCCAGCATGACCATTGTCTCCTCTGTTTTACACTCATAGAACCAAATGAGGGAAAAGTTCTCCACACTGAGGAAGAGTGACAAGGCATTGCCAATCTACAATAGGAGTGCAAAACACTTCTATTTTCACCTCTGAAACTTTGCAAATATCTAAAATATCTTACTGTCTAACTTGTTCTCACTCACACAATTCTAGCATGTTTTTTCATCATATGGTTCCTAGAACTACTTGTATGCTCTCTGCTCATTCTTTTGTACTGGATTGCTCATTGAGGTGCCCCACCTGCTGTTTCTATTACTCAGTCTCTTCCTTTTCAAAGGAAAAGGTTGGACAAAATCATCAGCAGTGAACCTGCCCTGATGGCTGAACAACGACCTATGATGCTTAACCTAACCATAGGGCTTAATCTCCAACTGTATGGAGTGGAGGCCATCAGGGGCAGTGACGAGAGAGAGCTTGATGATTCATGCTGGCCTAACATGCCAGGGGTTCACTTCCAAGTAATCTTCTTACTAGTACCGAGCACTTAGTTTCCCATCCTCAATGAGAATGGGGTATGCAAGGAACTACAATAGGGGTAGCTTCCTGCCTTCAGGCTGACTGCTGCACTCGCACCAGCTGGTATTTATATTCCTGGGTTTTGAGAGGCGCATACCAACACCAGGACCAGAAGAGAGCTGAAAGATAAACTATTCCCTTTTTTATTTTTCTGGTAGGTTAGGAGGAGCAGAATTACTTCTCTGGGTTGCAGAAAGAAACCTGGAGCCTCAGGCTTTCCTCCCCTAACTGCAATCTCCTCCACCCTCCAATATTTACCTGACTGCTGGGATCAATCTTGCCTTCTGCCACACTAGCCCAATTCCTATGTACCAACCTGACGTCATTTATGCCGGGTTCGGATGGAAGGTAGGCCTGATAGGAATCTTGTTCAAAGGCTGATGATATTCAGGTTCTGATGAATCAAGTGACTGTCAAATCTTGATGTGATGTTTGATTTTATTTTCTGTCTGCAAATCCTCCCAAGGGCGACTAGGGCGAGGCTGACAATTACGCTGCAGACCGCATACTCGCCCTTCACTCCCCTGTTAAAATCGAGACTTTAATGACTAACAGGCAGCAACATCTGCTCCCCTGCTGCACAGCAGTATAATGGCCTTGCTATTCTGTGCACTGCTACTCCCATCCATCCTCAGGCTTATTGCTTTAGGCACTGGTGGTTAGATTTTTTATATATAAGTACAACGGGGTTGAAATTAGGCCGTATTATAAATGATGAAGATGTTAATCCGAAGGCTGGCACTTTCATTAAAATAGTGGGCAAAGCAACTGAATCCAAAGGGGTTAACACATTTGCTGCAAGTGTTGCACAAAAATGTAGGATTTCCATCAGAGGTTACATGGCAGAAGTATACAATCAATCAATAAACATATCGGTGAAATAAATAAGATGGAAACAAATTGGCAGCACTGAATTTCCACTGACACTTATTAAGAACAACATGATTTGCATTTCCAGCAGCACCTGTGACCTCTGGACTAATGAAGATTTCTGTGAAAATAAGACATTCACTATAATGAGTGATTAGAAAGTCAAGGAATTTTCTGTGAAAGGAATAATGAAACTATACATTATGGATCCTGCAATAGCAAATTGTCATTGTAAATGGTTATTTGAAGAATTATGACTCTTGCATTTTCTTTTATGGGCTAATCATATGTGCTGATAAATAAAGTTTTGTATGGCATTGAAGAATAAATAAAGCAATTTTTAATACGAGTGCATAAGCCAAATGCCTCGACAATCAGCATAGCTGTGAAAATGCCACAGAAACAGTATGAATTTGTTTTGTCTCTCTCTAATCTCAATCTCAGCTGACCCTGAATCCTGGTACATGAACATTCACAGTTTATTCTATGATAACTTATCAATGAACACACACAAGAACACAAGAAATAGGAGCAGGAGTAGACAATATGGCATCAAGCCTGCTTTGCCATTTAAAACAATCATGGCTGATCTTAGGATTCAAGTCCATTTTCCCGCCTGCCCGCTCGCCATACTCTTTGATTCCCTGAGAAACCAAACATCTGTCTATCCCAGCCTGAAATGTATTCAACAATGGAGCATGTACAACCCTCCAGGATAGAGAATTTCAAAGATTCACAACCCTTTGAATTAAGTAATTTCTCCTCATCTCAGTCCAACTGATCAGCCCCTTAGCAGGGGGATTCCTCAGTGCAATTTGATCTGCACTGAGAGCTGCTGAGTCTGGTGGGAAGGAGTTTTAAGGGTTAATTTATATCTAAAGTCTATTTTTTTTCTTCAATTTAGCAATTAACTAAAAATTACTCCTTAAGTTAAGATAAGTTTTATTCCAGCCATAAAACAAGGGTATTCAAGCTCTCTGGGAGCAGCTGCAGCTAGTTACTTAGGTAGCTGGCTTCAACTGGTTTTCAGAAACTTGAATCAGTTGTTTTTCAGAAAGTATAAAAGCAGTGCTTCCTCAGTGCTGCTTCGTCTGCCCGGAGTGTAAAGTGGGAATTTGATGAGTGAGGGAGGTGCTCATTTCTTTCTTTTTCAACCTCCAGTAGCTGGCTGTTACTTCAGTACAGGGGAAGAAGCTGACTGATCAGTAACTGGTAAGTTATTCTACTTATTATAATTGTAATAAATAGTTTTCAAAGTTATGGTATGGCAGGTCAGCTCGGCCAAGTGGAATGTGCATCCTGCAGTCTGTGGGAAGTCATGGACACACTATGTGTCCTGGACGAACACATCTACAGGAAGTGTTAGCAGCTGCAGAAGCTTGAGTTCCGGGTCTCGGAACTCAAGTGGCAGCCAAAGTCACCGTTGAAATCTGCGAGGTGGAGGACTATGTGGATAGCACTTTTAGAGAGGTGGTCACACCACAGGTTAGGAGCATGCAGGCAGAGAGGGAATGGGTGACCGCCAGGCAGTCTAAGACAACCAGGCAGGTAGTGCAGGAGTCCCCTGAGTCTTTCTTGTTTGCTAATCAGTTTTTCATTTTGGATACTGGTGAGGGTGATGATTCCTCAGGGGAGATCAGCCAAACCAAAGTCCTAGGTACCACAGGTGGCTCGGCTGCACTGGAGGGGAGGAAGAAGAATGGAAGAGCAATAGTGATAATCTGGGGATCAGAAAGGCGTTTCTGCGGCAGTAAATGCGACTCCAGGATGGTGTGTTGCCTCCCTGGTGCCAGGATCAAGGATGTCATGGAGCAGCTGCAGGACAGCCTTCTGAGGGAGGGTGACCCGCCAGAGGTTGTGATCCACATACCAAGAACATAGGTAGGAAGGATGATGAGGTCCTGAAAGCAAATTTTAGGAAGTTGGGAAGGAAATTAAAAAGCAGGACCTCAAGAGCAGTAATCTCAGGATTACCCCCAGTGCCACATGCTAGTGAGCAGAGGAATAGGAAGACTGATCGATTGAAAAATCAACTTAATTTAATTAAGAGACAGAGAGAGAGGTGGGGCTTACTGCTGCCAGTCTGCTGGTGAGTGGAAATAAAAATCGAAGTGTAACATCACTGGGAAGCAGGTAAGTGATTGGCTGGGTGAGCCCTCGGTGCTACAAACAGCACAAGAGGGGAGAGAGAGAATGGCGAAAAATGGTAGCTAGTCGGTGAGTATCTGGTGAGTATTTTCTTCTTTTCTTTTTTTCTGCTGAAATTTTTTCTCCAACATTTAAGTCTATCTACTAAGTAGAAGCTAAAATACCAGCAGTTGTAGTTGGTTGCTCATTTGTTCATTCAAAGATAGAAAAGGAGTTCTTTTCTTTTTCTTTTGGGCCTCCTTATCTCGAGAGACAATGGATACAGGAGTAAAAGTTATAAATTGGGGGAAGGCAAATTTTATGAAGCTGAGAAGTGATCTGGTGTAAGTGGACTGAATACAGATACGCGAAGGAAAATCAGTGACAAACCAGTGGGAGACGTTCAAAACTAAGATTTTACAGACACAATATAGACATGTGCGCACAAAGAAAAAGGGTGGTACGGCCAAATCTAGATCTCCCTGGTTATCTAGAAGCATACAGGGTAAGATAAAGCAGAAAAAGAAAGCTTATGACAGTCACAAAAACGTAATACTATAGAAAGCCTTGAGGACTAAAAAAAAGTGCAGGGGTGAAGTAAAAAATGATATTAGGAAAGTAAAGAGAGGACATGAAAAAATATTGGCAAATAAAATCAAGGAAAACCCAAAGATGTTTTATCAGTACATTAAGAGTAAGAGGATAACTAAGGAAAGGGTAGGGCCTATCAGAGATGTACAAGGTTACTTATGTGTGGATACAAAAGATGTGGACAGGGTTCTGAATGGATACTTTGTCTCTCCTTTCACAAAGGAAAGGGATGATGTTGTTAAAGTGGAAGAGTGTGAAATATTAGATATGATCGGCATAATGAAAGAAGAAGTAGTCGAGGGTCTGACATCCTTGAAAGTGGATAAATCATCAGGGCCAGATGGATTATATCCCAGGCTGCTAAAGGAAGCCAAGGAGGAAATAAGCAGGTAATAAAGAAGGCAAATGGAATTTTGGCATTTATTGCGAAAGGAATAGAGTATAAAAGTAGGTAAGTGTTGCTGCAACTGTATACAAGGCATTAGTGAGACCCCCACCTGGAGTATTGTGTACAGTTTTGGTCCCCTTACTTGAGGAGGGAAGTAGTTGCGTTGGAGGCAGTTCAGAGGAGGTTCACTAGATTGATTCCAGAGATGAGGGTTTGTCTTATGAAGAGAGATTGAGCAGTTTAGGCCTTTACTCTCTGCAGTTTAGAAGAATGAGAGGAGATCTAATTGAGGTATATAAGTTGATTTAAGGGGCTTGACAAAGTAGACGTAGAGAAGATGTTTCCTCTTGTGGGGCAATCTAGAATAAGAGGTCATAGTTTTAGGATAAGGGGTAGCAGATTTAAAACAGAGATGAGGAGAAATTACTTCTCTCAAAGGGTCATGAGTCTGTGGAATTCACTACCCCAGAGTGCGGTGGATGACGGGAAATTGAATAAATTTAAGGAGGAGATAGACAGATTTTTAATTAGTGAAGGGTTATGGAGAATGGGCAGCAAAGTGGAGTTGAGGCCGAGATGAGATCAGCCATGATCTTATGGAATGGCGGAGCAGGCTCGAGGGGCTGAATTGCCTACTCCTGCTCCTAGTTCTTACGTTCTTATGTTCTTATGAAACAGCAGATGCTCTGAGGATCATTTTCAAAACCTCAGCTAGATACAGGCAAGGTATTAGAGGATTGGAGGTCAGCAAACGTTGTGCCATTGTCTAAAAAGGGTGTGAGGGATAGGCCAAATAATTCTAGACTGGTCAGTCGGACCTCAGTGGTGGGCAAATTATTAGAATCAATTTTGAGAGATAGAATAAACTGTCACTTAGAAAGTCACGGATTAATCATGGATAGTCAACATGGATTTGTTAAGGCAAGGTCATGTCTTACTAACTTAACTGAATTTTTTGAGGCAGTAACAGGATTAATGAGGGTAAAGCAGTCGATGTTGTCTACATGGATTTTAGTAAGGCATTTGACAGGGTTCCACATGGCAGATTGGTCAAAAAATTAAAAGCCCATGGGATTCAGCAGAATGTGGTGAGTTGAATCCAAAAATGCCTCAGTGCCAGCAAACAAAGAGTAATAGTTGACGGATGTTTTTGTCAATGGAAAGCTGTTTCCAGTAGTGTTCCACAGGGCTCAGTTTAGGGTCCCTTGCCATTTGTGGTATATATTAATGGTTTAGACTTCAATGTGGGAGACGTGATTGAGAAATTTGCAGATTACGCCAAAATTGGCTGTGTACTTAATAGTGAAGAGGATGGCCGTAAACTCCAGAATGATATCAATGGTTTGGTTGAGTGGGCAGAAAAGCAGCAAATGGAATTCAGTCTGGAGAAGTGTAAAGTATTGCATTTGGGAAGGGCAAACAAAGCGAGGGAATACACAATAAATGGGAGGATATTGAGAGGGGTAGAAGAAGTGAGAGACCTTGGAGTGCCTGTCCGCAGGTCCCTGAAGGTGCAGCGCAGGTAGATAAAGTGGTGAAGAAGGCATAAGGAATGCTTTCCTTTATTGGCCAAGGTACAGTGGCGCAGTGGTTAGCACCGCAGCCTCACAGCTCCAGCGACCTGGGTTCAAATCTGGGTACTGCCTGTGTGGAGTTTGCAAGTTCTCCCTGTGTCTGCATGGGTTTCCTCCCACATGCCAAAGACTTGCAGGTTGATAGGTAAATTGGCCATTAGCAATTGCCCCTAGTATAGGTAGGTGGTAGGGAAATATAGGGACAGGTGGGGATGTGGTAGGAATATGGAATTAGTGTTGGATTAGTATAAATGGGTTGTTGATGGTTGGCACAGACTCGGTGGGCCGAAGGGCCTGTTTCAGTGCTGTATCTCTAAACTAAACTAAACAAAAAGCAAGGATGTAATGCTGAAACTGTATAAAATGTTGGTTAGGCCACAGCTGGAGTATTACGTACAGTTCTGGTCACCACATTACAGGAAGGACATAATTGTTTTGGAGAAAGTACAGAAAAGATTTACAAGAATATTGCCAGGGCTGAAAAATTGCAGTTATGAGGAAAGATTGGATAGGCTAGGGTTATTTTCCTTAGAACAGAGGAGGTGTACGTAATTATGAGGGGCCTAGAGTAGATAGGAAGGGCCTGTTTCCCTTAGCAGAGAGGTCAATTAGTGGGGGCACAGATTTAAGGTGATTGGTAGAAGGATTAGAGGGGACATGAGGAAAAACATTTTAACCCAGAGGGTGGTGGGTGTCTGGAATTGGCTGCCCGATCGATGGTGGAGGCAGAAACCTTCAACTCATTTAAAAGTTATCTGGATCTGCTCCTGCCTTGCCTCCAGCAAATCAGTTTATAGAAAACTGAAGTCCTGCATCAGCCTGCACCCCAAGAAGAATGTAGACCACCAAGTGTTGTCATTGAGGAAACCGAGCTGAAGGACATCAAGCAATTTACTTATTTAGGGAGTGTCATCTCGTTTGATGCCACCATAGACAAGGAAGTGGACAATAGGCTCTCAAAAGCAAACAGTATATTCGGCAGACTCTACAAACATGTGTGGAGCAACCACAGCCTCAGAGCACAGACCAAACTCAAAGTGTATAAAGCCATAGTCCTCACCACCCTTCTGTATGGTGCCAAGTCATGGGTCCTATAGCGCCGTCATGTACACCTTCCAGAGGACTGCCATCAGCGCTGCCTCCACAGCACCCTCAAGATCCACTGGCAGGACTGCATCTCAAACATTGAAGTCCTGGAAACAGCAACATCACCAGCATTGAGGCCATCCTGCTGCAAAGCCAACTGCGTTGGGCGGGTCACATTGCCCAGATGGACGACAGTTACCTGCCCAAGATCATGTTGTCTGGAGAGCTGACCACGGGTAAAAGGAACAGAGGTGCTCCCTGCAAACATTTCAGGGACTCCCTGAAGAAGTCTCTCTCACTATACCACATCAACGATCGCCAGTGGAAAGCATGGACCATAGATCATGATGCCTGGAGATGCTGCATCAGGAGGGCTACAGACAACTTTGAGACTGAGCGAAGAACCAACGTGAAAGAGAAAAGGATAAATCCAATTGCCCCTAGCAGCGACTACACCTTCACTTGTGCCTACTGTGGGCGAATCTGCCAGTCACGGATAGGCCTGACTAGCCACCAGCGGGCCTGCAACCGATGACTACAACCTTCCCAAAATCTTTGTATGCGAAGAAATGCGAAGAGGACCTGCACCTGAAGAGCTGTAACCTGCAAGGCTACAGACCAGATTTTGGAAGGTGGGATTAGATTGGGTGGCTAGTTTTTTCAGCTGGCACAGACACGATGGGCTGAATGACCTCTTACTGTTCCATAACATTTGTACCTACTGTGGGCGAATCTGCCAGTCACGGATAGGCCTGACTAGCCACCAGCGGGCCTGCAACCGTGGCGCAGTGGCGCAGTGGTTAGCACTGCAGCCTCACAGCTCCAGCGACCCGGGTTCAATTCTGGGTACTGCCTGTGTGGAGTTTGCAAGTTCTCCCTGTGTCTGCGTGGGTTTCCTCCTGGTGCTCTGGTTTCCTCGCACAGCCAAAAGACTTGCAGGTTGATAGGTAAATTGGCCATTATAAATTGCCCCTAGTATAGGTAGGGGATTATAGGGACAGGTGAGGATGTAGTAGGAATATGGGATTAGAGTAGGATTAGTATATATGGGTGGTTAATGGTCGGCACAGACTCGGTGGGCCGAAGGGCCTGTTTCCGTGCTGTATCTCTAAATCAAAATCTAAAAAAATCTAACATTTCTATGATTCTATGGGATTTGAACAGACTTAGTGAGTGAGTAAGAACATGGTGGATGGAATATAATGTGGAAAAATGTGAGTTTATCCACTCTGGTAGGAGGAGTAGATGTGCAATTGGTAGACTTTCAATAGAAACTTTACTGAGAATTCCAACAAACTCAAAAAGACAACAGAGAGTCACCCTTGAAGTACAGACTCCTTAGAGTTTGGAAGTAAAAAGGGAATTTACTACCTCTGACAATGCAAAATGTTCTTTTCCAGGGTTTTCTCTCCTTAGGCAATACAGAGCCTGAAGATAAATGCATATTTTTTTTCTGCTAAGTGAGACAAAATTCTTCCTTCAGTGCAGAGCACGGATCACTGATCTCCAATTCAGACCAGTTATAGCCAGTTTTTACCCACTGTTAAAAGTTACAGTACACCAAGTGACCACCTTTCTCCCCTGCTGTTGCCTAGGAAACAGGTGTAGCTGGCACACTCTGCCCCTTAATATTTAAAGGCACACTGTTTTTAAACAGAGTCTTCAAGGTACATTGTTTTAAACAGGAAAAAAACTACACTTCCATGATATAATCATACTGTGCTTTTCTAAGTGCATTATTAAAATTTCCTTAATAATATATTCCAACATTTTCCCAATGATTGATGTTAGGCTAACTGGCCTGTGGTTCCCTGTTTTCTCTCTCCCTCCTTTCTTAAAAAGCAGTGTAACATTTGCCAACTTCCAATCTCATCGGACTATTCCCGAATCGAAGGAATTTTGGAAAATCATAGCTAGCACATCCACTATCTCTGCAGCTATCTCTTTTAGAGCCCTAGGATGTAGGCCATCAGGTCCAGGAGATTTGTCAGATTTTAGTCCCTTAAGTGTCTCCAATACCTTTTCTCTGCTGATACAAATTGCCTTAATTTCCTCACTCTTTTTAGCCCCTAGGTTACAGCTTATTTCTGGCACGGAACTTGTGTCATCTACTGTGAAGACAGACACAAAAAATTTGTTCAATGCCTCTGTTATTTCCTCATTCCCCATGATAATTTTTCCTGTCTCTGCTTCCAAGGGACCAAAGTATACATTATCTACTCTCTCCATTTTGTTATACCTATAAAAGCTCTTACAATCTGATTTTATGCTACTAGCTAGTTTACTCTCATATTCTATTTTTTTCCCCCTTTTTTTATCAACTTTTTGGTGGCCCTCTGCTGGTTTCTAAAACATTCCCAATCCTCAGACCTGCGACTCTTTTCATCTGTCTGTGTATTTCATGTTTTCTTGCTATGATGTTTTTGAGAGTTTGGAAGGAGGGAGACGATGTACTCTTCACAATTTGCAGCAAAATCCTAAAGGTGTTAGTGTAAAAGTTCTGGTAGGTCATAGATTAATTTTGGGTGGTCCTTGGATTCGCCACCTGGTTCATTCTTAAAAATACATGCAAGCCAATTTATATTTGTGCTTAGGATTTTGTTGCAAATTGCAAATGAAGGATATCTTCAATTTCTTCATCCCCACCGGCCAACACTTACCCCACTCCCGATCTACAAAGACCATTAATCGGGTTGGATTTGAGTACAATTCTAAAGGGGGTGCAGGAACAAAGGGGCCTGGGGGTGTATGTGCACAAATCATTGCAGGTGACAGGAAAGGGCAGGTGGAGAATGTGGCTAAAAAGGCATACAAGATTCTGGGCTTTGTAAATAGTCAGAGTCAAAAGACAAAAGTTATGATGAACATTTTTAAAACACTAATTCAGCCTCAACTGCAGTGCAGTGTCCAATTCTGGGTGCCACACATTAGGAAGAATGTGAAGGCTTTAGAGAGGGTGCAGAAAAGAATGGTTCTAGGGATGAGAGACTTCAGTTATGTGGATAGATTGGAGAAGATGGGGTTGTTCTCCTTAGAGAATTTTGAGAGGAGATTTGATAGAGATGTTCAAAATCATGAATGGTCTGGACAGAGTAGATAGGGAGAAACTGTTCCATAAGAGAACCAGAGGACATCAATTTAAGGTGATTGGCAAAAGAACCAAAGGTGTTATGAGGAAAAACGTTTTTAGGCAGTGCGTTGTTAAGATCTGGAATGAATTGCTGGAGGCAGATTCAATCATGGCTTTCAAAAGGGAATGGGATAAGCAGCTGAAGAGAAAATATTTATAGGGCTCTGGGGAAAAGGCAAGGGAGTGGGACTAGATAAATTGCTCTTGTAGAGAACTGGCATGGAATTGAGGAGCCGAATGGCCAAATCCTGTGCTGTAATGTTCTATGATATCCTGCTCCAAATTGGGTGGGACGGGAGCAGAGAATTCAGGAAAGTCAGGTAGCAAGATTTATCACCACGCTCTACCATTACCTCAAAATCTTCTCTCTCTGCCCTGGCTAGGACAGCGCCATCTCTTCCCTCACCTTATGTAAATACTGATGCAAGTTGAGGCCCAGCAAACGCTGGCATTTTTCAACCTCCGCCACTGGTCCTGCCAACCTCAATGACCAGGTGGGTGGTTGAGTACAAGGCCATAAGAAAACTATTCCCTCCTGATATTCTGAGCTCTTCAGCCCTTTTAAATACCCTTGTTATCTTGCAGTTGTTGGTGTACCACCAGGAGCTCACCATGCATACTTAATGACACTCATCCCTGCTCTACAATGACCCATAAAAATGGGTCCGGTTCAGGACGATGGGCAGAAGCCCTATCAACTGTAATATCAATAAGGGGAATATCTAGTCTACAAAATGGAACGACAGGTCTTATTGACACTTTGCGTGGTGTAAAATGTGTGATCGTGAGTCAGGAACAGCTCATTTTACTTCTCTTCCTGTTTATATTTCCATTATTTTACATTGGTGCATTGCAAGGAGCAAACAATCAAAAAATGGAGAGTGTAAAGTGCGGTAGATATTTAATCATTTCCTTCTGAATGTGGTTCAATGAGGTGTTGAAATTGAGGGTGGCACAGTGGTTAGCACTGCATCCTTACAGCTCCAGAAACCCGGATTCGGTTCTAGGTACTGCCTGTGTAGAGTTTGCAAGTTCTCCCTGTGACTGTGTGGGTTTCTGCTGGGTGCTCTGGTTTCCTCCCACAGCCAAAGACTTGCAGTTTTGATAGGTAAATTGGCCATTGTAAAATTGCCCCTAGTGTAGGCAGGTGGTAGGAGAATGGTGGGGATGTGGTTAGGAATATGGGATTAATGTAGGATTAGTATAAATGGGTGGTTGTTGGTCGGCACAGACTCGGTGGGCTGAAGGGCCTGTTTCAGTGCTGTATGACTCTACTAGTGGTCATCTGACTTTCAGATGCAATGTTAAACCAAGGCTCCATCTGCCCTCTCAGATGGACTTAAAACATCCCATGACACTATTTCAAAAAAGAGCAGGGGAGATCTCCCTGGACAATATTTATCTCTCAATCAAAATCACTGAAATAGATTATCTGATCGTTACCACATTGCTGTTTGCGGGACTTTGCTTAGTGCAAATTGCTGCCATTTTCCTACATTACATAAATGACTATGGCCGGGATTTTATGCTGGCGACAGGGGTCTCTGTGTAGAAAAAGTGGCACCGAGAACCCTGCATCCCCTCTTCTCTGGAAGGCCCACTGAATCTATTGCCAATCAGGCACTTAAGTGGACAGCGGCAGGTCTTCAACAGGATCAACGACCCCTGAGCCAGAGGTCCCACCGTCAAAGAGCTGCCAGTCAATCGGAGGTTGGCAGCTCTTCCACTGAGCAACGTCACCGCGGAGGCAATGGATGCTGCCAGTGGAGCAACTACTTGAGGCCCAGGAGTGACGCTGGACCCAGGCCATAGGTAGGTCAGGGTGGGAGTGTCTCGTGTGGTAGGGGCCGTGGCAAGGGGGCTGTAGGGGGGTCGGTGGCAAGGGCATGGGGTTGGCTCTCAGTGGGCCCTCCCTTCCCAATGATGGGTCCCTTTTTCAGACAGTAAGTGCCTTTTAACGAGGCACCCCACACGCCCCGCAACCCCGGAGCCAAGAAGCAGCCCACACTGTTTTCCTGCCATGCTTCCTGTGCAGTGACAGGGCTGACACGGCTGCCTGCAGCACCACTAATTGCAGTGATGCCAGGATAAGGCCCTTAATTGGGGATTAATTGTCCAGGTAAGAGTTCAATTGGTGGTGGGGAGGGAAGGCTGTTCACAGGCCTTGCCGCCCCGGATTAAATTTTAGCAGAGGTGGGAAGGTTGCGGGAAGGTGGCGGGAATCCCCTCCCCACCCGCCACCATCTCACTCAATTTTATGCTCTCCTCACCTCCAAACCCGCTGCGGGGAGAGCATAACATTTCCCCTTACAGTTCAAAAAAGTCCTTCATTGGTTGCAAAGTGCTTTGCGATGTCCTGAGCTTGTGTAGGTTATTATATAAATGCAAGTCTTTCTATTTTTTCTCCTTTAATGTACACATTATTATATCATATTTTTTGATTTGGTGCCTAGTTCTGCCTTGTACTTGTTCACCTCATGATTTTCCTCACGTGTCTCTCTCTCCCTCTTCCTTCACTATTTGCATAATATCTCCTCACATACATTATGTAATGTAAACCTATATTATTTATTGGACTCCCTACTTCAGTTATTTATTTCATTGTGCTTTCCTTTGCTTGTCCTTTTCTATTTTTTGTCTGTATATTTTGCTATCTCACAATTAATTTTCTTCTCAAGTGGTATTGTAATGTGCTTTCCATTTTCATTTTGGCTGTGTACTCTTAAAAAACATAGTTCATATACTTTATTCATTATAAAGATTACTGTTAGAAATAATAAAATGTACATCATAATCTACAAATACAAAACACCAAAGTGTTACGACCAGGTGAGAAAGGTCTCGAGGAGTCCTTTTTAGTCTTCACCTGGTCATATTGTAACAGGGTTTAATTTTTAAACACAGTGTTTTGAGCTCCCCCTTGGTGAATCCTTGTTCACCACTTTCCAATTATAAGGCAAAGAAATGAGCATAAACAGGCTTTCTTCGGCTGAAGAAGAAAAGTGAAATTTTTTAATCCTTAAACTTAAACTCTAATTTGGTTAACACCTGCGCCCCATGCTAGCATGCATGCGCGATACGCACATGCAAACAGAGACAGAAAAGAGCAGATGAAAAATAAAAGGGAGCGGTTTGAGGCAATATCAGAAGAGTTTCTTGTTACTGTGCTTCAAGCTCACTGTGGTCCTTTTATATGTAATTCTTGCTTTTCATTGGGGCCCAGTATTCTTCTTAAACCTTGTTCACTGTAGGAGACTTTTCTCTCTTGGGTCCTTTGTTCCAACACTGTCTGTTAGTATGCAAAAAAAGGTCTTTCTGGCAAGGGGCCTGGCAATTCCTTGTGATAGGCCTTTGTTTCTTCCCAGCAGCAATTTTAAGTTTCAACGTTCATGTGGCGAAATAATGTGTGCCTCATTCTTCGCAGATGGCGGCCTGTATGACAAAAGCGTTGAATAATTTATACATTTTGTTAATAGTGTGCCTATGCAATGGAAGCAATAACATTTAAATAAGCAACATGATTTAAACTTTGCATTTGTTCTGATACAATATAAAAACATAAATCTACAGTCAATGATTCTTTAGCTGTACTTGCATAAAACATTAGGTATGATCATAACTTTGAGTTGATGCAGTTTTTGATATCAGTAATTGCTAATATGCACTCATATTAAATTTCTTTGCTATGTGAACAAAGGCATTAGCCAATGAGATCAAACTTTTATTTGAAATGGAGAATTACATAAAAACTTTTCTTGCTAATGTCACACAGCACAACCCGATTGTGTCCTGGGTGGCATTTAGTTCAGTTCCCAGAGGCAGCCAGCAGGAAACAAAACTGTCTCTCATTTATCTCTAATTGGAAATCTTACTCAGGATGGCTCATGTGGGAATTTGGAATCAAAAATGTGTAGCAGAGAGTGCTCTTCTCACATTGCAGCTAAGGTGCATTGTTCAGGCAGAGCTGAGGGAACTTCACCTTTCATCTCTTGATGATGTATCTGCCCTGAGTGCTTGAAATAAAGAGTGTTCCATCCCCTTGGCATTAACATCCCACATAGTAATGGGAAATCCTGGAAACACTCAGCTGATCAGGCAACATTTATGGGGAGAGAAGCAAGGTTAATATTTTAGGTCTGTGACCTTTTCGATTTTTGCTGCAGATTTCCAGTATCTACAGTATTTTTCTTTTGTTTCAGTGATTAATATCTCTCATTTTGATGAGCACAGAGTTCATGAACAAACAGCCTTAAACAAAATCTTTGTGCCTTGCAGTTAAATTAAAAAATGATCTTGCTGTAAAACCATGAGTATTTTTCTTAACAATAGGAGTAGGTTCCTTTGGCTGCTTTGTGTTAGCAATAACATAAACACAATGGGGAGACCTCTCGGGCTGAATTTTCAAAACGGGGTTCGGAACCTGACTCCCAGATGATTTCCGGGTCCCAACCCCACATCTGAGCGACGTGGCGACTGCGATGCGATCTTCAACTGGTAATGCCCTAATTGGGGACGAGGCGAGCTTGGTGCCCAATTAGTGGCGCTGAGCATCTGCAGGAGGCAGAAGCTGCCTCCAGAGTGCGAGCGGCAAAAGCAGGCAGCAGCTATGATGGGGCCTGCCATTGTCTTGCCGATGAGAGCAGGCAGCCTTTAAGAGGGCAGCAGGATAGAGATGAGGCAGCGCTTCCAGAATGAATACTAAATGTCCTGCGCTTGGCCCAGCGCAAGATCCGCACGGCTCCAAAACATCTCACCCTGCAGAAATAACGTTTGCCCCTTGTGAGCCCGACAGCTGTCCACTGTCGTGCACCAGATTGGTTGGGTTTGCCGAATTGCCTTTGACAATGGCAGTGCGGACTCTGGCCCCTTAACGAGCTTCCTAATGAGCTTAATAGACCCTTAATTGGAGGCGAGCGGCTTCCCTGATCCCTCCCCTCCTCTCCCCACCACCGTGCTCACATTGAAAATTTTGGACTGTCCTGGAGATGTTCGCCTCCGGGACCGCAATTTTCAAAATATTTCCGCACCAGCTCCTTTTGACAATCCAACCCTTTCTGAAAGTATAAGCCCACAATTTTAGAGTGGATTTGCTTGCAGCAGTGAGTGTAGGATACCTTCCCATTATTTTAAAAGGGCCGGTTTTAAGTATTGGGTGATAGTTAATGTTCATCAGGTGCAGGATGTCAGTGCTGAAAAATGAAATACTTGTCACCCAGTGTTAGGATCAAGCGTTTCCAAGGCAGATGGGGCATAGATTTGGCAGAATAATGTTAGTTATCATTTCTGGAGGATTTATTAAACAGACACCAAACTGTGAACCGGCCCAGCTTCAGCTCGCAGCTTGTGATGGGACACCCACACTGAGTTGGCCGAGAGTTGGAGCTTGGGAAGGGGGATAGAGACAATCTTTTTGGGGGGAAGGGCTATCGGGCAAGTCAGCAGTTGCTTTTGGTGGGCCCAAGAGGAGCACTCCTGCTATCCCTGTCACAAAAATTAA
The DNA here is from genome assembly GCF_036365525.1 of Heterodontus francisci. Lineage (NCBI taxonomy): Eukaryota > Metazoa > Chordata > Chondrichthyes > Heterodontiformes > Heterodontidae > Heterodontus > Heterodontus francisci. The sequence goes on along the minus strand of NC_090374.1, from coordinate 32,527,077 downwards.
ATGTTTGCGTGTGGTCTCCAGTGGTCCCTTTAAGGGCCGCTCCTCACAAGTCGGTGGAATGTGCATGAAATCACAAATGAGCCATATATAAGTCATAGGACCCTGATTTGCATCATTTAATGAGACTTCTGCCTGATTCAGGCAGGTGCCTGGGTCACCCTGGTAAAGGCAAAATGATGGCAAAAGGGATCAGAGCAGGAAGGAGGTGATAAGTGAAACATTCTGATTTTAGGGTTGCAACTGCCCTATTTCAGCACAGCAGATTGAGTTAAAAATCAGCCCTAATCTTTCCACATTGCTGATTTAGAGCAGAGGAATTAGAATTAGAACATTACAGCGCAGTACAGGCCCTTCGGCCCTCGATGTTGCGCCGACCTGTGAAACCATCTGACCTACACTATTCCATTTTCATCCATATGTCTATCCAATGACCACTTAAATGCCCTTAAAGTTGGCGAGTCTACTACTGTTGCAGGCAGGGCATTCCACGCCCCTACTACTCTCTGAGTAAAGAAACTACCTCTGACATCTGTCCTATATCTATCACCCCTCAACTTAAAGCTATGTCGCCTCGTGTTTGCCATCACCATCCGAGGAAAAAGACTCTCACTATCCACCCTATCCAACCCTCTGATTATCTTATATGTCTCTATTAAGTCACCTCTCCTCCTCCTTCTCTCCAACGAAAACAACCTCAAGTCCCTCAGCCTTTCCTCGTAAGACCTTCCCTCCATACCAGGCAACATCCTAGTAAATCTCCTCTGCACCCTTTCCATAGCTTCCACATCCTTCCTATAATGTGGTGACCAGAACTGCACGCAATACTCCAGGAGCGGTCTCACCAGAGTTTTGTACAGCTGCAGCATGACCTCGTGGCTCCGAAACTCGATCCCCCTACTAATAAAAGCTAACACACCATATGCCTTCTTAACAGCCCTATTAACCTGGGTAGCAACCTTCAGGGATTTATGTACCTGGACACCAAGATCTCTCTGTTCATCTACACTACCAAGAATCTTCCCATTAGCCCAGTACTCTGCATTCCTGTTACTCCTTCCAAAGTGAATCACCTCACACTTTTCCGCATTAAACTCCATTTTCCATCTCTCAGCCCAGCTCAGCAGCCTATCTATGTCCCTCTGTACCCTACAACATCCTTCGGCACTATCCACAACTCCACCGACCTTAGTGTCATCCGCAAATTTACTAACCCAACCTTCTACACCCTCTTCCAGGTCATTTATAAAAATGACAAACAGCAGTGGCCCCAAAACAGATCCTTGCGGTACACCACTAGTAACTAAACTCCAGGATGAACATTTGCCATCAACCACCACCCTCTGTCTTCTTTCAGCTAGCCGATTTCTGATCCAAAGCTCCAAATCACCTACAACCCCATACTTCTGTATTTTCTGCAATAGCCTACCGTGGGGAACCTTATCAAACGCCTTACTGAAATCCATATACACCACATCCACTGCTTTACCCTCATCCACCTGTTTGGTCACCTTCTCGAAAAACTCAATAAGGTTTGTGAGGCACGACCTACCCTTCACAAAACCGTGCTGACTATCGCTAATGAACTTATTCTTTTCAAGATGATTATAAATCCTGTCTCTTATAACCTTTTCCAACATTTTACCCACAACCGAAGTAAGGCTCACAGGTCTATAATTACCAGGGCTGTCTCTACTCCCCTTCTTGAACAAGGGGACAATATTTGCTATCCTCCAGTCTTCCGGCACTATTCCTGTCGACAATGATGACATAAAGATCAAGGACAAAGGCTCTGCAATCTCCTCCCTAGCTTCCCAGAAAATCCTAGGATAAATCCCATCTGGCCCAGGGGACTTATCTATTTTCACACTTTCCAAAATTGCTAACACCTTTCCTTGTGAACCTCAATCCCATCTAGCCTAGTAGCCTGAATCTCAGTATTCTCCTCGACAACATTTTCTTTCTCTACTGTAAATACTGACGCAAAATATTCATTTAACGCTTCCCCTATCTCCCCTGATTCCACACACAACTTCCCACTACTATCCTTGATTGGCCCTAATCTAACTCTAGTCATTCTTTTATTCCTGATATACCTTTAGAAAGCCTTAGGGTTTTCCCTGATCCTATCCGCCAATGACTTCTCGTGTCCTCTCCTTGCTCTTCTTAGCTCTCCCTTTAGATCCTTCCTGGCTAGCTTGTAACTCTCAAGCGCCCTAACTGAGCCTTCCCGTCTCATCCTAACATAAGCCTTCTTCTTCCTCTTGACAAGCGCTTCAACTTCTTTAGTAAACCACGGCTCCCTCGCTCGACAACTTCCTCCCTGCCTGACAGGTACATACTTATCAAGGACACGCAGTAGCTGCTCCTTGAATAAGCTCCACATTTTGATTGTTTATGCTGCAGCTAACCCATGTTATGACTTGTGAGTTGCTTGATATAGAACATGTATATAAAAAGTGTACATGTTTTCCACTGCTCTACAATGACATCGACACTGACCATAAATTTCATCAAATAGGTAAATAAAATGTATGAAATAAAAACAAGAAATGTTGGAAATACTCAGCAGGTCTGACAGAATCTGTGGAGAGAGAAGCAGAGTTAACGTTTCAGGTCAGTGACCCTTCATCAGAACTGACAAATATTAGAAATGTAAAAGGTTTTAAGCAAGTAAAGCGGGGGTGAGACAAGAGATAACAGAAGAGAAGGTGTTGATAGGACAAGGTTGATAGGACAATAACTGACCAGAAGACCGTGGAACAAAGGCAAACGATATGTTAATGGTGTGGTGAAAGACAATGCATTAGTACAGACAGAGTGTCAATTGATTGTAAAATGAACAGCCCTGGCTCCAAGCACAAACATTAAACAAAACAGTGGGTAGGCACAGTAGAATGTATGTCCTGTCGGACTATGTGGAAAGTAAAACAGAATGGGACTAATTGGATAGCCCTTTCAAAAGCCAACACAGACACGATGGGCTGAATGGCCTCCTTCTGTGCTGTATGATTTTATAATTCATATTCATCAGGTGCAGGATGTCAGTGCTGAAAAATAAAATACTTTTACCACTAGGATCAAGTATTTCTAGGTCAGATGGAGCATAGATGTGACAGGATAATGTTAGTTATCATCTCTGGAGAATTTATTAAACAGATACCAAACTGCGAACCAAGCCAGATTTAAAAGGATGTGAGGGATACAAGACTGAACTGATTCAAATACATTTCAGTCTCTTCTTTGGTTTAAAAGTGATTTATAACCCACACACTTGTCCTCCAGCCTCAGCAAGAATTTTTGTGCTGTGAAGTAGAGTAGGTGTAAGAAGTAGCCCCCTATACCTGTCAGCTGTGGCTCAATTGGTAGCACTCTTGCCTTGAGTCAGAAGATTGGGAGTTTAAGTCCCACTCCAAGACTTGAGCACAAAAATCAAGGCTGACACTCCAGTGGAGTCCTGAGGGACAGCTGTACTGTCAGAGGTGCTTTCTTTTGGATGAGATGTTAAACCAAGGCTGTCTGTCCTCTCAGGTGGATGTGAAAAATTCCATGGCACTATTTTGAAGAAGCGTAGGCGAGTTATCCCCAGTGTCCTGGAGAATATCTATTTCTCATCATCACAAAACCAGATTATCTGGTCGTTGTCACATCGTTGTTTTTGGGAGCTTGCTGTGCACAAATTTGCCATGTGATCGCCTTAAGAGTGATGTCCCTTTAAGATCTTAGTACGCTAATGAGCGAAGTACCAGCCTGTAGTCATGTGACTACAAGCCAGAGTCACTCTGCAACTGTAACACCTAGATGAAGGTTCTGTAAATAGTTTGCTCTGTACTGTACATATTAGTTTAGCTGTTAATAAACCTGTTTGAGAACTTCAACCAGCTGTACTCCATGCATCTTATTTATGTTGCATCAAACAACATAAAGAACTCATTACAAAATTGGCTGCCACATTTCTTACATTACAGTAATGCATTGGCTGTAAAGTACTTTGAGATGTCCAGTGGTTGCGAAAGGTACTATATAAATACAAGTCTTTCTTTTAAGTCTTTCCTTGAAAGAAGTTGGAGCACTATAGAAAAACATTCTAATTATAGGGTAATACCTGATAGTTACTGCTGAAAGATGAATTTCAAAATTAGGCCCAGACTCAATAAAAGCCAGAATGGTTATTGGAATGGATTTTGACTTGGTGCCATCGTGTAAAATGGACAATAGTGAGTCAGCAGTGCATTTTAGATCTCTCCTGATTTCTAATTCTATTCAAGACAATGGAAATAAAAATCGAGAGATGTAAATCTAGATGTCAGCTCACTATCACTCCTTTTACACTATCGCACAAAGTCCAGACCTACCCCAATGCCTTGCTCGATGCTGTTTTACTGCGATGCATGCAACCACTTTCTCTATTGCTCACTTAATTTTCTGCTATCCTCACTAATCGTACACCATCAGTTGCTTTTGTTGGGTAAAGATAGCTGAAAGAAGTTGCACGGATGAGGAGATACTGATCGGGCAAATCATGCACAGCATAAGACTTGAAGGAGGAACATTTGCTAAGCTATGGAGGAAACAGCAAGGGAGTGGGTTAAGTGGACAACTCTTCAAAGAGCCAGCACAGGCACAATTGGCTGAATGGCCTCATTCTTTGCTATATCATGCTATGAGTCTAAAATAATGCCTTGTGGAGACAATTGTAAACATGTTTTGTTTGCTTGAAGTATGTTATTTATTCCTTCCTAATGAAACTGGAAGTTTTCTATTTTAATTTTGCGGCTGGAGAAACACTGATTTCCTCACAGATGACTTTGTCTAACCTTTTTCGCCCGCACTCAACAATGAAAAGTAAAACTCAAAAATCAAAAGCTGGTGGATATAAATGCAAAAATTTTTTTCAAAGTTCAAAGCTGACACATTTGATATAACTGGGAAGTTTAAACCGAGCAGTTAGATGGAACTATTCATACACCTCATCATTGTTCCGCTCAGGGGTGAAAGAACTGTCAGCTGTCAGCGATCAATCTAAATTCAAACTAACTGTAATAAAACACAACTTGCCTACCTACTGGTGAGAGAGGAAAGAAACATTGATTTCTTTGCCCTTCAGCTTTCAATGAACCAAATTTCAGGTCGTCGTGGAATCAAGGTCAAACGGCCCAGGAGCGCTGTTAACTAGACAACTCAGCTGACTGAGATAACATGGCCCAAAGTGGATCAGAAGAATTTTCAACCCTAACCTAAAAAAAGTTCCCTATTTAGAGAAAGGGTTATAATATTCTGGAGTGTACAGTGGAAAGTTTGGAGCTGATACATAATCTTAAACTGGTGCAAATGCTGAGTTTATGAATGGCTCAACTTTCAACAGTGAATCCTTCTCTTTTGCAATAAAATAACAGTTCTGAAGAAGGGTCACTCACCTGAAACATTAACTCTGCATCTCTCTCCACAGATGCTGCCAGACCTGTTGAGTATTTCCAACATTTCGTGTTTTTATTTCAGATTTCCAGCATCTGTAGTATTTTGCTTTTACATTATTTTGATGATCATTACGGACATTGCCACTCCTAATCTTGTATTTACCAGTATGAGTGAAACCAGGGACACTAATGAGAATTGTAGGTCCAGTAATGACTCTACTGACGTCCCATCAAAATAAGATTATCATTCTTATCGACTGAGGCGGTCATTTTTAAAAAATCTACATTCCATGTTCCCTTTTTAATCTTGCAATCTTTCTCTCTCCATCTGTCGATGTTGTCAGTGCAGGTTATAATAGCCTCTTAGATCTTGGATCAATGCTTGGTTGAGTAATGTTGTCAATGATGGATTACCTGATATTGATTGGTTAATTGACAAGTGTTAAAACAATTAATGGTGCCATAAAGTGTTGGTTAAAGTCAAACTCATTAATTCACATCCATTTATAATAAACATTGAATGCAGAGGATCTTTACCTGAAATAAGACATAGATCTCAATAAAGCATAAGACAATTACTGGGAGCTTTAATCAACTTCAGGAGAGTTCCTCCATATCCCAGTACAGAATCTGTATCTTTATACACAATGGCCGGGATTTTATCTGGGCGATGGGGTCCCATCCTCTGGCAGAAAGTGCCACTGAAAACCCCACATCACCCCTGCTGTAGGAGACCTGCCACATCAAGTGCCAATTAATTAACTATGACCAACCCAGATTAGTAAATCATTTAGTGTGATACGATTAGCCAGTTCACAAGCACAGAATGACAACACAGTCCTTGCATCCTCTAAGCATTTTAATGGAAAGCACCAAAAGATTCTAAAAACTTAGAAATGGAAGCCGTGGGCTGGATTTTAGTTCTGGGGTCTGGACCCCTGATGTCGGACGCATTTCCGCATCCTGACCCCACATTGCATTGCATGATGCCTGACGCAAAATTTTGACAAGCTAGCCAATTAGCAGCCAGGGAGCATGCTCACCGTCCAATTAAAGACAGCAAGTGAGCTCTTGAGGCTCCATCTTGAGACGCCCTCTGAAAACGTTTGCAAAAGTCTAGAGTGAAATAGACCACAGCTGCCAAACTGCAACTGTGGAGGGGGCCACAGTTGTTGTGGGTGGAGTGGGGTTTAAATCGATGCTGGAGTGCTGGCCCCCTGGTCTGCTGCGGGAGGCCACCTCTGTGCATCAGTCGAGCTTTGGCCATCGGGGGAGGCCTGCTGGCAGACTGGAAAATTCCAGTCATCCTCAGAACATAGATCTTAATTGGCCCTTTAATTGCCTCAATAGTCTACTCGCCACTTGTGCTTGGGTAGCTGTAACCCCCACCACCACCTCCCCCCGCCCCCACCCCTCCAGAACCAGCCTCTACCAAAATGGGCCAGAGGCGATAACATGGCAGCAAACTGGCATACCGCTCTCTGACAGTAATTTTCTAGCCCACCCACTTCCCATCTTAAAAATCGAAATCCAATGCATTTGAAGGAAACTGTTTCCTGAAGGCTGTGTTTTTTTGGAACTCGAAAGTTCTGTTTGGGAAATTAGCACTGATTAAAGTACCTGGCCATTGCTTGATGCATTAATCAGATCTGCTCCTTGTTTGAGGATAAAATTTTCTGCATGATTTCAACTCCAGCGTGTTCTTACACCCTAATAACATTAACATTTCAGAGACTCTCACTGTTAGGGATATAATGTGAAATAAAACACCTGATAGGACTGAAAACTTCACAGGAATTTCAGTGCATAAATGGATAAAAGGTCATTTAGATTTCAGAAATATATTCCTTAACAATTCAAAGGATTAGAATCTCACATATCTTCTGGCACCATTTTTCTTTTAAATCAATGTAACTTTAAAATATAGTTTCAGAGGCAATATATTTATTTCAGTTCCATCATCTTAACAAGTGCTTTGAAATCATGTGAAATATCTTTTTGCCTTAGAGATTCCATTGAATCGAAAGATTTCAAAGAGAATCATGAATAGGCCAGTTCAAAAAAAAAATGTGGATTGTCTTTGCTGTATGAATATTGCTAGATGTTCAAAAATTATACACTTCACACACCAAAATCAAAATGCTGCTTACATTACAGAAATTGGTTGATTTGTTTTAGCCAACATGCTCAAAACTTTAACTGAAATAATGAGGACAGATTCAATCTTAGTTTTGCAAGTATCATATTTTAAAGTTATAAAGTGCCGCATAACTCCTTCCAAGTTTTTAAAAATTTAATTGCCCCCTCTACAACATATGATATTTCTGGATGTCAGGGATGGGCTCATATGGAGCCTGTGTTGCAATGGCGCAAATGATTGAAAATATATTGTGTGCCATATTTCCATCACCTATCCACATTTGAACAGATGTACAATACACCCTGGCCCAATATTTAGGGAAAGGGGGTGAGGGTGTGCGGGCTCATGTTTGTGAGTGGAGGGAACCCAACAATTCCATGAATGCGGAGGTCGTACCGAACTTAATGGCTGGACAACGTTAGCATCTTTTTTTATATTGTTTCTCACCTATCAGCCAGGCAAGTTTCCAAGAACGATTAGGGATTGGTTGGGGTAGGGGTCAGACTGGCAGTTGGGTGGGTGGGTGGGGGGGAAGAAATCATGGGGCAGAGGGAAGTATAATATGAGGTGTCATGCTTCTTGAGATTAGTACACGGACATGCCACACCACCTACCACTGTAGAAATGGCAACAGATGCATACACGGTGGCTTGGGGATTGTGGTATGCAAATTTATTTTTATTTTCAATCAATCCTCCCCTTACCCTCTCCCAACCATCTCGGTGGGGGGAGGTTAAATTTGCTTCCCAATTTGCTTCCGTTGGAAAACTCTGAAAGTAGCAATGGTAAATGGGGAGTCAGTGGATCATCTGTTGAAGAACCTCCTAGCCTACTCCACTTGAGTTATGCCTCGAAGCCAGCGTAAGACGTGTCAAATATTTATGCCATTATCTGTACTCATGCTTATGATTTAGTTGCTAGTATCAAGCAGAGAAAATCATTCTTTCAGTTCTTCCCTCCCTAACCCTCTCCACTTCTCCACTTCTTTCTCTTCCTTTAAGGCACTTCTTAAAACCTAGCTCTTTGGCTAAGCCAGCCTAAAGTCTTTGACTTGGTGTCAATTTTCATGTCTGCTTGCTCTCTTGTGAAGTAACTTGGAATGTTTTACTATATTTAAGGTGCTATCTAAATGCAAGCTATTGTTGAAGAGGGATGATGAGTTAGGCATTATGAAGTAGAAAGTGTATTGCAGCCAGGATAATATCCTACTCCATGAATAGCTGCAGTCTGAACCCAGTAACCTCAGCATTACTGCTCTATTAGTTTCCAACCCCAGCCCCATATCTGCAGTGTGTAGGTCATAAACACTTAACCTCAATCTACTGCTTTTACTACCCCCACTGTGTTGAAATTATACTGTTCGATTTTAATAGAGAACATTTTAGCCACATGAAGCTAACCCATCTATTTTGAAAAGGTTAGACCCTTCACTAAAATAGTGGACAGATGAACTTTATGTGAGCGTGTTAATGTGTCCATTACCAATATAATACAGCATGAATTCAACTGCATTCTATAGAAAATTATTAAGCCCTTATGAGTCAGAATGCTTATCATATAAAACAACATTCAATATTTCCACTGTTTAGATTACTTTATTCTTCATTCAACAGACCCAATAACTCACTGTTAAGCCATTGAGTACTGCAACGTACAAAAAAAATCAATTAAAGGATAAGCAATACCCACATCCCATGGATGAATGAAAATGAATGTCTGTCATGTCTGGTGTGATCTTTGCTGGTCACTGCATAGCTCCGTGGAGAGCCAGCATGGACTCAATGGGCCAAATGGCCTCTTTCTGTGCCATAAATGGCTCCATAACTCTATGATCTCCATTCCTCTCTGTATTTTCAGCTTGTTTTGGCAGCACACTTAATTGTATTACTTTTGCAACTCTGTAAAAGGAATTACAATATAGCTGGTGGCTGACATCCTTCCATCTATGAAAGATGATGAACATGTAGCAAACAATCCATTTAGGTGGAGTGTCTTCTCTTGGTGCACCTTTGCTGATGGCTGAGACGGCCAAGCCTTAAAAGGCAGTTTCTGCCACAAGTGCTGCATGTGATGTTGCCAAATGACACTGTGAGTTGTTGTTTTCAGCTGTAGCAACTGGTCATCGTGGTAGTGCACACCAGTCCACAGAATGTGCTGCCATTTCCCTCCTTCGCCAGTTATTGATTCCCAAATGTGATAGTCAGCATTCAGGGCTTTCATGTCATGCTTGCAAGCATCCTTAATGTCAAGCTTTGGGTGCCCCACTGGTCGCCAGGCTCTGGCCACCTCACCATACAGAAGATCCTTGGCTATGCAACCGTCTTCCATCCTATGGATATGTCTAATCCAATGAAGTTGCTTCTGTTTGAAACTTGGGAGCTCTGCCTTTGAGAGGACTGCCGCATTTGTGACTTTTGTCTTGCCAGGATATACCCATAATGTGCCACAGACAGTGAAGATGGAAATTATTGAGCTTCTTTTCCTGGTAGCTATAAGTCACCCATGTTTCACAGCAATACAGAAAGGTCCTGCAAACACAGGCCTTATAAACCATCAGCGTGGTTCTAAGGGTCAGCTTGGTGTTATCCCATGTGCATTTTGCGGGTCAGCCAAAGGTGGGAGCTGCTTTCCCGATGTGTGTATCAAGCTCTGCATCAAGGGACAGATTGTCTGTCACTGTTGACCCAAAGTAGCAGATTTTGCTAATCACTTCTGCTGGGGTGTTATTTAGTGCGATTAGGGGCAGAGATGCAACAAATTGTCCTGTGGCCACAATTTTCTTGTCACCTCCTGTCAAGGAAAACTCGTTACAGGCATGGGAGAGACAGTCCATGAGTTGTTGTGGTTGATTTCCCGTGTGAGCGATTAGTGCAGCATCATCATCATAAAGGGATTCTCTGATCAGGATGTGATGTGATTTTGTCTTCGCTTTCAGCCTTGATAGATTGTAAAGCTTGCCATCTGACCCACTGTGCAATTAGACTCCATCCATAACTACAGGAAAGGCGAAGCATGGAGAAGAAGATGCCAAACAGAATGGGGACAAGGACACACCCTGTCATGCCCATACAATCCAAATTTATGAACTATAAAATGAACATATGAAGTAAACCTGAAATGGACACTTCTCTTGTAAACAAAATGGAGTAAGAGGTCATGTGACCCTTCCTTTCCTGTCAATACACATTGAACTACAAGAACCCTGTGCTAATTTTCATGTCTGGACAAATCTTGGAGAAGTAATTAAAATACAAATGACCTTTCTGGGCATATCCCTGATAAGTCATTGAAATGCAATTCTGTGGAGTTGGCTGCTTCTCTCCAACTGATTGGGTTAACAATGATGTTGCAGACCTTTTGACTCCAAACTCAAAATCCAAAGAATGGTAAAACCTGGCGGCCTCCTTATGGGCTGGGGGAGGGGCCCTCCTGATCAGGCACTCTGTGCCCCACAGAGGGCCGCCTCCAAAGCCCCAATCACCCCCACTGAAAGTAAGTTCTTCCCCACAACTGACCCCCCCCCCACTTGCCTCGCTGGGGCCTGGCCGATTGTCCCCGGTGAGGCCCCAAAAACTTACCTGTCTTCTGGGGCTGTTGACCCTCTTGCTGCTGTGGCTGTGTTGCAGGCCCAGCAGTGGCCACTGCCTCTGATGGCGCTGCTGGGATTTGAGTTGCTGGCCGCTGATTGGCTTCCAGCTCCATTAGGTGGGACCTCCTGCCTCCGAGAGGTGGAAGTCCCTCCCAAGGCCAATTAATGGCCTGGGGAGCATAAAATCCCAGCGTGGCTCCCCAGGTCCGGTGGAGGTGGGCTTGTCCCCGATGTTTTGTCTGGTGGGTAGGGCTTCCCACCCAAAGTAAAATTCCAGCCTTAGAATGATACAGCAAAGGAGGAGGCCATTCAGTCTGTCATATCATTGAAAGAGCTATCCAATTAGTTAGTCCCACTCACCTGCCCACACCCCCATAGCCCTGCAAAATTTTCAAATTCAAGTATTTATCCAATTTCCTCTTTAAAAGTTACTATTGAATCTACTTCCACCACTCTTTCAGACAGTGCATTCCAGATCATAAGAACTCTATGCGTAATTTTTTTCCTCATGTCGCCTCTGGTTCTTTTACCAATTACCTTAAATCTGTGACCTCTGTTTCCCATCCTTCTACCATTGGAAACAGTCTTCTTATTTACTCTATCAAATCCTTCAAGGTTTTGAAAACCTCCGTCCAATCTCCTCTTAACCTCTCTGCTCTCGGGAAAACGGTTAATATAATAGAGTTATAATGGAGTTACTCCTTGCAATAAATAGTGATGTTTTTTCATGACAGCTCTATTATTGAGATTTTCCAAGCTAAGTTGAATGACATCAATCCAGTCGTAATTACAGGACACAAAATACAATTCAGTTCAACAGAAATGATAAGCCACTGCGGGCAATTTGGCCAAATGCTTCAGGTGCTAAAGAGCCTCTAAGGTGGCCAAGATGAGGTCTTAAGCTGCAACGCCAGCTTAGCCAGTGTTTCGTTCAAGACACTATCTTGGTAAAGGAGTTGAAGCGCTCGCCAGGAACAGCCACCCAGAGGATCATTAAGGGGCTGATTGACAATTAATTTGTCTGCTAGCACTATTTAAATAGGCTGCATGCTATTTTGGTGGATAACAACTTATTTAATGACTTCTCCTGATATCAGCCAGCTGAACAGGAGTAAACAAACCATTGCTAAGGATTTCAAGTTTACTGAAAGCCATGTTTAGCTTTCCATGCCCATTTGCTGATTGAGATCTACTCACTACAATGCATTTGAAGAAGACTTTCAAGACACATCTGCAGACTTTTTGGCACATTTTGTCAAGACTTCACCAAAGCTCTATCAATATTTTTCTCAGAAATTCTCCCTAGACTTCACATAAAAAGACTGAATGCCGTGCTACTCTACTTCTATGGCAGCCTTCCACCTTGTGAGATAATGGCTTGCACCTTGGTAGTCAACAGTACGTTAAACCTCTCCTGGTGTGGCTCAGGAGCCCCACTCAGGCATGGCCGCTTCTGCCAGAGTTGCTTTAGATGAAGGCAGTGGGTTGAGAAGGTGTAGGATTTGCTGGCCTCTGTTTTCTCTGGGCTCTCTTCTCAGCCATCTGAGCTTTCCGTTTCTCCTCGCCTCTTCCAATACTCCTCCGGACAGCCAGTCTCCAGAGGTCCCGGCTGTTGGCAGCTGTCTCCCAGTTATCTGTGTTGGTGTCTGCCAACTTCGTATCTCGCTTGCAGGTGTCCTTGTCGCGGAGGTATGGACATGCAGCAGGTTGTGACACAGTGGCCAGTTCACTGCTCATAAAGTCTTTGGATATATACGGTCTTCATCCATCTGAAGAACGTGGTTGAGCCATTGCACATGTCATTGGCTTAGTAATGAGCGTATGCTGATGGAATTAGCATGCTCCAGAACCTCCGAGTTGGAGATATGGTCTGCCAAGAATGCCGAGGATAGATTTGAGATGGCGAAGGTGGAAATTGGTCAGCCTTTTCTTCTGCCTATCATATGTTGCTACTGTAGAGGAGTGCACTGAGGACAGAATACTTGGTAGAAAGGGAGTTTGGTGTTCTCTGTAAGGTTGCTGGTGTTCCATACTCTCTTGCTTAGCTTGGACTTAATAGCTGCAGCTTTTGCAATGCACATGTTGATTTCAGCACCAAGTGACAGACTGCTGGTGACTATGGAGCTATCAACAACCTCCAGTGTCACATTATCAATGCTTATTAATGGCGGTATGGCAACCTCCTCGATGATAATGTCCTGGACCATGTCATTCGTCTTCCAAACGCTGATCATCAAACCAAACTCGTTACAGGTGTAAAGGAGTCTGTCCATTTGCTGCTGAAGGTGTTCCTCAGTATGGAATGCCAGTGCGGCATCATCAGCATAGACCAACTGTCTGATAAGAACTTAGCACATTTTTGTCTTAGATTTCAGGCAAGCAAGGCTGAACACCTTTCTGTTGGTTCTGATATGTAATTAGACACCCTCTGTTGGTGAACTAAAGATGACAGCAGTTAAGAGAAGAATATGCCAAAGAGAGTCGGCTCCAGAACGCAATCCTGTTTGATCCCACTGTGGATTTTGAAGGGATCTGATGTTGTCCCGTTGTAGCTGACTTTATCGCTCATGTTGTCATGGAAGGAGGAGAGCACACTAAGCAGCTTCAGCGGACAACCAACTTTCTTCAGTATCTTCAATGGACCATCTCTGCTTATCTGAGCAAATGCCTTGGAGAGATCAATGAAGGCAATTTATAATGCTCTCCTTTGTTTGCAGCATTTCTCTTGCAGTTGCCGGACTGAGAAGATCATGTCGATTCTGGATCTTTGGATTCTGAAACTACACTGGAATTTGGGATAGATGCGTTCAGCCAGGACCTGCAGTCTGAAAAGGTAAACACAGGCAAATCCTTTTCCCACAATGCGTAGCAGGGAGATGCCTCGATAGTTGCAATTGTTGTGGTTGCCCTTATTCTTGTACAAGGTCTTTGCTTCACTCATATCCTGGGGCACAGTCTGCTCCCTCCAACTTTATTAAAGGTGCTTTATTAAACACCTTATAGGAGGCACCAGGAAAAAAGGAGCGATTGGTCATGGGCATTTTGCGGCCGGCTGCCCCTGCTCTGTTAGCGGGAATGAATCTAGAAGAATCACTCGACACTCAGGTCTGCTCCAATGTCAAACAGTTTATTTAGTTACGCCAGCGGGGAACAGGTCACTGGGCTGTCCAGATGCCTCTCCACTGAACAAAGGAAAATCATCCATACTTATACATTTTCAAACAGTTACTCAGCCCATCCCAGCCGGACATGGTCCAATCACAATGATTATCGATTATATACATTGATTATTAGAGCCAATAGAAGCGGTTACTAGGCATAGAGGGGCTGCATGACCGGCCCATACACAGATAGGGGATTACTCATGGTGTTTTCACCTCGTTACAGGCTAGCACCTTTGTCAGCATTCCACAAGGGCGTCTGCTTTTCATTTTAATTAGCCTATTGTTTGAGATTGGATTACTCTGCTCCTGTGGAATGTGGTCAAGTTAACTGAGCCCCATGGTGCTTTGCAACCTCCTCACTGTTCACTAATATTATATGTTACTGGTTACTCAAATAATATTTAAACATTATGATATTTACGGCAGGTGACTCTGCGCTTGGGAATACCCTACAACAGATGTGTTCAGCCAAGATCTGCAGTCTGACAAGGTAAACACAGGCAAATCCTTTTCCCACAATGCGTAGCAGGGAGATGCCTCGATAGTTGCAATTATTGTGGTTGCCTTTATTCTTGTACAAGGCCTTTGCATCACTCATATCCTGGGGCACTGTCTGCTCCCTCCAACAGAAGCAGAGAAGTTTGTGCTTTATTAAACACATTATAGGAGGCACCAGGAAAAAAGGAGCGACTGGTCATGGGCATTTTGCGGCCAGCTGTCCCTGCTCTGCATGAGGGATTGGAGGAGGAAATGAGGTCAAGCAGTGCACCACCAGCTGCTGCAGCAGGGAGACTGAGGAAGGTGCTCAGCAGGACGGCCTATCCACCCAGGCTCTTCAGAGAGTGGTAGTCCTGCAATCACATGGCCCAATGCCTGTGACGAGGCTGCGCTTCATCAAGGAGGTCATCACAGAGATCTGTGGCTTCATGGAATGAAGGCTCAGATGTCACAGCACAGCCAGGATGGTCAAGGACAAGAGCAATTAACCTTTTTGCAACTGGAACCTTCCAGGCTGTCACAGATGATGCCACATCACATATCATAATCTTTTGTGCACTTTTGCATAAGGAAGAACTCTGTGACTTTATATTGCCTATTGCCAGAAAGAACTAGAGGCAGACAGCTCTAGGATTCAACAGGGTTGTAAGGATTCTCCATGGTCCAGGGAGCCATGACTAAATGCATGTGGTCATGTGAACCCCTCATTTAAACTTGGATGTGTTCAGGAACAGAAAGGGGTTTCAATCCCTTAATGTGCAGCTTGTCTACGACCACTGGCAGCACATGATGCAGGTGAATGTCTACTATCCAGGGAGCTGCAACGATGGATTTATATTGAGACTGTCATCTGTCCCACTGATCTTTGAGATACATGGGAATGCCACCACCTGCAAGTTCCTGTTCAAGCCACACACCATCCTGATTTGGAATTGTATTACCATTCCTTCACTGGCATTGGGTTAAAATTCTGGAACTCCCTTCCTAACATCACTGTTGTGTACCTACACCACATGAATTGCAGTGGTTCAAGAGCTCACCACCACCTTCTCAAGGGCAATAAGGGATGGGCAATACATGCTGACCTTGCCAGCGATGCGATCGTCCCAAGAACGAATAAAAAAACACAACGTGCATGGCTGGCTACTCCATCTGATGCCATGGTTCATGACTCCCCTGAGAAACCCTCAGACACCAGTTGAGCACTCACAATGAGAGCCAGTCAGCCACCAGGGATATCATTGAGCATATCATTGAGGTCCTCAACCAGAGGTTTGGATGCTTTGACCGGTCAGGACTTGTTCTATAGTTCTCGGCTGAGAGGCGTTCAGATTCATGGTGATTCGTTGCATGCTCCACAATCTGGCGATCATGAGAGACAGCACTTACTGCCAGCAATTGTACCAGAGTGTCAAGCTCAGAAGGTGAGGAGGAGGAAGAGGAAGGGGAAAACCAGAGGCCCACACCTGGAGAGAGGCCCAACTCCAGCTAATTGAAGAGCACTTTTAAGAGATGTGTTCCACTATCAGACTTCAGCGCACTGTTACCACATGATGTATCTTCCACAATTTACAATACATCAGGCAGTCAATCGTCTGGACTGAATCCTTTCAACCTCTTCTCCATGAAGATCACAATATAAAAGATTCCACCACTACCCAATTACCATATCATTCTTTATAAACACATCAAAATCAAACAAGGGAAATATTACAAAACCAACAACACTTACAAATATTTAACTATTCACCCTGGTGTTTATCCCTAGTGTGGCTATCTATAAATACTCTTGTATAATCTATGAAGTGCAACCCCAGTGGCAGCATCAGGCGAGGTGGATGGCTGCTGAGAGTCTGAAGAGGAAAGTTCAGATGTCCTCCTGGGACATCCTCGAGAGGCTGTAGGCCGCGATGACCCAGTCTCAGACTGCACCGCCTCAGCATGGGCTTCAGCAGTCTGGGCCTCCTGGCTGACAGGCAATGGCATGAGCAACAGTGGTGAGGGTGGGGGGTTGGGGTAGGTGGAGGGGTAGCAGGAATGCTGTCATTTGCAAAAGGACTAGTAGGTTCCTACTCCATGATTCCCAAACCACTACGTCGGGGTTGACATTCAACCAGCCCAAAGATCTGGTGGAGGACAGATCTGCGGGCATCAAGAGACAATCTGCAGCCTCGCTGAACTGAGGATCCCAGAGCCACATTGCTTGAGCATACATTGCAACAGCTTGTCACTTCATACAAGCTGCAATGACTGTATTGGAAACTCTGGCCTCTGGTCTCAATCAACAGACACTGCATGGTCGCTGGCTGAAATTGGCCAGCTTCTCCACGGTGGGGAGGATGGTGTCCAGGATCTGTGTCCAACCATGGACCAAGCTGGAGGTGGACTCACAATCCCTTTAGCCATGAACAGTAGGCTGTCAGGCCGGCTCTCCACTGCACAAAGTATTTGCTTTTGTTATGGAATGGCATTAAGGGATACATCTAAAACTGCTGTTCATCACCAAACAGGATGTGATGTTTATACTCGTGTAATCATCAGGCAGAAGATAGGAGCAGTCCGAGACCAGATGAGCTAACTAGCCTCCCAAATATTGTTGTAGATAGTTTCAACTCATCAAATAAAAGAACACACGTCACCTCTTTGTGTAGTTGGTGTGTTTGTGTATAGTAGAAAACACAAATGGTGGCAGTGCTGGTGTTTGAAGATTTGAGTTGAAGATTTTACAGATCTTGCAATGCTGAACCCCTCCACATGCAATGGAACTCCAGTGTGTGGAAGTTGGAAGACCTAACAAGTACATCTGCAGTACTTACAACAGCGTGGAAGTCTCTGTGAGCGATTATGCAACAATGTAGGCTTTCATGATAAAGCAGAGCCATGTGGAGGGGACACCACACCTTGCTTCGATATGCAGGCGCCGGGTCCTGGTAAGACACCTGCAAATCAGGGAAGCATAAGTCTGAGCCCAACTGCTGTTATAGCTTGTGCAGGAACGTTTGTTAAAGAACTGACTCCAAGAGGTGTGGCACAGGGCAGGGCTCCATTAACGGGAGCAACTACCTCTCACGTGGCCCACCAGATTGGGAGTTCCAGGGAGGGTGGCCAAAGATTTGTGACAGGGCCAGATAAAAGAGTCCATGAAGCAGCAGCCTCCAATAGCTTAAAGAAGGCTGAAAAAGATCTTCATCACCATTTGGCAATTTCTTTAGGCGTTGGGACGTTTTTGATCTGAAACACAGTTTCGTGGCATGGCCTAAGAAAAGTGCAAGATGGTAGCAACAGTGCCATCAATACTAAGTCCAACAATAAGGCGTGATCATCCAAGGAAATGCAAGCTGGTGGAGCCACAGAATTTAACCTCTGAAGAAATGAGCAAGCCTGAATATCTATTCCTTTTTGTTATTCATTCATGGGATGTGGGCGTGGCTGGCTAGGCCAGCATTTATTGCCCATCCCTAACTGCCCTTGAGAAGGTGGTGGTGAGCTGCCTTCTTGAACCGCTGCCATCCATCTGGTGTGGGTACACCCGCAGTGCTGTTAGGAAGGGAATTCCAGAATTTTGATCCAGCGACAGTGAAGGAATGGCGATATTGTTCCAAGTCAGGATGGTGTGAGACTTGGAGGGGAACCTGCAGGCTTTGGTATTCCCATGCATCTGCTGCCCTTATCCTTCTAGGTGGAAGAATTCACAGGTATGGAAAGTGCTGGCGAAGGAAGCTTAGTGAGTTGTTGCAATGCATCTTGCAGATGGTATACATTGTTGCCACTGTGCGTCAAGGGAATGAATATTTAAGGTAGTGAATGGGGTGACGATCATGCAAGCTGCTTTGTCCTGGATGGTGTTGAACTTCCTGAATGTTGTTGGAGCTGCACTCATCAAAGTAAGTGGAGAGTATTCTAACATACTCCTGACTTGTGCTTTGTAGATGGTGGATAGGCTTTGGGGAGTCAGGACCTGGGTTACTCACCACAGAATTTGCAGCCTCTAACCTGCTCTTGTAGCCACAGTATTTATGTGGCTGCTTCAGTTCAGTTTCTGATCAATGGTAAACCCCAGGATGTTGATAGTGGGGCATTCAGAAATGGTAATGCAGTTGAATGTAAAGTGGAGATGGTGAGATTCTCTCTTATTGGAGATTGTCATTGCCTGGCACTTGTGTGGCACGAATACCTGCTACAGATATCATTTAAACTTCTGCAAACACAGGATGACTACAAAATCACTGAATTGGAAGGCAGCAGACCTCCGTACTAAATTCAATTTGTTTAGCCAACATTTGGAATTATGTTTTCTGTCCAGGTTCTGAACCAGATAGACAAGCCAACAAAATAAAAATAGCAATAGGAAACAAAGGTCTCCACAGACTCAATACAGCAGGGCTCGCAGAAGACAACCCCAAAAACTCAAGCAAGATATGGTCTACAGTGGAAGACCAGTTAAGATTAACTTCAGCAGACATTGGATGGAATATTATGACCCCCCCACAACCCCAACGATTGGGCTGGAAGCAAGGGGTTGGGGAGGGGGGGCATAAAACTAAGTGGGAGGCAGGGGCCGCCATTCCCATCTGTAATCTGGGTGCTGCACTAGTTAACAGTTTATGCCAGATCATTGTGAGCAGTTTGTGGTCGGTTTCCACAATAAACTGTCCTAATCCTAGCAAACTAGAGGACATTAGCGCTATGCCCAGCCCGCAAGGTAAAAGCAATCTTCAACATTGCTTAGGTTTATTCAATTTTCTTTCGCCATACATAGCAAAGTTTGTGCAGGAAGCCTCATCTCTCAGAGAACTTCTGAAAAAAGTGCAGTTTATCAGGCAGGAGGATCATCTACACACATTTGATGAGCTCAAGAAGTCATTGACCAAAGGATTATCAACACTTCAATTCTATGACCCAGCAGAGGAACCTACACTCGAGGTTGATTTGTCACAAAAAGGCTTGGAGTGTGCATCCTGCAAAGGTAAACCTATTGCTTTTGCTTCTAAGAATCTATCAACAGCCCAAGCCAACTATTCAAATATTGAACCGGAAACCTTAGCCTTGGTTTTTGAAATCCAACAAGTACCTATTTGGAAAAATGTTTATTGTGGAAAACGACCACAACCACTCACAATGATCTGGTGTAAACTGTTAGCTAGTGCACCATCTTGGGGATGAGGTGGTGCAGTAGTATTGTGACTGGACTAGAGACCCAGGCTAATATTCTGGGGCTATGGGTTTGAATCCCACCACAGCAAAAGATGGAATTTGAATTCAATTAACAAATCTGGAATTAAAAAAAGCTAGTCTAATGGTGACCACGAAACCATTGTCGATTGTTGTCAAAACCCATCTGGTTCACTATATTGTCCTTTAGGAAAGGAAATCTGCTGTCCTTACCTGGTCTGGCCTACATGTGACTCCAGACCCATAGTAATGTGGTTGACTTTTAACTGCCCTCTGAAATGGCCTGGCAAGCTACTCAGTTGTATCTAACTGCTACGACGTCAATAAGGAATGAAACTGGACGGACCACCTGGCATCAACCTAGGCACCAGAAGTGACCACAGCAATGACCATGGCAAACCCAGCCCTATCGACTCTGCAAAATCCTCCCTAACATCTGGGGGCTTGTGAAAAAGTTGGGAGTGCTGTCCCACGGACTAATCAAGCCTGACATAGCCATACTCACGGAATCATAGTTTACAGACAATGTCCCAGACACTGTCATCCCCATCCCCAGGTTTGTCCTGCCCCACCAGCAGGACAGACCCAGCAGAGGTGGTGGCACAGTGATATACAGTCGGGAGGGAGTTGCCCTGGGAGTCCTCAACATCAACTCCAGACCCCATGAAGTCTCAGAGCATCAGGTCAAACAAGGGCACAGAAACCTCCTACTGATTACCACCTACCTTGCCCCCTCAGCTGATGAATCAGTACTCCTCCATGCTAGGAAGCACTGAGGGTGGCAAGGGGGCAGATTGTACTCTGGATGGGCACTTCAATGTTCATCACCAAAAGTGGCTCGGCAGGTGGTGAGGGAACCAAGAGGGAAAAATACACTTGACCTCGTCTTCACCAATCTGCCTTCCGCAGATGCATCTGTCCATGACAGTATTGGTAGAAGTGACCACCACACATTCCTTGTGGAGACAAGTCCCATCTTCATAATGTGGATACCCTTCACTGTGTTGTGTGGCACTACCAGCGTGTTAAATGGGATAGATTTCAAACAGATCCAACAATGCAAAAATGGGCATCCAAGGGGCACTGCAGCAGCAGCAGAATTGGACTCAACAACAATCTGTAACCTCATGGCCCGGCATACCCCCACTCTCCCATTACCATCAAGCCGGGGAACCAACCCTGGTTCAATGAAGAGTGCAGGAGGGCATGCCAGAAGCAGCACCAGACGTACCTAAAAATGAGGTGTCAACCTGTGAAGCTACAACACAGGGCTACTTGCGTGCCAAACAGCGTAAGAAGCAAGTGATAGACAGAGCTAAGCAATCCCATAACCAACGGATCAGATCGAAGCTCTGCAGTCCTCCCACATCCAGTCGTGAATAGTGGTGGACAATTAAACAACTAACTGGAGAGGGTGGCTTCACGAATATCTCCATCTTCAATGGTGGAGGAGCCCAGCACATCAGTGCAAAAGATAAAGCATTTGCAATAATCTTCAGCCAGAGGTGTCGAGTTGATGATCCATCTCGGCCTCCTCTGGAAGTCACCAGCATCACAGATGCCAGTCTTCAAGCAATTCAATTCACTCTGCGTGATATCAAGAAATGACTGAAGGCACTGGATACTGCAAAGGCTATTGGCCCTGACAACATTCTGGCAATAGTACTGAAGACCTGTGCTCCAGAACTTGCCACACCTCTAGCCAAGCGGTTCCAGTACAGCTACAACACTGGCATTGACCCAGTGGAAAACTGCCCAGGTATGTCCTGTACACAAAAAGCAGGACAAGTCCAACCCGACCAACTACCACCCCATCAATCTACTCTCGATCATCAGTAAATTGATGGAAGGTGTCATTGGCAGTGCTATCAAGTGGCACCTGCTTAGCAATAGCCTGCTCAGTGACGCTCAGTTTGGGTTCCACCAGGGCCATTCAGTTCCTGACCTTATTACAGCCGTGGTTCAAACATGGACAAAAGAACTGAACTCAAGAGGTGAGGTGAGAGTAACTGCCCTTGACATCAAGGTAGCATTTGACCTACAACAATGGGAATCGGGAGAGAACTCTTCGCTGGTTGGAGTCGTACCGAGCGCAAAGGAAGATGTTTGTGGTTGTTGGAGGTCAATCATCTGAGCTTCAGGACATCACTCCAGGAGTTCCTCAGGCTAATGTCCTAGGCCCAACCATCTTCAGCTGCTTCATCAATGACCTTCCTTCAATAATAAGGTCAGAAGTGGCGATGTTTGATGATTGCACAATGTTCAACACCATTCACAACTCCTCAGATACTGAAGCAGTCCATGTAGAAATGCAGCAAGACCTGGAAAATATCCAGGCTTGGGCTGATAAGTAGCAAGTAACATTTGCGCCACACAAGTGCCAGGCAATGATCATCTCCAACAAGAGAGAATCTAATCATCTCCCCTTGACATTCAATGGCATTATCATCGCTGAATCCCCCACTATCAACGTCCTGGGGGTTACCATTGACCAGAAACTGAACTGGAGTAGCCATATAAATACTGTGGCACAGTGGCGCAGTGGTTAGCACCGCAGCCTCACAGCTCCAGTGACCCGGGTTCAATTCTGGGTACTGCCTGTGTGGAGTTTGCAAGTTCTCCCTGTGTCTGCATGGGTTTCCTCCGGGTGCTCCGGTTTCCTCCCACATGCCAAAGACTTGCAGGTTGATAGGTAAATTGGCCATTATAAATTGCCCCTAGTATAGGTAGGTGGTAGGTGGGGATGTGGTAGGAATATGGAATTAGTGTAGGATTAGTATAAATGGCTGGTTGATGGTCGGCACAGACGCGGTGGCCGAAGGGCCTGTTTCAGTGCTGTATCGCTAAACTAAACTAAACAAGAGTAGGTCAGAGGTGAGGAATCCTGCAGCAAGTAACTCATATCCTGACTCCCCATCTACTAGTCCACCATTTACTATGCATGAGTCAGGAGTGTGATGGAATACCTCCACTTGCCTGGATGATTGCAGCACCAACAACACCCAAGAAGCTCGACACCATCCAGGACAAAGCAGCCCGCTTGATTGACACCCCATCTACAAGCATTCACTCCCTCCACCACTGATGCATAGTGGCAGCAGTGTGTACCATCTACAAGGTGCACTGCAGCACTGCACAAAGGCTCCTTCGCCAGCCCTTTACAAACCCGCAACCTCTACCACCTCGAAGGACAAGGGCAGCTGATGCATGGGATCACCACCACCAGCAAGATCCCCTCCAAGCCACAATTGGAACTATATCACCATTCTTTCACTGTCGCTGGATTAAAATCCTGGAACTCCATTCCTAACAGCATTGTGGTTGTATCTACTTCACATGGACTGTAGCGGTTCAAGAAAGCAGCCCACCAACAACTTCTCAAGGGCAATTAGGGATGGGCAGTAAATTCTGGCCTAGCCAGCGATGCCAACATCCCAAGAATGAATTAAAAAAAACAGATTACAACGCTTGCTCGTCAAAATATACGCGACAAGCTGGATAGTTCCATGATCACATCCACTTCTTCAGTTGTTTACCTAACTCATCCAAAACTGCAGGTATTTCATTTAATCAGCAGGTAGATCTCATTTATAGCAAAATAGAAGACATCTTACATGTTGACCTCATGGGTTTTGGGTAGTATCAATGGCAGCAACTGCAACAAGAAATGTCCAATAATCGTGTATTATAACAATTATGGAAGACCCTGATTGGCGGGTGGCCCGAGCCCTTCCAGGACGTTCCAGAGGTTTTAAGATCATTTTGGCGTCATAGAAATAAGCTGGCTGTATTGCAAGGTATGACTGTCAAGGGCAAGCAAGTCTTTATTCCAGAATTCCTTAGACCTGACATCCTACAACAATTGGGCCAAGTGCATATGGGAATCGATTGAACCAGGAGACTGGCTAGAGAAACAGTTTACTGGTGAGGGATTAATCAAGACATCAAAACAGCTGTGAGGCATGTCAAGCCTACATGCCCAGTCACCAAAAAGAACCGTGTTACAACCAGGTGAGGAAGGGGTCTAGAGCTCCCCTCTTGGCCTTTTCCTGGTTTGGCCGTAACAGAATTTAACTTTAAAAACAGTGTTTTTAGCTTCCCTTAGTGAGTCCTTGCTCACTGCTCTCTAATGGTAATTGTAAAAGAATCAACCAGACAGGTTTTCTCAGATTTATACAAGAAAGGTGTAAGTTTATTCACCTTAAAACTCTAACTCAGTTAAAACTACAAAGAATGTACGACACAACCAGGCTAGTATGCATACACGATAAACACACGCACAAATAGATACAGAGGAGGAGAAAGAATTAAAGGGGGGAGGTATGAAGTAGTAAATGGAATTCAGTTACTGGTTTTGGGTTGGGAGTAAAGTCTTTAATTGAAGTTAAGTCTTGCAGTTCTCGAGGCCCAGTGCACACATTCAAACTTGTTTAGCTGGTACCAGAAGGCTGCAGGGTCTTCTGTCTTGAGGCTTAAGTTACTTCCGTGGGTCCCTGGAACTTTGCTTGAGAAAGAGAGAGAGAGAGAGAGAGGCCTTGCTTCTCTGTGGTCTTCAAAAGCAGTCTGTCTCAAAATTCGATCAATTCCCAGGTTGGCCAGCAGGTTAGTCATGTGAAATAAAAACAAGACATGCTGGAAATACTCAGCAGGTCTGGCAGCATCTGTGGAGAGAGAAGCAGAGTTAATGTTTCAGGTCAGCGACCCTTCTTCAGAACTGGCAAATATTAGAAATATAAAAGGTTAGAAGCAAGTAAAGTGGGGGTGGGGCAAGCGATAACAAAGAAAAAAGTGTAGATAGGACAAGGTCACAGAATAGCTGACCAGAAGGTCGTGGAGCAAAGGCAAATAATATGTTAATGGTGTGTTGAAAGACAAAGCATTAGTACGGATAGGGTGTTAACGGACTGAAAATTGAACAGCTGCAAGTACAAACAGTGGGTAAGCAAACTGAACAAACTAAGATGAAATAAAATAAAACAAACACACAAAAAAAAATAAAAAAAGGAAAAAGAAAAAAATAACTAAAAATAAAAGTAAAATGGGGGGACCCGTCATGCTCTGAAATGATTGAAATCAATGTTCAGTCCGGCAGGCTGTAGTGTGCCTAATCAGTAAATGAGATGCTGTTCCTCGAGCTTGCAGCAAGCCCAGGACAGAAATGTGAGCATGAGCGCAGGGGGGAGTGTTGAAATGGCAAGCAACCGGAAGCTTGGGGTCCTCCTTGCGGACTGAGCGGAGGTGTTCTGCAAAGCGATCACCCAGTCTGCGTTTGGTCTCCCCAATGTAGAGGAGACCACATTGTGAGCACCGAATACAGTATTCTGCATTGAAAGAAGTACAGATAAATCGCTGCTTCACCTGAAAGAAGTGTTTGGGGCCTGGGATAGTAAGGAGAGAGGAGGTAGATGGGCAGGTATTACACCTCCTGCGATTGCAGGGGAAGGTGCCATGGGAAGGGGACGAGGTGGTGGGGGTAATGGAGGAGTGGACCAGGGTGTTACAGAGGGAACGATTCCTTCAGAATGCTGACAGGGGAAGGGAGGGGAAGATGCGTTTGGTAGTGGCATCATGCTGGAGGTGATGGAAATGGCGGAGGATGATCCTTTGGATATGGAGGCTGATGGGGTAGAAATCGAAGACAAGGGGAACCCTATCGCGGTTCTGGGAGGAAGGGGAAGGGGTGAGGGTAGAGGTGCGGGAAATGGGCCGGACACGATTGAAGGCCCTGTCAACAACAGTGGGGGGGAATCCTCGGTTGATGAAAAAGGAAGACATATCAGAAGCGCTGTCATGGAAGGTAGCAGATGCGTCAGAGACGGAGAAACTGGGAGAATGGAATGGAGTCCTTACAGGAGGCAGAGTGTGAAGAAGTGTAGTCAAGGTAGCTGTGGGAGTCGGTGGGCTTATAATGGATATTAGTGACAGCCTGTCCCCAGAGATGGAGATAGAAAAGTCGAGGAAGGGAAGGGAAGTGTCGGAGATGGACCATGTAAAGGTGAGAGAAGGGTGGAAATTAGAAGCAAAGTCCTGTGATTAGCTCTTTGTTTGAAACCACACCGCCTGCGAAGGTTGTTGATTCTTCAAAGCCTACCAGACACACTCAGTGGCAGGGTGGGGCGGGGGTGGCGGCTGGTGATAAGTGGAGTGCTGGCTCTTACACAGATAATGACTCTGTCTTTTGATCATCACTATTAGGAACATAACGTGGAAAATTTGAGACAAAAACTATGACAAAAACATGACAGCAGGATGTCAAGTTGTGCAAAAAGGAAAGTGTGCATCGATGTAATTTTTTTAATATCTCACAGATGGGGCATATTTCCACTGTTCATTATTGATATTGCATTTGTAAATGTATTCCTGATGTGCCTGTTTGTGATTTCACTAGATGTAGTGAACAGTCCAACATGTAATTGTTATTTCTCCCACGTGCAGTGTAAAAAGCCATCTGCAAACTTTGAAATATTCTTTCAAAGACCAATATCAAAACCTTTCAAACTTAATAATTGTAATAATTGTACAGATAGACAACCAAAAGCATCTACTAAAACATATGCCATTGTCTCACTACTCTTCACCGCTAGATTGTTTCAAGTGTTTTAATTACATCGTCTAATTATCATTTCCGAAGTTAGAGGTCATTTTAATGTCATAACAAAAATGGAATTTGAAGTTTTAAAGTGTATATGGAGGCTCTTTGCACAAATTTGTGTTTTCTGCTACAGTTTTAGCATGCCAATAAAAGAAATATGCAATATAACACTTATGAGACACCAGGCATTGGAACTGGAGGTGGACTGCTATTTGTAGAGGTCAATATGTGAAGTGAACTGGGGAAATTTAGCAAAAGGACCTTCTATATATACAGTAGAGACTTTACAAACTGCCAGTGACATTGAGCTTGAGGCACATTTCCTGTACAATAATATTCACTCATTTTTGCTGTGCTGGGGAGACTGCATAGATGAAGCAAAGTAAGACATTTATTTCTGATACCTTGGATTCTAACATTGAGGTGTTTCCATTTGAGATTAAATTCAAGACTTTCACTATTATGCCCTCTGGTTATTTTGTGTTTCTTTGTTGCAACTGCACCTCCATAATGTGACCCCAATGTTGGGGTATTGTTCCCCCCACCCCCATCCCCCAACAACTGCTGTGAATAGGTGGTTATAGGAACATAGGAACAGACCATGAGTGGGTCATTCTGCCACTCGAGCCTGTTTCACAATTCAATGAGATTGTGGCTGATCTGTACCCTAACTCTATCCATCCACCTTGGTTCTATATAATATCCTTGGTTAGCAAATACCTATTTATCTCAGAATTAAAAATATGAATTGAGCTAGCATCTATTGCTTTCTGTGGGAGAGAGTTCCACACTTTTACCACATTTGCATGAAAAAGTGCTCCCTAATTTCTCTTCTGAATGGCCGAGTTGTGATTTTAAGGTTATGTCCCCTTGTTCTAGACTACCAGAACTAAGGTTTTCTTTATATTTATGCTATAAATTCCTTTCAAAATCCTAAATACCTAAAGCAAATCACCCCTTAACCTTATATATGCCAGGGAATACTTGTCTAGTTTATGTAATCACTCCTCATAATTAACCCTTGGAGCCCTGGTAATATTCTGGTGAATTTGCACTGCACTCCTTCCGAGGCCAATATAACCTTTCTAACCTTTCTAAGGTTATATTGGCCTTGGAAGGCCTTGGTGGTACCCAGAACTGTACATAATACACCAGATGTGGTCCAACCAGGGTTTTATACATATGTAGCAAAACATCCTCCCCTCTAGATATAATGGCAAATATTACTTTAGCCTTTTTGATTCTTTTTTTTGTAGCTGGCTACTACATTTTGTGAACTGTGTACACAAATCCTGAAAACTCTTTGGACCTCCACTGTTCCTAGCTTTTCACAATGTAAAAAATACTTGTATCTATCCAAAATGGATGACTTCATATTTACCAGCATTGAAGTCCATCTCCCACAGTTTTGGCCACTCACTGGGCTGGATTTTAAGAGCCCACTGCCAATATTGGTGGCAAGCATAAAAAATGGCGGCCCGCACACCAAAAAGCCGCTGTGATCTCACGCACGGCAACTCATTTAAATAGCTGGGGCGTCCCGCCCTTGCTCCCCCACCAAATCTCGTGGAGAGGAAGGGCTGTCTGTCACCGGCAATGGCATCAGCTGCCTGTGCGCAGGCGCTGGCGCCATGTATAAAGGGCAGCCAGCCCTGCCAGTCAATTTGAATTTTTAAAGATATACCCGCTTAAAATTTATTAAATAAAATTCTAATGCCACTTTCCCACACCCCCAATAACAATTACATTAACTATTAGCCCTCGCCGCCCCCCCCCCCAAAACACTTACCTTTTAAATTTGACCAGTTCGCCCCAGACTGCACAAAGTTTAAAGTTCACCCCATCCCACCATTGCCTACACCCATTACAATTATTTGACTCAGATCACTCACCCCCCACATTGAAAATATTAACTCCTCCCCTCTCCCCGCCAGTCTCATGCCAACTTTCCCCAGATTGCAGCGGGCCCAGAAGATGGAAGGTAAATTCATTTAAATTAACGTATGTCATTAATTTAAATATTGAAATCGAGGTCCCATTGCTTAGCAGTGGAGGGTGCCGCCATGGAGCCTCACTGCTGCCAGGAGGATCAGGCCGGGCTCTCCCGGTGTCAACCTCCGTGGCAGACTGCTGCCAGCCCCATCTTTTGGGCTCCCCACCATGGAGCCCAACGGCAAGGGCATAGTAAAACCCAGGCTGCTTAATCTATCAACAGCCGGAATGTTACGCCGCCCCAAAGAGTGGGAATGTGGAGAGGGGGTGGGGGCAGGAAATGGAGTGGGAGGCTCGGGGACCCTTGCCAATCCACTCCCACATCCGCTGCCACTTTACGTGGAGTGGCGGCAGTGAAAAATAGCCCACCCGGCCCAGGCCAATCTAGGCCAATTGCCACTTTAAGGGCCTCTGCCCAACGCCAAGAAGATTTTACCTGTGGCTGGTTGCGTGGCCCAGGCTCGAGAGAAGCCGCCTGACAAAAGCAGGTGGCTTTCTGAGCCTGGGGTGGCCCACATCATCAGGAACCCTGTGCCCAATGGAGGGCTGCCCTCACTGCCCCAACCACTCCCAACACCCAACACATCCCCCATCCCCACAGTAGACCACCCTTGCCTCAATGGGGCCCGACCGATCACTCCCGGTGAGGCACCAAAAACTTACCTTCATTCTGGGCTCCCCAACATCTTCTTTGAAGGGTCTCTGATCTAAAACGTTAACTCTGCTTCTCTCTCCACAGATGCTGCCAGACCTGCTGAGTATTTCCAGCATTTCTTGTTTTTATTTCAGATTTCCAGCATCTGCAGTATTTTGCTTTTATCTTCTTTGCGTTGGCTGGTTTGCAGTCCCAGCAGCGGCCACCGCTCACAGTGGCGCTGTTAGAATTAACAGCTGCCGGCCCGCTGATTGGTCAGCATCTCCATTAAGCGGGACTTCCTGCCTCAAGCAGGTGGAAGTCCCGGGTCGGACCAATTAAAGGCCGGGGAACTGCAAAATGTGGATCGGCTCCCCAGGCCAGGCGGAGGTGGGTTTGCCACCAACCTTTCAGTCAGTGGACGGCTCCCGTCTGCCAAGGAAAGAATCCCGGCCTATGTCTCTTTGTAATTTTATTTCTTACTTTGCCACCAATCTTTGTGTCATCAGCAAACTTGGATATAGCTCTCTATTGTGTAATCTAACTCTAATAGCTTAAATAGAATGTACAGCACAGAAACAGGGTCATCAACCTGAAATGTCTGCTTTGCTTCTCTCTCCACAGATGCTGCCAGATCTGCTGAGCATTTCCAGCACTTTACGTTTTTATTTTAGTCTAGGCCTGTGTTTATTCTCCTCAGAAGCCTCCTCCCATCTGTTAATTAATCATATAGAACCATATATATGTATATATATATATAAATAACCATTTATATAACCATATAGAATTAGGTAGGCTGGAAATATAATGAACAGTTGAGGCCCTAGCAGAGCTCCTTGTGGGACACCACAACCATTTGAATATATATCCATTATCCCTATCTTCTACAGTCTAACTAATCTCTTAACCAGACCAATCATTTTCCCCAATTCCAGTAGCTTTAAGACTGAATGGGTTGCTTGGTGGCTTCAGTGGACAATTAAATCAACTATGTTGGTGTGGCCTGGAGTCACATGTTGTGTTTTCTTAAAACCCCAACTGCTTCATTAATGCCATTTAGTAAAGGAAACCTGGTGTCCTACATGTGAAATAAAAACAACACACCATTAACACATTGTTTGCCTTTGTTCCATGACCTTTTGGCCAGCTATGTGGCCTTGTCCAATCTACACCTTCTCCTTTGTTATCTCTTGCCCCACCCCTACCTCACTTGCTTATAACTTGTGACATTTTTAATATTAGTCAGTTCCAAAGAAGGGTCACTGACCCGAAACATTAACTCTGCTTCTCTTTCCACAGATGCTGCCAGACCTGCTGAGTGGTTCCAGCATTTCTTGTTTTTATTTCACATGTAGGACACCAGGTTTGCTGTACTAAATGGCATTAATGAAGCAGTTGGGGTTTTAAGAAAACACAACAACTTCGTGGTCACATTTTACTGACAGTAGAATTTTAAAACTGAATTCAAATTTAGTGAAATTCAAACTTAGATTCATTGGGTTATTAGTACAGGTCACTGGCCCACTGCACCGGCATCGTAAGTATTATGCTACCATGCCCCTCGCTAACAGGAGATGTTATTAACAACAATGTGGGGAGGGCTGGAGCTGAGTGTTCCTATTTATAAAATATTCAGAATGGGTAGACTAGAAAAAAATGGAGGAGGATGGTAGTATTAAATCCATTGTAGTAGTTGAACTTGATAAAGAACTGAACAGAAAAAAAAAGATCGAGAAATAAAGGGAAGAGTCAGACATAAGCCACATAAAATTACGGGTGGGTGGAAATTTGAAATAAAATGAATGAAATTCTAGAGATCAGGCTTTGGGCAGGAAGCTGCACTGACACAGTCATCAATGTAATGGAAAAAGAGGTCAGGGAAGGGACCTGAGTAGGACTGCACCAAGGAGTTTTCAACATTTCCTATTAATAATACAAACTTAACTAAGACTCATGATGGCTTTCATTTTGGACACCTTTTATCATAAGGAAGTGAGTGGAGTTCAGGATTGCTTAGTCTTTAAGCAAATTCAGCCGGGCAGAGGAGGGCAGTGGTTGAAGAACACATCAAGAAAGAAACAGAGGGGCCAACAGGGCATCTTGGTGAGGGATGAAGGTTTAGGGGAACTCTATCCCAAGACTGAAAAGAAGACTATTCGGGCCAGAATTGTGGATTTTGTTCAAGTCACAAAGAGTGTGTCATGCAGGCCTCCCCCCTGCCAAGAATGAGGCACATTAATTTTGCCACATGGACATTAAATTTCAAATTGTTGCTGGGAAGAAGAGAAGGCCTCTTACAAGGGGTTGCCTGGCCCCTGGTAAGAAGGACATTTTTGCATATGAACAGACACTGCTTGGAACAAAAGAGCTGTACCCTGCTCCAATACAATACACAAAGCCAGAAGTGCTTCTACCAGTCAGTCACATAATTACCCTGCTGGTCAACTTGAGCAGTTTTAAATTGTAGAGACAGTGTTTGAACTGGCAGAAAGCTGAATGCTCCGGGACTGAAGCAGACCTCCTCTCCTTCTGTCTGCTCCCATCTTTTTCTCAGGGAACTCCAAAAACCGACTGAAGACACATAAACCCCAAGAGGGAAAAGTCTCCTACCATGAACAAGGTTTAAGAAGAATACTGGGCCCCAATGAAAAGCAAGACCTACCTACAATCAAGGACTACAGTGAGCTCAAAGAACCATAACAACATCTCTTCAGATATTGCCTCAAACCTTTCCACTTTTATTTATTTTTTGCTCTTTTCTGTCTCTATTTGCATGTGTGTATCGCATATGAATGCTAGCATGGGAGCATCGTGTATCTGTAGGCATCAACCGAATTAGAGTTCAAACTTAAGTTTAATAATATTTCACCTTTCTTCTTTAAACCTAAGAAAGCCTGTTTGTGTTCATTTCTTTGCCTTATAATTGGAAAGCGGTGAACAAGGATTCACCAAGGGGGAGCTAAAAACAGTGTGTTTAAAAATAAAACCCTGTTACAGTAAGACCAGGTGAAGGCTGAAAGGGAACCCTAAACTTCTGTCTCACCTGGTCGTAACAAGTGTCAGAAAATAACTGATGTAGACAATAGTGACTGAGCAAGGCAGCACAAATAGAGATAAGATGAAATAAGTTTGGTGGGACAGGCTGAAAAAATTAGGCTATCAGGGCAGCCCTAGAAAGGAGGTTGAAGTGAGTTGTGCAGGGTTGGGGAATTATGAGGTTGGAGGCTGTGGAGGAAAGATCTCCAGAGGAGAGCAGTCTGAATAATTATGACTTGATGTTTATTAGTGAGATCATGGTTCAGGGGGAAGAACGTAGAGTTGTTAGGGAGTTGGCAAATAATCTTGGCAAGGTATAAATCCCTATACCATGCAACAATGGTATCCTCTTTATTAATGGACTTGATAGTGATGCACCTGAGAGAAGAGCTGGCTGCATCTTTGAAAGGAGTTAGATTAGAGTGAGTGAGGGAAGTGGAAAAACTATCAAGACTGATATCATGCCAGCAATTCTCAATAAAAAAGACTGAGAGGCTGGGAGGCTAGAGGGAGAGGCCCAGTTCCATTGAGCAGGCTAGATGGGAGAAATGGTCAGATGGGGGAGGAAAGCCCACTTGCCAAATAAAATAAACATAGAGGAGAAGGTGCCGAAGAAATGCTAAACAACATGAAGCTGAGGCTTTGAATGAATAGTTCAGCATCAGGAGAAGGGCAGAGAGATAATAAAAATGGATGACATTGCAAGAAATGATGAAATCAGAAGAGGCAAATGGATGAAGTGAAGAGGGGAAATGCTGGTATCGTGGAGTTATGGAGTCATTTATGGCACAGAAGGAGGCCATTCAGCCCATTGAGTTTATGTAGGCTCTCTGCAGAGCAATCCAGTCAGTTCTACTCCCCCGCTCATTCCCCTTAGCCCTGCAAGTTGATTTCCTTCAAGTGCCCATCCAATTTTCTTGTTGAAGAATATTTCTTTTAATTATTACCAGCCTCTGTTTTCTGTTGTTGAACCATTTCTCAATATATCTCGATAGTTTAACACGTATTCCATGAGCCTTGGCCTTCCCTACTGTTCCCACATTAGAATTTTGTTAAATACTTACTAGTTTGTCCTTGTCCATTCATTTAGTTCCCTCGTCAGAAAAGCCCAGTAGCTTTTTAAGACTTGTCACAAATTGGTCTGTTACTACTAGGAATCATGCCTTTTTTACTTTGAATATTGGAATGACATTTACTATCCTTCATTCCTATTGGCACTCTGAGACTCAGCATAAACGATAAAATATTGTAAATACATAAAAGGGAAATAAAAATTACTGGCCCGTATTTTGCAGTCAGTGGTGAAAGAATGGTGCTCACTGTTCACCTCGCTGACAGCTGCCCACAAAGTTTCCTTGGGCTTTTGAGCAAGTGCTAGCTGTCATCGGGTATCTGATCTAGCAAAGCACCCTGTATAGAGAATCTGTGGTGTCTGTGAACAAGGCAAGAAACAGCAAAACTCTTCAACCAGTCAGATTGAAAACTCCTCACTGAGACACATAGGGCAGGATTTTCCCCGCAGTCTTCAGGACCCCTATGTTAGGGCCAAATGCTAGTCAGAAGCCTGCACTGTCTGGGGAACAGTCACCCACCTGTGAGTTTCCCAGAACTGGCCAATTACTGGCGGGCACTCGAAGCTGGAGGACCATTAGGAGGCCCTCCAGCATTGAAGAAGCAGTAGGCTGCCTTTTCAGTTAAGTAAGAGACTTCTAACTTTTTAACTTTAAAATAAAAAAATCCCCTCAGCAGCTGGGTCACCAGTGTAGAGAGAGAGGCTCTTGTGGGAGAGACTAAAACTAGGGGGCACAGTTTAAAAATAAGGGGTCTCCCATTTAAAACAGAGATGAGGGGAAAATTTTTCTCTCAGAGGGTCGTGAGTCTATGCAACTCTCTTCCCTGGAGAACGTGGAGGCAGGGTCATTGAATGTTTTTAAAACAGAGGTAGATAAATTCTTGACAAACAAGGGAGTCAAAAGGTATCAGGGGTAAGCAGGAAAGTGGAGGTGACTCCACAAACAGATCAGCCATAATCTTAGAGAATGGCGGAGCAGGCTTGAGGAGCCGAAAGGCCTACTCCTGATCCTAGTTTGTATGTTCGTATGCTCATATGTAATCCTTGACCCCCCACTTCATCATCTAAATACAACCCACTGGTAACATCATTGTTGACTTAGAGTCAACTTCCACATGTGCACTGATGACAACCAACCCTGATACATTCTCCTGACCATTCTACAGCCTCTTTACTATTAGACTGCTTATCTGATATCCAGTCTTGGATGGGCTCCAATTTCCTCCAGTTAAACATTGAGAAGACCAAAGCCAATGTTTGGAGTTCTTGCCACAGATTTATACCCTAGCCACCGACTCCAGTGGAATATTGCCTAGGTATGTCCTGTCCACAAAATGCAGGACAAACCCAATCCAGACAGTTAACATCCCATCAATCTATTCCCAATCATCAGCAAAGTGATGGAAGCTGTCATTGACAGTGCTATCACGCAGCACCTACTTACCAATAACCAGCTCACTGATGCTCAACTTGGTTTCTACCAGGAACACTCAACTCCGGACCTCATTACAGCCTTTATCCAAATATACACAAAAGAACTGAATTCAAGAAGTGGGGTGAGAGTGACTGTTCTTGCTATCAAAGCACTTTTAACCAACTGTGGCATCAAGGAGCCTTAGCAAAATTGAAGTTAATCTGAATCAGCCTGGAATCATACTGAGCACAAAGGAAGAAGGTTGTGTTTGTTGGAGGCCAATTATGTCAGCCTCAAGAGTTCATCATGGCAGTGTCCTAGGCCCAACCATCTTTGGCTACTTCATTAATGAAACTGCCTCCATCATAAAGTCAAAATTGGGGATGTTCGCTAATGATTGCACAGTGTTCCGTTCCATTCGCGACTCCTCAGATAATGAAGCAGTCCATGCCTGCATGCAGCAAGACCTGGAAAACATTAGGGCTTGGGCTGATAAGTGGCAAGTATTATTCGTGCCACTAAAGTGCCAGGTAATGACAATCTCCAACAAAAGAACGTTTAACACATCCCTTGACTTTCAAAAGGATTACAATTACTGAATCTCCCATCATCAACATCCTGGGGTCACCATTGACCAGAAACCTAACTGCCTGAACCACATAAATACTGGGGCTACAAGAGCAGGCCAGATGCTAGATCTTCTGCAGTGAGTAACTCACCTCCTAACTCCCCAAAGCCTGCCCACCATCTACAAGGCACAAGTCAACAGTGTTGACTCTCCACTCTCCACTTGCCTGGATGAGTGCAGGTCCATCAACACGCATAATCGCAACACCATCCAAGATAAAGCTGCCCACTTGATTGGCACCCCATCCACAAGCTTAAACATTCATTCTCTCCACCACAGGTGCACCATGGCTATAGTGTGCCCCATCTACAAGATGCACCGCAGAAGCTTGCCAAGCCTCCTTCAACAGCACCCTCCAAACCCGCAACATCTACCACCTGGAAAAACAAGGGCAGCAGACACATGGAAACACTGCCACCTTCAAGTTCTCATTCAAGTCACACACCATCTTGACTTGGAAATATAATTGCGATTCCACCATCATCATTGGGTCAAAGTCCTGGAATCTCCACCAAACAGAATTGTGGATGTTCCAACACCACACTGACTATAGTGGTTCAAGAAGGCGGCTCACCATTACCTTTTCAAGGACAATTAAGGGTGGGCAATAAATTCTGGCCGAGCCAGCGCTGCTCACTTCCCAAGAATGAATTAAAAAAAAATTTCCCTCAAAGACTTACACTGGCTCCCAGTTCCCCAATACCTCAAGTTAAAAATTCTGATCGTCCTGTTTAAATCCCTTCAGGTCTTGCCCTCCATATCCCTTTGACTTCCTCCAGCCCTACAACCTTTTTCTCTGCCAAACTCTCCATTCCTCTGACTGCCATTAACAGCCATTCCTTCAGCTCTGGAAGTCCCTCCCTAAACCATTCCTCCTCTCTACTTTCCTCTTTTCCTTTTAGGGCTCCTTAAAAATCAACCCTTTGGCTACCCTTCCTGGTCTTTCCCTCTTTGGCTCAGCATTTGTTATTCAATGTCACCTCTGTGAATTGTCTTGGGATTTCTTTTTGCATTATAGGCATGATATAAATGCAAGCTTTTGATGCTGACCACCAACAGTGCCCAAAAGCTCATTCATTTGCATTTAGTAGAATATGTAAGCATACATTATTATTCATAGAAGGTCCCGCTGAGACACTATTTTCAAATAATATTTAACTTCTTAGTTTGCTGGCAGTTGTAAGTTAAGATGCTGTTTATTGGAAATTAGTTTCCCTGCATGGGTAGCAATTGAAAACATTTAGGGCCACTTAGCTGTTCAAAAAAGCTTTAGTGTCTTCAAGCCATTCTTTAGGTATTGCTTGGCTTTGGTATGAAAGTTTCAATAAAAATGCATTGGGCTTTCAGTGAAAAACCATAATTTATCAAAGCACCAGAAATAATACATTAATTAGTAATCCCATTTTAGGTCAAAAACATCTGGGAAAAGGCCCTGCAGGCCCTCCTACTCGCCATCAAAGCACTTGCCGGGATTTTGCCTTCACTACACAAAAGTCCATTGGCACTGTTAATCACCATTTAGAACCAACGTGAGCCAGAGTTCAAAACATAGTTGCACATGATCAATCATCTTATCTCAGTTTAAACAGATTATCTGGCCCTTGCTGTTTGTGGGAGCTTGCTGTGCACAAATTGGCTATCTTATTTCCTACATTACACTACATTACACTAAGGACTACACTGCAAAATGTACTTAATTGGCTGTAAAGCACTTTGGGATATCCTAAAGTTATAAAAGTCACAATATAAGTGCAAATCTTTGTTTCTGTCCCAGCTCATCTAATGTTTTAATGAGGCAGAAGTCAAGTCTTAGATTTTTTTTTGATCTTGTGACATTGCATTGATATCACTATGTCCAAGTCAACATTCCTCCCTCAACCTGCCGCATTCGAAATAGATTTACTGGCCATTCACCTCCTAGCCATTGTAGGATCCTGTTTCACACAAAATGGCTACCACATTTTCCTTCGTAACAACTGTCACTACTCTTCAAAAGTACATAATTTATGAGTCTCTTGAGATTTTTAAAGATGTAACAAAGTGTTTAGTAGATGTAAGTCTTTCTTGTGCACCCTACAAATAACAAGCTTAGTTTATATGAAGCAAGTAAGTATTGATTCAGTGTACAGCAATTGTCCATATCTGTGTACGAAATTGACAATCTTGTTCACAAAAGTAGCTGGAGGGAGAAATGAAAAATGCTGACTGGTCTGCTGGGGTACTTTTCTACAGCAGGGTTTAAAATATATTGTTGGGCCGGAGAGAAGGGGCTTCAGTTTGCATATGCACATCTGATAACTGTGGGACCTTCTTGTCAGAAAATGGGCCTGAAGTGGCTTGAGCTATTTTGAGGATGTGAAAGATGCTATATAAAGGAAAGATCTTTATTTTATTTTGCTCACACAAATAAAGAGGTTTTATCCTATCAATCCAGTAAACTGAACTCCAATACCGATTCAAAGGTGGGATGACAATGTGCTCACCTCTTCCCCTACCAGTAAATTCCTCCCAGCAAATTAAATCATTTCAGTGGGGATTTGACTGTTTGGTTCTAGCTTGATTGTTAGGATAAGGGTTAAGTCAGCAGGCAGAGAAAAATATACTTACTGCTAGAAAATATTAAGATCTTATCTGATAGTGGGCATTGGTTATAAGGGGTACTGTTGCTGGTGTACTGAACAGTATCAGGTGTCTGAATGTCAGAGGATGACTATATTAGGCACTGTATGAATCAAAATAAATGAATGTAGATAAGGAGTCTATGTGTTACCAGATGGAGATTTGTTATGGAGAGAAAACTGACCAGTTAATGGCTAGCAAATAAGACTGTCTCATGTGGTGCAATGTGCCTCCTACACACAGACATGTGTACAGGCACTAATGTATTGAACTGACAATCTAACAGTGCAGAGATGATACTTGAAAATATTTATTTCCATATTCTACAAAATTAAAGAGTTTTAACAAGAGTCATTTATTAATAATCACAATTCATGGAAATGGCCTAACCTTTTAGAAAACATTCTAGGATCTAAGAAAAGTAACATTGTACAATTATTTAGCAAGGTAGTGTAACAAAATACCACATAATGACACATGAAAACAATGTTATGCAGAGAGATCTGCATAAACTGTTTAAGTACCAGTGTCACGTATACCTACATCATATTAATGAATCCAAATTGTGTTTTACATCATGTTCTAATCTTTTAATTCTTCTAACAGCTGTGCTAAGAAATAAATTGATATATGCAGAATGTCACTCAGACAGAAGGATATTAAATAGGTACTGAAAGATGGTCAGGATGTTTTACGAAGGTGTACATGATCCTGATTTGGTTTTGACAAATGATACATTTGGCATCCATCCATAAAACCAAAGAGGATCCACACACCTCTGTAAAATATCACGAGGGATGCGAGTGGACATGGGTGGTGCTCAAAATAGGTGATATCGTATTGGTCGTCTGTCATTCACCCTGACAATCAATTCCATTGATTTCAGTAGAACTATCTGGCATGTGAAATAGGGGATGACAAATGCAATATCATTTGTTTTGCGTCCTCACCCATGTCCAATTGCACCCCCTGCATCTCTTCATTTCTATAATATTACATTTCCAGATTGTCATCAACACACTGGCTTTTTACTTCTGGGGCCTAAGTTTGAATTAAGCTGAAGCAAGTGGGAGAAAAATCTTCCCATTCTGCCAACAGGTAGTGTCTGAACTACAGTGGACTTCACCAGCCTTGCCTGTTCCCCAATAAGCATCGGTCCACTGCACAATGCTGCCCGTAGCATGCCAAGAGTTGGTACTTTAGGGTGAATTCACTGATTCTGGGCTCCCAGCTGGTATCTGAACTCCCTGGATCAAAGGTCAGAGGTGGGGCTACAAAATTAACTCCAAATCACTGGTACACACTCCTTTTGAGTGGTATCAGCAAATTTATCCTGACATTGGGAGTTATTTTTTCGGCAATCACAAAGACAAGTACTGTAGGAAATTAGGGAAAAAAAATCATATTGTTCTGATGCAGGGTGTCACTCTAAGATTAAGATTGTGGCATTTGTTGATGCAGCATGGATTGCACTAAACATAACCTGCCAGAAATTCTGACCTTCTCTTTCAAAAGTGGAATGGGATTTAAGTGATAGCAGAGGTCTAGAATCAGAGTGAACATACAAGGGTAAGAATTACTCTTGTTAGTGTGTATGATGATATTATAACTTCAGTTGGGAAAATTTCCATTAACTACAATGGAATAAACTAACTTTTAGATTGCAACAACAAATCAAGAGCTTTGGATTTTTTATGATGAAGGACTGCAAACAGTTGATAAATACATTCACTCTCCATCCATTCAGGAAATTAAAGATTCCAATATGGTGCATGTTAGCATTGTAATAGGTTATGAAATCTAACCAGAAGTTAACTTAGATTGTTTGAGGCCACCATCTTTAAATTAAGAATGCGAAGAATGTGGTTTGACACCTATGTTATTTAGTGTTAACCAATGTGATTTAATCCACTCAATTTGCGTCAAAAGTTCCTTACAGCTGCCATGAAAATAGGCTCCATGAATTTAGCAGCCCTATACATGAAAATTTAAATTATGTATGTTATAGATGACATTGAAAATGGTAAATTTGCAGATTTCTTAATTCTTATGGTTTTCGAAAATAGATGAAGCCTTTGATGGTGTTTTTGCATTATAAGAGATAATTGTTTTATACTTTTATTAATTATAAGTTGCACGTCCACGGGCTATAATTCTCTCTTACCTTTGACTGTCTATTTGCTTTTTGTAGCCCTTTGATCACTTCTTCACCTGAGTGATTATATTTTATCCAGGCCATTTGATGTAAGCAAATGCTCTTTTGAACCC
Organism: Heterodontus francisci; assembly: GCF_036365525.1. NCBI lineage: Eukaryota > Metazoa > Chordata > Chondrichthyes > Heterodontiformes > Heterodontidae > Heterodontus > Heterodontus francisci. Next base: position 32,486,845 of record NC_090374.1, on the reverse strand, counting down.
TAATTTCCTCTCATTTTCATAAAATCTTTTGCTAAAATATCAAGCCAATGCCCCCTAAAATGTGACTTCTACCTTAATGCTGTTTTCTAGACAATTTTCCTTTGTTGCTGCCAGTCGTTATGAAGCCTGACTTATTACCAGAGATCAAGAGGCTTATTTTCTGTTGTGAAGCTGTTTATTCTGCATGGCCGTGTCTAAAATTCTAATGGAAGGCTTAATTTAGCAAAGCCTGCAAAATGGTGAATAACACATTCAAACCTGGACGGTAATTGTAAGTAATTATCCTGCATTTACTGATCAAATCTTTAACAGCCACCTACAGGAAGATTTTACAAAGAATCTTTTTGACTGATTATAATAAAAACACAAGCAAATTCAGGTTTTATTTTTAGGCCGAGGCTAAAGCCTTCTTTTAGTGAAGCTTTCTAGAATGCCTTGGGGTGAAACTGGAGGTGCCATGCATGCTGACCGTGCAATCATTTGGTATGTTATCATTAAAAAAGCATTAGAATATTTTTGTTGAAACTTTGAAAAGTTCATCAGGGTCTTGGCATTTGGATCTTGTAGCTCAAAGGGGCCTGTGAAATACCAATCCAAGGCAAACTTGTAAATTTGCACAAGTTTGGCTTACAATCCATAAAGTATCACTGATGCCCGCTGTAAAATTGGTGCCAAGGTATGATGGTAAGTCATCAGAGATCCAGCGCAGAGCAGGAGAATCTGTCAAAGAGAAATTCAATTGTTATAATACACGCAAAATATTGGGTGCATTCAGCATGCCTTATTTTACTGAATTTTCTGGAGGAGGATGATGATCAGTAAAACAATGTTAGGAAGGTGCTAGACCATAGGGGAGAAGTACCAGGATACAGTGCTACACTTAAGCCAGTAGAATAGCTCACTGAGGAGAGAATTCTTGAGGACACTGTGCCTCACCAAGGAAGTTACAGACAAATTCTGACAATCCAGTCCTATAACTGTTAAGCTACATCACCTCTGTAATGTCAGTAACAACAAAAGTGACAACTGCACTCATTTTAGCAGCAGACTCTTCCAAGGCAATGGCAGGAGACTTGGCGAGGATCAATCACTTTATGACTGATCACCGCATTACCCTGGTTACCTGTTTCATCATGCTATTGAATAGATTCACAGCAGTATCAACGATGTGGGCTTCCTAGGCTACAACAATTGGCTGAACTCATATGACCATTGCCAAGTGCCAGTGCTACATCCTAAGTTGTTCAACAACAGATAAGAACACTGCACTACTGGAAGAAAATGTGTGGAAGTTTCTTGAAAGGTCTGCATTGGATTTACTTAAGAATCAGCTTAGGTTACTTTCCTCAGACCTATACAAATTATTGGCCTAGTCACAGCTGGAATGTTATGTTAGTATATTATCAAGTTTTAGGGTGCCAATATTAGGAAATATATTAAGGCCATGGAGAGGGTGCAGAAGAAATTCTTTAAGTTGATACCAGTGATGAGAGGCTTTTGTTAGGAGGAGAGACTGAAGAAACTGGTGCTCTGTTTATTAAAACAGAGAAGATTTGGAGCAGTAATTTCCTGAAATATGGCCAGTTGCACTGCAGTGAGACCTCTGAATCCAGTTGTCGTGATATCAATATTATCAAGTCAAAGTGTGTTGTAAAACTGAAAAGTGAACACCCACCCACCCCAACCCAGGAAGAGCAGAATCTACTGGACTAACTTGGCAAAGACCTCTGCTGAGTCCCTGTGCTGGCTGATCTACAATGGCTCCCAGTCCACCAGCAACTCATTTTCTAAGTTAACATCCTTGTGTTCAAATCCCTCCATGGCCTCACCCCTCCCTATTTCTGTAACTTCCATCAGCCCTACAACCCTCTGAGAACTCTGCATTTGACTAACTCTATGAAACCATAAATTTGTTTACCCGACCACTGGCAGCCAAGCCTTCTGACGTCTAGACCCAAAGCTCTGGAATTCTCTCACCAAACCTCTTTGCCTGTACACCATCCTTAAAGATTCTGCTTAAAATTCACCTCATTGACCAAGCTTTTAATCACCTGTCCTAATATTTTCTTATTTGGATCAGTATCAACTTCTGTCTTGATTAATCACCTGTGAAGTACCTTGGGACATTTTAATATGTGAAATCTGCTATATGAAAGTTCAGATGTCCCATCTGAAATGGAATATGCCAGCCATTGAGTCCTGTGAAATTAAGCCTTGTAAATCAAGTTTTAAACTAAAACCATATTTTAAAATAATTTATATCTAGATGCAATGCTCAAAATGGTCAGGAACTCCTGGCACACAGAAATCCTGGCATAGGGAGATGAAGAGATCTAAATAAAGCAGATGCTGCCACTTCTGACCTAGAGACTTCAAACTCCACATCACAGACTTTAGCACACAATTTAAGCTGGTACTTCTGTGTTGGATTGAGGAAATGTTGCAATGTCAGAGGTGCAGTCTTTTGGATGAGTCACTAAACAAAGGTCCTGTCTGCTTTCTCAAATAGATGTACACAATCCTTTGGCACGATTCAAAGATGTGAATTCTCTCCATGTCTGAGCCAATATGTCAGCTAAATTTATCAGAAACAGATTATGTGGTCATTTACCTCATTGCTGATTCGACAACCTGGTTGCAGTTGCAATGTCTACCTACATTATAACAGTAACTTTATTGGCTGTGAAGCATTTTGGCATGTCTTGAGAATGCGAAAGGTGCCATATCAATGCACGTTCTTTCTTTCTTTCTCTTTTCTTCCCGATTGAAAGTTAACCCAGGAGGAAAGTGAATTTATTTACAATGTTTCACATCCTCAGGACGTCCCAAAGTCGTTTGCAGCTATGAATGATTTTTAAAATGTTGTCACTGTTGTACACTTTTGTGCACTTTGTGCAAGTCCAATAAACAACACTGAGATGTGAAATTAGTTAACCTGTTTCTGGTGGTCTTGGTTGATGGATAAACATTGGCCAGGATACCAGAAGAGCCTGTTGCTTTTCTTCCAAAAAAGAGGTGCCATGAGATCGCTTGAGTCCATCCTGGCAGGTAGGAAGAGCCCCATTTTAATACCTTACCAAAGGACAGTACTTGCGACTGTGCAATGCTCCCTCAGTACTGTACTGAGCCGTCAGCCTGGATTATATGCTCAAGACATTCGAGTAAGACATGAACCTATCTTTGTTAGAGGCCAGAGTGGTATTACTGAGCCAAGGCTGATGTAGTACTGACAGCTAACTTGCAGAATGCTGAAATTCTTGAACAGAGATATAAGTGCATTCCAGCATGTTTCAAATTATAGTGGATTAGCTGCTCCTTATATTCAATTCAATCATGCATAGATTTTAATCTCCAATTTCCATGCTACATGCTGCATAGATCGACAATAGCTTTTAATTCCAGATTTATTAATTAAATTCATATTCCACCTTCTGCTGTGGTGGGATTTGAACCCATGTCCCCAGAGAAATACCCTGGGTCTCTGGGTTACTAGTCCAGCGATAATACCACTACGCCACCACCTACCCCTTTAATAGAGACTCATAGAATTATAAAGTTATACAGCACAGAAACAGGCCCTTCGGCCCAGTCTAACCATCTCCCCTTGACATTCAATGCCATTACCATTGCTGAATCCCCCACTATCAACATCCTAGGGGCTACCATTGACCAGAAACTGAACTGGAGTAGCCATATAAATACCATGGCTACAAGAGCAGGTCAGAAGCTAGGAATCCTGAGGCGAGTAGCTCACCTCCTGACTCCCCAAAGCCCGTCCACCATCTACAAGGCACAAGTCAGGAGTGTGATGCAATACTCTCCACTTGCCTGGATGGGTGCAGCTCCAACAACATTCAAGAAGCTCCACACCATCCAGGACAAAGCAGCCCGGTTGATTGGCACCCCATCTACAAACATTCACTCCCTCCACCACTGACACACAGTGGCAGAAGTGTGTACCATCTACAAGATGTACTGCAGCAATGCAACAAGGCTCCTTAGACAGCACCTTCCAAACTCGCGACCTCTATCAACTAGAAGGACAAGGGCAGCAAATGCTTGGGAATGCCACCACCTGCAAGTTCCCCTCCAAGTCACACACCATCCTGACTTGGAACTATATCGCCATTCCTTCACTGTCGCTGGGTCAAAATCCGGGAACTCCCTTCCTAACAGCACATTGGGTGTACCTACCCCACATGGACTGCAGCGGTTCAAGAAGGCAGCTCACCAACACCTTCTCAAGGGCAATTATGGATGGGCAATAAATGCTGGCCTGGCCAGTGACGCCTACATCCCTGAATGATTAAAAAAAAATACCCTGGATCTCTGGGTTACTAGTCCAGTGATAATACCACTATGCCACTGCCTACCCCCAGATCAGCTGTGGCTGGAAAAAACTTTGCATATTTACAGACGGTGCCTGTGTAGAAAAAGGACCATTCCCTGACACATTCAACCCACAATGGATGTTGATCACTGGACAGTGAGGGGGCAGGGAAGTGCATTCCAGAGCCTGCTGGGGTGATGCAATCTACAGCAGCTAGGCCTGGTTGGACCAGCTGGTCACATGACTAACTGGCAGTTCCAGGGTTTTTTGAACTAGCCACAGAGAGTTTGAACTCAGAAAGTCTGTATGCTCCTGAACGGAGAAGAACTCTCCTGTCTGCTCTCATCTCTTTCTCACAAGCCTTTGAATCCACTGAAGACACATGAACCCCAAGAGAGAAAAGTCTGCTACAGTGATCAAAGGTTTTAGAAGAATACTGGGCCCCAACGAAAAGCAAGATCTACCTACAATCAAGGACTCTACAGTGAGCTCGAAGATCCGTAACAAAAGCCTTCTTCAGAGATTGCCTCAAACATTTCCACTTTATTTCTTCTGCTCTTTTCTGTCTCTATCTGCATGTATGTATCATGTGTGCATACTAGCATGGGTGCGTCGTGTATCCGTAGGCGTTATCCGAATTAGATTTAAGTTTAGGTTTAATAAATTTCAACCTTTCTTCTTTAAACCTAAGAAAACCTGTTTGTGCTGGTTTCTTTGCCTTATAATTGAAAAGCAGTGAACAAGGATTCACCAAGGGGGAGCTAAAAACACAGTGTGTTTAAAAATAAAACCCTGTTATGGTAAGACCAGGTGAAGGCTGAGAGGGACCCCTAGACCCCTTTCTCACCGAGTCGTAACACAGTGCTTTTGGTAGGTGCTCTGATGGTGGAGGACATTATCGCATGGGAACATCTTACTTTGCTGGCCGGGATGTTACTGGTTCTCGACGTCGGGATCCGTGGCGAGGGTGGGGGATGGGGCTGAATGATTGTACCAACAACAGCCCGCCACGGAGTCCAACACCGGGAGTGCCAGGCCCAATCTTCCTGGCAGCAGCGAGGCTCTGTGGTGACCCACCCCTCCTGCCACTGGGCGACGGAACCTGACCTTACATATTTAAATGAAGTAAGTGATTATATTTGAATAAAATTTTTAGTGATCTTACCTTCTGCCTGAAATCTTCTGAGTGGTGGCCGACACTCATGTACCTTTATTTTCCCATCCAGGGAAAACAGGCGCCAGCAAGATGGGAAAGGGGCAGTTTAAGATTTTTCGTGCAATGGGAGGGGGGATGGATTTCGATCGCCATTAATAGTGTAGAGAAGGGGGGGGGAATGGGGTGGCCTCTGCACTTTGATCAGTTTGGATAGTGGAAAGTCAAGTGTTTTGTGGAGGGGGGTGGGTGGTGGCGGTGAGAGGGCAACTATTGCATTTCATTGTTACTGGGGGGAAAGGGGTGAGAGCTTTTTTTACGGTACATTGGCGGGTAGACCTTTAAAAATTTAAATAAGCCAGCAGGGCTTGCTGCCCTTTAAAAGTGGCAGCAGTGCCTGCGCACAGGCAGCTGACACCATTGCTGGCGTCGCAGAGCCCGCCCCCTCCACGTAATTGGGGGAGGCAGCCCGCCCGGCGCAATATCTTGGGCTGCCCCGAGGTAGATCGCGGAGGAATGGCGGCGCGCTGCCTGCATGTGTAAGCTGCCATTTCATTCACCCACCACCACTCTCAACAGTGGGAGAAGAATATTCAGCCCGTTGCTGGTTACAGGTTTCAAGGGAAAAAAAGTGGACGGAACACTCAGAATTGACCTAGGTGACAATGGCAAACCCATCCCTTTTGACACTGCAAATCCTCATTACTAATATCTGGGGACTTGTGCCAAAATTGGGAGAGCTGTCCCACAGACAAATCAGGAATCAGCCTGACATAGACATACTCACGGAATCACACCTTACAGGCAATGTCCCAGACACCACCATCACCATCTCTGGATATGTCCTGTCCCACCAGCAGGACAGACTCACAAGAGGTGGCAGCACAGTGGTATATAATTGGGAGGGAGTTGCCCTGAGGGTCTTCAACATTGACGCCGGACCCCATGAAGTTTCATGGAATCAGGTTAAACATGGGCAAGGAAACCTCCTTCTGATTACCACCTGAATCAGTGCTTCTCCATGTTGAACATCAATTGGAAGAAGCACTGAGGGTAGCAAGAGCACAAAATGAACTCTGAGTGGAGGCTTTATTGTCCATCACCAAGTGTGGCTCAGTAGCACCACCAATGTTCACGTCGGTCAAGTCCTGAAGGATATATCTGCCAGACTGGGCCTGCAGCAGGTGGTGAGGGAACTAACAAGAGGGGAGAAACCTACTAGACCTTGTCCTCACCAATCTATCTGTTGCTCATGCACCTGCCCATTACAGTATTGGCAAGAGTACCCATCGCACAATTCAATCTTCACACTGAGGATACACTCCATCGTGTTGTGTGACACTACCACTGTGCTAAATGGGATAGATTCAGAACAGATCTAGTAGCTGAAAACTGGGCATCCATGAGGTGCTGTGGACCATCAGCAGCAGCAGAATTGTAATCAACCACAATCTGTAACCTTGAGATCCGGCATATCCCCCATTATACACCAATACCATCAAGCCAAGTGATCAACCCTGGTTTAATGAAGAGTTCAGGAGGGCTTGCCAGGAGAAGCACCAGGCATACCTAAAAATGAGGTGTCAGCCTGCTGCAAGTACAACACAGGATTACTTGCGTGCCAAACGGCGGATGCAGCATGCAATAGGCAGCGCTAAGTGATCTCACAACAAATGGATCAGATGCAGTCCTGTCACATCCAGTTGTGAATGGTGGTGGACAATGAAACAACTAACCATAGGAGGATGCTTCACAAATATCCCCATCCTCAATGATGGGGGGGGGAGCTCAGCACATCAGTGCAAAAGATAAGGTTGAAGCACTTGCGACCAACTTCAGCCATGAGTGCCAAGTTGATGATCCATCTCGGCCTCCTCATGAGGTCCCCAGCATCACAAATGCCAGTCTTCAGCCAATTCAAATCACTCCACGTGGATATCAAGAAACAGTTGAAGGCACTGGATAGTGCAAAGGCTATGGGCCCTGAAAATATTCCAGCAATGATACTGAACACTTGTACTGCAGAACAAGCTGTGCCCCTAGCCAAGCTGTTCCAGTACAGCCACCACACTGGCAGCTCCCCAACAATGTGGAAAATTGCCCAAGTATGTCCTCTCCACAAAAAGTAGAGCAAATTCAATACGGCCGATTACTGTGCAATTTGTTTACTCTATTATCAGCAAAGTGATGGAAGGTGTCATCGACAGTGCTATCAAGCGCCACAGAAACAGCAACAATTTGCTCACTGATGTTCAGTTTGGGTTCTGCCACGGCCAGTCAACTCCTGACCTCATTACAGACTTGGTCCAAACATGGGCAAAAGAGCTGAACTCCAGAAGTGAGGTGAGAGTGACTGCCCTTGATATCAAGATAGCATTTGACCGAGTGTGGCATCAAGGAGCCCTAGCCAAACTGAAGTCAAAGGGAATCAGGGGGATAACTCTCCACTGGTTGGAGTCATACCTAGCACAAAGGAAGAGGGCTGAGGTTGTTGGAGGCCAATCATTTCACCGCTAGGACATCGTTGCAGGAGTTCCTCAGGATAGTGTCCTAGGCCCAACCATCTTCAGCTGCTTCATTAATGACCTTCCCTCCATCATAAGGTCAGAACTGGGGATGTTCACTGAAGATTGCACGGTGTTCAGTACCATTGAAAAAGCCTCAGATACTGAAGCAGTCTGTGTCCTCATGCAGCAAGAACTGGACACATTCAGGCTTCGGCTGATAAGTGGTTACTGACATTCATGGTACATAAGTGCCAGGCAATGACCATCTCCAACAAAAATGAATCCAACCATTTTGACATTCAATGGCCTTACCATTGCTGAATCCCTCACCATCATTATCCTGGTGGTTACCATTGACCAGAAACTTAACTGGACCAGTCATATAAATACTGTGGCTACAGGAGCAGGTCAGAGGCTGGGAATTCTGTGGCGAATAACTCATCTCCTGAGTCCCCAATGCCTGTCCACCATCTACAATGCACAATGCAGGAGTGTGATGGAATATGCCTGGATGAGTGCAACTACAGCAACACTCAAGAAGCTCGACACCATCCAGGACAAAGCAGCCTGTTTGATTGGCACACCACCCACAAACATTCACTCCCTCCACCACTGACGCACAGTGGCAGCAGTGTGGACCATCTACAAGATGCACTGCAGCAATGCACCAAGACTCCGGAGACAGCAACTTCCAAACCTGCGATCTCTATGACCTATAAGAACAAGGGAAGCAGATGCATGTGAACATCACCACCTGCAAGTTCCCCTCCAAATCACACACCATCCTGACTTGGAACTATATTGCCGTTGCTTCACTGTCGCTGGGTCAAAATCCTGGAGCTCCCCTCCTAACAGCACTGTGGGTGTTCCTACACCACAAGGTGTAGGACTAGTAACTGGACTAGTAACCCAGAGCCCCAGGCGAATGCTCTGGGGACATGTGTTTGAATCCCACTATGGCAGATGGTGGCATTTGAATTCAACTAATAAATCTGGAATTTAAAAGCTAGTCGAGTGGCGATCATGAAACTCTTGTCAATTGTTGTAAAACCTATCTGGTTCACTAATGTCCTTTAGGGAAGGAAATCTGTCATCCTTAACTGGTCTGACCCATATGTGTCTCCAGACCCACAGCAATGGGGTTGAATCTAAAAGGCTCTCTGAAAAATGGCCTAGCAAGCCACTCAGTTGTATCAGACCACTACAAAGTCCAAGTAAAGGAATGAAGCCGGATGGACCACCCGGCATCGACCTAGGCACTGGAAACAACAATGGCAAACTCTGCCCTGTCGACCCTGCAAAGTCCTCCTTACTAATGTCTGGGGGCCTGTGCCAAAATTAGGAGAGCTGTCCCACAGACTAGTCAAGCAACAACCTGACATAGTCATACTTGCAGAATCGTACTTTGCAGACAATGTCTCAGATAACACCATCACCATCCCTCGGTATGACCAGTCCCACTGGCAGGACAGACACACCAGAGGTGGTGGCACAGTGGTATACAGTCAGCAGGGAGTTGCCCTGGGAGTCCTGAACATTGACTCCAGACCCCATGAAGTCTCGTGTCACAGATCAAACATGGGCAAGGTAATCTCCTGCAGATTACGCTCCCCCTTGGCTGATGAATCAGTGCTTCTCCATGTTGAGCACCAATTGGAAGTAGCACGGAGGGTGGCAAGGGCACAAAATGTACTCGGGGTTGGGGGTGGGGGGTGGGGGGACTTCAATGTCTATCACCAAGAGTGCTCGGTATCACCATTACTGACCAAGTTGGCTAAGTCCTAAAGGACAGGGTCTGCGGCAGGTGGTGAGGGAAACAAGAGGGAAAAACCTACTTGATCTTGTCCTCACCAATCTACCTGTCGCAGACGTATCTGTCCAGATAGGAGTCCATGGTAGAAGTGACGACCGCCACAGTCCTTGTGGAGACGAAGTTCCGTCTTTACATTGAGGGTACCCACCATGGTGTTGTGTGGCACTACCACCGTGTGTAATGGGATAGATTTTGAACAAATCCAGCAACTCAAAACTGGGCATCAATGAGGCGCTGTTGGCCATCAGCAGCAGCACCAAAATTGTATTCAATCACAATCTGTAACCTCATGGCTCCGCATATCCCCCACTCTACCATTATCATCAAGCTGGGAGACCAACACTGGCTCAATGAAGAGTGCAGGGGGGCAAATTAGGATCAGCACCAGACATATCTATAAATGAGGTGTCAGCCTGGTGAAACTACAGCACAGGACTAATTGCATGCCAAACAGCGGAAGCAGCATGCAATAGACAGGACTAAGCGATCCCACAACCAACGGATCAGATCAAAGCTCTGCAGTCCTGCCACATCCAGTAATGAATGGTGGTGGACAATTAAACAACTGACAGGAGGGGGAGGCTCCACAGATATCCCCATCCTCAATGATGGGAGAATCCAGTACAGCAGTGCAAAAGACAAGGCTGAAGCATTTGCATCCATCTTCAACCAGAAGTGCCAAGTGGATGATCCAACTCGGCCTCCTCCTGAGGTCCCCAGCATCACAGATGCCAGTCTTCAGCCAATTCAATTCACTCCACGTGATATCAAGTAACGACTGAAGGTACTGGATACTGCAAAGGCTATGGGCCATGACAACATTCCGGCATTAATACTGAAGACCTGTGCTCCAGAACTAGCTGTGCCCCTAACCAAGCTGTTCCAGTACAGCTACAACACTGACATCTACCCAGTGGAAAATTGCCCAGGTATGTACTGTCCACCAAAAACAGGACAAATCCAACCCGGCCAATTACCACCTATTAGTCTACTCCCAATCATCAGAAAAATGATGGAAGGGATTGTCAACAGTGCTATCAAGCGGCACTTGCTCAGCAATAATCTGCTCTCTGACGCTCAGTTAGTGTTCTGCCAGGGTCACTCAGCTCCCGACCTCATTACAGCCTTTGTCCAAATGTGAACAAAAGAGCTGAACTTCAGAGGTGAGGTGAGAGTGACCGGCCTTGACAACAAGGCAGCATGTCAATGAGTATGGCATCAAGGAGCCCAAGCAAAACTGGAGCCAATCAGGGGAAAACTTTCCACTAGTTGGAGTCATACCTAGCGCAAAGGAAGATGGTTGTGGTTGTTGGAGGTCAATCATCTCAGTCTCAGGAGTTCCTCAGGGTATTGTCCTACACTCAACCATCTTCAGCTGCTTCATCAATGACCTTCCTTCCATCATAAGGTCAGAAGTGGGGATGTTTGCTGATGATTGCACAATGTTCAGCACCATTCGCGACTCTTCAAATACTGAAGCAGTTCGTGTAGAAATGCAGCAAGACCTGGACAATATCCAGGTTTTTTTTTTATATTCATTCAGGGATGTGGGCGTCGCTGGCTAGGCCAGCATTTATTGCCCAACCCAAATTGCCCTTGAGAAGGTGGTGGTGAGCTGCCTTCTTGAACCGCTGCAGTCCATTTGGGGTAGGTATACCTACAGTGCTGTTAGGAAGGGAGTTCCAGGATTTTGACCCAGCGACAGTGAAGGAACGGCGATATAGTTCCAAGTCAGAATGGTGTGTGACTTGGAGGGGAACTTGCAGATGGTGGTGTTCTCATGCATTTGCTGCCCTTGTCCTTCTAGTTGATAGAGGTCGCGGGTTTGGAAGGTGCTGTCTAAGGAACCTTGGTGCATTGCTGCAGTGCATCTTGTAGATGGTACACACTGCTGCCACTGTGCGTCAGTGATGGAGGGAGTGAATGTTTGTAAATGGGGTGCCAATCAAGCGGGCTGCTTTGTCCTGGATGGTGTGGAGCTTCTTGAGTTTTGTTGTAGCTGCACCCATCCAGGCAAGTGGAGAGTATTCCATCACACTCCTGACTTGTGCCTTGTAGATGGTGGACAGGCTTTGGGGAGTCAGGAGGTGAGTTACTCGCCTCAGGATTCCTCGCCTCTGACCTGCTCTTGTAGCCACGGTATTTCTCTGGCTACTCCAGTTCAGTTTATGGTCAATGGTAGCCCCTAGGATGTTGATAGTGGGGGATTCAGCGATGGTAATGCTGTTGAATATCAAGGGTGATGGTTAGATTCTGTCTTGTTGGAGATGGTCATTGCCTGGCACTTGTATGGCGCGAATGTTACTTGCTTGGGCTGATAAGCCACATGATAATGACCATCTCCAACAAGAGAGAATCCAACCATCTTCCCTTGACATTCGATGCCGTTACCATCACTGAATCCCTCACTATCAACATCCTGGGGGTCTTACTGACCAGAAACTGTACTGCACCAGCTACATAAATGCTGTGGCTACAAGAGCAGGTCAGAGGCTGGGAATTTTGCAGTGAGTAACTCACGTCCTGTCTCCCTAATGCCTGTCCACCATCTACAAGGCACAAATCAGGAGTGTGATGGAATACTCTCCACTTGCCTGGATGGGTGCAGCTCCAACAACCCTCAAGAAACTCAACACCATCCAGGACAAAGCAGCCCGCTTGATTGGCACCCCATCCACCTCCTTCAACATTCACTCCCTCCACCACCAACGCACAGTGGCAGCAGTTTGTACCATTTACAAAGTGCACTGCAGAAACTCACCAAAGCTCCTTCGACAGCACCTTCCAAACCCACAACCTCTGCCACCTAGAAGGAAAAGGGCAGCAAATGCGTGCGAACACCATCAGCTCCAGGTTTCCCTCCAAGTCCCCCTCCATCCTGACTTGGAAATATATCACTGTTCCTTCGCTGTTGCTGGTTCAAAATCCTGGAACTCTCTTCCTAATAGCACTGTATGTGTACCTACCCCACATGGACTGCAGCGACTCACCACCACCTTCTCAAGGGCAACTAGGGATCGGCAATAAATGCTGGCCTTGCCAGCAGCACTCACATTCCCTGAAAGAATAAAAAGAAACATTGGTGGCTGTGCCTTCATTTGCCTAGGCCCAAAGCTGAGGAATACCCTCACTACACCTCTCAGCCTCTCCACCATGCTTTCCACACTCGCTTTGGTCATCTGATCTAATACCTCCTTATTTATCTTGGTGTCATATTTTGTTCTATAATGTTGCTGTGAAGCACTTGACATGTTTGTTCCAGTAAAGGCACTATTCAAAGATAAGTTGCTGTTGTTAAATAGCTGGCTCAAGTATGAAAAGTAAAAATCATTCTTCAGGTTTTCATTATGCGGTGTTCAGATCTACTTTTGCCTCAAGAAGATGGGATCAGATTATCAGCCATTAAAATGATGAGCATGAGCTGCTTATACAATCCCTATTCCTCTGTTGCTTGTAGCCATGGTGATACAAGTAATGATCCTGCATCAAGACCAGATAGGAAATTCTATCATGTTTGGAAATAACACTCATTGTTGTCTGGATGAAAGTAGAATTTATTTCAGTGCAAATAACCCAATGTCTCTAGGCTGAATTTTGTTGTTCGGCCCCAGGTCCCACCATTGGGGCCGGAAGCGGGAGCAATTGCCACTTGGGCAGGGATCGACCGGCCGCAAGTGATTTTCCGGCAGCGAGCCAATTATGAGTTGACAGTCATGGGGGCTGACTACTCAGACAGCAGAGGGGGGCTCCAGAAGCTGGCCGAGCGCGTCTACCCTGAGGCACAGTGTGGCTTTCGTGCAGAGAGATCGACCATTGACATGCTGTTCTCCCTTCGTCAGATACAGGAGAAATGCCGTGAACAACAGATGCCCCTATACATTGCTTTCATTGACCTCACCAAAGCCTTTGACCTCGTCAGCAGACGTGGTCTCTTCAGACTACTAGAAAAGATCGGATGTCCACCAAAGCTACTAAGTATCATCACCTCATTCCATGACAATATGAAAGGCACAATTCAACATGGTGGCTCCTCATCAGAGCCCTTTCCTATCCTGAGTGGTGTGAAATAGGGCTGTGTTCTCGCACCCACACTTTTTGGGATTTTCTTCTCCCTGCTGCTTTCACATGCGTTCAAATCCTCTGAAGAAGGAATTTTCCTCCACACAAGATCAGGGGGCAGGTTGTTCAACCTTGCCCGTCTAAGAGCGAAGTCCGAAGTACGGAAAGTCCTCATCAGAGAACTCCTCTTTGCTGACGATGCTGCTTTAACATCTCACACTGAAGAGTGCCTGCAGAGTCTCATCGACAGGTTTGCGGCTGCCTGCAATGAATTTGGCCTAACCATCAGCCTCAAGAAAACGAACATCATGGGGCAGGACGTCAGAAATGCTCCATCCATCAATATTGGCGACCACGCTCTGGAAGTGGTTCAAGAGTTCACCTACCTAGGCTCAACTATCACCAGTAGCCTGTCTCTAGATGCAGAAATCAACAAGCGCATGGGTAAGGCTTCCACTGCTATGTCCAGACTGGCCAAGAGAGTGTGGGAAAATGGTGCACTGACACGGAACACAAAAGTCCGAGTGTATCAGGCCTGTGTCCTCAGTACCTTTCTCTACGGCAGCGAGGCCTGGACAACGTATGCCAGCCAAGAGCGACGTCTCAATTCATTCCATCTTCGCTGCCTTCGGAGAATACTTGGCATCAGGTGGCAGGACTATATCTCCAACACAGAAGTCCTTGAAGCAGCCAACACCCCCAGCTTATACACACTACTGAGTCAGCGGCGCTTGAGATGGCTTAGCCATGTGAGCCGCATGGAAGATGGCAGGATCCCCAAAGACACATTGTACAGCGAGCTCGCCACTGGTATCAGACCCACCGGCCGTCCATGTCTCCGCTATAAAGACGTCTGCAAACGCGACATGAAATCCTGTGACATTGATCACAAGTCGTGGGAGTCAGTTGCCAGCATTCGCCAGAGCTGGCGGGCAGCCATAAAGACAGGGCTAAATTGTGGCGAGTCGAAGAGACTTAGTAGTTGGCAGGAAAAAAGACAGAGGCGCAAGGGGAGAGCCAACTGTGCAACAGCCCCGACAAACAAATTTCTCGGCAGCACCTGTGGAAGAGCCTGTCACTCCAGAATTGGCCTTTATAGCCACTCCAGGCGCTGCTTCACAAACCACTGACCACCTCCAGGCGCGTATCCATTGTCTCTCGAGATAAGGAGGCCCAAAAGAAAAAGAAAGAGGGGGGCAGAGATGTGGCGGAGGTGGCATGACATTAATCTGCAGCAGTTGCTGGCGCCATATTTAAAGGGCTTCCAGCACTCAGTATCATGGGGACTTTCAGGACATCAGTAGAAGGAAAGGAAATCGGAAGAGGCAATGGTGGAAGGAAGACCCCGGGTGGCCCCACAGTTCACCTCCCTGCAGGCTCTCCTCCAGGCTGCAAGGGCAAGGTGGTTGGTCCTCTTCACCAGGGATAGGAGGGGGAGACAGGCCAGACTGACCAAGCAAGCCTGGACGGAGATTGCAGAGGATGTCAGTAACTGTGGGGTCACCCCCCAGAACCTGGCTCCAGTGCCGCAAGTGCCTCAATGACCTTCATCGTTTTGCCAAGGTGAGTACTCCATACCTCTTTTCCCTTTGGGGCTTGTATGTGGCAAAGAGAGATGGTGCGTTTAGTGCAAAGGGGTCAGGCAGCAGCATATCCTGTCAGGGGTATGGCTGCGTCTCGGTGAGAGTCACCTGTCTGTGATTGCTGACTCCAGCAGGGTCCTCGAGAGTGACCACATGCTGGAGGCATTCATGTGTCCCCATCATGGACTGCTGGGTTACCACCAGTATAGGCGTTGTGCTGGCCTTTGTGCTTGCAGGAGAAGACAGTCCATAACATTAAGGAATGGGCCAAAGGGGTTCCAAAGCTGATTATCCTAATCCCATGGAAGAGGAGGCATTAGATTTGGCAGGGCAGCACTGGGACCGCTGTATTGCTCATGGCGAGACAGGAGTGCAGAAACAAGAGAGTGAGTGGCCGAGTGCATAAGTACAAGGCAGCCTCTGGTGCACATGAGTCATAGTGCTCATGTGTCCACCACTGGACACATACATCTCCATATTCGGAGTAGTTGGAAGGATGTAATGGGAAGTGCATAACCCTTTAAACTATCTGTTCTCAAATGCAAGTCAGGCAGGAGAACAAAGAGCTGCGGTGACCCGTGGACAGCCGCCCAACTCTGAGGAGGACATGGAGACCCCAGAAGGTGTACTGTCATATCAATCCCCCACACCCTTCACCAGCGCTGATAATTCCACATTGATGGGTGTCGGTTCACACATAGATTCAGGATCACAGCCTGGTGAGCGCAGAACAAATGTACCCGAGCAGCCAATGGAGGCTGTGACAACTCAGGCCACTGACATTTGGAAGATTGTCGGAGGCCAGTGTGATGCTGAGTCCCAGGCTGATGACGTACCTCTGTGGTTGTCATCACAGCAGCAAAAACTGGAGCTGCATCATGAGATAAAGAAACATCTGGTGGAGCTTCCAGAGGGGATGCGCATCCTGGCACGGACAGTGAAGGACCCCATCAAGAAGCGCACAGACCTACATACCATCATCTTGACCATGAGCTCTATACAGCAGTGGTAAGACAAGAGGGGGACGAAGCATCTGGAGTCTCTACCAGGTCCTCGTACTTCTCAGGTCAGCAGCGAGGTACAAGTGTGCCTTGTAAGGGAGAAGGAATGGCTGACCTCTGCATCTGGGGTCTGCTCTCAGGGCACTCCTGGTGTGGACAGCGGCTCCTTAGCCTCTCTGCCTCTGGCACCACCAAGGTCATTCCAACCCATGGGGCAGCAAGGTCAGCAGCCTACCTCCACCTCAACTGATAGCGCAGAGGGAGCACCATGTAGGAGCACGCGTAACAGATTTAAGAGAAGCACCGAGATGCATTTGGTATTCAAGGGTGAAGAGAGTGTCAAAGTGTGAAGCCTCATATTTCTTTTTCTGTCTAATAAAGGTTTAATATGTTGGCACAACACCTTCTTCCATATGTTGCAGGCCTCTAGGACCTCTGTTATATCATGGCTCCCTCAAGGGGCTGGATGCGAGGGATCATGCCAAGTGCAGTCAATGCTTCACCCTTGCCACTGTGCCATGTGCAGCTGGGCACAGGGCAATGGAATGGTAAATGAAGGAAGTGGCAGCAGGGCTGTCGAACTATGAATGCGTTGTGGCTTTTTCCCGGGAATGTAAGACGCCTAAAGAATCCGTTTGCAGTGGACACAGACCAGTTGAACGTTGGTGGAATGAAAGCCCTTCCTGTAGATGAAGGCCGATGGCTGATCTATGGGAGCCTTAACGGTCACATTTGTGCAGTCGGTCGCACCCTGCACCTGGGGGAATCCAGCAATGGCCCCAATCCCAATGGCTCTCTCAGCTTGATTGTCCAGATCAGTGTGAAAATGCATATATTCACTGGCCATATTGAACAGGGTATCGGTATCATCTTGATGCATTGATGAGCCACAGACTTGGGAGATCCCACACATATCTCCAGTGGATCCCTGGAAAAATCCAGAGGTGTACAAGTTCAGCATCACGGTGACCTTCAACACCTCAGGCATTGGGTGGCCACCACCTTCCAAGGGACTCAGCTTCTCCTCCACCATGGTACACAGATTGGTGGCGGCCTCCCCAGAGAGGCGCAGTCGTCGGCGACACTGCTGCTCGGAAATTTGAAGGCAGCTGGGCCTCAGATGGTACACCCTGTCTGGAAGGTACCCTCTTCTGCGCCAGGAGACTGGTCGTGTGCCCCTTGTCTTGCATCCCCACCCCAAGGCAGACCCTCCAGTTGGCCTGAGAATGCTCTCAGCCTGTGGCTGCATCTTCCTCCTTCTCTGCTCCTCCTCCTCACTATAGATGTTGACGCCTGAGTAAGTAAGGCCCATGGCAGATAACCTCTCTAAGTTTTGAGGGTCTCTTATCCAACCGCCACCACCCCCCTCCCGCCACTCCTCTTCACCCGTTTATTGAGCACAAGTGCCAGAGCCCATGGGACCCTGGCAGCAAGCCTCCACACCGCTGGCACCTTTCCCCTGCTCCTGCCTGCGATTGCCAATGCCTGCGCTGCTCCACTTTACCTGGCACGTCATGCTGGCTCTCATGCTGATTTCCCGATGAAGCTAGCACTGAGCTCCTTGTTTCATGTTGCCTCCTTATATTGGGCGAGGCTCTGAATCTCCATGATTCCCATGCATCCTTTGGAAAATTCCAAATCCTCCCGTAAAATTGCTGTCAACTGACTAATTAATTGATTTAATTACCTTCCCGCCACATTCAAGTGCAATGTCATCCCACCATGTCAGCCACAGTTCGCAATATCCGATTGTACCGTGAAGACGTTGGGCTTCCGTTCTGATGTCTTCCATCCCGATATTCCATCCCTTCCATCTTCTAACCTGTCCTGAAAGGGCCCAGAAAATTCAGCCCACTTTGTATGCTTTAAATCAACAAGATTTAAGGTGGAATTTTAACGCCCCTCGCCCAGTATCACTGATGCTGGCAGCGTATTAAGATGGTGGCAGGGGGAATTCATGCTGACTTAGCTCTGTATTCCTGCGCACACCCTTCCATGAGTTTAACGAGTCTGAAATCAGGCATTGGAAGGCCACTTGTCCCAGAGGAGTGAATCCCTAATTTAGTGGGCAAAGTTGTACCCCGATGATACCACTGTTTTAAGCATGGGCCCAATTAAGAGTCGCACGGTCTCGAATCCACCAGTGATAGCTTGTGCCAGCCAGTATCTTTACCATAAGAGTTTTCCTCTTGTTTTATAAAGATTGTTGGAACTTCACTGCCACAACCCCACACTGATCGTGCACTATCTTGATCCCCACACACATTCCTTATTTATCATACCATTGTCCCTGGCAGCATACTGACCTTGCTCCTGAATTTTGACTCCCACCCACCAGCGGTGTTGCCATTCTCCCCAACTTTGAGTGAGAGTCAATAGCGGTATCATAGAAAAATGAATGGTTACAGTACAAAAGGAGGCCAATCAGCCTCCAATGTCAGTGCCAGCTCTCTGCAAGAGCAGCTCACCTAGTCCAACTGCTCTGCCTTTTCCCCCATAGCCCTGCAAAGTTTTTCTTTTCAGACGATTATCCAGGTATGCTAATGAGGCCCATTAAAGGGTGGAATTTTAACATGGGTAACCGTGTTGGATTGGGGATGAGTGGCAGGCGGCAATGGGCAAAATTTCCAAGCTCCAAAGAGGTGGTTTGGCATTCCAAAATATGTTAATGAAGCTGGAAGCCATTGGAATTAACCTGCTTTGCAGATTTAACTGTGGCATGCCAGGTTTCCAGGGCCAAGGGGAAACATGGCAGCTGCAGCAAGAGAGGCCAACCTCGGGGAGAAGGCAAGTGCCTTCATCCACAACTTGTGGACCAGTTGAGCTTCCTCCCAGTTTCCCAAACACCCCCAATATCAAACCACCCCTCGATATAAAGGCCCCCCCACCCCTTGGGATTGTAGCGCTCTGTCATCAAACACTCCGATGAGGTCCTGAATTGGACTCCATCGCACCCTGCCCCACCACGCACTTCATCCAGCATTGGACCAACTTGGTCCTGCAGCGTCTTTCTGGAGTGCACCCCTCACCCTGCCCCTGGACTGCAGGCCAAGCTTGTCAATCAGGCTGACTTTTGGGCAGGAAACCTATCAGAGCCAAAAGTTGCAAGCTGCAGAGGTGAAACTCCACATTATGTAGGGAAGCTCAGATTTCCAGGTTTCTCATGCTCTACTGGATCTTCCCACTCCCAGAGCA
Organism: Heterodontus francisci; assembly: GCF_036365525.1. NCBI lineage: Eukaryota > Metazoa > Chordata > Chondrichthyes > Heterodontiformes > Heterodontidae > Heterodontus > Heterodontus francisci. The sequence goes on along the minus strand of NC_090374.1, from coordinate 32,467,204 downwards.
TGGGAAGTAAAAAATCTCCCCAAAATCTCCACGGTCTCACGCTCTAGCCGCCCACTTTTGCCACAATTCTTGCTGCGAGTTAAAGTTGGGTCTTTATTGTCTTTATATTAGAAAACTATAAAAATGTTCAACCCCCAAGGGCTTGTTGGACTTGGGCACCATATTTTGTGATTTGAAATGTTCAGTTGTCAGTAATCCTGACGTAAATGTTCTTCCCTCAACCAATATCATCTAAAGCACAATATTTGGACATTCATTTACTTACTGTTAGTGGGATCATCCCGTGCATTTATAGTTACTGTATTTTGCTGCATACGAATATGGAATGCACTTCAGAAGTAATCCATTGGTTGTAAATAGCTTCAGAAGGGACATTCTGAGGGCTTGATAGGGGAATTTATAAATGCCAATTCATTCTTTATTGGCCTTTGTTCAGCTAGTTGACCCCAGTCCAAACAGTGATGAACTATTCCAATAAGCCACGGCATTCCTCAGCTAGAGAAACAAAATCAATAAAGATCAAAAGAACTTGTATTTGCATAGTGCATTTTACATCCTCAGGGCATCCCAAAGCATTTTACAACCAATACATTAAAGTTTGCAAGGAGTAACAGTTGTTTTGTATGCAAACCGAGCAGACAATTCACACATAGCAAGGTTCCAGAGGCAGCAAAGAGATGAATCTGTTGTTGGTTGAGGGATAAGTGTTGATCAGGACATCAGGGGAACTATGGACTTGTGTTGCTAATCACTGTCCAGTGACCTCTGTGGGAAAGCATGTGGATGCTGATGTCAGATGAGGACAGGATTGAGCTCTACTGTGATGCCTCCCTTGATTAATAATCCATTGATAATCATGGCCAGGCTCCCATTGGACAATCGTGCCTGGATGAAGTACCAAAGAATTTCTGGTGCCTATGGCAATATGCATTACCGCATCCAGGAGGAAAAAAATCAAATGTAAAATATGGCAGCATCTAATTGTTCCAAAATTAAATAATTTAGTTCAAACCAAACTGGTTGGTTGGCACATTGCTGGCACTGCATTTTTAGAGGTTACAAGGAGTTCCACCTCATGGAATGAAGTATTGGATTAAATGGAACAGATTTTCACCTAAGAACAATAGAACTGCTGTGTTGAGTGACCTCCCTTCGCTCCACCAATGGTGGGCATTTATTTAGCCCCCAGGCCCTGGAATTCCCTCCTTAATTCCCTCTACTTCTGCATCTCCTTTTTTTGGACTCCCCATAAAACCTACTTCTTTGACCAGGCTTTTAGATCACCCCCACTAAATATTTATCCCGCTTTGGCTCAGTATCCATTTCTGCCTGATTGCACATCTGCAAAAATGTCTCGAACATTTTCCTCTGTTAAAGACACAATATAAATGGAAGTTATTGATGTTGTTGAAAAATAGCTAGACTAATATCCAGTTATAAATAAGACCAAGGGTTATAAACCTAAATGCATACAAAGATAACTGAAAGTGCAAAGAAACCAGATGTTTCCTGAGTTGTTGGGATCATTAAATTATCATGCGAGGGAAGGCAGCAGGTCAAAGTTGAATAATGGCGCATGGAGCATTAGTGAGATAATTTGGAGTCTTAAGTTCAGAATTCTCTCTCTCTCTCTCTCTCTCTAATATAAAGCAGAAATGACTTTCATTTCTACAACCCATTAGAAAAAAAGCAAGTGCAATTTTTCTCTGTCAACTGGAAATGCAGTCAACATATTTTTTGGTCACTTACTCATAAACTTTAATGGATCAGAGCAGCATTTAATCAGTTGTAACACTAGATAAATCTGTTTCATAAATGTGCTTGTAAGAGTCATTGCTAGAGAAATGCTGATATTTTGATAACTAAAATCATTCAAGGTGCACTGGCAAACTGGGATGTCATCTCCTGCAATAAATTCCTTAGTATTTAAGATAATTAATTACATTTTTAATATAGGAAAGCTTACTTTTACGATTTCAGCAAGACATTATTTTACCGATATATATCATTTTAATGCTCTGAATCAATACTTTCCTCCTTAACCATAACTTCATCCACAATCTTTAAATCATATTTATCCTTTGATGCTTTCTTAATGCAATTCTCATTGCGTTCCTTGCTTGATATATATGTACTTTAAATCAGATTTTACATGTGTCAAATCCTTGAATATTGAAGGCAAAGGCAATAATGAAGATGATTGTATGATATAAATTGATTATTATTTTACTGCTCAGGCTTATGGTGTTAATATTAAATTTTAGAGCTGGGTAACAGCCCTGATTTTCTTTCCCATTGTTTTGTGACAGCAGGTCAGGGAGGACATCAGAAGGAGAGGTGGCCATTTTCTGTTCATGCTCCGAACCCAGAATTTTCCATTCAACACCATTGATTGTAAAACTGATATTTAAATACTCTGATAATAGGAGTATGACCATGTCAGCACCTTTTTGGTCAGTTTGTCTGTCTGCAGGTGCAAGAATGGACCCAGAATTTTACTACAAATACTCTCTTCCCAGAATTGTCAGACAGTAAATTCTTTTTAAAGTTCTTATTATAACTCTTGGAACCAAAGACTGCGGACGAGCTCTATCAGAACAACGGTTTATCTTTAAGGAAGAGATGCTTCAGGTACAGGCTAGGAACATTCCAACAAGGGTGAAAGGTAGGGGAACCAAGAACAGGGCTCCTTTGTTGACAAGGAAGATAGAGATGATGCCCAAACAAAAAAAAAAGGGTGTATGATGCATGTCAGGTGAACTCATCAAATGAGAACCAGGCCATATACAATAGGTTGAGAGGGGAGGTGGAAAGGAAAATAAAACTGGCAAAGAGAGAATATTAAAATAGAATGGCAGTCAACATAAAAGGGAACCTAAAGATCTTCTACCAGCATACAAATAGTAAGCGAATAGGAAGAAGAGGAGTGGGACCTATTCGGGACAGAGAGGGTAATATGTGCTTTGAGGCGTAGGGCAAGGCTAATATACTTAATGAGTATTTTGTACCAGTGTTCATTAAGGAAATGGAGGCTGACAAAATATCAGTAGAAGCAGTGAGAGTAGAGGCAATGGATAGGATCAAAATTGAGAGGGGGGAGGTACTAAAAAGGCTGACTATGCTTAGGGTTGATAAGTCACCTGGTCCGGAGTGGCAATGTAAATAGCAGAAGGGCGTGCCATAATCTTCCAATCTTCCCTGGATACGAGGGATGTGCCAGAGGAGTGAAGAGTGTCAAATGTGACACTCTTGTTCAAGAAAGGGTATAAGCACAGTCCTAGCAACTACAGGCCAGTTAGTTTAACATCAGTAGTGAGCAAGGTTTTAGAAACTATAATCAGGGAAAATATCAATGGACACTTAGTGAGGTTTGAGTTAATTAAGGATAGCCAGCATGGATTTGTAAAAGGCAGATCATGCTTGACAAATCTCATGGAATTTCTTGATAAAGTAACAGAGAAGGTTGATGAAGGGAATGTGGTGGATGTTGTTTATATGGATTTTAATAAAGCAAGGTACCACATAAAAGGCTGGTTAAGAAAATTGAAGTTTGTGGAATAAGAGGGTGAGTGTCCAATTGGATAAAAAAAAATGGCTTATGGACAGAAAACAGTGAGTCATAGTAAAATGATTGTTTTTCAGACTGGAGGATGGTAGACATTTGTGTTCCCAATGGTCAGTGTTGGGACTACTGCTTTTTTTGATATATATAAATGACTTGGATCTTGGAATACAGAGTAGAATCTCAAACTTTGGTGACAACAACAAACTTGGAGGTGCAGCAAACAGTAAGGATGATATGAATTACCTGCAACAGGACATAGATAGGCGAGCAGAATGGGCAGAGAGGTGGCAGATGGAATTTAATACTGATAAATGTGAGGTGAAACATTTTGGCAGAAGGAATAGGGAGAGGCAATATATACTTAATGAAACAGTTCTAAAGAGCTGGATTTGCGTGCTGCTGCCACAGCTCATTTAAATATGCTGGACAGCTGTTCCCCGAATTACGAGGTGGGGCCGGCCTTGGTGACACAGTGAATGTCGTCAGCCGTCTCTGCGCAGGTGCGGGCGCCATTTTTAAAGGGTTGCAGCCTTGCTCAGAGCCTACAGAGTTGCCCCCATTTTCCCCCACCCCCCACTACACTAAAAGTAAATGTTTGACCCGTTTCCCTCCCAATACACTGAAATTGCAGTGTTGACCCCTCTCCCCTCACCAACTGCACAAAGTGCAGAGGTCTCACTTTTCCCCACCCCAAACTAAAAATGCAGAGTTGACCGCATCGCTCCCACCACTACAATAAAAATGCTCTGGTCCTCCCTTCCCTACCTAGGTGGTGCCAGCTTTCCCTGGACGGGAAATTGAAGGCGCATGAGTGCCGCCCGTCGCACTGAAGATTCGGATCCGATGGTAAAATCGTGGGGAACTGGATTTAAATGTATGCATAAAGTTAATTTCAATATTTAAAGACTGGTCCCGTCGCCAAGCAGCGGGGGAGCCACCGCCGCGGGAAAGATCAGACCCAGCCATCCCGGTGTTGGGGTCTGTGGAGGGCCACTGGTGCTGCGATCTTCTGGCTCCCCACCCACCCCCCCGCCATGGAGCCCAACGTTGGGAGTTCAACAAAATTCAGCCCAAAGAGTATTCAGGAACAGAGGTACCTGGGGGTGCATGTGCATCGATCTTTGAAGGTGGCAGGATATATTGAGAGTGTGGTTAGTAAAGCATATGGGATCTTGGGATTCATAAATAGAGGCATTGAGTACAAAAGCAGGAAGGTTATGCTGAACCTTTATATAGCTCTGGTTAGGCCCCAATTGGAGTATTGCATCCAGTTCTGGTCACCACATTTCAGGAAGGATGTGAGGGTCCTTGAGAGGGTGCAAAGGACATTTACCAGTATGGTTCCAGGGATGGAAAATTTTAATCACAAGGTTAAGTTGGGAAAGCTGGGTTTGTTCTCCTTAGAATAAAAGAGGTTGAGGGAAGATTTAATAGAAATGTACAAGATTATGACAGGCTTAGATTCGTTAGATAAGGAAAAGCTGTTCCCATTAACTAATGGTACAAGGACTATGGGACACAGATTGAATGTTTTGAGAAAAAGATGCAGGGGGAATATGAGGAAGCACTTTTTTACTCAGCGGGTGGTAATGACCTGGAACTCGTTGCCCACAAGGGTGGTGGAAGCGAAGATGGTTAATGACTTGAAGAGGAAGTTGGATGGCCACTTGAGAGAAATAAGTATTCCGTTCTGAATACTGAGGACAGAGATGCTTCACCTGGGGAGTGCAGCCAGAGCCAAGTCCATGGCACCACAGGTGGCCCAGCTGCAGAGTGGAAGACTGGAAGAGCCATTGTGATAGGTGATTCATTAGTCAGGTGAACAGACAGGCGTTTCTGTGGCCACAGACGTGAATCCAGGATGGTGTGTTGCCTCCCTGGTGCCAGGGTGAAAGATGTCACTGAGAGGCTGCAGAGCATCCTGAAGGGGGAGGGTGAACAGCCAGCAGTCGTGGTCCACATCAGAACCAACGACATAGGTAGAAAAAGGGATGTGGTCCTGCTGTCAGAATTTAGGGAGCTTGGTAAGAAATTAGCAAGCAGGATCTCAAAAGTAACAACCCCGGATTACTCCCAGTGCCACACGCAAGTGAGTATAGAATTAGAAGGATAAGACAGATGAATGCAGGGCTGGAAAGATGGTGCAGGAGGGAAGGCTTTAGATTCCTGAGATATTGGGACAGGCTCTGGGGAAGATGGGACCTGTACAGGCCAGAGGTGTTGCACCTGAACAGAGCTGGGACTGAGTTCCTTGCGGGATGTTTTGCTAGTGCTGTTGGGGAGGGTTTAAACTAGTTTGGCAGAGGGATGGGGACCTGAGGGTAGACTCAGTTGGGACAAAATCAGAAATTAAAATGGAAGGCAAAACATTAATGGATGAGTCTGGAAGGCAGAGGAAACAAAGGTTAGAAAATTTTTTTTAAAAGAGTTTGGCAGTGCTCAAGGGTATTTATTTCAATGCAATGAGTATAGCACATAAAGCAGATGTGCTGAGGGCACAGATAGACACGTGGCAGTATGATATCATAGCTATTACAGAAACATGGCTTAAGGAGGGACAGGAATGGCGGCTCAACATTCCTGATTACAGAGTTTACAGAGTTTTCAGACGCGATAAGGAGGGGGTTAAGAAAGGAGGGGGAGCGGCAATTTTGATCAACCTGGAGAAGTGTGAGGTGATGCATTTGGAAAGGTCAAATACTGTAAAGGAATACATGATTAATGAGAAAATACTGAGAAGTGTATAGGATGTAAGGGACCTTGGAGTGACTGTCCACAGATCCCTGAAGATAGCAGGACAGGTCAATAAGATGGTTAAGAAGGCATATATAATCCTTTCCTTTATTAGCCGAGGTATAGAAGATAAGAGCAGGGAGGTTATGCTGGAACTGTATAACTCATTGGTTAGGCTACAACTTGAGTACTGTGTGCAGTTCTGGTCACCTCATTACAGAAAGGATGTAATTGCACTAGAGAGGGTACAGAGGAGATTTATGAGGATGTTGCCAGGATTGGAAAAATGCAGCTATGAGGAAAGACTGGATAGGCTGGGATTGTTCCCCTTGGAACAGAGAAGGCTGAGGGGAGATCTGATTGAAATGTACAGTATTTTGAGGGACCTGGATAGAGTGGAGGTGAAGGGTCTATTCACTTTAGCAGAGAGGTCAGTGATGAGTGGGCATAGATTTAAAGTGATTGGTAGAAAAATTATAGGGGAGATGAGGAAAATATTTTTCACCCAGAGGGTGGTGATGGTCTGGAACTCACTGCCTGAAAGGGTAGTTGAGGCAGAGACCCTTAACTCATTCGAAAGGAATCTGGATATGCACCTCAAGTGCCATAATCTTCAGGGCTACGGACCAAATACTGGAAGGTGGGATTAAAATAGGTGGATAATTTTCCAGCTGGCACAGACATGATGGGCTAAGTGGCTTCTTTCTGTGCGTTAAACTTTCTATGACTCTATGACATAGACTTGCAGGACTAAGGGGATCGAGCAGGGAATGGGACTGACAGCATAGCTGCATGAAGAGCCAGCATGGACTCAATGGGCCGAATGGCCTCATTCTGTGCTGTATTTTTTTATTCATTCATGGGATGTGGGCATCTCTGGCTAGGCCAGCATTTATTGCCCATTCCTAATTGTCCTTGAGAAGGTGGTGCTGAGCTGCCTTCTTGAACCTCTGCAGTCCTTGGAGTGTAGGTACACCCACAGTGCTGTTAGGAAGGGAGTTCCAGGATTTTGACCCAGTGACAGTGAAGGTACAGGGATATAGTTCCAAGTCAGGATGGTGTGTGACTTGGAGGGGAACTTGCAGGCGATGGTATTTCCATGTATCTGCTTCCCTTGTCCTTCTAGTTAGCAGAGTTTGCGGGTTGGACAGTGCTGTTGACGCCATGACTCTAAGTCCAAAAGCACTTTGCATGCAATGAATGATTTTGAAGTGCAGAAACTATTGTTACATTCGAAAATGAGGCAGTCATTTTGTGACCTGCTGTCCAGTTAATCTGTTCTCTTTGGTGATGACAGAAGAATGTCATATCTAAACAAGGCAAATTGTGTTCCTTGAGTGTTATAAAACTTCCAGAGGCCCTAACATAAATGCTACATAGAAGGCTGTTTGTGACAAATAAAGGGGATGTATTCAGACCAAACAGGCAGTGCAGAGAAGCATAGGGTTGATCCTTGGTGTGAGATGAAAGAATTATGTGACATTTGGGCTTTTCAGTCTCAGAAAGAAGCATCTCAGAGGGAGCTTGTAAAATGTTTAGCAAGCCTTCTGGCATAGAGCAAGAAATACGTTAGTCATGCCAGGGCAGCAAGACAAGATGGCACAAGTTCAGGGGTACAAAGGGGAAATTTAAAGTTAGTAAGTGTTTCTTTACACGGGGGTGATTAATAGTTGCAACAGGTTGTCAAGAGGGTATATTTAGGAAAAAAGCAAGATGCTGTAATGCGAAGATGGTAGGATTAGAAAGATTGAGATAAAATTAGCTTTTATTTTGCTTTGAGCATATCTTGTGATCTAACTACCATTCCAAAACTGGGATCCACATCAGTACAATATGACATGTTGAACAGGTTGACAGTTTGAAAACTGGCTACAAAGTTTAAGGATTTTAGCCAATTTATTGCAGGAACAGTAAAAACTAACCTGATTATGTCAAGGAAATCACCTGCCCAATATTTTATTTTGCAGAAACATTGGATTCTCTAATTACTTGGCAGGATAATTCATGAATGACCCAATAGAAAAGGCAGTCTTGAAATGAATTCTGGTATTAATGGTACCCTGGGGTTTAACTTGATGCACACAAATAACTTCATTATAAATATGTTTTACGGCATTCAAATTGAGTCATACATTCTAAACAGCATATGACAAATTGGATTGAGACAGGGTGTATTTTATGACTCATCCCATTGACTTGTCTTTCATATATGTTGTTAGGATCAGGTGAGGAGGGGCCAAAGGGCTCCCCTCTTTTACGTCACCTTGTTTGACCACAACAGATTTCTTTCTTTTTAAGTGGATATACTTGCCAATTCACTTGCATCGTGATCATAAAAAAGCCAATCGGATTGGTTTTCCTGAGTTTGACCAAAGAAAAAGGCTAAAATTTATTGTACTTAAACTGATCTAAGTAAAGGTATAAAATACACTCCAACTTTCACACACAGACACACAAATAGATTACAGAGTGGGGAAGGATAGATTGGTTGAATTAGAGCCCAGAGAAATAAAAGGGGTATACAGTCTGTGGAGGGTTGTGACTCAGCTGTCTTCAGGCTAAATTCGGTGGTCCTGAGGCTTCTGGCTTGAAAACGTGGACGTTGGTTTCGTCGTTCTCCAGCTTTTGGCTTGAAGAGGTGGATGGTGATTCAGTGGTTCTCCAGGAGACAGCAATGTGACTGAATTTCTTCGAGGGAGATATCTGCCTATTATTTCCGGAAAGTTCTCTAAACTGTATCGCTGAAGGAGGTTTCTGTCTGTTCTTTCCGGAAAGTTCTCTCTCTCTAGCTTCCTCCTCAGGCTTAAGTAAGTAAGCACAGTCAGCAAACAGAGTTTGAAGCTTGCAAAGTTTGAGTGGTTCATTTCTACCAGTTTAATACTCAGGTTTCCAGCCGATGGATTTTAAAAAATCATCCTTCGACTTAACATATTTTCGTGACAATGTTCATTTTGTTTTAATTTGGTATCACCAATTACACTTGCTACTAATATCAATGTCAGTTATATTCTTGCAAAACTGAAGTAATAGAATACATAACATTTCTAAATAATATCCAGCATTAAAAAGCTTTCCTTCTACTCTATCAATGCTAAACTTGATTACAACTGGGAAGAATAAGGTACTATTTTCTGATGAAGGGTCACTGACCTGAAACGTTAACTCTGCTTCTCCTTCCACAGATGCTGCCAGAGCTGCTGAGTATTTCCAGCATTTCTTGTTTTTATTTCAGATTTCTAGCATTTGCAGTATTTTGCTTTTATTATAGTACTATTTTCTGATGATGCTCTGAAGAGGTCTTGGCAGTATTGTCCATATTCTGGGAGCAAATAATTAAAAGGTTTGTATGTATACTGTATGCTTGCACCGTAATAGAAAATACACAATGCAAGAGTTGAGGATTTGGAATGCACTGATTGATAGGGTGGTGGATACAGATTCAATAGTAATCTTAAAAAGGAAATGGTGTAAATACACGAAGAAGTAAACATTGGAGAGATATGGGGAAAGGGGAATGGGTCTAATTTTATTGCTCTTCAAAAGAGCTGGCCTGACTCGATGGGCCTAATGGCCTTGTTCTGTACCTTACTATTCTATGATTCTATGAATGCAAGATCCACAGACAAAGCATAGAATTACATTAGGGCAAATTTTCATTGTGTGGTGGGGACAGGAACAGAGGTGGACAGGTCTGCAATTTTGTGCCGTTGAGTGGTGTGCTAGCTTCCTGATGCAGTACCAGCACGTGGCAATTTTGATACCTGCGGCGGGATGTGGGGCCCGGCAACCCGCCCAAAAAGGGCAGATGAGCAATTGTTAATGCAAATGAGCTCGTTAACAGTTTGCTGAGGGCCAATCTACTATTTTGGAAAGGAGGCACAGGAACCATGAAGCTTCTTCAATACGTCCATCAGGAAGAGGTAGCAACATAGCATAGGCTGTTAAAAGAAGCAAGAGAGGAATATTGCAGAGGGTCTGACCATCATTTTCCAGTCCTACTGGATACAGGTGTGGTGCTGGAGGATTGGAGAATTGCTAACGTTGTACCTCTGTTTAAAAAGGGAGCGAAGGATAGACCGAATAGCTACAGGCCTGTCAGTCTAACCTCAGCAGTGGGCAAATTATTGGAATCTATTCTGTGAGACAGGATAAACTGTCACTTAGAAAGGCACAGGTTAATCAAGGATAGTCAGCATGGATTTGTTAAGGGAAGACCTTGTTTGACCAACTTGATCGAATTTTTTGAAGCGGTAACAAGGAACATAGATGAGAGTAATGCAGTTGATGTGTTCTACATGGATTTTAGCAAGGCTTTTGATAAGGTCCCACATAGCAGACTGGTTAAAAAAATAAAATCCCATGGGGTCCAGGGAAATACAGCAAGGTGGATACAAAATTGGCTCAGTGGCAGGAAACAAAGGGTAATTGTTGACGGCTGTTTTAGCAAATAGGGGGCTGTTTCCAGTGGTGTCCCACAGGGCTCAGTACTGGGTCCCCTGCTTTTTGTGGTGTATATTAATGATTTGGAAGTAAATATAGGGCATGATCAAGAGGTTTGCGGATGACACAAAGATTGGCCGTGTGGTAGATAGCGAGGAGGATAGCTGTAGGCTGCAGGAAGATATTGATGGTCTGGTCAGATAGGCAGAAAAGTGGCAAATGGAATTCAACCTGGAGAAGTGTGAGGTGATGCATTTTGGGAGGTCAAACACTATAAGGAACACATGATTAATGGGAAAATACTGAGAAGTGTAGAGGAAGTAAGGGACCATGGAGTGAATGTCCACAGATCCCTGAAGATGGCAGGACAGGTCAATAAGATGGTTAAGAAGGCACATGGAATCCTTTCCTTTATTAGCCAAGGTATAGAGCAGGGAGGTTATGCTGGAACTGTATAATTCATTGGTTAGGCCGCAACTTGAGTACTGTGTGCAGTTCTGGTCACCTCATTACAAAAAGGATGTAATTGCACTAGAGAGGGTACAGAGGAGATTTACTAAGATGTTGCTAGGACTAGAAAAATGCAGCTATGAGGAAAGATTGGATAGGCTGGGGTTGTTCTCCTTGGAATAGAGAAGGCTGAGGGGAGATCTGATTGAAATGTACAAAAATTTGAGGGGCCTGGATAGATTGGAGGTGAAGGGTCTATTCACCTTAGCAGAGAGATCAGTGATGAGTGGGCATAGATTTAAAGTGATTGGTAGAAAAATTATAGGGCAGATGAGGAAACTTTTTTCACCCAGAGTGTGGTGATGGTCTGGAACTCACTGCCTGAAAGGGTAGTTGAGGCAGAGACCCTCAACTCATTCAAAAGGAGTCTGGATATGCACCTCAAGTGCCATAAGCTGCAATGCTATGGGCCAAATGCTGGAAGATGGGATTAGAATAGATGGATCGTTTTTCAGCCGACACAGACACGATGGGCCAAGTGGCTTCTTTTTCTGTGCCTTAAACTTTCAATGGTTCAAGATAGCAAGTAGCCAGTCGTGGCTGTGGGAGATAATCATAAGGCAGCATAAAAGAGGAAAGGCTCAGAGAACCCCTCATGCATTGGTACACAGTTGCCATTGCAAAGCTCCCTGAGCACTTGGACTGTGACATCTGGAACAATTACGGGGGTTAGTGTGCTGGCAGGGGTCATGGGGGAAAAAGAGAAGGGAGGGGTCCAAGAAGCTTTGACAGTCAAGCTGGCGTCAGAATTCCAATGAAAGGCATGAGGAAAGGTCATCAACCTGAAAAATTAACTCTGTTTCTCTCTCTGAAGGAGTAATTCATACCCAGAAATATTTTTTTCATTTGCAGCTTTGCTATTTTGTTCAAAAGAATCTGATCTCTTGTAATGAAGAACAGAAGCATAAATACCCCAAATAACAGAGAGGCAATCGCCCCTATCGCCCTACTTCAGGAGTAGTTAAATATTCTGAGCCAAGGTACTTTGTGATTCCGAATATAGTTCAACTTCTGATGTTAACCAGGATGGTAACAATCGGCTTGTGTGTTAGGGGAGGGGTGTTTGTTTGCTCTTAGTGCACTTATGGTCCAGTAAATGAGGATTTGTTTTTCTCCCGCAGCACCATCAAGTGCACATGCAACAATACACATGATAATTCATAACACATTAGAGCTTCAACACATTACAGCTAAGGCACAACTGAACAGTCAGTCAGGTAAAAAAGCAGTAATAGCGATGTTCGAGCACCTATTATCCCCTTCATTAGGCACATAAAGTGTTAGTTATCACATTCAGTGCATCTCTCCAGATGTGCAATGAGTAAACTGAAGGAGGGCACTATGGAGGACTCGAGCAGTGAGGCAATATGGGCAGAACTCAGAAATAGGAAGGGTGCGGTAACAATGTTGGGGCTGTACTACAGGCCTCCCAACAGCAAGCGTGAGATAGAGGTACAAATATGTAAACAGATTATGGAAAGATATAGGAGCAACAGGGTGGTGGTGATAGGAGATTTAAATTTTCCCAACATTGACTGGGATTCACTTAGTGTTAGAGGTCCAGATGGAGCAGAATTTGTAAGGAGCATCCAGGAGGGTTTTCTCGAGCAGTATGTAAATAGTCCAACTCGGGAAGGGGCCATACTGGACCTGGTGTTGGGGAATGAGCCCGGCCAGGTGGTTGACGTTTCAGTAGGGGACTACTTTGGGAATAGTGATCACAATTCCGTAAGTTTTAGAATACTCATGGACAAAGACGAGAGTGGTCCCAAAGGAAGAGTGCTAAATTGGGGGAAGGCCAACTATACCAAAATTCGGCAGGAGCTGGGGAATGTAGATTGGGAGCAGCTGTTTGAAGGTAAATCCACATTTGAAATGTGGGAGGCTTTTAAAGAGAGGTTGACTAGCGTGCAGGAGAGACATGTTCCTGTGAAAATGAGGGATAGAAATGGCAAGATTAGGGAACCATGGATGACAGGTGAAATTGTGAGACTAGCTAAGAGGAAAAAGGAAGCATACATAAGGTCTAGGAGGCTGAAGAAAGACGAAGCTTTGAAAGAATATCGGGAATGTCGGACCAATCTGAAACGAGGAATTAAGAGGGCTAAAAGGGGTCATGAAATATCTTTAGCAAACAGGGTTAAGGAAAATCCCAAAGCCTTTTATTCATATATAAGGAGCAAGAGGGTAACTAGAGAAAGGATTGGCCCACTCAAGGACAAAGGAGGAAAGTTATGCGTGGAGTCAGAGAAAATGGGTGAGATTCTAAACGAGTACTTTGCATCGGTATTCACCGAGGAGAGGGACATGACGGATGTTGAGGTTAGGGACAGATGTTTGATTACTCTAGGTCAAGTCGGCATAAGGAGGGAGGAAGTGTTGGGTATTCTAAAAGGCATTAAGGTGGACAAGTCTCCAGGTCCGGATGGGATCTATCCCAGGTTACTGAGGGAAGCGAGAGAGGAAATAGCTGGGGCCTTAACAGATATCTTTGCAGCATCCTTAAACACGGGTGAGGTCCCGGAGGACTGGAGAATTGCTCATGTTGTCCCCTTGTTTAAGAAGGGTAGCAGGGAAAATCCAGGTAATTATAGACCGGTGAGCCTGACGTCAGTGGTAGGGAAGCTGCTGGAGAAGATACTGAGGGATAGGATCTATTCCCATTTGGAAGAAAATGGGCTTATCAGTGATAGGCAACATGGTTTTGTGCAGGGAAGATCATGTCTTACCAACTTAATAGAATTCTTTGAGGAAGTGACAAAGTTGATTGATGAGGGAAGGGCTGTAGATGTCATATACATGGACTTCAGTAAGGCATTTGATAAGGTTCCCCATGGTAGGCTGATGGAGAAAGTGAAGGCGCATGGGGTCCAGGGTGTACTAGCTAGATGGATAAAGAACTGGCTGGGCAACAGGAGACAGAGAGTAGCAGTGGAAGGGAGTTTCTCAAAATGGAGACGTGTGACCAGTGGTGTTCCACGGGGATCCGTGCTGGGACCACTGTTGTTTGTGATATACATAAATGATTTGGAGGAAAGTATAGGTGGTCTGATTAGCAAGTTTGCAGACGACACTAAGATTGGTGGAGTAGTAGATAGTGAAGGGGACTGTAGGAGAATACAGCAGAATATAAATAGATTGGCGAGTTGGGCAGAGAAATGGCAGATGGAGTTCAATCAGGGCAAATGCGAGGTGATGCATTTTGGAAGATCCAATTCAAGAGTGAATTATGCAGTAAATGGAAAAGTCCTGGGGAAAATTGATGTACAGAGAGATTTGGGTGTTCAGGTCCATTGTTCCCTGAAGGTGGCAACGCAGGTCAACAGAGTGGTCAAGAAGGCATACGGCATGCTTTCCTTCATCGGACGGGGTATTGAGTACAAGAGTTGGCAGGTCATGTTACAGTTGTATAAGACTTTGGTTCAGCCACATTTGGAATACTGCATGCAGTTCTGGTCGCCACATTACCAAAAGGATGTGGATGCTTTGGAGAGGGTGCAGAGGAGGTTCACCAGGATGTTGCCTGGTATGGAGGGCGCTAGCTATGAAGAGAGGTTGAGTAGATTAGAATTATTTTCATTAGAAAGACGGAGGTTGAGGGGGGACCTGATTGAGGTGTACAAAATCATGAGAGGTATAGACAGGGTGGATAGCAAGAAGCTTTTTCCCAGAGTGGGGGATTCAATTACTAGGGGTCACGAGTTCAAAGTGAGAGGGGTAAAGTTTAGGGGGAATATGCGTGGAAAGTTCTTTACACAGAGGGTGGTGGGTGCCTGGAATGCATTGCCAGCGGAGGTGGTAGACGCGGGCACGATAGCGTCTTTTAAGATGTATCTCGACAGATACATGAATGGGCAGGAAGAAAAGAGATACAGACCCTTGGAAAATAGGCGACATGTTTAGATAGAGGATCTGGATCGGCGCAGGCTTGGAGGGCCGAAGGGCCTGTTACTGTGCTGTAATTTTCTTTGTTCTATGTTCTTTGTTCAATGATGGAGGGAGTAAGGTGTAAAAAGGCCTATTTTACAGACGCAGCCTTTGTGACTATTGTGGATGGCATAAGAAAGAAACAGAAGTGAGCTCTATTGGATGGATGTATAATCCACTCCTAAACAAAGAGTTCAGCAGGCAGTTAATGTGGGTTACGTAATCTGCTGTGCTTGTAAGCATGTGCAGTAGAAGGTCTCGAATTGGGAGTAAACTGCCATGGTGAACAACAAAGACCACTGCCAATTATGTTCCACTTTTACATGCTATGACTGTCAATAGCTTTACAGATCCACATGCATTCATTGGTAGAATTGTCTCACCAAGAAAGTTGATGTGGTTGACTGAATATTGAATTCCCCCTCTGAAACTGACCACAACTTCAGGATGCCGGGCATGTGCAGATTAATTGCAGAAATCCTGAACTTGTGATCTGACACTGACACAGGCGATGCTGTGGAACTCCCCCAGAACTGGCAATCATTGAAACCAGGGAGAACTACCCCTAATCCCACTGTCACATCGATGTTAAAAAACCCATAAAATGTTCCACGTTGTTCAATAATGCATAATTGAGTTTTTAACAGTGATGGTTTCACTAAAATTTGATGAACAACAGACTCGTCCTGAAAAATGTATTTTATAATCGGCGAGTGTTGTTAAATGATTAAATAGTAGATTTTTTAAGTTACTTTTTTTTAAAAAAGGTTTTCTCAGAATACTTTAGCTTCGACATTCCCATTTTGTTGAACCCAGCTAATGCTGCACTGTCGTAATGTTAAAACCAAGTGATTGTATATTTTGTGATCAAGTTACAGATGCATCAAGCAAGGTGGAAAGAGTTATGGATTGTGGAGGAAACCTGAGTTAGGGCTCTGTCACTGTTGGTGGAGTGGAGTACTGGCTCAGCTCATCTGTTACTTAAACCCTCTTCCATACCTTTGCTACCTCTAAACTCAACTATTCCTTTTTACTCCTTGCCAACCACACAGGTTCTACCCTTCGCAAACTTGAATTCATCCAAAACTCTGCTGCCCATATCCGAACTTGTACAGAGTCCCATTCATCCATCAACCCTGAGCTCACTGACCTACATTGGCTCCCATTGCAGCAACACCGCGATTTTAAAATCCTCCTCCTTGTTTTCAAATGCTTCTATGGCCTCAGCCCTCCCTATTTCTGTGATTTCCTACAGCCTTCTGAGATTTCTGCATTCCTCCATTTCTGGTCTCATGCACATCCTCTCTTTTAAACATTCAACTTTTGGTGGCTGTGCCTTCAGCTGTCTAGCCCCTAAGCTCTGGAACTGCCTCCCGAATCTTCTCTACCTCTCTAATCTCTCTCCTCTTTTCAGGGGCTCCTCAAGACCCTTTGAGCAAGCTTTCCTTCACCAGTCCTAATGGCTCCTTATGTGTCTCAGTGGGATATTTTGTTTGATAATGCTCCTGTGAAACACAATGGGATGTTTTACTATGTTAAAGGCACTATATAGATGTGAGGAGTTGTTATGTATTGAAAATAGGAAGAGAAAAGGGTGCAGGGATCTATGACTGGAGCAGATTGCAGACTCATTCAGTGCCAACAACATTCTGTACTTATTCATCAAGTAACTGGCTGAGAGTTACCATCACATTGAAGCTTCATCGATACAACTTGCTTTGATCTATTATTCCATTCCAACCCAAGTGATCATTCAGTCAGACTTGTTATATTGTAAAATTCTTCTGGTTTGCATCAATGTTCTGAGCTGTCATTCCCAGGAAACAAGAGAAATTACTGACATGTAAGTGATCAATATAATTGAACCTAGCAACTACTGCAGTAAAACTGAGAACACTTTTTTATCCTAATATCTGTTGTCTGCACAGCAGAGAAGATTCAGGGGAGATTTATAGAGACTGTCACACAGCCCCCCACCTGCCAAGAATGGGGCATAGATATTTCGCCACATGGGCATTACATTTTAAAATTGTTGCTGGGAAGGAAATAAGGCCTATTACAAGAGGTTATCAAGCCCTTGACTGGAAAGACATCTGCATAGTAACAGACAGTGCTTGGAAAGGACAAAGGGGCCACTCCCTACTCCAATTTCATCCACAATGGACTTTTGATTACCAGACATTGAAGGTGGAGAGGCTAGCATTCCAGGTTAATTGCTAAGATAGCCGAATACATAAACAGATGTGGTCAGACCAGTTTAGTCACATGACTAACTGGCTGTTGGAGTTTTTTTGAATTTGAACTTGCCACAGAGAATTTGAACTCAGAAAGCTACTTGCTCCTGGATTGAAAAGACCTCTCTCCTGCCTGCTCTAATCTCTTTCTCACAGATCTGAAAACAATTGAAGACACATGAACCCCGAGAGAGAAAAGTTTCCTACAGTGAACAAGGTTTAAGAAGAATACTGGGCCCCAACAAAAAGCAAGACCATATCTTCAATCAAGGACTACAGCAAGCTCGAAGCACAGCAACAAAAGCCCCTCCTCTGAGACTACTAGCATGGAGCACGGCGTCTATCCATAGGCATTAACCAAATTAGAGTTTAAGTTTAAGTTATAATAAATTTCACTTTTCTTCTTTAAACCTAAAAGGCCTGTTTGTGCTCATTTCTTTGCCTTATAATTGGAAAGAGGTGAACAAGGATTCACCAATGGGGAGCTCAAAACACAGTGTGTTTAAAAATTAAACCCTATTACAATAAGACCAGGTGAAGGCTGAAAGAGACCCCTAGACACCTTTCTCACCTGGTCATAACAAGACGTTTAAAATTACGAAGGGTTTTGATAGAGGAAATAACGAAAAACTGTTTCCTCTGGCAGATTCAGACAATACCAATTTAAGGCAATTGAGGAAAGAGCCAGAGGTGAAATAAGGAGATGTTTTTCTTCACTCAGAGCAATATTATGATCTGGAATGCACTGACAGAAAGGGTGGTGGTAGAAGATTCAATAATAAATTTCAAAAACAAATTGGACATATACTTGAAGGGGAGAAAATTGCAGAGCGACGGGGAAAGAGCAGGTGAGTCGGACTAATAGAATAGCTCTTTCAAAGAGCCATCATCGTCATGTTGGCCTGAATGGCCTCCTTCTGTTCTATAAGATTCAATGATCATTCTACTCCTGTTTTGAAACCTGAAGTTTCAAACACACGCAACATGAATCAACTGGCCAGGCCCATCATTCAGATAGTGGGAACTTACAAATGTGCACTGGGACACAAAATGTGAATGTTTATATCTGAGTTTGGGCTCCAAAATAATCTGTGCCTCAAAGGGGAAAAGAGTCTTTATTATGATCAGCATTCATGATTTCTCCCAATTATTACTAATATTTTTCCATTTGGGAAATTGCTTAAGCTCTATGGTTATGCTGTCACTTTCACTTATGTCACATGCATATCATAAAGCACATAAGAGCTAACTATCCTCTAATTAAATGTTCTATTATTACATTGAGAAGAAATACATTATACTGATATTTGAAGTCTTTGTACAGAGTTTGATCAACTTTTTAAAACTCATTTGGCATGGGGATGTTAAGCTGATATCACAAGGAACTGGAGGAGTGTTGTATCTAATTAAAATACTTTGTCACAGAGCTGGTCTTCCAGGTGGTAACTAGTCAAAGGAGTTTGCCATCTGCAGAGGAATTTTAATCATGATCTTTTGGATTTTCGACCATCTGTACAGTCCGGATGTCTGGACCCTCTACAGGAGGCAGCACCAGTGGTAATCACAAGGATCTTCATTGATAGCAATTCTTCATCTCCAACAGCTGTAGAGCTGCAGAAGACACAGTGGCCAGCAGGGAAGTAAGCCAAACTGAAATAAAATAAAAGACCCTTTGCAGTTTACTTCATAATGTCTCTTGTGTAAACATAAGTATAAAACTAACACAAGAAAATAGATCATTCATTTTTAATTTCTAATCCGAGCAATCAGTTTAATAAAGCTAAGGGAAAGAAAGAAAGAACTCACATTTCCATAGCACCTTTCACATCCTCAGGACATTCCAAAGTGCCTTACGGCCAATAAGTCACTGTTGTAAAAGCAAAATACTGCAGATGCTGGAAATCTGAAATAAAAACAAGAAATGCTGGAACCACTCAGCAGGTCTGGCAGCATCTGTGGAAAGAGCAGCAGAGTTAACGTTTCGGGTCAGTGACCCTTCTTCGGAACTGACAAATATTTAAAATGTCACAGGTTATAAGCAAGTGAGGTAGGGGTGGGGCAAGAGATAACAAAGGAGAAGGTGTAGATTGGACAAGGCCACATAGCTGACCAAAAGGTCACGGAGCAAAGGCAAACAATATGTTAATGATGTGTTGAAAGACAAAGCATTAGTACAGATTAGGTATTAATGGACTGAATATTGAACAGCAGCAAGTGCAAACATGAAAAAAACAGTGGGTAAGCAAACTGAACAAACTAAGATGAAATGAAATAAATGCAAAAAAAGGTTGTAAAAAATGTTAAAAAGAAAAAAAGAAGAAAAAAGAAAAAACAATTAAAAATGAAAGTAAAATGGGGTGCTGTCATGCTCTGAAATTATTGAACTCAATGTTCAGTCCGGCAGGCTGTAGTGTGCCTAATCAGTAGATGAGATGCTGTTCCTCGAGCTTGTGTTGATGTTCACTGGAACACTGCAGCAATCCCAGGACCGAGATGTGAACATGAGAGCAGGGGGGAGTGTTGAAATGGCAAGCAACCAGAAGCTCATGGTCCTGCTTGTGGACTGAGTGGAGGGGTTCCGCAAAGTGATCACCCAGTCTGCGCTTGGTCTCCCCAGTGTAGAGGAGACCACATTGTGAGCAGCGAATACAGTATACTACATTGAAAGAAGTACAAGTAAATCGCTGCTTCACCTGAAAGGAGTGTTTGGGGCCTGGGATAGTGAGGAGAGAGGAGGTAAATGGGCAGGTATTACACCTCCTGCGATTGCAGGGGAAGGTGCCATGGGACGGGGACGAGGTGGTGGGGGTAATGGAGGAGTGGACCAGGGTGTCGCGGAGGGAATGATCCCTTCGGAATGCTGACAGGGGAAGGGAGGGGAAGATGCGTATGGTAGTGGCATACCATCCATGACGGTGCTTCTGGTATGACCTCCTTTTTCCTCAACTGAGGATTCCCCCCCACTGTTGTTGACAGGGCCCTCAACCGTGTCCGTCCCATTTCCCGTACCTTTGCCCTCAACCCTTCCCCTCCCTCCCAGAACCGTGACAGGGTTCCCCTTGTCCTCACTTTCCACCCCATCAGCCTCCATATCCAAAGGATCATCCTCCACCATTTCCACCACCTCCAGCGTGATGCCACGACCAAACGCATCTTCCCCTCCCTTCCCCTGTCAGCATTTCAACACTCCCCCCTGCTCTCATGCTCACATTTCTGTGCTGGGATTGCTGCAGTGTTCCAGTGAACATCAACGCAAGCTCGAGGAACAGCATCTCATTTACCGATTAGGCACACTACAGCCTGCCGGACTGAACATTGAGTTCAATCATTTCAGAGCATGACAGCCCCCCATTTTACTTTCGTTTTTAGTTGTTTTTTCTTCTTTTTTTCTTCTTTACATTTTTTACAACCTTTTTTTGCATTTATTTCATTTCATCTTAGTTTGTTCAGTTTGCTTACCCACTGTTTTTTTTTCATGTTTGCACTTGCTGCTGTTCAATATTCAGTCCGTTAACACCTTTTCTGTACTAATGCTTTGTCTTTCAACACATCACTAACATATTGTTTGCCTTTGCTCCATGACCTTTTGGTCAGCTATGTGGCCTTGTCCAATCTACACCTTCTCCTTTGTTATCTCTTGCCCCACCCCCACCTCACTTGCTTATAACCTGTGACATTTTAAATATTTGTCAGTTCCGAAGAAGGGTCACTGACCTGAAACGTTAACTCTGCTTCTGTCTCCACAGATGCTGCCAGACCTGCTGAGTGGTTCCAGCATTTCTTGTTTTTATTTAAGTCACTGTTGTATTGTAGGAAACACAGCAGCCAATTTGCACATAACAAGGTCCCACAAACAGCGATGTGATAATGGTCAGATAACCTGATTTTTTCTGATGGTGTTCATTGAGGGATAAATATTGGCCTGGACACCGGGGCGATCTCCTCTGCTCTTCTTCAAAATAGTGCCATGGGATCTTTTTGGTCGACATGACGAGGTAAACAGGGCTTCTGTGTAATGTCACATCTGAAAGATCTCCGACAGGGATGGGCAATAAATACGGGCCTAGCCAGTGACGCCAACATCCCATGAATGAATAAAAAAGAAAGTTCAGCACTCCCTCAGTACTGCATTGGGAGTGTCAACATAGATTATGTACTCAGGTCCCTGGAGTGGGACTCCTTCACTGAAAATAAATAATGGAATTGTAAATCAATTGTTGGCCATATTCATGTACCATGCTCCTCTCTGTACCTTTTCTGCACTGAAAAACTGGCTGCAGAGTTTTGAAAGGGCAAATCCATAAGGATTAATGGCATATTGAGTGAATTAAGAAAGAATTTGTACGTATATAACCATTGCACTATAATCGCTCTGGGTGTTATATTTATGTCACAGTGCAGCACAGATTCAGCTTTACTGTCTCTCGGCCAATCAATATTTGAAGACTACCAGTTAAATAATTCAATGGAGTCTTGGAGGACATATCCACATGGCAGAATTGCCCAGGCATTTTATACTGCCTCATGAAGCCTGCCAATGGCCTGTTCCAGTGTTCTGGGGCTGGGGTGAGGGAAAGGATCACTGGTCTTTTTGGAGGACAGTAGGCCTAAGTTGAATAATGGAAATGCAAGGATGCATAAATATTCAGGAATTCTGCTTTGTTTTCTTTTTGTGAACTTGGAGTAGTTATGTAAAAGTTCCCCTTAATAAATTAAATGTTTGGGTGGAGTCCATGGTGGGCTAGGTTGTACATGGTCCACAGAAATGAACTTGATGGGGCAAACTTTCCTTTTCTTCATCCCTTGGGCTTGTTATGTTTTTGTAAGCACTTGTGGCATGGTCTAATTAGTGCTAGGCCATATGCAAGGAAGTAGGAACTGGCAACAAATTATAAATATTCTATAATCAATCATTAATTTCCCAATTCCCATAAGTATTTTGGTTTTGCTCCAAAATAGTATATTCCAATCAGTTGTTACAGCACAAATCCTTTGTTATGGTGCACTGCAGCATAAACATAATACCCAGGGCGATTATCTTCTTCTTCTTCTTTGGGCTCCTTGTCTTGAGAGACAATGGTTGAGCGCCTGCAGGTGGTCAGTGGTTTGTGCAGCAGCGTCTGGAGTGGCTATAAAGGCCAATTCTAGAGTGACAGACTCTTCCACAGGTGCTGCAGATAAAATTGGTTGTCGGGGCTGTTACACAGTTGGCTCTCTCCTTGCACTTCTGTCTTTTTTCCTGCCAACTGCTAATTCTCTTTGACTCGCCACACTTTAGCCCCGCCTTTATGGCTGTCCACCCTAGCGGACGCCCTAGTACAATGATTATATACATACAAATTCTTTCTTAATTCACTGAATACGCCATTAATGCCACAAGTGGATATGCACAACTTACTTGTATTTGCAATGTCCATTAGTTGTTTACTGTCCCTTATACAAGACATGAATTTCACATTCACTCTCCTCTCTGTGACCCCTGGATGCCTACATAAGAACATATGAGGTGCTGGATGCAACAAGAACAAGGTCTATCTGTTTCGCCTTCTACCATCCTGGCAGTTGCATAATAAAATGATAATGCAGACCTTGACTATTCATAACAATTAATCTCTATCAATTAGTCTACAAGTGAACCAGACAGGAGGGGAAGAAAACCATAGTGGTGGAGAGCCTGGGAACCATAGATCCAAAGTCACCTGATCCTCCCAGGCATGCTACCCTTACCACATGACGCAGTACATATGCAGTATGTGGTGTATTACAGCCCCAAAAAATCCTGATTTAATTCTTGATTTATGCTGTTATCCTTTCTCAGTTCAAGTACTGGTGAATTTGCCTAAAAAGGCCTCAGTAGGTTAGGGGAGGCAAGGGTGGACATCAGCTGGAGTTCCTGCTCTTTATTGTAATTCAGTCATCCACTCCTGTAAGTGTATGAATGTGGTCTCCAGGTGACAGCAGGAGTGAACTTAGCTATGATAGAAATGTCTGCCAGCTTTCAGTATGGCTCAATAGTGGTTCTGTGTCCTCTGAGTCAGACAGTTGTGGATTCAAGTCCGATCTAATATTTCTGCATCTAATCTGGGTGGAACCTCCATGCAGCAGTAGGGAGTTCAAGATACTGTTCTTTGGAAGACATGTTAAATTGAGGCTCCATACGCATATCAAAGATCCCATGGTATTATTTTATGAAGAGCTGACAGCTGTCTGAGTGTCCTGGCTGAAATACATGCCCAACCAGCAAGAACAAAACAGACTGATTTGTCATTTACCTCAATGCTATTTGTGGGACCATGCCTCATACAAATTGGCAGTCCCATTTGACTACTAAGTAAGAATAATATCAATGACTATGAATCACTTTTGACGATCCCGCGCTTGCGAAAGTTGCGAGATAAATCTACACAGTAAAATAGCTACTTGGGTGAGGTGTCAAAAAACTGCTGGTATCTGTGGAACCATACGCAGGACTGAGTCACTAGGCTGGATTTTAAGCGCCAGCTGCCGCTTTTAGCAGCAGGTGAGAAAAATGGCAGCCCACACGCGCAGGCCGCATGCCGCCGAGCTGCCGCAATCTACCGCACAGTGGCTTATTTAAATACCTGGGTTGGGCCGCCCCCCCCCCAGTTAAGTGGAGGGGCGGGCTCTTTGGTGCTGGCAATGGCACTAGCTGCCTCTGCACAGGCGCAGGCACCATTTTTAAAGCGCAGTCAGCCATGTCGGTTGATTTAAATTTTTTAAGACATACCCACCACACCCCCCCCACTATAACAATTCTATCACCCCATTCCCACGTCCCAATTACAATAGCATTAAGTATTTACCCTTACACCCCCAAAAAACACAACTTAAAAAGATGGCCTTCTCCCGCCCAACAAAGTTCACAGTTCACCCCTTGCCACCATTCCCTAGATTGATGATGATAATTTGACCCCATTCCCCAACCCCCGCACTAAAAATCTTACATTCCCCACTTCCCTACCCGTGTTACGCCTGCTTTCCCCAGACAGGGAAGTGAAGGCACGGGAGTGCCGGATGCCGCTCTGAAGATCACAGCGGGCCCATAAGAAGGCAGGTAAGTATTTTGTAATGTATTCAATTTATTTATGAACATATTAAATACAGGTCCCATTGCCCAGCGATGGAGAGGCCATCATGGAGCCTTGCTGCTGCCAGGAAGATCAGGCCTGGCCCTCCGGGCGTCAGGCTCCATGGTGGCCCGCTGCCAGAATGTTCTTTTGGCACTACCCCATCCCCCCCACCACGGAGACTGACATCGGGGGCCCTGTAAAATCTAGCCCACTGTCTTTAGGAATGGAAAAGAAAAAAATCTCAAAAGAAATCATGCTCTCTGTAAATATTTCTCCACCTACCTATAGAAGGTACAATGAAGAGAATAAGAGCTTGCTAATGTCTAATTGATATATCTTAGGCACGAAATTCATGTGCCCCAATTTTTGGGCATTGGGCCGTGATATGGTGCTTGCCCGTGTCCATTCAGATTGAAGTGAGTAAGGGTCAAAATTCATCTACCTGCTTCAACTGGATGATTTTGGCGCTAGGTCCTACACCTCCAGCATTACCCTCTTCTTCTCAATGTTGCCAGTGAGCTCTGGAAGTGACAGCAGTATTGTTGCAGACCACGTGGTACAGGCAGCCTGCTGTATCCTAAAGGCAGGCTGTCTCTTAAAGGGAAGCTGCACAAAAGATTGCTGCAATGGAACTTCTTGCAGACTGAGCATTAGGCCAGACAGAGGGATCCAGACTGACGGATGAGGAGAGACGTCATAGTTCCTTGGGGTGGGGGCAGGAAACCCTCAAGGACCACCCTCGGAAGGGAGTGGGAACAAGTGGTCAAGAAGGTCAACTCCTGGAGTCTGGACCCAAGCATATGGTGGCAGTGACACAAGAGGTCTAATGACCTCACATGGGTGGTAAATGTCAGTGGGTGCATCGTCACATGACATCTCCTACCCGCAGTGCACCAGCCTCTCATACTACTTAGCACACCACACCCCTATCACTAACCCAGCAGCACTCCCTGGCACTTAAGACTTTCACCTAGCAGCCAGTTACTCCAACCCATCCTCACACACTGCCAGCCTCAAATCTACCTCTCATTGGCTCCATATTGGTCCAAATATTCAGTAGTGGCAGGCACATCACAGGCCCAAACACTGGGCTGGATCTTCTAAGTGGTGGGCAACAAAAATGTAGAGGCCGCGCACCACCATGGGGCTGCAATCTTCCTTGTTGCGGCCCAGGATAGTGAGCCGGTCGGGCCACACTGCAGCCACCCCCCCCCAAATCATGTGGAGGGGGCGGACTCTGCGACACCAGCAACAGCATCAGGTACCTGTGCACAGGCGCTGGCGCATTTTTACAGAACAGCCAGCCCCACTGGCTCATTTAAATTTTTAATGTGCTAACCACACCACCCCCCACAATGTATCGCTGAAAAATCTATCTTCCCTCACCCCGCAACTGCACTAAAAATCATAAGATCCCCCCTTGCCCACCACGGTGGCACCTGCTTTCCCTGGACGGGAAAGTGAAGACACGTGAGTGCCAGCCGCTGCTCAGAAGATCCCGGGAAGAAGGTAAGATTGCAGCGAATGGCATTTAAATCTCTTCATTATCTTTATTTAAATACGTTAAGCCGGGTCCCATTGCCCAGTGGCGGGCGGGGCCAACACGGAGCCGCACCGCCACTGGGTAGATCAGGCCTGGCAGTGACGGCATCAGGCTCGGTGGCAGGCTGCTGCTGGAACGATCTTTCAGCTCCCCCCACCACGGATCCCATCAGGAGCTCAATAAAATCCTGGCCATAGTACGATACAACCACTGTCATTTTGTCCTCTTTCTTGCAGGACATGGTGGCACACAATAGAGGGGAGCAGAACCAGTGGGTGACAAGATTGCCTGCATCTCCTGAGTCCAACAGAGGAGATGACTCTCAATATCATGGTGCCAGCTGCGACAGTGCCCACAGCATCCAATGTCACTGAGAACATTGAGGATGATGGCATTTTCCTCACTTCTGAACTCCCAGCGCACCCTCATTCTGGCATCTGGGAAGCTGATGATGTAATCATGGACTTCTTGCTTCCCACCTCACCTTTTTTCCTCACAACAACCCTCTGAGTTCCTACTTTTAGACATCCAAGAACTGCCCAGCCACAGGGACCCCTGGAGGGGTAAAGAGAGCAATAATACTGATGAAAAGACCCTGTGACTTGATCTGACATTTGCAGCCACTAGCTCAGACACTGGCACTGTAGATACCTTGGAGGCTAGTAAAGAGTTGGAATCAGTACATTGTGAGCCACCGGGCATCAGTGGGCTGCAACTCAGTCAGGCTGAAAGGGTGGTTCATTTGACAGCTCACTAGAGTACTGCTGCAGAGGTGACAGAGGAGCACCTCAATGGGGCAGCATACAGGAGAAGAGCACTGAATGGGCATGCACACTAAGGTGCTGCGTGCATTGGCTGGCCTGTCAGATAGCCTCTTGTCACTGGCAAGCAACACGGAGGAGTTCAGCTTCAACTTGGCAGAGGGCATGGGACGGAGCTTGCCCTCTCCATAGCCTCTGTTCCGTCTCAGATTTCTGGGGCATTGGGACTGGTTCTGGGGAAGGTGGGACCTGTACAAGCAGGACGGTCTGCACCTGAACAGGACTGGTACAAATATCCTTGCAGAAAGGAATGATAGTGCTGTTGGGGATGGTTTAAACTAGCTTGGCAGGAGGATGGGAACCTGAGCGCAGTCTTAGGTCGGACAACTTCAGAGCAGGGAACAGGAGGCAGATACTTAGTGAGTGACTCTGAAAGACAGAAGAAGCAAAAGTTAAAAAGTATGCAGTACAGGAACTTGGCAGTGTTAAAGGGTATTTATTTAAATGCAAGGAGTATAATAAAAATGCCTAGGGCACCGATAGACGCATGGCAACATGATATTGTTGCTATAATAGAAACTTGGCTTAAGGAGGAGCAAGAATGGCAATTCAGCATCCCTGGATATAGAGTTTTCAGGCGGGATAGAGAGGGAGAATAAAAAAGGAGGGGGTGTAGCATTATTAGTAAAGGAATCAATAACAGCTTTGAGGAGGGATGATAGGCTAAATGAATCATCAAATGAGGCCATATGGGTGGAGCTCAGAAATAAAAAAGGAGCAGCCACACTATTAGGAGTGTACTATAGACCCCCAAATTGTGAGGGGTAGGCAAATGTCTGACTGCAAAAACTATAGGGCAATAATAGTTGGGGATTCCAACTACCCCAATATCAACTGGGACACAGGGTGAAGGGCACAGAGGGGACAAAATTCTTGAACTATGTTCAAGAGAATTTTTTTCACCAGCAGGTAACAAGCCCATCGAGAGGGGGCACAGTTCTAGATTTAGTCTTCAGTAATGAAGCTGGGCAAGTGGGGGAAGTAACAGTGGGTGACCATTTTGAAGATAGTGACCATAATACAGTTAGTTTTAGCATAATCATGGAAAAGGACAAAGATAAAACAGGAGTAAAAGCTCTAAATTGGGGGAAGGCAAATTTTAAGAAACTGATAGGTGACCTGGCGAAAGTGGACTGGATATAGCTACTTGAATGAAAATCTGTGGCAAACCAGTCGGAGGCATTCAAAATCAAGATACTACAGGCACAGTGTAGGCATGTCCCCACAAAGATAAAGTGTGGTACTGCCAAATCTAGAGCCCCCTGGTTATCTAAAAGCCTATAGGGTAAGTTAAAGCAGAAAAAGAAAGCTTATGACAATCACATAAATCTTAATACTTTAGAAAGCCAAGAGTAGTATAGAAAGTACAAGGGTGAAGTAAAAAAGGAAATTAGAAAAGCAAAGAGAGGACATGAAAAATTATTGGCAGGTAAAATCAAGGAAAACCCAAAGATGTTTTATCAGTACATTAAGAGCAAGAGGATAACTAAGGAAAGAGTAGGGCCTATCAGAGATGTACAGGGAAACTTATGCATAGATGCAGAAGATGTGAGCAGGGTCCTTAATGAGTTTTTTGTCCCTGTCTTTACAAAGGAGAAGTTGATGTAGACATTGTAGTTAAAGAGGAGGAGTGTGAAATATTAGATACGATAAGCAGAATGAGAGAGGAAGTACTAGAGGGTCTGACATACTTGAAAGTGGATAAACCACCAAGGCCAGATGGATTGCATCCCAGGTTGTTAAAGAAAGCCGAGCATGAAATAGTGGATGCGCTGAGGATTATCTTCAAATCCTCACTAGATACAGGCGAGGTGTCAGACGATTGGGGGTCTGCGAAAGTTGTACCATTGTTTAAAAAGGGTGAGAGGGATAGGCCAGGTAATTATTGGCCAGTCAGTCTGACCTCAGTGATGGGTAAATTGTTAGAATCTATTCTGAGGGACAGGATAAACTGCCACTTAGAAAGGCACGGATTAATCAGGGATAGCCAGAATGGATTTGTTAAGGAAAGGTCATGTCTTACTAACTTAATTGAGTTTTTTGAGGAAGTAACAAGAAGGATGAATGAGGGCAGTGCAGTGGATGTGGTCTACATGGACTTTAGTAAGGCATTTGACAAGGTCCCACATGGCAGACTGGTCAGTAAAATGAAAGACCATGGGATACAGGGAAATGTGGCAGATTGGATTCAGAATTGGCTCAGGGACAGGAAACAAAGGGTAGTAGTCGATGGATGTTTTTGTGAATGGAAAGCTATTTCCAGTGGTGTTCCACAGGGCTCAGTGTTGGGTCCCTTGCTGTTTGTGGTATATATTCATGATTTGTACTTACATGTGGGAGGCATGATTGGGAAATTTGCTGATGACACAAAAATTGGCTGTGTAGTTGATAGTGAAGAGGATAACCGTAGACTCCAGGAAGATACCAATGGTTTGGTTGAGTGGGTGAAAAAGTGGCAAATGGAATTCAATCCAGAAAGTTGTGAGGAAATGCACTTGCGGAGTGCAAATTAAGCGAGGGAATACACAATAAACAGGAGGATATTGAGAGGGGTAGAAGAAGTGAGAGACCTTGGAGTGCATGTCCACAGGTCCCTGAAGGTGGCAGGACAGGTAGATAGAGTGGTGAAGAAGACATATGGAATGCTTTCCTTTATTGGCCAAAGGTATAGAATTCAAAAGCAGGGATGTAATGATGGAACTGTATAAACACTGGTTAGGCCACAGTTGGAGTATTGTGTACAGTTCTGGTCACCATATTACAGAAAGGACATAATTGCTCTGGAGAGAGTACAGTGAAGATTTACAAGAATGTTGCCAGGGCTCAAAAGTGGCAACGATGAGGAAAGATTGGATAGGGTAGGGTCGTTTTCCTCAAAACAGAGGAGGCTGAGGGGTGACTTAATAGGGGTGTAAAAAATTATGAGGGGCCCAGATAGAGTAGACAGGAATGACCTGTTTCCCCTAGTAGAGAGGTCAATTACCAGTGGGCACAGATTTAATATGATTGGTAAAAGAATTAGATGGGACATCATGAAAAACTTTTTCATCCAGAGCGTGATAGGTGTCTGGAATTCACTGCCAGGAATGGTGGTGGCGGCAGAAACCCTCAATTCATTTAAAAGGTACCTGGAAATGCACCTGAACTGCTGTAACCAGCAAGGCTATCGATCAGTTACTGGAATGTGGGATTAGATTCGGCGGCTAGTTTTTTTTTGGCCGACATGGACACAACGGGCTGAATGGCCTTCTTCTGTGCCGTAATTTATCTATGGTTCTATGGTCTCCTGTCTCCCTGTTGGAGCCTTTGCGTGGACTGGTTACCTAGTCCTCGGACATACCTGTGAGGATTTTGCAACACTCTCTGGCAAATAGACCAAAACACCTGCAAAAACACTGCATAGTACTTTCATAGTGTTATAGAGAGTCAAAGTCATTATGGAGGCCATTCAGCCCATCGAGTCCATGCTGGCTCTCTGTAGAGCAATCTAATCAGTTCCATTCCCTGCTCTGTTCCCATAGCCCTGAAGGTTTATTTCCCTCAAGGTCCCATCCAATTTCGTTTTGAGGTCTTTCATCATCCTCCCACCCTCACGAACAATGCTCCCAAAACTCCATCACTGGGGCCTGCCTCACTGGCCTCGGTGACCCCAACCACTCACCTCTCCCGGGGTGTTCTCCAGTCCTTGGAATTGCCATGCCTCCTGCAGTACCGGAAGCGGCCACCGCTCCGATTGGCTGGCAGTTCTGGAGGCGTGAGCGTGTCCCTTAAAGAGACGGCGGGCAGGTAAGTACCTGCCCGCCGTGTGATAGCCAGCTTCTCATCACACAGGGATCCAATGGAGGGCTGAGGCGGCGGCCTCCTCTGTCTTAGAAACATAGAAACATAGAAAATGAGAGTAGGAGTAGGCCCTTCGAGACTGCTCCACCATTCAATATGATCATGGCTGATCATCCAACTCAGTAACCTGTTCCCACTTTCCCCCCATATCCTTTGATCCCTTTCGCCCCAAGAGCTATATCTAACTCCTTCTTGAAAACATACAATGTTTTGGCCTCAACTGCTATCTGTGGTAGCGAATTCCACAGGCTCACCACTCTCTGGGTGAATAAATTTCTCCTCATCTCAGTCCTGAAAGGTTTACCCCGTATCCTTAGACTATCAACCTTGGTTCTGGATTCCCCCACCATTGGGAACATCCTTCCTGCATCTACCCTGTCAAGTCCTGTTCGAATTTTATAGGTTTCTATGAGATCCCCCCTCACTCTTCTGAACTCTAGCAAATATAATCCTAACTGACTCAATCTCTGCTCATACGTCAGTTCCGCCATCCCAGGAATCAGTCTGGTAAACCTTCGCTGCACTCCCTCCACAGCAAGAACATCCTTCCTCAGATAAGGAGACCAAAACTGCACATAAAATTCCAGATGTGGCCTCACCAAGGCCTGCATATCATTGAATCATAGAGAGATACAGCACTGGAACATGCCCTTTGGCCCACTGTGTCAGTGCTGACCATCAACCACCCATTTATACTAATCCAACATCAATCCCACATTCCCTCTACCTACACTAGGGGAAATTTACAATGGCCAATTTCCCTATTAATCTGCAAGTCTTTGCTGTGGGAGGAAACCGGAGCACCCGGCAGAAACCCACACGGTTACAGGGAGAACTTGCAAACTCCGCACAGGCAGTACCCAGAACCGAACCCAGGTCGCTGGAGCTGTGAGGCTGCAGTGCTAACCACTACGCAAGACATCCCTGCTCCTGTATGCGAATCCTCTCGCTATGAAGACCAACATACCATTTGCCTTTTTTACCGCCTGTTGCACCTGCATGCTTACCTTCAGCGACTGGTGTACGAGAACACCCAGGTCTCACTGCATATTCCCCTCTCAGTTTATAGCCATTCAGATAATAATCTGCCTTCCTGTTTTTGCTACCAAAGTGAATAACTTCACACTTATCCACATTACACTGCATCTGCCATGCATTAGCCCACTCACTCAACTTGTCCAAATCACCCTGAAGACTCTCTGCATCCTCCTCACAACTCACCCTCCCACCCAGTTTTGTGTCATCTTCAAATTTGGAGATATTACATTTAGTTACCTCATCTAAATCATTACTGTATATTGTGAATAGCAGGGGTCCTAGCACAGATCCCTGTGGTACCCCACTCGTCACTGCCTGCCATTCAGAAAAAGACCCATTTATCCCTACTCTTTGTTTCCTGTCCGCCAACCAATTTTCTATTCATCGCAATACACTACCCCCAATCCCATGCGCTTTAATTTTACACACTAATCTCTTATGTGGGACTTTGTCGAAAGCCTTCTGAAAGTCCAAATAAACCACATCCACTGGCTCCCCTTCAGCAACTCTACTAGTTACATCCTCAAAGAATTCTAGTAGATTTGTCAAGCATGATTTCCCTTTCGTAAATCCATGCTGATTCTGTCCGATTCTGTCACTGTTCTCTAAGTGCTCTGCTATAAAATCTTTGATAATGAACTCTCGAATTTTCCCCACAACTGATGTCAGGCTGACTGGTCTATAATTCCCTGTGTTCTCTCTAACTCGCTTTTTAAATAGTGGGGTTACATTAGCTACTCTCCAATCTGTAGGAACTGTTCCAAAGTCTATAGAATCTTGGAAGATGACCACCAATGCATCTCCTATTTCTAGGGCCACTTCCTTAAGTATTTTGTGATGTTGATGATCAGGCCCTGGGGATTTATCAGCCTTCAGTCCAATCAATTTCCCCAACACCATTTCTCTCCTAATACTAATTTCCTTCAGTTCCTCCCTCTCACTAAGCCCTGTGTTCCCCAACTTTTCTAGTATGATATTTGTGTGCTCCTTTGTGAAGACAGAACCAAAGTATGTATTTAGTTGGTCAGCCATTTCTTTGTTCCCCTGTTTCTGACTGTAGGGGACCTACATTTGTCTTCTGCAATCTTTTTCTCTTTACATATCTATAAAAACTTTTACAGTCAGTTTTTATGTTCCCCGCAAGCTTACTCATAGAGTCATACAGCACCAAAACAGGCCCTTCGGCCCACCGAGTCTGTGCCAACCATCAACCACCTATTATACTAATCCTACATTAATCCCATTTACCCACTCACATCCCCACCTTCCCTCAATTCTCCTGCCATCTACCTACACTAGGGGCAATTTTATATAATGGCCAATTTACCTATCAACCCGCAAGTCTATGGCATATGGGAGCAAACTGGAGCACCCAGAGGAAACCCAAGCGATCACAGACAGAACTTACAAACTCCGCACATTCAGAACCAAACCCGGGTCGCTGGAGCTGTGAGGCTACGGTGTTCTCGTATTCTATTTTCCCCTTCTTAATCAATCCCTTGGTCCTCCTTTGCTGAATTCTAAACTGCTCCCAATCCTCAGGTCTGTTGTTTTTTTCTGGTGAATTTGTTTGCCTCTTCCTTGGATCTAATGCTATCTCTAATTTCCCTTGCAAGCCATGGTTTGGCTATCATTCCCATTTTACTTTTTCACCAGACAGGAATAAACACTTCATTCAATAAAGAATTGTTGCAGTTGATCCATGCACTCTTTGAATGTTTGCCGTTGCCTATCCACTGTCATCCCTTTAAGTAACGTTTCCCAATCCATCATAGCCAACTCGCGCCTCATACCTTCGTAGTTTCCGTTATTAAGATTCAGGACCCTACTCTCAGAATCAATTACATCACTCTCCATCTTGAGGAAGAATTCTATCATATTATGGTCGCTCATCCCCAAGGGGTCTCACACAACTATATTGTCAATTATTCCTCTCTGATTACACAATACCCAGTCTAGGATGGCCTGTTCACTAGTTAGTTCCTCAACATATTGGTCCAGAAAACCATCCCGTATACACTGCATGAATTCCTCCTCTATGGTATTGTGACTAATTTGATTTGCCCAATCTATATGCAGATTAATATCACCCATAATTACAGATGTTCCTTTATCGCATGCGTCTCTAATTTCACAACATCACCACTACAGTTTGGGACTCTATATACAACCCACACTAACGTTTTTTGCCCCTTAGTGTTTCTCAACTCTACCCATACAGATTCCAAATCGTCAGAGCTAATATCCTTCCTCACTATTGCGTTAATTTCCTCTTTAACCAGCAATGCAACTCCACTGCTTTTTACTTATTGTCTGTCATTCTTAAATACTGAATACCCCTGGATGTTCATTCCCAATCCCTGGTCACTTTGCAGCCATGTCTCCGTAATCCTGACTAAATCATAGTTGTTTACATTATTTGCGCGATTAATTCATCTACTTTATTGCGAATGCTCCACATGTTAAGGCTCAAAGCCTTCAGGCTTGTCTTCTTCACATTACTTGTCCCCTTCCCACTATTTTTAACTGTGGCCCTGTTTGATTATGGCCTTTGATTTCTCTGCCTATCACTTTTCTTATTCCCCTTACTGTCTTTTGTTCTTGTCTTTGATTCCCCCCTACTCTGACACCTTGCAAAGGTTCCCATGCCCCTGCCATTTTAGTTTGAACACTCCCCAACCACTCTAGCAAATACTCCCCCGAGGACATCAGTCCCATCCTGCCCAGGTGTAACCCGTCTAGTTTGTACTGGACCCACCTACCCCAGAACCGGTCCCAATGCCCCAAGAAGCTAAAACCCTCCCCCTCACACCATCTCTTCAGCCACGTATTCATCCGATATATCCTGCTACTTCTACTCTGACTAGCACGTGGCACTGGTAGTAATCCTGAGATCACTACCTTTGAGGTCCTACTTTTCAACTTGCTTCCTAGCTCCCTATATTCTGCATTTAGCACCTCATCCTTTTTTTTACTTATGTTGTTTGTACCAAGATGTATCACGACCACTGGCTGTTCACCCTCCCCCTTCAGAATGTCCTGTAACCGCTCTGAGACATCCTAGACCCGAGCACCAGGGAGGCAACATACCATCCTGGAGTCTCGTTAGCTGCCACCGAAACGTCTATCTATTCCCCTTACAATTGAATCCTCTATAACTATTGCATTCCCACACTTTTTATTCCTCCCCTGTGCAGCAGAGCCAACCGTGGTGCAACAAATTGGGCTGTTGCTCCTTTCTCCTGAGAGACCATTCCCCCCAACTGTATCCAAAGCAGCATACCTGTTTTGCAGGGGAATAGCCACAGGAGATTCCTGAACTGCCTGCCTAGTCCTCTTGCTCTGCCTGGTGGTCACCCATTCCCTTCCTGCCTGTGGGGTCTGAGCCTGCGGTGTGACCACATCTCTATATGTGCTATCTACGACAGGCTCAGCCTCGTGGATGCTCCGCAGTGTCCCCAGCCACCGCTCCAGCTCTGAAACCCGGGCTTCTAGGAGCTGCAGCTGGAGACATTTCCTACACACTTGCTGGTCCTGGGCACTGGAATTGTTCCCGGCCTGCCACTGGGACCTCCGTCACTGGAATAAAATACGGCCCAACGTTTTCAGGTGCATGCAGGGGATGCAGCTGGGTATATTCGTATCATTGAAGAACATTGTGCGGGCTGTTCCCGAGGAAGTAAGGTAGGCCTTCGTATGCGATTCAATTTCGTGCCTCATATATTTTAAGTGATATTTCAGTCCATGTTGTATACGATGTGCGCATGTTTCAATTAATTTAAGAGAATTGTTGTTTCAGAGATAACCCCAAGATACATAAGTATAATGATTGCAACACTCCACTATGAGAAGATTTTCATAAGTTTGTGTCATTGGAAGTAGAGTGAGCAGGCCTGACATTTTGCTGCTCAGTTTTGCACAATTATTGATCAATGTGTGATTTTTTTTTCTAAGTCTTTATCTGTTGCTTTTGACTCCTTTTTTTATTCAGATGTATTACCCTCTGTGAGTTCTACTGCATCTTACCTTTAACGTTATTTATTTATTTCAATCCCCTTTTCCATCTGAACTCAAGAGATAGAAAGACAAGAAATGATCAGAAGCCACATGAGCAGGGGAAAATTGAAATAGATGCTAAAAAGTGGCAATGGGCAGTGAGCAGACAGGAAGCATGCTGAGAGAGGGATTGGGAACTACACAGGATGTGCTGGAATTACACATGGTTTATGTGCATTATCAGGACAATGGAAGAGTAACAAGGCACAAGTGGTTACTGAATCTGAAGCGTCCATCTATTATTGACCTTTCATATCCTCTGTATCATTAAAATGAGACAGAAAAGGAAGCTTACACCAAATATAATGTACATAATATGGTGCAGAACAAAAGACAGAATTAAAGGGTAAAGGAAGAGTATGAGAATAGATTACGAGCGAATTTCTTTTCGAAACATACATAGTAAAAGGGTAGTGAAAAGAAGCAAGGGGCCAATTACGTACCAAAAAGGAGATATTCTTAAGGCGACAGAGGGTACGATTGAGGTACTAAATAGTTACTTTGCATATATCTTCACGAAAGAAGAGGATACTGTCAATGTAGCAGCAAAGGAGGTGGTTGTAGCAATATTGGATAGGATAACAATAGATTAAAGAGGAGGCACTTAAAAGGTTGGCATCCTTGTTACAGCCTTGTTCAAAAATGATGTCAAGATAAGCCCAGCAACTACAGGCCAGTCCATTTAATTTCAGTGGTGGGGGGGAAGCTTCTAGAAACGATAATTCGGGAGCAAATTAATAGTCACATGGACAAATGTGGGTTAATTAAGGAAAGCCATCATGGATTTCTTAAGGGAAAATCATGTTTAACTAACTTGCTAGAGTTTTTTGAAGATGTAACAGAGAGGGCCGATGAGGCCAATGCTGTTGATGTGGTGTACATGGACTTCCAAAAGGCATTTGATACAGTGCCGCACAACAGACTTGTGAGCAAAATTTTAACTCATGGAATAAAAAGACAGTAACAACATAGAAACAAAATTGGCTGAGTGATAGGAAACAAAGAGTAGTGGTTAATGGATGTTCCTCAGACTGGAGGGAGGCTTCTGGTAGAGTGCCCAGGGGTCAGTGTTGGGACTCTTGCTCTTCCTGATATCTATAAATGACCTAGACCTTGGTGTACAGGGCACAATTTCAAAATTTGCAGACAATATGAAACTCGGAACTATTATGAATTGTGAGGAGGATAGTGCAGAGCTTCAAAAGGACATAGACAAGTTGGTGGAATGGGCAGAAAAGTGGCAGATGAAGTTCAATGCAGAGAAATGTGAAGTGATTCATTTTGGTAAGAACATGGAGAGACAATATAACACAAAGGGTACAACTCTAAAGGAGGTGCAAGAGCAGAGGGACCTGGGGGTATATGTACGCAAGTCATTGAAGGTGGCAGGACAGGTTGAGAGAGCGGTTAATAAAGCATACAGTATCCTAAGCTTTATTAATAAGGGCATAGAGTACAATAGCAAAGAGGTTATGTTAAACTTGTATACGACACTCGTTCGGCTTCAGCTGGAGTATCGCATCCAGCTCTTGTTGGTACCGCACTTTAGGAAAGACGTGAAGGCATTGGAGAGAGTACAGAAAAGATTCACGAGAATGGTTCTACAGATGAGGAGCTTCAGGAATGAGGATAGATTGGAGATGTTGGGACTGTTTTCATTAGAGAAGAGAAGGCCTGGAAGAGATTTTATAGAGGTATTCAAAATCATGAGAGGTCTGGACAGAGTGGATAGGGAAAAACTTCCCACTTGTGCAAGGATCAAGAATGAGAGGGCACAGATGTAAAGTGATTGGTAAAAGAAGCAAAAGTGACATGAGGAAAAATGTCTTCATGTAGTGTTACGACGGTGCTTCTATATTTTTAAGTATTTTGGGGGGATTTATATTTAAACTGTGCAGATTTTATAAATGCTGGACTTTGTTTTTTTTTAAAGAGGCCATCAGAAGGTCTTTTGGATTTGTTTTGTAAACAATCCTTACTGGATGTCAACTGTCTTTGGATAAGTATCCAGCAAAATTTTTTTGACCTGGGGAAGATGTTTACAGAGAGGTGACAGGTCAAGATTTATAGGAGGCAGGGGGCTTTACTCTTGAGATATTGTTTTGGTTTCACTTTTGACAGGCAGTTGGGGTATGGACTGTGTTTTGAAAGGGAGTTAAAAAATCAACCAAACCCTCAACTCAGCCTTTTCCAGCTCTTTGAAAAGTCTGCCAGTTTTTCCATCTCTTTGAGAAGCTCTTAGAAGCGAGTATAAGAAATAGAGAAATTGATGCTGCATTCCTCCTGAAAGGTCTGCTTGAAACCCCTGTTGCTGCATATCTCCTGAGATGCTGGAGAA
The DNA here is from genome assembly GCF_036365525.1 of Heterodontus francisci. Lineage (NCBI taxonomy): Eukaryota > Metazoa > Chordata > Chondrichthyes > Heterodontiformes > Heterodontidae > Heterodontus > Heterodontus francisci. The sequence continues at coordinate 32,429,068 of NC_090374.1, read as the reverse complement.
ACCTGCCGGATAAATGCTTGACGCCGCCTGAACAAATTGTCCAGGGCGGCACAGTGGCGCAGTGGTTAGCACCGCAGCCTCACAGCTCCAGGGACCCGGGTTCAATTCCGGGTACTGCTTGTGTGGAGTTTGCAAGTTCTCCCTGTGTCTGCGTGGGTTTTCTCCGGGTGCTCCGGTTTCCTCCCACAAGCCAAAAGACTTGCAGGTTGATAGGTAAATTGGCCATTATAAATTGTCACTAGTATAGGTAGGTGGTAGGGAAATATAGGGACAGGTGGGGATGTTTGGTAGGAATATGGGATTAGTGTAGGATTGGTATAAATGGGTGGTTGATGTTCGGCACAGACTCGGTGGGCCGAAGGGCCTGTTTCAGTGCTGTATCTCTAATCTAATCTAAAAAAAAGGATCCCAGTGACCCGTCACTGTATACTCGGATGCCAGACAAAAAAAAAAGACATTTGACATCTTTCCATATCTTCTCTTTTTCTTCAAGAATGAGCAATTATTTGGCCAAAGTATTCTTTTTTTATGTTTTTTTTTGTAACAGAGCTCTAAAGACAAATCTCTTTATTTTTCGGTTAACGTGTATGTGTGTGTGTGTGTGCGTGCATGTTCATTGCTTGGTAAGTTTTGTTTTATAACAAACTAATAATTTTGTTTTTATGAAAGAAACCTGGTTGCTGTATTTTATTCTGGGATAAAGAGTAGAGTATATGATTGACTGCATCGGTATCTGAGTAAACATTTAAATATATGTTGTGACCTGTGGAGAAGTGGAACTACACATGACAGTGCACTCCTCCCACCTCGGCTGTAACAGCAGCGAGTGGTTAGGATCTGGAATACACTGCCTAAGAATGTGGTGGAGGCAGGGTCAATCGAGGCATTCAAAAGGGAATTAAACTGTTATCTGAAAAGGAAGAATTTGCAGGGTTATGGGGAAAGGGGGAATGGCATTAGGTAAATTGCTCATTTGGAGAGCCAGTGCAGATGCGATGTGCCAAATGGCCTACTTCTGCACAGTAATAATTCTGTGATTATGTGACTTTATGATTCAAAGTAGAAAAGCCACCTAGCCCAGATGGGATGCACATTAGGTTACTGAGGGGAGTAAGTGTGGAAAATGTGGAGGCTCTGGCTGCAATCGTCTATCTTCCCAACAATTACAGACCAGTCAGCGTAACCAGTGGGAAAAGGTTTGGAGATAATAACCCATGACAAAATTAATAGACCCTTGGAAAAATCGAACCTGAGGATCGAGGCCTGGTCAATTACCTTCAGAAGCGGAGCAGACCTGTGGGGAGAACGCCGAGAGCGGAGCCTATAAATCGAACCCGAGGATCGAGGCCCAGTCACTTACCTTCAGGAGCAGAGCAGAGAGCAGTTGGACCTCTTCCAGCACACTGGAACTTGGGAAAAAAAAAGCCAACGGTGACAGGAGAGCTGCAAGGTGATTGGTTGGTGAGTCACTGCTATTAGGGAATAGCTCTAAATAGCTGGGTAAGTATCGCAGGTAAGAAAAGTTTAAAAGTTTACCATTTCTTTCAAATATAGTAAGTAGTGTTTTTTTTAGGGAGTTCTGCAGTAATGAGGACCAGGGAAGAAGGGCCCTAGAGTAACTGATATTATTGGACATTAAGATCTTCCAGAAGGATTAATTTAATTTAAAGGGTTAAGTCATGGCAGGAGAGCTCAAAGTCGTGCTGCTCCATGTCAGAAGCCAGGAACATTTCCAGTGCCCGGGACCAGCATGTGTGCAGGAAGTGTGTCCAGCTGCAGTTCCTGGAAGCCCGGGTTTCGGAGCTGGAGCGGCAGCTGGGGACACTGCGGAGCATCCACGAGGCAGAGAGTATCGTGGATAGCACGTAGAAAGAGGTGGTCATACCGCAGGCTCAGACCCCACAGGAAGGAGGGGAATTGGTGACCACCAGGCAGAGCAAGGGGACAAGGCAGGCAGTTCAGGAATCTCCTGTGGCTATTCCCCTGCAAAACAGGTATACTGCTTTGGATACTGTTAGGGGGAATGGCCTCTCAGGAGAAAGGAGCAACAGCCCAATTCATTGCACCACGGTTGGCTCTGCTGCACAGGGGAGGAATAAAAAGTGTAGGAATGCAATAGTTATAGGGGATTCAATTGTAAGGGGATTAGATAGACGTTTCGGTGGCAGCTCCAGGATGGTATGTTGCCTCCCTGGTGCTCGGGTCTAGGATGCCTCAGAGCGGTTACAGGACATTCTGAAGGGGGAGGGTGAACAGCCAGTGGTCGTGATACATCTTGGTACAAACAACATAAGTAAAAAAAAGGATGAGGTGCTAAATGCAGAATATAGGGAGCTAGGAAGCAAGTTGAAAAGTTGGACCTCAAAGGTAGTGATCTCAGGATTACTACCAGTGCCACGTGCTAGTCAGAGGAGAAATAGTAGGATATATCAGATGAATACGTGGCTGAAGAGATGGTGTGAGGGGGAGGGTTTTAGCTTCCTGGGGCATTGGGACCGGTCCTGGGGGAGGTGGGACCAGTACAAACTGGACGGGTTACACCTGAGCAGCACCGGGACTGTTGTCCTAGAGGAAGTATTTGCTAGAGTGGTTGGGGAGAGTTTAAACTAAAAGGCAGGGGCATGGGAACCTTTGCAAGGAGTCAGAGTAGGGGGGGATCAAAGACAAGAACAAAAGACAGTAAGGGGAATAAGAAAAGTGATAGGCAGAGAAATCAAGGGCCATAATCAAACAGGGCCACAGTGAAAAATAGCGGGAAAAGGACAAGTAATGTTAAAAAGACAAGCCTTAAGGCGTGGAGCATTTGCCATAAAGTGGATGAATTAATCACGCTAAGAGATGCAAACGGGTATGATATAGTCAGGATTACGGAGACATGGCTGCAAAGTGACCAGGGATGGGAAATGAATATCCAGTATTTAGGAAGGACAGACAAAAAGCAAAAGGAGTTGCATTGCTGGTTAAAGAGGAAATTAACACAATAGTGAGGTAAGGTATTAGCTCTAACGATGTGGAATCTGTATGGGTAGAGCTGAAAAACAATAGGGGGCAAAAAACATTAGTGGGGTTGTATATAGACTCCCAAACTGTAGTGATGATGTTGGGAATGGCATTAAACAGTAAATTAGAGATGCATGCGATAAAGGAACATCTGTAAATATGGGTGACTTTAATCTGCATATAGATTGGGCAAATCAAATTAGTCACAATACCATACAGGAGGAAATCTTGGAGTGTATACGGGATGATTTTCTGGACCAATACGTTAAGGATTCAACTAGAGAACAGGCCATCCCAGACTGGGTATTGTGTAATGAGAGAGGAATAATTGACAATATAGTTGTGTGAGACCCCTTGGGGATGAGCGACCATAATATGATAGAATTCTTCCTCAAGATGGAGAGTGATGTAATTGATTCTGAGACAAGGTTCCTGAATCTTATTAAAGGAAACTACGAAGGTATGAGGTGCGAGTTGGCCATGACGGATTGGGAAACGTTACTTAAAGGGATGATGGTGGATAGGCAATGGCAAACATTTAAAGAGCGCATGGATGAACTGCAACAATTGTTTATCCCTGTCTGGCGCAAAAGTAAAATGGGAAAGGTAGCCAAACCATGGCCCACAAGGGAAATTAGAGATAGCATTAGATCCAAGGAAGATGCAATATAAATTTGCCAGGAAAAACAACAGACCGGAGAATTGGGAGCAGTTTAAAATTCAGCAAAGGAGGACCAAGGGATTGATTAAGAAGGGGAAAATAGAGTACAAGAGCAAGCTTGCGGGGAACATAAAAACTGACTGCAAAAGTTTCTATGGGTATGTGAAGAGAAAAAGATTGATGAAGACAAATGTAGGTCCCTTCCAGTCAGAAACAGGGGAATTAATTGTGAGGAATAAAGAAATGGCTGACCAACTAAATGCATACTTTGGTACTGTCTTCACAAAGGAGGACACAAATATCATACCAGAAATGTTGGGGAACACAGGGCTTAGTGAGAGAGAGGAACTGAAAGAAATCAGTATTAGTAGAGAAATGGTGTTGGGGAAATTAATGGGATTGAAGGCCGAAAGATCCCCAAGGCCTGATAATCTACATCCCAGAGTACTTAAGGAAGTGGCCCTAGAAATAGTGGATGCATTGGTGGTCATCTTCCAAGATTCTATAGACTCTGGAACAGTTCCTACAGATTGGAGAGTAGCTAATGTAACCCCACTATTTAAAAAGGGAGGTAGAGAGAACACAGGGAATTATAGACCAGTCAGCCTGACATCGGTAGTGGGGAAAATTCTAGAGTCCATTATCAAAGATTTTATAGTAGAGCACTTGGAGAACAGTGATAGAATCGGGCAGAGTCAGGATGGATTTACAAAAGGGAAATCATGCTCGACAAATCTACTAGAATTCTTTGAGGATGTAACTAGTGAGTTGATGAGGAGGAGCTGGTGGATGTGTTTTATTTGGACTTTCAGAAGGCTTTCGACAAAGTCCCACATAAGAGATTAGCATGTAAAATTAAAGCGCTTGGGATTGGGGGTAGTGTATTGCGATGGATAGAAAATTGGTTGGCGGACAGGAAACAAAGAGTAGGGATAAATGGGTCTTTTTCTGAATGGCAGAGATCTGTGCTTGGACCCCAGCTATTCACAATATACAGTAATGATTTAGATGAGGGAACTAAATGTAATATCTCCAAATTTGCAGATGACACAAAACTGGGTGGGAGGGTGAATTGTGAGGAGGATGCAGAGAGTCTTCAGGGTGATTTGGACAAGTTGAGTGAGTGGGCTAATGTACGGCAGATGCAGTATAATGTGGATAAATGTGAGGTTATCCACTTTGGTAGCAAAAACAGGAAGGCAGATTATTATCTGAATGGCTATAAACTGAGAGAGGGGAATATGCAGCAACACTTGGGTGTTCTTGTGCACCAGTCGCTGAAGGTAAGCATGCAGGTGCAACAGGTGGTAAAAAAGGGAAAAGGTATGTTGGCCTTCATAGCGAGAGGATTCAAGTATAGAAGTCGGGATGTCTTGCTGCAATTATACAGGGCCTTGGTGAGGTCACACCTGGAATATTGTGTGCAGTTTTGGTCTCCTTATCTGAGGAAAGATGTTCTTGCTATAGAGGGAGTGCAGTGAAGGTTTACCAGACTGATTCCTGGGATGGAGGGACTGACCTATGAGGAGACTTTGGTTAGGATTATATTCGCTGGAGTTCAGAAGAGTGAGGGGGGTCTCATAGAAACCTATCAAATTATAACAGGACTTGACAGGGTAGATGCAGGAAGGATGTTCCTGATGGTGGGGGAGTCCAGAACCAGGGGTCATAGTCTAAGGATACAGGGTAAACCTTTCAGGACTGAGATGAGGACAAATTTCTTCACCCAGAGAGTGGTGAGTCTGTGGAGTTCGCTACCACAGAAAGCAGTTGAGGCCAAAACATTGTTTGTTTTCAAAAAGGAGATAGATATAGCTCTTGGGTCTAAAGGGATCAAAGGATATGGGGTGAAAGCCGGAACAGTTTACTGAGTTGGATGATCAGCCATGATCATTATGAATGGTGGAGCAGGTTCGAAGGCTGCTGCTCCTATTTTCTGTTTCTAAAAGTTGGGTTAATAAATGAATGTCTGCATGGATTTATTAAAGGGAAATTTTATTTGATTAACTTAATTGAGTTCTTTGATGAAGGAACAAAGAGGGTTGATGAGGGTACTGAGGTTTGTATTCAGTGTACGGACTTTCAAAATGCAGTTGTTGAAGTCCCACGCAATAGATTTGTTTGCAGAATCAAAGCCCTTTGGATTAGAGGGAGAGTAGCAGCATGGATATAAAATTGGCTAAGGGACAGAAAACAGAGAGTAGTGGTGAGCATTTGTGGTTCAGATTGGAGGGAAGTATACAGTGGTGTTCCCCAGGGCTTGGTGTTAGCACCATTGGTCTTTTGATACATATTAAATACCCTGTACTTGGATACTCAGGGTATAATTTCAAAGTTCGCAGATCACATAAAACTTGGAAAGTTAGTAAATATTGTGGAGGATAGTAACAGCCTTTAGGCGGACACAGACAGACTGGTGAAATTAGAAGAAACATGGCAGATGAAATTTAATGCAGAGAAATGTGAACTGAAACATTTTGATAGGAAGAGTGAGGAGAAGTAATAGAAATTAAAATTATATAATTTTAAAGGGGTTGTGGGAACAGAGACCTGGGGGTGTATGTATCAAATCTTTGAAGGTGCCAGGAACATTTGAAAAGGCTGTTAAAAAAGTGCATGGGAACCTTGGTTTTATTAATAGAGATAGAAGCAGGAATTTTATGCCCCAACCTGGGAGTGGGCCAGGAGGCGGGGGGCGTAAAATCGATTGAGAGGCAGGGGTCGCCTTTACTGTTCCCTAACCGCCCCCACTGCTGTTTTACCAGTGGTGGACGGGTACTTCAGCACCTGAGGAGGCCGTCCAGTAAAACCTGGCGGCCTCCTTGTGGGCTGGGGGCAGTGGGCGGCCCTCCTGATTGGGCACCCTGTGCCCTATGGCTGCCCCTCCCCCCCACAACTACCCCTCCATCCTGCTCTCTGACTCCCACCCCCTCTTGCTGGGGCCCAGCTGATTGCCCTGGTGAGGCCTGAACCCCACTGACCTTCCTCAAGTGTGACATCTATCGTCCTGCTCTTGCTGGTTGCAGTTCCAGCAGTGACCAAGGAAGCAGTGGACTGATGGTCCTCCGGCCCTCTGATTGGCTGGCAGCTCTTGGAGGAGGAACCTCCTGCCTCAGAGGGGCAGAAGTGTCGACTAAGGCCAACTAGGGGTTTGGGCCACTCAAAATTGCAGCGTGGCTTCCTCCCTGTGGAGCCGGGCTCTCCCCTGACTTTTTAGTCGGTGGATGGGGCCTCTGGCTCAATGTAAAATTCTGGCCATACAGTACAAAAACAAGCAAATTATGCTAAACCTTCATTAAACACTGGTTAAGCCCCAGATACTGTGGCCAATTCTGAGCATCACACTTTAAGAAGGATGTCACAGCCTTGGAGAGGATGAAGAATAAATTTACTAGGTATGAAGGACTTGATCTGAATGCACTGCCAGAAAGGATGTTGGAAGAAGTTTCAATAGTAACTTTCAAAAAGCCATTGGGTAAGTATTTGAAAGGAAAAAATTCACAGGGCTATGGGGGAAGTGCAGAGACATGGGACTAATCGGATCACACTAACAAAGAGCCAGCACAGGCAGGATAGGTAGAATGGCCTCCTTCTGTGCTGTATCATTCTGTGATTCCATAGGCTGAATTTAGTGGAGTCAGCAGGGATCCCGACGCTGGGCCAAAAAGGCACGGGGAGCCCCACCTCATCTCTTCTAAACACCACCCCCCCACCCCCCCGGCGCAATTCAACGGCATTTGGGCACTTAACTACCCTGCACCAGGTTCTCTGTCCCTTTAAAGATGGGGATCCTGCCGTCAAGAATTGTCAGCCAATCAGAGGGCTGGCAGCCCAGCGATATTGGCAGTGCCACCAGGTGCGGTGGCCACCACCGGTACTACCTCAGACCAGAGACTGGGGCCAATCCAGCACCCCAGCGACGGGGGCGGGGGAGGTGTTGGTTGTTGAGGGGTGCGGTTCTTAGTAGAGGGGTGGCTTTTGCCACCGGGGACCCTTTTTGGGCCACAGATTGCCCACACAGGACGCCCCCCACCACACCCCCCCCACCCACCCCTTCCGCCCACTGGTGTAATTCCAGCTGCAGCTGATCGGCCACTTAAAGACCTGAATTGGTTTCTGGGTGGAAAGGCCGTCTTGCAGGGCAATGGAATGGTGAAGGGCCCGCCACCCCCCGCCTTCTATCACTCTTCTATAGGACCCTTCGCCTCCCTGCCCGTCTCCTGAGGACCCATTAAATCCCAGCCCAAGACTCTATAAATGTGGCTAAAACCAATGTCAAGCTTGTTTTGACTGAAACAGTAATAGATATTGCAACTATAGGGTAGGACAGACTGCAATATATGACTATACAAGCAAATGCAGGAAATAACTAGTAATTTTCCTACAGATTTATTGGTAATGACATTTTATCACTAAGTATATGTCTTGCAAATGTAATTTTACATCTTTGCAACCATTATGAAATTGGGCCCATTAAGTTCTGCCTAAGTAAGTAATAAGAAAAGATTGCGACAAAAGCTATATTTCCAAGCGCAATATAAAATCTTGTTCTGTTAATACATTGGCTGCACTGTCCTAAATTTGGTTTAGCTTTGGGGATAACGTCACTGTAATCAATTATAGTAAAACTCAAAAAAAAAGCAACTAAACAGTATTTATCATTTACACGATGTATGTACTGATACCACCAGGTTGGAAAGGTGGCCAGGGATCCCTTTCAGCCTTCACCTGGTCTTATTGTAACAGGGTTTAATTTTTAAACACATTGTGTTTTGAGCTCCCGAAGTTCCGAAGAAGGGTCACTGACCCGAAACGTTAACTCTGCTTCTCTTTCCACAGATGCTGCCAGACCTGCTGAGTGATTCCAGCATTTCTTGTTTTTGTTTCAGATTTCCAGCATCCGCAGTATTTTGCTTTTATTTTAGTGTTTTGAGCTCCCCTTTGGTGAATCTTTGTTCACCACTTTCCAATTGTAAGGCAAAGAAATGAGCATAAACAGGCTTTCTTAGGTTTAAAGAAAAATAGTGAAATTTATTCAACCTTAAATTTAAACTCTAGTTCAATTAACGCCTACGGATACACGCCGTGCCCCAGGCTAGCATGCATATGCAATATGCACTTGTAAATGGAGACAGTAAAAAGAGCAGAAGAAAAATAAAGTGAAAAGGTTTGAGGTAATTTCTGAAGAGGGGTTTTTACTGTGCAAAAAATGTCTTTCCGGCAAGGGGCCTGGTAATTCCTTGTGATAAACCCTCTTTTCTTCCCAGCAGCATTTTAAAACTTTTAATGTTCATGTGACGAAATAATGTGTGCCTCATTCTTGGCAGGTGGAGGCCTGCATGACACCTCCGCATCCTGGGGAATGAAATGCGATTTGAAAAACAACGGCACATTTCATTCCAAGGTTTGAGAGAAATATAAGATACAGAAAGAAAACCCATGCATTTCTCTCATTCATTTCCATTCATTCATCAACCTTAAAGCCTATTAAAATTGTCTTTTCTGGGTACCAGTGCGGCTTTGATTTCCCCTTTTCTTCTCAGGAGAGTTAATGGTGGGCGGGTCTATCCTGAACTCTCTGAGTCATGCAAAGACTTTGACTTCAGGGGATGGGTGGTTCCCTTTTCCTTTGACTGTGGGAGCAGATTCTTTGTTAATTTCCTTTTTGTTCTCTGAGACTCTCCTACCTGCAGGTATTTGTGCAGGCTTGACCACACTCTCCTGTGACACTCCGACTAGGTGAGGCATCACCCTCACGGTTTCTCTGCCTCCTGGAGGTCTCTCTATGTTCCTGTAAATGCTGTTAGCAATTCTGGTGGGTGCTTCTTGAGTTTGCTTTTACGCAGGAGGATGTGGGGACTAACTTTTCACATTTTTCAGGGTTGGCTGAATGGACAGTAGGGGTTTTCATCCGGGATTCTTCCCTGACTTCCTTTAACCTGCCCTCTTGGTCACTTTTTTCCCTTCTGTTTCTAAACATTTGCCAGCCGTGTGCCTGCCTGTCCCCTTTTGTTCTCTGCGGGGGTCCTTTACAGTTCACCAGCTGTCTGCTGGAGGGTTCTCCTAATGCTGGTACAGGACTTAGGGCTGCAGGTTTCACTGTACGTTGGGGTTTCCCCTCAACCTGGAACACGTGGCAACTCCTGCAGTACTCCACCATATCTTTGTGGAGTTTTGACCAGTCAAACTGCTGTCTTATGCGGGCTTTGGTCTTTCGTATACCGGCATGTACAGCCACTGTAGTCGCTTGGGCCCTTCACCAGGTGTCAACCTGGTGAAGCTACAACACAGCACTATCTGCATGCCAAACTGCATAAGCAGCATGTGATAGACAGAGCTAAGCGATCCCATAACCAACGGATCAGATCTAAGCTCTGCAATCCTGCCCCATCCAGCCGTGAATGGTGGTGGATAATTAAACAACTAACTGGAGGAGGTGGCTCCACAAATATCTCCATCCTCAATGATGGGGGAGCCCAGCACATCAGTGTGAAAGATAAGGCTGAAGCATTTGCAACGATCTTCAGCCAGAAGTGCTGTGTTGATGATCCATCTCGGCCCTCTCCTAAAGTCCCCGGCATCACAGATGCCAGACTTCAGCCAATTCGATTCACTCTTGCGTGATATCAAGAAACGACTGAAGGCACTGGATACTGCAAAGGCTATGTGTCCTGACAATATTCCGGCAACAGTTCTGAAGACCTGTGCTCCAGAACTTGCCGCACCCCTAGCCAAGCTGTTCCAGTACAGCTACAACACTGGCATCTACCCTGCAATGTGGAAAATTGCCCTGGTATGTCCTGTACACAAAAAGCAGGACAAGTCCAACCCGGCCAATTACCTCCCCATCAGCCAACTCTCAATCATCAGTAAAGGTGTCATCAACAATGCCATCAAGGGACACTTGCTGAGCAATAACCTGCTCTGTGACGCTCAGTTTGGGTTCCGCCAGGGCCACTCAGCACCTGACCTCATTACAGCCTTGGTTCAAATATGGACAAAAGAGCTGAACTCAAGAGGTGAGGTGAGAGTGACTGCCCTTGACATCAAGGCAGCATTTGACCAAGTATGGCATCAAGGAGCCCTAGCAAAACTGGAGTCAATGGGAATCAGGGGGAAAACCCTCCGCTGGTTGGAGTCATTGCTAGCGCAAAGGAAGATGGTTGTGGTTGTTGGCGGTCAATCATCTGAGGTCCAGGACATCACTGCAGGAATCCCTTAGGGTAGTATCCTAGGCCCATCCATCTTCAGCTGCTTCATCAATGACCTTCCTTCAATCATAAGATCAGAAGTGGGGATGTTCGCTGATGATTGCACAATATTCAGCACCATTCGTGACTCCTCAGATACTGAAGCAGTCCATGTAGAAATGCAGCAAAACTTGGGCTGATAAGTGGCAAGTAACATTTGTGCCACACAAATGCCAGGCAATGACCATCTGCAACAAGAGAGAATCTAACCATCTTCCCTTGGCATTCAATGGCATTACCATCGCTGAATCCCCCACTATCAACAGCCTAGGGGCTACCATTGACCAGAAACTGAACTGGAGTAGCGTGGCTACAAGAGCAGGTTAGAGACTAGGAATCCTGCAGCGAGTAACTCACCTCCTGACTCCCCAAAGCCTGTCCACCATCTACAAGGCACAAGTCAAGAGTGTGATGGAATACTCTCCACTTGCATGGATGGGTGCCGCTCCAACAACACTCAAGAAGCTCGACACCATCCAGGATAAAGCAGCCCGCTTGATTGGCACTCTATCTACAGACATTCACTCCCTCCACCACCAACGCACAGTGGCAGCAGTGTGTACCATCTACAAGATGCAATGCAGCAACGCACCAAGGCTCCTTAGACAGCACCTTCCAAGCCCGTAACATCTACCAACTGGAAGGACAAGGGCAACAAATGCATGGGAACACCAACACCTGCAAATTCCCCTCCAAGTCACACACCATCCTGACTTGGAACTATATCGCCGTTCCTTCACTGTTGCTGGGTCAAAATCCTGGAACTCCCTAACAGCACCGTGGGTGTACCTACCCCACATGGACTGCAGCGGTTCAAGAAGGCAGCTCACCACCACCTTCTCAAGGGCAATTAGGGATGGGCAATAAATGCTGACCTGGCCAGTGACACCCACATCCCATGAATGAATTTAAAAAAACATTCACAACCATTTTGGTGTTCACTGCACTCTCTGGGGGAAAGATCAGGCCATTTCCCAGTAAAAGGGATCTAGTGGCCCCTGTGTCCCTAAGAATTATTATGGGCTTGCTTGGTCCACTTGAGGGGTATCGGGTTACTTTCCCTTCAGACACGAAACCCTGATGACCTTCAGGAATCCTATTAACTTTTCCTGCACCGGCCATAGTAAGCTTGCTGGGTTGCACTCTTACTGCATTTAAAGCCACTGCTAGTTCTGTGCTTTTCATCAGTGTCCCGTCTACACTGAACAGGTATGCCCTGATTATGCCTATCAGTTTCCCCTTTAGTTTCCAGCAGTCAGATTTTAAATGCCTTGCTTTATTACAATGGAAGCACACAGGTCCCCGGGTCTCACTCTTTATTTTATTTTATTTATTTATTTAGAGATACAGCACTGAAACAGGCCCTTCAGCCCACAGAGTCTGTGCCGACCAAGAACCACCCATTTCTACTAACCCTACAGTAATCCCATATTCCCTACCACATATCTACACTGGGGGCAATTTACAATGGCCAATTTACCTATCAACTGCAAGTCTTTGGCGGTGGGATGAAACCGGAGCACCCGGCGAAAACCCACACGGTCACAGGGAGAACTTGCTCACTGCACCTTCATTTTTGGTTGGAGGAGAGCCCCCTGTGTCTCCTGCTTTCCTTTCTCTTCCAGGACTGCCTAGCTGTTATCACCTTCCCACCCTTCGTCCTTTTGGGGATTGTGGAGGTGACTAGGAAAGGTTCTCCCCTGGGAAACTGACTTATAAATTAAAGCAAACTCATTGGCCAGAAGGGTCGCTTGCCGGGCCCCCTGGACCCGCTGCTCCTCTACATGGGTCTTTTTTGAGAGTAGGAGAGAGTTTTTAAATTCCTCTACCAGGATTACTTCTCTGAGAGTCTCATAGCTGAGCTGTATTTTAAGAGCCCTCAGCCACTGATCAAAAGCCAGCTGCTTCCTTCTTTCAAACTCCAGATAAGTTTGATCAGCTTGCTTTTGAGGTTTCTAAACTTTTGGCGGTTGGCTTTGGGTACTAATTCATATGCCCCAAGGATAGTATTTTTGGTCAGTTCATAATTTGATGAACTCTCATCTGGCAACAAGGAATACGTCTCCTGGGCTTTTCTAGTTAGTTTGCTTTCTATTAAAAGGGACAAGGTCTCAGCTGGCCATTTTAACTGCCTTGCCAGTTTCTCAAAAGACACAAAAAAATTCTTCCACATCTTCCTCATTGAATTTTGAAATTAATTGAGTGAGTTTTAGCAATTTTGTACCCGGCCCTGAATTATGCTCCTCCGTATTGGCCATGCTTTCACTGGCATTACTCTGACACCCCCTAGTTAACCCAAGCTGCTTCAGCTCTCTCTCTTCGGATTCTTTCTGGAATATTCTTTCTCTCTCTGTCTCCACTCTTTCTTGTTCCTTCCCTGTCTTTATTTTTCTTCAAGTTCCTTTTGGAAGGCTCTCTCTTTTTCTTTCTGTTCCTTCTGGAAGGCTCTCTCTTTCTCCCTCTCTCTTTCCTCAAATTCAAGTCTCCTCTGTTCCAATTGTAACTTTGCTAACATTACCCTGTTGGAGTCTGCTTCTAACAGTGCTTCTGCTCCTTCAGATTCAAGGGAAAAGTGGTTGGCCACTAGCCTTAGGAGTTCAGACTTCCTAGCCTTGCCACGTACAGTGATCCCACACTGCTCAGCTATTTTTCTCAACTCCTCCAGAGACAGTGCTTTTAACTTATCCCAAGTTACTTCACCCTGGCTTGGAGAGCTACTCGCTTCAGTTGCAGACGTGTTAGTATTCAATCACGCACAACCACAAGAATACCTGTATTAAGCTTGCTCTTTTTAGATTAGGAACAATTTGGCTTCCCTCTTCCAATTTCACTCGTTTGTCACTGGGTAAAATCCCAGACACTAGCACCCAAATTTCTGTTATATGGCCAGGTGAGAAAGGTGTCTATGGGTCCCTTTTAGCCTTCACCTGGTCTTATTGTAGCAGGGTTTAATTTTAGATACATTGTGTTTTGAGTTCCCCCTTGATGAATCCTTGTTCACCACTTTCCAATTATAAGGCAAATAAATGAGCATAAACAGGCTTTCTTAGGTTTAGAGGGAATAGTAAAATTTATTAAACCTTAAACTTAAACGCTAATTCGGTTAACGCCTACAGATAGACGCCACACGCCATGTTAGCATGCATACGCGATATGCACATGCAAATGGAGACAGAAAAGAGAAGAAAAATAAAGTGAAAAAGTTTGAGGCAATTTCTGAAGAGGGGTTTTTATTGTGTTTCGAGCTCGCTGTAGTCCTTGATTGTAGGTAGTCTTGCTTTTTGTTGGGGCCCAGTATTCTTCTTAAACCTTTTTCACTATAGGAGACTTTTCTCTCTTGGGGTTCCTGTGTCTTGAATGGGTCTTCAGTTCTGTGAGAAAGAGATGGGAGCAGACAGTAGAGAGGTGTTCTCAGTCCAGGAGAAAAAAGCTTTCTGACTTTCAAACACTCTGTGGCAAGTTCAAATTCAAATCGCCAGTTAGTCATGTGACTAAACTGGTCTGATCAGGTCTTCTGTGTATTGAAGAAGCAGGGATGGGGTCCTTTGTTCCAATACTGTTTGCCAGTATGCAAAAAAGGTCTTTCCAGCGAGGGGCCTGGCAATTCCTTGTGATGGGCCCTCTTTTCTTCCCAGCAACATTTTTATGTTTTTAGTGTTCATGTGATGAAATAATGTGTGCCTCATTCTTGGCAGGTGGGGGCCTGCATGACAGTACACTTAGAATGTTTTTCCATGATTACTTTTCTCTTATTAGTTCTTATGAGATATAAGCCGTTATTTGACAACATATGCAATGGGTCCTCCAGTGGGATAATCTCCATCTACTTTAATCTCCATCTTCTCGCTACTGATAAATTCAAGGATTTTTGGATTATGTTATACATCAGCACATTGCCTGGAATGTTGTGCATTCTAAGCTTTTTTTCTTGAGAATTCAGTGCTATATGTTCAAAGGTGTTAGTAGTGTATAACCAGTTATTTGTTATATACTAATAGAATAGTCCAGTGAAGGAATTGCATTGAAGGAATTTTTGTGCAGAATCTTGTGCATTACCATTTTAATGAGGCTTTATGGGCCTCCTCTCGTGATCCTAAAGCAAACTGATTTCATTCAGAACCAACACCAGAAGTATATTATTTGCCCTCATATCACATGAAATATTTTCCAAATTAAAATAAAAAATGTAACATTAACAGTAAAATGCTTCAGTTGGATAATGATACAAGCTTTGTTTCAGAGTAACATGCCCCATAATCATAAAGCTGCCATTATACCCATCGCTTTGTACGGTAAATTACCATCAAAAAAGCATTATAGTTATAAACAAAAGCTTGAGATATGCAAAACATTTTACTTAGTTCAATATTGTATCTGGCGGCTAAGATTAGTGTCAGCAACATGGAGGCACCAGATTAGTGACAATATCAGGCAGGCACCAGACTAGAGTTTGTATTGAACAGGCTCCTAACTCGTAACAGTATCGGTTAGTGTCAGTATCAAGCAAATGCCAGACTAGTGTCATTATGAGGCAGGCCTCAGATTCCTGGCATTATAAGGCAGACCTCAGACTAATGTCATTATGAGGCAAGCCTCAAACTCAAGTCAATCTGAGGCAGGCCCCAGATTTGTGTCCTTATGAGGCATGCTTCAGAGTTGTGTCAATATGAGGTAGGCCCCAGACTAGGGGAAGCCCTAGACTTTTGTCATTACGATGCAGGCCTCAGACTCATGTCATTATGATGCTGTCTGAAAGTGCAATCCCCAGAATTGGAAAAAATACTCCAGCTCAGGCTAAACAAGTGTTTTATAAAGGAACTGTTTCTTTTGTGAGACTTTACTGTGCACGGAATGTTGCTCCCACTTGCCCATGTAGAATGAGTTGTACATTTTAAAATCATTAATATATGAAATGATTTGGTTTTGTCTTCAGCGATCTGGCAAGGCGATAAATAAATTCCAGTTTCTTTCTTCATTGCTGTTAAAATTTTCTTCTTTAATTATTCACAACATTAAGCATTTTTTTTTCATTTTCCAATCTATTTTTCTCTACACTCTTTTTCCCTTCCTTCTTTCCTGATAATTCCAATCTTGAGTACATTCCATGGAGCTCTCTAGAATGTGACCTTAGTGCAAACCTTTCCCCACGTGAGACTTGACCACGACCTATTCATGTTCAGCAGGGCATCAAAATGAGCATAATATTCACACAGCTACACTTCCAGCAAGGTCATTAAGATCACGAACGTTGAATGATTTTCCCTTTCACTGACACAATGGTACTCAGCCTAATTAGATTGTCCCTACCATAGACTTGGCTGAGATCAGCCAACTTAGCACAGGCCAAAGATCAAATTTGGAGCTTTCCTTGTCAGTGTGTCTCATCTAATTAGTGAAGAAATTGGGTCAATAGTCTGGGGCTTCCCCGATACTGACTCTAGTCTGGAGTCTACCTCATAATGACACAAGAACGAGACCTGCCTCAGAATGATGCTAGATTACGCCTTGGCTCAGAATGACATTATTCTAAGACCTGCATCATAATGACATTAGTCTGGGGTCTGCCTCATAAACGATACGAGGTTGTGTCTTGGTTCTAAATGATATGAATCTGAGCCTGCCTCACAATGAGACGCATCTGATAACTGCCTCATAATGACACTAGTCTGAGCCTGCCTCATAATGACAGGAGTCTGGGGCTTCCCCAATAATGACACGAGCCTGGAGCCTGCTTATAATGACATGTGTATTAGGCCTGCCTCATAATGACATGAGTTTGGGATCAGTTCATATTGACACAAGTCTGGGGCTAGCCTTATAATGATACAAACAAGAAACAGGCTGAATATAGAAAGTTCGGAGGGGAAATGAAAAAGGAAATAAAAGAGGTAAAGAGAGTCTGAGAAGAGACTGGCAGCTAACATAAAAAGTAATCCAAAAGTCCTATATAGGCATATAAATAGTAAAAGGGTCATAAAAGGAGGGGTAGGGTCATTTTGGGGATCTACACATGGAGGCAGAGGGCAAGACTGAGGGACTAAATGAATACTTTGCATCTGTCTCTACCAAGGAAGAAAATGCTGCTGGTCATAGTGAAAGAGGAGGTAGTTGAGACACTGGATAGGGTAATAAATTGGTAAAGAGGAGGTATTAGAAGGCTGGCTGCCAAAAGTTAATAAGTCACCAGGGCTGAATGGGATGCATCCAAGGATGCAGAGGAAAGTAAGGGTGGAACTTGCGGAGATATTGGCCATAATCTTCCAATCCTGTTTAGGTATAGGGGTGGTTCCAGAGAACTGGAGAATTGCAAATGTTGCACCCTTCTTCAAAAAAGAGTGTGAGGATAATCTCATCAATTACACACCAGTTAGTTTAACCTTTGGAAAGCTTTTTAGAAAAGATAAACAGTGACAAAATTAACAGTCACTTAGACAGGTGTGGATTAATTGAGGAAAGCCAGCACAGGTTTGTTAAAGACAAATTGTATTTAATGAACTTGATTTCGTTTTTTGATGAGGTAACAAAGAAGGTTGAGCATAATGCAATTGATATGGTCTGCATGGATTTCCAAAAGGCATTTGATAAAGGGCCACTTAATAGACCTCCTAGCAAAATTGAAGCCAATGGAATAAAAGGGAAGTAGCAGCACGGATACAAAGTTGGCTGAGTGACAGGACGAAGGTATATAGTGGGGTTCCCCAGGGGAAGAACTAGGACAACTGCTTTTCTTGATATATATTAATGACCTAGACTTGGATGTACAGGGTACAATTTCAAAATTTACAGATGACCCAAAACTTGGAAGTATTGTGATCTGTGAGGATGAAAGTGATAAGCTTCAAGAGGACATAGTCAGGCTGGTAGAATGGGCAAGCACATGGGAGGTAATATTTAATGCTGAGAAGTGTGAAATCATGCATTTTTGTAGAAGGAACAAGGAGAGGCAATATAAAATAAAGGGTACAATTCTAAAGCAGGTGCAGGAGCAGAGAAAGACCTGGGGGTATATCTGCACAAAGCATTGAAGGTGACAGGATATGTTGAGAAACTGATTAAAAAGGTATACCAGATCCTGGGCTTGATAAATAGGGGCATAGAGTACAAAAGCAAGGAAGTTACGATGAACCGCTATAAAACAGTGGTTTTACAAATGTGTTGCAGTGACATGTAACACTTTTGTAGTGATGAGTTGCTTTATTATTTTTCTTCAGGATTTGATTACTGAAGGGCTCAATTATTGGCTCCAAAATTCAGCTCTGTACTTGGAGTCATAGAGAGATACAGCACTGAAACAGGCCCTTAGGCCCACCGAGTCTGTGTCGACCAACAACCACCCATTTATTCTAATCCTACATTAATCCAAAATTCCTTACCACATCCCCACCTTCCCTCAATTCTCCTACCTCCTACCTACATTAGGGACAATTTACCATGGCCAATTTACCTATCAACCTGCAAGTCTTTGGCTGCGGGAGGAAACCGGAGCACCCGGAGGAAACCCACGCAGTCACAGGGAGAACTTGCAAACTCCGCACAGGCGGCACCCAGAACTCAACCCAGGTCACTGCAGCTGTGAGACTGTGGTGCTAACCACTGTTGCTGTCGGTACTACAGGAGCCCAGAGTCCTGAAAATGGCAGCCAAACCACTTCTGCTCACTTCCAGCGTGGCCTGCATGGCAATCCATGTTTGCAAGGGCGCGAGTGCGGATGTACCATGTGCACGCCAGAAACATGTGGAGTGGCAGATTGTGACATCACTCAGTGTCTAATGCTGAGTTGAAGAAGGCTGTGAAATGGAAATGGTCTAAAGCACAACAAGATGCTTATGATACCTGTAAGAAAAGCTTAACCAGTGATGCACTACTTGTTGATTACAGCACAAATTGTGACCTGAAACTAACATGTGATGTTTCAAGCTATGGAGTTGGAGCAGGGATCAGTCATATCATGGATGATGGTCAAGAGAACCATAGCATTCGCGTCACTTACTCTCACCAAGAGAGAACATAACTACGTGCAGATATAAAAGGAAGCACTTGGAAAAATCTTCCAAATCAAAAGGTTTCACCAGGTTTTGTTGGGTAGAAACTTTACGCTAATTACAGATCATAAACTCCTCGTAGCTATTTTGGGTCCAAGGTTTGCAATACCAACAATGGCAGTGTCAAGGATGCGGTGATGGGCTGTACTTTTCTCCCAATACAACGACAACATTGAATAGTTCAAAGGAGAATGCTGTAGCTGACGCACAATCATGTTTGCTGCACAAAGACTCAAAAGTAAGCTGTGAAGGTGAAATCTTCACAATAGGAGTTATGGATTATGACTTTCCAATCACTTCAACTGAAATTGCAAATGAAACTCACAAATACCTAGTTTTAAAAAGAGTGTACAAACAAACTTTGAATGGTTGGACAGAGTTTGACCGGTGTACAGACAAGGAACTGAAACCATATCCGACCTAACGAGTTGTCATGTGAACAGGGATGCATTAAGTGGAGTTAAAGAGTAGTAGTACCGAGTTCTTTAAGAGACAAGATTCTGGCAGAACTTCAGACTGAACACATGGCTATAGTTAGCATGAAATCCATCGCCAGACGTTTTGTTTATTGGCCTGGTCTAGACAGTGATCTCGAATCATTGGTTAGCAAATGTACCATTTGTCAAAACATTTTTTTTTAAATCATTCATGTGATGTGGGTGTCGCTGGCCATCCCTAATTGCCCTTGAACTGGTGGTGAACTGCTGTTGGAATAAGCTGCCAAAAACTCCTCTACAACCTTGGTCATGGGCGACTCATCCATTTCAAAGGGTCTATGGAGATCACATGATCTCAGCGAGGGATGGTCCAAAACTTGAGCATGACCTACTAGATGGCGAGCTTTTGCCAGAGTGTGAAGCAGTTCAGATTTTGGTGTCTGAAGCACCAGTTTCAGAAAAACAAACGAGGGGCTGGATATTTCAAGCTCAAGAGCAGCGCATCGTTAGCGCGAGATGTGCACAGCGGAGCCGCCACAATATTTTGCGCGGCAGCTCATTAACATGGAGGGGGCGGAATGACCATCCCTGATGACATAGAGGGGGCGGTGGCTCTGTCCTCAGCAACGGTGTCCGGCACCATCACGCAGGCGCTGGCATCATTTTTAAAGGGCTCCAAGCCCTTCAGTGAGATTAAAATGTTTTAAAGTCCCGCTGTTCAAAAAATAAAATTAAACTTTTAATTGCACTTTGAATCCCCTCTCTCACCACCCTCCAATGAGAAACCAATATGTAAATTGCCCTCTTGCCCCCAAAAAGCTTTTTCTCAGATCTCGAACTTTCCCCCCTGAACTTTACTAACTTTGACCTTCAGCCCATTCCCACCATCCCCGCAACCAATATGAAAAGTAGGGGGCCGCCACGAGGCCTTGCCGCCGCTGGTAAAATGGTGCACGGCCTTACTGCCATCGAGGCCCATGGCGGGCCTCTCCCGGAGGTATTTTCCAGAGTCCCCCACCCCCCGCCAGCCATGACCCCTGATGTCAGGGGGCTGGTAAAATTCAGCCCAAGATCTTTTGTAAGTCCTGAACTGAAACCTGACTCTACATCACAACCTGTGCAAAGATCAGGAAGTTGTTAGACTTGATTTGTGGATATTGTTTAAAGAAAAAGAGTCAGTTGTTATTTTGCCAAGTTTGTATATTCTCAAAGATTTGTTTGTTTTTGCAGTTGTATACTTAGTGTACCTGTATATATAGTTTATTGGACTTTTTTTAAAATGGGGAAGCAGTGTAACATATTCCTATGTTATGTGCCCAGTGGTGATGACATCATGAAACATGTGATTTGGCCACCTTGGTGTCTGTATTTCTTGAGTTCCTGCCAATGTATAGCACTGGGGCTGGACTGCCTCTGTATATTCAGGGTGAGCAGAAGCATGAATCAGCGTAGGATGCTGTTTCATCAGTTTGCATTTTCCCTTTGGCCTTTTTCCATCTGTTGAAGCCTCTGAACCTTTCAGGGATGGGTGTGTGGATGATGTCATATGATGTAATTGTTGCAGTCACATCCCAAGCAATATTGGCCACAACTAGTAAACATGAGAATGGGGAATTGAAAAAAAAAATTCTTATAAAGTCAAAGGGCTTCGAGGCGGCGCCCTTTGAACTCAGTGGGGTGCCCGCATTCAGCGGCCGCCGAGGAGCCCCCGCAATATTTCGCCCGGGGGGTTCATTTAAATAGTGGGGGTGGAGCGCCCGCCCCCGATGATGTGTAAGGGCAGCCTCCGCGTCCCGAAATTTCATCCTGAAATGACCATTAATTGATCTTTCAAATACCCGAACTTCCCCCCCCCAACCTTCAACCTTTTGCCCTTCAACCCCTTCCCACCATCCCCACATCCAATAAAAATTGATTTCCCTGCTCCTCCCCCCTTCCGCCCTGAAATTTCTATTACTCCCCCCTCCCCACCAGGTTCTCTCCTCGGTACTCTGTGCGGAGTTCTGAAGGTGCATGAAGGCTGAATGGAGGCAGTAAAATTGGCGTGTGACAGCAGGCAAGTCAATTTGAATATATTTAATGGCAATCCACATATGGAGATGAATGGCCTGCCACCAGGCAGCCGGTGCGGGGAGGTACAACGAGGTCCCCCCACTGCTGGTAATATGCAGCGGGCCATTCTCAACGACACGGGTCGAGGCGGGCCTCTCCCCTCAGATTTTTACCGGCCCCCGCACCACGACCCATTACCGGGGATGGAGAGGCCAGTAAAATTCAGCCCAAGGTGTGAGAAAAAATTCACAAGGATGATACCAGAACTGCATGGATACATTTATCAGAGTTGGATTTCTTTGCTCATGAAAGTAGAAGGCTGAGAGGGTAACCTGATAGAGGTCTTTAAACGTCTGAAAGGGTTTAATAGGGTAGATGTAGAAAAAATGTTTTCACTACTGGGGGAAATCCAAAACTAGGGGCTATAAATAAGATAGTAATGAATCCAATAGGGAATTCAGGAAAAACTTCTTTCCTCAGAGAATGGTGAGAAAGTGAAATTTAGTTGAGGTAAATAGCATAGATGCATTTAATCGATGTTAAAAGAAGCCTTGAGGACATGAGGAAACATTTTTTTACACGGTGAGTAATATGATCTGGAATGCATTGCCTGAGACGGTGGTAGAAGCAGTTTCAGTAGTAAAACTCAAAAGGGAATTAGGTAAATACTTGAAAGAAAAGACTTATAGGGCTATGGAGAAAGAGCAGGTGGATAGCTCTATCAAGGAGCTGGCACAGGCATGATGATCTAAATGGCATCATTCTGTGCTGCATCTTTCTATGATTCTGTGATTCTAGATGACCACACAAGGGAGAAATAGAAGGGTATGCTGATAGGGTTAGAGGAAGACAGTTGGGAATATAGACAAATAAGCTTGATTTTGTTTTGTCATAACTGTAAATAGATTTCGAGAGAAGAGTGGACAAAGCAAAACAGATTGTATAAATGTTCATACGAGCAAATCTAAATTCTGAAAATACATCAGTAACAGGGATATAGCTGAGCTGTGATCTGAATTTAATTGCACAGCTAAAAATGAATATGTAGAATCCTGAGCCTCTAATAAGGAAAGGCACACACAGAAGGGTACTCTGAATTGCTAGTGGGTCAGTTTTTATATGGTAATTTTATTTTCTACGTGCCAATTATGTTTCCTGATAATAACCATGCTTAAGGTAAATGGTGCAATTAGCAGGGAGAAAGGGTCAATGCAGGATGACGGGAAAGCAAAGCATTCAGAGGGATGAGGTGAAACAATTATTTTCTTCAGTCAAACAAATGAAGTTTCCGACTACTAGTGCAGCACTTGAATAGAGGACAACTGGTCCAATAATCACTGGGTCTTTAATTTGTTGGATTAATTTACTGAAAGCCGTCACATAATTATAGTTAAAAAATGTCGCTACTTTGTTAGACTGCTTAAGTGGTGATTTACAAATGGCCAACTATTTAACCTATGAACCCATTTGCTTTCTACATTTATCATAAATTCAAATTTAGTCTAATTGAATTTAATCTTTAAGTAAGAGCATAGGGAGGAAACAACACAGTGGGTTACAAGCTCGCTGATAGCAATTATATGCACTTTTTTTCCAAATAACACTGACAATTTTTAATTCCTAATATAGCCTTAGAACTGCCTATTTGTGATATTAGCATTCCACAGACTGTTATTGGCATTAATCTCTTTATTTTAAATGCTTGACACTTCCTGGCATGTTTTGGAATTTCTGACTATGCCTTGAAAGTAAGGTCTTCATGTAATTTATGTTAAAAATGTTGCTATTATGTTTCAATTTTCAATGGATTAAAATAACAGCAGCCACCAAAGGATGGAAGTTGTATATTGCAGATGAAAGAATCAGTTTGTGGAATGTTGCTATTCAGATAACTCTTCAAACTGAGACAGTAAGAGTCAGTGGACTCATCCCAGATTCAACTTGCAAAGATGGTCCCATTCATGAACCAGTGAATGGCTGTCACATATTTTGTTTAGCTGAAACAGGCGCAATGTGTGTACATGTTCTTTCTGTCTGCAAAGAACAGGGCCCTGTGTATTAACATATGTAGCTTCCAGTACATGTAAATGTGCCAAACTACGAGCCCGATGACAATCTTAAATTGGTTGTCAGCATAATTCTTACCATACTGAGGATTATTTAGCAAATATTATTCAATTCCAGTACTCATTCGCTAGTTCATTCCTCAGGGCAATGCCTTGACCAATCAGAATCAAGCTGCCTGGTTTAAATTTCAAACAAGGCTTGACAGCTAACTGTCAGTCACCATAAACTGCTGTGTTCTCTATGGCAACACTTCTACCAATCAGAGTCCACTTGCCAACCAATCAGCACCCTCTTCTCATAAGCATAAATTTGTTGCTTTCCCTTACATTCTTGAGAATTGTCCTGATGAGTGCAAGATGAAAAGCTTCGACAATATGGCTCTGTTATTAGCTATACAGATCAGTTTCTTTTAATACAAATGGAATTCAACCTGGAGAAGTGTGAAGTGTTGCATTTGGGGAGGTCAAACAAGGCAAAGGAATACACGATTCATGGGAGAATACTGAGAGGTAGAACATAGAACAAAATACAGCACAGAAGGAGGCCATTCAGCTCATTGTGTCTGCGCCGGCCGAATAAGCTATCCACTCAAACTAATCCCACCTTTCAGCACCTGGCCCATAGCCCCGAAGGTTACAGCACTTCAGGTGCATATCCAGGTACCTTTTAAAAGAATTGAGGGTCTCTGCCTCCACCACTATTCCTGGCAGTGAATTCCAGACACCTACCACCTTCTGCGTGAAAATGTTTCTCCTCATGTCCCCTCTAATCCTTCTACCGATCACCTTAAAACTGTGCCTCTGGTACCCGACCTCCCAGGCAGAGGAAACAGGTCCTTTCTGTCTACTCTATCTGGGCCCCTCATAATTTTGTATACCTCAATCAAGTCACCCCTCAGCTTTCTCAATTCCAGGGAAAACAACCCTAGCCGATCCAATCTTTCCTCATAGCTACAACCCTCAAGCCCTGGCAACATTCTTGTAAATCTCTTTTGTACTCTCTCCAGAGCAATTATGCCCTTTCTGTAATGGTCTGACCAGAACTGAGCGCAATACTCCAGCTGTGGCATAACCAGCGCTCTGTATAGCTCTAGCATCACAATCTTGCTTTTGTATTCTAAACCTCAGCCAATAAAGAAAAGCAATCCATATGCCTTCTTCTCTACTCTATCTACCTGTCCTGCCATCTTCAGGGACCTGTGGACATGCACGCCAAGGTCTCTCACTTCTTCTAAACCTCTCAATATCCTCCCATTTATTGTATATTCCCTCGCTTTATTTGCCCTCCCCAAATGCATCACCTTACACTTCTCAGGACTGAATTCCATTTGTCACTTTTCCGCCCACTCAACCAAACCATTGATATCATTCTGGAGTCTGCGGCTATTCTCTACATTATCAACTACACAGCCAATTTTTGTGTCATCAGCAAATTTCCCAATCATGACTCCCGCATTTAATTCCAAATCATTAATATATACCACAAACAACAAGGGACCCAATACTGAGCCCTGTGGAACACCACTGGAAACAGCTTCTCATTCACAAAAACATCCGTCAACCACTACCCTTTGTTTCCTGTCCCTGAGCCAATTCTGAATTCAACCTGCCACCTTCCCCTGTATCTCATGGGCTTTCATTTACTGACCAGTCTGCCATGTGGGGCCTTGTCAAATGCCTTACTAAAATCCATTTAAACCACATCCACTGCACTACCCTCCTCAATCCTCCTTGTTACTTCCTCAAAAAACTCAATCATGACCTTCCCTTAATAAATCCATGCTGACTATCCCTGATTAATCTGTGCCTTTCTAAGTGACAGTTTATCCTGTCCCTCAGAATAGATTTACCCACCACTGAGGTTAGACTGACCAGCCTATAATTACCTGGCTTATCCCTCGCACCCTTTTTAAACAATGGTACAATGTTTGCAGACTTCCAATTGTCTGGTACCTCGCCTGTATCTAGTGAGGATTTGAAGATGATCCTCAGAGCATCCACTATTTCCTCAATGGCTTCCTTTAACAGCCTGGGATACAAAGCGATTTATTCACTTTCAGGGATGTCAGATCTTCAAGCACTTCCTCTCACATTCTGCTTATCGTATCTAATATTTCACACTCCTTCTCTTTAACCACAACGTCTGCATCAACCCTCTCTTTTGTGAAGATAGAGACAAAAAACTCATTTAGAACCCTGCCCATATCTTCTGCATCCACGCATAAGTTCTCCTGTACATCTCTGATAGGCCCTACCCTTTCCTTAGTTATCCTGTTGCTCTTAATGTACTGATAAAACATCTTTGGATTTTCCTCGATTTTACCTGCCAATAATTTTTCATGTCCTCTCTTTGCTTTTCTAATTTCCTTTTTTACTTCACCCCTGCACTTTCTATATTCCTCGAGGCTTTCTAAAGTATTAAGATATTTGTGATCATCATAAGCTTTTTTTTTGCTTTAACTTATCCTATAAGCTTCTAGATAACCAGGGAGCTCTAGATTTGGCAGTACCATCCTTTATCTTTGTGGGGACATGCCGACACATGGTGTAGAGGAAGTCAGGGAGCTTGAAGTGAATGTCCACAGATCCCTGAAGGTAGCACTGCAGGTCGATAAGGTGGTTAAGAAGGCTTATGGAATCCTTTCCTTTATTAGCTGAGGTATAGAATAGAAGAGTAGGGAGGTTATGCTGGAACCAAATAAATAATTGTTTAGGCCACAACTTCAGTACTGTGTGCAGTTCAGGTCACCTCATTACAGAAAGGATGTAATTGCACTAGAGAGGGTACAGAGGAGATTTACGAGGATGTTGCCAGGACTGGAAATATGCAGCTATGAGGAAAGATTGGATAGGCTGGGGTTGCACTTTTGGAAGAAATGCATCCATGGAATCTTTTCAGTTTTAACACAAGTCCTCAAAAAAATAAAATATTAAAAAATGGAAGCACCTTCGTAACAATGTACATTATAAGTATAACCTGTAATGGCAAGTGTTGTAGGCATCCCATGTACCGTATTTAATCATAGAATTACATAAAGTTTAGGGCACAGAAAGAGACCACTTGGCCCATCGTGTCTGCGCCGGCCAAAAAAATGATTGAAATGTACAAAATTGTCAGCAGCCTGGATAGAGTGGATGTGAAGGGCGTGTCTACATTAGCAGAGAAGTCAGTGACTAGGGGGCATAGATTTAAAGTGATTGGTAGAATGACTAGAGGGGAGATGAGGAATTTTTTTTTCAGCCAGAGGTTGATGGGGTCTGGAACCCACTGCCTGAAAGGCAAAAACCCTCAACTCATTTAAAAGGTGTCTGGATATGCACCTCAAGTGCTGTAACCTATAGGGCTATGGACCAAATGCTGGAAGGTGGGATTAGACTGGGTGGCTCATTTCTTTGCCGGTGCAGGCACGATGGGCCAAGTGGCCTCTTTCTGTGCCCTAAACTTTATGTAATTCTATGATTAAATACATGAGATGCCTACAACACTTGCCATTACAGGTTATACTTATAATGTACATTGTTACGAAGGTGCTTCCATTTTTTAATTTTTTTTTTTGAGGACTGGTATTAAAACTGAAAAGATTCCATGGATGCATTTTTTTTTACCAAGATCACTGAAAGGACACTTGAGATGTTGTTTGAAAACAACCTGTGCTGGAAATCATGTGCTGGAAATCATGTGCTTTAAGCTCAAAAAACAACAGGATCCTTGGTGATATGGGGACGATGTTTACAGAGAATTCACATGTTAACATTTATGGAGGTCAGGAGGTTGACTTTCAGTTTGGGGTTTGGATATTGTTTTCAGTTCAGTTGGGGGGTGAACTGTTTTGAAGACATTTGGTGTTTTGCCTGCTAAGGCAAAATAAACCACCCAGCTCATCTCTTTCTCTACTTCTTTGAAGAAACCCTGCAAAGATCCAGTGTGGGAGAACTAAAATCCCTAGTGTTGCGTCTCTCCAGAGAAGCTGGAAAAACCTGTCAAACTCATTCTCAACGCTGCCTGAAAAGAATTGCTTTAGAAACAATCCCAGTGACCCATCACCGTATACCCGGACACCAGACCAAAAGGGACACTGACTTCCTTCCATAGCTTCTCTTTTTTTCTTCAAGGATTAGCAAGTATTTGGCCAAAGTATTCGTTTTTTTATGTCGTTTTTATAACAGTCCTCTGCAGAGAACAGAGAGAGTATTTTTTTCAGAGTGTTTCTGAGTGTGTGTGTGGGAAATTTAAAAAGGGAACTTTCATATTTCAATCTTAATGCTTTGCTTCATTACTGGATAAGTCTTTTTTGATAATAAACTGATCATGTTGTTTTTTATTAAAGAAACCTGGTTGGTGTATTCTATTCTGGGATAAAGAGTAGAGTCTATGATTGACCGAATTGGTAACTGGGTAAACATTTTTAAAGTGTATGTTGTGACCTGCGAAGAAGTGGGACTAGAAAAGACAGTGCACTCCTCCCAGCTCAGTCGTAACAACATTTACATTTCATGTCAAACATTCTCTGGTGCATACAGCCCGAGGGGTTTTACATGGTTTCCAGCCCCTTGGTATACTATTGTGGGAAGGCCTTAGATGGTGGCCTTTCCCCAATGAGCCTTTGCGGTCACTGCCCCAAGCTTTACTGCGTCCCCTCGCACATAGTCGTTGAGCTTGGAATGTGCCAATCTGCAACACTCGGTTATCGCCAGCTTTTTGCCCTGGAAGACCAGCAGGCAGACCAAAGAGCATCTTTCACGGAGTTTATGGTCCTCCATCAGCAGTTGAGGTTTATCTCGGTGTCCGTCCCTGGGAATAGCCCACAGAGCACTGAGCCCTGCGTTATGGAGCTGCTCGGGATGAACCTGGACAAAACCCATTGCATCACTTTCCAAAACTGCTTTGCATAGGCACATTCTAGAAGGAGGTGGGTGGAAGTCTCTTCCTTACTGCATTTTGGCAGGAAGAACATGGAGGGGGTGCAGGAACAGAGGGACCTGGCTGTATATGTGCCTTAGTTATTGAAGGTCTCAGGACAGGTTGAGAGAGCAGTTAATAAAGCATACAGTACCCTGGGCTTTATTAATAGAGGCATAGAGCACAAGGGAAGGAGGTTATGTTAAACTTGGATAAAACACTGGTTCGGCCTCAACTGGAGTATTTCGTTCAGTTCCGGGCACCGCACTTTAGGAAAGATGTGAAGGCATTGGAGAGAGTACAGAAAAGCTTCACGAGAATGGTTCCAAGGATTAGGAACTTCATTTACGGAGATAGATTGGAGAAGTTGGGACTGTTTTCCTTGGAGGAGAGAAGGTTGAGAGGAGATGTGAAAGAGATATTCAAAATAATGAGGAGTATGGACAGAGTGGATAGGAAAACCGGTTCTCACCTGTGAAAGATTCCAGAGTGAGAGGACACAGATTTAAGGTAACTGGCAAAAGAAGCAATGGCGAACTTTTTCACACAGTGAGTGCTTAGGATCTGGAATGCACTGCCAGATAGTGTGGTAGAGATAGGTTCAAACGAAGCATTCAAAAGGGAATTAGATAGTTATCTGAAAAGGAAAAATGTGCAAGGTTACGGGGAGAAGGCGAGGGAATGGCACTAAATGAATTGCTCATTCAGAGAGTTGTGCAAACAAATGGCCTCCTTCTGTGCTGTAACAAATCTTTTTCTGTGCTTCTGTGATTCAGCATCAAGCCGTTTGACACAATGCGAAAAGGACGATGAATCTTCCATATTGTTAAGAAATAATATTGCTGTTATTGGACAAGTTAGGAAGTGGTAGCCCACAATCTAATTTTACTATGTACAGAAATTGGGGGCCAGATTTTATTCCAGCAAAGGTGGTCCTGATGGCAGCTGAAAAGGCTGGAGGAGAGCCCAGCTTGGCCCTCTACTGCATCACCGGTGCAATTTAACGGGGGGCAGGCAATTAACTGCCTGCCGCTGGGGACACTGTCCCTTTAAGAAATTAGCTCCCGCCTCCAAGAGCTGCCGACCAATTGGAGGGCTGGGAGCTCTGCAGTACTGGCAGTGCCACTAGGAGTGGTGCCCACTGCTGATATTGCAGGAGGCCTTGCAGAGGAGAAGACTGATGAAGATCCTGGGGCAGTTGAGTGAGGTCAGGGTCACCGGGGCCATTCAGGCAGGCCCTGGAGACAGGTGGTGGAGGGTATACAAAAGTAGGGAGGTTATACTTCAGCTATACAGGGCATTGGTGAGACCACATCTGGAGTACTGTGTACAATATTGCTCTGCTTATTTAAGGAAGGAAGTAAATGTCTTGGAAGCAGTTCAGAGAAGCTTTACTAGACTAATACCTGGAATGGGCGGGTTGTCTTAGGAGGAAATGTTGGACGGTGAGGCTTGTATCCACTGGCGTTTATAAGAGCAAGAAGTAACTCGATTTAAACATATAAGATCCTGAGGGGTCTTGCCTGGGTAGATGAAGAAAAGATGTTACATCTTGTGGGAGAATCTAGAACTAGGGGTCACTGTTTAAAAATAAGGCGTCGCCCATTTAAGACACAGATGAGGAGAATGTTTTTCTCTCAGAGTGTCATGCATCTTTGGAACTCTCTTCCTCAATCTAGTTGTGCAAGA
Organism: Heterodontus francisci; assembly: GCF_036365525.1. NCBI lineage: Eukaryota > Metazoa > Chordata > Chondrichthyes > Heterodontiformes > Heterodontidae > Heterodontus > Heterodontus francisci. The sequence goes on along the minus strand of NC_090374.1, from coordinate 32,398,971 downwards.
CCCCTTGCGGATGAGTGACCATAATATTATAGAACTCTTCATCAAGATGGAGAGTGACGTAGTTGATTCAGAGACTAAGATCTTGAATCTTAGGATAGGAAACGACGAAGGTATGAGGGGCGAGTTGGATATGACGGATTGGGAAACGTTACTTAAAGGGATGATGGTGGAAAGGCATTGGCAAACTTCAAAGAGCGCATGGATGAGCTGCAACAATTGTTTATTCCTGTCTGGCACAAAAGTAAAAAGGGAAAGGTAGCCAAACCATGGCTTACAAGGGAAATTAGCGATAGCATTAGATCGAAGGAAGAGGCATATAAATTCGTCAGAAAAAACAACAGGCCTGAGGATTGGGAGCAGTTTAGAATTCAGCAAAGGAGGACCAAGGGATTGATTAAGAAGGGGAAAATAGCGTACGAGAGTAAGCTTGCGGGGAACATAAAAACTGACTGTAAAAGTTTCTATAGGTATGTGAAGAGAAAAAGATTAGTGAAGACAAATGTAGGTCCCTTACAGTCAGAAACAGGGGAATTTATTATGGGGAACAAAGAAATGGTTGACCAACTAAATGCATACTTTGGTTCTGTCTTCAGAAAGGAGGACACAAACACAAATATCATGCCAGAAATTTTGGGGAACAGAGGGTTTAGTGAGAGAGAGGAACTGGAGGAAATCAGTATGAGTAAAGAAATGTGGGGTGTTGGGGAAATTGATGGGATTGAAGGCCAATAAATCCCCAGAGCCTGATGGTCTGCATCCCAGAGTACTTAAGGAAGTGGTCCTGGACATAGTGGATGCATTGGTGGTCATCTTCCAAGATTCTACAGACTCTGGAACAGTTCCTACAGATTGGAGGGTAGCTAATGTAACCCCACTATTTAAAAAGGGAGGTAGAGAGAAATCAGGGAATTATAGACCAGTCAGCCTGATGTCAGTAGTGAGGAAAATTCTAGAGTTCAATATCAAAGATTTTATAGCAGAGCACTTAGAGAACAGTGGTAGAATCAGGCAGAGTCAGCATGGATTTACGAAAGGGAAATCATGCTTGACAAATCTACTAGAATTCTTCGAGGATGTAACTAGTAGAGTTGATGAGGGCGAGCCAGTGGATGTGGTTTATTTGGACTTTCAGAATGCTTTCGACAAGGTCCCACATAAGAAATTAGCATGTTAAATTAAAGGGTGGCACAGTGGTGCAGTGGTTAGCACCGCAGTCTCACAGCTCCAGTGACCCGGGTTCAGTTCTGGGTATTATCTGTGTGGAGTTTGTAAGTTCTCCCTATAACTACATGGATTTCCGCCAGGTGCTCTGGTTTTTTCCCACAGCCAAAGACTTGTGGGTTGATAGGTAATTTAGCTGTTGTAAATTGCCCCTAGTAGAGGTAGGTGGTAGGAAAATGGTGGGGATGTGGTAGGGAATATAGGGTTAATGTAGGATTGGTATAAATGGGTGGTTGTTGGTCAGCACAGACTCGGTGGGCCAAAGGGCCTGTTTCAGTGCTGTATCTCTAAATAAAGCGCATGGGATTGGGGGCAGTGTATTGTGATGGATAGAAAATTGGTTGGCAGGCAGGAAACAAAGAGTAGGGATAAATGGGTCTTTTTCTGAATGGCAGGCAGTGACTAGTGGGGTACCACAGGGATAGGTGCTAGGACCCCAGCTATTCACAATATACATTAATGATTTAGATGAGGGAACTAAATGTCATATCTCCAAATTTGCAGATGACACAAAACTGGGTGGGAGGGTGAGTTGTGAGGAGGATGCAGATAGGCTTCAGGGTAATTTGAACAAGTTGTGTGAGTGGGCTAATGAATGGCAGATGCAGTATAATGTGGATAAATGTGAGGTTATCCACTTTGGGAGCAAAAAACAGGAAGGCAGATTATTATCTGAATGGCTATAAACTGAGAGAGGGGAATATGCAGTGAGACCTGGGTGTTCTCCTCCACCAGACACTGAAGGTAAGCATGCAGGTGCAACAGGCGGTAAAAAAGGCAAATGGCATGTTGGCCTTCATAGCGAGAGAATTTGAGTACAGGAGCAGATTAAAACACTAATTAACGAATTAATAAGTAGAGTAACTAAACCAGAGGGAGGAGGTTACTGTATTTAGTTAGCATTTAGTATTTATTGTAGAAATCTAGCACTAGGGACCATATATTTAAGTGTATCATAATTTAGTAAGGATTTAATAAGTATTTATTTATTTTATATTAATTAACTAATTAGTGCTAGAAATGTCAGTTAGAGGGGTGAAGTGCTTCACCTGTGAGATGTGGGAGGTCCGTGACGCTTCCAGCGTTCCGGGTGACTACATCTGCAGGAAGTGTACCCAGTTGCAGCTCCTCACAGACCGCATGGATCAGTTGGAGCGGCAACTGGATGCACTTAGGAGCATGCAGGTGGCGGAAAGCATCATAGACAGGAGTTTTAGAGAAGTGGTTACACCCAAGGTGCAGGCAGATAGATGGGTGACCACTGGAAGGGGCAGGCAGTCAGTGCAGGAATCCTCTGTGGCTATCCCCCTCTCTAACAAGTATACCATTTTGGATACTGTTGGGGGGGATGGCCTATCAGGGAAAAACAGCAGCAGCCAGAGCAGTGGCACCACGGCTGGCACTGTTATTCAGCAGGGAGGGACAAAGCGCAGAAGAGCAATAGTTATAGGGGACTCTATAGTCAGGGGCACAGATAGGCGCTTCTGTGGGCGTGAAAGAGACTCCAGGATGGTATGTTGCCTCCCTGGTGCCAGGGTCAAGGATGTCTCTGAACGGACAGGGGGCATTCTGAAGGGGGAGGTTGAACAGCCAGAGGTTGTGGTACGCATCGGTACCAATAACATAGGCAGGAAGAGTGATGAGGTCCTGCAGGGGGAGTTTCGGGAGTTAGGTGGTAAGTTAAAAACAGGACCTCTAGGGTTGTAATCTCTGGATTACTCCCTGTGCCACGTGCCAGTGAGGCTAGAAATAGGAAGATAGTGCAGCTAAACACGTGGCTGAGCAGCTGGTGTAGAAGGGAGGGTTTCAGATATCTGGACCATTGGGCTCTCTTCAGGGACAGATGGGACCTGTACAAGAAGGATTGGTTGCATCTAAACTGGAGGGGCACTAATATCCTGGCTGCAAGGTTTGCTAGCGTCACTCGGGAGGGTTTAAACTAGTGTGGCAGGGGGGAGGGAACGAGAGCAGTAGGACAGCTAGTGAAATAAATGAGGAGGACATAGTAAATAAGGCCAGTAGGACTAAGAGGAAGAGCAGGCAGGGAGATGTTGCTGAGCACAGCGGGACTGGTGGTCTGAAGTGCATTTGTTTCAATGCAAGAAGGATAACAGGTAAGGCAGATGAACTTAGAGCTTGGATTAGTACTTGGGAATATGATGTTGTCGCTATTACAGAGACTTGGTTCAGGGAAAGGTAGGATTGGCAGCTAAATGTTCCAGGCTTTCGAAGCTTCAGGCGGAATAGAGGGGGATGTAAAAGGGGTGGGGGAGTTGCATCACTGGTTAAGGAGAATATCACAGCTGTACTGCGGGAGGACACCTCAGAGGGGTCATGCAGCGAGGCAATATGGGTGGAGCTCAAGAATAGGAAGGGTGCTGTCACGATGTTGGGGGTTTAGTACAGGCCTCCCAACAGCCAGCGGGAGATAGAGGAGCAGATATGCAGACAGATTTTGGAAAGATGTAAAGGTAACAGGGTTGTGGTGGTGGGTGATTTTAACTTCCCCTATATTGACTGGGACTCACATAGTGCTAGGGGCTTAGATGGGGCAGAATTTGTGAGGAGCATCCAGGAGGGCTTCTTGAAACAGTATGTAGATAGTCCAACTAGGGATGGGGCCATTCTGGACCTGGTATTGGGGAATGAGCCCGGCCAAGTGTTCGAAGTTTAAGTGGGGGAGCATTTCAGGAGCAGTGACCATAATTCCAGAAGTTTTAAGGTACTTGTGGATAAGGATAAGAGTAGTCCTTGGGTGAAGGTGCTAAAGTGGGGGAAGGCTAATTATAACAATATTAAGCAGGAACTGAAGAATTTAAATTGGCGGCGGCTGTTTGAGGGTAAATCAACATCTGACATGTGAGAGTCTTTCAAACGTCAGCTGAATAGAATCCAGGACTAGCATGTTCCTGTGAGGAAGAAAGACAAGTTTGGCAAGTTTCGGGAAGCTTGGATAACACGGGATATTGTGAGCCTAGTCAAAAAGAAAAAGAAAGCATTTGTAAGGGCTGGAAGGCTAGGAACAGATGAAGCACTTGACGAATATAAAAACATTAGGAAGGAACTTAAGCAAGGAGTTAGGAGGGCTAAAAGGGGTTATGAAAAGTCGTTGGCAAACAGAATTAAGGAAAATCCCAAGGCTTTTTATACATATATAAAGAGCAAGAGGGTAACCAGGGAAAGGGTTGGCCCACTCAAGGACAGAGATGGGAATCTATGTGTGGAGCCAGAGGAAATGGGCAAGGTGCTAAATGAGTACTTTGCATCAGTATTCACCAAAGAGAAGGACTTGGTGGATGATGAGCCTAGGGAAGGGAGTGCAGAGAGTCTCAGCCATCTCATTATCAAAAAGGAGGAGGTGTTGGGTGTCTTGCAAAGCATTAAGGTAGATAAGTCCCCAGGGCCTGATGGGATCTACCCTAGAATACTGAGGGAGGCAAGGGAATAAATTACTGGGGCCTTGACAGAAATCTTTGCATCCTCATTGGCGACAGGTGAGGTACCAGAGGACTGGAGAATAGCCAATGTTGTGCCTTTGTTTAAGAAGGGTGGCAAGGATAATCCAGGAAATTATAGGCCGGTGAGCCTTACATCAGTGGTAGGGAAACTATTAGAGAGGATTATTCGGGACAGGATTTACTCCCATTTGGAAACAAATGAACTTATTAGCGAGAGACAGCATGGTTTTGTGAAGGGGAGGTCGTGTCTTACTAATTTGATTGAGTTTTTTGAGAAAGTGACGAAGATGATTGATGAAGGCAGGGCAATGGATGTTACCTATATGGACTTTAGTAAAGCCTTTGACCAGGTCCCGCATGGCAGACTGGTGCAAAAGGTGAAGTCACACGGGATCAGAGGTGAGCTGGCAAGATGGATACAGAACTGGCTCGGTCATAGAAGACAGAGGGTATCAGTGGATGGGTGTTTTTCCGAATGGAGGGATGTGACTAGTGGTGTTCCACAGGGATCAGTGCTGGGACCTTTGCTGTTTGTAGTATATATAAATGATTTGGAGGAAAATGTAGCTGGTCTGATTAGTAAGTTTGCGGACGACACAAAGGTTGGTGGAGTTGCAGATAATGATGAGGATTGTCAGAGGATACAGCAGGATATAGATCGGTTGGAGACTTGGGTGGAGAAATGGCAGATGGAGTTTAATCCGGACAAATGTGAGGTAATGCATTTTGGAAGGTCTAATGCAGGTGGGAGGTATACAGTAAATGGCAGAACCCTTAGGAGTATTGACAGGCAGAGAGATCTGGGCGTACAGGTCCACAGGTCACTGAAAGTGGCAACGCAGGTGGATAAGGTAGTCAAGAAGGCATACCACATGCTTGCCTTCATCGGTCGAGGCATAGAGTATAAAAATTGGCAAGTCATGTTGCAGCTGTACAGAACCTTAGTTAGGCCACACTTAGAATATTGCGTGCCATTCTGGTCGCCACACTACCAGAAGGACGTGGAGGCTTTGGAGAGGGTACAGAGGAGGTTTACCAGGATGTTGCCTGGTCTGGAGGGCATTAGCTATGAGGAGAGGTTGGAAAAACTCGGATTGTTTTCACTGGAATGACGGAGGTGGAGGGGTGACATGATAGAGGTTTACAAAGTTATGAGCGGCATGGACAGAGTGAATAGTCAGAAGCTTTTTCCCAGGGTAGAAGAGTCAGTTACTAGGGGACATAGGTTTAAGGTGCGAGGGGCAAAGTTTAGAGGGGATGTACGAGGCAAGTTTTTTACACAGAGGGTGGTGAGTGCCTGGAACGTGCTGCCAGGGGAGGTGGTGGAAGCAGATACGATAGCGATGTTTAAGAGACATCTTGACAAATACATGACTAGGAAGGGAATAGAGGGATATGGGCCCCGGAAGTGCAGAAGGTGTTAGTTTAGGCAGGCATCAAGATCGGCACAGGCTTGGAGGGCCAAATGGCCTGTTCCTGTGCTGTACTGTTCTTTGTTCTTTGTTCAGGGATGTCTTGCTGCAATTATTCAGTGTCTTGGTGAGGCCACACCTGGAATATTGTGTGCAGTTTTGGTCTCCTTATCTGAGGAAGGATGTTCTTGCTATAGAGGGAGTGCAGCGAAGGTTTACCAGACTGACCCCTGGTATGGTGGGACTGAAGTATGAGGAGAGATTGAGTCAGTTCGGATTATATTCGCTGGAGGTCAGAAGAGTGAGGGGGGATCTCACAGAAACCTATAAAAGTCTAACAGGACTTGACAGGGTAGATGCAGGAAGGATGCTCCCGATGGTGGGGGAGTCTAGAACCAGGGGTCATAGTCTAAGGATACGGGGTAAACCTTTCAGTACTGAGATGAGGAGAAATGTCTTCACCTGGAGAGTGGTGAGCCTGTGGAATTTGCTACCACAGAAAGCAGTTGAGGCCAAAACATTGCATGTTTTCAAGAGGGAGTTAGATATAGCTCTTGGGTCTAAAGGGATCAAAGGGTTTAAGACGAATGCCGGAACAGGCAACTGAGTTGGATGATCAGCCATGATCATAATGAATGGCGGAGCAAGCTCGAAGGGCCAAATGGCCTACTCCTGCTCCTATTTTCTATGTTTCTATGTTTACCCGGTCAGGCCCCCCAGCATCTTATATGTTTCAATAAGATCACCTCTCATTCTTCTAAATTCCAATGAGTATTCCTATTAAGCCAACCCCTTCATCCCAGGGATCAGCTTAATGAAGCTTCTCTGACATGCTTCCAATTCAAGTTTTTCCCTTCTTAAGTAAATAGACAAAAACTGGATGCAGTACTCTAGGTGCGGTCTCACTAATGCCCTGTACAGTTGTAGCAAGACTTCCCTACTTTTATACTCCATCTCCTTTCAATAAATATCAACATTCCATTTGGCTTCCTAATTATTTGCTGTACTTGCATGCTAACTTTATGTGATTCATGTACAAGGACACCCAGATGCCTCTGTACTGCAGTATCCTGCAGTCTCTCTCCAGTTAAATAATATTCTGCTTTTCTATTCTTCCAAAGGATACCAAATGATATATTCCATATTACGTGAAACATTCATTATTCCTTAAGGTACCTAAGAAACCTAAAACAATTGTGTGCAATCAGTTTAGAACTATAAGATGAATGAGTTATCTCATTAAAGTGATCTTGAAAATCATAATAGAAAGAAACAATAACACATCTGAAGCAGAATTTGGTGAAACACAGTCTGGATTTACACCTGGAGTAGGAACAAGAGAGGGAATATTTAACCTCAGAACAATCTTTGATAAAATCTAGAAGTAAACAAGAACATTTACATCTGCTTTATAGATTATGAAAAAGCATTCGATCATTTTTGTCACCAAAAGTTAATAGACGTGTTGCTGAAATGTGACATTTACAGTAAAGATATGAGATTTATCCAGAGGCTATATTGGGACCAAATAGTGAGCATCAGACTCAAAGATGGACAATCAAATATGTTTCAACAAGGCTGTGCACTGTCACCAAAATTATTCAATCTGTACAAAGAACAAATATTCAGAGAATTAGGTGCGCTTCCAGGTGTAAACATTGAAGGTAAGAACAGAACAAATTGTGGTACGCTGACGACACAGCACTACTTGCAGAATCAGAAGAGGCTGTACAAAATATCGTAGATCAAGTAAAATCTAGAAGCTTAGAATATGATTTTGTGATTATTAACACAAAAAAGACAAAAACAATGGTAGCTAGAAAGAATATATTAGAAGAAACCAGAGTGAAGATTGAAGTGGATGGTATCACACTGCAACAAGTAGATAAGTTTGTCTATTTAAGACAAATGATAACAGAAGATTGTAGATGCGATGCCGAAGTCAGAAGAAGGATAGAGATAGCCAGAAGTAATTTTGTGAAGATGAAGGATGTGTCAATAACAAGAAAGCTCAAGCTTTTAACAAGGAAAAAACTCATAAGATGCTACATTCTATCCATTATCCTGTATGCTTCAGAAACCTGGACAATAAGTAAAGAGCTGTGGAAAAATTAGACGTCTTTTCAATATGGATGCAAAGACGTACGCTTAAAATTCCTTATACAAACCATAAAGACAAATTTATTTGGAGATACAGCATTGAAACAGGCCCTTTGGCCCACTGAGTCTGTGCCGACCAACAACCACCCATTTATACTAACCCTACAATAATCCCATATTCTCTACCTACACTAGGGGCAATTTACAACAGCCAATTTACCTATTACCTGCAAGTTTTTGGCTGTGGGAGGAAACCGGAGCACCCGGCAAAAACCCACGCGGTCACAGGGAGAACTTGCAAACACCACACAGGCAGTATCCAGAATTGAACCCAGGTTCCTAGAGCTGTGAGGCTGCAGTGCTAACCACTGCACCACAGTGCCACCCATGGGATGAATAGATGCTTGCAATTGCAAGAGCAAAAAGAACTCTAAGAAGTGACATTCAGAAAAGAAAATGTCAGTATTTCGGCCATTTGATCAGAGCTGAAAAGCTACAGAGATCGCTTCTAGAAGGCAAAGTGGAGAGCAGCATAAAGAGGGGTCGACCTAGGCGTAGTTGTATGATGGACGTCACAGATTGGTTACAGACAAGCTACAGTGAATGTGTGAGGATGACGCAAGATAGACAAGTGTGACATACCATGAGAGCAGATCTCCTGGTAGGAGTAGCTATAAGCAGCAGCAGCTATTCTTCCTGCCAAAGTGGATAAGCTCACATTTTCCTACATTATACTCCATCTGCCAAATTTTTGCCCACTCCCTTAACGTATCTATATCTCTTTGCTGACACTTTGTGTCCTCCTCACAACTTCCTTTCCTACCCATCTTTGTATTGCCCACAAATTTGGCTACAATACACTCGGTCCTTTCATCCAAATCATTAATATATATTGTAAATAGCTGAGGCCCCAGCACTGATCACTGTGCTACTGCACTAGTTACAGTTTGCCATTCTGAAAATGCCCCATTTATTCCAACTGTGTTTCCTGTTAGCTAATCCTCTATCCATGCTAATATATTACCCCCAATACCATGAGCTCTTATCTTGTGTAGTAAACTTTTATGTGGCACCTTGTCAAATGCCTTTTGGAAATCCAGATACACTACATCCACTGGTTCCCCTTTATCCACCCTGCTTCTAACATTTTATTTTTATTTGTTCATGGGATGTGGGCATCGCTGGCCAGGCCAACATTTATTGCCCATCCCTAATTTCCCTTGAGAAGGTGGTGGTGAGCCACCTTCTTGAACCGCTCCAGTCCTTGGGGTGTAGGTACACCCACAGTGCTGTTAGGAAGGGAGTTCCAGGATTTGACCCAGCATCAGTGAAGGAACGGCAATATAGTTCCAAGTCAGGATGGTGCGTGGCTTGGAGGGGAAATTGCAGGTGATGGTGTTCCGTTGCATCTGCTGCCCTTGTCCTGCTAGGTGGTAGAGGTCGTGGGTTTCGAAGGTGCTGTCGAATGAGCCTCGGTGAGTTGCTGCAGTGTATCTTGTGGATGGTACACACTGCTGCTGTTGTGTATCACTTCTCACTTTTCTACATAAAATTTCACCTGCCACTTGTCAGCCCATTCCACCTGCCTGTCTTTGAAATTTATTGCTTTCCTCCTCACAGTTTACAATGTTTCCAAATTTAGTGTCATCTGTAAATTTTGAAATTGTGCCCTCTCTAGGTCATTAATATATATATCTCTTGAGAAAAGCAGTGGTCCGAAAATCGACCCTTGGCGATCCCCACTTTCCTCCAGTCTGAGAAACAACCTTTCACAACTACTCTGTTTACTATCACTCAGCCAGTTTTGTATCCATGTTGCTACTGTCCGTTTTATTCCATGGGCTCTAAGTTTGCTGACAAGCTTGTTATGTGTCACTTTATCAAATGCCTTTTGGAAGTCTATGTACACCACATCAACCCTATTACCCTCATCAACCCTCTCTGTTCCCTCATCACAAAATGTAGCACTCTGGGCTGGAATTTACAGGCCCCCCGACATTGGAGGTCATCGCAGGGGAGCCAGAAAATGACTCAGGCAGAGGCCTACTATGGGCCTTGACGCCAGGAAAGCCGGGCCCCATATTTCTGGCGGGGGCGAGGCCTCGTGGCGGCCGCCCCGCCACACGGCAATAGGAGCCAAATCTAAATATTTAAATCAATGTAAATTAATTAATAAATGTCCTATCCACTCCCGCCATCCGTCCCGCTCTGATATTGGCATGGAAACCAGCACTTCCACACCTTCAGATCTCCGTCTGGATTTCCGAGGCGGCACACTGGCGGCGGAGGGGGGAGCAGGTAAGTTCCTCTGTGCGGTGGGGTGGGGGGAGTGGGGTCAAACTCCTCCAATTGGTTAAAGGGATGGTGGGAAGGGGTAAAGTGCATAGTTTGTGAACTTTGATGGGGGGGAAGGACAGGTGCACAAGGTAAGTATTTCAGTGGGGAGAGAGGGCAAGGAATGAATTATATGGTTATGGGGGGGAGGTGGTGGGAGAGGGGCTAGAAACATTTATTTAATTTTAATTTAATTTTTAAAATATATTTAAAACTTTAAATTGTAATGTAGGGCTCGAAGACCTTTAAAAATTGTGTCGGCACCTGCGCAATGGTGCCTGACACTGTTGCTGGTGACGGACCGCCTCCGCAGGTGGGGGGGGATGTGGGTAGTGGGTCGGTCCACCCTGGCCATTTAAATGAACCACCAGATTTAATATCGCGGCGGCACCACAAAGCTTGGCCCGTGCGTGCGGGCTGCCATTGTTTACAGGCTGCCATTGTTTATGACCACCGCCGATAGTGGCGGCGGCAACATAAATTTCAGTCCTCTGTGTGCAAAATTTGAAAAAGTTTGATGGTCTAGATTCTGGCTTATAGTAGTTAACCCAGGGCAACTACCTGCTTCATTCATCTCACATTCATCGAATCGAGTTGCTACTTTGACCTCTTTCTTTGAAAAGTCATTGGAATTAATTTTATTCTTGTCCTCCTCTCCTGAATGCATTGACTTATTACTACGTTAACGTTTTATGGACACTGCAGGCCCTTGGTAACTCAACTAAGTGGATACTTGAGAATTGCTGAAAAAAAGAGACATGCTGTCAAAATTTTTCGTCTTGCCCTTATCAGGACCGACACAAGAATGCCAAATTTCAAAAGAAGCAACAATTTACACTGCATGAGCACATGGGGCATCACAACCAAGCTTGATCCAGACCTCATTAAATGTTCACAGTGAGGAGGTTGGGTGGCTGCTGGATGGCAATCTGGCTGCTTGGTTGAGATCATTTAACTTGGCACACGGGATCTGGATCAATATTGAGACCTTCTGGTCCCTGTGGCTTGATTCCTAACTGTCTTATCCAGTTCAGTATTGCAAGAGTTAAATTAGTTGGCTTGTCAGATAATCTCTTGCCAGAGAAAACTACACATAAAAGATTTCTGGTTTGAAATCCATTCCTTTATTAACAAAGTTAATCATTATTTCAGTAGTGACATTATTTCTTTAGAGGATATGTTCTTGCTATGTAAATGATTTGGACTTGGGCATAGAGGATACAATATTAAAAATTGCAGGTGACTTAAACATTGTAGCCATGGTTAATTGCGAAGAGGTTTGTAAGGTGGCTTTTTTATTTTTAGAATAAATTTCCCTCTGGTTGGTGCCAGGTGCCCAGGCAAATTAATCAGTGGGCATGAAAAGACTTGGCAAAGTATGTGAATGCCACATACATTGTTCCTAGGACCTGGGTACAGAAGAAATAAATAAATGATCTGCCCAGGACTGCCAAGGTAAAACTCCCCTCCCCATTGATTTTAATCTCTGCACACTCGGGCAGCCCTACCACGATCAATCCTGCACTTCTCTACTTTCCCTGGTTTTCCCCAAGTTAGCACAGAACACTTTACGGCACCTTCTGTTTGCTTGCGCTTACACCTTCAATACCTGCTACTGCTAGATCACAATTATTTCTTTCTCTTAGCTATGCTTGCTGCTGCTTCCTGTCATCTTGAATTCCAAAAAGAGAGCTTATATGAACCACTTCCACTCTTCCTGCAGGTGAAGCTGGCACACAACACTGGGGAGAGTGCCAGAACACAAGATTATAGGAGGGCAAAGGGCTGAGGATGATCGAATTAAGGTGTTTAAGATATTTAAAGGATTTGATAGAGTAGATAGAAATTATTTCCTCTGGTGGAGAATTCAGAGCAAGGGGGCATAGACTTAAAAATTAGAGCTTAGCCATTCAGGGTTGATGTCAGGAAACATATCTTCACACGAAGGGCAGTAGAAATTCAGAACTTTTGACCCCAACAAGCTGTTGAGGTTATCTCACTGGAAAATTTCAAAACTGAGATTGTTAGATTTTTATAAAATCAAAATACTGCAGATTCTGAAAATCTGAAACAAAAACAGAAAGCGCTGGAAATACTCAGCAGGTTCTCATGAAAGGTCACAGACCTGAAACATTAACTCTGTTTTTCTCGCAACAGATACTGCTGTGTATTTCCAGGAATTTCTGCTTTTGTTATTGCTAGATTTGTGTTAGGTAAGGACACTGAGGGTTGCAGAGCCAGGATGGATAGACGCAGTTAACATACAGATCAGCCCTGATCTAACTGAATGCAGGATAGGCTTGAAGGGCTGAATGGCCTATTCCTGGTCCCTATGTTCCTATTTAGGAGCATGTTCTACCATTCTACAGAGGCTGACACCAATGGAAGAGTCAGCTGTCTACATCATTGGCAGAAAGAGGGCATGCAATATTGAATATGGTTGGAGGCCAAACTCTGCAGGATGTTGGGGCATCTCCTTTCCTTTTATCTTTCTATTTAACATTCATTTACACACAGTCACACACTCAGCAAGACAATCTGCACTGCCACTCATCTGCTACTGCATACCCTTGCCACCATGTACTAACCCGTGCCTCTTTACCCTTTTCCTCGGTCGAACAGGCAACTGAGGCCTTGCAATTGCACCAACTGAGCAGGCGAACCCTCCAGAAGATGCTTCATCACTTTCTCTCACCCTTCCAAGCACCAGCAGTGAAATCAGCGCTCAATGTGATGTAGTTTGGTGACTTTAGAGGACCAACCTTTCAAAGAGTGATGCTTTTACTACTAAAACAATTACTGAATGAATCAGACTACCCAGTCTACCTCCCTAGAAGCTTCCATAAAATGTCAAAGAGAGTGAAGAAGTCCACTAACAATTTGTGTGAAGTTCTGGCACATGTCATTGATGCTCTGCAGTCAACCATAGGCCACCTCAATGGAGGGTGCAGCAAGGCCCTCCTTGCAAAAGGTTGTGCAGCAGTAATACCATCTCTCAGGAAATAGGGCTTGCTAGATGAAAGAAGACCAAGGTTCATTTAGTTTGGCTTCTGACATGCATGATTTGTTAAGGGCAAATTGTGTTTAACTTGCTTAAGTTTTTTGATGAGGTAACAGAGAGGGGTGATGATGGTAATGTGTTTAATGCGGAGTACATGGACTTCCAAAAAGCATTTTCATTAAGTGTCACATAACAGGCTTGTAAACAAAGTTAGAGCCCATGGAATAAAAGGGACAGTAGAAGCATGGATACGAAATTGGCTGAGTGACAGGAAACAGAGTGTAGTTGTGAATGGTTGTTTTTCGAACTGGAGGAAGGTATATAGTGTGGCTGCCAGGGGTCAGTGTTAGGACCCCTGCTTTTCTTGATATATATTAATAACCTAGACTTGCGTGTACAGGGAAGAATTTCAAAATTTGTGGATGACACAAAACTTGGAAATATTGCTCGTGATAAACATCAAAAGGACATAGACAGATTGGTAGAATGGGCGGACAAGTAGCAGATGCAATTTAATGTAGAAAAGTGTGAAGTGATTAATTTTGGTGGAAAGGAAGAGGAGAGGCAATATAAATTAAAGGATACAATTCTAAAGGGGGTGCAGATGCAGAGGGACCTGGGGATATATGTGCACAATTATTAAAGGTGGCAAGGCAGTTTGAGAAAGTGGTTAATATAGCATAGGGGATCCCAGGCTTCATAAATAGGGGCACAGAGTACAAAAACAAGGAAGTTATGAAAATCTGTATGAAACACTGGTTCGGCCTCAACTGGAGTATGGTGTCCAGTTCTGGGCAGCACATGTTCAGAAGACTGTTAAGGCATTAGAGAAAGTGCGGAAAATGTCCATGAGAATGGTTTCCGGGTTAAGGAACTTCACTGACGTGAAGAGGTTGGAGAAGCTAGATCTGTTCTCCATGGAGAAGAGAAGATTGAGAGGAGATTTGATAGAGGGTTCCCAACAGAGTAGATAGGGAGAAACTTCCCATTGGCTGAAGGATCCAGAACCAGAGAACACCGATTTAAGATGATTGGCAAAAGAAGCAACAGCGACATGAGGAAAAGCCTTTTACTCAGTGAATGGTTAGGATCTGGAATGCACTGCCTGAGACTATGGTGGAGGCAGATTCATTCGAGGCCTTCAAAAGAGAACGGGATAATTATCTGAAGAGAAAAAAATTGCTGGGCTACGGGGAAAAAGTGGGGGAGTTGGTCTTGCAGAGAGCTGGTGCAGACATGATGGGCCAAATGGCCTCCTTATGTGCTGTAATCATTCCATGACTCTATTATTCTATACAATGATAGTGGAATTCTTGATTAATAATGCCAGTCAATTAGTTTACAACAGACCCAGACATGAGGTCAGGAAAACCCCATTGGGAGAGACATTTGGGAATGATAAATCCAAAGTTACCTTTTGGTTGCTAAAAGTCACTAAACAGCATACTAATTGTTGAAATCTGGCTATTATAAACTAACAGATGACATTATTATAAACTAACATTTAGCTTTATTAGAATCCTTCTTTGTAGTATGGTAAAGTGGGAAAACTTAGGAAATAATGCACAGTATAGATAAGATGTCAAGGCAGAGGGATTCTGGGAGATTATGTCAAGTTTTAAAATGTTTACTTGCAGCAAAAAGTGTTAGACCATGAGAATAGACAGTACTGCATAGTTTTGTCTCATAGTGAGATAATACATCTTCAGGAAAGTACAAGCATTGAGATAAGATGGTTAAGACAAAGACTCTTTCTATGTGCTGTGAGTGGAAATGAAAAGCTTCGCAACCATCACAAGATGATCCTTGGTTGGCTGAGAAAGATATCCTTTAATACAAGACTGATCACTGAATAGCATGAGGGGAGGGTTAACTGTAAAATTGCCAGTATAAGTTGGCTTGTGACTTTGCCACAATGCGGCAAAGAATTTGAACAAGAAGAAGCTATGAGAGAGAGCCAAAAGCTTGAAGACCACAAGCTGCAGTCGCCAGTCTCTAATATGGGTGAGACTGTTAATTACTGCCTGATTTTGTGACTATGGTTTATCTGAGAAATTAACAAACTTGTCCTTACCTTTATCTCAATAAAGTCGGTTCACAACAAGCTGTTTGCTGCCAAATCTGTTCCCACCTTAGAAGGGGGCATAAAACACCCCTATCTTATCAAAAATCTTACACTTTTCCTCTCAAGCACACTTCACTTACCACGTGTCACTCAAAATTGATTTGTACCAATTCTACATTGATATTCCAATGATTGTTTCTTTTTAATCAAGTTCATCCTTCTAAATTCTGCTGTGTTTAATTTGCTTCATCCATCATTTGATGGCTCACAGCAGGCTTCCGTTGGAGGTAAGCAGCTATGAGTGGCAACTCTGAATGTATTTTAAGGATTAATTATTAGGAAAATGTTATTGTAACTCAGTAATCATTCTGTTCCAAATCTCCCTTTATCATGTGTAACATCACCCAGATTACATTGAGTGGGGCAGAAGTGATCGCACCCATAAGATCCAATGTTCCAAACTAGATCGCTGTGGGATACAATAACACCATACGTCAAACTGTTGTGCAGATTCAACCACTAAAAGATATCAAACTAGAAATGACATTTGCAATATTTGAAATATGGGGCAGTATTTAGTGTAGGCTACAGGGGTGTCGTCCACTGGCTGAAGAGTGTGCTCCCTGTGTGGCGGAGGAAAGAGGCTCTTAATTGGGCATTAATTGCCCTTAAGGGCCTCAATTGGCAGTGGGGCAAGAAGACTATCCATGGGCCTTCCCGCCATGAACTAAATCGGGATGGGGGCAGGAAGTTGCCGGAATCCCCACCCTCCACCATCCTGCCTGATTAAATGCCCTCCCTGTCTCGAAACACGGCACTGGGGGAGCATTAAATCCAGCCCATGGTGTGCCACCAAATGGACTTAGGGCAGCTGAAGAATGAAGTAAATTTCTTCTAGAATGTAGCCAATGATGAGATGAAGCAACCAAATTTGAAGAGCTTTTTTACCCAGTAAGTGATTATAATGTGGAATATGCTGCCACAAGGAATAGTTGAGGCAAACAGCATGGAAACATTTAAGGGAAAGCCAAGATAAGTGCACGAGGGAGAAAGGAATAAAAGGATATGTTAGGGATGATGCAGTTAGGATTGCGAGAGGCTTGTGTGGAGCACAAACACCATCGTAGACCACTTGGGCTGAATGGCCCATTTCTGTTTGTAAATTCTAAGTAATATTGGCAGATCAACATTTCATTCCTTTGTATGCTATTTTAGTGGGGGAATTAAACCATTGGGGGTGAATTTACTCGGGGTTGAATTTCCTGCTCCATTGCTGTAATGTTGTTTGGAACTGCATTTACACATGTACCCTGTTTCCTCGAGATTTCTACCCAACTTCCACCAAAGTTACGCCGGCAGAATGGAAGCAGGCCTGAGGAAATTTGCCCCCAATCTTTTTAAGACAGGTTACTTCCTGTAGTAAAAGAGTGAACGAAGGAAAAATCCCATTATGGTGTTAAGTGTCCATCTGCAAATATTCGGATACCTGCTTCTAATCAGTTCTGAGTTCATCTTTCTAACGGTGAAAACATTTACTCAATACAGGTCATTTTCCAGGGCCATTTCCATCCATTCCTTTGGTTGATTCAGTTTCTATTCCTTATTTGCTGGATGTAATAAGTGGCTTTCCTCAACATTTCCCAAGATAATTTTTTAACTCCAGACCAGCAGATTGAGTAGCTTTTACCTCACTTGGAGTTAACTAATGAATGCCTAGCTCATTGCTTATGCAGATTTTAAAAAAGTGAGAAGATAAATATTGCAAAATAAAGCTTTGTTAGCAGCAAAGAGAGTCAGTTTCTGTTGCAGGTTACTCAAGCTATTAAAAAAATTAAAATTAATTCGAATGAATGGCCAGATCATACCTGAACTCTGAGCTCATCTCTAACTGTAGCTAATTAAGTCTGTTACAGCCTAGAATTTGATAAGTAATTATTATTGAATTTAAATGGACGAATTAATTTGTAAAATGGACGAATTAATTTGATTTCCGTAATTGATAAGGTGAAGCTGTTTCCACTGGCAGGAGGGTCGATAATCAGATGGCACAGATGTAATGTACTTGGCCAAAGAACCATAGGAAGCATGAGGATAATTTCTTTTTCATGCACTGGGTATTTGTGATCTGGAATGCTCTGCCAGAAAGGGCAGTGGAAGCAGATTCAATAGTAACTTTCAAAAGGGAATTGGATAAATACTTGTAAAGGAAAAAAATTGCAGGGCTATGGGGAAAGAGCTGGGGAACAGGACTAATTTGATAGCTCTTTCAAAGAGCCAGCAAATGCTCGCTAAGCCCAATGACCTTCTTCTGCACTGTATGATTGGGAAGGCATTGGCATAATGGTAATGTCACTGGATTAGTAATCCAAAGCCCAGGCTGATGCTCTGGGAACATGGGTTCGAATCCCATCCCGGCAGATGGTAAAATTTGAATTCAATTAAAATCGAGTCTAATGGTGACCATTGTCGATTATTGTAAAAACCCATCTGGTTCACTAATGTCCTTTAGGGAAGGAAATGTGCCCTCCTTACCTGGCCTGGCCTACACGTGGCTCCAGACCCACAGCAATGTGACTCTTAAATGGCCTAGCAAGCCACTCAGTTCAAGGGCAATTAGGGATGGGCAATAAATGCTGACCTAGCCAGCGATGCCCACATCCCACAAATGAATTCTAAAAAAATGATTCTATGGAGGATAAGTTTGATCATGGGAATCACAGTATGCAAATAATCTATGTCCACTCATTGTACTGCAGGCAATAAATTAAATACATATAAATGCTGAGGTTGAAAGTAGTCAAGCTCTCCTTGTAATTTCCCTCAATTAGTGCCCCTAATTCTATATCAGGAAACTGTGTGCTGCATAATGATGTGATGCAGAAAGGATTACTAATTCCCAAAGCTGAAGATAATGCAGAGGGAGACAGCCTTCTAGCCCCAAAGTAGGAGGAGGCTGCACAAGGAAGTGGAGCAAGATATACCTCCGTGTGAAGCCAGCAAAGGAGGTTATTGCTGATTACTTCCAATTGAGAAGAAAAATTCTACAGAGAAATAAAAGTATTTTCCTCATGGCTGCATCCCTCTCCTCCCCCCTCCTATATTCCCACCAATCTCAATAAGATCTGCATGTCAAAAGGCATCAGCATCTTGCCTCAATAATAGAAGTCGCACATTCCATCCACTCATTTCACTAAGATGCAAGTATCCAGAAAAATGAACTCTTAAGTCAATCAATTTTTGCTTTCTAGTATAATATTTAGCAAACTATAATGACAATTTCAAACGCTAACTACTGCTACTTCTGATCAATATGTCTTACTTGTGCTCCTAACCTCTAAGTTCTATGTGGTGTTCCTCAGTGACAGCAGATTGAGAGGTAGGGGGGTCGGGGGCAGCAACATTTATACTGGAGCCCTTAAGATCTGAGGTGATTCTTGTCTAAGTGAAGCTGTTGCCTCCGAGGCTCTCATTCATCACATTTCCTTGCTCTGGTGCATCAAGGGGTGTCTGGCTCAGTTCCGAAGCTCCCTTATGCTGGCATTAGAGAGAGGTTTAAAGAAGTGGGCTCATGAGACACAGTGATGTTTCTCACCACTTCTTGTAATGCACTGGCGCAAGACATGGACTCAGAGGTACTACCAGTCAGTGGCAATACAGAGCAAGTAGCGCCAATAAAGTCTTGGAAGTCAAATGACCCTCAAGATATCTATTGAAGCAATAATAGCTGCCTCTCCTTCCAGTAGTGTGTTGCTGCCAGTGGCTCCTGTTCATCCAAATTTTCCACCAAGTTCTGAAATCTTCTGGCAATATGTTGTACCTCTGTGTAGTGGACATCACTCTCATCCATCATCCCAAACACATATGTAGAAACCATCTTTGCTGTCTGCATATGGGATCAATATTCATTGATCCTTTGAGGACTAAGCCCCTTAGATCTGGGCCCCCAGGCTTGACTCCTCTGACAGGATGCATCTCATTCCTTCCCTTTCACTCATAGGTCCTCATTATTGCCAGTGTTCAGTGCTTCACCCTGCCAAAACCCTTCTCACTTGCTAACTACATCCTCCCAAGTGGCAGGAGACGGGGAGGTGGGGGTGGGGTGGGGGGTGGCGTGGTGTAGTGAGGGGGTGGGGGGGGGAGTTGTTCTCTGGAATGGTGCTGTGGCATGTGAGATACCATGATGCTATTGATGAGAATGGGGACAGAAGTGTTGACCTGCTTCTTTGACAGGTGGTCCACTTTCTCTACACCATCTCCATGAAAATTAAAACAAAAAACTATTTTCATCTGCATGAACAAATTGTCTCTTCTTTGGCCTCCTTATCTCGAGAGAATAGATACGCGCCTGGAGGTGGTCAGTGGTTTGTGAAGCAGCGCCTGGAGTGGCTATAAAGACCAATTCTAGAGTGACAGGCTCTTCCACAGGTGCTGCAGAGAAATTTGTTTGTCGGGGCTGTTGCACAGTTGGCTCTCCCCTTGTGCCTCTGTCTTTTTTCCTGCCAACTACTAAGTCTCTTCGACTTGCCACATTTTAGCCCCATCTTTATGGCTGCCCGCCAGCTCTGGCGAACGCTGGCAACTGACTCCCACGACTTGTGATCAATGTCACAGGATTTCATGTCGCGTTTGCAGACGTCTTTAAAGCGGAGACATAGACGGCCAGTGGGTCTGATACCAGTGGCGAGCTCGCTGTACAATGTGTCTTTGGGGATCCTGCCATCTTCCATGCGGCTCACATGGCCAAGCCATCTCAAGCGCTGCTGACTCAGTAGTGTGTACAAGCTGGGGATGTTGGCCGCTTCGAGGACTTCTGTGTTGGAGATACGGTCCTGCCACCTGATGCCAAGTATTCTTCGGAGACAGCGAAGATGGAATGAATTGAGACGTCACTCTTGGCTGACAGACGTTGTCCAGGCCTCGCTGCCATAGAGCAAGGTACTGAGGACACAGGCCTGATACACTCGGACTTTTGTGTTCTGTGTCAGTGCGCCATTTTCCCACACTCTCTTGGCCACTCTGGACATAGCAGTGGAAGCCTTTCCCATGCGCTTGTTGATTTCTGCATCTAGAGACAGGTTACTGGTGATAGTTGAGCCTTGGTAGGTGAACTCTTGAACCACTTCCAGAGCGTGGTCGCCAATATTGTTGGATGGAGCATCTCTGACGTCCTGCCCCATGATGTTCGTTTTCTTGAGGCTGATGGTTAGGCCAAATTCATTGCAGGCAGCCGCAAACCTGTCGATGAGACTCTGCAGGCACTCTTCAGTGTGAGATGTTAAAGCAGCATCGTCAGCAAAGAGGAGTTCCCTGATGAGGACTTTCCGTACTTTGGACTTTGCTCTTAGACGGGCAAGGTTGAACAGCCTGCCCTCTGATCTTGTGTAACAAATTGTAGCTGAGACTTTATCCAGTTGAATATTTTGATATTCTACATAAAGCTTAAACTAATAATGCCCTCCCCTACCCTGTCCTCAGCAGTCTGCTCCTGACAATTTTGCTCCTTTGTCTTCCAATGAGATTCCACTTCACGTGGTCAAACCTCAGAAAAGGTGGCATGGAGTAGAATTTCCATACATTTACACGAGTTACGTCAGCACAATCTGGCTGAAATCAACCAAGCAAGCACAAAAGCTTGGGGAATTTTAAGTGCAATTGAGTTACACCCCAAACCACGTACACTCATGCTTTCTGCAATTTCTTACCCTAATTCAAGATTCAATTCAGTGAAATCAGGCCCTGCCCTCAAATCTGGCCACGCCCCCAAATGTACATTGCAAGCTTCTGCTGATTATGCTGGTTTCGGAAGGCTCTTCAGAGACTTGAGTCATGGAGTCATTTAGGCACAGAAGGAAGCCATTTCGCCCATCGAGTCCATGCCAGCTGTCCACGGAGCTACGCAGGCAGATCCACTCCCTGGCCTGATCCTCGTAGTCCTGCAAATCTATTTCTCTCAGGTAGCCATCCAACTTCCTCTTGAAGTCATTGATCATCTTCACTTCCAACACCCCTGTGGGCAGTGAGTTCCAGGTCATTACGACCCACTCATAAAAAAGTACTTCCTCATATCCCCCTGCATCTTTTGCCTAGTTTGACAAAATTGGGTTCATTTTCTTCAGCACAGACCACTAATAGGCACGTTTTAAAAGATTTTCTTATCAAAAAATAATTAATTTACCAAGACACTAACCCGAGTATATTAATGAATTTAGTAAATGGTTCCGTATAGTTCTTTTTCAAAGTCATTTTCAGTGATTTTAAATCAGGTTACTCAGAGTTGGAGGAGACTCTCATTAAAAATGCTTGTTATTGTTGATTAAACCCATTTTCAGCTGCATTAATAAAACTCACCAGGGGTTACCACTCCTAAATATGTTAAGGAATATTTTTTAATTGAAAGAAATGAGGGAAACAGTTGCATTCTATTACACTGCCTGATTGTACTGGTTCATTGAAGATCTTATGTTTGTGATTACACAAAGGAATTTTATGAGAAATTTGAAGCGTAACCTAACCACCTCAATTTTAGACTGCAACTTCCCACTTGTGCTCAAAGTAGAAACTCTATACCTGGATGTTCATCGGCCAGTTGTGTTTCCTTCTCATTAGTTGTGCATCATTTTCCTTTGCAAGGAGAGAACATAAATGATTAATTTGAATGGCAATTACACTTCTGCTCCCCTAAATCCCCCATCCATCCCAGGATTATATTGCTTACAGGTGCAGGCTGCTTTTGAAGACAGAAAATGTGAGCTTAGTGAGTGGTATGGAGTTAACAAGGTGCATTATTGATTTTAAAAGTTATTTATGAATAGGTTTCCTTTCACACAGTTAATGGCATAGAGAGTGGATGATTGGTAATAGAGAAGAATGATACCTTTATAATTCTTATAAGATTTTCATGGGGAAATGGTGCCTTCACTTGTCTTAGACAAACTTGTGAGGTCATTAAAGTGGAATTTTGAATTTACATTCTCCAGTTTATTAGTCTAATCCTCTGGGTTACTAGTCCAGTAACATAACGACTACATTACATATTGAATGTTTTCTGGCTAAAAGCTGACAATTATATCATATCTGACACGCAATCTCAAACTTTAGATGTTTGGTGCAGGTCCTGTGTATGTAGAATATGTAGCATCTTCCATAAAGACCAATTAGAGCAGAATACCTGACACACGAGAGTCAGAAATCTGTGCTTATGAGGAGGTGTTAACATTAATTTGTCCAGTACCCTGAGTAAATACAAGAGCAATGAAAATAGTATGTTTATTTCACACAAATAATATCTTCTGTAATAACCTTCTCTAACATGTGCCACTTTTAGCCTTTTCTGTATTTTAATGTGCAACTTGTAGATTCATTATACTGAATCAGAAGCATGACTAGTGCATTTACTTAAGTTTGGGGATCGTTATCATTACATTAAATAAAACTAAGAATTTGACTGATGTCCCACATTTACTTTCTATTTTTATTATTGATCAAATTATTCTCATAACTTTTTCTTTGGCACGCACACTAGAAAATAATGAGGTGTCAAGGAGAAGAGCAGAAGCCCGATGAATACCCTCAGCTATAATTGAAGAAGAACCTGATATTAAGGATCATATTCAACTGATTCAGGTCAGTTCAGCAATCCTGTTTATTTGCCAGAGCCAATGAAAGCTTTAATTAGAACCAATATTGGCTTTGTAGCTCTGAGTTACAGTGTATTGCAAAATCATTACACTGATCTCTCACAAGTACGATTGATGGCAAATATTCCAGATGGAATAGGAAAGAGAAAGAGATGACATTTTCATTCAATTAAAATTTAAAAGAAACAACGGGATTGATGGAAACATAATATAATCAGCTCAGAGGAAAACAAAGAAAACAAAATACCTTTTGATCAAGGCATATCCAAAGTCCCTAACTTACTCCTTATGGCAGCTAACTCTCATTATGTGGCACTTTCATCTTATTGTCTCGTTTTAAGGTGACATTCAATTGACACCTCTGGTAATAAGCATTTCTATCCAACAATGTGGCCCTCTTGTCAGCTGATGTAAAGACCTCCTTAAATAGCAGGGAGACAATGGGATAAATTTTCACTTTGGACGCAATTGCCAATTCTGGCACAAATTGCATCCACATTAGGCCTGTTCTGTGAAGCACTTTTTTTCCCTCAAGTTTCTGCTCAAACTCAGTTGCACTCGAACACAAAATTTGCTACAAAACAGCACAGTTGGGCAGCATTTTAAAACCTAATATTTCTATTAACAATTTTCTTTAAATAAATTTCCTTCATATATTTAAAGGTGGTAACTTGGTGAGGTTTGATTAAACAGCTGAAAATAGGCTTATCACAATGAAACTAGCCTTTTTAATCATAGTGTATATCCACAACATCTGATTTTAAATTACTGAAATTAACTTTTTTTTTTAAATCTAAAATTATTTCATAGTCATGCTGGGGTATATAGTGTTCTGCTGTGTTCTTGAGTCTTCTTTAAATGACAACTACAGGCTCTATATTCGGATTCAACACAAACACTATTTATTGGCTTACTTCGCTACATTGTATGATTTCAGATACAGGTCTTTCCACATTGTCTGTTCTCTGTAAAGCCATGTGCTAAGTCAGCCTCTCAGGATAGTGTCTCCTCCTTATATATGTTTGATGATGTCATCGGTTGCATCAGTGGCCTGATCGTTTAAAGGTAAGGTTTCTTAAAGGTGAAGTCACCATTGCACTGCATTACTGGGTACATTAGTCAGTTTCTTAGTAAGTGAAAACAAAAATCTAAAAGCTGTTAAAACATATTGTTACGACCAGGTGCGAAAGAGGTCTGGGGTTCCCTTTCAACTTTCACCTGGTCTTACTGTAACATGGTTTAATTTTAAACACACCATGTTTTTAGCTCCCCCTTGGTGAATCCTTGTTCACTGCTTTCGAATTATAAGGCAAAAAAATCAACATAAACGGGCTTTCATAGGTTTAAAGAAGAAAAGTTGAAATTTATTAAACTCATACTCAAACTCTAATTAGGTTGACACCTACAGATACACAATGTGCTCACGCTAGCATATGTAATACACAAGTGCAAATAGAGACAGAAAAGAGAAGAAAAATAACGTGGAAATGTTTGAGGGAATATCTGAAGAGTTGTTGTTTTGAGTCTTCGAGCTCAATGTAGAGTCCTTGATTGTCGGTAGATCTTGCTTTTTGTTGGGGCCCAGTATTCTTCTTAAATCGTGTTCACTGTGGGAGACTTTTCTTTCTTGGGCGTTCATGTGTCTTCAGTGTATTCAGAGGCTTGTGAGGAAGAGATGGGAGCAGACAGGAGATATCGTCTCAGTCCAGGAGTAAACAGACACTCTGCCTTCAAACTCTCTGTGGCCAGTTCAAAAGAAAACCATGGAACAGCCAGATAGTCATATGACCAGCTGGTCTAACCAGTCCTAGCCCTTGTGGATTGTATCCTCCTTAGCAGGCCCTGGAATCCGCTTCCTCACCTTCGATGTCTGTATGTAAATGTTCTTTTTCCCGCCACTGCAGATCTGTTTATCAAGTCATTTCCTCACTCCAACAACAGTAAGAAATCAATGTTCATGACAAAATTGATGTGCCTCATTCTTGGCAGGTGGGGGCCTAGCACGACAATATCCTTTTGTGTCCTTGTGCCCAGAAGAACCAGCTTAATGTTTAAATCCTCTCTGTAGGCCTGTAACTGAGCACAATTAGCAAAGACTCCCAATGTTGATTAAATCAGACAGGGGACATGGTCTACTTTGTGGGTTGGGCTGCTTCCACTGCATTTTTTTTAACATTAGCACAAAACATCAAGTTCCCCTGAATGCAGATTGTATTTGAAATTCTGTGATCTTTTGCACTGGTTACTCTTATTTCAGTTGAAATGCATTCAAGAAACCATTGCAATCAAGTAGAAATGCCAAGGCAGTGTTATTAGTTCGACAGTAAGACAGGAGATATAGGATATCAGTGATGGGGCTAGCTGGGAAGTGGGGGAGGGGATGGGCCTATGTGACAATAAATACAAATCCATACTGAAGTGGAATTCCACTCCTTTCTAAATTGTACCCCATTTTCCAAAAAAATGTATATTTTCTATCAAAATTACTTGCTGGAAAGCTACTTATAGTTAGATGGAGGCACAGACAGACTTGGATAAACTGCTCCATGTCAGTAAATATCTAATTAACTAACTCATAGGCAAATTTGCTGGTGAACGTTCAAACATGACCACATCCCTAGTGATCTCTTATATAAACTTTTGGTACTGCAATGTATTTTATTTAGATTGTTTAAACTCATGCAGATTAAGCACTGTATTTCTAAGGGTAAAATGAAAGTTGGCTTAGTATTACCACCAGAAGGAAATGGATGCCTACCTTCTCTGTTTTTTATTTATTGCATGTGCATTAATATGCATGTCAGCTTACTTCCAAATGTTTTTTTTGAAGGACAACACTGAAAAGGTTAGTTTTAGGCCCGTGATAACTTTAAATGTACCTTTTAAAACATTTGTACAGTCATTTTTGATGAATAAAAGAATACCTGTTAGGACAGCAGTTATTTTTACAATAATGTTGAGCAAAAATAAAACTTCCATCTGCCACTATCAAAAACAATAGCTACATCTCATATATTCAATTGTACTGAGACTTGCACCCATCCAACCCATCATGACTGTGCCAGATTTTGAAAGAGCTATCCAATTCATTCTAATTCCTTGCTCTTTTCCCGTGGCCCTGCAAAAATTCCCTTTTCAAGTAGATATAAAGTCAAAGAGTCATAGAGTCGTACAGCATAGAAACAGGTCATTCGGCCCACCGCGTCCATGCCGACCAAAATGCCTATCTATACTAATCCCACCTGCCTGCATTAATTCCATATACCTCTATGCCTTGCTCATTCAAGTACCTGTCCAGATGCCTCTTAAATGTTGCTACTGTTCCTGCCTTCACCACCTCCTCAGGCAGCTCATTCCAGATACCCACTATTCTTTGTGTGAAAATTGTACCCTTTTGATCCCTTTTAAACCTCCTCCCTCTCACCTTAAATCTATGCCCTCTAGTTTTAGTCACCCTTACCATGGGAAACAGACTCTGGCTGTCTACCCTATCTAGGCCTTCCATAATTTTATATACCTCTACCATGTCCTCACTCAGCCTCCTTCGCTCCAGGGAAAACAGACCCAGCCTATCCAATCTCTCTTTATAATTCAAGCCCTCCAAACCAGGCAACATCCTTGTGAATCTTTTCTGCACCCTCTCTAGCTTAATCACATCTCTCCTGTAGTGCGGTGATCAGAACTGCACACAGTACTCCAAATGTGGCCTAACCAATGTTATGTACAGCTGTAACATGACGTCCCAACTCTTGTACTCAATGCCTCGGCCGATGAAGGCAAGTATGCCATATGCCTTCTTCACCACCCTGTTTACCTGTGTTGCCACTTTCAGGGAACTATGTACTTGCACCCCAAGGTCTATCTGCTCAACAACACTCTCCAGGGCCCTGCCATTCATTGTATATGTCCTGCCCTGGTTTAACTTCCCAAAATGCATCACTTCACACTTGTCTGCGTTAAATTCCATTTGCCAATCCCTTGCCCACTTTCCCAGTTGATCTATATCCTGTTGTAACCTTAGACAACCTTCTTCACTGTCCACTATACCACCAATTTTGATGTCATCTGCAAACCTACTAATCATTCCCCCTACATTCACATCCAAGTCATTAATATATATGACAAACAACAGAGGGTCCATCACCGATCCCTGCGGCACACGACTGGTCACCGGCCTCCAAACCGAAAAACAACCCTCCACTACCACCCTCTGCCTCCTATCACCAAGCCAATTTTGTATCCAATTTGCTAGCTCACCCTGGATCCCATGTGTTCGAACCTTCTGGACCAGCCTACCATGTGGGGCCTTGCTAAAGTCCATGTGGAGAACGTCCATCGCCCTGCCGTCGTCAATTCTCTTGGTCACCTCCTCGAAAAACTCAATCAAATTCGTGAGACATGATTTCCCACGCACAAAGCCATGCTGACTATCCCTAATCAGACCATGCCTTTCCAAATGCAATTAAATCCTGTCTCTCAGAATCCCTTCCAATAACTTTCCCACCATTGATGTAAGGCTCACCGGCCTGTGGTTCCCTGGCTTATCCCTGCTGCCCTTCTTAAATAAAGGCACAAAATTAGCTATCCTCCAGTCTTCTGGTACCTCACCCGTGCCTAACGATGATACAAAAATCTCTGCCAGGGCCCCAGCAATCTCCTCCCTTGCTTTCCATCCTAGGATACACCTGGTCAGACCCTGGGGATTTATCCACCTTAATGCACTTCAAAACCTCCAACATCTCCTCCTTTGTAATGTTGATATGCTCCAGGATATTGCTGTTCCCTCCCTTGAACTCACTAACTTCCATGACCTTCTCCACGGTAAATACGGAGGAGAAATATTCATTTAAGACCTCGCCCATTTCCCGTGGCTCCACACATAGATTGCCACACTGATTCTTAAGGGGACCTACTCACTCCCTAGCTACCTTTTTACTCTTAATATACTGATAGAATCTTTTAGGATTCTCCTTTGTCTTATCTGCCAGGGAAATCTCATGGCCCCTTTTTGTCCTCCTAATTTCCTTCTTAAGTGTACTCCTACATCCCTTATACTCCTCGAAGGACTCGCTTGATCCCAGCTGCCTGTACCTAACATATGCCTCCTTCTTTGTCCTGACCAGGCCCTCAATATCCCTCGTCAACTAAGGTTCCCTAAACTTCCCAGCCTTGCCCTTCCATCTAACAGGAACATGCCGGTCCTGAACTCTTCCTATCTCACTTTTAAAAGCCTCCCACTTGCCAGATGGCCCTTTCCATGTAAATAGCCTCTCCCATTCAACTTTTGAGAGTTCCTGTCTGATGCCATCGAAATTAGCCTTCCCCCAATTTAGGACTTCAACCTGAGGACAAGTCCTATCCTTTTCCATAACTATCTTGAAGCTAATAGAGTTATGGTCACTGGTCCCAAAGTGCTCCCCCACTGACACATCAACCACCTGCCCATCCTCATTTCCTAAGAGGAGGTCGAGTGTAGCCCTTTCTCTGGTAGGGCCATCCACATACTGCTTCAGAAAACTATCCTGGACACACTTAACAAATTCTTCCCCATCTGATCCCTCAGCACTAAGGCAGTCCCAGTCAATATTAGGGAAGTTAAAATCACCTACTATTACAACACTATAATTCCTACACCTATCTGTGATTTCCCTACATATATGCTCCTCCACTTCCCTCTGACTATTGGGGGGCCGATAATATAATCACCCCTTTCTTATTTCTAAGTTCTACCCCTATGGCCTCGCTGGACATTCCCCCCAGGATATCCTCTCTAAGTACTGCCGTGATGTCCTCCCTAATCAATAGTGCAACTCCCCCTCTTCGCTTACCTCGACCTCTGTCACCCCAGCAGGATCGGTACCCCGGAACATTGAGCTGCCAGTCCTGTCCATCTCTCAACCACATTTCCGTAATAGCTATAATATCACAATCCCATGTACCGATCCATGCTCTGAGTTCATCTGCCTTACCTGTAAGGCTTCTTGCATTAAAGTAAATGCAGTTTAGCCTACCAGAACTTCCACGCTCCCTGTCCTGCCCCTGCCCGGCCTGCCTGCTGGACGTGCTTGCTTTAACCTCTACATTTGCCTCAACTATCTCATCGGAGATACTAATACTTTGGGTCCCACCCCCCTACCAGACTAGTTTAAACCCTCTCGAGTAGTACTAGCAAACCTCCCCGCAAGGATATTGGTCCCCTTCCAGTTTAGGTGCAACCCGTCCTTCTTGTACAGGTCACCTCTGCACCAGAAGAGATCCCAATGATCCAAGTAGCTGAAGCCCTCCCGCCGACACCAGCTCTTCAGCCACGCATTCATTTGCCTTATACTCCTACCCTCACTAGCATGTGGCACAGGGAGTAATCCTGAGATTACAACCCTCGAGGTCCTGCTTTTTAACCTCCTGCCCAACTCCCTATATTCACTTTGCAGGACCTCATCCCTCTTCCTGCCTATGTCGTTCGTACCAATATGGACCACGACCTCTGGCTGCTCACCCTCCCCTTTCAGAATGTCCTGCATCCGCTCCGAGACATGCTTGACCCGAGCAACAGGCAACATACCATCGTGGAGTCTCGTTTGTGGCCACAGAAACGCCTATCTGCATCCCTTACGATAAAATCCCCTATCACGAAAGCTCTTCCAACCCTTTCCTCCCCTGCTGTGCAGCAGAGCCCTCCGTGGTGCCACGAACTTGGCTGTTGCTGCTTTCCCCTGGGAGGTCATCCCCCCCAACAGTATCCAAAGCAGCATATCTGTTTGAGAGGGGGATGGCCACAGGGGACTCCTGCACTACCTGCCTGCACCTACTACTCCGTCTGGTGGTCACCATCTCTTTTCTGCCTGCGCAGCCATTACCTGCAGTGTGACCACCTCACTAAACATGCTATCCACGATGTCCTCAGCATCGCGGATGCTCCACAGTGAATCCACCCACAGGTCCAGCTCTGTAATACGGGTAGCCAGGACAAAGAATAAAGAACAAAGAACAGTACAGCACAGCAACAGGCCATTCGGCCCTCCAAGCCTGCGCCGATCTTGATGCCTGCCAAAACTAAAACCTTCTGCACTTCCGGGGACCGTATCCCTCTATTCCCTTCCTATTCATGTATTTGTCAAGATGCCTCTTAAACGTCGCTATCGTACCTGCTTCCACCACCTCCCCCGGCAGCAAGTTCCAAGCACTCACCACCCTCAGTGTAAAGAATTTGCCTCGCACATCCCCTCTAAACTTTGCCCCTCTCACCTTAAACCTATGTCCCCTAGTAACTAACTCTTCCACCCTGGGATAAAGCTTCTGACTATCCACTCTGACCATGCCGCTCATAACTTTGTAAACCTCTATCATGTCGCCCCTCCACCTCCGTCGTTCCAGTGAAAACAATCCGAGTTTAACCAACCTCTCCTCATAGCTAATGCCCTCCAGACCACGCAACATCCTGGTAAACCTCTTCTGTACCCTCTCCAAAGCCTCCACGTCCTTCTGGTAGTGTGGCGACCGGAATTACACGCATTATTCCAAGTGTGGCCTAACTAAAGTTCTGTACAACTGCAGCATGACTTGCCAATTTTTATACTCTGTGCCCAGACCGAAGAAGGCAAGCATGCCGTATGCCTTCTTGACTACCTTATCCACCTGCATTGCAACTTTCAGTGGCCTGTGGACCTGTATGCCCAGATCTCTCTGCCTGCCAATACTCCTAAGGGTTCTGCCAATTACTGTATACATCCCACCTGCATTCGACCTTCCAAAATGCATTACCTCACATTTGTCCGGATTAAACTCCATCTGCCATTTCTCCGCCCAAGTCTCCAACCGATCTATATCCTGCTGTATCCTCTGACAATCCTCATCACTATCCGCAACTCCACCAACCTTTGTGTCGTCCGCAAACTTACTAATCAGACCAGCTACATTTTCCTCCAAATCATTTATATCTACTACAAACAGCAAAGGTCCCAGCACTGATCTCTGCGGAACACCACTAGTCACATCTCTCCATTCAGAAAAGCACCCTTCCACTGCTACCCTCTGTCTTCTATGACAGAGCCAGTTCTGTATCCATCTTGCCAGCTCACCTCTGATCCCGTGTGACTTCACCTTTTGTACCAGTCTGCCTTGCGGGACCTTGTCAAAGGCTTTACTGAAGTCCATATAGATAACATCCACTGCCCTTCCTTCATCAATCATCTTCGTCACTTCCTCAAAAAACTCAATCAAGTTAGTGAGACACGACCTCCCCTTCACAAAACCATGCTGCCTCTCGCTAATAAGTTTGTTTGTTTCCAAATGGGAGTAAATTCTGTCCCGAAGAATCCTCTCTGATAATTTCCCTACCACTGACGTAAGGGTCACCGGCCTATAAATTCCTCGATTATCCTTGCTACCCTTCTTAAACAAAGGAACAACATTGGCTATTCCCCAGTCTTCTGGGACCTCACCTGTAGCCAATGAGGATACAAAGATTTCTGTCAAGGCCCCAGCAATTTCTTCCCTTGCCTCCCTCAGTATTCTGGGGTAGATCCCATCAGGCCCTGGGGACTTATCTACCTTAATGCTTTGCAAGACACCCAACACCTCCTCCTTTTTGATAATGAGATGACTGAGACTATCTACACTCCCTTCCCGAGGTTCATCATCCACCAAGTCCTTATCTTTGGTCACACATGGTCACCAGGGACACTGGAAGCGTCCCTGATTTCCCACATAGCGCAGGAAGAGCATATCACGGGGCTGAGTCTCCTGCCATGACTTACCCTTAGGTTCATTAGTTACTCCCTTAAATAAAAAATACAAATTACACTAGGGGTCTTGTTCTACCCATTCCAATCTCAAGTCCTTAAAATAAAACACTTTAGTAGTACTCACCTTATCACCAGAGTTTTTTTATTTCAACAAAAAAAATGTTTCCCTTTTTTTAAAGATATTCTAACAGCTGCTACTCACCAACCAATCACCTTGCAGCTCTCCTTTGATGTCACTGTTGGCTTTTTTTTTTCAAAACTCCGGCACGCTGGAAGAGGTTCAACTGCTCTCTGCTCCGCTCTTGGTAGGTAAGAGACTGGGCCTCAATCCTCGGGTTGGATTTATAGGCTCCGCTCTCGGTGTTCTCCCCACAAGTCCGCTCTGCTCCACTCTCAGTAGGTCAGAGATTGGGCCTCGATCCTCGGGTTGGATTTATAGGCTCCGCTCTCGGCGTTCTCCCCACAGGTCCGCTCTGCTCCACTCTCAGTAGGTAAGAGACTGGGCCTCGATCCTCGGGTTGGATTTGTAGGCTCCGCTCTCGGCATTCTACCCACAGGTCCTCTCCGCTCCCGGTAGGTAAGAGAATCCAATTCCTTTTGGAAAGTTACTATTGAATCTGCTTCCACCACCCTTTCCGAAAGTGCATTCCAGATCATATCAATTCGTTGCATAAAAAAATTCTCATCTCCCTCCCCTAATGCCCACCCCCTGGCCGGAATATTTCATTGGGCGAGGGGGGCCCAATCCACTGGCTGAAAAGTCGGTGGCAAGCCCACCTCAGCCTAGCCTGGGGAGCCAAACCGGGATTTTTCACTTCCCAGGCCTTTACTTGGTCTTAGGAGGGACTTTCACCTCCTTCAGGCAGGATGACCCGTCTAATGGAGCTGCCAGCCACTCAGCGGGCCGGCAGCTGTTAGTCCCAGCAGCGCCACCGGGAGCAGTGGCCACTGCTGGGACTGCACCCAGCCATCGGAAGAAGATGAAGGACAGCCCTGGAAAAATGGTAAGTTTTCCGGGCCTCCCTGGGGACAATCGGTCAGGCCCCGGCGAGGCAAAGGGTGTCAGTTAGAGGGGTGGGGGGGAGTGCTGTGCATTGGGAGTGGTTGGGGCTTCAGGTGGCTCTCCATGGAGCACAGAGTGCCCGATCAGGAGGGCCCCACCATGCCCGTAAAAATGCTGCCTGCATTCATCAGGTGGGCTTTTTGAGGCCTCAGCTGCCCTCCAGCCAAGGGTAAAATACCCCTGGCAGCGGGCGGAGGCCCTGAAATACCAGCTAATTGGCTAGTTAAGGGCCTTGATTGGCTTGGGGCGGACGGGCCATTTCTGGCTGCCACCGTCCTGCGTAAATTGGCAATGGGGATGTGAGGGGATCAGGAATGGTACCCCCCCCCCCACCCACCGCCTCCCATTCAGTTTTACACCCACCACCAGCCTGCTTGTTTGGGAGGGGGTGTAAAATTCCGGCCCTTGTTTCTCAACCATGTTTTTATCCAGTCTAAGATTTTCTTCCAAGTAACTTTCCAAAATTGGTTGGCCAGTGACACAGCTTTGACCTCCTATCTGAAGGTCCACCATGTCGACTTCACCCTCCAGTCATTGGTGGCTTTTCAGTTGCTCAGTAGAGTGCTCTTTGCATGTCAGCCATTATAATCTGCCGAACTTGATCCATGAATGTTGCTTGATGCCCTTTGTGCCCTTCCTCCTATACTGATAGGAATTGCAGATTCCATAGCTTGCTAGGCCTATATTTATCCGAGTATAAGGTTTGTTTAGCTAGTTCTGCAGCATTTTTACAAGTACATTTTGACTTCCATTCAATTATGTAGGTTCTTGCTTTAGCTTCTAGTTACATTTAATACTGTACAATGCCTATGTGCTCAGAATAAATTTACTCCATTGAGCTTTCAATTAACATACCTGTTTTTATTTCTTCTTGTATTGGGAGAAATTTGTCAGAAATTCCCACAGGGAATTATGGATCTGTACTTACAGGGGAAAATGTAGCATCAACCAAATGTGATCTATAATTGAGATACTCATATCTATCTCATTAGCTCAAACTACAGAGCTCAACTGACAACATATTCTTTTTCAATTGACTTCCTTCTTTTTCCGTCTATTGGTTGCGGCTTGTAGCTGTCCCAGAAGTGCTCTTGCTCAGCTGCAAATTGTTCCGCTACATTCAAGAGCTCAACCCTGTCACGTGCTCTGAATACGTGCCCATATATAACCTCTTAGCAATTCTGTGGCTCATGAATCAAATTAAATGAATGCTTGATCACCTTAAATTATCACTACAGAAACAATCTCACCACAGTTTTAGACAAGTTATGTTGCTCTGCAAAGGTGCTAACTAGGCCATTTTGGACAGCGGTTACGAGTCAACCATAATGATGACTGTGTGAGACTGAAGTCAAATATCGGCCAAACTGGGTAAGGATGGGAGGTTTCATTCCTTAAAAGGCATTAGTGAACCAATTGGGATTTTAAGACAATCATGGTCACTTTTACTGATATCAGCTTTATTAGTTACTGGATTAAAATTCTGGTGGGATTTGAACTCACAATCAGGATCGGTAGTACTAGGTCAGGAGCAGAACTATTACACTACTGTTGCTAACTTTTTTCTTTTCTTTTTTCTTTTTTTCTTTATTTGCTAACACAAATAATGAAATAGGCATCGATATATATTTGATGTTTAAAAGAACAGTAAAGATATTCCATCCAGCACACTGGCTACCAACTGTAGAACTCACTGGTCTGAATTTTATTAGGAAGAAGCCGGTCCTGCTGTCAGAGCCAGAAACGGGTGCAAGGCATGTCAGGGGCAGGAGAGGCTGGCTGCACGTGATCCAGTGGTGGCAGGCCAATTAAGCTCAATGAGGCGTGACATCCAACCCAGAAGCAGGGAGTGCGGCATCAGCTGACGTCTTGGAAGGTGCGCCGCAATTTTTAAAGGGCTCTGCAGTGAACTCTGCAATCCGTAGGCCTGGAAAAGGAGGTGGTGATGGAGTAAATCCATGCTTCCCTGATGCCTCCCTTTGGATGCTTCTGAAGGCTGCCAGGGAGAGGAGACACATTCTGTTCCTGAGGGATGGGAGGAGGGGACTGTTGTATTATCTCTTTAGACTAATAGTACTAATACTCACAAGTGTGAGGTGATGCATTTTGGCAGAAGGAATAGGTTGATGCAATATATACTTAATGGCACAGTTCTAAAGAGTGTGCAGGAATAGAGGGACCTGGGGGGTGGGGGGATGCGCATTGATCTTTGAAGTTGAAGTAAAGCATATGGGATCTTGGGCTTCATAAATAGAGGCACTGAGTACAAAAGCAGCAACTTTTATAAAGCTCTGGTTAGGCCCCAACTGGAATATTGCATTCAGTTCTGGTCACCACACTTTAGGAAGGATGTGAGGGTCCTTGAGAGGGTGCAGAGGAGATTTACCAGAATGGTTCCAGTGATGTGGGATTCTACTTACAAGGTTAGGTTGGAAAAGCTGGGTTTATTCTCCTTAGAACAAAGGAGATTGAGTGGAGATTTAATCGAAGTGTACAACATTATGACAGGCTTAGATAAGTTAGGTAAGGAAAAACTGTTCCCATTAACTAATGGTACAAGGACAAGTTGACACAGATTGAAGGTTTTGGGTAAGAGAGGCAGGGGGAATGTGAGGAAGCACTTTTTTACGCTGTGAGTGGTAATGATCTGGAATTCACTGCCCACAAGGGTGGTGGAAGCAGAAACAAACAATGACTTCAAGAGTAAATTGGATGGCCACTTGAAGGGAATAAACTTGCAGGGCCATGGGGATCGAGCGGGGAGTGGAACTGACTGGATAGCTCCATGGAGAGCCGGCATTGACTCGATGGGCTGAATGGCCTCCTTTTGTCCTATAAATGACCCTATGACTCTATAATACAAAGTTGAAGAACAGGCATAAAAGGTTTTGACGCAAAGCTTTAATGGAGACTTGCTATTTCTTCAGCTTACATGTGCTAACTAACTGTGCAGGAAAATTGAATCATGTGATATTGCAGCACTTCCTGTGATGAAATACAGATTAGCATAAACATATTTAAATGATTATATTTAACATACTAACAAATACACTATCATGCCATCCTCCTTCCCTTAAATAACAAATCTATATATTATAGCATTAATATGTACATGAACAAGCAACCCTTATGAGATATACAAATTTTGACAACTATAATACTATTTAAATAAAATATTCAATTGTAACAAGAACATTTAGAATACTCTCCTTTGAGGTATTGTCTATGTTTGGTACTGTACTGGTTGTCGACTGTGTCGACCAGATCTTGTGACAATGACATGTGTTCTCGAACTGTCTATCCTCTCCTCCTGAAGATTGTATTTGGGAGGATTGTCCTCAATTGTCGGTGTGTTGCTTGTTGTTTGTTCATCTTCAAACTGTACATGAGTACATGTAGGCAATGCTGATTGGTTGCCTTGTATATGGTTATCAGAGTATCCCCTGCAGTGAGATCAATTCCTTTGCAGTACCGCACTATTTGGTGCTGGTACCTCATACAAACGTGGTTCTTTGCACACCTTGGACACCTCTGCTGGGATCAATGTCTGTTCTTGGAGGTAAAGGACCCTCACTTTCTGCTCAACGTATAGTGGTGGTAATTCTGAGCCCGCATGCACATCATGTGCGTCTTTCATCTTATCTTGTTTCTGTCATAACCGGTCTGTGATCAAGGAAGACTTGGTGATATGATAATGTGGTAGTGTGGTTCTCACCAGTCGACGAAACGAAATCTCAGCAGCTGATGGCAATCTGGATTCTATTGGTGTTGTGCGAAGATACGATAACGTAACTTGTATATCTTGCCTGGTTTCTGAACACTCTTTGATCAGCAATTTGACAGTCCTGACCATACGCTCAGCCATCCCACTTGAACGAGGATACTGGGGTGATGATATGACATGGTTGATGGGCCATCATTCACACAGATCCTGGAACAGTTTTCCGGTATATTGAAGCTTCTGCGCAATAGGAAACTTGCAATGATAGTCACTAGCAGAACACAGATCAGTTTCTATCTTTATCCATGGTGATGATGGTATGTCATGTAGTTGGAGAGTCTCTGCCATGGTTGCATCTGTTCCATTTGTACTTGTGAGAAGGTGAGATGCAGGATACTCGGTTGATCGACCTGACTGATGATCTGATTCTTGCTGGTTGTCCATTGTTAAGGCTCTTTCATCAGGTTCTTTCCCCATGCTGTCAGCTTTCATAGGCAGTCTTGTACCGATCTAATGGGTGTGCACCTGTTTTGACTGCTGTGGTCTTCAGCTGGGTCAGCTCATGGATGGCGACCATGTTAAGTTTGTTGTATGGCGGCAGCCCTGCTACTGCTGGTCCTGACATATCTACTATATGGAATATCTGAGTAGACCATGTTGATACTTTGTACCTGCATTCCAGGTCTAGGGAACCTAGGCACTTTATTGTCAAGTCATTGTATGCCGTAAGCTTTACACTTGTGGGTTGGACCACAGACTTCCATGTCCCATGGTACATGTCCTTGAGAATGCAGGAAGGTAGAGTGTTGCATCAGCGTCAATCTTCACTCAAAGTCGATGCCGTCCAGCCTTATTGGGGCAGTCGATCTGGAGTGTTGTAAAAGCTTCCGTTTTGTTAATAGAATGGACCAGTCCACTAAGGTGATCATGTGCAATAGCCATCTCATCCGTTTTGGTCAGGCATTCACCCATTTCGTGAATGGGTCTATGCTTTTGGCAAAGCGTGGAAGTGTCTCACCTCCCTTCACCTCTAGATGGCGTACTTCTGTGGTTTGAGTGCTGCCTGCTCCAGCTTCTCCCTGTGTTCTTGCTGCTGGATCTTCTGCAAAGTTTGGCCCAGTGCCCTCCACCTATGCAGTTGGTGGGAGAACCCGCAGTTACTGCTTACCTTGTTCTGCCTGGGTGCCTTAGATATTGTACCAACAGGTGTTTTGGACCCTAAGGTTGCAAACACTGTCTCCTGCAATCATTGCCTCATATTTGCGCCCACCCTGTAGCACACTCTCCACACAGTGTCCCTTCAGCTTTTCCAGGATATCTTTCCAGAACGCCTCAGTAGGATTGGATGCGATAATCAACTCCATAATTCATTCAGGGAGTTTGGTATAAGAGATGGTGCATTCTTTTGCTTTCTCTCTGCATTGGCAAACAAATTTGTTCAAGCTCTTGTTGGTTTTCTGCCTTTACGTTGTGAGTTCTAGGCAGTGTACTCTGAAATTAACTTTAATCCAAAACTGACTTTCTTATGTTGTCTATAGTTTTGATGGATCTTTCAGGTCAGCATCAGAGGATCCAGATGTATTGATTCTGCGCAGATCTTCACTTTCTATGGCAATCCTAATTTTTAATCACCTGCTTCTCTATATCCACAACCTCGTGGTCTGGAAAGCATAGTGCAAAACTCTGCTTAAACAGTTTGAACTCGTCCGGGGCATCAGGTGCTTTCCAGTCCATCTCTGGAAATCTGGTTGCCATTGCCTAAGCTTTCCACTCTTTTCTCCCTCTAAGGAGCAAACCTTGCTTTTTAAGTTACAGCAGGCTGTGATGTTTGCGGCGCTGAGCAGGAGGCACACCCTGAACTGTGTTGCTGCAGCGCAGGATTGTGAGCTAGTAGGCAGGAAAGGCCCTGGTGTCATGCGAGTGCATCCAGGGCAGGAAGGGATCAGCACCAAAACACAATGCTGCACTGATCTCTGAGGCTGAAACTAGCAATACTTTTATTGCCAACTCGGGAGTGCACCCAAATCGCCTTCAATCACTACTCACGCCGTTGTTGTCCTGATGTGAGCGCTATGATCCAGCTGCAGCACTTCAGCTAGAACTTCTGATTTGAAATACCAATTTTAGCTGCGGATCAATGCTGGCAACTTGCTACTGCTGCCACCATATCGTATTATCTCTTTCAACATACAAACAAAGCTGAAGGGCATAAAAGTTTGAATGTAGAGCTTTAATGGAGACTTGCTCTTGCATGTGTAGCTTACACATGCTAACTACCTGTGCAGGAGAACTGGATCACATGATATTGCACCACTTCTTGTGATGACATAAAGATTAGCTTAAACATATATTTAAATGATTACATTTAACATACTAACGAATACACTATCACAACAAAGACCTCGCAGCCTAATTAAAGAGGCCTGGCTTCATATAGCAGAGGAGGTGAGCAGCCGTGTGATAATGCCACAGACCTGGATCCTGTACCGCAAGCGGCTCACTGACCTCATCCAGTCTTCAAAAGTGAGTACCTCTTAATACCTTCATCATATTGGGCCTTGCATCTGGCAAAGCAGGAGGGTGCATTAGGAGGAGAGGGATTAAAACCCCAGGCAAAGTATCAGGGGATGCATGCTAACTGACTGAGACATGGTGGTGGCTCTGAAAGGAGGCCCCTTGTAATAGCAGAGCCTCATGAGGTCCCTGTAAAGGGGCTGCATGCAGATGGCATCTGTGTGCCCCCATCAATGGCAGCTGGACTG
Organism: Heterodontus francisci; assembly: GCF_036365525.1. Lineage (NCBI taxonomy): Eukaryota > Metazoa > Chordata > Chondrichthyes > Heterodontiformes > Heterodontidae > Heterodontus > Heterodontus francisci. Next base: position 32,359,453 of record NC_090374.1, on the reverse strand, counting down.
CCATCAGCCTATGTTATTGGATTGTTCTCGCTTGAAGACCAACAGCTTCCTTCCCTCTGTCTGCAAGAGAAGATTGCACAATCAGAGAAAGTGAGTCAAGACCAGAAGTGGGCTGCCCATTCTCCATGTACTAACCCAGATGGAGGAGGAGGCCATGGAGCTGGCTAGACCTCAGGTCGGCCAGAGTGTCACAGATGGAGAGGTAGGGGCTCCTTCCCAAGACAGTGAGCAATGTTACCATGGGCCATAAGTGTACATCTGCAGCGATGGAGCCATGATGCTCATCAGGGTCTGCTCTATGTCAGGAGGAGAGGCCCTTGACCCTTACATGCTTCTGTTCTCTCATGCAGGTCAAGCAATGCATACTCAGTCTCTGAGTTCGCAGGGGAGCCTGCCACCTCTGAGGGGTAGGAAGGAGCTTCAGAGGTTCCATCATCACCTCATACTCCTGCACCCTCCACCAGTGCAGATACTCACATGACCGTGGGTTTGTGTTCAATTTAGTTCTGGGCACACCACCTGGTGAGCACAGCACAGACGTGTCCGAGCAGTTGATGAAGGTTGTGACAGTCCAGATCACTGACAGTCACGGGACTGTGGGAGGCTAGGGCCGTGCTGAGCCCCAGGATCATGACGTGCCTCTGGTATCAGCAGCATCATTGGAAATTCCGCAGCTTCAGTGAGCAGTCCTGCCACATCTGGCAGAGATGCCAGAGGCAATGCATAGCCAAGTGCGGACAACGGAAGAGTCCATCCAGGCCTTGAGCTCAGACTGGTGCATGAGTGACATCCTCCATTGAGAGATTGGCGGATCTGATGGACAGCCACATTCAGCAGAGCACAGAGCACTCAGTGTCTGCAGGACATTCATGCAGACCTCTAAATCCTCGTCCTGACCATGGGCGCAAGGCAACAGTGGCAAGGCGATAGGGGGACAGGGGACCTGGAGTCACTACCAGGTCCTCTGTCCTCTCAGGTCAGCAGGGAGAAGGAGCAGCTGCCTCCCACAGCTGGGGTCTCCTCCCAGGGTGCGGACAGCTGCTCCTCTGCCTGAGTCGACAAATCCTCCTTCATCCCTGCTGAAAGAGTGTAGTACTGCTCCTTTTCAGGAAGCTCTCAGCATGCTGGGACCCCCCAGGCCGAAGACATCCAGAGGACGACCGCCAAGGTTATCTCTAGCCAAGGGACAGCAAGGTCAGCAGCCTTCCTCCATCTCAGCTGACAGCACAAGGGGAGTGTCTGAAGGAAGGAAAGATGGTAACAACATGGCTGCATAAAGGTCAGTCTTTATTGGTCAAGCTATAACTGGCAGTAATGATCAAAGGAAATGTGAAGGTATAAGGGCATCGTGAGCCTCTCTTGCACGTATCTCATGGCTGCTCTCTTGATGTCCCTAGGGTGGCTTGCCCATTTTTCTCCTTCGCATCTTCATAGTTCAAAGAAACAGTCCACTCCTTGCTTTCTTCGTTGCTCACCGCCACCCCACTCTGCAGAGCCAGGTTGTGCAGTGCACAGCAGACCACCATGATGATATGAGACCCTCGCCGGATCATACTGAAGGGCTCCACCGGATCGATCTGGGCACCCATATCTCATCCTGAGCAAACCAATGGCCTGCTGTATGGTCGCTCATGTTGTCCCGTGGCAAGTGTTAGATCTCTCCTCTGCATCTGTGTGTGGGACCATCTGGGGTGTCAGTCCTCAGTGGGTAGCCCTTGTCTCCAATGATCCATCCATGAAGGAATGAGGCCGGAAAAGTTCTGGCATCTGGGACTGCCTCAAAATGGAGGCATCGTGGTAACTTCACAGTAAGGGTACAGAGACCTGCTGGATCCATTTATGGTGAACGCAGCCCAGTTGTACATTGAGGGAGCGGAAGCTCTTTATGTTGATGAAGGCTGCTAGCTGGTGTTCAGGAGCCTTGATGGACACATGCATGCAGTCGATGACATCCTGCACCTGGTGGATTCCAGTAATGGCCCTAAACCTGATGGCCCTCTCAACTTGAGAGTTGGTTTCGACGTGGAAGCGCACATAGTTGCTGGCCTTCCTGAACAGGGCATTGGTGACCTCCTTGATGATCCGATGGGCTGCTGACTGTGAGATCCCACACATGTCCCAGTTGATCCCTGGAATGATCCAGAGCCATAGAAATGCATTGCCACAGTGACCTTCAGCACCACTGAAATTGGATTTCCACCAAGTCTCCTGGGATGCAGCTCTTCTTGCATCATAGAGCAGGTCAGTGACAGCCTCGCTGGAGAGGTGGAGTCTTTGTTGGCACTGCCTCTCATATCTGTATATAGTTGAGCCTCGACCTGTAGACCCTCTCTAGAGGATACCTCCTTCCAGGTGGGACAGCCCCCCACCCCCTCTCTTCTGCAACCCTCTCCAGTGTCTGGAGGCTGCTGCTGATCCTTCTGTGCATTGAAGTCATTGGGGCACCACTGCAGGTACCTGGTCCTCCCTCCCACTCTGCTGTCCCCGAAGCTTGGATGAATGAGGCCCATGATAGGTGGCCTCCCCTTACATGCTAGTCCTTCACTCCCAGCATCTCCCCTTCTTGCCTCCACTTGTGAGCTTTGCTGAAGTGGCACGAGTCCATTCCCCCCCCGCCCACCCCCGCAACACTTGCAATAGAAACACAGAAACATAGAAAATAGGAGCAGGAGTAGGCCATTCGGCCCTTCGAGCCTGCTCCGCCATTCATTATGATCATGGCTGATCATCCAACTCATTAACCTGTTCCTGCTTTCTCCCCATATCATTTGATCCCCTTCGCCCGAAGAGCTATATCTAACTCCTTCTTGAAATCATACAATGTTTTGGCCTCAACTGCTTTCTGTGGTAGCGAATTCCAGAGGCTCACCACTCTCTGGGTGAAGACATTTCTCCTCATCTCAGTCCTGAATGGTCTACCCCGTATCCTTAGACTATGACCCCTGGTTCTGGACTGCCCTACCATCGAGAACATCCTTCCTGCATCTATCCTGTCAAGTCCTGTTAGAATTTTATAGTTTCTATGAGATCCCCCTCACTCTTCCGAACTCCAGCGAATATAATCCTAACTGACTCAATTTCTCCTCATATGTCAGTCCCGCCATCCCAGGAATCAGTCTGGTAAACCTTCACTGCACTCCCTCTATAGCAAGAGCATCCTTCCTCAGATAAGGGGACAAAAACTGCACACAATATTCCAGGTGTGGCCTCACCAAGGCCCTGTATAATTGCAGCAAGACATCCCTGCTCCTGTACTCGAATCCTCTCGCTATGAAGACCAACATACCATTTGCCTTTTTGACCGCCTGTTGCACCTGCATGCTTACCATCAGCGACTGGTGTACGAGAACACCCAGGTCTCGTTGCATATTCCCCTCTCTCAGTTTATAGCCATTCAGATAATAATCTGCCTTCCTGTTTTTGCTACCAAAGTGGATAACTTCACATTTATCAACATTATACTGCATCTGCCATGCATTAGCCCACTCACTTAACTTGTCCAAATCACCCTGAAGCCTCTCTGCATCCTCCTCACAACTCACCCTCCCACACGGTTTTGTGTCATCTGCAAATTTGGAGATATTACATTTAGTTTCCTCATCTAAATCATTAATATATAATATATATAACACAAAAGTCCGAGTGTATCAGGCCTGTGTCCTCAGTACCTTGCTCTACGGCAGCGAGGCCTGGACAACGTATGCCAGCCAAGAGCGACGTCTCAATTCATTCCATCTTCGCTGCCTTCGGAGAATACTTGGCATCAGGTGGCAGGACTATATCTCCAACACAGAAGTCCTTGAAGCGGCCAACACCCCCAGCTTATACACACTCCTGAGTCAGCGGCGCTTGAGATGGCTTGGCCATGTGAGCCGCATGGAAGATGGCAGGGTCCCCAAAGACACATTGTACAGCGAGCTCGCCACTGGTATCAGACCCACCGGCCGTCCATGTCTCCGTTATAAAGACGTCTGCAAACGCGACATGAAATCGTGTGACATTGATCACAAGTCGTGGGAGTCAGTTGCCAGCATTCGCCAGAGCTGGCGGGCAGCCATAAAGACAGGGCTAAATTGTGGCGAGTCGAAGAGACTTAGTAGTTGGCAGGAAAAAAGACAGAGGCGCAAGGGGAGAGCCAACTGTGCAACAGCCCCAACAAACAAATTTCTCTGCAGCACCTGTGGAAGAGCCTGTCACTCCAGAATTGGCCTTTATAGCCACTCCAGGCGCTGCTTCACAAACCACTGACCACCTCCAGGCGCGTATCCATTGTCTCTCGAGATAAGGAGGCCCAAAAGAATATTGTGAATAGTTGGGGTCCTAGCACCGATCCCTGCGGTACCCCACTAGTCACTGCCTGCCATTCGGAAAAAGACCCGTTTATTCCTACTCTTTGTTTCCTGTCTGTCAACCAATTTTCTATCTATCGCAATACACTACCCCCAATCCCATGTGCTTTAATTTTACACACTAATCTCTTATGTGGGACTTTGTCGAAAGCCTTCTGAAAATCAAATAAACCACATCCACTGGCTTCCCCTCATCAACTCTACTAGTTACATCCACGAAGAATTCTAGTAGATTAGTCAAGCATGATTTCCCTTTCAAAATCCATGCTGACTCTGCCCGATTCTACCACGTTTCTCCATGTTCTGCTATAAAATCTTTTATAATGGACTCTAGAAGTTTCCCCATTGCTGACGTCAGGCTGACTGGTCTATAATTCCCTGTTTTCTCTCTACCTCCTTTTTTAAATAGTGGGGTTACATTCACTACCCTCCAATCTGTAGGAACTGTTCCAGAGACTATAGAATCTTGGAAGATGACCACTATTTCTAGGGCCACTTCCTTAAGTACTCTGGGATGTAGATTATCAGGCCCTGGGGATTTATTGGCCTTCAATCCCATCAATTTCCCCAACACCATTTCTCTACATATACTGATTTGCTTCAGTTCCTCCCTCTCACTAAACCCTGTGTTCCCCAACATTTCTGGTATGATATTTGTGTCCACCTTTTGAAAACAGAACCAAAGTATGCATTTAGATAGTCAGCCATTTCTTTGTTCCCAATAATACATTCCCCTGTTTCTGACTGTAAGGTACCTACAATGGTCCAACAGCAGCTCAGATACCCTTTCCCTCACTTGTCCTGCAATGCGGATGCCCTCCCTTCGCCACCCTGCAGGCAGTTGATGGCTGCCTCCCCTAGAAGGCATCCATGCTCTCCCGCCTCCGTGTCACCTCTTTGAAGGGAGTGAGCCATGAAACAAGTGCACCATTTGTAAAATTCAATCCCTCCACAAAAATAAAACACTTTAAATTGGCCTCTTAACTATCTTAATTACCTGTCCGCTACGTCACCATCTGTTCTCTACCCTCCATCTTTGCTGCCATTGGTAAAATCAGGATGGTATGACACGACGTCGGACTTCTTGTCCAATGTGTCCCATCCCGAATTTATATCCCCCACCATGCCTCTGTTCCCGTCCCCAATGTTCCCATAAAATTCAGCCCACAACGTCTGGAGAATGTTGAGATTTTGAAGCGTAGTGAGGCAAAATTGCATTGCCTTAGTATATGATTGTTGGCACACAAAATTTGTCTTCAAGTAAATAGGTTGGCACTTTGTTGAAATAGCAGTTCAAGGGGTTTCATTTTAGCATGCAAACATGCTGAACTTTCATTCCACAAGTTTCTGAATCTCTGCCTCCAAACTGTTGATGATATAATTGTTCTTTTCGTGCAATTTAATATTCAGTGATATTATCTGGCCCCAAACTTACCTGAAATCAACAGATGTGACACCCAAATCCTGAACTAAATTGGCTCATCTTGCATTCTTGTTAAATTTCAGGCAGTTTTGCAATTCGGCAGTAATAGCTGAGGGTTGGAAAGCAGAATCCTCATGCGACCACACTTCCACTCATTCAAACTATTAGCCTTTCATAGGCATTGCAGTGATTTCTATTTGAAGGGCCATAATTAAGTTGGTGCAATTTTATTTTTGCAGGGCAAAGCTGACAGCAAACATTAAAACCCTGAACAACCAAGATACATGCAAACATCTATTAAAATACATTTTCGAATAAGAGAGCTGGGCGATGTCCTCAATTATAATAAGGTGAATTATTGCATATCCACAGAAGAGAAGCCAATGCTTTAAATCCTGTTTGCAGCAAATGCATTAACAAGGTATGGTCCCAACCCTGAACCTTTGGTTCTATCTTCAGTTCTGAACCAACTTCTATTTGTGACTAGTTTGAATCTGTTGTGTCATACATAAGGTTACCAACTTGTGTTTTTTTTCAGGAAACTGGAAGGAATCACAGAATGTAAAATTACAACACTGTCAAAAATCCCTCAATCCCATTAAGAAAAACGTGACTTGACTTATCCAGTCACTGTAAGCTAATAGTCTTATCTAGAGGTTAAGAATTATATTTTCATTAAAAATGTGCAGCATTTTAGTCACGCAAAGAAGCTTAATTTTTTTGTACTACTAAAGCTTTAGTTATTTCTTATAAGCAAAACTAATCTAGTTTTCTATTGCTTGAGATTGCTATTTCTGCTGCTTAAGATCACTAATTCTTACTTCATTCAAATATTTACAATAATTCCATCAAATCCTAAAGAACAGCAGTGGGACACCTCACTAATCAAATCCTGAAGAACAAGAACAGAGTCCCTAAAAATCCTCAATAATAGCAATGCAGTTTCTCACTCCTCACTAATCAAATTCAATAAAGCAATCATGGAGCCTCTCAATAACAAAAACTTAAGTCAATAATGCAGCCCCTCGCTGGTCAAATGGTAAAGAACAGTACAGAAGCCCCTCAATAATCAAATTCTAAAAAACAATAAAGACTGTTATATTCCAGAAGGATAAAACTGGGGCTAATCTTTACACACTTCTCTTTTTATTTACAGAGTTACATATTACAAGCATACACCTCCTAGCCGACAACCACAGATTCTGTATCTATTTATTGGGATGCAAGTGAATGACCAGTTAATGACCACCACTTGTATACAATTAAACATAATTAGTATACAATTAGCTTGGTCAAAATACTGGAACTCCCTTCCTAACAGCACTGTGAGTATACCTACCTCATGACTGAATTTAAAACAAATACCCAAGACCTGCCGTCTGGCCAGTCATGCAGACAAGAGCAGACCTCTGATGAAGGAGCAACATCACTTGATCTGACACTCACATCCATCAGCTAGATACTGCCTGTATTTTATACAGTAGTATAGAAGCAGGATCTGCAAGAGGTGAGTCACCAGGCACGAGTGGACTGCAGCCAGGCCAGAGGTAAAGGGTAGCACATTTGTCAGCTCCCCAGAGGGCGAGGTCACAGACGAATTCTACTACAGAGGACACAACTGAGGATTTCAATGTGGTGGGGTACAAGAGAATGCTGAGGGGCATACACACCAAGACTCTTGGTGCATCAGCAGGCCTGCTAGAGAGCCTGTTGCCACTGTCAATGACCGTATAGGACTCCGGCTCCAATTTGGTATAAGGCTTTTCACAGAGCCTGGAGTCCATCCTTTCCAGCATGGAAGTGGTGGCAAACTCCATGACAACACTACAGACCCACCAGTAATACAGCATCTGATGGCTGATGTCGCAGCTTCCATAACAGCACAGGCAGAAACCATGCAGCGTCTGAGTGCTGCAGTGGAAGCTCTGACTGAGGACATGAAGTTGATGCTTGTTGCTATGCACATCTTGGTGCCATGCAGGCCCGGACTGCTGACATCATGGCTGCAGATACCAGTGCTCAAAGGGGCTTGCAGGCTCTCAGAGCAGTCCAGCAATCTGTGCTACAGCAGATTACTAGGATTGCTGAGGCGCCACCCTGGAAGGGTGGCAGTGACTCCATGGTGGACCACCCTGCTGTCTTCTCTCAGGATGACAGCACTTGTGTTCCCACCATTGCCATTTGTCAATGCTATTGCTGTTGCCTGTCAGCCAGCCAGCTCAGACTGCAACCATCTGTGCTGAGATGGTGCAGTCCAAAGCCAGGCCTTGCAGTCCGGAGCAGCTCGAGGTCATCCTGCCAGGCCATATGCAGCCTCCCCCAGTGAAAGTCAGCAGCCTTCCACCAGCCAACCTGCAGCCACTGCGGTAGCCTTGCATAGGAGCATCAGGCAAGGTAAAGTCTCCCACAAGACAGGTATTAAGGGAAAGCACAGGGGTGAACAGTTCAGTTTTGTTTGTGTTTTTGGATAAAGTGGTTACGGAATTGTTTTTCTGAGGTGTATTTTATTTCAGGATTTTGGTCAAGAGGTGGTCTGTATCAAAGGGATAAGTGGGAAATTCTGGAGCAGTAGAGATGTGGGGATGATTTCAGAAGAACCAGAGTCTCCTTAACCACTTGGGTGCAATGGGGTCCTGGATGCGTTTTCCTGTCCTCATGCTCCTCTTCTTCCTCCTCCTTCCCACCTCTTTCTCCTCCTCTTCCTCCTCCTGAAGTCCTCGCTGAGGGCGTGTTGATAAGGTCTGCACCCTTATGAGTGTCAGGTTGTGTAGGACAGAGCAGCCCATCATGAATTGGGAGACACACACCAATGAGTATTGTAGGGCTCCATTCAAGCAGTTCAGGCAGCGGAACCATTGTTGTAGAACATTGTTGTAAATCCATGCCATACCTGGTGGCAGTGTGGCTCTCAGTGTACCTACACTGTGCACGCATGTTTGAATGATGGAAGAAAGTCATGAGCCACGTGTAGGGCAGGAAGCCCTTGTCACCAAACAGCCATCCACTGGTTCATTATAGTGGCTCGAATATGGTGTGAATGGCTGACTGACACTCGATGAAAGCATCCTGCTGCCAGGATAGCAGAAATTCACTGACATGACGCTCCATATGTGGTTGCACTGGAACTGCACATTAAGAGAGTGGTACTCATTGCCCTGCTGGTACATCTCCCCATTGATATCCGCAGAGCCAGGTGCATGGAGTCAATGGATCCCTTCACCACTGGGTATCCTTCTAGCTTAGCAAATTCACGTGCCTGCTGCTCCTGCATCTCTCTGGTTCGAGAGACTATGAAGTCTGCTCTCCTTCTGTATAGAGCCTCTATCACCTCCCTGATGCAGAGGTGCATGGGGAACTGTGAGATGTGACAATGTTGCCAGCTCCAGCCTGCAACATAGGAATCTTCATGGCCATTGGCAGCACAGTCCTCGCCCGGTTCTTTGGCAACAGGTCCAGTTCGAGGAAGTGGAATAGTTTAGTGACCACCTCCTTGGTGAAGCATAGCCACCTCAGACACTGCTCGTGCCTGATATGTAGGTAGGACAAGTGCTCCATTAAGACCCTAGATAGTTACAGCCTTTTATTGAGAGCCATCCTCCTCCCTCTGTGCACAGCTTCCCCTCTCTGCAGCCTGTGTTCCATCTCCTTGTCATGCTGCAGCCGAAAAGAGACTGCAACTATAGCAGCCATGAGTGAAACAGGCTTTCTGCTTGTTACATATTCGAAGGAGTTTTGTAAAGAAAGACAGACACCAAGATGACCAGATCACATGTTTAATGAAATCATCACGCACTGGGCATGATCATAACATAGAAATACATTATATTGCTTCCCATTTAAAAAAAAGTTAATAAACTATTTACAGGTACTCTATACAACTTCAAAAACAGTGAGAATATGCACACTTGCCAAAATAACAACTGACTCTTTTTCTTTAAATGATTCCTATAAATCAAGTCTGACAACTGGTTTCCGAAGTCTTCCTGATCTTTGCACAGGTTTTGATGTAGTGTCAGGTTTTGGACTGTCTGGTTTCCGTTTAGGACTTACAGAAGATCTTGTTTCTTTTTATGAAACTGGTACTTCAGACACTGAAATTTGAACTGGTTCACACTCTGGCAAAAGCTTGTTATCTAGTAGGTCATGCTCAAGCTTTGGATCATCGCTCACTCAGATTATGTGATCTATAAGAACACTACTCACTTTTCCACCAGTTTCAACTAAGTATTTCTTCCCACCTCAAATTTATTTGACATTTCCCACATCCCACTTGTGTGAGTTGTGAGGGAGGCTCAGAACACGAACATGTTCATTTCTCCTCCTGCATTCTCTTTTGCTTCTGCGTACTGACATTTTTGACTGAACTGTTTTCAGTCAACTTTAGCTGTCAAATTTGGTCGAACTAAACTCAAACATGTTCTTAATCTTCAATTCATTAGGAGCTCAGCAGGTGTATACCATGAAGTTGTTCTGTACTTCAGCAGAAAATTAGCTAATCTGTTTCATACTGAAACTTCAACATTCATGCAGCACTTGCTTCTTAAGTGCTTTCTTGACTATTCTCACAGTGGCGCAGTGGTTAGCACTGCAGTCTCATAGTGCCAGCGACCCGGGTCCAATTCTGGGTACTGCCTGTGTGGAGTTTGCAAGTTCTCGCTGTGTCTGTGTGGGTTTTTGCCGGGTGCTCCGGTTTCCTCCCACAGCCAAAAGACTTGCAGGTGGATAGGTAAATTAGCCAATATCAATTGCCCCTAGTATAGGTAGGTGGTAGGAGAATATAGAGACAGGTGGGGATGTGGTACGAATAAGGGATTAGTTTAGGATTAGTGTAAATGGGTGGTTGATGATCGGCACAGACTCGGTGGGCCGAAGGGCCTGTTTCAGTGCTGTATCTCTAAATAAATAAATAAAATCTTCCTGCTGCTCAATTTGATGCCAGATGATATGGATGAGTGAGGCTATGTTTGATACCATTTTGCTTTATGGAATTCTGAAACAAAGCAGAACGAAATTGAGGGCCATTATCTAAGACAAGCTCCTTCAGTAAACCATGACAAGCAAAAATGGACCATAACTCATTTTATTGTTCTCTCAGTTTTGGTGTTTTGACCCATATGCTTTACTTCAATCCATGTAAAGTGACTGTCAATAAGCACCAAGAAATTGCCACTTTCCTTTTCACAAAAGTCTGCAAACTATTGGGATTGAAGGCAGACAAGTCCCCAGGCCCTGATGGCCTCCATCCTAGGGTTCTAAAGGAAGTGATAGCGGAGATAGTGGATCCATTAGTTATAATATTCCAAAATTCCCTGGATGCGGGAAAGGTTCCAGTGGATTGGAAAAATGCTGATCTAACACCCTTATTCAAAAAAGGAGGGAGGCAGAAAGTAGGAAACTAAAGACCAGTTAGTTTAACATCTGTCATTGGGAAATTGTTAGAATCTATTACTAAGGAAGTAATCAAAAAAAAAAATCAACAAGCGCATGGGAAAGGCTTCCACTGCTATGTCCAGACTGGCCAAGAGAGTGTGGGAAAATGGCGCACTGACACGGAACACAAAAGTCCGAGTGTATCAGGCCTGTGTCCTCAGTACCTTGCTCTATAGCAGCGAGGCCTGGACAACGTATGCCAGCCAAGAGCGATGTCTCAATTCATTCCATCTTCGCTGCCTCCGGAGAATACTTGGCATCAGGTGGCAGGACCGTATCTCCAACACAGAAGTCCTCGAAGCGGCCAACATCCCCAGCTTGTACACACTCCTGAGTCAGCGGCGCTTGAGATGGCTTGGCCATGTGAGCCGCATGGAAGATGGCAGGATCCCCAAAGACACATTGTACAGCGAGCTCGCCACTGGTATCAGATCCACCGGCCGTCCATGTCTCCGCTTTAAAGACGTCTGCAAACGCGACATGAAATCCTGTGACATTGATCACAAGTCGTGGGAGTCAGTTGCCAGCGTTCGCCAGAGCTGGCGGGCAGCCATAAAGACAGGGCTAAAATGTGGCGAGTCGAAGAGACTTAGTAGTTGGCAGGAAAAAAGACAGATGCGCAAGGGGAGAGCCAACTGTGCAACAGCCCCGACAAACAAATTTCTCTGCAGCACCTGTGGAAGAGCCTGTCACTCTAGAATTGGCCTTTATAGCCACTCCAGGCGCTGCTTCACAAACCACTGACCACCTCCAGGCGCGTATCCATTGTCTCTCGAGATAAGGAGGCCCAAAAGAAGAACAGGACATTTAGAAAGTCAAAACATAATCCATCAGATTCAGCATGGTTTTATGAAGGATAAATCGTGTTTGATTAATTTGCTAGATGTTCTTCGAAGTTGTAACACGTAAAGTGGATAATGGGGATCCTGTAGATGTAGTATATCTGGACTTCCAGAAGGCATTTTATAAGGTGCCACACAAAAGGTTAATACACAAGGTAAGATCACATGGGGTTAGGGACAATTTATTAGCTTGGATAGAGGATTGGCTAACCAACAGAAAACAGGGAATTGGGATAAATGGGTATTTTTCTGGTTGGCAAGATGTAACTAGTGGGGGTGCCACAGGGTTCAGCCCTTGGGCCCCAACTATTTACAATCTATATTAATGACTTGGATGTAGGGATAGAAGGTACTATAGTCAAATTTGCAGATGACACTAAAATAGGTGGGATAGTAAGCTGCAATAAAGAAATAAGAAATTTACAAATGGATATGGATAGGTTAGATGAATGGGCCAAAATGTGGCAGATGGAGTTTAACGTGGATAAGTGTGAGGTTATCCATTTTGGTCGGAAGAATAGAAAAGGCAAATTATTATCTAAATGGAGAGAAACTTCAAAGTGCTTCGGTGCAGAGGGATCTGGGTGTCCTCGTGCATGAATCGCAGAAAACTAGTATGCAGGTACATCAGGTAATAAGGAAGGCAAATGGAATTTTGGCATTTATTGCTAAAGGAATAGAGTATAAAAATAGGGAAGTGTTGCTGCAACTGTACAAGGCATTAGTGAGACCGCACCTGGAGTATTGCATACAGTTTTGTTCCCCTTACCTGAGGAGGGATGTAGTTGCATTGGAGGCAGTTCAGAGGAGGTTCACTGGATTGATTCCAGAGATGAGGGGATTGAGCAGTTTAGGCCTTTACTCTCTAGAGTTTAGAAGAACGAGAGGAAATCTAATTGAGGTACATAAGATGATTAAGGGGATTGACAAAGTAGACGTAGCGAAGATGTTTCCTCTGGTGAGGCAATCTAGAACAAGAGGTCATACTTTTAGGATAAGGGGTAGCAGGTTTAAAACAGAGATGAGGAGAAATTACTTCTCTCAAAGGGTCACGAGTCTGTAGAATTCACTATCCCAGAGTGCGGTGGATGCCGGGACATTGAGTAAATTTAGGGAGGAGATAGACAGATATTTAATTAGTAAAGGGTTGAAGGGTTATGGAGAATGGGCAGGAAAGTGGAGTTGAGGCCGAGATGAGATGAGCCATGATTGTATTGAATGGCGGAGCAGAGTCGAGGGGCTGAATTGCCTTCTCCTGCTCCTAGTTCTTCTGTTCTTATGATCAATGATTCTAGATCACTGTCTCGAACAGGCCAATAAACAAAACTTCTGACTATAGATTTCATGCTAACTATATCCATGTGTTCAGTATGAAGTTTTGGTAGAATATTGTCTCTTAAAGAACTAGGTACTACCACTATGTGACCCCACTTAATGCATTCTTGTTCACATTGTCACTGGACTAGCAACCCAGAGACCCAGGGTATTGCTCTGGGGACATGAGTTCATATCCCACCACAGCAGAAGGTGGAATTTGAATTCAATTAATAAATCTGGAATTAAAAAGCTAGTCTAATGATGGCCATGAAACCATTGTCGATTGTTGTAAAAACCCATCTGGTTCACTAATGTCCTTTAGGGAAGGAAATCTGCTGTCCTTACCTGGTCTGGCCTACATGTGACTCCAGACCCACAGCAATGTGGTTGACTCTTACATGCCCTCTGAAATGGCCTAGCAAGCCACTCAGTTGTATCTAACTGCTACGAAGTCCAAATGGACTGCAGTGGTTCAAGGGCAATTAGGGATGGGCAATAAATGCTGGCCTAGCCAGCGACGCCCAAATCTCATGAATGAATAATAAAAAACAAGATAACTCATTATGTCGATTTTGGAATGGGTTTCAGTTCCTTGTCTGTACACTGGTCAAACTCTATCCAACCATTCAGAGTCTATTTGTAGACGTAAAAAAAAAAACTGGGTCTTTGAGTTTCAGCTGCAATTTCACTGCAGTGATTGGGAAGTACTCATTCACAAATCCTATTGTGAAGATTGCACCTTCACAGCCTTTTGAGTCTTCATGCAGCAAATGCAACAATGGGTCAGCTATGGCATTCTTCTCTGAACTACAATATTCAATGTTTTACTTGTACTGTGAGAGAAATACAGTCCATCACTGCATCCTTGTCACTGACGTTGGTATTGCAAACTTTGGACCCAAAATAGCTACAAGGGGTTTATGATCGGTAACTAGCAATAAGTTTCTACCCAACACAAATAGGTGAAACTTATTCATTCTGAAGATGATTCCGAGTGATTCCTTTTTTATCAGGGTATGTGACATGAATGCTGGGCTTCTCTTGACCATCAAAAAGTGGGACAAATCCAACCCAGCAATTATTGCCCCATTAGTCTACTTTCGATCATCAGCAAAGTGATGGAAGGTGTTGTCGACAGTCCTATCAAGCGACACTTACTTTGCAATAACCTGCTCAGTGATGCTCAGTTTGGGTTCCAACAGGGCTACTCAGCTCCTGAGCTCATTACAGCCTTGGTCCAAACATGGACAAAAGAGCTGAACTCCAGTGTTGAGGTGAGAATTGCTGCCCTTGACATCAAGGCAGCATTTGACCGATTGTGGCATCGAGTCCTAGCAAAACTGGAATTAATGTGAATCATTGGGAAAATTCTCCACTGGTTGAAGTCATATCTATATCATGACCGATGTTGGAGGAATGACCTATTTTTCTCCAGTTCTACTACTCCACTGGTCACAAAATATATTTAAATGAATACCGATATGGCCAATTATATACTTTATCTATGTTTGTTTCAGAATAAAAATCTGCCCACCAGGTTTCTTTAATCAACAACAAAATTGTTGATTTATTATAAAATAAGACTTATTCAATAAAGATGCAAATCTTATTAACACAGTTTGAAATATGAAAGTATAAATATCTACCCGTCTAAAATATCCTAAGACGCATGAACACATACACACCAGTTAAAGAAAAAAAATAAAGAATGAAAAAACTGGTTCTGCTGATATCAATTTAAAAAAAAACTTTGGCTAGGTCATTGTCAATTCTCAAAGGACAAAAGGCTAAGATATGAAATGTTCCAGATGACTTTCGGTCTGGCATCCTGGTACACATAGATGGGTGTCACTAGATACATGTGGTTGTCACTGGGATCTTTCTGGAGCAGTTCTGTTCAGGAGATGTCGGGGAGTAGTCTTGCAGGCTTTTCAGGAGAATTACTGCATCCGTGGATTCAGCTATCAAACTGGATTCTCAGAAGATTTTTCATCACAGCTGGAAAAGGATGAGTTGGGTGGCTTCTCTCTTCGCAGGATACACACCAACTGAACTCCAAACAATATCCAAAAACAAAACCAAAAATCCAGACAGCCATAAACCCAGACACATGACTTCTCTAAGTCCTAAACATTCCATCATCCAAAAGGCTCTGGCTGTTTACTTAGCTTACAACATGTGACTTCCAGTAAGTGTTTATTTTAAACAAAGTCTCAAGTGTCCTTGAGTGACCCTTTAAAAAAAAAGTCCAGGCATCTTCTCAGGTATTTTCCACAGTCTTTCAAACATAAGTCCTCAAAAAATATTAATAATGGAAGCTCAGTTGTATCAAACTGCTTCAAAATCTAAGAGAAGGAATGAAACTGGATGGACCAGCGGCATCAACCTAGGCACAGGAAATGCAAACCCAGTCCTGTCGACCCCACAAAGTCCTCCTTATTAACATCTGGGGGCTTGTGCCAAAGTTGGGAGAGCTGTCCCACAGACTACTCAAGCAACAGCCTGACATAATCATACTCGCAGAATCATACCTTACAGACAATATCCAAGACACCACCATTACTATCCCTGAGTATGTCCTGTCCCACCAGCAGGACAGACCCACCAGAAGTAGCGGCACAGTGGTCTACAGTCAGGAGGGAACTGTCCTGGGAGTCCTCAATGTTGACTCCGGACCCCTGAAGTCTCATGACATCAGGTCAAACATGGGCAAGGAAACCTCCTACTGATTACCACCCTACAGCAATGCCACCCACAACATTCCCCCCCCATCCGCCCCCTCAGCTGATGAATCAGAGCTTCTCCGTGTTCAGTACCATTTGGAAGAAGCACTGAGGGTAGCAAGAGCACAAAATGTACTCTGGGTGGGGTACTTCAATGTCCATAACCAAGAGTGTCTCAGTAGCACCACTACTGACCAAACTGGGCAAGTCCTAAAGGACATAGCTGCTAGCTTGGGTTTGTGGCAGGTGGTGAGGGAACCAACAAATGGTAAAAACCTACTTTAAATCATCCTCACCAATCTACCTGTCGCAGATACATCTGTCCATGACTGTAGTGGTAGAAGTGACCACAGCACAGTCCTTGTGGAGACGAAGTCCTGTCTTCAAACTGAGGGTACCCACCATCGTGTTGTTCGACACAGATCTAGCAACTCAAAACTGGGCATCCATGAGACACCGTGGGCCAACTGTAGCAGCAGAATTGTATTCAACCAGAATCAGTAACCTCATGGCCTGGCATATTCCCAACTCTACCATTACGATCAACGCTGGTTCAATGAAGAGTGCAGGAAGGCATGCCAGGAGCAGCACCAGGCATACCTGAAAATGAGGTGTCAGCCTGGTGAAACTGCAACACAGGACTACTTGCATGCCAAACAGCAGAAGCAGCATGCAGTAGACAGGGCTAAGCGATCCCATAACTTATGGATCAGATCTAAGCTCTGTGGTCCTGCCACATCCAGTCGTGCATGGTGGTGGACAATTAAACAACTGACAAGAGGAGGCTCCACAAATATCCTCATTGTTATGACCAGGTGCAAAAGGCGTCTAGGGTTCCCTCTCAGCGAGTAACTCACCTCCTGACTCTCCAATACCTGTCCACCATCTACAAGGCACAAGTCAGTAGTGTGATGGAATGTTCTCCACTTGCCTGGATGGGTGCGGCTCAACAACACTCAAGAAGATTGACACCATCCAGGACAAATCAGCCCACTTGATTGGCACCCCATCCACCAACTTCAACATTCACTCCCTCTACCTCTGACGCACAGTGGCAGCAGTGTGTACCATATACAAGGTGCACAGCAGCAACACATCAAGGCTCCTTCGACAGCACCTTCCAAATCCGCGACCTCTACCACCTATAAGGACAAGGGCAGCAGATTCAGGGGAACACCACCACCTGCAAGTTCCCCTCCAAATCACTCACCATCCAGACTTGGAACTATATCGCTGTTCCTTCACTGTCACTGGGTCAAAATCCTGGAACTCCCTTCCTAATAGCACTGTGGGTGTACCTACCCCACATGGACTGCAGTGGTTCAAGAAGGCAGCTCACCACCAACTTCTCAAGGACAATTAGGGATGGGCAATAAACATGGCCTGCATCGCCCACATCCCCCGAATGAAAAAAAAGGCCTACATTTTGTCTGGGCTTGGAGGACAGTCAAGGCCACCTGCAAATTGGATACAGTCCTGATCAATTTTGAGGGGCATACCTCATTTCTGGCTGCAGTCAGAAAATTAACACCACAGAGTACATCTCCACTCCAATGATAATAAGGCCCAGCCCTCAAAATGGACAGGTTCGTCTCCCAACACTATCACACAGAGGTGCTATTTACTTCCCACCCAGTCTCAACAGCAGTGTCAGCAGATACTCTATCAAAGTCACTTGAGGATTTCAGGATACGTTTGGATGCTAGGTTGGGTGAATTGGAATATTAAAATGGTGAGGTCAATGATGCAAATAATTTTTCCATTTTTTGTTTCTGTTCCTCAGTTTTTTGTGACCATATCAAATATATTGAAATGCACAAGGTACCATGTTAATGAATTTATCGTCAATGACCCCTTGTATAAAGTCTATGAAAAGTTATACATTACCAGTACATAGATCTCTTTGCTCACTTGTTTCAATGATTACTATGCACATACAAACGTATTGGAAAAATTATATCTATTTCACTTAATGGTGTAAACACTGTGTAATTGGTGGCCCATATGCAGAGTGTGGATGGAACCCCAGTTTCAACAGCACCGTCCACATAAATTGTAGCTAGTCCGTATTGCTCTAAATGGTAAAAACACCTCAGTCTAGTTGTGCTCCCTCCATCTGGTAATATAATTGGCAAGACTTCCACATCTGTCAGTTGGATGGAGCAGCAACTTTGGAATTAGGTACTAGTCAAAGCCTCTGGAAAAGGCTGAACGAATGAAGCCATGGTGATGTCAGGATAGTTACACTCACAACCAGTGCTCAGGAAATGAAATCAAAGGAAATGGAATTGCTTCTTCCTGATTATAGACAGGTTCAGTCCAAATACTTCACCCATGTCTCAATGAACATGGTCAGCATTTGTGCCACTGGGTGCCCTCATTGTATATCTTTCTTGATCTGAATGGGCTGTATGGTTCCATGAAATTAGGAATGGTCTGCAAAATTATTCTTCAAATAACATCAAGACATCATGAACAAAACCTACCCTCGCCTACCAGTCCCATTTGTTCCCAGATCTGCCACTACAAGACAACTCCACACCACTCTCTAACTGATGCCTAACCTTTTGCCTCTTGTCTAGTCTTAAACTACTATTCCCATCCTTTTGAAAACTTAATCAATGTGCAGATTTTCATTGCAAAAATGTCAAATAAATGAGTAAACAATGATTACCAGAAATGTAAGAACACAAATTTATCAGTGTATTGAAAATATATGAAGCTAAATTGTTTGATGTAGCTTCAATGCATGGATACTTTGAGATTACCAGCTGAATAGCAAAGCTTAAATGGTAAGTTTGAAAGGCAGGGCAGTTTCTTCCTGTATTGAGATCAGAAAGGAGAATGTTTTTGAAAAACAAAATCAAATGAGTTGGCCTCGGTGAATATTTTCTCATATGCTTTGCAGCCAATTCTCTAATTGAGATCCAAAATGGCTGGATTCAGTCAAATTGACTAATTACAATATCTGAATAAGCTCCTTATGTATTTTTCCCATTTGCAGGGAGTGTTGAGTCACTTGATGGGGGTTGAAGTATCAGGAGTGTTCTTAAAGGGCTGATGCATTGTTTACGTTGGCAATAAATATTTGTTTGGAGGCTGACATATGTACAGTCATCCAACAAACCCCACCCCTCTTCCTTTCCCTTTCACAAAGGAGCTTTCATTGGATGAGATGATATGGGGAGGCAGTGGTGTAGTAGTAATGTCACTAGACCCAGTAATTCAGAGCCCAGGCTAATGCTCTGGGGACATGGGTTTGAATCCCACCATGGCAGATAGTGAAATTTGAATTCAATCAATAAATCTGGAACTAAAAGCTAGTCTAATGGTGACCATTAAACCCTGTCTAGTTCACAAGGAAATCTGCTGTCCTTACCCTCTGAGATGGCATAGCAAGCCATTCAGTTCAAGGGCAATTAGGAATAGTCAATAAATGCTGGCAGAGCCAGCGATGCCCACATCCCACAAACAAATAAAAAAAAGTAGCACTAAGGAAAGTGATAACCCTGGGAATTTTTAACATGACCTGCATAAACGCCCTGTGGATTGTACCCATTCTCATGAAGTATTGAGTCAAATGGTAGATGTTGCGGTCAGATTCAGAGAGATAATGAGGGCGAACACTGACAGTTCACCATCAAAAGCACTGAAAATTCCAAGCCAATGTCTCTGTTGTGCATTGCTCATGGGAACAGATGAGGAAAAAGTTCTTTGGACCGAGGAAAAGTTGCAAGATGGGGAAGGCTAATGGCTGCTCGCTAAAGCAAAGGGATGGATAGATCAACTGTGCCTGTAACAAGCACTGATCCCAAAGAATGTTGTTGCCGTCACATCTGTAATGCAGCCTGCAAAGCACTTCATAATGCTCCTAACTCTCTAAATTTTCTTTCTCATTAGAATATTCTTGAAATAATTACAGCGTCTGACCTGCTGAGTGTTACCAGTATTTGCATAGACAGTGTAAGATTGCTTTCATACTTATCAAATATTAGCCTATCAGGCTAACTAATACAGAAGATTTTTTTTTTATTCATTCATGGGATGTGGGTGACGCTGGCCAAGCCAGCATTTATTGCCCATCCCTAATTGCCCTCGAGAAGGTGGTGGTGAGCTGCCTTCTTGAACCACTGCAGTCTAAGTCTTAACTAACACACATTCTGTAAAAGCCTTTCTATCCTTGGAGGATGGACATCAACAGTAAATGTTGAATTACGAAACTACAAAAAATCCACCTTCTCCATAGCACCTAATTAAAGCTTTTCCTTCCACGATTATAACCCATTTTAACATTCATACCTGTCTGTTTAGCAGATTTATTTACAAATTGTTCTCAGGCCATTCTTGATGTTAGTTCCAGTTCAATTTGAATTGCATTTTGGAATTAGCTATAACATCAAACACAAGACAGTGCAATACAATACAATAAATAATATTAGAATGAATAAATACAATGATATGCCCATACTGGGGGAAGGAGATGGGTACGTTACACAGGTCCCAGACTCAGTTAAAGGTATTTTACCTTCTCACTCCTACTCCTTCATTGTACAGCAACTTGCATTTATATAGTACCTTTACAATAGGAAATGTCCCAAGGATCTTCATAGGAGCATTCTCAGATTAAAAAAAAAGATTTACAATGAGCCAACAAAGAGACGTTAGGATCAACAATGATTCATAAACAAGGAGGAAAACCAAGGAGGAAATTCAGAGATTGAAGATGTAGGGTGAAAAATTCATCTGCAACTGTTTATTGGCACAGGGGTCACAATTTGTGATTCACCCATGCATGGCCCCGTTGAGGCAGGCAGCATGCAAACTTTATTCTGCCTCCTCGTTTGCCAGATTGTAGCGTTCAGGCGAGTGGGACCCGCACTGCTGGCTGGTTGCATGCTTAACAGGGGGTCGAGCAGCATGCCAGGCCAGCATGTGTTCCAGCTCGCCTCCAGATCTTAAAGGCAGTCCGTCCTTCTTAAAGGGGAATTGCACTGGCTGAAAGGAAGCTGTTGCTAACTGCCAGTACAGCAATTGGCTGCAAAAAGAAACAAAACACATGGCACAAGAGGCCAGAAAGAGGGCCCCCAGATGAATGGATGTGGCCCTGGAAGCCTTAGTAATGAGGTCAATGGAAGATGAGTTTCCTTGGGGAGCCAGGAGGCCTTAAAGGAACACTGTCTGAAGGGATTGAGAGCAGGTGAACAGGGAGATCAATGCAAAGAGTCTGGCCCTGAGGACATGACAGCAGTGCCAGAAAAGGTTCAATGGCCTCACGCAGGTTGTTAAGATCAGTGAATGCATCTTCATGCCATCTCTTACCCACTGCACCACCAACCTCTCAAGCTGCTCAATATACCACACCCCCATCATTCACCTATTATCAGTCTCTCGCTGTCAAGACTCAGGCCTAACATTCAGATGCTTCCACCCCCTCACCCCAGCCTCACTTCCTTCCTATGATGCCAGTCTCACACTCTTGTCACATAACCCCAGCTATTTGGCGATGGCAGGCAGATATCATGCAAACGCAGTGCAGCACACTCACTGATATTCTTCTCTCTCTCTTGCAGGGCAAGGTAGCACACAATAGAAGGGAGGAGAGCAGAAATCACCCCTTAATCTTCTAATTTCCAGGGAATACAACACTAGTTTGTGTAATCTCTCCTGCCCTTCAGCCTATCACAGACCTTCCCTTTTGGTCTTTTTTCCACCTTCCCCCCTTTCACTTGCTCAAAACCTTTTACAACTCTAACTTTTCCCAATTCTGACGAAAGATCACAGATCTGCAACATTAACTCTGTTTCTCTCTCCACAGATGCTGCCTGACCTGCTAAGTATTTCCAGCACTTTCTGTTTTTATTTCAGATTTCCAGCATCTGCAGTATTTTGCTTTTGTAAAGGCATCTACAAGACAGATGCTAAGGGAATGCAAAAGGGTGAACAATTCATTTTTGTTCATATATGTGGATGTGTTTTTGAATAAGGATGTTACGGAAAGGTTATTGTTGGTGACGTTTATTGCAGGATCTTGGCCATGGGGATGCTGTAATGGGGTGTTGCAGATGGATGGTAAGAGGAGTGCCTCCATGGTGGTAAAGGGATGTTCCCCTAAGGGAAGTAGTGTCTGAGCAGGCACTCTTGGACAGACCATCCGGAGTGAAGGGGCTTCTGCCTCCTCCTCCTCCCCCTCCTGAAGTGGCCTCCGGATACCTGGTGGCAATGGCCGTATCTTCATGATGGCTAGGTTGTGGAGGATGCAGCAGACCACCACAAATTTGGAAACATGCTGTGGAGAGTATTGTAGTACTCCCCCCAAGTGGTCGAGGCAGTGCTCCCAGGCAGTTGCTTGAGAATGCTGATGGCCCACTCCACAATGTTTCTTGTGGCTGCATGGCTTCATTATATGCCTGTTAGCCTCATGTGATCGGGTGGTGGGGGTTTGGGGGTTATTAGCCAGGCCCAGATGGGATAGCCATTGTCACTGTGCACTCATCCTCTGGTTCCTCTTGGAAGCCCAAAGATGATGGGAATGACAGACTGCCTCAGGATGAAGGCATCATGGCTGCTGCCAGGATAGCGGGTATTCACTAACATGTTTGGTGCATGGTCACACACCAACTGTACATTAATGGAATAGTAGCCCTTGATCTTCCTCTAGCTCTCCCATTGACATGTGATGGCTCCCTGCACCAATGGGAATCCTGCTAGCTGGGAAATTCTACATGCCCGCTCATCTTGCTTCTCTCTGCTTAGAAAAAACACAACAGAATTACCTCTCTTCACATACAGGCCCTCCAACACCTTGTGAATTCAGTGATGGTGGTGCACTGGGACATGCTCGCTATGTCATCTGCTCCAGCCTGGAACAATCTGGGTGTGTCGAAGTTTAATGCAGCTGTGACCTTGATGGCCACTGGCAGTGCAGTCCTTGCCCTGGTGTCAGGCTGCACGTTCTGTTGAAGGAGGTGGCACAGTTCTGTGACCGCCTTCATATTGAATTTGAGTCACTTCAGACATTGCTCCTGGGTGAGGTGAAGTTATGAGAAAAGCTCTCTGAAAATCTAATCTGGGTAAGATCTTCTGTTGAGAGCCCACCTCTTCCTCCCACTTTGCAACATGTGCCCCCTCTGCAGCCTCAGCTCCATTTGTTGGTCAAGTTGCAGACCCAAAGGCACTGCAATCACAGGCCCCATACCTCTTGCAAACTTGGTGTGTACAGGTGACCAAATCCTCTACCCTCCATGAATGGATCCACCAGCTCACTAACAGACCTCCTTTCCTTTAAATAGTGCTAGTGGAGATGCCCCTTGAACAGCATGTTCAGCCATGAGTGATTAGCACGGTCCCAATTATCACTTCAGCGGCACTATGGAGCCCAATTTCATGGCCACCATACTTACGTTCACTCCAGAAAAGCGGCACTACATGAAACATTTATTAAGCACTGCTTATGTAGTTGAATTGAATCATTCATTTAAATTACATCTTTACAACTCTGCACTTTAGTAGGAAATTCTCCAATTTATGATTTTTTGCACAGAGGTTCACACAGTAGGACCACATATTGGGAGTTTAGAAGTTAACATGCATAATCTGCAGCCAACACAATTTTCCATTCATCAATGTTAATAGGTAGAAAATTGCACAGGCTGTGGATCAAGTGTACTTAGATCTGTCTATTTTTCCTGTGTATAATTATTAGTATGTACCCTCATTGTGCAAAGCTCAGTGCCAGAGCACTACATTGTAAAATCCATTTAGTTTGAACATCGAACTCATCCACAGTGGCAGTTCATTTTAGCAACTCCTGATTTGTTCTTCATTTAGTACAGGTGTGAGCCCATCCTGTTCGGAGCAAATTTGAATGAAAAAGCTTATTTTGTCCACCCTAATTTAATCCACAGTCCCTACAAACTGCAACTTTCACACTCATCAGGGGCAGCCGCCCACATTTTGCAAACAGTGCAAAACATTTACCATTAACATAGGAGTCAATTACGAAGGCACCGCTTTATAATATATAAAGCGTGCCAACTATTTTGGGCAATTACTTTGGGCAGTACATATCCTGGACTTACCTCTCCTCAAAAAATGAACCCTTGACTCCACTGTCCTTGAAAACTACTGCCACATTTCCACCCCCCTGTCCTCTCCAAAGTCCTTGAATGTATTATCACCTCCCAAATCAGTGCCCATCTTGCCAGGAACTCCGTGTTTGAATACCTCCAATCAGGTTTCTGCCCCTGCTACGGTACCAAAACAGCTCTTATCAAAGACAGAAATAACATCCTATCTGACCGTGACAAAGGTAAACTATTCGTCCTTATCCTTCTTGACTTGTCTGCAACTGTTCCATCTCACTATTGTACCATTGCATGTAATAACTTCATATTAACGTGGTTCCAGACGTATCTTGGAAACTTCTGCTGGACTCCACATACCATTTGTAGGATGTTGGTTTCTGATGCTGTCCTACTGACAGACTGGGTAACTCTCCACCTGTATGGCTGTCATGTATGTCCTTCATTCTCTTCTGTTTCCTTCTGATCCAAGTGCATCTTGGACTTCCAGCTTGA
This sequence comes from Heterodontus francisci, assembly GCF_036365525.1. NCBI lineage: Eukaryota > Metazoa > Chordata > Chondrichthyes > Heterodontiformes > Heterodontidae > Heterodontus > Heterodontus francisci. The sequence goes on along the minus strand of NC_090374.1, from coordinate 32,334,793 downwards.
TCGAATCATGTTAGCTAGGTAGATCTGTGCGTACCTGTCTTTCAAACATCAATTCTGCCAGAGATGGAATGGTGGAACTTAAAGGAAGTTGCTCTAAGATGCAGCATAGTGAATTATAAATCTTGATTAGTATTCCAGTATCTCTAGTGTGATGCCACCACCAAACACATCTTCCGTTCCCCTCCCCTGTCAGCATTCCAAAGGGACTGTTTGCTCCCTGACACCCACGTCCACTCCTCCATCACCCCAACACCTCATCCCCTTCCTACAGCACCTTCCCATGCAATCACAGGAGGTGTAACACCTGCCCTTTTACCTCCTCTCTCCTCACTATCCAAGGCCCCAAACACTCCTTCCAAGTGAAGCAGCAATTTACTTAGACTTCCTTCAATTTAGTATACTGTATTCGTTGCTTACAATGTGGTCTCCTCTACATTGGGGAGACCAAACACAGATTGGGTGAACGCTTTGTGGAACACCTCCTTTCAGTCCGCAAGCATGACCCTGAGCTTCCGGTTACTTGCCATTTTAATTCACCACCTTGCTCTCACACCCACATTTCTGTCCTTGGCCAGCTGCAGTGTTTCAGTGAAACTCAATGCAAGCTTGAGGAACAGCATTTCATCTTCCAATTAGGCACTCGCCAGCCCTCTGGACTCAACATTGAACTCAACAACGTTAGACCATGGCCGCCATTTTGATTGTTTTTTTACATTGTACCAGTCTTAAACTGGTTTTTCATGTTTTTGCTTTTGGATACAGTTGTTCATTATTCTTCCATTAACACTTTCTCTGGACAAATGCTTTGTCTTTTACTATAGCTATTAGTACCCCCTTTGCCTTTTGTTCCATGACATCTCTGGGATTTAATCTCTCCTGCCCTCCATCCTATCACAGACCTTCCTTTTTGTCTTCTACTCCCCCGCGCCCCCGCCCCCCTTCCCCCATTCACTTGCTCAAAGCCTATTGCATTTCTAACCTTTGCCAGTTCTAATGAAAGGTCACAGACCTGATATGTTAATTCTATTCCTCGCTCCACAAATGCTGCCAAACCTGCTATATATTTCCAGCACTTGCTCCTTTTATTTCTTGATTAGTCTGCCTGCACTTGAGAATGGGAAACTAAACTGTGCAGATCATACATTCAGCTAAGCCATTAGGTCTTGGGTAATGAGGTGAAGAAGTTGTGTGGTTTATGCCCCATTTCTAACACATATTACATAATGGCTTGCCGGTGTATTGAGGCCCATTGTTGGAGATTACCTCTTTGGGTGTTTCAAACAGACCGAAAAGTGCACTTAATGAGCTGAATTTAATTGGCCCCTCTGGAGACAGGGTCGGAGACAGCGATGCCCATAGAATTGCGGTTGGAGGCAGGGGCAGAGGGCCCGTCGCCTTTCCGTCACACCAGAATTTATTCAGAGGCAGGATAGGCTGAAGATGCCCTTCCCACCCAGAGGCCAGTTGAATCCCTTAAGTAGCCTAAAGACCACTTAAAGGTGTCTTCCTGCCGCTGCTGGAATTTAACCAGCCATGCGGGGAGGTCACTCAGTAAAATGAGGTGACCTCCTTGCGGGCTTGGGGGGACCCTCCTCCATGGGCAATCTGTGGCCCTTGGAGGGCCGCCACCGGGAAACACTCCACCTAAGGGAACCCATCTCCCCCTGCACTAAAAGCCCACTCTCCCCCACCCCCACCTCGTTGGGGCCTGCCGGTCTGGCCCCAGCGACCTTGCCTCATTTACCTAGGGGCTGGGCTCCAGTATTGGGCCTGGGTGCAAGGCTTCTTGTGGTACTGGCAGTTTCCACCGCTCTCAGTAATGCTGCTGATACTACTGAGCTGGGTACCGGCTGTCTGATTGATTGGCAGCTCTTGCAGGTGGAATCCCTGTCTTTCAAGGAGCGGGGATCCCAGGCTCGGCACTTTAATGCCTGAGTGCTGTTAAATCGTGCTGGGGTGGGCTCCGAAAGTCTGAGGTGGGATTCCCCTTGCGTTTATGGCCCAGCGCTGGGAGCCCGATCGACGGGACGACATCCAGCCCAATGTCTGTGTCACAGTAGAACTAGACATGAAATGCAATTGACAAATCATGGAAACTTTGGAAAAATAATTGGTTACAACCAGAAAATCACCACCACAAATGTGGAAGGGATCTGTGGCTATTTTGGCTCATGGATATGTAGGAACTTTGTGTGGTAAAAGTGGTTCCCTATGCCGACTGGGTATGTTGGATTGGCATGCTTGGCATTCCTTGACAACGGATTCGATGTCATCATTCATTCTCGGCCAACAGACAGTCTCCCTGGCTAGTCTTCTGGTCTTATCAATTCCCATATGTGACTGATGCAATTGTTGAAAAATTTCAACTTGCAACAATTCCAGAATAAGAACTTGCTTGCCCTTGAAAATGACTCCTCTAGAAATCCCAAGCTCATCTCTATAAGGCCAGAACAGTCTGACATTCTCATTCAGATCATGGATAGAACCTGGCCATCCTTCTATAATGGTTCTCCACAGCTCTTGAAAAGTAGAATCTATTGCCTTTTCAGCTTGCATTCTGCCAAGCTCAGTCTTTGAACTTGCTCTGTACGTGCACGCTGCACTTGCGGGGCAGATTAATAAATGACGTTGCATCATCACGTAGGTGCAATGTGGTGTCACCTTCGAAACTGCCAATCCTGTCGAAGCAGTCAGGATACTGTGAAATAAGATCACCAATGGAATTGATCGGTCTGCCTTCCAAGATCGATCTGCTTCCCTGTTTATGGCTAATACCAAGTATTGTAACTAGGGTTAAGTCTCGACACGCCTGTAGGCCTGCAATTGCTGGTCCAGTAGTCTAAATGATATAGAATACTTGGGATGTGTATGCCGACTAGTCGTATTGACAGTCTAGCCTGATGGAACCAAAACATGGAATTGCTGACATATTATAAGATTTAAGCTGTTCTGGCTTGCCAGGTCTTTGGGTACATATTCCTGAGAATTCGCAGAGGGAGTATGTTTGCTTCCAATGATGTGATGGAATCAATTCATTCAGCGACATTCACTGTGTAAAGAGTTTGTTCCTCAACATCCCATAGAACCCTGGTCACCATCATCATCATCTCAATGATCATTTTATTTGCTTCTATTTGTCTTCTATTGTATTGTTACAAAAGTGCTTCTATTTTTCAACATTTTATTTTTTTGAGGACTTGTGTTAAAACTGAAAAAATTCTATGAGTGTGTTTTTTTTCCCAAGTTCACGGAAAGGACACCTGAAATGTTGTTTGAAAACAATCTGTTCTGGGAATCATGTGCTTTAAGCTCAATAAACAACAGAAACCTTGGTGACCTGGGGAAGATATTTACAGAGAAGCCACATGTCAAGGTTGATGGAGGTCAGGAGGCAGATTTTCTGTTTGGGGAAGATATTGTTTTCAGTTCAGCTGGGGTGTGAACAGTTGCTGTTTTGCCTGCCAAGGAAAAAGAAACCACCCAGCTCACCTCTTTCTCTACTTCTTCAAAGAAACCCTGCAAGGATCCAGTGTGGGAGAGCTAAAATCCCTGGTGCTGTGTCTCTCCCGAGATGTTGGAAAATCCTGCCAGATTAATTCTCAACACCGCCTGAAAAGAATTGCTTTAGAAACGATACCAGTGACTTATCTCCATATACCCGGACACCAGATCAAAAGGGACAACTGACTTCCTTCCATAGCTTCTCTTTTTTTTCTTCAAGAATTAGCAAGTATTTGGCCAAAGTATTCTTATTTTGTAACAAACCTCTGCAGAGAAAACGTCTGAATTTTTTTGCATGTGTGTGTGGGGAATTTAAAAAGGGAACTTCCATATTTCAATCTGTGTGTTAATGCTTTGCTTCGTTACTGAATAAATCTTGGTTAATAATAAACTGATAATTTTGTTGTTTATTAAAGAAACCTGGTTTGTATATTTCATTCTGCGATAAACAGTAGAGTATATGATTGACCGAATCAATAATTGGGTAAACATTTTTAAAATGTATGTTGTGACCTGTGGAGAAGTGGGACTAGATAAGACAGTGCACTCCTCCCACCTCGGTTGTAACAGGATCCTGAACAGTCCCTGTGCTTATGAGGGTGTGATACCTTCTTGCTGTCTGCTTGACTCTTGTCACAATTCTGGTTCACCTCATCTGGTTTGGCACTCTTGCACTGTTGCTTCCAGTGCTCCTTTGTACCACTTGCTTTGCAAACATCATAGAATGCTGGACAGCTCTTGGCACATGGAGGAATCCACATCTGCTCCATGTTTTACTAGACTTAGAATCTTTGGCCAATGTACCAATCAAAATTGCAAACTTTGTTATCCACCCACAATCACTTCATACTTGCAATCATCCTCGACGAGAGAATCAATGGTGTAACCTTAAGATTTCTCCAAGAGATCCTTCTGGTATGCCTCAGTGAGCATTGATGCAATGACTAATTCAGTGATCTGCTCTGCGAGCTTTGCTTCAGAGAAGTCACAGTCACATTCCTTGTCTCAACACCTGCTCACAAAATAATCAATGGATTCGTGTGGTTGCTGATGAAAAGACATGAACTCCAAACACTGAATACAGAAATTAAACTGATCCTTAGTTGATCTTTCAGCATAGACCAAATCTTACCGGGATCTTTTAGATCCTCTTCAGTGAGCCCAGATGCATTCAGCTGGTGCAAACCTTTATTGCCTATAGCAATGTGAATCTTCACAGCTAGCTTGGTATTGCCAAGTCAACAAACCACAACTAAACTCACTGTTTAAACAATTTGAACTGGGAGACAAGATCATCTGTTTTCCAATTGATGAATGGAAACTTGGTAGTCATCCATGCAATGTTTCGGAAAAAAAAGCTTTCTCCACAGTTAAATGAAACTTTGTGCGTTCAGGAGAAAAATAAAATTGCAGCAGAGAGAGCCTGCAGTTCCACAAATGGCCACAGCTCAGTGGAACAGTATTGTAAGGGTTGGAGTGCATGGCCGCAGTCACAAGGTTCGCGTGCTTGCTGGTGGTTTTGGCATGAAAAAGTTCGAGAAAGAAGACAGTAACGGTGCCTTATTTTATTATAGCCCTTGGAGCTTGCCTGAATCCTCCGCTTGATTGCCCGATCTCGGCACAATCCATGTTATGGTTGGCACTGTCATGCCAATCTGGTGGCCTGATATAGCTATTATAATACAGGTAAACCTTCTAGGCACCTACTTCACTCATACTACATTCTACATTGTGTTAGCATTTGCAGTTTTTTCTGCATTAATCCTCCATACATATGTTTGTGCAGATTGAGTAATTGCTGCATTAGTCTTCTTGAGGGTGCCCAAGTACCGTTTTGGTACTACACCTCTTGATTGATGTGCAAAGGATCGGCCCTAACTTACAGATTCTCTCTGATGGTCCAGAATTACCCTGATGTACTCCTATATGCAGATGCTTTCTCTGAAATCAATGCTCTGTCAGAACTGAGCCCTCTACTTGATTTTCTGATGGTCCAATTTCACAGCTAGAGTGCAAGCAAAGTTACCCGACACATATGCAGAGCTGCATCCATAGGCTGCCTCCATAGGAGCAAGGAGAGGACACGAGAAGTCATTGGCGGATAGGATCAGGGAAAACCCTAAGGCTTTCTATAGGGATATCAGGAATAAAAGAATGACTAGAGTTAGATTAGGGCCAATCAAGGATAGTAGTGGGAAGTTGTGTGTGGAATCAGAGGAGATAGGGGAAGCGTTAAATGAATATTTTGCGTCAGTATTTACAGTAGAGAAAGAAAATGTTGTCGAGGAGAATACTGAGATTCAGGCTACTAGGCTAGATGGGATTGAGGTTCACAAGGAGGAGGTGTTAGCAATTTTGGAAAGTGTGAAAATAGATAAGTCCCCTGGGCCAGATGGGATTTATCCTAGGATTCTCTGGGAAGCTAGGGAGGAGATTGCAGAGCCTTTGTCCTTGATCTTTATGTCGTCATTGTCGACAGGAATAGTGCCAGAAGACTGGAGGATAGCAAATGTTGTCCCCTTGTTCAAGAAGGGGAGTAGAGACAGCCTGGTAATTATAGACCTGTGAGCCTTACTTCGGTTGTGGGTAAAATGTTGGAAAAGGTTATAAGAGGCAGGATTTATAATCATCTTGAAAAGAATAAGTTCATTAGCGACAGTCAGCACGGTTTTGTGATGGGTAGGTCGTGCTTAGTAGTTGGCAGGAAAAAAGACAGAGGCGCAAGGGGAGAGCCAACTGTGCAACAGCCCCAACAAACAAATTTCTCTGCAGCACCTGTGGAAGAGCCTGTCACTCCAGAATTGGCCTTTATAGCCACTCCAGGCGCTGCTTCACAAACCACTGACCACCTCCAGGCGCGTATCCATTGTCTCTCGAGATAAGGAGGCCCAAAAGAAAAAAGGTCGTGCCTCACAAACCTTATTGAGTTTTTCGAGAAGGTGACCAAACAGGTGGATGAGGGTAAAGCAGTGGATGTGGTGTATATGGATTTCAGTAAGGCGTTTGATAAGGTTCCTCACGGTAGGCTATTGCAGAAAATACGGAAGTATGGGGTTGAAGGTGATTTAGTGCTTTGGATCAGAAATTGGCGAGCTGAAAGAAGACAGAGGGTGGTGGTTGATGGCAAATGTTCATCCTGGAGTTTAGTTACTAGTGGTGTACCTCAAGGATCTGTTTTGGGGCCACTGCTGTTTGTCATTTTTATAAATGACCTGGAAGAGGGTGTAGAAGGGTGGGTTAGTAAATTTGCGGATGACACTAAGGTCGGTGGAGTTGTGGATAGTGCCGAAGGAAGTTGTAGGGTACAGAGGGACATAGATAGACTGCAGAGCTGGGCTGAGAGATGGCAAATGGAGTTTAATGCGGAAAAGTGTGAGGTGATTCACTTTGGAAGGAGTAACAGGAATGCAGAGTACTGGGCTAATGGGAAGATTCTTGGTAGTGTAGATGTACAGAGAGATCTTGGTGTCCAGGTGCATAAATCCCTGAAGGTTGCTACCCAGGTTAATCGGGCTGTTAAGAAGGCATATGGTGTGTTAGCTTTTATTAGTAGGGGGATCGAGTTTCGGAGCCACGAGGTCATGCTGCAGCTGTACAAAACTCTGGTGAGACCGCACCTGGAGTATTGCGTGCAGTTCTGGTCACCGCATTATAGGAAGGATGTGGAAGCTATGGAAAGGGTGCAGAGAAGATTTACTAGGATGTTGCCTGGTATGGAGGGAAGGTCTTACGAGGAAAGGCTGAGGGACTTGAGGTTGTTTTCGTTGGAGATAAGGAGGAGGAGAGGTGACTTAATAGAGACATATAAGATAATCAGAGGGTTAGATCGGGTGGATAGTGAGAGTCTTTTTCCTCGGATGGTGATGGCAAACACGAGGGGACATAGCTTTAAGTTGAGGGGTGATAGATATAGGACAGATGTTAGAGGTAGTTTCTTTACTCAGAGAGTAGTAGGGGCGTGGAACGCCCTGCCTGCAACAGTAGTAGACTCGCCAACTTTAAGGGCATTTAAGTGGTCATTGGATAGACATATGAATGAAAATGGAATAGTGTAGGTCAGATGGTTTCACAGGTCGGCGCAACATCGAGGGCCGAAGGGCCTGTAATGTTCTAATTCTAATTCATACAGCTGCAAAGGCTGCAGTCAAAGGTCAGGTCCCTCTGAATCTTTGATGATCTTCCAATGTCTGTGAACTGGGGCCAAGTTGGAGAATATGAAGTTTAAAATTGGAAAATCTCCACTGCTGCCACCATAATGTGTTTTCTTCTGCTTGTTGCACAAGTACCAACCACACATAGGGGATTGGTTAACAAATAACATAGGTCCTTTATTTATGACTATACTGCACGTGTAAAACTAAGACTAATCTTACATGGATCTGGTCTGAACAACTCCACTCTCCAGACGAACACACATAGTACAAATCACATGGTACATCACATAATTTCCCTTACATTGATTGTTGTACATCGAATACATAAACACACCTTCATAAAGGTGTACCACAACACTCATTAAATGATAATTGCAGGCTTTCCATTTTGATTCAATGCAAACACTATTTATTGTCTTACTTACATTGTCTTATTTATATTGTCTTACTTACGTACATAATCTCAGGTCCAGGTATTTTCCTCCCTGGTCTGTGTGTGTTCTTTGCAAGTCATGTGCTGAGTGTGTCCCTCAAAATGGTGTCTCCTCCTTATAATGATGATGATGTCTAACTCAAATTGGTAACGTCCAGTGGTCAAGTCTAGGGTCAAGAATGAAGATTGTTGACCCATTCGTGTCTTCAATTATTTCATCCAGCATTGGCATTGGGTGCCTTTCTCATTTTATCACTTTTTTGGCTTGTCTCATATCCATGAAAATTCGTACTTCTTCTGTGGGTTTGGGGATGATGACAATTGGGCTAATCCATGGTGTTGGTCCTTGTCTCTTTTCAATGATGTCCAACTTCTCCAGTCTGTCCAATTCTTTCTCTACATCTTTTCTAGTATGGAATGGAACCCTCCTATGTTTCTGTTGTTTGGACTGGACTGACTCATCTATGTGAAGCTTGACTTCTTGTTTTTCAATTTGGTGATGCCTTTGAATAATTGTGGGTATTTCTTCAAGCTGTCCTCTTTCATCAGGAAGATCTGCCCTCTGATGATGTTGATCGTGACCAGCTTCAATTCATTGGCAGTTTTCAAATTTAGCAGATTTCCCTTCCTTGAGTCTACAACATGGAACTCAGTCTAACATGTGAACCCATGGAAGGATTTTAGAGTAACTAAAGGGAGGAAGTGTTGGGTATTCTAAAAGGCATTAAGGTGGACAAGTCCCCAGGTCCGGATGGGATCTATCCCAGGTTACTGAGGGAAGCGAGAGAGGAAATAGCTGGGGCCTTAACAGATATCTTTGCAGCATCCTTAAACACAGGTGAGGTCCCGGAGGACTGGAGAATTGATAATGTTGTCCCCTTGTTTAAGAAGGGTAGCAGGGAAAATCCAGGTAATTATATGACGTCAGTGGTAGGGAAGCTGCTGGAGAAGATACTGAGGGATAGGATCTATTCCCATTTGGAAGAAAATGAGCTTATCAGTGATAGGCAACATGGTTTTGTGCAGGGAAGGTCATGTCTTACCAACTTAATAGAATTCTTTGAGGAAGTGACAAAGTTGATTGATGAGGGAAGGGCTGTAGATGTCATATACATGGACTTCAGTAAGGCGTTTGATAAGGTTCCCCATGGTAGGCTGATGGAGAAAGTGAAGTCGCATGGGGTCCAGGGTGTACTAGCTAGATGGATAAAGAACTGGCTGAGCAACAGGAGACAGAGAGTAGTAGTGGAAGGGAGTTTCTCAAAATGGAGACGTGTGACCAGTGGTGTTCCACAGGGATCCGTGCTGGGACCACTGTTGTTTGTGATATACATAAATGATTTGGAGGAAAGTATAGGTGGTCTGATTAGCAAGTTTGCAGACGACACTAAGATTGGTGGAGTAGTAGATAGTGAAGGGGACTGTCAGAGAATACAGCAGAATATAGATAGATTGGAGAGTTGGGCAGAGAAATGGCAGATGGAGTTCAATCAGGGCAAATGCGAGGTGATGCATTTTGGAAGATCCAATTCAAGAGTGAAGTATACAATAAATGGAAAATTCCTGGGGAAAATTGATGTACAGAGAGATTTGGGTGTTCAGGTCCATTGTTCCCTGAAGGTGGCAACGCAGGTCAATAGAGTGGTCAAGAAGGCATACGGCATGCTTTCCTTCATTGGACGGGATATTGAGTACAAGAGTTGGCAGGTCATGTTACAGTTGTATAAGACTTTGGTTCGGCCACATTTGGAATACTGCGTGCAGTTCTGGTCGCCACATTACCAAAAGGATGTGGATGCTTTGGAGAGGGTACAGAGGAGGTTCACCAGGATGTTGCCTGGTATGGAGGGCGCTAACTATGAAGAGAGGTTGAGCAGATTAGGATTATTTTCATTAGAAAGACAGAGGTTGAGGGGGGACCTGATTGAGGTGTACAAAATCATGAGAGGTATAGACAGGGTGGATAGCAAGAAGCTTTTTCCCAGAGTGGATTCAATTACTAGGGGTCACGAGTTCAAAGTGAGAGGGGAAAAGTTTAGGGGGGATATGCGTGGAAAGTTCTTTACGCAGAGGGTGGTGGGTGCCTGGAATGCGTTGCCAGCGGAGGTGGTAGACGCGGGCACGATAGCGTCTTTTTAGATGCATCTAGACAGATACATGAATGGGCAGGAAGCAAAGAGATACAGACCCTTAGAAAATAGGCGACATGTTTAGATAGAGGATCTGGATCGGCGTAGGCTTGGAGGGCCGAAGGGCCTGTTCCTGTGCTGTAATTTTCTTTGTTCTTTGTTCTTTGTTCCCTAGAACTGGAAGACAGATATCTGATCCGTAGGAGAAGATTTTAGTTTTTGGTTTGTTCAGTTGCAGTTTCTGTTTTCTCTGTAAATCATGAAATGTTGGTGCATCCATTATGTTGACTGTTGCTCCTGAGTCAATTACTGCGGAGAATGTCGAATTGCCTATGAACACATTACACATGGGCAAGCATCAGTACTTGTGGTTGCGGGGAACAAGAATTTTTGTGCTGCGAAGATGTAATCTTCCTTCTGGCATTCAACTTTATTAATGTCTTCTGCAGGCTTCGATCGGCATACTCTTGCGAAATGTCCCATTTCCCGTTGTCTTTACCCTTCTTTCCTCTCGCAGGACAAGTTTTTGTAGTGAGGATATGTACCACTGCAATTATGGCATGTTCAAACATGAAGTGATTGTGATCTCTGTATTGGTCTTCCTTGACGTGGCTTGGATCCTCCTCTAGGTTTCCTCTGTGCCCTTGTGATTGGTGCATTTCTCCAGTGAAACCAAACTCTTGTGGCATTCACGGATTTTGTTGACCGACGATCCTGACCTGGCCTCAGGGTTTCCCATCAAATGTTATTTGTCTCTTTCCCTTCTCAGACTTTGGCTTGTCTTTCATTAGCTTCCACTGTTCTGTCAATTTCAAGTGACCTTTGCAAGTTTAACCATTCATTCCCTCTAAGAGCTTGCCTTCTTAGTCTTGGTGATTGGCAGGTCATAATGATCTGGGAGATGATTTATTTGTCCACTTCTGTGAAGTTGCAACTCTGGCTCAGATTTCTGAGTCCTTTCACGTAGTGGTCAAGGTTCTTGCACTTGTCTTATTTTGCTTGCCTGAAGACATAAATTTCATAGTTAGGATTTACCCTTAGTTGAAAATATCTTGTCAGAGGATTCTTCACTGCATCTGATCATCATCATTTCCAGTGTCAGTGAGTGTATTGAATATATCATCAACCTTTGGTCCAGCAAAATTGTAGGAGTAACATCCTCTTTCTTGGGGGTGTATTGATACCAAGTGCCACCATTAGGCGTTCAAATTTTGCTAGCCATTTGCTCCAGTGCGGCTTTGGGTTGCTGTCCATCTCTGTAAAGGTTGGAAAGTCTGGCAATTGTTCCGCAAAAATGGTGATTGCTTTTGCTTAAATCTGGAATCGTTGATGCAAGTCTTTTGTATGTTCCTGGGCTGTCAGCCTTCTTGTAAACTATTTTTTAAATGCCTGGTGTGTTCAGGTTTGCACACCATTTTAATAAATAATTTATGGCTGCATCACATTTATTCTCCTTACTTCTGTGTACCTGCAAAATTGTTGTTTTCAATTCCAGCCCAGGTTTTCTCTCAGTTCCAGTCCATGTTTACTCTCTGATCCAGTCCTGATTTTCTCTTGACTTCTTTTGTCCGTGTTTGTTTTCTGTCCTTGGATCCTTCTGTGCCTCATCTTTTCTTTTTTTTCTCCTTTTTTTCTCCTCGTCGCCAGAAAATGTAGTGTTGTGCTGTGTTCTTAAGTCCACATTAAATGATAATCGCAGGCTTTATATTCAGATTCAAAACACATACTATTGTCTTATTTATCTACATTGCATGATCTCAGAAGCAGATCTTTTTCTCACTGGTCTGTGTGTGTTCATTGCAAGCCATGTGCTGAATGTAACTCAAAATAATGTCTCCTTATATATGTATGATGATGTCATCAGTTGCATCAGTGCCTGATCTTGTAACGGTAGTTTCTTAAAGGTGAAGTCACCACTACACTACATCACACTCCTCGTGGATATATTCCTGTGATTAGTTTGCTTTCTGGTTTTAACGTCTACCATGTATAATGGACAAATTGTGGTAACATCAACATGCCTGGTATAAACGGTGGAGATTAATAGAATTCAAGCTGTATTCAAAGAGTTAATGTTTCCTCTGCTACATAAACATGAATCTCACTAACACAACAAATGGTAGAAGAAGTTTAAATGGACTCAAGTGTCTATTGAATATGTTCTGCTGATAATTACTGGTTTACATTGGATCTGTTACAAAGCTCAGTAAAAAATGTAGAACTCAAATGTTGACTTCAATGATTAGATCCACTGAGGTCAACGATTTCTGTTCAATTTTCTGCCCTGAAAGATTCCTCTGATTCAACCTTCTTTATCAGCTATACACAGCCTCATCTCCCTGCCAGAGATTCATGGACATCAGTGAAATGTTGGAAAAGACATAGAGTCAAACAGCACCGAAACAGGGCCTTCGGCCCACCAAGTCTGCGCCAACCATCAACCACCCATTTATACTAACCTTACATTAATTACATTTTCCCCCTCTGAAGAAGAAAATGCACCTAAGAGTCAATTTAGCATTGTGTTGCCAAAAATAAACTTAAATATTATTGATAATGTAGTAATAATGTAGTAAACTAAATACCATTGCAAAAAAAGTAGCTCAATGTAATAGCTCAGGATGAAGAGTGAATGTCCTTAGTTCAGGTGTGGCAGGCAATTTGGTCAAAGTATTTCAAAACACAAAAGATTGCACACAAGGTACCAGGGAATGAAGCGTGCCAATGGAATTGGACAATCTGTCAAGGGAGGAGGAACAGAGGAGGAAAAATTTGCAGAAAAAAAGTAAGACTAAAAATCAAACTAACCCAAGAATAAACAATGGTGATGCAAGCAAATCTCTTTACATGAAATGCCATAAAACATTTACTTTTCATGGCTTTCTTTTGAAAAGATCTTGTAAATGCTTCAGGAAGTGAATTTAATTAAGCAAGCATTTTGTCATCCAATTGGAGTGGATGATCCATCTTGGCCTCCTCCTAAGTTCCCCAGCATCACAGATGCCAATCCAATTCACTCCATGTGAGATCAAGAAACAGCTGAAGGCACTGGATACTGCAAAGACTAAAGGCCCTGACAATATTCTGGCAATAGTACTGAAGACCTGTGCTCCAGAACTAGCCACGCCCCTAGACCAGCTGTTCCAGTATAGCTACAACACTGGCTTCTATCCGGCAACTAGGAAAATTGTTCAGGTATGTCCTATGCACAAAAAGCAGGAGAAATCCAACCTGGCCAGTTACTGTCCTATCAGTCTACTCTCGATCATCAACAAAAGGATGGAAGAGGTTGTCGACAGTGCTATCAAGTAGCATTTGCTCAGCAATAACCTACTCAGTGATGTTCAGTTTGGGTTTTGCCAGGGCTTCTCAGCTCCTGACCTCATTCTAGCCTTGGTCCAAACATGGACAAAAGAGTTGAACTCCAGAGGTGAGATGAGAGTGATTGCCCTTGACATCAAGGCAGCATTTAACCAAGTATGGCATCAAGGAGCCCTGGAAAAACTGGAGTCAATGGGAATCGGGGGAAAACCCTCCGCTGGTTGGAGTCATACCTAGCACAAAGGAAGATGGTTGTGGTTGTTGGAGGTCAATCACCTCAGTCCCAGGACATCACTGCAGGAGTTCCTCAGGGTAGCGTCTGAGGCCTAACCATCTTCAGCAGTTTCATCAATGACCTTCCCTCCATCATAAGGTCAGAGGTGGGAATGTTCACTGATTGCACAACATTTGTGACTCCTCAGATACTGAAGCAGCCCATGTCTATATACAGTAAGACCTGGACAACATGTAGACCTGGGCTGATAAGTGGAAAGTAATATTTGCGCCACACAAGTGCTAGGCAATGACCATCTCAAACAAGAGAGAATCTAACCATCTCCCCTTGAAGTTCAATGGCATAACCATTGCTGAAACCCCTACTATCAACATCCTTGGGGCTACCATTGATCAGAAATTGAACTGGACCAGCCACATAAATGCTGTGGCTACAAGAGCAGGTCAGAGGCTGAGGATTCTGTGGCGAGTAACTCACCTCCTGACTCCCCAATGCCTGTCCACCATCTACAAGGCACAAGTCAGGAGTGTAGTGGAATACTCTCCACTTGCCTGGATGGGTGCAGCTACAACAACATTCAAAAAGCTCGACAACACCCAGGACAAAGCAGCCCTCTTGATTGACACCCCATCCACCACCTTCAACATTCACTCCTTCCACCACCAATGCACAATGGCAGCAGTGTGTACCATCTACAAGATGCACTGCAGCAACTAGCCAAGGCTCCTTCAACAGCACCTTCCAAATCCTCGACCTCTTCCACCTAGAAGGGCAAGGACAGCAGATGCATGGGAACACCACCACCTGCAAGTTCCCCTCCAAGCCACACACCATCCTGACTTGGAACTATAACACTATTTTTTCATTGTCACTGGGTCATAATCCTGAAGCTCCCTTCCTAACAGCACTGTGAGTATACCTACACCCCAAGGACTGCAGTGGTTCAAGAAGACAGCTCACCAACACCTTCTCAAGGACAATTAGGGATGGGCAATAAATGCTGGCCTGGCCAGTGCCGCCCACATGCCACAAATAGATAAAAAAAAATACAGACAGCTGAGTTTTGATTAAGTTGAATTTATGGAGGATGGGAAACCAGCCAGGAAGGCATGGGAGAAATTCCGTCTGGAGGTGACAAAAGAACGTATGATGATTGACCTCCAACAAACACAGCCAACTTCCTTTGCGCTAGGTATGACTCCAACCAACAGAGGGTTTTCCCCCTGATTCCCATTGACCTCAGTTTTGCTAGGGCTTCTCGATGCCACACTCACTCAAATGCTGCCTTGATGTCAAGGGCAGTCACTCTCACCTCACCTCTTGAGTTCAGCTCTTTTGTCCATGTTTGAACCAAGGCTGTAATAAGGTCAGGAGCTGAATGGCCCTGGTGGAACCCAAACTGAGCGTCATTGAGCAGGTTATTGCTAAGCAAGTGCCGCTTGATGGCACTGTTGATGATACCTTCCATCACTTTACTGATGATTGAGATTAAATGTCAAATACCCTTGAATATTCAGTTTGCAGTCTTAGTCCCCTGTAGCCACTTTTCCGTAATGGCAATGAGATAATACCCATTTACCTCTATTTATGCCTTTAAATCATCTACCTTGTTGTGAATGCTGCCTGCATTCAGGTGGAGTGCCCTTAATCTTGTCTTTTTGACATGATTCTTCATTCTAAGCCTAGTTGATACTCGCCTTTGTTTCGCCTGCCTTCTAATTTCACTTGCTACTGTTCTACTTCCTTTTACCAGCTTTACTTCCTTCCAATTTGAACTGTCCCTCATATTCCCATCCCCCTGACAAGCTAGTTTAAACCCTCCCCAACAGCATTAGCAAATCTGCCTGTGAGTATACTAGTTCTGGTCCTGTTAAGGTGTAGCCCGTCCATCTTGTACAGGTTCCACCTGCCCCAGAACTGATCCCAATGCCTCAGAAATCTGATACCCTCCCTCTACACCAATTCTCCAGCCACGTGTTCAATCATTCGATTCTTCTATTCTATGTTGACTCACACACAATACTGGGAGTAAACCTGAGAATACTGCTGTTGAGGTCCTGCTTTTTAATTTCCTTCCTAACTCCCTAAAATCTGCTCTCAATACCTCATCCCTCTTCCTACCTATGTCATTGGTACCAATGTGGAGCACGATCTCTGGCTGTTCACCCTCTCCCTGAAGGGTGTCCTGCAGAGAAGATATGGGATCAGAAATGTAGCTCTATGTTTAACAGGATGCCAAGCTTGAGAATGATCTGGTTCATTTGATGCTGTGGCCAGGAAGGAGGGTGCAGTCAATGATAAGTACATGGAACTTATGCTAGGGCTGAAGACAATGCTTTTAATCTTCCCAATGTTCCGTTAGAGGAAAATTGAATTCATGCAAGACTCAATGTTAGGCAAACAGTCTGATAGCTCAATGGCATTGGAGTGGGTCAAGTGAGGTGATGGAGAGGTTGAGCTTATGCAAATTAAGTCCAAAATGTTGCAGATTGTAATGTGGAAAAATGTGAGGCTGTCCACTTTGGCGGGAAAAATAGAAAACCAAAATATTATTTTAATGGAGAGAAACTGCAGAATGCTGCAGTACAGAGGAATCTGGGTGTTCTTGTACATGAATCACAAAATATTAGCACGGAGGTCCAGCAAGTAATTGGGAATGCAAATTAAATATTTTGTATGGGAAAGGAGTATAAAAATAGGGAAGTCTTGCTACAATTGGTGAGACTGCACCTAGAGTACTGCGTATAGTTTTGGCCACCTTACTTAAGGAGGGATATACTTGCATTGGAAGCAGTTCAGAGAAGATTCACACAGCTGATTCCTGGGATGAAGGAGTTATCTTATGAGGAAAGATTGAGCAGGTTAGACCTATACTCATTGACGTTTAGAAGACCGAGAGGTGATTTTATTGAAACATAAAAGATTCTGAGGGGACTTGACAGGATTGATGCTGAGAGGATGTTTCCCCTTGTGGGGGAATCTAGAACTAGGGCACACAGTTTCACAGTAAGGGATTTCCACTTTAAGATGGAAATGAGGAGGAATTTCTTCTCGCAGAGGGTCATTAATCTCTGGAATTCTCTTCTCCAGAGAGCAGTGGAGGCTGGTTCACTGAACATATGCAAGGCTGAGTTAGACTGATTTTTGATCTACAAGGAAGTCAAAAGTTATGGGGGACCAGCAGGAAAGTTGATCTAAGGCCACAATCAGATCAGCCATGAGCTTATTGAATGGTGGAGCAGGCTCGAAGGGCAAAATGTCTTACTCCTGTTTCTATTTCTCATGTTCTTATGTTCTTATATGTACTCAGTTGGTAGCACTCTGTCCTCACAGTCAGGAAAGTTCTGGATTAAAGACCCACTCCAGGAGTTGAGGATAAAAACCAAGGCTGGCACTCCAGTGCACTATTGAGGGAGTGCTGCACTGTTGGCAGTACCATCTTTTGAATGAGTTTGTTACAGGCAGGTGGGAAATGATAGGGATGGTTTCCCTTTTTCACCTCTCAACTGATCGAAGACAGCATTTTTATTACAAATGTGTTTGAACCCTTAAGCATTTTAATGGTCAATAAACAGACAATGACAGATATCCCCATAGGTTTAAAGAACGATAAATACCCCCAAATTATCTCAATGTCACCCACTCACACACACAAATGCAAGCACACAAGAAAAGATAGAGGTTAAAAAATAGCATACAGTTAAGTCTGATGGTTTAAAAAAAGAGTTTGTTATGAAACCATGCTTATTCCCCGGGAGGAAGAGTTAATAATGGTGCAGGCCTGTTTCTCCTATTTCCTGATTCACTAATGTCGTCGGACTTTGGAAAATGTCAGGTGGATGAATGCTTCGCTGTAGATTTCTTTGGATAAATCTTAGTCGCAGTTCAATGACAAAAACATGTTTCAATTTTTCAGGCAGGGAGTTCCAAGGTCACCTTCATCTCTGCTTCCAGATAGTTAAAAATGGTATTCTGGCAGTGTCCTTCTTCTTGCTGGGATGGGTCTCTCTTCCTTCTGGCTTCTGGCTATCTGCACAGAGAAATGTCTCTTATTAAAAACTCCTTATCAAAGACTTGACTTCTGTCAGATTACCCAAGTTTCTCTCCCAATGTTTTTTTTTTCATAAATGGTGTTTGCTGGTGTGGCCATTGTTAGACAATTGGTTTGGATGTTGCTCATCTCTATGCCATCTTGATAAAGTGATGTTTTTTCGCAACCTTTATCCTGAGTTTGAGTCTGAGTCTCTATGTCTGCAAATTCATTGTTTCTACAACTTTTTGAAGAGAGTTAGCCATTAACATTTAATGGGCCATTTACATTTCTAGTGCTTTCTTCAACACTTAACCAGACGTGACAGTTTGAGCAGGGTTCCAGCAGCTACCATGTGTATTTTCAGTACAGGAGAGGTCACCTGACCTCTTACTCCATCTTGTTTTGCAGCAAAAGGTGTCCATTTTGAGTTCGATTCATCAGTTCATTTTCTAGTTGATAATATCTCCTTGTGTGAGCATGACAAGATGTTAAACTGGGGTTCTGTCTGCCCCCTCAGTAAACGGTCCCATGACACTATTTTGAAAAAGAGCAGGGGAGTTGTCACCTGTGTCCTGAACAATATTTATCCGTCCATCAACATCACAAAAATAGATTATCTGGTCATTATCACATTATCACAAACATTGCTGTTTGGGGAGTTTGCTGTTTGCAAATTGGCTGCCGTGTTTCCTGCATTACAATAGCGACTACTTTTCCAAAGTGCTTCATTGGCTATAAAACACTTTGGGATGTCCTGTGGTCATGAAAGGTGCTTTTTGAATGCTAGTCTTGCTTTCATTTAAGGGGCACTATAAAGATGAGGGCAAGAAGGGGCCAAGAATAAATCCTTGGGCCACTTGTGAATTGATAGTGTGAAGAGAGGGGTGAGTGTGGAGAAGCCATTATACAGATGTAATGGCTATAATCAGATTGTTGAGAGGAATCCAGAAAGGGCATCCAATTCCGCTGGATAATGGAGGTAAGATATCAGAGGTTGAATGATACTATCGGCAGTGTCGAAGACTGTGGAAACCTTAAGGTCTGTGAGGAGCAATAATGGATTACCGTCACAGTCATAGAAAATACTGCCCATGACTTTGGCTAGGGTTGTTTGATATTGTTCAAGAAGCAGTTATCTGATTATAATGATTCATCTATCCATCTTTTTAGGTTATAGATTTTTATACAGAAGGGCAAAAATGTATGGAAGTTAGAAAATGCTTAAACTAATATGCATCCTTCTTTAACAAATATCTCTGAAGCATTACTTAGCATGTTTAGTTTTAAGTTCTGAAATAGACATAAAGGCAATCGACTTGTGTACTAATTTAGAAAATATGAATATATTTAGAATCAAATGTAAAGACCTTTTTCCACACTCACTGGTTTTCCATATAGCTGTGTCTGCATTTGATTCTCTTATTGTATTTATCAACTGAAGTTGCAGAAGATCAACTATTGTAAAGCATATATAATTTCTATTTTTAAAGCTACTGCATAAAATGAATAACTTCTACACAAAGTTAGTTCTTGGCTTGCAAAAAAAGAGCTTTTATGAAAAAAAAATCTGCTGTAAAATATGGAATGCAAAGCAGAAACTGTGGAGCAGGACTTGATAAATGTTTGAGGAAACTAAATACTTTCATGGTATGATATGTGCTATTGCTTTGACGGCACATTTCAGATGTCCTTGGAGATTATAAAGTAATCATGGAGTGGTGTTATGTCACTATTATCAATGACACCCAGCATAAAAAAAGTACAATCTGACAATGACAAAGGGGACTCTGTGCATTTGAAGTTGTTACCTTTTGCCAGTCCTAATGTTTAGTGCTTGTATTGCTCTTCCTAAAACTGTTTTTGGACAGTGAATGTGCTTTGATTATTACTGTTAAATCAAAATTTGCAATATAATTTAATTGCAGATGCAAGACCTTGGCTCAGAAGTAGAAAAAACTCCATCTCATCCAATAATTAAGGAGCAAAATAGACTAAATTCACCCCAGTAATGATTTTGTATCATTTCTTCAAGCAATAAATGGTTGCAATTAAGGCTTATTTGAACCAAGGTTAAGAAAAAAGTCTACTCACAGAGCAGACCAGCAGACGAGATAGTGGAAATCAAACAGGATGGAGATAAAAGCTGAGGCTAAAATAGCCAGTTACTGTCCAAACTGATGGGAAAGGAATGAAAGGCCATAAATAAGGGTTAAGAAACATTGAATATTGGAAGATATCTTATGCATATCTGTGGTAGCAACTTAGTAGTGAATTTCAAGTAGAAAGCAGGTAAATTCTGCAGATTCTGAGAGTGTACGGATGGGAAGGCAATGTATTAACAGGCATTGGAGTTACTTGAAGCATAAACAAATTAAACTAATCTATTATTTTTTATAATTAAGAGATAGAACTGGAATATGAGAAATT
Organism: Heterodontus francisci; assembly: GCF_036365525.1. Classification (NCBI taxonomy): domain Eukaryota; kingdom Metazoa; phylum Chordata; class Chondrichthyes; order Heterodontiformes; family Heterodontidae; genus Heterodontus; species Heterodontus francisci. Next base: position 32,314,560 of record NC_090374.1, on the reverse strand, counting down.
GATTGTTAAGTTAAATGGTTACAAGCTCAAATTAAATTGTTGATGGACTGTGGAAAGTCAATTAAATGAAGGTGGAACAAATTAGTAGAGGGTTGCGATAGACTGCAAGGCTACATCAATGAATAAGGAAGAAGAGAATGATTTACACATGGTAACCTTTTCACAGATAAGGATATGGGACATGGCATGAACATTGCTGAAATTCTGATGGAAGAAAAGGGAAGTAATATTTTTTCTGCTGAGATTAAGAATCACTGAGCTGTCATGGCTGTTAAAATTCTAAAATACAGATTTCAACAAGTTTGATGAATTTCTGCAGCCAGGAAAAAGGAAAGCGACAGAATGTAATCATTTGATGGAGCATTACAGATTAAAACTGTTATTCTAGCGGCTGTAAGGAGGACAGCTGAAGCTAGTTAATTTACTTTAAAGATGTGATTAGAAATAATGTAAGAATAAATGAAAAGCTCGAGGAATCAACTCTTCAAAGAGAGTTATTACATTGAATCAAAGGCAAGTCAAATGAATTGAATTGATACTTTTTTTACAAGGAGATAAAAATGGAATAAAATGGGGTGGGTTCAAAAATGGGCTGCCAATCTGCTCCACCAAATCGTTCCACAATGGTGAAAATGGCAGGTGGTGCCATCCCCGATGCTGGCTGGACCCCATGCCATTTTGTCAGGGTCAGGGAAGGTCAAGGATGGCCTTTCCGCCTGAGGCTCTTCAGAGCTTCTTCCCACCTCCATTTCAATTTTGTTGAAGGTGCCGCGGTCCACAAACTTGGGAAGACGCCGCTAGGCAATCCACGGCCCCCGTAGGGCGCACCTAGTGATGATTGCAACCCTCACCCATGAAGAACCAACCCCCACCCTCACCAACCCCCACTCCCACCACTCCCTCACCAGAGCCTGACTGAGTGGCCTCACGAACCCACATCCATTTACATCTTCTGGGATCTTCCCTCTTCGGTACCGGCAGTGGCCATTGCTCCCAGTGATGCTGCCGGTACTGCAGAGCTGCCATCCTTCTGATTGGCCGTCAGTTCTGGAGGCGGGAGCTCGTTTTAAAAGGAACGGCGTCCCAGATGACGGGCAGTTATTTGGCTGCCCGCCATCAAATAGCTAGGGGTGTACGACTGAGGGCCAAGGCAGTTTTTCACCGCCGCCTGGTGTCAGCCTGGTGGAATTACAATACAGGACTACTTGCAGGCTAAACAGTGGAAGCAGCATGCATAGGGATAAGCGATTGCACAATCAACAGATCAGATCAATGCTCTGCAGTCCGGCCACAACCAGTCATGAATGGTGGTGGACAATTAAACAACTGACAGGAGGAGGAGGCTCCATAAATATCCCCATCCTCAATGACGGGAGAGCCCAGCACATCAGTGCAAAAGACAAGGCTGAAGCATTTGTAACAATCTTCAGCCAGAAGTGCCAAGTGGATGATCCATCTCGGCCCCCTCCTGAGGTCCCCAGCATTAGTCTTCAGCCAATTCGATTCACTCCACGTGCAATCAAGAAACAGCTGAAGGCACTGGATACTGAAAAGGTTATGGTCCCTGAAAACATTCCAGCAATAGTACTGAAGACCTGTGCTCCAGAACTTGCTGCACCCCTAGCCAAGCTGTTCCAGTACAACTACAACACTGGCATCTACCCAGCAATGTGGAAAATTGCTCAGGTATGTTCTGTGCACAAAAAGCAGGACAAATCCAACCAGGCCAATTACCGCCCTATCAGTCTACTCCCAATCATCAGCAAAATGATGGAATGCGTCTTCGACAGTGCTATCAAGCAGCACTTGCTCAGCAATAACCTACTCACTGACATTCAGTTAGAGTTCCGTCAGGGCCACTCAGCTCCTGACTTCACTACAGCCTTGGTCCAAACATGGACAAAAGAGCTGAACTCCAGAGGTGAGGTGAGAGTGACTGCCCTTGACATCAAGGCAGCATTTAACCGAGTATGGCATTAAGGAGCCCTAGCAAAACTGGAGTCAATGGAAAACAGCAGCAAACACTCCGTTCATCGGAGTCATACCTAGCACAAAGGAAGATGGTTGCGGTTGTTGGAGGTCAAACATCACAGTCCCAAGACATCACTGCAGGAGTTCCTCAGGGTAGTGTCCTAGGCCCAACCATCTTCAGCTGCTTCATCAATGACCTTCGCTCCAGATTAAAGTCAGAAGTGGGGATATTTGCTGATGATTACACAATTTTCAGCACCATTCGTGACTTCTCAGATACTGAAGCAGTCCGTGCAGAAATGCAGCAAGACCTGGACAATATCCAGGCTTGGGCTGATAAGTGGCAATTAACATTTGTGCAATACAAGTACCAGGCAATGGCCTTCTCAAACAAGAGAGAATCCAACCAGCCCCCTTCGACTTTCAATGGCATTACCATTGCTGAATCCCCCACTATCAACATCCTGGGTGTCAAGATTGACCAGAATCTGATTTGGACCAGCCACGTGCGGCTAAGACAGCAGGTCAGAGGCTGGGAATTATCTGGCGAGTAACTCACCTCCTGTCTCCCCAATACCTGTCCACCATCTACAAGGCACAAGTCAGGAATGTAATGGAATACTTTCCACTTGCCTGGATGAGTCCAGCTGTAACAATGCTGAAGAAGCTTGACACAGTCTAGGGCAAAGCAGCCCATTTGATTGGCACCCCATCCACCACCAACACACAGTGGCAGCAGTGTGTACCAACTACAAGATGCACTGCAGCAACTCACAAAGACTCCTTTGACAGAACCTTCCAAATCCACGACCTCTACCACCTAGAAGGACAAGGGCAGCAGATGCATGGACCACCACCACCTGCAAGTTCCCCTCCAAACCACACACCATCCTGACTTGGAACTATATCGCCGTTCCTTCATTGTCGCTGCGTTAAAATCCTGGAACTCCCTTTTTAACAGCACTATAAGTGTACCGACACCCCAAGGACTGCAGCAGTTCAAGAAGGCAGCTCACCACCACCTTCTCAAGGGAAATTAGGGATGTGTAATAAATGCTGGCCTAGCCAGCGAGGCCCACATCCCCCAAACAAATAAAAATATATATTATTATTGCCATTTAGAGGGGAGGACTGCTAGGCCCCAGAAATGGTACCATAACAGTGAAGGCTGAGGGGCGACCTTATAGAGGTCTTTAAAATTATGAAGGGGTTTGATAAGGTAGACCTAAAGAGAGGATATTTCCACTTGTGTGAGTGTCCAAACTGGAGGTCGCAAATATAAGTCAGTCACTAATAAATTCAATATGGAATTCAGGGGAAGCTTCTTTACCCAGAGAATGGTTAGAATGCGGAACCTTCTACAACACTGCGTAGTTGAGACAAACAACTGGGTAAGTGCATGAGGGAGAAAGAAATCGAAGTATAAGTTGATAGGGTTAAATCAATTAAGGTGGGAGCAGGCTCATGTGGAACATTAACACTGGCATAAACCAGTTAGGCCCAATGGCCTGTTTCTGTGTTATAAATACTGTGTAATTCTAAGTCATCCTGAAGAAACCCATCCCTTTTCAAAGGTTATTGTTTCGTCTTTATGTTGTTTCTGGTTCCCAGATGTTGGAAAGAATCATACTTTAAACTTGGAAAAGACTGCAGTCAGTCTTGTTTATTCGAACACCAGGCTTTGTGCTGTAGAACCTGGTTAAACTGGTTGTTGTGTTACATATAACATCACTCCCCAGTGCAGCCGTGAATGAGACCCCCACCGGAATACTTACACATAATGACTAGTTCCTAGCTAATTAGTTCCTAACACTTTACAGATAGTATAACAATATATGCATATCTAACAGTTATTTGCACTCAGAAGTTCCTCTTGTGCTCATCCTGAGATTTAAATATGCTTCTTTGATTGCTTCTCCTTCTTGCTGTTGAAATGAGAATCCGCTTTTATTTTCACTCATTCTTTCCCAGGGCATCTAAAACGGCAGACCTCCTATGTTCATTCATTTTATTCTCCTTCTACAATTCACAGATGTTTAAAACCTAGGTTTGGTGTCAGGTAACCACTACTTCCTGATTTATTTAGCTTTCCCTCCAGCCTTGAACATTGAACAATCGGCATTAGCCTTCCATTTAGGTCTATCAGTAATAGAGATGATAATTTCCTCCACTTGTGTGCCACAGATAAGAACATATCTGGAACTAATCTCTGTGGTTTCCACTCTTAGAGCTCAGACTGCGAGGCAGCAAAAGACAGAATGCATTAAACACCAGGCACCTTCAACCAACATCCCCTCTTTAAGCCTGCTCCTATATATGTGAGTGCAGGAGTTTTCTCAAATAATACCCACCACCTGAAGACAATTAACACCCAATTGATGCACAATTACCATGTACCAATTATTTAAGATCTGCTTCCCTGCTTCATCCTCTGGTTGTCCATTAGAAATTTTTCATTAAGTCTCCCTCTGCCATGAGAACTTTGTCATTTATGAAACTGATGAAAATCAGTCCCTTCTCTGCAGCTATCTGCTTAATTAACCTTTATCTGTCCTTATGTCTTGCTATCTTTTTTTTTTCTCTTCTCTACCTCTACAATCTGTTTGTTTCCAACTTTGTTTGAGAGATGTTGATAAATCCAGAGCACCCAAGTGAGGGCAGTCACACTGAGCTGAACAACATAGGGCATACATTGCATGAGGTTGGTGTCAGCGGCCTTATCAAAAGGGGATAATGCACCATGGTTGCAATCACAGAAGATGACACATGTTACTATGGATAGGGCTGGTTCAGTCCAGTGGTAGAGGAGAAAGCCGAGTTGGGGAGATTTGAAAATGGAGTTGCAGGAAAAAATGGCATGGAATCAGGTGGCAACAACACTTTCAAAAACTTTGGAGAGGAAAATGAATTTGAAGTTGGGGCCATTGTTTGCAAGGAGAAAATGTTCGAGGATGGGTTTCTTGAGACGGGGTGGAAACTTTGAAAGGAAGGGCACTGAGGAGCAAAAACCATTTACAACACATTGTTAGCAACATGGATCATTTTTTAATCTTTATCTTTCACAAAAAAATTAGTAAAATGTTCAAGATTCTTCTGGAAGAAGATGAAAACAATTAATCTCTCTTATTTCCTTGGTGCCATTTCAGTGCTACCTTGAGACCCCTAACTGGACTGGAGGTCCAGTTGGACTGGAGAATTGCTAATGTTGTCCCCTTGTTTAAGAAGGGTAGCAGGGATAATCCAGGTAATTATAGACCGGTGAGCCTGACGTCAGTGGTAGGGAAGCTGCTGGAGAAGATACTGAGGGATAGGATCGATTCCCATTTGGAAGAAAATGGGCTTATCAGTGATAGGCAACATGGTTTTGTGCAGGGAAGGTCATGTCTTACCAACTTAATAGAATTCTTTGAGGAAGTGACAAAGTAGATTGATGAGGGAAGGGCTGTAGATGTCATATACATGGACTTCAGTAAGGCGTTTGATAAGGTTCCCCATGGTAGGCTGATGGAGAAAGTGAAGGCGCATGGGGTCCAAGGTGTACTAGCTAGATGGATAAAGAACTGGCTGGGCAACAGGAGACAGAGAGTAGCAGTGGAAGGGAGTTTCTCAAAATGGAGACGCGTGACCAGTGGTGTTCCACAGGGATCCGTGCTGGGACTACTGTTGTTTGTGATATACATAAATGATTTGGAGGAAAGTATAGGTGGTCTGATTAGCAAGTTTGCAGACGACACTAAGATTGGTGGAGTAGCAGATAGTGAAGGGGACTGTCAGAGAATACAGCAGAATATAGATAGACTGGAGAGTTGGGCATAGAAATGGCAGATGGAGTTCAATCAGGGCAAATGCGAGGTGATGCACTTTGGAAGATCCAATTCAAGAATGAACTATACAGTAAATGGAAAAGTCCTGGGGAAAATTGATGTACAGAGAGATTTGGGTGTTCAGGTCCATTGTTCCCTGAAGGTGGCAACGCAGGTAAATAGAGTGGTCAAGAAGGCATACGGCATGCTTTCCTTCATCGGACGGGGTATTGAGTACAAGAGTTGGCAGGTCATGTTACAGTTGTGTAGGACTTTGGTTCGGCTACATTTGGAATACTGCATGCAGTTCTGGTCGCCACATTACCAAAAGGATGTGGATGCTTTGGAGAGCGTGCAGAGGAGGTTCACCAGGATGTTGCCTGGTATGGAGGTCACTAGCTATGAAGAGAGGTTGAGTAGATTAGGATTATTTTCATTAGAAAGACGGAGGTTGAGGGGGGACCTGATTGAGGTGTACAAAATCATGAGAGGTATAGACAGGGTGGATAGCAAGAAGCTTTTTCCCAGAGTGGGGGATTCAAATACTAGGGGTCACGAGTTCAAAGTGAGAGGGGAAAAGTTTAGGGGGGATATGCGTGGAAAGTTCTTTACGCAGAGGGTGGTGGGTGCCTGGAATGCGTTGCCAGCTGAGGTGGTAGATGCGAACACGATAGCGTCTTTTAAGATGTATCTAGACAGATACATGAATGGGCAGGAAGCAAAGAGATACAGACCCTTAGAAAATAGGCGACATGTTTAGGTAGAGGATCTGGATTGGCGCAGGCTTGGAGGGCCGAAGGGCCTGTTCCTGTGCTGTAATTTTCTTTGTTCTTTGTTTTGTTGGACACTAAGCCAAGCTTCCCTTTAAGAATTGTAAATTGTTGCTTTAAGACAACATGAGGAAGGTTCATTTTGTGTAATATAACGCTGCGTAACACAATATGGATCATCAGTATTGGCTCTTCAGCCCATCAAGCCCATTCCCTCCACATCTCATGCACAATTTGCCATGGAAGCCACCCATTTGATGTCACCTCCTGAGGAAACCAACGAACGTCATGGTATTAAAGCTCTGCGGTTTTGTGAAGCCCATTTGTTATTTAAATTAAAGTTGCAGTGCCTATAATATTGAAATGCGAGTTCTGCGTATTCATGTAACAGGCCTTCTGGCACCTGTTTGACACCACAATCTGTTACTGCAGCTATTGTTAGAGGAACGGAGATGAAGCAACAATTCCCTATTGAATTAAAGATTTAATTATTATCTTCAAACTGTCCATGGGATAATTACTATCTATGTATCTAAAGCCTTTGTGGTATGCATTTTGACTGCTACACTTTAAGCTTCACACTTTTCCATACAAATATTGGGCTGTATTTTATGAGTCCGCTGCTGATTTCAGCGGCGAGCTCAAAAAATGGGCTGGCCGCGATCTTAAGCACAGCAGTTTATTTAAATAGCTGGGGCAGCCCGCCCTACCCCAATCATGTGGAGGGGGCAGGCTGTCTGTCGCTGGTAATGGCGTCAGGTGCCTGTACGCAGGCGCTGCCGCCATTTTTAAAGGGCAGCCAGCCCTGCCGGCATATTTAAATTTTTAAAGAAAGAGCTCCCAAAAATAAATAAATAAATTTCTTTCGCCCCTTTCCCACCCTTCCCGATAGCAATTACAATAAGTATTTTCCCTTCCTCCCTTATCTTTTACATCTGACCTTCCCCCGCCAAACTGCACAAAGTTTCAGGTTCAAATCTTCCCACCATCGCCTTCATCCATTATGCGTATTTGACCCCGTCTCCCCCCCCCACCACCACCCGCACTGATAAACTTATCTCCTCCCCCCTTGTCCACCAGTGTCGCGCCTCATTTCCCCAGACGGGGATCTGAAGGTGCGGGAGCACTGGCCGCCGTTCCTTCAGATCGCGAGAGGCCCTCAAGATCTCAGGTAAGTGTATTTAAATGTATTCATTATATCCATTGGAATATATTAATTGTGGCCCCATCGCCCAGCAGCGGGGGAGCTGACACGGAGCCTTGCTGTCGCAGTGGATATCGGGCCCAGCCCTGCCGGCATTGAGGTCCAACGGGGGCCTCATCTGGAGACATGTTCAGGCAGCCACCCCACCCCCACCCCCACCCCCACCACACCACGGATGTCGAGGGCTTCTTAAAATACAGCCTGTTATATCACACACAATAAAAAGTAATAAATATTGAAAAAGAGAGCTAATCATTTACATTCTGAAGAGAAAATTCCCCAGCAACAGAAAATATCATACTGACCCAGGAGTCAGAATGACTCAAAGACCAATTAGCTTCTAATTAACCTTAATATGTTACATAAGTAAACCTTGTGACCGTAAAGAGACAGGCTGCTTAGCAGCAGATTAATACATTTTGTATTATGTAGTATTATGGCCTTGCCTTTAGAAAACAGGCATAATATGCTCAGTCAGGTAATCATAGGCCAGTTAATACCAGCCCAAATGGCCTCTTGCTGTGCTGAAGTTTCTATGATCTTATGACGCATGGAATTTAATCCTTATGAAAGTGATAATGTTAATTGAAGCTAATGAGACTGATAATGTCAATATATTAAGTTGCTTTAGCCCAATACGCTGCCTTATTTTCATTACAATAATCAGAAGCTGTTTGTTAATGCTGATCTACACCAACCGACAAGAAATCTTTCTTATCCGGCTTTTGTGGAAATAAATCCACTTTGAATAAAGTTTTGCACAGCAATACACATTGTCAAGTTTAGTCGAACCCACCGTTGTTTTACTAGGTGTGATAGGCGTAGTCAATGCCTCACTTAAGATTTTTTTCATTGCTCTGTCTTTGAGCCAAACACATTTCAGTTAAAGTTGTTGTAGATATCAAGACCCAATTTAGACAACAAGTGATCCAGAACAGAAAAATGGAAAAATATATCATGCCATGCACTGTGACAAAAATAAATATTAGTGGATTGTAACAAAAGAAATAAGCAGCCTTATCTAAAATGTGTTTCTTAATTCCAAAAAAATATATAAAGAGGTGCAAAAATTCAACTTACGCAGTAAAGCCACTTATTCCTATACACTTTGACATTATTTGTCTATTTTTAATTCTGTTGTGCAACCCCATCTTGTTTATGGCACAATATGCTGCCAACATTGTACAGAGACAAGCAATTGCAGTGTGCATATTTTTAAAGATTCATTTTTGGGATAAGGGCATCTCTGGCAAGGTCAGCATTTATTGCCCATGGTTCCCTTGAGAAGTTGGTGGTGAGCTTCCTTCTTGATCCGTTGCAAGCCACGTGGCGAAGGTACAACCACAGCACTGTTCGGGGTTTTTTTCCAAAAATGTACATTCTTTGTAAAATTTGTAAAAGTATATTATATAGCAGGTCAAATTTAATATTACATGAAGCGTAATACTGATCAGTTTCTTTCAATACAGTACATGAGGTGGCCTCACTACACTACATGCTATAATTACAGTATATATTTACAATTCACACCAAACATTCTCTGGTGCATAACATCCTCGAGGTCCTGTGCGAAAAGGAGATGGTGGATGTATGGGAAGACGGTGGTGTAGTGGTAATGTCAGTAGACTAGTAATCCAGAGCACAGGGTTTGAGTCCCACCACAGCAGATGGTGAAATTTGAATTCAATTAATAAATATGGGCTAGTCTAACCATGAAATCATTGCCAATTGCCATTAAAAACCCATCTGGTTCACTAATGTCCTTCAGGGAAGGAAATCTGCTGTCTTTACCTGGTCTGGCCTACAGGTGACTCCATACGTACAGCAATGTTAAATGCCCTCTGAAATGGCCTAGCAAGCCACTCAGTTGAAAAGGGCAATTAGGGGTGAGCAACAAATGCTGACCTCGTCAGCAAATCCCACAAGTGAATTAAAAACAAATAAAATCCTGTTGGATGGTTCTCTGAGCACAGGTAAACACATTTTGCAGAATGTTTCATCGCCAGAACTTTCAAACAAATACCTAGACATCACTTGCCTGGTGGTGAGAAGTGCCCTCCCTATCACATCCTTCCTGCATGCCGTGATGGGGAAAAGACTGTCACCCACCTCCTTCTGGAATGTGCCTTTGCATTGCAGTGGTTTTTGTCGAGGTTTATCCCGAGCAGCTCCATAACACAGAACTCAATGCAGTACGGGCTGTTCCAAGGGGTGCACACCGAGATAAACAGCTTCTGGAGAACCATCAACTTACTGAAAGGTGCTCTTTGGTCTGCCCAAAAATTGTTGGTCTTCCAGTACAAGGAGCTGTCAATGACAGAGTGTTGCAAACTGGCACATTCCAAGGTCCAGAATGACCTGAGGACCGCTCTCAAGCTTGGGGCAGCCACTTCAAAGGATCAATGAGGAAAGGCCACTGTCGAAGGTGCCCCCCACAACCCTGTGCTATTAGGAGGTTCCAAGATTTTGACCCAGCAATGAAGGCACTTGGAGGTGCTGGTGTTCCCATGCACCTGCTGCCCTTGTCTTTCTAGGTGGTGGAAGTTACAGTATGGGAGGTGCTGCCGAAGATGTAAATCAAATTTTAAAAATGCCAAGTAAAGAAACTACTTTCATCATCCTGTTATAGTTTAAACGGTAAGTTAAAAAAAAAAGAAATGGTTTAGCGAAGCTTGGTAAAGATTCCTTTTCTAACTGTGAAGTTCACTTCCTCAATCAGGAAGTCATTAACACCTCTTAGCTGAATCTGTCCAGGCCTGGGCAGAAACAGTAATTTAAATAAATGTCAACTCAAGAGTCAGGAGAACAAGTTGGGACTGCTTTGAAATTAATAGATATGCATGTCACACATCTGGAAAAAGTAGAGTTGCTGAACACTGTACTTGCCAAAAGAGCCAGTCAAAGACCATTGAAAGTTGGTATAAGAACATAAGAATATAAGAAATAGGAGCAGAAGTAGACGATGCGGCCTGTTGAGCCTGCTTTGCCATTCAATGTGATCCTAGTTGATCTTGGGCTTCAAATCCACTTTGCCACCCATTCCCCATATTCCTTGATTCTCTGAGAGACCAAAAATCTATCTATCTCAGCCTTAAATATATTCAATGATGGTGCATCCACAACCCTCTGGGGTAGAGAATTCCAAAGATTCACAACCATTTGTGTGAAGAAATATTTCCTCATCTCAGTTCAAAATGATTGGCCCCTTATCCTGAGACTGTGCCCCCTTGTTCCCGATTCTCCAGTCAGTGGAAACAAGGTCTCAGTATTGATCCTGTCGAGCCCCTTCAGAATTTTGTATGTTTCAATGAGATCACCTCTCATTCTTCTAAACTCCAGAGAATTTAGACCCATTTTACTCAGCCTCTCATCATAGGACAACCCTCTCATCCCACGGACCAATCTAGTGAACCTTCACTGTGCTGTATGCAAAGCAAGTATATCCTTCCTTAAATTATGGAGACCAAAATTGCACACAAGTATTCCAGGTGTGGTCTCAGCAAAGTCCAGTACAATTGTAGAAAGTCTTCTTTATTCTTGTACTCCAATCCCCTTGCAATTAAGGCCAACATGCCATTTGCTGTTGTATGTTTGCTTGGTACGCTGCCACCTCAGTCTAGCTTAGAGAGATTCTATAGTCAAGAGTAATTAGAACATTAATCTTTATTACATTATAACTATGTACATGTTCAGACCAGTCTGTGTGATTATTCTGAAGTCACGTGGCATGTCTCTTCACGTCTCTCTCGCATGTGATCTCTTACATCATCATGGTATTCTTTACACCTTCTCAACATGAACCCTTTCAGACCCTGATACTACATCCCCCCAAGTCTTTATCCAAATATATATATTACATATATTCACTATATTTATTTTTACATACTACCCCAGCTCCCCCCTAGGCTGGAATTTTTCACTTGTCAGACGGGACACCGACCGAAAAGTCGGTGGCGATCCCACCTTCACCAGCCTGGGGATATAGTCCAGATTTTACAGTCCCCAGGCCCGCAATTAATCTTAGGTGGGACTTCCACCTCATTGATGCAGGAAGTCCTGCCTAATGGAGCTCCCTGCCAATCAGCGGGCCAGCAGCTCTTAGTCCCAGCAGCACCACTGGAAGTGGTGGCCACTGCTGAGACTGCAACTCAGCTTCAAGAGGAAGAGGAAGAGAAAGGACGGCCCCAGGAAAAGATAGGTTTTTGGGGCCTCGCCGGGGGTGATCGGTCGGGCCCAAGCGAGGCAAGGGGGCATGTTGGGCATTGGGCCATTAATTGGCCACTTAAGGGCCTTGATTGGCCTCAGGCAGATGGGCCGTTTCCTGCCGCCGTTACCTTATGTAAACTGGTGGCGGAGGCGGGACTGGGTCGGGAAAGGCCCCCTGAGCCTCCCACTCCATTTTACACCCACACCACCCCCCCCCTCTAGTTTGTGGGGGGGGGAGTAAATTTCCGGTTCAAGTCTCTGACATCATAGATTCAATCTGACAGGAGGCTTCACAACTCTTGTTGTTAGATGCGAAGCATTGGTAGTCTTTCTCTGAACTTGTTTCTTGACTTGGACGGGCATCATTGAGGTTTGTAGTATCCAGTGCTTTCTGAATTTCAGGTTCAACATCTGATTCATTCAGATGTATGACTGATTGACGTCTTTGATGAATAGCAATAAGATTCCTCATGTTTCTTCTTATTGTACCTTTTGAAGATTGTACTAAGATCACTGTTGATTCTCATCTCACTGGACGATTACTCCTTCTCTGCTTTGGTCTTGTACCTACACCTTTTGTCCTTATATCAACTTTGCTGGTCTCTGCTATGGTATTTCCTATTATAATTATAGGCCTGTTGTCTTATGTAAGACTTTTCTATGTCTTGATCTATCCTGGACTTGTAGACCTGGAAGTAACTTTTTGGGTAGGATGAGAAGTTATGTTCTAAGCTTCCTTCCCATCAGCAGTTCGGATGGTGCAAATCCACATTGGAATGGAATAGTTCTGTAGTTCAGAAGTGATTTCCTGATTTTTATGAAACAAAGCTTCAATAGTTCTAACAGCTCACTCAGCTTTTCGATCAAATTGTGGATATTTAGGGAAACTTTTTGTTATTCGTTCATGGAATGTGGGCATCGCTGGCTAGGTCAGCATTTATTGCCCATCCCTAATTGCCCTTGAGAAGGTGGTGGTGAGCTGCCTCTTGAACCGCTGCAGTCCATGTGAGGTAGGTATACCCACAGTGCTGTTAGGAAGGGAGTTCCAGGATTTTGGCCCAGCGACTGAAGGAATGGCGATTATAGTTCCAAGTCAGGATGGTGTATGGCTTGGAGGGGAATTTGCAGTTGATGGTGTTCCCATGCATCTGCTGCCTTTGTCCTTCGTGGTGGTACAGGTCACGGGATTGGAAGGTGCTGTCTAAGGAGCCTTGGTGAGTTGCTGCAGTGCATCTTGTAGATGGTACACACTGCTGCCACTGTGCGTCAGTGGTATGGGGAGTGAATGTTTGAATGAGTGGGTGGGATGCTAATCAAGTGGGCTGCATTGTCTTGGATTGTGTTGAGCATCTTGAGTGTTGTTGGAGCTGCACCCATCCAGCCCATCCAGGCAAGTGGAGAGTATTCCATCACACTCCTGACTAGTGCCTTATAGCTGGTGGACAGGCTTTGGGGAGTCAGGATTGAGTTACACGCCACAGGATTCCTAGCCTCTGACCTGCTCTTGTAGCCACGGTATTTATATGGCTACTCCAGTTCAGTTTCTGGTCAATGGTAACTCCCAGGATGTTGAAAGTGATCGTACTGCCATTGAATGTCAAGGGGAGATGGTTAGATTCTCTCTTGTTGGAGATGGTCATTGCCTGGAACTTGTGTGGCGTGAATGTTACTTGCCACTTATCAGCCCAAGCCTGGATGAAGTCCAGGTCTTGCTGCATTTCTACACAGACTGCTTCAGTATCTGAGGAGATACAAATGGTGCTGAACATTGTGCAATCAACAGCAAACATCCCCACTTCTGACCTTATGATTGAAGGAAGGTCACTGATGAAGCAGCTGAAGATGGCTGGGCCTAGGCCACTACCCTGAGGAACTCCTGCAGTGGTGTTCTGGAGCTGAGATGATTGACCTCCAACAACCATCTTCCTTTGTGCTGGGTATGACTCCAACCAATGGAGTGTTTTCCCCCTGATTCCCATTGACTTCAGTTTTGCGAAGGCTCCTTGATGCCATACTCGGTCAAATGCTGCCTTGATGTCAAGGGCAATCACTCTCACCTCACCTCTGGAGTTCAGCTCTTTTGTCCATGTTTGAACCGAGGCTGTAATGGGGTTATGGAACAGAGTGGCCCTGGCGGAACCCAAACTGAGCATCATTGAACAGATTATTGCTAAGCAAGTGCCGCTTGATAGCACTGTCAACGACACCTTCCATCACTTTACTGATGATTGAGAATAGACTGATGGGGTAGTATTGGCCGGATTGGATTTCTCCTGCATTTTGTGTACAGGACATACCTGGGGAATTTTCCATATTGCCGGGTAGATGCCAGTGTTGTAGCTGTACAGGAACAGCTTGGCTAGTGGCATGGCAAGTTCTGAAGTAGTGGCCTGCTACCCGACCCGAACCCGACGGGACCCGACAACATGTCGGGTCCGGGTTGTGTCGGGCCCATCTTCTAGGGCTGTCTTTCGGGCTCGGCTCAGGTCAGGCCGAGTCCAGATCGAGTCGGGTCGGGTCGGGTTGGGTCAAGCCGGACACACACGGTAAGTGCTCTGCCGGTAAGTATTCAAAATAAAAAAAACTTACCTGAGCTGGGAGTCCAGGACAAAACTGAGTCTGTGCAGTGAGCGAGTGACGTCACTATGACATCTTGCGCATGCGCTGCAGCTTCTTGCAGGTTCGATGTCAGGAATGTAAGTAAAGGGATGGTCGGGTCGGGCTCGGGTCAGGCTGAGTAGTGGCGGGTTCGGACACTTTGCGCCTGTGGGTATTTTTGGTGCCACATTGCTGGCAGGGTTTAATGGCGTCTTTCACATAACACCCCTCCCCCCCACCCGACCCCCAATCTCCCCCTGCAACAGTGTAACTTTTTCTTTCATAGCCCTCTGGTAAAGGAACTGTACAGTTGCTGGAGGTTTCCTGAACCAAGGTCTTTCTTCCCCTCTGGGAATTGCTCTGTTATTCTTCAGGACCTCTGCTTGTCTCACCAGCTGAATAGCTTTGTCCAGGGTGAGGTCTTCTTTAGACTGCGATAGATATGATAGGAATTCATCAGCAATACCTACTACAATGTACTCTCTTATCAATTCTGCTTTACGGTCTCCATATTCACATCCTTGCAGACAATGTCCCAGACACCATCATCACCATCCCTGGGTATGTTCTGTCCCACTGGTAGGACAGACCCACCAGAGGTGGGGGCACAGTTGGGAGGGAATTGCCCTGGGAGTCCTCAGCATTGACTCTGGACCCCATGAAGTCTCATGGCATCAGGTCAAATATGGGCAAGGAAACCTCCTGCTGATTACCACCTACAGCGACCACCCCTCCCCACCCCCCCCTCCACCACCTCTTTGGCCGATGAATCAGTGCTTCTTCATGTTGAACACCAATTGAAAGAAGCACTGATGGTAGCAAGGGGGACTTCAATGTCCATCACCAAGAGTGGCTCGATAGCAGCACTATTGACTGAGCAGGCCAAGTCCAAAAAGACAGAGCTGCTATACTGGGTATGCGATAGGTGGTGAGGGGACCAACAAGAGGGAAAAACCTACTTGACCTCGTCCTCACCAAACTGCCTGTCGCGGAGGCATCTGTCCATGCCATTATTGTTAGGACTAACCACTGCACAGTCCTTGTGGAAACTAAGTTCCATCTTCACATGAAGGGTACCCAACATAGTGTTGTGTGGCACGACCACCATGCTAAATGGGATAGATTTCGAACAGATCTAGAAACTCAAAACTGGGCATCCATGAGATGCTGTTGTCCATCAGCAGCAGCAGAATTGTACTCAACAACAATCTGTAACCTCATGGCCCGGCATAGACCCCGCTCTCCCATTACCATCAAGTTGGGGAACCAACCCTGGTTCAATGAAGAGTGCAGGAGGGCATGCCAGAAGCAACACCAGGCATACCTAAAAATGGTAAAGCTGCAACACAGGACTAATTGAATGCCAAACAGCGGAAGCAGCATGTGATAGACAGGGCTAAACGATCCCACAACCAACGAATCAGATCTAAGCTCTGCAGTCCTGCCACATCCAGTCATGAATGGTGGTGAACAATTAAACAACTGACAGGAGGAGGAGGAGGCTCCACAAATATCCACATCCTCAATGATGGGGGAGCCCAGCACACCAGTACAAAAGAGAAGGCTGAAGCATTTGCATTGATTCTCAGCCAGAAGTGCCAAGTGGATGATCCATCTGGGCCTCCTGCTGAGGTCCCCAGCATCACAGATGCCAGTCTTCAGCCAATCCCATTCAATCTATGTGATATCAAGAAACAGCTGAAGGCACTGGATACTGCAAAGGCTATGGGCCCTGATAACATTCCTGTAATAGTACTGAAGATTTATGCTCCAAAACTAGCCACGTCCCAAGCCAAGCTGTTCCAGTATAGTTACAACACTGGCATCTACCCGGCAATGTGGAAAATCGCTCAGTTATGTCCTGTGCACAAAAAGCAGGACAAGTCCAACCTGGCTAATGACCGCCCCATCTGCCTACTGTCGATCATCAGCAAAGTGACAGAAGGGGGTCGTTGACAATGCTACCAAGCAGCACTTGCTCAGCAATAACCTGCTCAGTGATGCTCAATTTGGGTTCCGCCAGGGCCACTCAGTTCCTGATTACAGCCTTGGTCCAAACATCGACAAAAGAGCTGAACTCCAGAGGTGAGGTGAGAGTGACTGCCCTTGACATCAAGGCAGTATTTGACCGAATATAGCATCAAGGAGCCCCAGCAAAACTGGAGTCAATGAGAATCAGGGGGAAAACTCTCTTTTCATTGGAGTCATACCTAGCACAAAGGAGGTTGGTTGTGTTTGTTGGAGGTCGATCATCTCAGTCCCAGGACACCACTGCAGGTGTTCCTCAGGGTAGTGTCCTACGCCCAACTATCTTAGAAAACCATAGAACCATAGAAAGGTTACAGCACAGAAAGAGGCCATTCAGCCAATCATGTCTGCGCCGGCTGAAATAAAAGTTAGCCGCCCATTATAATCCCATCTTCTAGCACCTGGTCCATAGCCTTGCAGGTTACAGCACATCACGTACAGATACAGCTACCATTTCAATGAGTTGAGGGTTTCTGCCTCCACCACTGATTCAAGCAGCGAATTGCAGACACCCACCACCCTCTGCATGAAGAAGCTTTTCCTCATGTCCCCGCTAATCTTTCTACCAAGCACCATAAATCTGTGCCCCCTGGTAATTGATCTCTCCACTAGGGGAACCAGGTCCTTCCTGTCCACTCCATCCAGGCCCCTCATAATCTTTTACACATCTATTACAATACAGCTCAGCCACCTCTGTTCTAAGGAAAACAATCATAGCCTATCTAATCTTTCCTTATAGCTGCAACTTTCAAGCCCTGGCAACATTCTTGTAAATCTCCTCACTACTCTCTACAGAATAATTATGTCCTTCCTGTAATGTCTTAACCAGAACTGAACTCCAGCTGTGGCCTAACCAGCATTTTGTACAGTTCCAGCATTACATCCTGTGTTTGTATTCTATACCTCAGCCAATAAAGGAAAGCAATCCATATGCCTTCTTCATCACTTTATCTAACTGTCTTGCCAGCTTCAGGGACCTGTGGACATGTATTCCAAGGTCTCTCACTTCCTCTACCCCTCTCAACATCTTCCCATTTATTGTGTATTTCCTTGCTTTTTTTGTCCTCCCCAAATGCATTACCTGACACTTCTCCGGATTGAATTCCATTTGCCACTTTTCCACCCACTCAAACAAACCATTGATATCATTCTGGAGTCGACAGCTAAGCTCTTCACTATCAACTACATGGCCAATTTTTGGGTCATCTGCAAATTTCCCAATCATGCTTCCCACATTTAAGTCCAAATCATCAATATATATACCACAAATAGCAAAAGACCCAATACTGAGCACTGTGGAGCACCACTGGAAACCACTTCCCATTCACAAAAACATCCGTCAACTATTATCCTTTGTTTTCTGTCACTGAGCCAATTTTGGATCCAACTCGCCACATTTCCCTGTACTGATGAGCTTTTATTTTCCTGACCAGTCTGCCATTCAACTGCTTCATCAATGACCTTCCCTCCATCATAAGGTCAGAAGTACATACGAATATACAAACATATGAATTCAGAGCAGGAGTAGGCCACTCGGCCCCTCAAGCCTGATCTGTCATTCAACTCCACATTCCCGCCTCACCCCAATAACCTTTCACACCCTTGCTTATCAAGAATCTATCTGCCTCTGCCTTAAAAATATTCAAAAAATCTGCTTCCACCGCCTTTTGAGGAGAGAGTTCCAAAGACTCACAACAGTCTGAGAGAAAAAATTTCTCTTCATCTCTGTCTTAAATGGGCAACCCCTCTACCCCTTATTTTAAATAGTGACCCCTAGTTCTAGATTTTCCTACAAGAGGAAAGATCCTTTCCACATCCACCCTGTCAAGACTCCTCAGAATCTTATATGTTTCAATCAAGTCGCCTCTTACTCTTCTGAACTCTAGCGGATATAAGCCTAGCCTGTCCACCTCATAAGACAACCCACCCATTCCAGGTATTAGTCTAGTATACCCTCTGAACTGCTTCCAATGCATTTACATCCTTCATTAAATAAAGAGACCAATACTGTACACAGTACTACAGATGAGATCTCACCAATGCCCTGTGCAAGTGGCCACCATCCAACCCGTGAACTGTATGTAACTTGGTATGTGGGGAAAGAAGTGTGTGTGGCTAAAAGTAGTAAACAAGTCCACAGCAGGGAGGTAGGATATGTGATGAAGCAGCGATGTTGTGCAATTGAACTGCTGAAGGGGAAGTGGATATACCAACACCTGTGAGGTCTGATGAAGGCATGTCTAATTTGCTGCTAAATTTGTAACAGATGCGCCATGTGGGCTGGTTGCTTGGAGACCGGGAGCTCGGCGGAGTGAAGTAATGCCTTGTTATCACACAAGGGCTGGAGAACAGAGAACTAACTATGCAATAGGGTCGACACTTCAGGGATGAGGCTGATGTAGCGCACCCGCGGCATTAGCAACAGCTGACCAACCAATCACTGTAGTGAGGTCCGGCCCATCCCGAGCTGATCACGCACGTAGCATGCACAAAACTGGGTATAAGAAAGCATGCTCCAAAGTGCTGGCTAGCTAGCTCAGGACTTAAGTAGCCTGATCAACTACTTGGAGAATCAAAAGGGGAGGACTGATCATCCACTCCGTTCCGACTCTCGGATTAACCTAAGTAACCTAACTTACATGGACACGTGAGTATCATCTCTGCTAAGATAAGATTTTGAAACGCTGAATAAACATGCTATGTGTGAACAATAATTTGGTAGTCTTGAGTCGTTGATACCCAGAGTAAATCTCCGGACCAGTAGTGGAGATAGACTACACCTGTATAACTGAAGCATAACCTCCCTACTTTTGTTTTCAATTTCCCTCGCAATAAAGGATAACATTCTATTAGCTTTCCTAATTACTTGCTGTACCTGCATACTAACCATTTGCAATTCATGCACTAAGACACCCAGATCCCTCTGCATCTCAGAGCTCTGCAATCTCTCACCATTTAGATAATATGCTTCTTTTTTATTCTTCCTGCCAAAGTGGACAATTTCACCCTTTCCCACATTATACTCCATTTGCCAGGTCTTTGCCCACTCACTTAACCTATCTATATCCCTTTGTAGCTTCCTTATGTCCTCTTCACAAGTTACTTTCCTACCTATCTTTGTGTCATCGGCAAATTTAGCAACCATACCTTCGGTCCCTTCATCTAAGTGATTTATATAAATTGTAAACTGTTGAGGTCCCAGCACTGATCCCTGTGGCACACCACACATTACATCATGCTAGCCAGAAAATTACCCATCTATGCCTACTCTCTGTTTCCCATCAGCTAATCAACCTTCTATCCATACCAATATGTTACCCCCTACACCATGGGCTTTTATTTTCTGCAATAACCTTTGATGTGGCACTTTATCAAATGCCTTCTGGAAATCTAAGTACAATACATCCACAGGTTCCCCTTTATCTCCAGCACATGTAACTCCCTCAAAGAGCTCCAATAAATTGGTTAAACATGATTTCCCTTTCACAAAACCATGTTGACTCTGCCTGATTACCTTGAACTTTTCTAAATGCCCTGCCATAACATTTTATTTTATTTTATTTAGAGATACAGCACTGAAACAGGCCCTTCGGCCCACCGTGTCTGTGCCGACCATCAACCACCCATTTATACTAATCCTACATGAATCCCATATTCCTACCACCTACCTATACTAGGGGCAATTTACAATGGCCAATTTACCTATCAACCGGCAAGTCTTTGGCTGTGGGAGGAAACCAGAGCACCCAACGGAAACCCACGCGGTCACAGGGAGAACTTGCAAACTCCACACAGGCAGTATCCAGAACTCAACCTGGGTCGCTGGAGCTGTGAGGCTGCATCTTTAATAATAGCCTCTAACATTTTCCCTAAGACAGATGTTAAGCTAACTGGTCTGTAGTTTCCTGCTTTCTGTCTCCTTCCCTTTTTAAATAAAGGAGTTACATTGGCTATTTTCCAATCTAATGGAACCGTCCCTGAATCTAGGGAATTTTGGAAAATTAAAACTAACGCATCAACTATCTCACAAGCTATTTCTTTTAAGGCCCTCGGATGAAGTCCATCAGGACCCAGGGACTTGTCAGCCGGCAGCTCAAACAATTTGCTCAGTACTACTTCCCTGGTCATTGTAATTTTCTTGAATTCCTCCCTCCCTTCCATTTCCTGATTTACAGCTATTACTGGGATGTTACTTGCATCCTCGATGGCGAATACTGGTGCAAAATACCTGTTACATTCATCTGCCATTTCCTTATTTTCCCTTATTAATTCTCCAAACTAACTTTCTATAGGACCAACGTTCACTTTAAATACATGCTTTCAGATACAGAGCCTTTAGTTTTGTCCTTTTATTATTTTTGTAACCTCTAGTCTTGACTGCTGATTTCATCTTAGATTTGTAATCACTATTCCTTCCTGTCATGGTCTGATTATCTTTTCCCATGTTCATTTCTTTCACTGGGGATGTTCGCTGATGATTGCATAATGTTGAGCACCATTCACGACTCCTCAGATACTGAAGCAGCCCATGTCCATATGCAGCAAGAACTGGACAACATCCAGGCTTGGGCAGATAAGAGGGAAATAACATTTTTTATTCATTCATGGGATGTTGGCGTCACTGGCTATGCCGGCATTTATTGCCCATCCCTCATTTCCCTTGAGAAGGTGGTGGTGAGCTGCCTTCTTGAACCGCTGCAGTCTATGTGAGGTAGGTACACCCACAGTGCTGTTAGGAAGGGAGTTCCAGGATTTTGAACCAGCGACAGTGAAGGAACGGTGATATAGTTCCAAGTCAGGATGTAGTTCCAAGTTGGACGGGAACTTGTAGGTGGTAATGTTCCCATGCATCTGCTGCTCTTGCCCTTCGAGGTGGTAGAGGTCGTGGGTTTGGAAGATGCTGTCTAAGGAGCCTTGGTGCATTGCTGCAGTGCATCTTGTAGATGGTACACACTGCTGCCACTGTGCGTCGGTGGTGGAGGGAGTGAATGTTTGTGGATGGTGTGCCAATCAAGTGGGCTGCTTTGTTCTGGATGGTGTCGAGCTTCTTGAATGTTGTTGGAGCTGCACCCATCCAGGCAAGTGGAGAGTATTCCATCACACTCCTGACTTGTGCGTTGTAGATGGTGGACAGGCTTTGGGGAGTCAGGAAGTGAATTACTCGCCACAGGATTCCTAGCCTTTGACCTGCTCTTGTAGCCTACTCCAGTTCAGTTTCTGGTCAATGGTAGCCCCTAGGATGTTGATAGTGGGGAATTCAGCGATTGTAATGCCATTGAATGTCAAGGGGAGATGGCTAGATTCTCTCTTCTTGGAGATGGTCATTGCCTGGTACTTGTGTGGCGCAAATGTTACTTGCCACTTATCAGCCCAAGCCTGGATATTGTCCAGGTCTTGCTGCATTTCTACACGGACTGCTTCAGTATTTGCGAATGGTGCTGAACATTGTGCAATCATCAGCGAACATCCCCACTTCTGACCTTATGACTGAAAGAAGGTCATTGATGAAGCAGCTGAAGATGCTTGGGCCTAGGACTACCCTGAGGAACTTCTGCAGTGATGTCCTGGAGCTCAGATGATTGACCTCCAACAAACACAGCCAACTTCCTTTGCGCTAGGTATGACTCCAACCAGCAGAGGGTTTTCCCCCTGATTCCCATTGATTCCAGTTTTGCTAGGGCTCCTTGATGCCGTACTCGGTCAAATGCTGACTTGATGTCAAGGGCAGTCACTCTCACCTCACCTCTTGAGTTCAGCTCTTTTGTCCTGTTTGAACCAAGGCTGTAATGAGGTCAGGAGCTGAGTGGCCCTGGCGGAACCCAAACTGAGCATCACTGAGCAGGTTATTGCTAAGCAAGTACTGCTTGATGGCATTGTTGATGACACCTTCCATCACTTTACTGATGATTGAGAGTAGACTGATGGGGCGGTAATTGGCCGGGTTGGATTTGTCCTGCTTTTTGTGTACAGGACATACCTGGGCAATTTTCCACATTGCCAGGTAGATACCAGTGTTGTAGCTATACTGGAACAGCTTGGCTAGGGGTGCGGCAAGTTCTGGAGCACAGGTCTTCAGTACTATTGCCGGAATATTGTCAGGATACATAGCCTTTGCAGTAGCTAGTACCTTCAGTCGTTTTTTAATAACATGTGGAGTGAATCGAATTGGCTGAAATCTGGCATCTGTAATGCTGGGGATGTCAGGAGGGGGCCGAGATGGATCATCAACTCGGCACTTCTGACTGAAGATTGTTGCAAATGTTTCAGCCTTATCTTTCGCACTGATGTGCTGGGCTCCCCCATCATTGAGGATGGGGATATTGTGGAGCCACCTCCTCCAGTTAGTTGTTTTATTGTCCACTACCATTCATGACTGGATGTGGCAGGACTGCAGAGCTTAGATCTGATCCGTTGGTTATGGGATCACTTAGCTCTGTCTATTACATGCTGCTTATGCAGTTTGACATGCAAGTAGTCCTGGGTTGTAGCTTCACCAGGCTGACACCTCATTTTGAGGTATGCCTGGTGCTGCTCCTGGCATGCCCTCCTGCACTCTTCATTGAACCAGGGTTGGTCTACTGGCTTGATAGTAATGGTAGAGTGGGGAATATGCCGGACTATGAGGTTACAGATTGTGGTTGAGTACAATTGTGTTCCTGCTGATGGCCCACAGCGCGTCATGGATGCCCAGTTTTGCATTGCTATATCTGTTCGAAATCTATCCCATTTAGCATGGTGATAGTGGCACACAACACGATGGACGGAATCCTCAATGTGAAGGCGGGACTTCATCTCCACAAGGACTGTGCAGTGGTCACTCCTACCAATACAGTCATGGACAGAAGCATCTGTGGCAGGCAGATTGGTGAGGACAAGGTCAAGTATGTTTTTCCCTCGTGTTGGTTCCCCCACCACCTGCCGCAGACCCAGTCTAACAGCTATGACCTTTTGCAAGTGCCACACAAGTGCCAGGCAATGAACATCTCAAACAAATTAACCATCTCCTCTTCACGTTCAATGGCATTACCATTACTGAATCCCCCACTATCAACATCCTGGGGGTCGTCATTGACCAGAAACTAAACTGGACCAGTCACATAAATGCTATGGCTACAAGAGCAGGTCAGAAGCTGGAAATTCTGCAGTGAGTAACTCACCTCCTGTTTCCCCCAATGCTTGTCCACCATCTACAAGGCACAAGTCAGGATTGTGTTGGAATACTCTCCACTTGCCTGGAAGAGTGCAGCTCCAACAACACTCAAGAAGCTTGACACCATCCAGAACAAAGCAGCCCACTGGACTAGCACCCCATTCTCCACCTTCAACATTCACTCGCTCCACCACCGACGCACAGTGGCAGCAGTATGTATCATATACAAGATACACTACAGCAAGGCTCTTTCAACAGATCCTTCCAAACCCATGACTTCTATCATCTAGAAGGACAAGGACAGCAGATGCATTGGCACACCACCACATGTAATTTCCTCTCAAAGCCACACACCATCCTGACTTGGAACTATATCACCTTTCCTTCACTGTTGCTGGGTCAAAATCCTGGAACTCCCTGCCTAACAGCACAGTTCATGTACTTACACCCCAAAGAGTGCAGTGGTTCAAGAAGGCAGCTCACCATCATCTTCTCAAAGGCAATTGTGGATGGGCAATAAATGTTGGCCTAGCCAGTGATGCTCACATCCTCCAAACAAATAAAAAATATCCTTCTGCTAGTCTGTCAAGGTCGTTGATAAAAGCATCGACTGTTTCACCTGGTTTATGGACCCTTCTGCTGAATCGTTCCCTCTCTAAAATCTTATTGCTCTGCAGATTGAAATAAGTATCAAAGGCTCTTAAAATTTCTTCACGTTTGGCAGATGTCTCGTTAATGCCTTGTCTTGCAATAACATCATCTGCTATTGCCCCAATAGAATACAGCAATGTGTTAACTTGCTCTGCTTCAGACTGTCTGTCTAATTTAGAAACAATTCTGGATCTCAGAAACCTTTTTGGCCAGAGTGACCAATTTTGACTTTGATTTTGTCCTTCCTCTCTGGGATTCTGAATTAAAGATCCATATCTTCAATCTGTTTTTCTTTCACTTTTGAGTTTTTCCCTGCATTATCAGATGTTTCCCACAATTTTCAGCCCCGTGCTGATTCCTGCTGTGGCCACTGTTTCTCCCTTTGAGATCTCGCCACGAGAGTTGGGATTTATTTCCTCCTGTATTAAACAAAGTTTTAGAGCATTACTGCTCTACTTCTTTAACTCCATTCTCTTGCAGAATCAAGCATTTGCAACCTCTTTGTTTGTTTTTCTTTCTAGCTCCAGTCGCCACATTTAATCGTACTGTTCTTGGATCAGCTCTCACTCAGGACTTTCCTGGTGCTGTCTGCCTGGTGTTGTAAGGGACAAATATTTTTACCCTCTTTCAAAGTTGATCACTAGATCCACAATCATTGCTTGGTTCTCTGACTCGAAGCCTGTGATCACCGGATCATATTTCTATCATCGATTCCAACTCTCTATGTCTGGAGCTCTGGAGCTTTTCCACAGCCTCTTCTCGAGTTCTGCAGTTTTGGCATTTTTTTCAGGTCGGCCGTCTTCAAAATATTGCTTCAAAATCTTCTTCTGGGTGTAGCATGGTAAGAACCACCGTTGTTCTCAATCTCACCGCTGATCACTATATTGCATGTATGTTTGCTATGCTGCCCCCTTAGTTTGTCTAACTTAGAGAGATTCTTTAGTCAGGAGTAATTAGAACATTAATCTTTATTACATTATAACTATGTACAGCTTCACACAAGTCTGTGTGACTCCTCTGAAGCCACACTGCATCTCTCTCCAAGTCTCTCTCACATGTGATCTCTTACATCATCATTGGAGGAGGTATTCTTTACAATTTCTCAACATTAACCCTTTCAGACCCTGATACTTTTGCTTTCCTAATTTCTTGCTGTACCTGCATGCTAACTTATTGTGTTCCTTTGTAGGAGTGTCTCTCTGGACATCAACATATACAAGTTATACGCCTTTAAAAAAAACTTCTGCATTTCTAGTGCATGGTGGCTCATTTAAATATTCAGGGCAGTCCGCACCACCCCCCCCCCCCCCATCACATGGTGGGGAAGGGTTCTGCAATGCAATGAATGGCATCAGCTGCCTCTGTGTAGGCGCTGGCACCGTTTTTAAAGGGCTGCCAGCCCTGCAAAGTTGAACCCCGTACTTCCCTTCTACACTGTGACCCGTAACCCCCATACAAAAAAAAAAGTCCACCCCATTTCCTGCCCCCCCCACCCACCCCAAAACACTTATATTGATGATTTGACCTTTCCCTCCCAAAACTGCACAAAGTGTAGAGGTCACCCCTTGCAACCCCCACACCCCACCCCACACTAGAAATGCAGAGTTGACCCTGTTTCTTCCCCACCCCCAACACTTCACAAAAATTCTGAAGCTCCCCTGTTCCCCAACTCGGTCGCACCAACTTTCCCTGGATGGGAAAATGAAGAAACATGAGTGCCACCTGTCGCACGGAAGATCCCGGACAATCCCAGACAGCCAGTAAGATTATGGTGAATGGTACTTAAATTTATTAATTTCCTTTATTTAGATATTTCAAGTTGGGTCCCATCGCCGAGCGGTGGGGTGGCTGCCATGGAGCCTCGCCGTTGCTACTGGGAAGATCGGGTTCGGCAATCTGGGGATCGGGCTCCGTGGCGGGCCGCTGCTGCTGCAATCCTCTGGTCCCCATCCCCCCTTACCCCACCCCTGCCACGAAACCCAACATCAGGAGCTCAACAAAATCCCAACCAACCTGTTTATGTCTCTTTGCAGCCTCTTTGTGTCCACCCCAGAGCTTGCATTCCCATCTAGCTTTGTATCTTCAGCAAATTTAGAGACATGACTTTCTGTTTCTTTATCTAAGTCATTAATACAGATTGTAAATAGCTGAGGCCCTAGAACTGACCCTTGCGGCAATCCATTAGTCATGGCCTGCCAACTTGAAAATGCCCCATTTATCTGTACTCCCTGCTTCCTGTCCATTAGCCAATCATCTATCCATGTTAATATGTCACCCCAACTCCATGAGCCCATATCTTGTGTATTAACCTTTCTGGTTCCCCTTTATCTACCCTACCAGTTACATCCTCAAAAAATTATAATAAATTTGTCAAACAGGATTTCCCTTTTGTAAAACTATGTTGACTTGTTCTAATCATTCGATGTAATTCTAAGTGCATTGTTCAGAGTTCCTTAATAATAGATTCCAGCACTTTCCCAATGACTGATATCAGGCTAACTGGCCAGTAGTTCCCTGTTTTCTCTCTCCCCCTCCTTTCTTGAATAGCACTGTTACATTTGTTAACTTCTAATCTGCTGGGACTGTTCCAGAATCTAAGGAATTTTGGAAATCATAGCCAGTGCATCCACTACCTCTGCAGCTATCTCTTTTAGAACCCTAGGATATATGTCATTAGGTCCTGGGAATTTGTCACATTTAAGACCCTTGAGTTTCTCAATTACTTTTTCTCTTCTGATATTAATTACCTTAATTTCCTTGCTCTTATTAGCCCCTAGGTTACTGCCTATTTCTGGTATGTGACTTGTGTCTTCGACTGTGAAAGCAGACACAAAATACTTGTTCAATGACTCAGCCATTTCCTCAAGGGACTAATGTTTACTTTAGCTACTCTCTTCCTTTTTATATACTTGTAAAAGCTTTTATAATCTGTTTTATATTCCAGACTGACTGGTTTACACTCATGTTCAATTTTTCCCCTTTTAAAAACTTTTTGGTGACCCTTTGCTGGTTTCCAAAACACTCCCAAATCCTCAGACTTATTACTATTCTTTGCAACATCATAAGTCTTTATTATTAACATTATTTTCAATTGAATGTATTTTTGTTAAATATTTTGAATTGTTTTTTTCTATGGTTCCCACTGCCTTTTTACCATCATACCTTATAGTCTATTTACCCAATCAACCTTCGCCAGCTCTCCCCTTATACATATCTAATTGTCTTTGTTTAAGTCTAAGATTTGTGATTTCACTTTGTCGTTTTCAAACTTAATGTGGAAGTCAAATGTATTATGATCATTATTTGCCAGTGGATCTTTTACTATGATATTGTTAATTAACCCTGCTTCATTACACAATAATAGATCTAAAATAATGTTCTCCCTAGTTGGTTCCACAACATAATAAAAATAGAGTGCTGGAAATACTCAGCAGGTCTGGCAGCATCTGTGAAGTTAGAAACAGACTTAATGTTTCAGGTTTGTGACCTTTCATCAGAACATTTGCTCCAGAAAACTGTCAGAAAAGCATTCCACAAACTTATCTTTCAGCCCACCTTTGTCAATTTAATTAATCCAGTCTATATGAAAATTAAATTCGCCCCCCGCCCCCAATGTTACATTGCCTTTATTACAGCTCAAATAATTTCTTGTTTAGTGCTCCTTCCAATAGTATAAGTATTGTTAGGGGGCCTATAAACTACACCCAAGAGCGTTTTCTGACACTTGCTGTTCCTAATCTCCACCCATACTGATTCTACATCCTGATTTTCTGAGCCAAGATCCTTTCTCACTACTGTCCTTATTTCATCCTTTATTATCAGGGTTACCTCTCCTTTTTTATTCTGCCTGTCTTATCAAAATATTGTATACTCTGAAATATTTATTTCCCAACCTTGGTCACCTTATCAGTAAAAGTGATCAGGATATCAGATTGTCACAAAAACCCAACAGGTTCACTTTAAGGAAGGAAACCTGCCCTCCTTATCCAGTCGGGCCTGTTTGTGATTCCAGTCCCGCACCAATATGGTTGATTCTTAAATGCCCGCTGCAGTGATCTAGCAAGCCAGTTGGTTGTATTAAACTACAGAAGAAAACCCACTACCACCTTTACAAGACAACTAGGGGTGGGAAATAAATACAATAACAGCCACATCCTAAGAATGAATTAAAAATATCATAGCATTGCAATTGAAAAATTGCAAACTGAAAGTGACCCCCCCCCCGACCCCCCATTTATTCCACAGTTTTTGTACTTGTTCTTCCTTGAATAAAACACATGGTTTGTTGATTAGTTCATTCATGGGATCTGGGTATCACTGGCAAGACCAGCATTTATTGTCCATACTTAATTGCCCTTGAGAAGGTGATGGAGAGCCGCTTTCTTGAATATAATTGAACAGCTTGATGGGCCATTTCAGAGGGCAGTTAAAAGTTGATTGTGGGCCAAACCAGGCGAGGACAGCAGATTTCCTTCCCTAAAGGACATTAGTGAGCAAGATGGGTTTCTACAACAATCTGCTAGCTTTATGTTCACTATTACTAATGCTAGCTTTATAGTCCAGATTTTATTTAATTAATTGAATTTTAATTCTCCAGTTGCCACAGTGGAGATTTCAACTCATGCCTCTGGATCATTAACCCAGGTCTCTGGATTTCTAGTCCAATAGCATAACCACTCTGTTAAAGCACCCCGAGGCTATACAAGGTAATTTTTCTTCCGAAGTTTTTTTTAATAATAAGGACCAAGGTTATTTTTTATGAACTTTAATTGAGAAGAAAGTGACTTATTTGTATACTTTGGGATCCAGATGTATTATGTGAAAACAAATTTTCCAAGAACCTGGAGGAACCCTGGCAATGAGAATCCTGGACTGTGATAGTTGTGATTTTAGATTTTGATGCAATGGCCTAAAATTTGTGATGAGAGTAATGGTGAGGCTATCAACATCCACTATGACAATGAGAGGAAATCTGACCTGAGATTATTACACCAACAGCCATATCCTGATGTCATTAATTCAAGTGTGTCGCAAGATTCCCTGGTTCTGCAGCATCAAAAACTCAATGGAGCATGAGTTCGGTATCTTCCCTATTTTCAATTATTTTCATATATATTTGATGTTAATTGATAAAGTTGGACTGAGTTATATACATTTTGAAGTCAGTACTTCCATAAGGTCCTACTATGGATTCTCATTCCATCAGAAAATGTTTACTTTGCAAGAATTATACTGAATGTTTTAACACATTGGAGAGATCTGAGAGACATGAGCACATTATCTGATCTGATTTGAAAAGAAACCCCACTGAAGTGACTTGGTTGCAAAAGGTCTTCATTAGCACTTCAAAAATAGTTCAGCCCTATTTCTCACCAAGCGAAGTAATGTCAGCCAGTAAGGTGAGTGCCAAACTGGCACTGGAACAATTAATACTGGTTATGCTGAGCAATGTCTATATTTTGCATGAGATATGATCTAACAGTACTGTGGAAATGTAGTTGTGGTGGGGTTTATTTTTGTAGAAATGCTAGTCGAATTTAGAGTCCAACTAAAAGGGCAGAAATATTGTCACTTAATGGATGCACGCCTCAGGTTTGAAGAAATGTAGAAATTTAGAACAGGATGGGTAAAATAATGAAATAAAAACAAGAAATGCTGGAAATACTCAGGCAGCATTTGTGGAGAGAGAGCTGAGTTAACGTTTCAGGTCAGTGATCCTTCATCAGAACTGGCAGAGGCTAGAAATGTAATAGGTTTTAAACAAATAAAGTGGGGGTGGGGCAAGAGATAAAACAGACAAACGAAAATCCCTTCGGGGAGAACAGCAGAACTTGGTTTTGTTTTTATTTCAGATTTCCAGCATCTGCAGTATTTTGCTTTTATTTTAGTGGGTAAAATAATGCTTTGATTTTGTTTTATTAACTTTAAAAGTAAATGGGTAATTATATTCTGTCAGAAGATCTACCCGTATGATATTCTTAATCACTTCTATCCCCTCTCTTTTCTTTATGATGATCATGTTTAGTTCCAATTATTTTCCTTCCTTGTGGATGGTGGATCACAGTGAGAGGGGAGATTTTAATTTGGTTCTTTCTTTCTTTTGGGCCTCCTTATCTCGAGAGACAATGGATACGCGCCTGGAGGTGGTCAGTGGTTTGTGAAGCAAACTTTGGTTATGGATTGGATTTAGCATAAATCAAATAAGTTGCATTTCAACACTGAAATAGGATTACTTTCAGAATCAATAAGAGGAAGTGAGTCTAAAGTGTCACAATAGAAGCATCGCACTTTTTACTTCTCTACATAATTATTATTCTAAAATAGGCTCACCTACCTTGTCTCTGGCTCTTGGGCATAAAAAGCAATTAATATCAGAGGAGGGGAAAACCAGCCTGGATCTTCACGACTGAACCCTATGCCGTACCTACTGCCATCACTATCTAAGCTTCCTGTCAGCTTCGCTCAGTTAGTAGCATTACCACTATCTGAATTGTTGGATGATGTGCACAGTGGAAGATCTAAATGGTGAAATACGGCCTTGGCTTGAACTATTTAAGTGATCTACTTTTCCTGTTTTGGTATGTTACTTGTTTATATCTAGCTGCATCCAGTATATCATTCAAATGTGACAGCAAAGGAAGAAAGGCCTGAGCTGGGTTATAGGCACTGAGGTAGAGTGGCCTCATATCGCACCTTTGTTTTCCTATATAGAATAGATACATACATACAGAATAGAAATAGGTCATTTGGCCCAATTTGTCTACCAGTGTTTATCCTCTGCATGAGTCTCCTCCATTTCTAACTATCTCTTCCCACCCTGCCTCTTTAGTACACTATTCACCTCCCTCATGTGTGCACTGAACCTTCCTCTTGAATGTGTGAATGTTATCTGCATCAACAACTCCGTGTCGCAATGGGTTCTGCATTCTCTGTGTAAAGAGATTCCCCTAAATTCTTTATGAGATCTTTTAATAGCTATCCTATCTTTATGCCTCCTTGGACTCAACTATGAGTGGAAACAGTATCTTCACATCTATGGCACTGCTCAATATATCACAAAAATGAAAACAAATGAAACCAAAATGGCCACTTCTGGTCCCCGCTCCTGCTCCCTGCAACAGGTTGTTTAATGAATTTTATTGACGATTATTTCAGGATACAAACCCGAACTTTAAACCAGTGAACATTTCAAAAAGAGATTTCTAACATTTTGGAAGTTGGAACAGATAAATCCTGGGAGCTTGTATTCAGTATGAACACCGGCAGAGAGCTGCATCTGTGTTGTAATAAGAGCCAAATCAACAACTTGATCCAGCATCACTTCAGTGAACTTTGTGTTTAGACCAGAGCTCCAGGATAGCTACATGTGCAGGATTGTGTGTACATTACAACAGAATCCGTGGCCTCGCCCCTTTTCCCCCCTTGGCCACTCGCTCCCCCGCTCCCTCCCGCTCGCAGACTCCCTCCCCTCCCCTGTCTATCTTGTCACTCTCTCTTCCACGCTTCCCCTGTGTGGGGTAAAAAGTCTGTGATCGCGGGAGGGAGTGAGGACTAGAAGCAGGAGGGAGAGGGGACCAGAAGTGGGAGGGAGCGGGGACCAGTACTGGGGACCAGAAGTAGGAGGGAACCGGGGACCAGAAGTGGGAGGGACCGGGGACCAGTACCGGGGACCAGAAGTGGGAGGGACCGGGGACCAGTACTGGGGACCAGAGGTGGGAGGGACCGGGGACCAGTACCGGAGACCAGAAGCAGGATGGAGCGGGGACCAGTACCGGGGACCAGAAACGGGAGGGAGCAGGGACCAGAAGCGGGAGGGATCGGAGACCAGAGGTGGGAGGGACCGTGAACCAGAAGTAAGAGAAGCGGGGACCAGAAGTGGGAGGGACCGGGAACCAGAAGCGGGAGGGAGCGGGGACCCGAAGCAGAAGTGAGCAGTGACCAGTACTGGTGACCAGAAGTGGGAGGGACCGGGGACCAGTACCAGGGACCAGAAGCGGGAGGGAGCAAGGACCAGTACTGGGGACCAGAAGTGGGAGGGAGCAGGGACCTGTACTGGGGACCAGAAGTGGGAGGGACCGGGGATCAGTACCAGGGACCAGAAGCGGGAGGGAGCAGGGACCAGTACTGGGGACCAGAAGTGGGAGGGACCGGGGATCAGTACCGGGGACCAGAAGCGGGAGGGAGCAGAGACCAGTACCAGGGACCAGAAGCAGAAGGGAGCAGGGACCAGTACTGGGGACCAGAAATGGGAGGGACTGGGGACCAGTACTGGGGACCAGAAGCGGGAGGGAGCGGGGACCAGTACCGGGGACCAGAAACGGGAGGGACCGGGGACCAGAAACGGGAGGGACCGGGGACCAGAAGTGGGAGGGACCGGGAATCAGAAGTGGGAGGGACCGGGAACCAGAAGCGGAAGGGAGCAGGGACCAGTACTGGGGACCAAAAGCAGAAGGGAGCAGGGACCAGCTGGGGACCAGAAGTGGGAGGGACCGGGGACCAGAAGCGGAAGGGAGCAGGGACCAGAAGCGGGAGGGACCGGGGACCAGAAGCGGGAGGGAGCAGGGACCAGTACCGGGGACCAGAAACGGGAGGGACCGGGACGTACCAGGGACCAGAAGTGGGAGGGACCGGGGACCAGAAGCGGGAGGGAGCAGTGACCATTACTGGGGAACAGAAGCAGGAGAGACTGGGAACCAGAAGGGGGAGGGAACGGGGACCAGTAGTGGGAGGGAGCGGGGACCAATACCGGGGACCAGAAGCGGGAGGGACCAGGGACCAGAAGCGGGAGGGACCGGGAAACAGAAGCGGGAGGGACCGGGAACCAGAAGCGGGAGGGAGCGGAGACCAGAAGCGGGAAGGAGTGGGGACCAGTACTGGGGACCAGAAGTGGGAGGGACTAGGGACCAGAAGCGGGAGGGACCGGGGACCAGAAGCGGGAGGGACTGGGAACCAGAGACGGGAGGACCCGGGGACCAGAGGCGGGAGGGACCGGGAACCAGAAGCGGGTGGGAGTGGGGACCAGAAACGGGAGGGACCAGGGACCATGAGCGGGAGGGACCGGGAACCAGAAGCGGGATGGAGCGGGGACCAGAAGCGGGACGGAGCGGAGACCAGAAGCGGGAGGGACCAGGGACCAGAAGCGGGAGGGACTGGGAACCAGACGCGGGAGGGAGCAGGGACCAGAAGCGGGAGGGACCGGGGACCAGAAGCGGGGACCAGAAACGGGAGGGACGGGGACCAGTACTGGGGCCCAGAAACGGGAGGGACTGGGGACCAGAAGCAGGAGTGAGCAGGGACCAGTACTGGGGCCCAGAAACGGGAGGGACTGGGGACCAGAAGCGGGAGGGAGCAGGGACCAGTACTGGGGACCAGAAACAGGAAGGAGCAGGGACCAGTACTGGGAACCAGAAGCGGGAGGGACTGGGGACCAGAAGCGGGAGGGAGCGGGGACCTGAAGCGGGAGGGTCCGGGGACCTGAAGCGGGAGGGACCGGGAACCAGAAGCGGGAGGGAGCGGAGACCAGAAGCGGGAAGGAGTGGGGACCAGTACTGGGGACCAGAAATGGGAGGGACCGAGGACCAAAAGCGGGAGGGAGCAGGGACCAGTACTGGGGACCAGAAACGGGAGGGACGGGGGACCAGAAGCGGGAGGGAGCAGGGACCAGTACTGGGGACCAGAAACGGGAGGGAACAGGGACCAGTACTGGGGACCAGAAACGGGAGGGACCGAGGACCAGAAGCAGGAGGGACAGGGACCAGAAACGGGAGGGATGGGGGACCAGAAGTGGGAGGGACTGGGGACCAGTCCGGGGACTAGAAATGGGAGGGAGTCAAGTGAGGCGAAGTGGCAAGGCCGGGAATGACGAGCGACGAATGACTAAGTAGTCATGCGCTAATTAGTCGTGTTTGTGTGGCAAGCCAGGTGCTGACATAGGCTGCGCACGCGCAGCACCATACTGGCAGCAAGCGTCTGTTCTGTGCTTTTGCAAAATTGGGAGCACTCTGATGACGTCAGCGGAGGGGGGTGGGCGGGTGGAGGGCTATGTTGTCAGGTGTCACTTTGCATATATTAATACACAGAGTCCTGTTCTTTGCAGGCAGAATGAACATGTACACACATTGAGCCTGTTTCAGCTAAATACGATGTTTGACAGCAATCTGGTTCATTCTGCAGGGCAATACCTTGACCAATTAGAGTCAAGCTGCCTGGTTTAAATTTCTAACAAAGTTTGGCAATTAACTGTCAGTCACCATAAACTGGTGCATTCTCCATGACAATGCCTCTACCAATCACAGTCCATTTGCCAACCAATCAGCACTCTCTTCTCATACAGTATAAATTTATCACTTTCCCTTGCATTGGCTTTCTTGCGAATTGTCCTGATGAGTGCAAGACGAAAAGCTTCGACACAATGTCTCTGTTTTCAGCAATACTCAAGTTCTGTACTTCCAAATGACTATTTAAATTTATATAGCGCATTTAACATAATAAAATGTCCCAAGGCATTTCAGAGGAGCATTATAAAACAAAATATGATACTGAGCCATATAAGGTGATATTAGGTCAGATGACCAAATCTTAGTGAAAGAGGTGGTTTTTAAGGAGTGTCTTAAAGGAGGAAAGTGAGGTAGAGAGGTGGAGAGGTTTAGGGAGGGAATTCCACATCTTCGGGCCTAGGCAACTGAAGGTGCTGCTACCAATGGTGGAGCAATTAAAATTGGGGATGCTCAAGAGGCCAGAATTAGATGAATGAAAATATCTCATAGGGTTGTAGGGCTGGAGGAGATTACAAAGTTAGGGAGGGGCAAGGCCATGGAGGGATTTGAAAACAAGAATGAGAATTTTAAAATCAAGATGCTGCTTGACTGGGAGCCAATGTAGGTCAGTGAGCACAGACCTCTGCCAGGTTTCTCTTTTCCAAGGAAAAGAACCCCAGCCTGCTCATTCTTTCCGAACAGCTTTATCCTCTTAATTCGGTAACATCCTTGTAAATCTTCTTTGCACTTTCTCCATTGTTTTAATATCCTTTTTGCAGTATGGATACCTCCAACTGAGCTCTAAGGTTATGTAAATTTCACATTACCTCCCTGCTTTTATATTCTATCCCTCAGTAAGTTAACTTAAGTACTTTCCTTGCACTCTATATGGCCTTGCCAACTTGTGTTGCTTGTTTTCATGATTTAGGTATCTGTATTCCCAAAACACTTTGTTCCTTTACCCCATTTAGTTCCTTACTTTTCAAGGGATAGGTTGCTTCCCTATTTCTCCTACCAAAATGAACCACCTCACACTTCACTTTATTGAAATTCATTTGACATTTATCCACACACTCTGCAAGCCTGTTCACCTCTTCCCATACTTTGATATAGTCCTTCACATTATTAGCTCTCCCCCGAGTATGGTATCATCTGCAAATTTCAACATCATATCTCCAATTTCTGAACTCAAACCATTTATGAATACAGTGAGCATTCTGGTCCCTGACTCCACAGGCCCTAACCTTAAATTCAGTTATTATCTTCCAAGAGTTCAATAAAGTTAGTTAAACATGACCTTCCTTTAAGAAATCCATGCTGGATACTTTTTGTTTTATTTTCTGTCAATATGTTTTATTATCCAATTTACAAAAGAAAAGAAAGTCTTGCATTTATATCAGATCTTTCACAACCACAGGTCATCCCAAAGCACTTTACAGCTAATGAAGTACTATTGAAGTTTAGTCACTGTTGCAATGAAGGAAATGCGGCAGTCAATTTCACAAAGCAACCTCCCACAAACAGCAAAGTGATAGTGACAAGATAATCTGCTTCAGTGATGCTGATTGAGGGATTAAATATTGGCCAGAACACCAAGAAGAACTCTGCTGCACTTCTTCAAAATCATGCCATGCGATCTTTTACATCCAACTAACAGGGCCTCAGTTTAATGTTTCATCTGAAAGATGTCACCTCCAGCAGTGCAGCACACCCACAGTACTACACTGGAGAGTCAGCTTTGATTTTTATAGACAAGTCCTGGAGTGGGATTTAAAACCATAACGTTGTGCTTCAGAGGCAAGAGTTCTCGCAACAGATTCATGGCTAACACAGCTTTTAAAGCAGATTCCGAGTATCTGTCCTACCATTGGTGTCAAGCTAGCTCATCCATAATTTCCTGTATGAGTTCTATCTCCCTTTCTGGACAGAGCAAATTTGTGTTTTTCAATAAAATTCCTACTACTTCTAAGTTGCTTTGAGTATCCACAGGTCCGAGTCATCTGGACTGAGGTTCTTGTCTTTTGTAAGTTTGACTGGATTACTTAGCAGATTCTTTATTTCTATCTTAACTGTTGTAATATCCCTCTTGACTTATTCTACCCTCTTTCTTTCCTCTATGTTAGCCCCTTCATTAAAAACTGAAGGAAAGTATCTATTCAATATCCCTGCAATTTCAGTATCATATCCTCTGAGTTTACTTTGCTTATCCTTTATTTGTCCCTATCCCTATCTTAATTCTCCTTTTATTACTTATATATCCATATAAAACATAACTTTTTTATATTATTTAATGTTTTCACTTAATATACAACTTTGCTTTCCATATTGTCCTTTTACAAAAACTTATATTTATATAGGGCCTTTAACGTAATGAAACATCCCAAGGTGCTTCATAGGAGCAGAATAAATAAAATATGACATTGAGCCACATAAGGAGACATTCGGTCAGGTGGCTAAAAGCTTGGTCAAAGAAGCTGGTTCTAAGGAGCGTCTTAAAGGAGGAAAGCAAGGTGGAGAGGCATTGAGGTATAGGGAAGGTATTCCAGAGCCTAGGGCATAAGCATCTGAAGGCTTGGCCACAAATGGTGAAACAATTAAAATCAGGGATGCTCAAGAGGCCAGAATTAGAGAAGTGTAGATATCGCTGAGGGTTGTGGGGCTGAAGGAGATTATAGAGATAGGGAAGGGTGAGGCCATGGATGGATTTGAAAACAAGGATGAAAATTTTAAAATCAAGACGTTGCTTGACTGGGAGCCAATGTCAGTGGGTACAGGGGTGAGAGGTGAATGGGATTTTGTGTAAGTTAAGACATGGGCAGGAGAGTTTGGATGACCCCAGGGTTATGGAGGGTACACTGTGGGCGACCAGTATGATTGTGTTGGAATAGTAAGCCTAGAGGTAATGAATGAGGGTTTCAGCAGCAGATAAGCTGAGGCAGGGGCGAAGTCGGGCAATGTTACAGAGGTGGAAATAAGCGATCTTAATGATGGCATGGATATGAGGTCGGAAGCTCATCCCTGGATCAAATGTGACACCAAGGTTGCGAACAGACTGTTGTTGTTGGTGTTGTTATTGTCCTGTTAATCTGCTTCCTAAGCTTATAATATTCCTCTATGTCACTAAAAACAGAAAGTGCTGGAAATGCTCAGAAGGCCAGGCAGAATCGGTGGGGAGAGAGACAGAGTTTATGGGCTGCATTTTTGCCAATGGCGGGGCTCCCGGATCCGGGCCGAAAAGGTGGAGAGAACTCCACCTCAACCATTTGGAGACCCCCGCCGACACAGTTGTACGGCACCAATCCAATTAACAGCCTGACACTGGGATCCCCGACCCTTTAAAGATGAGGATCCCAGCTCTAAGAGCTGCCGGCCAATCAGAAAGCCAACAGCTCAGAAATATCAGCACTGCCACTGGGAACAGTGGCCTCTGCCAGTACTGCAGAAAGCTTGGGCCCAGGCCCAGCACTGGAGACCTGGACCTCAGGTAAGTGAGGCAGGTCCACCAGAGCCTGAGGAGAGGGGGATGGTGGGCATTGAGTACAGGGGAAGCAGGGTCCAGGGAGGTGGTTTGATTGCTGGCATGGGCTCTCCGTGGGCCACAGATTGCCCACAGAGGAGGGAACCCCCCCCCCCTCATGCCAGTCTCATTTTACTGGGGAACCTCCCCACATGGAGGAACACCCCTCCCTTGCCCCCCGTCCTCCGCTGCTGGCTTAATGCCAGTGGCAGGGTGAAGGGGCCCTTAAGTGGCTGATAATAGGCCTCTTAAGAGCCTCAAGTGGCCTTTGGGCGGGAAGGCCTTCTTCGGCCTATACCACCCGCGCCAAAATTGTGGTGTGACGGAAAGGCCCTCCACCCACTGCCTCCCGTTGAAATTCGATGGGCACTACCCGCCCCCAACCCCCCACCTCCAAATCCATCTCGGGAGACCTATAAAATTCAGCCCAACATTTCAGATCGATGAAATCTCAATCAAATTAGTTAAACACAATTTGCCTTTAACAAGTCCATGTTAACTTTCCTTAATGAATCCACATTTCTCCAAGTAACTGTTAGTTTTGTCCTGGATTATCGTTTCTCAAAGCTTTCCCACCACCGAGGTTAAAATGACTGGCCTATAGCTGCTGGGCTTACACTTACACCCTTTTTTGAACAAGTTGGTTCTTAATTTTTATATTTCTCCTGAACTCTATTTCCCTCTGTAAATATCCTGTAAAGGAACATTATTATGTCATGCTTCAACAACAAAAATGAAAGCAGAGTGCAGTACTGAAAATCAAAAACCAAATTACTAGATAGGATCTTTTGCATACAGTTATAAAATCCAATAGTATAAATTTGGAATTGACAGTTCAAAATCAGTAAAGGCTCAAAAATGAAATTTAATATTTCTTCAATGGATCAGACTTGTTATGCTCCATATATCTTTTTGATCACAGTAGGAAATGCCTTGTGGCTCACCAGTTTAAAAAGTGGAAACTTCACGAATTAATCCAATATGAAATGTTTCAGATTATTCATGGATAGTGAATTGAACGGATATAAATAATTACCTTACAAAATTACATTTGTCTGTCAGTCTGATTATTTCCCATTGGATGTGGAATTACAAAAATAATTTAAGAATCTAAATCTGTCCTCTATAAATCAAGATATGAAGATACATCAAGAGACCTCTTTTTACCTTCAAGAGTATAAAAATGCAATCAATAAATTGGCTAGGGGGGGAAGCTCCAGGATTAGATGGAATCTCAATAGATTTTTAGAGAAGACTGACATGTCTTTTAACTTCTTTGCTTTTCAGCTCATTAATAAATCTTGACACAATGAGGATAGTTTTGATTTCAGCTTTTGCTTAAGATAAAATATGCATTGTTTTATTTTAACTGCCAAAATCAACTCTTACATAAATGCAAACCATATATTTCAGTCACTGACCGAAAGAAAGTGTCATATAGTTCTACCTTTCTTATCAATTTCAAGTAACATATTCATCCATAATGTACCCAATCCTTTCATAGAATCATAGGCCATTCGGTCCATCGTGCCTGTTCCAGCAGTTTGAAAGAGCTAACTGTGACAGTAGTTACAGATGTGGTTGTAGTATGTATTCGTGCCTTTTTAAAATTTGTCTTTGGAATGTGGACAATACTGGCAAGGACTCAGTTATTGTCTATCTCTAGCTGCCCTGAGAAGGTAGTAGTGGGCCTTCTTCTTCGACAG
Source organism: Heterodontus francisci (assembly GCF_036365525.1). Lineage (NCBI taxonomy): Eukaryota > Metazoa > Chordata > Chondrichthyes > Heterodontiformes > Heterodontidae > Heterodontus > Heterodontus francisci. The sequence continues at coordinate 32,274,700 of NC_090374.1, read as the reverse complement.
TTTCATGGTGATAGTACTCCCACAAATGGTGTTAGATAGAGAATGCCAGGATATTATACAGCAGTATAGCTATGCATAGTATATTCTTCAAGGTTGTTTGCCTGATTTGAATGGGAAAAGCAGTGAGAAAACACTTGATTGCATGCATACTTGAGGATGGTTAGTACAGAAAGCAATCCAGCAGTTTCACCTTCTTCAGGTTATCTTGTACAATGGGGCCAGGACATTTGGGTGTTGATAGCATCAATCTCCTGTTCATTACATCATAGATCTAAGATTTGGATGGAAAGCAGGAGAAACTTTTTCACATAGCTGTGCAGAGCTAACGATTGAAGAAGACAACATGGTAACTTTTAAGAATAAGTTAAATAGGTGTTTGAAGGAAAGGTGAATAAAGGGCTGTGAGAACAGACTAGGCGCATGGGACCAGGACTATTACTTGTGTAGAGAATAAAACACCAATATTGAGTGGTTGGGCTGAATTTCGATGTCTTTCTATGCAACTCAATAAAAATTTCTTACCTTCAATATTAAATCATAGCATTAGCTGTGGAGCTGGCGCAAAAATAACTCGGCAACCTACGTTGCATACTGGAGCTTGCATTGAATTGTCAAAATACGTGCATCCTAACATAGAGATGAATTGTTCAATAGTGAATCGAAACACTCGCATTGTACCATTTGGCACTATTTTTTCCGTTAACTAGAATTCCCAGCCTTCAGAATGAACTGGGATACAGTTAAACACAGGCCTGGAGTTCCCACTCGATTGCGCTTTTTTGGCGCATTTCACCCAAAATCAGTGGAATTAGCACAAAAGATCGGGAAATTTTAACTACAAATTACATTCAGTGCAAATCGAGTTTCTGCAATCATTTCTATTAGTTTTAAAAACATCGAGCTGGAACCCCAAAATAGGCCACACTCCAGGGTAAATTAATCATCATTGGGAGTTTCTGTGAATAGTGCTCATTTACAGGCCTTTGAGGAGGCATAAGGGCATAAATAGAATCATAGAGTCATAGTAATAGAGTCATAGAGATATACAGCACAGAAACAGGCCCTTCGGCCCATCGTGTCTGATGATTTTACAAAAATTTACTAAGGAACTGACCCCAATCCAACGAGAAAAATACTTCTGTATTCTTTAAAATGTCTTTTCAGTAATTTAAAATTGGATTTCTCACAGGTGGTGGATTGACACTGATTTAAAATACTTTTTTTGTGATTAAACACAATTTCAGCTGTATTGATGAAGCTTTACCAAGTTACCATCCTGAAATATATCGAGGACAATGTTAGTTTTTATTACATTTTAAAATGGTGGATTTTATGTTTGGTCATATGCAAATGAGATAGCATGGAAACTCAGGGGAAAGAGAAACTCTTTTTAAAACGGATGCAATTTTGCGTACAATTTGTACTAAAAATTGCTGATTGCACCTAAAGCAGAAACCCTACCCCACTTTCTTTATCTCAACATTGACGACAATCCGTTTTGTTATTATTTCTAACGCCCAACAAAAATATTGATACATCTATATTGTAAATGATGTAAGAAATAGGGTAAAAAATTATTTTTATATTGATAAAAACGTACATAGACAAAGTCAGAAATAAGTTTACTGCCCCTTTCATAATGTTGAGGGCTGGAGCTATATAAATTAATCTTCTAAGATTACATTAACTATCAATGCTGTCAACTTATGTCCCATAAAACTTTAAAGGTGATAAATGTTCATTGGGCAATCATTTTATGTGGATGAGAGAGAGATAAAATTAGCCCAGAACAATTAAGACTGAGACCATGCAGAACATACATCTGCTCTTTAACTTCAACCCTTCTGTTCAATTCCAAAGGCAGTTACTGTTTTGCCAATTAATACAATTAAAAGCATCTTCACGAATTATCTCACAGACACAACTATATCCAATCCTTTTTATTCTTAAAACTCAAAGTAGAGAACTCAGAAATTTGTGTAAGTGTACATTTCCCCGCACTCCCCCCTGCCACCCGTTGCCCTTTGCCCTTTGCCAAACCATCGATGATTGTGCCTTCATTTGTCTAGGCCCCGTGCTACCCTCTACATTGTCACTTTCCTTGTCTCCTGCTTAAAACCCACCAAGCTTTTGGTCACTCTTCTTAATATCTCCTTCTTTGGCTTAGCATCCCATCATTTTCAATACACCACTATGGAGCACTTTGAGATGTTTGGCTATGTTCAGGATGCTACATACATATAAGCTTTGTCACTGTTGACATTACAAATCATGACATCTCCGCTATTTCATTTTTATTGGATGCAGAAAAATACAGTGTTCACCGAACTGAAGAGCTAAAAGCAGGTGACTATATTTCCATGATTTGCCACTGTTGTTGGTAAATTAGCTTAGTTTGGTTCGTTATGATTTATTACTGTGTCCGTTGTGGCTCAGCTAGTGAAACTCTCACCTCTGAGTCAGAAGGTTGTGGATTCAAGTTCCACTTCAGGAACTAATGAGGCTGACTTCAAAGCTTGAGAAATAGCACCTCATTGTTTGATTAGGTGCTTTACAGCCTTCTGGATTCAACACCGAATTTAACCATTTCAGATCACAAACCACTGTCCTGTCGATGAGTCTCTGCAGACACTCTTCCGTGTGGGATGTTAATGCAGCATCGTCAGCAAAGAGGAGTTCCCTGATGAGGACTTTCCGTACTTTGGTCTTTTCTCTAAGACGGGCAAGGTTGAACAACCTGCCATCTGATCTTGTGTGGAGGAAAATTCCTTCTTCCGAAGACTTGAATGCATGTGAGAGCAGCAGTGAGAAGAAGATCCCAAACAGTGTAGGTGCGAGAACACAGCCCTGTTTCACGCCACTCAGGATAGGAAAGGGGTCTGATGAGGCACTGCTATGCTGAATTGTGCCTTTCAGATTGTCATGGAATTAAGTGATGATACTTAGTAGCTTTGGTGGATATCCGATCTTTGCAAGTAGTCTGAAGAGACCACGTCTGCTGACGAGGTCAAAGGCTTTGGTGAGATCTATGAAAGCAATGTAGAGGGGCAATTCTCCTGTAGCTGGCGATGGGAGAACAGCATGTCAATGGTGAATCTCTCTGCTTGAAAGCCACACTGTGCCTCAAAGTAGACACACTCAGCCAGCTTCTGGACCCTGTTTAAAGCGACTCGAGTGAAGACTTTCCCCACTATGCTGAGCAGGGAGATTCCACGGTAGTTGTTGCAGTCACCACGGTCACCCTTGTTCTTATAGAGGGTGATGATATTGGCATCGCGCATGTCCTGTGGTAGTTTAGTTTAGTTTAGAGATACAGCACTGAAAAAGGCCCTTCGGCCCACCGAGTCTGTGCCGACCATCAACCACCCATTTATACTAATCCTACACTAATCCCATATTCCTACCACATCCCCACCTGTCCCTATATTTCCCTACCACCTACCTATACCAAGGGCAATTTATAATGGCCAATTTACCTACCAATCTGCAAGTCTTTTGGCGTGTGGGAGGAAATGAGAGGAGAGAGCCAACTGTGTAACAGTCCCAAAGAACAAAAAATAAAGAACAAAGAACAGTACAGCACAGGAACAGGCCATCCGGCCCTCTAAGCCTGTGCCGATCTTGATGCCTGCCTAAACTAAAACCTTCTGTACTTCCGGGGACCGTATCCCTCTATTCCCATCCTATTCATGTATTTGTCAAGATGCCTCTTAAACGTCATTATCGTACCTGCTTCCACCATCAACCCTGGCAGCAAGTTCCAGGCACTCACCACCCTCTGTGCAAAGAACTTGCCTCGCACGTCCCTTCTAAACTTTGCCCCTCTCACCTTAAACCTATGTCCCCCAGTAACTGACTCTTCCACCCTGGGAAAAAGCTTCTGACTATCCACTCTGTCCATGCTGCTCAAACTTTGTAAACCTCTATCATGTCACCCCTCCACCTCCGTCGTTCCAGTGAAAATAATCCGAGTTTATCCAACCTCTCCTCATAGCTAATGCCCTCCAGACCAGGCAACATCCTGGTAAAGCACTTCTGTACCCTCTCCAAAGCCTCCACATCCTTTTGATAGTGTGGCAACCAGAATTGTACGCAATATTCTAAGTGTGGCCTAACTAAAGTTCTGTACAGCTGCAGCATGGCTTGTCAATTTTTATACTCTATGCCCCGACCGATGAAGGCAAGCATGCTGTATGCCTTCTTGACTACCCTATCCACCTGCGTTGCCACTTTCAGTGACCTGTACGCCCAGATCTCACTGCCTGTCAATACTCCAAAGGGTTCTGCCATTTACTGTATACTTCCCACCTGCATTAGAACTTCCAAAATGCATTACCTCACATTTGTCCGAATTAAACTCCATCTGCCATTTATCTGCCCAAGTCTCCAACCGATCTATATCCTGCTGTATCCTCTGACAATCCTCATCATTATCCACAACTCCACCAACCTTTGTGTCATCCGCAAACTTATTAATCAGACCAGCTCCATTTTCCTCCAAATCATTTATATTTACTACAAACAGCAAAGGTCCCAGCACTGATCCCTGCGGAACACCATTAGTCACATCCCTCCATTCAGAAAAGCACCCTTCCACTGTTACCCTCTGTCTTCTATGACTGAGTCAGTTCTGTATCCATCGTGCCAGCTCACTTCTGATCCCGTGTGACTTCACCTTTTGTACCAGTCTGCCATGCGGGACCTTGTCAAAGGCTTTACTGAAGTCCATATAGATAACATCCACTGCACTTCCTTCATCAATCATCTTTGTCACTTCCTCAAAAAACTCAATCAAATTGGTGAGACACGACCTCCCCTTCACAAAACCATGCTGCCTCGCGCTATTAAGTTTGTTTGTTTCCAAATGGGAGTAAATCCTGTCCCGAAGAATCCTCTCTAATAGTTTCCCTACCACTGACGTAAGGCTCACCGGCCTATAATTTCCTGGATTATCCTTGCTACCCTTCTTAAACAAAGGAACAACATTGGCTATTCTCCAGTCCTCTGGGACCTCACCTGTAGCCAATGAGGATGCAAAGATTTCTGTCAAGGCCCCAGCAATTTCTTCCCTTGCCTCCCGACAACCAATTTTATCTGCAGTGCCTGTGGAAGAGTCTTTCACTCTGGAATTGGCCTTTATAGCCACTCCAGGCGATGCTCTACAAACCACTGACCACCTCCAGGCGCTTACTCATTGTCTCTCGAGACAAGGAGGCCAAAGAGAATAGAAGAAGAGATTGCATTTCTAACCTTTTACAGTTCTGATGAAAGGTAATTGACCTAAAATGTTAACTCTGCTTCTCTCTCCACAGATGCTGCCAGACCTGCTGAGTATTTTCACATTTTCTATTTCTTTTTTTTGATATAGATATATAATTGACATTGATCTTGGAATACAGAGTGGAATCTCTAAATTTGCTGATGATACCAAACTTGGAGTATTGGCAAACAATGAGGATGATACGAACCACCTGCAACAGGACGTAGATAAGCTAGCAGAATGGGCAGACAAGTGGCAGATACAATTTAGCACAGACAAGTGTGAGGTGATGTATTTTGGCAGAAGGGATGAGGTGAGGCAGTATAGACTTAATGGGCTGAATTTAGCTTCAAAAAAGGCATGGCGCAGGTGCGAAATGTGTGCCGATAAGCCGCCACAATATTTAGTGCGGCAGGTCATTTACATGGAGGGGGTGGAACGCCCTGCCGCTGCTGACATCATCAGGGGGTAGCTTCACGCCTGGCAGTGGCGTCCGGTGCCACCACGCAGGTGCCGGCATCTTTTTAAAGGGCTTCAGGCCCTTCCGTTTAATTTTACTGTTTAAAGTGACAGGTGGGAAAAAAGGAGTCAAAACTTTATCATCAGTTTAAATCCCCTCTCCCACCAACCCCCCGCTTAATTCCCCTCTCTCGCCAACCCCCCCTGCCCCCATGAGTAATCAATATCAAAATAGTTCTTTCCAGCCAAAAAAACTATAAATTCTATTCTGGTCTTTCCCCCCCAAGCTTTCTCCACTTAGGAGGTTAGGATTAGGAAATGTCGTCGGCCTCTCTGGAACCGATGTTTCTCCCTTGGGATAGCAAGCTGTCTGCCTGCCAACAGCATCACTGGCCTGGACATCTGAATTTCTGGATGTCAGCTTTGCCTCAGTTCCTACATCTGGTTTATTCACTGTTCTGTCTTTGTCACCATGATACTTTTTAATGCATGAGGAATTTCTGTCATACAGTACTCCTTCTGGCGACTGCACAGTCACACTGTCTACCTTCTTGGCAATAACAGTGTACGGCTTGGAATAATATGGTGTATTCATCTTACTTGGACTCTCCCGTCTCAGCAACACTTCATCACCTGGCATCACATCAGACTGTCTATCTCTCCTTCTGTGGTCTGTATAAAGCTTTGCAACACCCTTTTTGCCAGCATCATGATCGTGAACCTCCTGATCAACTCTAATGTGCCTCAGCTCTGGTATATTGGTGTGTATTTTGTGTCCAAATAACAGTTCAGCTGGGCTCTTTCCCATCGTCCTGTGTGTAGTTGCTCTATACATGGCCACATATGACAACAACACCTCCTTCCAGTCTTTACCCTCAGCCTGAGCAATCCTCGTCTATTTCTTTAAGAATTGGTTTTGTCTTTCCACCTCCCCATTTGCCTGCGGCCTTTTAAGGGATACTCTGTGATGGTGAATGCCTGTGATTTGCATGTATTCTGCAAAGGTCTGTGAAATGAATTGTGGCCCATTGTCTGAATACAAAGTGACGGTGGACCATGCCTTGCAAATATTTCAGTCAATGCAAACACTGTTTTCTCTGCCATTGTATACTTCATTATCAGATACACATAATAATGGCTATAATAGTCAATCACCACTAGTATGGCCTCTCCTGATGGAAATGGACCTAAGAAATCAACTGCTACATCCTCCCATGGTCCAACCAGTAACAGTGTACTGCGTACTGGTTTTGGTGGATTGGGTCTACTGACAAGTTGACATCCATAACATGTTTTGACAAATTGCTCCACAACTTTCTCCATCTCAGGCCACCATACTTTGGTTCATAAGTTTTGCTTAGTGCCAACCACTCCCAAGTGACCGTCATGAGCTAGCATCACCAGTCTAGGCCTAAGCTTCTGTGGTACTATAGGTCTGTTACCTCTGAAAATACACTTTCCAATTGTGCATCTTGTATAATAATGTATGCTCTGAATGGGCAATTCTCCCAATTTCCAGCTTGGATTCTCTGTCTGATGTTATTCAATTCTGGATCTTTGTCTGACACTCTTTCAAACTCTCTAGTTGTCATTGCTCTGGGTGTAGCATGAACTGTCACAAACCACACGAACGTTTCAGCTTCCTTTTCTGTGTCTTTGTCCTTCAACTGGCTCTATGACGTCTTGGTCAACCAGTTGCTTAATCTTTGCCTCAACTTTCCCTCTCAGACCAAAAGGTGTTCAGCATACAGGCTGAGCTACAAGCTTCACGTTTTTGTCAATTGTTAATCTGACTTGGCAGTTGTGCAACTTCCCAATTCCTTGAAACATTGGTCCGAACTCCTCTCAAAGCTCCACATAGGATTTCACCAAATTCACTTTCAATCCAATGTGTAGCAGCCCAAGGATTGGCCAGCTTCTCTACTCAGAAGAGGCTCACCATCCTCCTCAATCACTACGAATTCTGCCTCCACACTCTGATCTCCAGCTCTTACACTGACAGTGAAACAGTTTGAAGTAGGGTTTTAGACATGTATGGATAACACTTTTTGACACATTTTCGAGATGTGCACTTGAATCTCTTTGTTTTCAGTTCCTCCCACAGTGCTCTGCTGATCACATTACAGTCACTGCCTGAATCTACAATAACGCTCACTTCAACAACCCCAGCAATCACTGGAACTTTCTCATGGTTGTTGTCATTGACAGAAAACATGAATCCACAATTGATTTTCATGTCCTCACTTACTGCATCATCTTCAACTCATCCCACAGTTGTACTACTTCCATCTCTCTTTCCTTTACATGGTTTGCCAGGCTTCCCGCTCTGTTCAGCTTTGCGTCTGCACTTCTTGGCAAAATGGTCTACGCCTCCACATTTTATATATATTTTTCCCTTGGCAGGACAGCAGTGCCCCAAGTTGTCACATCTGAAACACTTGCTTTCAGACTTTTGCTGTTTCGATTTACGCGTACCTGGATTCCGTTGTGTCACTGGATTAACCTCAGAATTAGTTGTGCCGATGATGGAAATGGAACCAAGTTTCATGCTGTGAACTTGTCCATCCACTGCTTCCAATCCAGCTGTTATTTTCAAAGTGTCATCCAGTGTTCAGTCATCTCCTCTTTCCAGCAGCCAAGGCCTCAACGTACTGACTTGCACTGTTGGACCAACTGATCCATTATCTGGATATTCAGATCTGTCACAACATAATTGCATCCATCTGACACGTGTCTCAAATGAGCCATAAATTGGGCTACCATTTCCCCCTCTTTCTGATTCATTTAGCAGAAAACATGCCTTTGGAATGTGGCATTTGGCGTCACCACATGATGGTCCTTCAAAGCTTTCAATGAACATTCATAATCTGCCTTTTCTCCCATGTCAGGCAACTTCTTGAAAGTCTCCCTCACCAAAGCATCCACATTGAACAACAATAAGGCCCGTTGCTGCACTTTCTGCACCTCCGTCACCCCATCCACAAACAAACCGTGACTGTCAGCAAATGCTTCAAACTCCTCCAGGCACGCTTTCCATTTCACACTGACGGAACTGGTATCACCCGTTGGATCAAACAGCTCAATTCCCTGGACTGCAGACATATCAGTTTCAGCAAATGCCATGCTACAATCCTAAATATATCTGAATTTACCTCTGTATTGTTTCTCTTCATGACCTCATTGCCAATGTCGCATCTCAGCCTGAGGAATCACACTTGAAGTCACAAATTTAACTTTAACAAAGATTTAACAGGCTTTAATAAAGAGACTTCTGTAGAGTTCTTGCTTACTGCTGCTCACTGTGCCTACACATGCCTATGTGACCTTACAACTACCCCCAGGTCAAGTGTTTTCCCTAAAGCACAAAGCTACTTTCAGTTTCACTTCCAAGTACCATATAGTCTCTAATACTCAAACCCACACTTACAATCATAACAGCCTCCTTCTGAGCTCTATGATTCGATGATATTGTGAAGTGGAAATCGGAACTCTTCATTGAGGAAAAACATAAAAACATATGCAGTGTTCTGCAGTGAACAATGGGACAGACACTATGACCAGCAAGGATGCAGTAAATTATCAGACTTCCTGAGGCTGCAGGAGGTAAAGAACTCCCAGCTTAATTTAGCTCTAGGAAAAATATGTCACACTTTTCAGACTGGAGTCTACAACCCATTGGCACATGCTATGCCAGCTGAGGAAACTCATCAAGCTCAGGCAAAGTTCAGGCACAGTGGTTAGCACCGCAGCCTCACAGCTCCAGGGACCCGGGTTCGATTCCAGGTACTGCCTGTGTGGAGTTTGCAAGTTCTCCCTGTGTCTGCGTGGGTTTTCTCCGGGTGCTCCGGTTTCCTCCCACAAGCCAAAAGACTTGCAGGTTGATAGGTAAATTGGCCATTATAAATTGTCACTAGTGTAGGTAGGTGGTAGGGAAATATAGGGACAGGTGGGGATGTTTGGTGGGAATGTGGGATTAGTGTAGGATTAGTGTAAATGGGTGGTTGATGTTCGGCACAGACTCGGTGGGCTGAAGGGCCTGTTTCAGTGCTGTATCTCTAATCTAATCTACTCACAACCATGCTTCCTCTACACAGTTACAGGATAATTCCATCCAGACATATCTTGACAGTTCAGATTGTGGAACATTGTGGCAGTTTTGTGCAACTGTGACGGAAGATGCTGCTCAGTTGAGGCTGACTGCACAAGTTCCCATCTCACCAGTTGAAGCTCAACTCCATATTGTTCTCATTTGCAGGCCATTAGGGTAAAATACTTATCTTAAATGCTTATGTACTGTTTTGGGGCTTTAATGTTAAATATTTTCCTTGGCTGCAGTGTTACCATTGATCACACCCATGGTCAAACATTGCCTTCTCTATGACCCAAACTGTGCCTTTACCTGTCAAACATCAAGGTAAATAAAATGAGACTCAAGGATTGAATAGAGAACCCAGTATGTTGAATATTCGCTTGATCGGCGGCCCATCCACACTCCATCCATCATCAGTGCACCGTGGCTGCAGTGTGCACTATCTACAAGATGCACTGCAGCAACTCACCAATGCTTCTTCGTCAGCACCATCCAAACTCGTGACCTCCACCACCTAGAAGGACAAGGGCAGCAGGTGCATGGGAACACCACCACCTGTAAGTTCTCACACACCGTCCTGACTTGGACATCTATATCGCCATTCATTCATGGTTGTTCGGTAAAAGTCGTGGAACTGCCCACCAAACAACACTGAGGGAGCACCTTCACCAGACCGACTTCAGTGATTCAAGAAGGTTTACCCCTGCCTTCTCAAGGACAATTAGGGATGGGTAGTAAGTGCTGGCCTTGCCAGCAACACCAAAATCTTGGGAATCAATTGTTAAAATATATCACATACTGCCAAATGGTATTTTTGACTTTGATAGATGAAAGAATGACACTCTATCAAACAGTAGATTAGGCTATAAACCATGATGCACATTTATAAAACAGATAAAAGATTCAGTACAGTGTCAGAATATTTACAGTAAATACAACTTATATTATTCTCTGCGGGGTGTCAAAAACAGCAACCTGTGTTGATACAGTGCCTTTATTGCCGGTAAATATTAGAGGTCACTTTACAGAGGTGCAGGCAAAGGTTGACCAAGCCCAAGAAGGGGAGGTGCCCAAAAACATGATCATAGAGGTACGTTTTAAACGAAGGTCTTAAAGGATGGATGTGGAGAGGCAGAGGGTTTTCACAAAGCAATGCCAGGCATTGGGACCTAGGTGGTTGAAGGTAGTCTATCAATGGTGAAGCAAGAGGAGGGAAGGTGCATAAGAGGCAGAGTTCATGGGAATGAAGAGTTCAGGCTGCAGGTGGTCTCAGAGTGAGAGATGAGGGAGACTGGGGTACTTTGTAGTTATGGGGACCGGACTGGCACTCAGAGGCCAGCAAACCTCACCATAGTAAGCTGCGAAACTGAATTTAATAAATCTGGAAATTTGTGGGCTAGCACCAGAAAAATAAAACATGAAATCTGCTGGTTTGCTATAAAAATCCATTTGATTCACTATTGTTCTTCAGGGAAGGGCACATGCCACTCCTGCCTCGTCCGCGCTACATGTAACTACAATCTCACACTATGTGGCTTTTACTCATGCCCTCAGAGAAACCAGGGATGGACAATAATACTGCCTTGCTGGTGTCACATTCCATGAATAAATAGATGAAAAAATACACTTTCTACGCCAGCCCACAATAGAAAACACTACTTTTTCCGTTACTCATTACCATAGTATCCTCTGACTAGGCTGACTGGTTGGATAGCTGAGCACAGCTAATGAAATACAAGTGCACAAAGGGAAGCTCCTTTTTGCAGGACTGTCCTGTCAAAGGGACTTACATAAAAACATATAGAATGTAGAGTACAGAAACTGGCCATCCAGCCTAACCAGACCGTGTCAGCATTTATGCTCCACTCAAGCCTCCTCCCAACCTTCCTCATCGAATTCTATCTGCATAATTCTCCATTCCTTTCTCCCTCATATGCTTCTCCTTAAATGCATCCTTACTATTCACCTCAACCATCTCCCTGCGGAAGTGAGCGCCACATTCTCACCAGTCTCTGGGTAAAGAAGTTTCTTCTGATTTCCCTATTTGAATTGTTGGTGACCATCTAATATTGATAGCTATAAATTTTGCTCTTCCCCACAAGTGAAACACTGTCTCTGTTCTTACTCTATCAAACCTTTCATAGTTTTAAAGACCCCTCTGGTCAAGAGAAAAGAGGCCTAACCTGTTACCTTTTCTGATAAGTATATCTTTGTAACTCTGGTATCATCCTTGTAAATGTTCTTTGCATCCTCTCATCCTCTATGTCCTTTTAATAATAATGGCAACCAGATGGGCGACACAATGGTTAGCACCGCAGCCTCACAGCTCCAGTGACCCGGGTTCAGTTCTGGGTACCGCCTGTGCGGAGTTTGCAAGTTCTCCCTGTGTATGTGTGGGTTTCCATCGGGTGCTCCGGTTTCCTCCGACAGCCAAAGGCTTGCAGGTTGATAGGTAAATTGGCCATTGTAAATCGCCCCTAGTGTAGGTAGGTGGTCGGAGAATGGTGGGGATGTGGTAGAGAATATGGGGTTAATGTAGGATTATTATAAATGGGTTGTTGGTTGGCACAGACTCGGTGGGCCAAAGGGCCTGTTTCAGTGCTGTATCTCTAAATAAATAAACTGTACACAGTACTCCAAGTGTACCTAATCAAGGTTCAATACAAGTTTAGCACAGCTTCTGTACATTTCAATTCTTGTTTTTTTTTGTGGCCTACAACGAATCTTGGCCCTATCCCCTCTGACATACAATTTCATCTCAGGTATGACTGGCAATCAAACCTCTTTGCCTTGAAGGGCTTCACACCAACCTGTGAACAAAGTATCCTGTTCCACCTGAATGCTGCAGGAAGAATCCAATTAATATCTATTAGTAACAGCATTGAAGACAGTGAACCGTGCAGCCAGGTATCACATTCCAATTTAAAAATGTGTGTCCAATAGAGATGCCAGGGAGATAATCATCTGATTTCATCAAGCTGCTCGTGCTATTTTTCTTAGCTTTAACTCTGTGGGTACATGCATGATAGATTAAAATTTGATAATATCACGGTTTACAATAGGTTAAAAATACTTTTCCTATATTATATAATGGTTGTGTTATGTGCTTAAAGGGATGCAGAGCTAACAGTGCTGAACTATTTTCTCAATTTTAGCCTCAGTAGGCAGGGCCGTGAAGTTGCAGGTCCCCACATGGGGCAGAGAGTTACCAGGGTGAGGATGCCGCCATACTCGAACCTGTTGGAGTTTTTTGAGGATGTTCCTAACTAAATTGATAAAGGAGTGTTGGTGGACACAGTATACTTGAATTTTCAGAAGGCTTTTGATAAAGTCCCCCACAGGAGGTTGGTTAGCAAAATTAAAGCACATGGGATAGGAGGTAATATACTGGCATGGATGTAAGGATTGGTTAACAGGCCGAGAACAGAGAGTAGGAATAAACAGGTCATTCTCGCATTGGCAGGCTGTGACTAGTGGGATACTGCAAGGATCAGTGCTTGGGTCCCAGCTGTTCACAATATATATCAATGATTTGGAAGTGGCAATCAAATGTAGTATTTCAAGTTCACAGATGACACAAAACTAGGTGGGAGTGTATGTTGTGAAGAAGATGCAAAGTGGCTTAAAGGCTATTTGGACAGACGTTGTGAGTGGGCAAGAACGTGGCAGATGGAATATAATGTGGAAATATGTGAGGTCATCCACTTTGGTAGGAGGAACAGGTGTGCAGAGTATTTCTTAATGGTAAGAGATTGGAAAGTGTAGAAGTACAAAGGGACCTGGGTGTCCTTGTCAATAAGTCACTGAAAGCTAACATGCAGGTGCAGCAAGCAATTAAGAAGGCTAATGGCATGTTAGCCTTTATCACAAGCGGATTTGAGTACAGGAGTAGTGAAGTCTTACTTCAATTGTATAGAACCTTGGTTAGACGGCATTTGGAGTACTGTGTACAGTTTTGGTGCCTTTACCTTAGGAAGGATATTATTGCCATAAAGGGAGTGCAACGAATGTTCACCAGACTTGTTCCTGGGATGGTAGGACTGTGCTATGAAGAGAGATTGGGGAAACTGGGCCTGTATTCTCTAGAGTTTCGAAGAATGAGAGGTGATCTCATTGAAACCTACAAAATACTTGATAGACTTGATTGACAGAGGAGATGCAGCTGAGATGTTTCCCCTGGTTGGGGTGTCTAGAACCAGGGGACACAATTTCAAAATAAGGGGGAAGCCACTTAGGACAAAGATGAGGAGAAATGTCTTTACTCAGAGGGTTGTGAATCTTTGGAATTCTCTACCCCAGAGGGCTGTGGAAGCTTAGTCATTGAGTATGTTTAAAGCAGAGATTGACAGATTTCTAAATACAAATGACAAAAAGGGATATGAGGATAGTGTGGGGAAAAAAGCATGATCGTATTGAATGGCAAGGCAGGTTCGATGGGCTGAATGGCCTACTCCTGCTCCGCTGTTCCTATGTTCCCATACCCTACCATTATTGTCTCCTGCATTGACCAATGTGAAGTCAAAGTGCTGGAAGACTGTCTCCTCAAGGTTCCCTTACACTGTTTCTACTAAATCAAATCTGGTCTGAAATTACTGCATTTCTACTATACATTTTGCAATGCTACAAAGGCAAAACAAGTCTCAACAATGTAAAAATGGGTACTGTTACTGTTCAACTTAAATTCTTTAGTTTCTCATTTCTCCTTGTCCAATTTGTGACCACTTTTCTCACATTCTAGTATTAAAAGTTATGTTTTAGCTGCCATTAATGTTTAGTCTTGCAATTAGTAATTGAAAATTGTTCTGCTCCTTAATTATTATCTTCATTGAATCTTAATGACCTTGTTGGTAACTATTATCACAACTCATTAGCAGCAAGTGGAAAGCACAAATTGGTTGTAATCACAAGCATATTCACCACCAACTGACAATAATTATTCAATGTGCCCAAATCTTAACAGCAATAGGATAATCCATGTGTTTAAGCTATTTTCATAAAAGGAAAATAACTGCCCAAGAAAATTACAAAATGAAGGGCATTACATACCAGAATGGAATGTAAGCCAGGAGACCAATATCCTTTAATGTTAAGAGAGACCTATGTCAATTAAGTCAGGACAAAAGTAGCATATTGTTTGGTTATCAGTGTCTTTCAATTTAATCATAATACACAAGGGAGTTTATTTTTGTTTTCAGGTCTATATCAATTTTAAATGGTTTATAATTGATGCAAGTCCTATCCAAAATGTTCAGTGTTATTGATTTGTCCCATTGAAGCTTATTTGTTTGAATTCACTACAACAGGTGCAAATTCAAATGAGTCTAGTGCTATTATGTACCATTTACAACACAGAAACAGGCCATTCAGGCCAACAGGTCCTGCAGGCAACATTTTTAAAATTTCAATTAGTAGCAATTGCTTTCCCAAAGACAATCCTCTGAGCTGGCATGTTCAGCAAAAGTAGAGAACCTACTGAAGGAGAGCAGATAGGTCAGGCTATCTGAGGAGGGCTTCATGCTCTTTGGTACATGGAAAGGAATGTAACATATGTCACTTTGACAGACGTTACTACAGCTGGAGGCTCCTCTTCCAAAAAAGAAACAAAGGTAGTGGTGCAACAATATGTAACCATTATGTTGGATGCTTCTTTAGATGCATCCCATTCTCAGCATGCCATGCGTTATAAGGTGCTGCATGAAAGAATGTATGCCTGGATAATCAAGGTCCAAGATGTCACTAATCATTTCTGCAGGCCCTAAAAAAGACCATGGAGACCTGTGTGCTCTGTGTATAAGTCAACAGAGAGGTAGATGCAGAGCTCTTTAATCTGATGCAGGGACATCTGTGGCTTCTATACAGCATGTAGGAATAGTAGCGGTCAGTTGGTCTGAAACTTGATGGTACTTCTTTGCTGACAAGGCTGCCATTTATTGGCCAACCTTGTTGCACTCGAAAAAGTAATGGTGGGCCAACTTCATGAACCGTTGCTGTCCAATTGCGAAAGGTACTCCCACAGTGCTGAACTGTGGAAAATGACATGGTGGGAAGGCCCTCCTGACAAGTGTCTCATGCAGCATCACCGCCACTTTCACAAACATCAAAAGAAAGGTGCGGCATGTGTTTTCTGAGCTGCTTTGTCATTTCCCTGCCCACTCATGGCTGCACCAAGGCTTCCTGATTCTTTTATGCTTATTTTTGAATATTTAGTCCCAATTCCTAGTTCCTGCCCCTTCAGCCTTGACAATGACCATTGATCAGTTGAGGTGCCTTTTGAAGCTCTTCAAAAGCTTTCTGAATTTGACTTGCTTGCAAGTTTCCTCTCCCATCACTAATGTCCTATCTAATCTTATCTGAGTTTGCATCTGTTGCTGTGAAATAATTGTCCAAATGAGCTTACACCTGAGCGCAATTTACTATTGAGCTTCTGGGATTTGTAATAATTTCAAAGCAGTTCAAACTAACTTATACCTAAAGACAAAACTCAGCCTCATTGTTTGTCTTTAATCCTCTAATCATCATATGCTAGTTTATGGAGAAACTATTTTAGATTAATTCTCGCTACCGCTAGTAAAACCATTAATATTTTAGAACACACTGCCCATAGGTTTTCACTTGTTTTATAAGCGAATACCAATTTCCGTTTTGTTAATAATCGCAGTTCTTGGATAAACATTTTTCCCCAATATTTAGTAATTATTGCTGAACAGTAATCAAAATTGTGAGTATTAAGCGTTGTAAATGTTGTAGAAAGGAGAATTCAGCTTCGAAAATTCAGCTTTCCAGTATCCTTCCCACCAAACAGGTTGCATGAGGTTCCAGATCAGGCTTGTCAAATGTATGCCCGCCAAAGGTTTCCGTCCAGCCTGCGGATGTATTTCAGAGATAGGAAATTTCCCATTGTCTTCTTTCAGACTGGCTTTTAAAAGAAATCAGTTGTGTCAGTTTCACAGCTGACGGATGCTGACATCGGAAACAGTGGCTTCAGAACTTCGGACAGATTCGGGATTTTCTGGCTGGTTCCGTCTTTTTTTTAAAAAAAACACCAGAAAACCCCAAATCTATCTGAAGTTGGGAAAGCGCTGTACCCAATTTCAGCAGCTGTCAGCTGTGAAACTAACACTTGCGATTTCTTTTTTAAAAAAACTGACCATACATCTGCTGAGCATTCCCACTCTCTGCAACTGTCAGAGAGAGAGAGGTTGGGGGTGGGGGGGGGTGGAGACTGAGCGAGAGAGTGGAGGGGGCAGACAGAGAGAGAGTGGGGGATAGAGAGAGAGAGGGGTCAGAGAGAGTGAGGGGGGGACAGAGAGAGTGAGAGGGGGACAGAGGGGGGACAGAGAGAGAGCGAGAGGGAAACAGAGAGAGGGGACAGAGAGAGAGGGGCACAGAGAGAGTGAGAGGGGGACAGAGAGAGATGGAGGGGGGGTTACAGAGAGAGGGGAGGACACAGAAAGCAGACGACACAGAGAGAGGGGGAACAACACAGAGAGGGGGGCACACAGGGAGAGAGAGGGGGGAGAGAGAGAGGGGGAGAGAGAGTGATCAAAATCACTCCTGACAAATGTGCATCTATCCGGAATACTCCGCATCGCTACAAGAGAGAGAGAGGGGGGACAGGCAAACACTGACTACTTGTGCAAGCAAAAAAATGACAGGTATCTCACTAAATCTGTGTCCAACATAGTGATGAGAAAGTAAGTTAATAAATTAATCTTCTCATTTAAAGGTTCTTCACAAAATTGCACTTTTGTTGTTTTTATTAATAGTAAGATAATTTTTTAATGCCTTTATCTTTCTGAAATTGTCTCACCGACCCCTATGTAAGACAAAAATTGTAATTTTCCCGCCATGCGAGAAGGTTGAACAACCATGTTCTAGATAATGGAATGTTATAGACAGCAAAGAATACTCCAGCTGAGAGTATTTGGAGTGAGATGTTCCTAATCTAGTTATTTGTATTTTAAAAAAAATGTTTACATTTAGCCATAGTGGCCCTTGACCCATGGATCCAGCACATTTGTGGATGTTGAAATGAGATGATGATGAAAGCTTATTGTAATATCCCCATATTGGAAGAGTCTTTTGCCACTCATTGTCCAAGGTCAAGCAGGGAGAATGATTCACTTGGGCAAGTTACCTGAGGCCCGCTGCCACCTTTAGAACTTGTCTCTAGCACAGGTTTCTACCTTCAGGATAATAGGGCAGATGGAGAGAAAACTGAGCAAATCTCCATAATGTTTTTATTAACTCCATTTCTAAGTTTGAGTATTTCTACATTTCTCACAAAACCAATATTTCAAAAGATAGGGACCTGTTAATCGAGTAATCTATGGATTCACATTGAATTATTTATTTCCATCCATTTAACTATCTCAAACTTGGAATTAGGCCAAATAGTTAAAAGGCCAAAAGAGTACATGGAACAACAACAATAACTTGAATTTAAATAGTGCCTTTAATGTAATAGGCACTTCAAAGGAGCCTTATAAAACAAAATGTGACATCAAGCCACGTAAGGAGATATAAGGACAGGTAACTAAACGCTTGGTCAAAGAGGTTTTCAGGTAGAGAGATTTCGGGAGAAAATTCCAGAACAGACTGTCAGAGTGTTCAACAGGATGATGCATAGTGATTGGCCAATGTTCGACTTGTTCACTGTAGCATAAAGGAACTTCAATTGGGTTTTCCTGGTTCTTTCAGAATGGCACCTCATGATCAAATTCCCCACTTTACAGGGATGTTTTATTCAATGGTGGTTACATGGAGAAACCAAAACTCATCACAAATGTGATTTATGGGATTCCATTACATTGTGTTACAACATAATTGGGCTTACTGCGTGACAAACAGTCAAGATATTGAAGAGGTATAATGAGAAGCAGTGAAGGAGAGGGAGACGATAGCAGAATACGATAATTAGTTTCTGATTAATTGACCTGTTTTTTGAACACTGTTCCGTGATTAAGCTATTAAAAAGAAACTGTGATCATTGCACTCCTGCCTTCCAGTCATTTGCCTTGTATTTTAGCAGGTATTCCCTGGACTGTCAGAAGTTATTGCACAGATGCTCAGTATGAAAAAAGGCAACCAAAAGGGTAGAGGTGCTTGTAGCTGTTTT
This sequence comes from Heterodontus francisci, assembly GCF_036365525.1. Classification (NCBI taxonomy): domain Eukaryota; kingdom Metazoa; phylum Chordata; class Chondrichthyes; order Heterodontiformes; family Heterodontidae; genus Heterodontus; species Heterodontus francisci. Next base: position 32,255,773 of record NC_090374.1, on the reverse strand, counting down.
GCATTTACATTGTGAAAGTGGCAAAGGTACATTATCTATCTGATGCTGGTTTGACATTTCTGTATGTTCCCATATGCCTTTTTCATTTAAAATCGCCATATAAATTGCTGCTGTATAAAGAAATTGAGCATCAGTAATATTGGTCACTCCAATGGGTGTCAACAAGGGCTTTAAGCATATTCAATAACATTTATACACTCTCTATTACTGGGGTGCACTGGATCCCTGAGATATAATTTGGAACATATAAAGAAGGCATTTCATGATTTAGAATGTCATTTACACTAACAGTAAGTCTTAACTTCTGAGCCTACATTAATATTGCAGAAATATTTTTTGATTTGAACTTCCAGACCAATGATTAATACCTCACGTGGTGCACACTCTGAAAATTGAACTGAATCAATCGGAAGAGGGATAAGATTTCTTATGGTAGAAATGACTGTCAGTGATGCTATTGCACAAACACTGAACACTTTCAAATAAAATGGGTTAATGCTTCAGGTAAAACAGCTCAAAGAGGACATTAATATGAGCATATTAAGTAATCATATGATACCTCTGCCACTAACAATTTCTCCCTTTATAGCTTCTCCCATTATATATTTCCTTCCATGCATGAATTTTAGTTATTTGCCAGGAATATGCAATCAATAGTTAATAGCAAGAGTTTCAGTCTAACATTTATCAACAATAACAAGAATTACTTGCATTTATAACATAGAATCATAGAATAGTTACAGCGCAGAAGAAGGTCATTTGACCCATCGTGTCCATGCTGGCTCTCTGCAAGAGCAACTCAGCCAGTCCCATTAGACTGCCCTTTCACCATAGCCCAGCAAAATGTTTCTCTTCAGTTTATTATCCAATTTCCTTTTAAAAGCCAAGATTGAATCTGCCTCCACCACACTGTCAGGCAGTGTATTCCAGATCCTAACCACTCACTGCATGAAAAAGCTTTTCCTTATGCCACCATTCTTTTGCCATTCCCCTGATATCGATGTCTTCTGGCTCTCGACCCTTCCACCAATGGGAACAGTTTATCTCCATCTACTCTGTCTAGAACTCCTCATGATTTTCAACACCTCTATTAAATCTCCTCAAAACCTTCTCTTCTCTAAGAAGAAAACCCCAGCTTCTCCAATCTATCCACGTAACTGAAGTCCCTCATCCCTGGAACCATTCTCATAAATCTTTTCTGCACCCTCTCGAAAGACTTCACATCCTTCCTTAAGTATGGTGACCAGAGAAGGACATAATACTCTAGTTGATACCAAACCAGTCTTTTATAAAGGTTCATCATAACTTCCTTGCTTCTGTACTCTATGCCTCTATTTATAAAGCTCAGCATTCTGGAGGCCTTTTTAATCATTTTTCAACCAGCCCTGCCACCTTCAACAATTTGTGCACATATAACCTCAGGTCTCTCTGTTTTTACTCCTTCTTTAGAATTGCACCCTTTATTCTATATTGTCCCTCCTCCAGTCGAAAAAATAACCGTTCACTTTGTTTCTTGTCACTCAACAACTTTGTAACAACACTGTCACAGTCTCTTTTCGTCCATAGGCTTCAACTTTGCTGGAAAGCCGATTATGGTGCACTTTATCAAATGCCATTTCAAAGACCAGGTATACAATATCAAGCGTGTCACCCTCATCAACCCTTGCTATTACCTCATCAAAAAATTCAATCAAGGTAGTTAAACACGATTTACCATTAACAAATCTGTGCTAGCTTTCCTTAATTAATCCACATTTGTCCAAGTGACTGTTAATTGTGTCCCAGATTATCATTTATAAAACTTTCCCACCACCGAAGTTAAAATCACTGGCCTGTAATTACTGGGTTTATCCTTATACAATTTTTTTTTTAAACAAGGGTGTAACATTTGCAATCTCCAATCCTCTGGTACCACCATAGTACCTAAAGAGGGGTTTGTAAGATTATAGCCAGTGCCTCTGCAATTTCCACCCTTACTTTCCTCAGTATGCCCGGATACATCCCATCTGGTCCAGGTGGCTTATCAATTTTAAGTACAGCCAACCTTTCTAATAACTCCCCTTTATCAATTTTTAGCCCATCCAGTGTATCAACTACCTCCTATTTCACTATGGCAGCATCTTGTTCCTTGGTAAAGGCAGATGCAAAGTGCTCATTTAGTACCTTGGCCATGCCCTCTACCTCCATGCGTAAATCCCATTTTGGTCCCAGCCCTCCTTTTCTGACTCTTTTACTATTTATAGGCCTATAGAAGACTTTTAGATTCCCTTTTATGTTAGCTGCCATCCCTTCTCGTACTCTCTGAGTCATTATGGGTGGAAGTCAGAAACAGGAAAGGAGCAGTCACTTTGTTGGGAGTTTTCTATAGACCCCCCAATAGCAACAGAGACACGGAGGAACAGATTGGGAGGCAGATTTTGGAAAGGTGCAGAAGTAACAGGGTTGTTGTCATAGGTCACTTCAACTTCCCTAATATTGATTGGAACCTCCTTAGTGCAAATAGTTTGGATGGAGCAGTTTTTGTCAGGTGTGTCCAGGAAGGTTTCCTGACTCAATATGTAGATAGGCCGACTAGAGGGGAGGCTATGTTGGACTTGGTGCTTGGCAACGAACCAGGCCAGGTGGCAGATCTCTCGGTGGGAGAGCATTTCGGTGATAGTGATCACAACTCCCTGACCTTTACTATAGTCATGGAGAGGGACAGGAGCAGACGGGAAGGGAAAATATTTAATTGGGGGAGGGGGAATTACAATGCTATTAGGCAGGAACTGGGGAGCATTAATTGGGAACAGATGTTCTCAGGGAAATGCACGACAGAAATGTGGAGGTTGTTTAGGGAGCACTTGCTGCGACTGCTGGATAGGTTTGCCCCGATGAGGCAAGGAAGGGATGGTAGGGTGAAGGAACCTTGGATGACAAGAGATGTGGAACAGCTAGTTAAGAGGAAGAAGGAAGCTTACTTAAGGTTGAGGAAGCAAGGATCAGACAGGGCTCTAGAGGGTTACAAGGTAGCCAGGAAGGAACTGAAGAATGGACTTAGGAGAGCTAGAAGGGGACATGAAAAAGTCTTGGCGGGTAGGATTAAGGAAAATTCCAAGGCATTCTACACTTATGTGAGGAACAAGAGGATGGCCAGAGTGAGGGTAGGGCCGATCAGGGATAGTGGAGGGAACTTGTGCCTGGAGTCGGAGGAGGTAGGGGAGGTCCTAAATGAATACTTTGCTTCAGTATTCACTAGTGAAAGGGACCTGGTCGTTTGTGAGGAAAGCGTGGAACAGGCTGATATGCTTGAACAGGTTGAGGTTAAGAGGGAGGATGTGCTGGACATTTTGAATGATATGAGGACAGATAAGTCCCCGGGGCCAGACGGGATGTACCCAAGGATATTACGGGAAGCGAGGGAAGAGATTGCTGCGCCTCTGGCGATGATCTTTGCGTCCTCACTGTCCACTGGAGTAGTACTGGATGATTGGAGGGTGGCAAATGTTATTCCCTTGTTCAAGAAAGGGAATAGGGATAACCCTGGGAATTAAAGACCAGTCAGTCTTACGTCGGTAGTGGGCAAATTATTGAAGAGGATTCTGAGAGACAGGATTTATGATTATTTGGAAAAGCATGGTTCGATTAGAGACAGTCAGCATGGCTTTGTGAGGGGCAGGTCATGCCTCACAAGCCTTATTGAATTCTTTGAAGATGTGACAAAACACATTGATGAAGGAAGAGCAGTGGATGTAGTGTATATGGATTTTAGCAAGGCTTTTGATAAGGTTCCCCATGGTAGGCTCATTCAGAAAGTAAGGAGGCATGGGATACAGGGAAAGTTGGCTGTCTGGATACAAAATTGGCTGGCCCATAGAAGACAGAGGGTGGTAGTAGATGGAAAGTATTCAGCATGGAGCTCGGTGACCAGTGGTGTTCTGCAGGGATCTGTTCTGGGACCTCTGCTCTTTGTGATTTTTATAAATGACTTGGATGAGGAATGGAAGGCTGGGTTAGCAAGTTTGCCGATGACACGAAGGTTGCTGGAGTTGTGGATAGTGTGGAAGGCTGTTGTAGGTTGCAACGGGACATTGACAGGATGCAGAGCTGGGCTGAGAAGTGGCAGATGGAGTTCAACCTGGACAAGTGTGAAGTGATTCATTTTGGAAGGTCGAATTTGAATGCAGAATACAGGCTTAAAGACAGGATTCTTGGTAGTGTGGAAGAACAGAGGGATCTTGGGGTCCATGTCCATAGATCGCTCAAAGTTGCCACCCACGTTGATAGGGTTGTTAAGAAGGCGTATGGTGTGTTGGCTTTCATTAACAGGGGGATTGAGTTTAAGAGCCGCAAGGTTATGCTGCAGCTCTATAAGGCCCTGGTTCGACCACGCTTGGAATATTGTGTTCAGTTCCGGTCGCCTCATTATAGGAAGGATGTGGAAGCTTTAGAGAGGGTGCAGAGGAGATTTACCAGGATGCTGCCTGGACTGGAGGGCATGTCTTACGAAGAAAGATTGAGGGAGCTAGGGCTTTTCTCATTGGAGCGAAGAAGGATGAGAGGTGACTTGATAGAGGGGTACAAGATGATGAGAGGCATAGATAGAGTGGATAGCCAGAGACTTTTTCCCAGGGCGGAAAGGGCTATCACCAGGGGGCATAATTTTAAGGTGATTGGAGGAAGGTTTCGGGGAGATGTCAGAGGTAGGTTCTTTACACAGAGAATGGTGGGTGCGTGGAATGCGCTGCCAGTAGAAGCAGATACATTATGAACATTTAAGCGACTCTTGGATAGGTACATGGATGATAGTAGAATGAAGGTAGGTAGGTAGTTTGATCTTAGAGTAGGTTAAAGGTTCGGCACAACATCGTGGGCCGAAGGGCCTGTACTGTGCTATGTTCTCTCTTCTTTTCTTTTTCACTTCCACACTGAACTTTCTGTAGTCAGCCTGGTTCTCACTTATACTATCAACCTGACATCTGTATCCTTTCTCTCCTTCATCTTACTCTCTATCTCTTTCATCATTCAGGGAGCTCTGGCTGTCCTACATTTTCTCCTGTGGGATTGTACCCTGACTGTACCCAAACCATCCCTTCTTAAATTGTTCCACCTGTTAATGTTTGATTTCAATGCACCTGGGCCAGATTTGTTCCCACCCCACTGATATTGGCCCTGCTCCAATTAAGTATTTTTCTTTTATTTTAACATACAGCACTGAAACAGGCCCTTCAGCCCACCGAGTCTGTGCCAACCAACAACCACCCATTTATACTAACCCTACAGTAATCCCATATTCCCTGTCACCTACCTACACTAGGGGCAATTTACAATGGCCAATTTACCTATCAACCTGCAAGTCTTTGGCTGTGGGAGGAAACCGGAGCACCCGACGAAAACCCACACAGTCACAGGGAGAACTTGCAAACTCTGCACAGGCAATACCCAGAATTGAACCCGGGTCCCTGGAGCTGTGAGGCTGCGGTGCTAACCACTGTGCCACTGTGCCACCCACAAAGGATTAGGAGAGACAGATAGATTACTCTAGATTGCTCCTTGTCCTTTTCCATTGCTGACCTAAACCTTATGATCACTGTTCCCAAAATGTCACTTGATCCACTTGACTCACCTCATTCCCCAGAACCAGATCCAGCAATGCCTTCTTCCTCATTAGGCCAGAAACATACTGATCAAGAAAATTCTCCTGAACACACTTCAAAAATTTTTCCCCCTCTCTGCCCTTTACACTATTATTATCTCAGTTTATATTAGTATAATTGAAATCCCCCTCTATAGTTTTTGCACCTCTCTATGATCTCCCTGTATATTTGCACCTCGATATCCTTCCCACTAGTTGGTGGCTTATAGAATATGCCCAGTAGTGTAATGCTACCTCTGTTGTTTCTTAACTCCGACAAAACAGATACTGTCCTTGATCCCTCTAGACATCCTCTCTCTCCATCACTGTAATGCTCTCCTGAATCAAGACTGCCACCCCCGCTCCTTTCTTTCCTTCCCTGTCTTTCCTGACCACCTTGTATCGAGGAATATTTAGTCCCAGTTCTGCCCTTTTTTGAGCCACGTCTCCATGATCGCCACATCATATTCCCATGTGGTTATCTGTGCCTACAGCTCACCAACCTATTTACAACGCATTGTGCATTTGCATACCTGCACAGTGAACTTAATTTAAGCCTTATTATATTCCATCATTACTCTGACCCCACCTCTGATCTATCTGTCTCTCCTAATCTTCTGTGCACATTGTTTCTCCTTTCTAATGCTACATCCTAGTTCCCATCCCCCTGACAAGTTAGTTTAAACCCTCCCAACAGCACTAGCAAACCGCTCCACAAGTACATTGGTCCCAGCTCTGTTTAGGTGCAAGCCATCTGGCCTGTATGGGTCCCACCTCCCCCAGGACCGATCCCAATGCTCTAGGAATCCAAAACCTGCCCACCTGTACCATCTCCAGCATGCAATCATTGCTCTATCCTCCTATTTCCATACTCACTGGCACGTGGCACTGGGAATAATGCGGAGATTACTACCTTTGAAGTCCTACTTGCTAGTCTTTCCTAGTTCCCAAAAATCTGCCTACAGGACCTTATCCCTCTTTCTACCGACATTGCTGGAACCGATATAGACCATAACCTCTGGCTGTTCGCCCTCCCTCCTCAGTGCTCTGCAGCCACTCAGTGATATCCTTGACACTGGCACCAGGGAGGCAACATACTATCCTGGATTCACCTCAGTGGCTGCAGCAATGCCTATCTATTCCATTATTATTTTCCCAATCCTTCTCCTTAGCCCCCTGCACAGCTGAGCAATTCTGGTGCCTTGGACTCAGCTCTGCTGCACTCCCCAGATGAATAAACACTCTCACCGGTAATCACAACTGAATACCTGTTGGAGAGCAAGATGCACTCAGAGGGCTCCTGCACTACCTGCCTGGTCCTCCTTGACTGCCTAGCAGTCACCCATTCCCACTTGGCCTGCACACCCTTAAGCTGTGGGGAGACTACATCCAGAAATGTGCTATCCACATAGCTTTGCGGATGCACTGCGGTGACACCAACTGCTGCTCAGGCTTTGAAACACAGAGCTTGAGCTCCTCCAGCTGACAACACTTCCTGAACACCTGGTGGTTCAAGGCATAAGAATCATCTTGGAGTTTCTTGGAACAGATGTGCACTCCACGGGATTTAGGTTCCATGTCATTCCTTTATTTATTAGACTAGCTAAACTTAACAGAGATAAACTCAAGATTTATCAAATACTTATCTTAAATACTATATAAAAAAGTTCACCAGCTACTTACCAATCAACGCCTTCCTTTGTGCTGTCTTCACTTTTAGTTTTTTTTTACCTCGCTCCCTGATGCTCGTGCTCACTCCGCTCTGGTGCTCCTCCACTGAAGTCCTTTAGGGCCACGCTCCCTACCTGTTGGTCTCCAGCACTCTTCCCCCTCGGGCTCACTCTCTGCACTCTGGGAACTTGTCCAGGATGGTATGGAGTCTTTAATGTAGACAAATATTCCAGTGTGTTTAACAGAGGCCTAAAGGGAAAGAAAATCCTAATATTTTATTCCAGGTCATGTTGAGAATGAATTGATTTTGGAAAAATAATTCCAAAAAAAGACATCATCTTTCAAGCTTTTCAGAAATCTTTACTACTTTACCAAACACCTTCAAGTGACCAGAAGCTAGGGCTGATCATTTCCTCAGAGTTTCTGCTACACTCTGGCAAAATAATATAATGGTAAACTGGACTACATAAGTAAATAAGGCTGGAGGACTGGATGGTGCAATGTTAACACATTGGCATTTTCCAGAGGAACTTGCATTTGAATCTAGCCCAGATATGGATGAATAGCTTAATCTGCTGGCTATGAACATCCTATGTGAAATGAGTCAGGAAAACTCAATCTTGGAATCTTCCTCTCTTGGACGATAGCCCATGGAATAAAAGGGACAGTGGCCGCATGGATACAAAGTTGGCTGAGTGACAGGAAAAGAAGGTTGATAGGAGATTTGACAGAGCTGTTCAAAATCATGAGGGGTCTGGACAGAGTAGATAGGGAGAAACTGTTCCTATTGTCAGAAAGGTGGAGAACTAGAGGGCACCAATTTTAGGTGAATGGCAAAAGAACCAAAGGCAATATGAAGAAAAACTTTTTTAAGTAGCAAGTGGTTTGGATCTGGAATGCACTGCCTGAGAGTGTGGTGGAGGCAGATTCAACCACGGCCTTCAAAAGGGAATTGAATATTTATCTGAAGAAAAAAGATTTGCAGGGCTACAGGGAAAGGGCAGGGGAGTAGGACTAACTGAGTTCCTCTTGCAGAGAGCCAGCATGGACATGACAGGCCGAATGGCCTCCTTCTGTGTTATAACCAATCAATGATTCTATGATAGAATATAAATATTTTCTTACAAATTTTGGAGCAATCATACAGCTTTTTCAATAATATCTAATATATATGAACTGGGTGATTTTTGTTAGAAAAGCTAGTATATGAGCTAATTAATCATTTCGGAATCTAGCCCGTGACTTTTAGAATTTATGTTTTTATTCATCAATGTTCAATCAAAATAGCAAGCACATGCTCAGAGTTCTACTCACATTTTCAGGACTCGGGTTAAAAGTTGAGATTGGCAGAGTTAGACATATGAGAAGTAATTTTGACTGACTGAGTCGGAGATAGGTTATTGTAACACCGTAGAGCTGATTCTGTGGTCATGTTTGCATTTAGCGAGAGTCCATGCTGGAAAGAGAGCTTTGGAAAATTACCCTGGTAGATTATGAGGGAATTTTGCACCCCCACACTTCGAACCATTTCCCAGCTGGGAGTCCAGGGTTATCCCTTAAATTAGGATGCGTGCAGGTAGAAATAAGAATGCATGGACTGAGATAAAGTCAGGAGAACAATCCAGTCTATTCTTTTCCAAGGCACATATAAGATCAATCATGAACATTTCATTCAATCTCCTGTGGAAAATTGTGCAAAGTTCCTACTTCCCTCCCCCTTACTCAAGATAAATCAGACAATATGCCAGAATGCCTGTCTAATCACACATTCAGCACTGTCGATTATGGCATAGCTACCTTGCTCACTGGAGCATTGCCATGGTACCTGCAGGTCAGGAATCACCATGCTTCAAGCAGCGTTTTGAGTATTTATTATTATAAGTCTCAATCCCAGTTGCAAGAAGATTTTCATGTATTTTTATTTTCTAAAGGTATTAATTGGTATTACAACAGGTACTTTGAATGCTAGTCACTTGCAATGGCTTCTCTTCCTGCTCCCACAACATTATCTGTGGTGTCCCCAAGGATCTATCCTTAACCCCGCCCCCCTCATATTTCTCATCTCCATGGTGCCCCTCATTGACATCCTCCGAAAGCAGCATTACTTTTCACCTGACACTTAGCTCTACCTCAACACCACTTCTCTCAACTCCTCCAATGTTGCTTATCTGACATCCAGTACTGGATGAAAAAAAGTTTCCTGCAATTAAATATTGGGAAGACTGAAACCTTTTTTTACCGTCCCCGCTCCAAACTCCATTCTCTAGCGACTGACTCCATCCGTCTCCATGGCAACAGTCTGAGATTAAGCCAGTCTGTTTTCAGCCTTGGTGTTGCATTTGACCCCAAGATGAGCTTCCAACCTTAAATTCGTGCCATCACTAAGTCCGCCTAATTCTGCCTCAGTAACGTTGCCCGACTTCGCCCTGAATCAGCTCTTCTGCTGCTGAAACGTTCATTCATGCCTTCATTATCACTGGACCCACCATCCGTGGTTAACTAAAAAAGTTAAAGATAGTATCATTCTTAAAGAAAAATCATATAATTGCGCAAAAATGGGAGGCAGGTCAGAAGATTGGACAGAATATAAAAAACAGCAAAGAATGAGTAAAAGATTAATAAGGCGAGAAAAATTACAGTACGAAAGAAAGCTAGCTAGAAATATAAAAACAGATAGTAAGAGTTTCTATACATATGTAAAAAAGAAAAGTTAACAAAGTGATCGTTGGTCCTATAGAAAGTGAGTCTGGGGAACTAGCAATGGAAAATAAGGAGTTGGCAGATGAATTGAACAGATATTACGGATCAGTCTTCACTATAAGATACAAGTAACATCCCAGTAATAGCTGTTAATTAGGAAACGGAAGAAAAGGAGGAACATAAGAAAATTATAATTGTTGGAGCTCTGGGCTGACAAGTCCCCAGGTCCTGATGGACTTCATCCTAGGTTCTTAAAAGAAGTGGCTAGTGAGGTAGTTGATGTGTTGGTTTTAAATTACCAAAATTCCCTAGATTCAGGGAAGGTTCCATTAGATTGGAAAATAGAGAATGTAACTCCTTTATTCAAAAAGGGACGGAGATAGAAAGCAGGAAACTACAGGCCAGTTAGCTTAACATCTGTCTTAGGGAAAAAGTTAGAAGCTATTATTAAAGACGTTATAGCAGGGCATTAGAAAAATTCAGGCAGAGTCAACATGGTTTTGTGAAAGGGGTATCATGTTTAATCAATTTACTGGAGTTCTTTGAAGAAGTAACATGTGCTGTGGATAAAGAGGAACAAGTGGATGTACTGTACTTAGATTTCCAGAAGGCATTTGATAAGGTACCATCTCAAAGGTTATTGCATAAAATATAAGCTCATGGTGTAGGGGGTACCATATTGGCATGGATAGAAGATTGGCTAGCCAACAGGAAACAGAGAGTAGGCCTAAATAGGTCATTTTCTGGTTAGCAAGGTGCAACGAGAGGTGTGCCACAGGGATCAGTGCTGGGGCCTCAACTTTTTACAATTTATATATATAAATTTATATAAATGACTTGGAGTATAAATGGTCTCAGAATTATCATCAAAAATCTGATTATATCCATAGTATCCTTGTTATTCATTCCTTTTAACATTTTATGACCCTACTTTAGGTCACCTTTCATCTTTTCTGTCAAAGATGGTTTAAGTCTCTGAGCTCCCATTCAGAACTTATTATCCACAGTGAGCAGCTGGGTCCACATTTTCCTTATGGTGTAAATTATGACATAAATCATCAAGAAAAGTGTCTGATTTTGAGATCCCCATTAAACTTTGTTACTTTTGCCTAGAACTGATTTTTCTGTTCATAAAGTAGTGATGTGTAAGTAACAAAAGTAGAGAGAAAGCAAACATAGGAAGATAGGAACAGGAAGAGGCCATTCATCCCATCAAGCCTGCTCCGCCATTCAACACGATCATGGCTGATCGTCCACTTCAGTGCCTTTTTACCACACTATCCCCATATTCCTTTATGTCATTGGTATTTAGAAATCTGTCAATCTCATATGAAGGACATATTTGCCCTAGACAGTGTGTCGGCTGTGTCTGTTAAATATTTTTATGTGGAAACTGTTGGTGCTTTCTGTGATGAAAATGAACTTTCATCCAGCACCAAATTGGGAAAGAGCCTTCTCGCTCTTTTAGAATAGATAGGTGCTTGATGTCCGGCACAGACACGATGGGCTGAAGGCCTGTTTCTGTACTGTATAACTCTATGACTCTATATATATATATATATATATATATATATAGCATACATTATATATATTATCTACCACTGGTATCATGTTCAGACTGACAGCCAGCTGATACCGATTGAAGGGTGCACGGCACACATTCCACCTAGTGCAGTCCAAAAATGGCATTCAGAATCCTTTGTACATCATAGGATCCTGATATGTATTTCAAATGGGCCTATCACCTGACATTTCTAAGCCATTGGTTAGGCTTCAGCTAGAATAACACATAGTTAGATTCCATCATAAATGTGACCTAGGAATATATAATAGAAATATATAAAAAAGACAGATTGCATGACTTTAAAATGGAGATTAAATTACATTGACGTGACCTAGTGCCATTATTCCTACTCTGTAACTGCACTTCAGCTGAAGATTGTGCATGATTTTGACTCTCCATCTGCAAAGCTATGGGAGAATACAAATAAATTATCAAAATGTTGCAACAGCAGGACATATTTTTCTCTACCATTGTACAAGGGAAAAGAGGTAGATTCTGAATTTGTGTATTGTATAAAATGGGTGACAGCGAATCAGCCATTTTACATCTCGCCCCATTTTTATTATCATTGACTTCAATGGAAGTAAACCTTAGGAAAGATGTAAAACAGGCTGATTCACTCTCATCCATTTGACCTGAATGTACAAAGTCAAAATTTACCCCAATGTGTTTTGTGCTTGTGCAATGGAAAAATCTATAACTCCTCACCACTACTTCTGTTTGGGATAGAAATGCAAGACTGTACCAATGTGCCTCCTGACTTGCTGTAATGTGACTTCTATCATGAGGGACTCTGACTGCAGGCAGCCATTACAGACAGTTTCATTAAAGACTCAGTGCACACCAGACGGGTGTCCTGTGAGCTTGTAACCTGTTGTCAGAGTGGAGCTGAGATTGAGTGCTGAAGAACTGTTTACAGGCACAGCTATGGAACTACAGCTACATGTATGGTCAGAACTGCTAAATGCTGCTATAAACCACAGGAAACCACAGAAAAGGAAAAAAAGAAACAGCTGAAAGCAGGGGGTAAAACAATGGCTGCAAATTGTCCTCTGCCTGCATCGGTTGAAATGAAAGGTGATATGAAGCAGAGCTGGCAGTTTTTCCACTCGCAATGACAAAATTACAAAATTGCGGCAGATTTAATTAACAAACCAGAGCAGCTGCGAGTAGCTACACTTTTATCACTGTTGGGGAGAGACTGTTGCAAAGTATATACCACCCTAAATCTCTGTGAAGAGCAACAAAAAAATGGACAGAAATAATTTTGAAAGCCTTGAAGACATGCTTTGAACCCCAAGTGAATGTAACCTATGAATGGTATGTGTTCAATATTAGGACCAAAGGTGAAAAAGTGTCCATTGATCAACATGTAACTGCATTAACAAAGCTTTCAGAATCCTGTGAATTTGCACAACTAAAATATAATCTAATTAAAGACAGGATTGTATTAGGCATAAGAGATCCCACAGTGAGCGTACGTCTACTGAGAGAGGGGAAACTGACTCTCAGGAAAGCAATCAATGTGTGCAGAAGCACTGAGGTTGTAAATCAGCAGCTAGAGCATATTCATGGCAAAACAAACCAGCATTATGCTGATAGATATTCCAGGCCGAAAGGGCAGAAAGATCACGGACAAAGGGCAGGATGCAAATACTGCAGAGGACATCATGCACAGGAAAAGAAAGCATGTCCAGCATGGGGCATGCAGTGTTCTCACTGCAAGAAGCTGAATCATTTTGCACACAAGTGTTTGGCTAGAAGGAAGCACAACAAGCAGTTACATATGACCACTGGAGAGATATCAGCCGAAGATTGTGAAAAATCACTCTACACCATACAACAGGTTTGTTCGGACAGGTCATCAGTGACAAATGGTTTGTGACTGTTGGAATGATGACTGCAGAAGGAGAACATCAAGTCAACATAAAGTGCCAGATAGACACCGGTGCATCATAATGACCTTCACAGACATGAGCAAAGTGAATCAACATAACGATCCATAAATTAAGCCTCAAAAGTAAGGTTGAGGCTATATGATGGCACCAGACTAATGCCAAGAGGGCAAGTTACTCTGAGAGCCCATTGCAATGACAAGAACGAAGATCTGGAGTTCCAAATTATTGACGGCAAGCAAAAGCCACTCATCTCAGCAGAAGCAAGTCCAAAGCTTGGACTGGTAACCCTCAATGTGCAAACAGAGAAAACCCAGGAGATGGCCTACAGGAGTGGGCGCCAGCACTGGAATGAGAACACCTTTGCCAGTCGCAAGGTGACGCGAGTCATACAGGTGCCCGAGAAGATCTGGCAGTCGTCTGCTCAGGCAACCGAGGTGGAGGCTATGGGGAAGGTGATTCCACAGAGCGGGCAGACAAAATCAAGGTGAAATGGCAGAAAGCCAAATTTCATTTTGACAAAACTGCCGAAACATTGCCAAAATTGAGCATTGGAAAACCAGTCAGGGTACAGACCTTCAACACGCTCAACAAGAGTCAGCCCAAGTGACTACCTGAAACCTGCATAGAGCAGTTGTCACCTCGATCGTATGCGGTGGAAGTAAAGGACCAGAGATACCGTCACAACTGCAGGCACATACGCACAACTGGAGAAGCTGTTCCTCCACAGCAGGTGGCCAACTGCACAGACCACAGAACAACCATCAGCCCCAGAAGTCCAAAACACCCCAACAACAGAAATTGAATAACAGTTACTGCAGCAACAAATGATAAGGGAATGACACTCGCCAGAGAAGGAAAATCAACCAGATGAACAACCAACGACAACGCGCACGCGCACCATTAAGAGCCCGGCACGATTTAATGACTATGTGTGCAATGCAAGGACAGAGACTGACAAAATTGACGAACTAATAATGCATGAGAACAGTTGTGTGCATAGTAGGTAATTTGGGGAACTCAAAGTGTGAATGATAATGCATGCAATTTTTTTTGTTTGTTTGTATGAAAAGGGGGATGTTTAAGATAGAAATGCAATACTGTACCAATGTGCCTCCTGGCTTGCCATTGTCATGTGACCTCTACCATGAGGGACTCTGACTGCAGGCAGCTGTTACAAGCTGTTTCATTAAAGTCTCAATACTCACCAGACTGGTGTCCTGTGAGCTTGTAACAACTTCAATTTTTGTTGGTCTAGAAAAGTGTATGTACGCAGATCTTGAGAGTCCACAGAGTACAGTAAATTCAAGAGTGCTACAGCATTGCTGTAGTGCCTGAGATCAATATGGCTTTTACTATATGTGTCAATAAATTTTATTATGTTTTTGTTGTAATCCTAAAGAATGGTGGTATTATTGTCTCGCCTAGACGGAGACCAAAATATTTGACTTTGTGGGGGAAAAATACCAGCAAGAATTAAATGCTTGTAGGGTAAGAATCTCCTGGGTAAGCTTACAAGAGGCATAAAATTATCCATAAGGAACCTCAGCTTCCATTTAGTACCTTTAATGTAGTAAAATGTCCCAAGTTGCTTCAATGGAGCATAATCAGTCAAAAGTTAAATTGACTTTGAGGCAAAGAAGGATACATTAAGAGAGGTGACCAAAAACTCGGTGAAATTGTTAAATGTTAACAAATGTTTTATAGGAGGAGAGAGAGAGGTGGAGGGATTTAGGGACTGAAGTCCTGCACTTATGGTCTGGGCAATAGTAGAAGGCACGACTGCAGCCAATGGGGGGGGGGGGGGCAAAGGAAGTCAGGGAAGCACAAACTGCCAGAATTGGAGGAGTGCAGAATTCTCGGAGTTGTAAGGCTGGAGGAGTTTGCAGAGATATGGAGGGGTGAGGCTATGGAGGGATTGGAGAATTTTTTGTAAGGCAGTATTCTCCTCCCTTATTAACCTCACCGACAGACATTTTGTTAGTCCCTATCAAACCGCCTCAGATTTTTCAAGGAGTTTGTGACAAAGGGAGGTTTGGTATTCTGTGGTTTATTCTTTTCGATGCAAGACCAAGGTAAAGGCACAACATTGTAAACAATGCTAACAGGTATGGATTTAGGAAATCTAAAGCAAACACCTTGTGGGAAATTTTATGGAGGCGAAGGGGGTCGCGACCATTGGCTGGAGAGTCGGCAAGGGACCCATGTTGCCTCCTTTGGGGTTGACCAGCCAAATGACGAGCCAATCAGGCACCTGAGAGGCCAGGGGTGGGCCTTTCCCAGGATCAGGACCACAGGGGAGGAAGGTGAAACGGTGTCACTTATTAGCACTATTGACTCCTTTCCACAATACCAACAACAATTTGCATTTATATAGCACCTTTAATGTAAGAAATGTTCCAAGGCACTTCAGAGGGGCAGATCAAACAAAATTTGATACCAAGCTGCAGAAGGAGATGTTAGGAATGGTGGTCAAAAGGTTAGTGAAAGAGCTATGTTTTAAGGAGCATCTTAAAGGAGGGAAGAATGGTGGAGAGGTAGAGAAGCTTAGGGAGGGAATTCCGGAGTTTCAGAGCTAGGCAGCTGAAGGCATGGCCACCAATGGTAGAGGTATTAAAATCAGTGGTGTGCGAGGCCAGAATTGGAGAACTCAGACAGTTGTAGAGCTGGAGGAGATTACAGAGATAGGGAGGGGTGAAGCCCAGGAGGGATTTTAAAACCCTTTACTGATGATGTAGAAGAGGCTGATAGGGACAAAATTGATTGGGATAGATTTCATAGAATCAAAGAAGCATAGAAAGATATGGCACTGAAGGAGAACATTCAGTCCATTGTGCAGGAGCCAGCTTTCTGAAGAGTTATCCAATTAGTCCCATTCCCCTGCTCATTCCCCACAGCCATGCATTATTTTTTATTTTGAAGTATATATTCAATTCCCTTTTGAAAGTTACTATTTAATCTGCTTCCACCACCCTTTCAGACAGAGCATTCCAGATCTCAACAACACGTTGAGTAAAATCATTTCTCCTCTTCTCTCCCCTGGCTTTTCTTTGTCAATTATCTTAAAACTGTGCCCTTTGATTACTAACCCTCCTGCCAGTGGAAACAGTTTATCTTGTCTTCTGTGGAAAAGATGTACCTGGGCAATTGGATAGGTGCCAACGTCATAGCTGTATGAGGACAGCTTGGCTGGAGGAGCAGATGCCAAAGTGCATCGGTCTTCAGCACTATAACTGGAATGTTGTCAGATCCAGAGCTTTCACCATGTTCGGCATACTTAGCAATTTCTTAATGTCAGTTGAGAATATGCCTTATGAATTTGTGTGATAGGTGAGGATAGTTCAAAAGCAAGCCCAGAAGTCAATATGATTTTTACTTCCTTTAAGATTAATGGATAAACAAAACCATACAGGTGTGCAGATATGTGTTCCTGCAACAATTTTCATGTGTAAAGTTTATCCCCAGGGAGAACATCGCCAAACCTTCTCACAAGAATAAAAACATCACTGCAACTGGAAGAACCTCTTCTTTTAATGTGGCAAAGGCTACATCCTATGTTGGAACAAAACATTATAGTTCTGCTGGCTGGAGATTGTTACTCTTAATTGGAACTTGATTGAATTAAAATGTAAGCTGTTTTTCACTGATGTGTTAATTAGATTTCACTGCTGAGTACTGTTGCTGATGAGGTAGTTTCAGTTTGGTGAGTTTTATTGCTTTACTTCGGTGTTTTAAAATGGACGATACTTTATATCAATGTTTCTTTTAACTAGAAGATTACTCTTGGGAAAACTGGGGCTGGATTTAAAGAGATGAGCAGGGCATTTGGCCTGAACTGTAGTGAGACCCAGAAGGTAATAAGTTTATAAATTCCATGACCCCAGTAATGGCAGTCTATCAATCCCATAATGATCGCAGCAGAGAGAGCATGTAATCAGTGAACTGTGCTGCTTTGCATTATTGAGAAATCAATTCAAACATTTGCTGGTTCGGACCTGTGTGAGAGAATAAGGGGAAATCAGACAAGGACAGGGCTACCATACACAAACAAGAAAACAAAATGGCATGCATGCCAAGATTGGCAGCAATTTTAGCAAATCACTATGTGAACTAGGGACTACATTCTTTCAGTGTGTGAGAAAGAATTTGCATTTATAGCAAACACTTCAGAACCTCAAGCCATCCTAAAGCACTTTACAGTCAATTAAGTATTTCCGACGTGTAGTCGCCATTGTAAAGTCGGAAACACGGTTGCCCATTTGAGCAGAGCAAGCTCCGACAAACAACAATGTAATAATGACCTAATCATCTTTTTCTTTTTAGTGAGGTTGCTTGAGGAATAAATATTGGCCATGACACCAGGAAGAACTCCCTTGTTCTTATTCAAAATAATGCCATTGGATCTTTTACACCCCCTTGAGAGGTCAGATGGGGCGTCAGTTTAACATCTTATCTGAAAGACTGCATCTCTGACAGTGAAGCACTTCCTCAATGCTCCCCTGGAGTGTCAGCTTAGATAGTCTTTGGAGTAGGGCTTGAAATGAGGATTGCACTTTTCCACTGTGTAAGAAAGAAAGAATTTGCATTTATATAGCACCTTTAATGACATTTAGACATCCCGGAAAGCTTTATAGCCAAAGAGGTACAATTGAGAGAATGGCGAAAAAGAACCGATGAGAATGCAGAGAGAAGTGAGAGGGGAGGTGAGCTCTGCAGCCATCTCGCACCTATGTTGATTTTTTTTGTTGGACAACCAATGCTTTTTTGATTGGGTTCTGTTGGGATTTTTATGGGTGAGGAAGGGCTGTTGAGAGTTGAAATTAATTTTGTAGTTTTTCTTTCCAATTGTTTTTCGAGGATTTGAAGGGAAATTGTGCACAGGGCTTGTGCTTTTTGAATGAAGGAAGTCAGCAAGGACTTTGGACTCCAGGCAATATGGTTGAACATGGGACTTTTTTCATGCTGTAGGATCATGAAGTGGAAGGTATAACATGAATACTGAGCATTGCATTAGATATATACAGCAAATGAAAACAGAAGGAATCACAGTTACCCAGTTACCATTGACGAGAAGAGTGATTAAAATCTTGCTGCATCAGAAGGGAAAGGTTATATTTTATATAAATGATGATTTGGCATCCAAAACTCAAAGAATTGTCATGCCAACTTGCTTTGTTGAATGATAATTTTCTTTAAAACACTGACTGGATATCTGAATTTATACTTTTTTGAAGAAATTTTAAAAAGAACAGGAAAAAAATGATGACTTTCCTGGCAGCTTAGGATGGTTACCTAATTTGCAAAACTGTGTCCTACATTGCAAGGCCTGTGAGGAAGGAAATGAAATGTCTGCTCATGCCCCAGCAAGAACCAAGACCCAGGAAGTTTAAAGGAACTACCTGTTCTTTTTAGCAAGAGAGAAATACTGCTAACTGCTATGTTTGAATGAATGAATGACTGTCATGTGACAAGCGCCTCCCCATCTGTTGTTCTAAGCTGGTGTTTTCTCTGCAGCAGAGGGGAAGCTTCTGGACTCTGTCAAGTGCAGACGTAAGTGGGGGTTGACCCCCCGCCCCATTTTCTCTCTCTCTCTCTCTCCATTTCAACTTGAAAGCTTCTAACTCTGCCTGTTGACTGACCACCTTTGCATACTCTGGCTACAAGAAACCCCTGTTGGAGGAAATCATCTGCATCGCTGTCTCCAAGAGACCCACCGAACCAATCATCTACCTCTTCAAGCTAAAAGTCTTAGTACCACCGAATTAAAAGCCAGCCAAATTACCAATGCCACAGACTGTATACCCCACTGTTCTATGTTCTCTAACTCAACCAATCTACTTTTCCCCACTCTTTGACATATTTGCTTATGTGTAAAGCTCCAGTGTGTGTGTGTGTGTTGTGAGTGAAAGTTGGCACTTAGTTTATTATTTTCATTAGTTCAGTTTAAGTACAATAAAGTTAACCTCTTTCTTTGTTAAACTCAAGAAAATATTTCTGATTGGTTCTTGTCACGATCATTGCAAGTAAGTAATCAAATGCCTACTGAATTGGCCAGTACATCCACTTTAAGAAAGAATTAAACCTGTTGTGGTCAAAAAAGGAGAGGAAAAGAGGGAAGCCCTTCGATCCCTCCTCACTTGACCGTAACAGAATCAAAAATACTGTAATGATGGGCAGTATAATTCTGACTTTGAAAGTGTGGGGGCTGTATATGTCCAATTAAAGAACACAGGCTAGATAGATGGTAATTTGTTGTCAACGCTGTTTCTAGCACCCCATATGACATAATAGCTTGTAAAATTATTGTTCTGTATTATATCTTTTAACAAATCTTTTGTACCTGTTTGAATAAATCTTGCTGTCATTAGTGAACATTTACTTATGTTTCTCCTTTAATTGTTGTTTACAAGTACAGAGATTCCTGGAGTAGACTACAGCTTTTTCACCTTGAGTTTGGATTCTGCCTAATCTGATGGGATAACAGTCTCATTTCTTTATTGGACAAAAAAAATTCCCATTCGAAATGGGTTCAGATTAGTTCAATGATGTTCCTAGAAGTAATCACCAAGAAACATAAAACTGACTATAATTCAAAATTAATTGGAAGCATTGCTAAGGGGGTCATGGGAAAGGCAGGAAAAATGTAATGCTTTGTTTTGAAGTAAGGATTCAAAACTCATTGACAGGGCAATGTAGGCTAGACAGAGTTTTACTCTGCCTCTGTTGTTAAAGGTGACAGCCAGCTGGTTCATCATTTATCTAGAATATACAAACAGACCTAACTTTGATCACCTGAAAGCATTCGGCAAAGCATGCGTTGGTCTGTATGCACATCAATGTCTTGTAAAGAATACAAGTACTAAGGTATTTGACTAACTAACAAGGTAATTTGGATTACAAAAGTAGGATTTGTTTCTTTAGGTACTTGTCTGTCAGTCAAAGCATCTAGATTTAATTTGGACTTGCTCCATCGAGGTCATAGGGTAAGATTTGGTTCTGCCCATTTTTTAACACAAGGGGCGGCACAGTGGCGCAGTGGTTAGCACCGCAGCCTTACAGCTCCAGCGACCTGGGTTCAATTCCGGGTACTGCCTGTGTGGAGTTTGCAAGTTCTCCCTGTGTCTGCGTGGGTTTCCTCCGGGTGCTCCGGTTTCCTCCCACATGCCAAAGACTTGCAGGTTGATAGGTAAATTGGCCATTAGAAATTGCCCCTAGTATAGGTAGGTGGCAGGGAAAATATAGGGACAAGTGGGGATGTGGTAGGAATATGGAATTAGTGTAGGATTAGTATAAATGGGTGGTTGATGGTCGGCACAGACTCGATGGGCCGAATGACCTGTTTCAGTGCTGTATCTCTAAACTAAACTAAATATCAGGTTTAATATCTTCCAGACTCACTTGGGAGTAGGATGTCGATTCCCAAAAATGTTAAAATTGGATTAACAAGGTCCAGTTTCTACCCCTATATATCATGCTGATAAATGCCTCAGGACATAAGAGTCCAGACAATGGCTATGGCTAACCAACTATATTTTAATGAAAGCCACACTAAAGCACTAGCCAAAATTTGCTCAGAAATTTAAGGATAACTCACTCGCTGTTTAAAGTCCAAATGCAAATACTCACTGTCATTATCATTGTATTTACAATCCACAGTTCGTTCTTACAATTACCATTCCCAGTCTCCAAGAATTGGTAGAAATTTAGGAATTCTGATTCCAATTACATTAGGTTTATTTTCACTGTTCATCTTCTTGAGGATGGTGGAATTGCATGTCACACCTCCATGGATATGATGATATTGAATAATTTACTCTTTTGAAATCCATGGCCTAATACCAAAAATGTATCTGTAGGAGCCCCACCAGTTGAATTAAGTTTTGTTAGAAAAAAGGTTGGTTCCTTCAAAAATATCTTGTAAATCTTGATCACAGAAAAACTGATATCCCAGATGGCGTTGAAGCTTTAAGTTTCAAAGCCATGAGAAGGACTAACTTTACCAATACCAGTCCATTTCAACTTCCCCATATCTGCTGCCGTTTTAGTTAAGAGGACTGCCCTGAACAGAATTTTGAAGTCTGACACAATGTTTATCCCATGGTTATGGTTACCTTGACATCATCCCCTCTGTAGCCATTATTCCCCTCACTGGAAATCAACATTTCAGATGTAACAATCTGCTGTCTTGTTGCTTGCTTCAGACTAATGCAGTTCACTTAGTGCACTGCCATTCCTGCTCCAACTGTGCATTAATTCTTGTTTTACCTCATTGTTAGAGAAAGTGTCTTCAACAAATGGTGTGGTAAATAATGTTGTATCTTATTATCACAACACCTACGCAGTTTCTTCTGACAAGTGCACTTAGTCCCAACTCTAATCCTTGCCTTCATGAACAACTTGAAGGACAATATCAAAATGATTTTTCTTTGTTGCCTAACATTGTTGTAGGTATAATTACAAACTCAAAGATAAACTATGATCTCTTCCTGTTGACAGATTCAGACGCAATTGGAAAATAGTCTGCAAACAGTATTGAATTATAACTTCTATCACAAACTTTTTCTTGTTTATGAAGTTTTTAAGTTGCCTGTCTTGTAATCAAACAAAACAATGCTAGTGCCATCTAGTGATAAGTTTGCCCTCAGTGACTGGCAAAAGAGTGGCATTACCTACAAGAGCATTATAAATCAATTTTTAACACCAAGCCACAGAAGGAGATCTCAGGGCAGATGACCTAAAGCTTGATCAGAAAAGATAAGTTTTGAGTACATTAAATATCAGATTGATCTCTTGATCCTACCCCATAATGGAATATTGTAGTTTGTTTGGTAGGCTGTGTGCCTTGCTCCTAGATCAAAAGTCATATATTACATTAAACTAGATGAAGTTGGCCTATTAAATTCTCTGGAAGATGTGGTGAGCCTAACAATTCTGTGGAATAGCACCACAAACATTCCTTATACTTAAGAGTACTCTCAGTACCTTTTGGATATGTTGATGGGCTTAGATGAAGAAGTGTGGGAGAAGATTCATGTGAAACACAATTACTGCCATGAACCTGTTGGACCGACTGGCTTGTTTCTATGCTGTAAATACTGTGCAACTATGTAATGCTCACTCCGCCACCTGTAACTTGTGCTATCTACAGGATGCACCGTAGCAACTCGCCAAGCTTACCTTGACAGCACCTCCCAACTCTTCAACCTCTACTACCAAGAAAGACAACAGCAGAAAAATTGTAGTGAACACAATGTACTCCAAGTTCCCTTCCAAGCTACATACACCTGATTATGACATATATTGCCATTCCTTCACTGTCAATGTCTTAACATCCATGGATTCCCTACTCAGCACCATTGTGAGAGAAGAATCTGCACAAGGACTGCAGCAGATTAAGAAGAAGGTCCTTTATGACTTTCTCAGGACAGCTCGGGATGGAAGATACATGCGGCTCTGTCAGTGTCACTTACATCTTGGACCAAGTGAAAGAAGTACAAACTGCTACACTACACCTTGTAATAATCCAAAAAAAAATCTACCACTTTATAGATTGTTGCATTATCCTTATAGGCACTCTCATATGTTGCACATGGTGTCTCTCCCTGTGTTAAATAAAATACAATTGTTTAGCATTAATTAGGTAAAGGTAAAAGCTCTGGGCAGACTTTTAACAACCAAACACACAGTCCCTGAGCTTTTAGTACTTCCAGTAACTATCAGGGTCAATCTTGTGAAATATTTGTCCTTGTTGGACAGCTACTAATGTGGACGAAAAAGGTTTTCATCCTGATTTGAGATTGCCTAATGCTGATAATACAAACAACAAAGAACAAAGAACACAGTACAGCACAGGAGCAGGCCATTCGGCCCTCCAAGCCTGCGCCGATCTTGATGCCTGCCTAAACTAAAACCTTCTGCATCTCCAGGGTCCGTAACCCTCTATTCCCATCCTATTCATGTATTTGTCAAGATGCCTCTTAAACCACCTCCCCCGGCAACAAGTTCCAGGCACTCAACACCCTCTATGTAAAAAACTTGCCTCGCACATCCCCTCTAAACTTTGCCCCTCTCACCTTAAACCTTTGTCCCCTAGTAACTGACTCTTCCACCCTGGGAAAAAGCTTCTGACTATCCACTCTGTCCATGCCACTTGTCACTTTGTAAATCTCTATCATGTCGCCCCTCCACCTCCGTCGTTCCAGTGAAAACAATCCGAGTTTATCCAACCTCTCCTCATAGCTAATGCCCTCCAGACCAGGCAGCATCCTGGTAGACCTCTTCTGTACCCTCTCCAAAGCCTCCACGTCCTTCTGGTAGTGTGGCAACCAGAATTTCACGCAATGTTCTAAGTGTGGCCTAACTAAAGTTCTGTACAGCTGCAGCATGACTTGCCAATTTTTATACTCTATGCCCCGACCGATGAAGGCAAGCATGCTGTATGCCTTCTTGACTACCTTATCCACCTGCGTTGCCACTTTCAGTGTTCATGAAAGTTGCAAAACCTCTCTATTTCAAAGTATTTCTATTCCTTCACTACCGCAAAAAGTTTGACTTGTCAAAATGACAGCAAAAGTAGTTCTGGGAAAGTCGCAACCACATCCATCATTTGAAATAAAAGAAGAAAATGTTGGAAATGTTCAGCAGGCAGTACTTGATCAACTATGGCATCAAGGAGCTCTAGCAAAATTGAATTCAATGGGAATCAAGGGCAAAACTCAAACAAGAGGGAATCTAACCATCTCGCCTTGATATTTAACGGCATTACCATCGCTGAATCCCCCACTATCAACATCCTGGGGTTTACCATTGATCAGAAACTTAACTGGACCAGCCACATAAATACTTTGGCTACAAGAGCAGTGGCTAGGAATTCTGTGACGAGCAACTCACCTCCTGATTCCCCAAAGCATAAGCACCACCTACAAGGCAAAAGTCAGGAGTGTGATGGAATATTCTCGACTTGCCTGGATGAGTACAGCTCCAACATCCAGGACAAAACAGCCTGCTTGATCAGCACCCCATCCACCAGCTTAAACATTCACTCCCTTAACCACCAGCACATGTGCCAGCAGTATGTGACATCTACAAGAGGCACTGCAGCAACTTGTCAAGGCTCCTTCGACAGCACCTTCCAAAATTGCAACCTCCACCACCTAGAAGGACAAAGGCAGCAGATGCATGGGAACATCACCACTGCAAGTTCTCCTCAAGTCACACACCATCCTGACTTGGAAATATATTTCCTTCACAGTCGCTGGATCAAAAACTTGGAACCCCTCCCTAACAGCACTGTGGGTGCACCTACATCAGATGGACTGCAGCGATTCAAGAAGGCAGCTCACCACTATCTTCTCAAGGCAATTAGGGATGGGCAATAAATGCTGGCCTTGCCAGCAACACTCACATCCCTGGAATAAAAATCAATGATCTGGCAGCATCTGTGGAGAGAGAAACAGTGTTAACTTTTCAGGTCTGTGGCCTTTCAGGGTTCTGATGAAAAGTCACAGACCAGAAATGTTACATCTGTTTGTTTCTCCACAGATGCTGCCAGACATGCTGAGTATTTTACAGCATTTTCTGTTTTTTTATTTCAGATTTCCAGAAACTGTAGTACTTTGAACAAAGAACAAAGAACAGTACAGCTCAGGAACAGGCCATTCGGCCCTCCAAGCCTGCGCATATCTTGATGCCTGCCGAATCTAACACCTTCTGCACTTCCGGGGCCCATATCCCTCTATTCCCTTCCTATTCATATATTTGTCAAGATGTCTCTGAAACGTCGCTATCATATCTGCTTCCACCACCTCTCCTGGCAGCAAGTTCCAGGCACTCACCACCCTCTGTGTAAAGAACTTGCCTCGCACATCCCCTCTAAATTTTGCCCCTCGCACCTTAAACCTATGTCCCCTAGTAAATGACTCTTCCACCCTGGGAAAAAGCTTCTGACTATCCACTCTGTCCATGCCGCTCATAACTTTGTAAACCTCTATCATGTCGCCCCTCCACCTCCATCGTTCCAGTGAAAACAATCCGAGTTTTTCCAACCTCTCCTCATAGCTAATGCCCTCCAGACCAGGCAACATCCTGGTAAACCTCCTCTGTACCCTCTCCAAAGCCTCCACGTCCTTCTGGTAGTGTGGCGACCAGAATTACACGCAATATTCTAAGTGTGGCCTAACTAAGGTTCTGTACAGCTGCAACATGACTTGCCAATTTTTATACTCTATGCCCCGACCGATGAAGGCAAGCATGCCGAATGCCTTCTTGACTACCTTATCCACCTGCGTTGCCACTTTCAGTGACCTGTGGACCTGTACGCCCAGATCTCTCTTCCTGTCAATACTCCTAAGGGTTCTGCCATTTACTGTATACTTCCCACCTGCATTAGACCTTCCAAAATGCATTACCTCACATTTGTCCGGATTAAACTCCATCTGCCATTTATCCGCCCAAGTCTCCAACCGATCTATATCCTGCTGTATCCTCTGACAATCCTCATCATTATCCGCAACTCCACCAACCTTTGTGTCGTCCGCAAACTTACTGATCAGACCAGCTACATTTTCCTCCAAATCATTTATATATACTACAGACAGCAAAGGTCCCAGCACTGATCCCTGCGGAACACCACTAGTCACATCCCTCCATTCAGAAAAACACCCATCCACTGTTACCCTCTGTCTTCTGTGACCGAGCCAGTTCTGTATCCATCTTGCCAGCTCACCTCTGATCCCATGTGACTTCACCTTTTGCACCAGTCTGCCATGAGGGACCTTGTCAAAAGCTTTACTAAAGCCCATATAGACAACATCCACCGCCCTTCCCTCATCAATCCTCTTCGTCACTTCCTCAAAAAACTCAATCAAATTAGTAGGACACGACCTCCCCTTTACAAAACCATGCTGTCTCTCGCTAATAAGTTTGTTTGTTTCCAAATGGGAGTAAATCCTGTCCCGAAGAACCCTCTCTAATAGTTTCCCTACCACTGACGTAAGGCTCACCGGCCTATAATTTCCTGGATTATCCTTGCTACCCTTCTTAAACAAAGGAACAACATTGTCTATTCTCCAGTCCTCTGGGACCTCACCTGTAGCCAATGAGGATGCAAAGATTTCTGTCAAGGCCCCAGCAATTTCTTCCCTTGCCTCCCTCAGTATTCTCGGGTAGATCCCATCAGGCCCTGGGGACTTATCTACCTTAATGCTTTGCAAGACACCCAACACCTCCTCCTTTTTGATAATGAGATGACTGAGACTCTCCGCACTCCCTTCCCTCGGCTCATCATCCACCAAGTCCTTCTCTTTGGTGAATACTGATGCAAAGTACTCATTTAGCACCTCGCCCATTTCCTCTGGCTCCACGCATAGATTCCCATCTCTGTCCTTGAGTGGGCCAACCCTTTCCCTGGTTACCCTCTTGCTCTTTATATATGTATAAAAAGCCTTGGGATTTTCCTTAATTTGTTTGCCAATGACTTTTCATGACCCCTTTTAGCCCTCCTAACTCCTTGCTTAAGTTCCTTCCTACTTTCTTGATATTCCTCAAGTACTTCATCTGTTCCTAGCCTTCCAGCCCTTACAAATGCTTCCTTTTTCTTTTTGACTAGGCTCACAATATCCCGTATTATCCAAGCTTCCCGAAACTTGCCAAACTTGTCTTTCTCCCTCACAGGAACGTGGTGGTCCTGGATTCTAATCAGCTGATGTTTGAAAGACTCCCACATGTCAGATGTTGATTTACCCTCAAACAGCCGCTCCCAATCTAAATTCTTCAATTCCTGTCTAATATTGTTATAATTAGCCTTCCCCCAATTTAGCACCTTCACCTGAGGACTACTCTTATCCTTATCCACAAGTACCTTAAAACTTATGGAATTATGGTCACTACTCCCGAAATGCTCCCCCACTGAAACTTCGACCACCTGGCCAGGATCATTCCCCAATACCAGGTCCAGAATGGCCCCATCTCTAGTTGGACTATCTACATATTGTTTCAAGAAGCCCTCCTGGATGCTCCTCACAAATTCTGCCCCATCCAAGCCCCAAGCACTAAGTGAGTCCCAGTCAATATTGGGGAAGTTAAAATCACCCACCACGACAACCCTGTTACCTTTACATCTTTCCAAAATCTGTCTACATATCTGGTCCTCTACCTCCCGCTGGCTGTTGGGAGGCCTGTAGTAAACCCCAACATCGTGACTGCACCCTTCCTATTCCTGAGCTCCACCCATATTGCCTCGCTGCATGACCCCTCTGAGATGTCCTCCCGCAGTACTGCTTTGAAATTCTCCTTAACCAGTAATGCAACTCCCCACCCCTTTTACATCCCCCTCTATCCCGCCTGAAGCTTCTAAAGCCTGGAACATTTAGCTGCCAATCCTGCCCTTCCCTCAACCAAGTCTCTGTAATAGCAACAACATCATATTTCCAAATACTAATCCAAGCTCTAAGTTCATCTGCCTTACCTGTTATACTTCTCGCATTGAAACAAATGCACTTCAGACCACCAGTCCCGCTGTGCTCAGCAACATCTCCCTGCCTGCTCTTCCTTTTAGTCCAACTGGCCTTATTTACTATTCCCCCCTCATTTACTTCACTAGCTGTCCTACTGCTCTGGTTCCCACCCCCCTGCTACACTAGTTTAAACCCTCCCGAGTGACGCTAGCAAACCTTGCAGCCAGGATATTAGTGCCCTTCCAGTTTAGATGCAACCCGTCCTTCTTGTACAGGTCCCATCTGTCCCTGAAGAGAGCCCAATGGTTCAGATATCTGAAACCCTCCCTTCTACACCAGCTGCTTTTGTATTAGTTCCTCCTTTGAAAACTGGGTAACAGCTTTAAAAAATCAGAGAGGATAAGAGCAGAATGAAGCAAATTAATTACATATCTCATGTTGCTTTCAGGAGGGGCTCTAAATATTGCAGATCTTAAATGTAATCGGCAACGTACAGCTGTGTTTTCTTAATTTTTCTATATTTCTGCCAGAGGCTAAGCAATAATTCATTAAAATTGTATTTCTCCGATCACCACCTCCGCCAAAGAAAAACACATCGAACCATCCACAGATTTTGAAGCCAGAATCAACTATTACTTCTTGATTTGTGTGGCTGAGTGAGGGACATCTGCTTAGCTCCAGCAATGCTCCTAGCTCATTCAAGCCATTAATGTCACTCAAACTACATTTACGATTGTTAGACTTGCCAAACCAATGTAATAGCTCAGAAAAATAACTCTTTTATCAAAAGCAAAACAAAATTCATTCTCTGCACTTCCCTATTAACTTTTCTGATAACCTGGCTGATGGATGATCATAGAATCATCGGATGGTACAGCATAGAACGAGGCCATTAGGGCCACCATGCCTGTGCTGGTACTTTGAAAGAGTTATCCAATTCGTTCCACTCCCCTGCCTTTTTCCCCATAAGCTGGCAAACATTTCAATTTTAGGTATTTATCTAATTCCTTTTTGAATCTGCTTCCACCACCCTCAGACATTGCATTCCAGATCACAACAACTCGCTGAGCAAAAGCTTTTTCCCTACTGTCTGTTGTAGGATTGCCTTTAAGAGTGGCATCCCTTTAAGATCTTAGTATGCCAATGAGCCAAGTACCAGGATGCAGTCATGTGACTCAGAGCCAGAGTCACTCTGCAATTGTTACACCCAGAGTAAGGTTCTGTAAATAGTTTGATCTGTACTGTATAATTGTTTAGCTGTAATAAACCTGTTTGAGATCTTCAACCAACTGGATTCCACACATCTCATTTATGTTGCATCTGACAACATAAAAGAACTCATTACACTGTCACCACTCGTTCTCCTGCTAATTATGTTAAGTCTGTGTTCTCTTCTTACCGACCCTTCTGCCACTGGCAACAGTTTCTCCCTATCTAATTTATCATAACTCTTCAGGATTTTGGCCATCTCTATCAAACATCCCAAAAACTGTTGTGATATTGCTTTAATTGTTGAATATGTAAACGGGAAGTGATGTAAACCAACATGTGATACAGCAGTTGGAGTAGTGTTAATCAACAATAAGCGTGTATATTTCAGAGCTCTCCTGTAAGTCTGTTATTTTTTAATAAAGAATCCTTCATTCAACCTACCATTCAGCCTCAGATTGTTGCGAAATCAATAACACAATATGGTGGCAGCAGAACACAAAAGAGTAACAGTGATGCAGAGGTGCTCAGCATGTTAGGAGCAGTGCTTGATGTGGAACAGTGATCACCAACTCGATATCGGGGATGATGGTTTCTCCCGTGGAAAGCCATAAAAACTTGGGACAATACTACAGATCGTTGGAGGAAGTGGGAGCACGACAAGGTCAGATTTGAAGATCATCCTCAAAAATCAGCACTCTGGGAAAGTGTGAGTAGTCGAAGACCATTGTTTGTCCGAATGGCAGCCGTCAGAAGAGACAGCAATTAGGCAGAATCGGCCTTGCAAATGGAAGGAGAGTCGGCTTGAGTGAGGGCTGCGGTACGGCACCGCCATTGCACATCATGATTTTCCTGCCGAAAATGCTTCGTGGGCAGAGTCTCCCTGATAGTAGGCAGAAAGCCTGTGCTGCAGCCACAGAGCTCAGGGCTTGGCAGAGGTGCAACGCTGCAGGCACAGCAAACGTGCACTGTTTTTATATTCAAGGGAAACTTTTGAAAAAAGAAAGCAGTTATTGGGGAAAGCTCCAGCAGAGAATTCTTATAAACAAGAAGTTTCATACCATGACTACAAAATACCCAATGATGAACTGGAAGGTTCAAGATCTCCTCCATGAGTTCCAACTCTTCTAAGATCACATTGAGTTGTGAGTTTTGGATCTTGCTATCATAGAGCTTGACAAGTAAGCAATTAAGATAAAAATTGCAATTGGTAATGAAGGACTCCATTACATCAACACATTCGGACTATCAAAAGCAGACCAGAAGGACCCATCGAAACTTTGGACAGCGTTAGAAGACCTGAAAGTCAAGGTTAATTTCAGGATCCATCAATTGAAACTGATGGCATACAGGCAACAGCCTAAAGAAACCATCTATCAATTAATAAGCAGATGGCATGAGAAAGGAGAAGTCTGTGATGCAGAACTGTCTGAAAGGATAATGGAGTTAGTGATTGCATCAACCCCAATATAGGTATTCCAAAAAGACTTGTAGGATAAAGAAAAAGGATACAACACCACAGGTCTCCTTAGGGAAGATAGGAAGTACGAAGCCATTGCTGCAAGCAGGTTGTGCATGCAAGTGCTTAGGGCAGCTACAACCAGAGGCAAGATAGTCAAGACACCTCGAAAGAGCAAGGCATGCAGCAGGTGTGGTTTGATAAACCAGCCAAAAAATTGTCCTGCCTTCAGGAATGCCTGCAAGTTGTGTGATCTTAGGGGTACTGGGCAAGACTGTGCCCTAGGTCTGGCAATGATGAAACAGTCAGAAGCCACAGAAAGCCACAGCTCAATAAGGAACAGGCACCGCCTGGTGGGAAAAAAAAGGAAAGAGTTCACCAAATACCAGTTTAAACATAAGCATGTCCATGAGATAGGAAAGGACATGGTCTGCAAAGAAGGCACTGAAGGTGAACAAGCCTTCCACATGGATGCAGTTAAACAGCTGTAAGCCTGCACCACAGTCGAAATCATATGCCAGATAAGAGTTGCCAGCACAAGCTGCAACTAAAGGTTGATACTGGACCAAGCGCCAATGTTTTGCCATTTCAGATATTAAAGGATGTGCACCAAGCTAAATGGAATCTATGCTACAGCCAAAGACAGCTAGACTCACTGCATCTTATTGAAACATATAAGATCCTGAGGAGATTTGGCAGGGTGGATACTGAAAGGATGTTTCCCCTTATGGGAGAGACTGGAACTGGGGCACACAGTTTAAAATAAGGGGTTGCCCATTGAAGAGGGAGATGAGGAGAACTTTTTTTACTCAGAAGGTTGTTAGCCTTTGGAATTCTCTTACCCAGAGAGTGGTGGAGGCAGGATTATTGAATATTTTTAAGGTAAAGGTCGATAAATTATTCTTGACTGACAAGGGAGTCAAAAGGTATCGGGGGTAGGCGGGAAAGTGGAGTTGAGGCCACAATCAGATCAGCCATGATCTTATTAAATGGTGGACCAGGCACGAAGGAACCAAATGGCCTCTCCTGCTCCTAATTTGTATGTTCGTACGATGATTCAACAATATGCTGCATGCGAGCATTGGCGTTGGAGTGCTGATATTGAAATTCTGCTTGGTCACAAGTCTTCTACATTGTTGACACCAATGGTCCAGTGCAGGACAACCAGCATACAGTGAACTCCAGATCCTGATGATTCACAAGATTCATAATGTGCCAGGTAAATGTGACCCCATTGAGTCCATTCAGAATTTGCAACAGAAGTATCCAGACAGAATTAATACCATGGACAGTTTCAGAGGAGATGCTGTTCTTCATTTAAAAGATGACACAGTTCCCTCCATAGATCCACCAGGGAAGTGGTGTCCACGCCAAAGACAAGCTTAAAGAGCAGAGCTCAATACAGTGGAACAGCAAGAAATTATTTGCCATGTTCAGCAATTGGTGCAGCATGATCACCACCGTGTTCAAGAAGGACAGCACCATCAGAGTATGTCTAGATCCTAGAAGGTTAAACTGAACACTGAAAAGATATCCTCACAAAATTCCAATTTTTAAAGAGTTAAATCCGAGATTTGTGAAAGCAAAGTTTTTCTTGAAGCTAGATGCAAAACATGGGCCTGAATTTGATAAGCCCGCCAAATGGCAGCCTGCCTCATGGACCACACGCCAAGAGCCACCGCGATCACGTGGAGGGGAAGGTGCCTGTGCGCAGGCGCTGACATTTTTAAAGGGCTGTTAAGCCTACCAGCATATTTAAATATTTAAAGAAAGATTGAATAAAACTAAATAAATAAATCTCTTTTGCACCTCTCCCATGCCCCGATAACAATTGCATTAATTATTTGCCCTTTTCCTTGCAAAACACATGCCTTTACCATCTGACCTTCCCCCTCCAAACTACACAAACTTTGAACTTCAACCCTTCCCATTATCCTCTCCACCCATGACATTCATTTGACCATGTTCCTCCCCCCACCCCCACTAAGAAAATAACCTCCTTCCCCCTCCCCACCAGTGTTGCGCCTTATTTCCCCAGATGGGGATCCAAAGGCATGGGAGTGTCAATCACCGAGCCAAAAATTGCAGCGGAACATCAAGATTAATGGTAAGTACACGCAAATCTATTAATTTACTTTATTTGCATTTGGTGATTATGTTCCCGCCGCCCAGCTGCCAGGGTACCCCGCTGCTGCCAGAAGGATCGGGCTAGCCCTGCCGGTGTCGAGGTCCGTAGAGGGCCTCATCCGGAACCAACTTCAGGCACACCCCCACCACGGATTCCGACATCAAGGGCTCCTTAAAATCCAGCCCATGGATACTGGTCAGTCCAACTTTCTAAACACTCACAAGAACACCATTTGAAAGATAAAGCTTTCTATGCTTACCATTTGATCTGTCAGTAAGCCAAGGCCTGTTCCAGCAGCAAATAGGTTGTCTCACAGACAGATAGGAAATGATAGGGATGGTTTCGCTTTTTCACCTGTCAACCCTGGAGCATTTGAATGGTAAACAAACAGAAAAATGACTGGTTTTTTCATAGGTTTAAAGAAAGGTAAATGTTTATTAAACAACACTCGAAATATTTGCAATTCCACCCACGCTCTCATATGCTCACAGACACAGATACACAAGAGACGATAGAGATGAAAAGATTACATGCGTATAGGTCTGATAGTTTTTAAAAGAGTTCACTGTAAGCCTTGCATTCTTCTCCAGGGGTGGAGAGTTAAAAACAAAGCAGGCCTGTTTTTGCCTTTTTCCTGGTTCACCGAAGACAAAACTTGGAAAGTTTCAGCAGGGTGAATGCGTGGTTGCAGACTTCATTTTGTATCTTAGTCACAGTTCAATGTCAAAGCCCTGGTACA
The DNA here is from genome assembly GCF_036365525.1 of Heterodontus francisci. Taxonomy (NCBI): domain Eukaryota; kingdom Metazoa; phylum Chordata; class Chondrichthyes; order Heterodontiformes; family Heterodontidae; genus Heterodontus; species Heterodontus francisci. Next base: position 32,222,341 of record NC_090374.1, on the reverse strand, counting down.
ATTTCTCAGGTATAGAGTTCAAAGCCACATCTAGCCTCTGCCTACAGTAGTTTAACAATGGTGTTCTAGGCAGGGTCCTTCTTCTTATGCTGGAGCAGATGGAATCTCTCTCTCTCTGGCTCTGCCTTTGTCTGCCCAGCATATACTTTTATTCAGCTCCTTATCCAACCCATGGTTTCTGTTATGTGACCATGTTTTCTCTTTACCGACGTCTTCATAAAAGGTGTCTGATGTGAGCCATTGTTAGACTATGGGTCCTGGGTGTCACCCATCTTCATTCCATTTTGATAAAGTGGAGTTTTTTCACACCCATTTATTGAATTTGGAGACACCATGTCTGCCCTGCCATATCATTGTTAACTCAATTTGTGGAAGACAGGTAGCTATTAATACAGAATGAGCCATTTACATTTTAATGCCATAGCAAATTCTGCTACCTTGGGTCCATGGTGACAGACAATCTGTCCCTTAATGCAGAGCTCAATACACACATAGGGAAAGCAGTTACCACCTTTAGCTGACTCACAAAACACACATGGGATAACACCAAGCTGATCCTTAGGACCAAGCTGATGGTTTATAAGGCCATTGTTCTTAGCACCTTACTGTATGACTCTGACATACAGTCTACTTACAGCTACCAGGAAAAGAAACTCAATAATTTCCATCTTCACTGTCTGTGGCACATTATGGGTATACCCTGGCAGAGAAAAATCACAAATGTGGCAGTCCACTCAAAGGCAGAGCTCCTAAGCATGCTGGCACCAATCGAACAGAGACGGCTTTGGTGGATCGGACAGGTGCACAGGATGGAAGATGGTCACATACCCAAGGACAGTCTGTATGGTGATGAAGGAGGACCAGACAACCAGTGGAACACCCAAAGATCCGCTTCAAGGATACTTGCAAGCGTGACATGAAGGTCCTCAATGTCAGCTATTGCACCGGGAGTCACTAGCTGGTGAAAGAGGGAAATGGTGACAGATCCTGTGGACCGGTGTGCATTACAATGATAACCAGTGACTACAGCAGCTTAGCAATAGGTGCCAACGCCAAAAACAACAACTCACAGCATCACTTGGCAGCTTCATGTGCGGCACTTGTGGTAGAATCTGTCTCTCAAGGATTGGCCTTCATTGCCATCAGCAAAGGTACACCAAGAGAAGACACCCCATCTAACTGGATTATTTGCTGCATGTCCCTCATCTTTCATAGATACAAGGATGCCAACCAACCAAGGCTGGTCAGACATGAAGATTGTCTCAGGGTTCTTGCAGTTTCTATATGTATTGGCCGCACAGGATAAGGTCTCATCTTGTTTTACAGAAAAAGTGTCTGTTTTCTGTTTGTTTTATAAGCTCATTATATAGTTCATAATTTCTCCATGCATGAGCATGACACCTCCCTGCAAAAAGGGAAAAAATGAAATTCCTTGGTATTTCTTTTTTTCTGTTTTTCAGAAAGAGAGAAAAGTAAGCATACGATAGTCAACATTCACACGCATTCATTCACACAGGATGTTACGAGCTCACAGGCCACCAGTCTGGTGTATACTGAGTCTGAAATGAAACTGCTGTAATGGCTGCCTGCAGTCAAAGTACCTCATGATAGAGGTCACATGACTATGGCAAGCCAGGATGCTCATTGTTACAGTATTGCATTTCTATCCCAAACATCCCCTTTTGCATACAAAAAAACACCAAAAAATTTGCATGCATTATCATTGACACTGTGAGTTGCCCAAATTACCCACAATTCACACAACTGTTCTCATACATTAGTAGTTTGTCATTCTTGTCAATCTCTTGTCATGCTAGGCCCCCACCTGCCAAGAATGAGGCACATTAATTTTGTCATGAACATTGATTTTTAGCTGTTGTGGAGCGAGGAAATGACTTGTTAAACAGATCAGCCGTGGCTGGAAAAAAACATTTACACACTAACAAACCTTGAAGGTGAGGAAACGCATTCCAGGGCCTGCTAAGGAGGATACAATCCACAAGGGCCAGGAAAGGTTAGACTAGCTGGTCACATGACTGTTCCAGGGTTTTCTTTTGAACTGGCCACAGAGAGTTTGAAGTCACAGAGTCTGTTTGCTCCTGGGCTGAGAAGATCTCTCCTGTCTGCTCCCATCTCTTTCTCACAAGATTCTGAATCCACTAAAGACACATGAACTCCAAGAGAGAAAAGTCTCCTACAACGAATAATGTTTAAGAAGAATACTAGGCCCCAACGAAAAGTATGAACTACTTACAATCGAGGATTCTACAGTGAGCTCGAAGATCCATAACAAAAACCCTCTTCAGAGATTGCCTCAAACTTTTCCACTTTATTATTTTTTACTTCTGCTATTTTCTGTCTCTATTTGCATGTGTATATCGCATATGCATGCTAGTGTGGCGCATCATGTATCTGTAGGCATTAACTGAATTAGAGTTTAAGTTTAATAAATTTCAACTTTTGTTCTTTAAACCTAAGAAAACCTGTTTGTGCTGGTTTCTTTGCCTTATAATTAGAAAGCAGTGAACAAGGATTCACCAAGTGGGGAGCTAAAACACGGTGTGTTTAAAATAAAAACCTGTTACGGTAAGACCAGGTGAAAGTTGAAAGGGAACCCTAGACCTCTTTCTCACCTCATCATAACACTCTGCACATGCATTGCACACATAGTCATTAAATCGTGCCAGTCTCTTAATGGTGCACGTGCACGTTGTTGTTGGTTGCTCATCTGGTTGATTTTCCTTCTCCGGCGAGGGTCGTTCCCTTGTCACATGTTGCCACGATAACTGTTGTTGCTCCATTTCCGTTGTTGGTGTGTTTTGGACCTATGGGGCTGCTGGTAGTTCTGTGGTCTGTGCAGTTGGTGAGTTCTCATCTTCCTGATTGGCCGCCTGCTTTGACGAAACAGCTTCTCCAGTTGTGTGTGAGTGCCTGCATTTGTGACGGTATCTCTGGTCCTTCACTTACACTGCATACCATCGAGGTGACAACTGCTCTATGCAGGTCCCAAGTTGCCAATTGGTCTGACTCTTGTTGAGCACATTGAAGGTTTGTACCCTGACTGGCTCTCCAATGCTCAATTCTGACAATGGTTCGGCAGTTTTTTCAAAATGAAATTTGGCTTTCTGCCATTTCACCTTGATTTAATCTGCCTGCTCTGCGGAATCCAAGTGTTCTTTCCCCACAGCCTCTACCTTGGGCGCCTGAGCAGACGACTGCCAGATCTTCCTCTTCATCACCGCTCATATGACTCTCGTCACCTTGCGACTAGCAAAGACATTCTCATTCCAGCGTCGGCGCCCACTCCTGTAGGCCATCACCTGGGTTTTCTCTTTTTGCACATTGCGGGTTACTAGTCCAAGCTTTAGACTTGCTTCGGCTGCGATGAGTGGCTTTTGCTTGCCATCTATAATTTGAAACTCCAGATCTTCGTTCTTCTCATTGCAATGGGCTCTCAGAGTAACTTGTCCTCCTGGCACTCGTATGCTGCCATTATATAACCTCAACCTATCTTTTGAGGGCTTCATTTTTGGATCACCATGTTGCGCCACTTTGCACAGGTCTGTGAAGGTCATTATGTTGCATGACACACTGGTGTCTATCTGGCACTTTATGTTGACTTGATAGTCTCTTTTTGCAGTCAGCATTCCATTTGTCACCGATCAACCTATCTGAACCAACCTGTTGTATGTTATATAGTAATTCGTCAGAATCTACAGCTGATGTCTCTCCAGTGACCATCTGTACCTGCTTGTTGTGCTTCCTTCTAGCCAAACACTTATGTGTAAAATGTTATTGCTTCTTGCAATGAGAACACTGCTTGCCCCATGCTCAACATGCCTTCTTTTCCTGTGCGTAATGTCCTCCACAGTATTTGCATCCTGCCCTTTGTCCGTGATCTTTCTGTCCTTTCAGCTTGGAATATCTATCAGCATAATGCAAGGTCAGGTCTGTTCTGCCATGTATATGCTCTAGCTGCTGATTTACAACCTCAGCGCTTCTGCACATGTCGATTGCTTTCCTGAGAGTCAGTTTCTCCTCTCTCGGTAGACGTACGCTCACTGCAGGATCTCTTATGCATAATACAATCCTGTCTTTAATTAGATCATCTCATAGTTGTGCAAATTCACAGGATTCTGCGAGCTGTTACACATTGATCAATGGACTCTTTTTCACCTTCGGCCCGAATATTGAACACATTCCGTTCATAGGTTACGTTCACTTAAGGTGCTTTTCAACAGCTCTTCACCACTCAAATCTCAGCTCCACTCTGACACCATGTTACGAGCTCACAGGTCACCAGTCTGGAGTATACAGAGACTTTAATGAAACTGCTGTAATGGCTGCCTGCAGTCAGAGTACCTCATGGTAAAGGTCACATGACTACAGCAAGCCAGTAGGCACATTGGTACAGTATTGCAATCCTATCCCAAACACGGGATACTGAGGGAAGTGAGAGTGAAAATTGCAGAGGCACTGGCCATAATTTTCCAATCTTCTTTAGATTCAAGATGGTGCCAGAGGACTGGAGAAATGTTACATTCTTGGTCAAAAAAGGATGTAAAGATAAACCCAGCAACTACAGGCCAGCCAGTTTAACTTTAGTGGTGGGGAAACTTCTAGAAACAATAATCGGGACCAAATTAATAGTCACATGGACAAATGAGAGTTAATTAAGGAAAGCCAGCATGGATTTGTTAAGGGAAAATCATGTTGAAATAACTTGCTCGAGTTTTTTGAGGAGGTAGCAGAAAGGGTTGATTAGGGCAACGCTGTTGATGTTGTGTACATGGACTTCCAAAAGATATTTGATACAGTGCCACACAATAGACTTGTAAGCAAAATTATAGCTCATGGAATAAAAGGGACATTAGCAACATGAATATGAAATTGACTGAGTGACAGGAAATAGAGAGTAGTGGTTAATGAATGTTCTTTGGGCTGGAGGAAGGTTTGTAGTGGAGTTCCCCAGGGATCAGTGTTCAGACCCTTGCTTTTCCTGATACATATTAATTACGTAGACCTTGGTGTACAGGGCATAATTTCAAACTTTGTGAATGATATAAAACTTGGAAGCATTGTGAACTGTGAGGAGGACAGTGTAGACTTCAAAAGAACATAGACAGGTTGGTGCAATGGGTGCTTAAGTGGCAGATGAAGTTCAATACAGAGAAATGTGAAGTCATTCATTTTGGTAGGAAGAACATATAGACAATATAAAATAAAGGGTGCAATTCTAAAAGGGGTATAAGAACATGGGGACTGGGGGTATATGTGCATAAGTCATTGAAGGTGGCAGGACAGGTTGAGAGAGCAGTTAATAAAGCATACAGTATCCTAGGCTTTATTAATAAGTGTTTACATCCTTACAAGAGTACGAGAGCAAGGAGATTCTGTTAAACTTGTATAAGACATTCGGTCGGCCTCAGCTGGAGTCATAGAATCACAGAGTTATACAGCACAGAAGCAGGCCCTCCAGCTCATCGTGTCTGTGCTGGCCATCAAGCACCTATCTATTCTAATTCCATTTTCCAGCACTTGGCCCATAGCCTTGAATGCTATGGCGTTTCAAGTGCTCATCTAAATACTTCTTAAATGTTGTGAGGGTTCCTGCTTCTACCACTTCTTCAGTCAGTGTGCACCAGATTCCAACCAGATTCCTCAAATCCCCTCTAAACCTCCTGCCCCTTACCTTAAATCTATGCCCCCTAGTTATTGACACCACCACTTCGGGAAAAAGTTTCTTCCTATTTCTCCTGTCAATGCCCCTCATAAGTTTGTATGCATTCAGTATTGCATCCAGTTCTGGGTGCAAGAGTTCAGGAAAGGTGTGAAGGTATTGAAGAAATTACAGAAAAGATTCACGAGAATGGTTCCAAGGATATGAAGATATGAAGACAGGTTGGAGAAGTTGGGACTGTTTTCCTTGGAGAAGAAAAGGCTGAGAGGAGATTTGCTAGAGGTATTTAAAATCATAAGGAGCCTGGACAGCGTGGATAGGGAAAAACTGTTCCCACTCATGAAAGGATCGAAAATGAGAGGGCCTGGTGAAGTTACAACACAGTACTACTTGCATGCCAAACAGCGGAAGCAACATGCAATAGACAGTGCTAAGTGATCCGACAACTAACGTATCAAATCTAAGCGTTGCAGTCCTGCCACATCCAGTCGTGAATGGCGGTGGACAATTAAACAACTGACTAGAAGATGAGGCTCCACAAATATCCTCATCCTCAAAGATGGGGGAGCCGAGCAAATCAGTGCAAAAGACAAGGCTGAAGCATTGACATCTATCTTCAGCCAGAAGTGCCAAGTCGATGATCCATCTCAGCTTCCTCCTGCAGTCCCCAGCATCACAGATGCCAGTCTTCAGCTAATTTGATTCACTCCACATGATATCAAGAAATGGCTGAAGGCACTGGATACTGCAAAGGTTTTGGGCCCTGACAACATTCCAGCAATAGTACTGAAGACTGATGCTCCAGAACTTGCTGCGCTCCTAGCCAAACTGTTCCAGTCCACCTACAACACTGGCATCTACCCAGCAATGTGGAAAATTGCCTAATTATGTCCTGTACACAAAAAGCAGGACAAATCCAACCAGTGTCATGGTCCTGTAGTTTATTTTATGGGAATTTGCCTTTAGGTTTGCAAAGGATTAGTATTGCTTTAAGAGCCAGCAAACCTTAAGAGTTATAAGACGGTACATTTTTATTGCCTTAGAAACAGCCATTCGGAGATTGCGATTCAAAGGGTACATTCTCGTTACCATAGATATAGCCACTGAGAGTGAGTCTCATGTGATACATTTGTTACAATTCAATTTTGAACTGGCTTTTAGTTGAAGACAGTTTATTCTAACAGAACACAGACACAGAGACATGCAGACAGAGCTGGTGTTGGCACCTGAAAAAAGAGCTCTCAACCATTTAAGCTGAAGGAAAAGGATTTTAGTCTGAATTATTATCTCTCCAAATTCTAAAAAAATGTCAAGCCAAAACAGAGATCTCTGGTAATTTAAACTGAAAAAAGGGACGTTAGACTGTGACAATCTTTTATCCCTCAAAAACTCTAAAGTCAGCTTAATTCCATTGAAAGAGTTTGCAAGTCGTTAATTGTTGAAATTCACTGGAGAAGGAAAGAAACATTCTGTGAGGACTTCAAGCAACATTCTGTGAGGACATCAAGCAACATTCCATGAGGCCTTCAAGCAACATGAGGACGTCAAGCAACATTCTATGAGGACTTCAAGCAACATTGGACTGTAAATTTGCAAGGACTCAATTTTTTTCTATTTTAAATGTTGTTTATATCTTCATAGTGTTTAATAATATAGTTCTTCTAATTAAAGAGTTAATTTGTTGATTTAAAGACACCTGGTTTGGTTAGCCTCATTCGGGGGTTAATAGATGGTACAATTTGGTTGGGTCTTTCTTTAATATGGAAAGTTTTAAATGATATATTAGGCGATCTGTGGAGCGACGGGATTGAATCATCAGTGCGTCTCTCGCACCACAATCAGAATCATATATTTTGATTTGGGGCTTTGACTGGAGCAGTCGGTCATAACACCAGGCCAATTACCACCCTAATAGTGCACTCTTGATCATAAGCACATTAGTGGAAGTGGTCATCGACAGTGCTATCAAGCGGCACTTGCTCAGCAATAAACTGTTCAATGACGCTCAGTTTAGGTTCCGCCAGGGCCACTCAGCTCCTGACTTCATTATAGGTTTGGTCCAAACATGGGGCGGCACAGTGGCGCAGTGGTTAGCACTGCAGCCTCACAGATCCAGCGACCCGGGTTCAATTCTGGGTACTGCCTGTGTGGAGTTTGCAAGTTCTCCCTGTGTCTGCGTGGGTTTTCCCCGGGTGCTCCGGTTTCCTCCCACAAGCCAAAGGACTTGCAGGTTGGTAGGTAAATTGGCCATTATAAATTGCCCCTAGTATAGGTAGGTGGTAGGGAAATATAGGGACAGGTGGGGATGTGATAGGAATATGGGATTAGTGTAGGATTAGTATAAATGGGTGGTTGATGGTCGGCACAGACTCGGTGGGCCGAAGGGCCTGTTTCAGTGCTGTATCTCTAAAACTAAAAAACTAAAACTAAAACTAAAAAGAACTGAAATCAAAGATGTGAGGTGAGAGTGACTGCATTTGACATCAAGACAGCATTTGACCGAGTATGACATCAAGGAGCTCTAGCAAAACTGGAGTCAATGGGAATCAGGGGCAAACTCTCCACTTGCTGGAGTCATACCTAGCAGAAACGAAGATACTTGTGGTTGTCACAGGTCAATCATCTCAGTCCAAGGGCATCACTGCAGGAGTTCCTCAGCATAGTGTCCTAGGCCCAACTATCTTCAGCTGCTTCATCAATGACCTTCCTTCAATCATAAGGTCAGAAAGTGGAGATGTCGTTGATGATTGCACAATGTTCAGCACCATTTGAAACTCCTCAGATACTGAAGCAGCCCATGTCCATATGTAGCAAAACCTGGACAACATCCAGGCTAGGGCTGATAAAGGTGTTCCTCTACTAAATGCAGACAGCACTGGAAACATCGGAACTGGATTTTGGAGAAACGAAACTACTGTGTAGTTTGCAAAAACTCAAACCTAAACATTTGCGCCACACAAGTGCCATGCAATGACCATCTCAAACTAGAGAGAACCTAACCATCTCCCGTTGATGTTCAATGGCATTACCATCGCTGAATACCTCACTATCAACATCCTGGGGGTTACCATTGACCAGAAACTGAACTGTACCAGCCACATATTTACTATCGCTACAAGAGCAGGTCAGAGGTTTGGAATTCTGTGATGAGTGACTCACCTCCTGACTCCCGAAAGCCTATCCACCATCTACAAGGCACAAGTCAGGAGTGTGATGGAATACTCTCCACTTGCCTCAATGGCTGCATCTCCAACAACACTCAAGAAGTTTGACACATCCAGGACAAAGCAGCCCATTTGAATGGCACCCCATCCACCACCTTCAACATTCACTCCCTACACTGCCAATGCACAGTGGCAGCAGTGTGTACCATCCTTCACTGTCGCTGTGTCAAAATCCTGGAACTCATTTCCTAACAGCACTGTGGGTGTACCTACACCCCCAAGGACTGCAGTGGTTAAAGAAAGTGGCCCTCACCACTACCTTCTCAAAGGCAATTAGAAATGGGCAATAAATGCTGGCCTAGTGAGTGACATCCACATCCCATGAACAAAAAAAAATGCACCGACAGTACGTTGTACAATTTTGGTCTCCATACTTATGGAAGGATATACCTGCATTGGAAGGAGTTCTGAGAAGGTTCACTAGGCTGATTCGAGGGATGAAGGTGTTGTCTTATGAGGAAAGGTGGTTGAGCACATTGGGCCTATACTCATTGGATTTTGGAAGAATAAGAGGTGATCTTATCGAAACAAAAACGTTTCTGAGGGGGCTTGACAGGGTAGATGCTGAGAGGATGTTTCCCCTCATCAGGGAATCTAGAACAAGGGAGCATGGTTTCAAAATAAGGGGTCTCCAGTTAACACAGAGATGAGGATAAATTTCTTCTCTCAGAAGTTCAATTTTTTTTTATAGGATGACCTTAAGAGTGGATCACCTTAAGAAGCAGTAAGTGAAGGTCACCGGAGGAAGTACTGTCACATCACACATGACCAGGTAGTTGTGGGTGTAGCCCAACAGAATGCGATATGTTTAGATGTGGTTCGTGCAGTAACTGTTTGTATATGTATATATATGTTTTAGCTAATTTATAATAAAAACCCACATTTTCTTTGAATACTACCAGCTATAAACAGGGCTCACGCAGGCTCTGCTTGCAGCTGCACCTTGTTAATTAGAGAATTGGCTTAAACCAGTTTTCAGGGGCTAGAGTCAGTCAGTATAAAAGTGGGCCATCTTACAGTGCTCACTTTGTTTGCATTGGAGTGCAATCCATCCCATAAAAAAAAAGTTCAGGAGTCCCCTGGGGTCCCGCTTGCAAATCGGTATTCCATTTTGGAGGCTGATGAGGCTGGTTCCTCCAGGGAGTCCGGACAGAGCCAAGCTTCTGGCACCACAAGCAGCCTGTCTGCACAGGAAGGGGGAAAGAGAGGAAGAGCAATAGTAATAGGGGATTATAGAGTCAGGGGAACAGATAGGTGCTACTGTGGCTGTCAACGTGACTCCAGGATGGTGTGTTGCCTCCCTGGTGCCAGGGTCCGGGATGTCACTGAACGGCTGCAGGGCATCCTGAAGGGAGAGGGTGATAAGGCAGAGGTCATGGTGCATGTTGGTACCAATGACATAGGTAGAAAGAGGGATGATTCAGGGAGTTAGGCAGTAGACTAAAAAGCAAGACCTCTCAGGTTGTAATCTCTGGATTACTCCCAGTGCCATGTACCAGCTAGTATAGAAATAGGAGAATAGCACAGATGAATGCATGGCTTAAGAATTGGTGCAGGAGGGAGGGTTTTAGATTCCTGGACCACTAGGACCATTTCTGGGGAAGGTGGGACCTGGACAAGCGGGACGGTCTACATCTGAACCAGAAGGGGACTAACATCCTTGCTGGTGGGTTTGCTAGTGCTGTTGGGAGGAGTTTAAACTAATTTGCCAGGGGGAGGGGATGCAGACTCCGAGCAGAATAGGGACACAGCTAAGCACAGGAAAGCAAACAAGTCAGAGGGAATACAGCGGAAGTAAGTTTCAAGGGAGTAAGACCAGGAATGGAAGGCCTGTACTTTAATGCCAGGAGTATTGCAGGTAAAACGGATGAGTTAAGGGCAATGATTGACACGTGGAACTGTGATACAGTAGCCATCACGGAGACATGGTTGAGGGAGGGGCAGGATTGGCAGCTCAATATCCCAGGATATAGAATCTTCAGGCGAGACAGAGGAGGGGGTAAAAGAGGAGGGGGCATTGCAATATTAGTTAAGGAGTCAGTTACTGCAGTAAGGAGAGATGATATCTTGGAGGGACTTCAAATGAAGCTTTATCGGTAGAGTTTAGGAATAAAAAAGGGACAGCCACATTGCTAGGTGTTTATTAAAGACCCCCAGATAGTCAGCGAGAAATTGAGGAGCAAATATGTGCGCAATTTGCAGAGGTGTGTAAAAATAATAGGGTAATTATATTAGGTGATTTCAACTTTCCCAACATTAATTGGGATAGTCATCGTGTTAAGGGCTTAGATGGAGTGGAGTTCTTAAAATGTATACAGGAGAACCTTTTAGCTCAATATGTAGAGGATCCAACAAGGCAGGGTGCAGTGCTGGACCTAATTCTGGGGAATGAAGCCGGACAAGTGGTTGATGTGTTGGTGGGGGAGCATTTTGCTGATAGTGACCATAACATGGTACAATTTAAGCTTGTTATGGAGAAAGAAATAGACAAGTTGCAAAAAAAGGTTTTGGATTGGGGGAGAGCGAATTTTAGTAAAATAAGGCAGGATCTGGCCAAGGTAGACTGGAAAGAGTTACTTGTTGGAAATCTACAGAAGAGCAGTGGGGGCATTTCAAAAAGGAAATGGGGAGGGTACAGGCCCAACATGTTCCCTCTAGGGTAATAGGTAGGAGCAACAAGTCCAGAGAACCATGGATGACCAGAAACATTCAGGGTATGATGAGAAGGAAAAGAGGCTTTTAGCAAATACAAGGAGAGAAAATCAATGGAAGCATTAGTGGAATACAGAAAGTGTAGGATGGAGCTTAAGAAAGCTATTAGGAGAGCAAAGAGTGGATATGAGAAAGCTTTGGCTGGTAAAAGTAGGGAAAATTCCATGATATTTTATAAGTATATCAATGGGAAGAGAATAACCAGGGAAAGAGTAGGACCCATTAGGGACCAAGGGGGAAATTTGTGGGTGGAGCCAGAGGATATTGGTAGGGTGTTGAATGAATATTTCATATCTGTCTTCACCCAAGAGAATGAGGATGTAGATATGGAATTCAGAGAGAGGGACTGTGAGGTTCTTGAGCAAATTGTCATAGGGAGTGACAAGGTATTGGAGGTTTTGGAAGGCTTAAAAGTGGACAAACCTCCAGGTCCAGACGATTTGTGTCCCAGGATGCTGTGGGAGGAGAGGGTGGAGATTGCAGGGGCTCTGACCCTAATTTTTAATTACTCTCTGGCCATGGGGGAGGTGCCAGAGGACTGGAGAACAGCTAATGTGGTCCCACTATTTAAGAAAGGTTGTAGAGATAAGCCAGGGAACTACAGACCAGTGATTCTCACGTCAGTGGTAGGGAAACTTTTGGAGAAAATTCTGAAGGAGAGAATCTATCTCCACTTGGAGAGGCAAAATTTTATTTGGAATAGTCAGCATGGCTTTGTCAGAGGGAGGTCATGCCTAACAAATTTGATTGAATTTTTTGAGCATGTGACCATGTGTGTAGATGAGGGTAGTGCAGCTGATGTATTTTACATGGATTTCAGCAAAGCCTTTGACAAGGTCCCACATGGGAGACTTATCAAGAAAGCGAATGCACATGGGATACAAGGTAACTTGATAAGGTGGATTCAAAATTGGCTTAGCTGTAAGAGACAGAGAATGATGACAGACGGCTGTTTTAGTGACTGGAAGCCAGTGTCCAGTGGCGTACCACAGGGATCTGTGCTGGGTCCCCTATTGTTTGTCATTTATATAAACAACATAGATGACTATGTGGGGCGTAGGATCAGTAAGTTCGCAGACGACACAAAGATTGGCCGAGTGGTTAACAGTGAGGTGTTAGGTTACAGGAAGATATAGACAGGATGGTCAAATGGGCAGAAAAGTGGCAGATGGAATTTAATGCTGAAAAGTGTGAGGTGATACACTTTGGAAGGAATAGTGTGACACGTAAGTATTCAATGAATGGCCTGACACTGGGAAGTTCCGAGGAACAAAGGGACCTTGGCGTGTTTGTCCACAGATCTCTGAAGGCAGAAGGGCAGGTTAATAGGGTGGTGAAAAAGGCATATGGGACACTTGCCTTTATCAATCGAGGCATAGATGACAAAAGCAGGGAGGTTATGTTGGAGTTGTACAGAACTTTGGTAAGGCCACAGCTGGAGTACTGTGTGCAATTCTGGTCGCCACATTATAGGAAGGATGTGATTGCATTGGAGGGGGTGCAGAGGCGATTCACCAGGATGTTGCCTGGGATGGAACATTTAAGCTATGAAGAGCAGTTGAATAGGCTTGGGTTGTTTTCACTGGATCAGAGAAGACTGAAGGGTGACCTGATCGAGGTGTACAAGATTATGAGGGGCATGGACAGGGTGGATAGGGAGCAGCTGTTCCCCTTAGTTGACGGGTCAGTTATGAGGGGTCACAAGTTTAAGGTGAGGGGTGGGAGGTTTAAGGGGGACTTGAGGAAGAACTTTTTTACCCAGAGGGTGGTGACGGTCTGGAATGCCCTGCCTGCGAGGATGGTAGATGCAGGTTGCCTCACATCCTTTAAAAAGTACCTGGATGAGCACTTGGAACGTCATAACATTCAAGGCTATGGGCCAAGTGCTGGCAAATGGGATTAGGTAGACAGGCCAGGTGTTTTAATGCATTGGTGCAGTCTCGATGGGCCGAAGGGCCTCTTCTGCACTGTATTATTCTGTGATTCTGTAATTACTTGCAGCCCTGTGAGTCTTTCAATAGCTCATATATCAAAGGAACAGATAATATTGCATTCTCTACTCCAGGGAACAGTGGAGGCTGGTTCATTGAATATATTCAAATCTGATTTGGACAAATCTTTGATCTACAAGAGAGACAAGGGTTATGGGGGGCTGGCAGACAAGTGGAGTTGAGGCCAAGATCAGATCAGCCATGATCTTATTGAATGGCAGAGAACGCTCAGGGAGCCGAATAGCCTACTCCTGCTCCTATTTCTTCTGATCTTATGATCAAACTCTCATCAACCCTTTCCATTAGTTTATCAAAGAACTCAAACAAATTAGTCAGACATGATTTGACTTTTGAAATCCATGCTGGTTTTCATTTATTAACCCATATCTTTCCAATACATTTTGTCTCTAAATGTTTCCCCACCACCAGCATTGGACTGACTGGCCTGTAGTTACAGGGTTCATCCCTCTCTCCTTTTCTGAACAGGGATGTAACATTTGTAATAGTTATTGTTATGGACAGAATTGCGAGCGAACTGTAATCCCAGTTCTTTTCCATTTACTGTCCATAATCTGTGTGTTTTTGACAAGGAAGATGTGTGTGTTTCTTAACCCCTGAGTATATGGCCAATTTGAATATCCAGCAGCATGCTTTTCATAGGTATAGTTAAAGAGGATTATTTTTATTCACACGCTCAGCCCAAAAGTCTAACGCTACGTCACTCACACACACGCACACTGTCATGCAGGCCCCCAACTGCCAAGAATGAGGCACATCTATTTCGCCACATGGACATTACATTTTAAAATTGTTTGTGGGAAGAAAAGAACGCCTATTTCAAGGGGTTGCCAAGACCCTGACCAGAAAGACATTTTTTGCATACTAGCAGACAGTGTTGGAACAAAGGAACCAGTCCCTGCTGCCCAATATGCAAAAGAGACCTGATCAAACCAGTCAGTCACGTGACCACCTGCTGGCCAATTTGGGGAGTTTTAAATTGGAGAAACAGTTTTTGAACTCAGAAAGCTCCTGACTCCTGGATTGAGAACTTCTCTCTCCTGTCTGCTTCCATCTCTTTCTCAAGGAACTGTAAACATATGAACCCCAAAAGGGAAAAGTCTCCTACAGTGCACAAGGTTTAAGAAGAATACTGGGCCCCAACAAAAAGCAAGATCTACCTACAAGGAAAGACTACAGCGAGCTCGAAGCACAGTAACAAAAACCCCTCTTCAGAGATTTCCTTAAACCTCTCCACTTTATTTGTCTTCTCTTTTCTGTCCCTATTTGCATGTGCGTATTGCGAGTGCATGCTAGCATGGGCTCATTGTATAGCTGTAGGCTAAACTTAATTAGAGTTTAAGTGTAAGTTTTAATAAATTTCATTTTTCTTCTTTAAACCTAAGAAAGCCTGTTTGTGCTCATTTCTTTGCCTTATAATTGGAAAGCAGTGAACATGATTTAACCAAAAGGGGTGCTCAAAACATAATGTGTTTAAAAATTAAATCCTGTTACAGTAAGACCAGGTGAAGGCTGAAAGAGAACCCTAGACACCTTTCTCACCTGGTCGTAAGACGCACACACTCGAGGAAGAAAGCTGTTAAAAAGATGTGAATGCCTGAAGTTAGATTGACATGTCAATCACTGGCAGACTGCATGGGTCAGGAACCTCAGGTCAGGAGAAATGCCTGAGTATTAGAGCCTCCCAAGCCTCCCTTGCGCCCAACGTCTGCAAATCTCCAACTGCTTCCCCCAGACGTCCAGGTGGCTGCACTCTCTCTTCCACAAACCCTTCACCCTCCTCATCTGAGGATGCCTCGTGCTGAACAATTTCCTCAGCATTCAGGGCCTCCCCCTCTGCAGCGCCAGGTTATGTAAGGTGCAGCAGACAACCACAGTGCGAGATACCCTTGCTGGTGAAAACTGAAGGGCACCTAAATCTCATCTTCAGAAGACCTAAGGTCTGTTCAGTGATGACTCTTGTGTCGCATGGCTCACATTATAGCATTCCTCTGCCTCATTCTGTGGGTTCCTCACACGTGTCGTCAGCCATCTCTTCAGTGGGTAACCCCAGTCACAAAGTATCCACCCTTGCAGGCATTCAGGGGGGCTGAAAAGTGTTGGCACCTTGGAGTTCTGAAGAATGAATGCGTTGTGACTGCTTCCTGGACAACAAGCACGCACCTACAATATACTTCTGTGATGGTCACAGACAAGTTGCACATTCATTGAGTGGAATCTCTTTTGATTAATGAAGGCCCCTGGCTGGCCTGCAGGAGCTCTAATGGCCACATGTGTGCAGTCAATCACTTCTTGGTCCATGGGGAACCCAGCGATGGTGCTGAAGCCTCTGGCTATCTCGGCCTGACTGGCTGAATCAGTCTTGAACTTGATGAACTGGTTGGCTCGCCTGAATATGGGATCAGTTACCACCCTTATGCAGTGCTGAGCAGATGCTTATGAGATTCCGCACATGTCTCCTGTGAAAGCCTGAATGAGCCTGATGCATAGAATTTCAGAGCTACTGTGACCTTTAGAGCCACCGGCATTGGATGGCCACCCACGCACTTGGAGCTGACCTCCACTGCCAGCCTCTCACACAGAGATGTGACAGTCTCTCGGGACAGTAGCAATCTTCTGTGGCACTGGCGCTCTGACATTTGCAGAAAGCTCAGCTGCTACCGGTACAACCTGCCTACTGGGTAGACTCGTCTCCTCACAGGTCTTTGCTCCTGGTGCACCCTGTGGCCTTCTGCCCCTCCCCCATTTCCAGGCTGCAGTTGGCCAGCAGGTGTCTGATTTCCTTGGCCACTTGGCCGCCTGCCCCTCCTTGTGCCGTTCTCTTCCTCACTGGAGGACCCACCTCCAGAGTGGACAATGCCCATGGCAGCAGTGTCCCTAAGATGTATTGGGGACAGCTTTTTGCTGCCTGCTGCAAGGACCAGACACTCGTAACCTCCCTCCCTGACCCAGGATAAATCACAGAAGTTGTGACCCTACCAGGAGTATTACTCAGTCAGGTGAGTCAGCAATATCAGCCCCCACCTTGGAATTTGCTGCTAAATAAAACACACAAAACAGAAAAATTCTAGTACCTCCAACTCCTTCAGTGGGAGAGCAGTTGCTGCTCATTTAAAGCTGCCAGGTCTGCGAATCCCCACCCCCACCCCGTGTGACCCGTGCGCAGAACGTAAACTGGCTATCAATTGGCTTTTTAATCACTTCAATTAGCTGTCAATTGCCTTAAGTCAGACGACACATGGCCTCCTCATCTCGCCTGCCGTCTGACGAGCGTAAATGGCGATCTGGCGTCATGACATCGGGAAACTGTTCTGATGTCATCGTCCGCCATTTTTGCTGCAGCCGCCTCCAAGGACGCCCAATTTGAGAAGGTAAAATTCCGGCCCAAGCTTCTTACTGTTTTTTACTTCTTCGCGATTGATGGCTCCTCATTTCACTACTACAGTGCTGCCCTCTCTATTCAGTTCTCTCCACCTTCTCTGCTTCAAACAAATCTCAAAAACACTTTTCTTCTGTGTGCCTTTCATTTCCCAAGCTAGTCTCTTTTTTAAAAACTTTTCCCTCCATATTAGAATCCACTGTTTTGCAATCTACTTTGAGATGTGTCCCTGTATTTGGAGTACTGTAGAATTGCAAATTGTTGTCTCTTGGTACTGTACTGTACATTAAGTATCTCGTCCCATTTCTTATATTAAATTTTTTCAAGATATTGCAAATGAAGATAAGGATTAAAACAGACATTGAAATCTTCCAGAAATTAGGAAGCCTGCTTCAGTTCAGTAAACCTTCTCATCCAAGAGTAAAATTAATTATGGTCTAGCTAACTAAGTGCCTTAATTGGTAGTATATTTGCTTCTGAGTTAGTAGATTGTGGATTCAAGTCCAGTCCAGGATATGAGCACAGCAATCTAAGCTGACAGTCCATGACAGCTGTGCTGTCTTTAAAGTTAAGTTTTGAAAATATTTTTGTGGGCCACGGAGGAGCAATAGCGGAACCTCAGGGGCTTAGCAAAAGAATCTGGCCAGTTGCCTGACGAGAGGGACCACCCCCCACCCTCCGTACCCCCTCCCCTGCACCCCCCACCACCCCCCCCGCCATCTGCATCCTACCTTCCTGGTTGCAACTTGGGCCTGATTTGCAGTTTTTAATCTGCTAAGCTATGTAGGGACACCTATTACGTGTCCTGAAGATTGACTGGCAACTCTAAATGAGGCCCAAAGCCTCAGAATTATTGGAGTCAATTCACCGAGGGAAAGGGCAGCGATCCAGTCTGATCCCCCAATTGGCCTCCCCAAAGTCAAATTGGACCCCATTATGTTTTTTGAACAAGAGTCTTCAGCATGAAGCAACTCGAATAGCTGCTTCAATTTTGCGATTCCAGGAATAGCAAGCATAGGTGGTGTGAGAATAAGAAATACTGAAATGTTGTTTCTACAGCTTGTGGAAAATTACTGAGAAGTCATTTCTACACAACATAATGAAATCACTGAAAAAGAGAACTGATAAGGGTATGTAAGTAAAGACCTTGAGACAGTACAGCAGTTAAAAATTGTGCTTAGGCAGAGAAAAGAGAAACAGCAAGAGTTAGAACAAAGGATGTAGTGAATAAGAAACTGCCCCACTAAGATAAAGGCTGACAGCTGCAAGTTAAAACACACAATGGAGAGCCAAATAAGGTAAAACAACAGCAAGAGTTAGGGGCTAGAAAGTTAGAGTAGGGGGAGAAGTAAACAGAGGAGGAGACTGTAGCAACTATAGGATAGGCTAGTGTCATAATATGTTATAACCAATAATGTAAACTAAAGGCGTGGAAAAATGGATTTGTATTGTATAAACATGAACTGAATATGTTGATCGGTGTGCCTGCTTGTAGGACACCCGATCTTGCAAGAACGTTAAATAAACTTACTTCTTCAGAGTTTGACTTGGTGTAAATTATTATTAAGTGGGCTACGTTTCCCATTCTCACAATTGGGGGCTCGTCCGGGATCTCTTCATCATTGCCGGGACCGCGGCCGACGACAGACGAGAAGACGCGTCCCATTAATTTAAAAACGGTCTCGATTCTCTCGTTGGTAGCGGACCCGAGTAATCGACTGAAAACGATCCTAGGGAAGTCACTCTGAACGAGTATTTAGTGCGGCAGGTACACACGTGAAGTCAGGCAACTCTGTGCACGGACCAAGGTAAGAAAAACGACTTTTAAGTATTATCTTGGTGACTTATGGTTAACTGTAGGATAAGACCTTCTAAGTACTAAAAGTCCTTGAGGAGTGAATTTTACAGTCCTGCAGTATAAGACCCTTCAGCTAGGAGGTGAGTACTGTATGGTATAAGACCCTTCAGTTAGGAGGTGAGTACCGTAAGGTATAAGACCCTTCAGCTAGGAGGTGAATACCGTAGGGTACAAGACCCTTCAGTTAGGAGGTGAATACTGTGGGGCAGTATAAGACCCTTCAGCTAGGAGGTGAGTACTGTATGGTATAAGACCCTTCAGTTAGGAGGTGAATACCGTCAGGTATAAGACCCTTTAGCTAGGAGGTGAATACCGTAGGGTACAAGACCCTTCAGTTAGGAGGTGAATACCGTAAGGTATAAGACCCTTCAGCTAGGAGGTGAATACCGTAGGGTACAAGACCCTTCAGTTAGGAGGTGAATACTGTGGGGCAGTATAAGACCCTTCAGCTAGGAGGTGAGTACTGTATGGTATAAGACCCTTCAGTTAGGAGGTGAATACCGTAGGTATAAGACCCTTCAGCTAGGAGGTGAATACCGTAAGGTATAAGACCCTTCAGTTAGGAGGTGAATACTGGTTAACTGTAGGATAAGACCTTCTAAGTACTAAAAGACTGTAGGATAAGACCTTCTAAGTACTAAAAGTCCTTGAGGAGTGAATTTTACAGACCTGCAGTATAAGACCCTTCAGCTAGGAGGTGAGTACTGTATGGTATAAGACCCTTCAGTTAGGAGGTGAATACTGTGGGACAGTATAAGACCCTTCAGCTAGGAGGTGAGTACTGTATGGTATAAGACCCTTCAGTTAGGAGGTGAATACCGTAAGGTATAAGACCCTTCAGCTAGGAGGTGAATACCGTAGGGTACAAGACCCTTCAGTTAGGAGGTGAATACTGTCGGGTATAAGACCCTTCAGCTAGGAGGTGAATACCGTAGGGTACAAGATCCTTCAGTTAGGAGGTGAATACTGTCGGGTATAAGACCCTTCAGCTAGGAGGTGAATACCGTAAGGTATAAGACCCTTCAGTTAGGAGGTGAATACTGGTTAACTGTAGGATAAGACCTTCTAAGTACTAAAAGACTGTAGGATAAGACCTTCTAAGTACTAAAAGTCCTTGAGGAGTGAATTTTACAGTCCTGCAGTATAAGACCCTTCAGCTAGGAGGTGAGTACTGTATGGTATAAGACCCTTCAGTTAGGAGGTGAATACCGTAAGGTATAAGACCCTTCAGCTAGGAGGTGAATACCGTAGGGTACAAGACCCTTCAGTTAGGAGGTGAATACTGTGGGGCAGTATAAGATCCTTCAGCTAGGAGGTGAGTACCGAATGGTATAAGACCCTTCAGTTAGGAGGTGAATACCGTAAAGTATAAGACCCTTCAGCTAGGAGGTGAATACCGTAGAGTACAAGACCCTTCAGTTAGGAGGTGAATACTGTCGGGTATAAGACCCTTCAGCTAGGAGGTGAATACCGTAAGGTATAAGACCCTTCAGTTAGGAGGTGAATACTGGTTAACTGTAGGATAAGACCTTCTAAGTACTAAAAGACTGTAGGATAAGACCTTCTAAGTACTAAAAGTCCTTGAGGAGTGAATTTTACAGTCCTGCAGTATAAGACCCTTCAGCTCGGAGGTGAGTACTGTATGGTATAAGACCCTTCAGTTAGGAGGTGAATACCGTAGGGTACAAGACCCTTCAGTTAGGAGGTGAATACTGTGGGACAGTATAAGACCCTTCAGCTAGGAGGTGAGTACTGTATGGTATAAGACCCTTCAGTTAGGAGGTGAATACCGTAAGGTATAAGACCCTTCAGCTAGGAGGTGAATACTGTAGGGTACAAGACCCTTCAGTTAGGAGGTGAATACTGTCGGGTATAAGACCCTTCAGCTAGGAGGTGAATACCGTAAGGTATAAGACCCTTCAGCTAGGAGGTGAATACCGTAGGGTACAAGACCCTTCAGTTTACCATGGGAAATAAATCGTCTAAAAAGGAAGACGATGGGAGACAAGGAAAGTCTGCCGGCAACATCCCTCCAGAAAGTCCATTGGGACGGATGTTGGAGTATTGGGATTTAGAGTCAAAAACCAAGGAGAAAAAGACCCAAATATGATCTAAGGACAGCAAGAAGGACCACCCCTAAACCCGACGATAACGACGACGATAGAGACAGAGAGTCTCCTAAGACAATGATGCCCTTGAGAGAGGTACCAATAGGAAATAAAGCTTTGAATAAGGCCTTCGAAGTAAGACAGGAAAAGGATGAGACTCCCTCAAATTTCTTACAGAGATTACGGGACACAATGAGGAAATATTCAGGTTTAGATCCAGAAGACCCGGTTGCCCAAGGACTCCTTCGAGTCTATTTTGTAACAAAATCATGGCCAGACATCCAAAAGAAAATTCAAAAGATAGATGGATGGAGTGAAAAACAATTGGACGAACTGCTCAGAGAAGCGCAGAAAGTTTTCGTTAATGGAGATGAAGCCAGAGAAAAACAGTGAAGCTTAAATGAGATGGTAATTGTACAAGTGTTCCACCCTTTTATGTTGTAAACAAGTAGTTGAAGCCCCTGCAAAACTTATGCCTTTACAGAGTTACCGCAGGCCCCTCTTATGGCACAAGCAGGCGGCGTATTGAGTGGACCCCTCTGGGTGTTGAAGGCTGTTTCTAGACAAATAGAGACCATTAAAGGCACCTAGGTGGGATCAAAGGATTGATTTTTAAAAAATGTTTTGAAGAATCAAAAGGGGGACTGTGAGAACAGAATTTAGATTTTAGAATTTTTAAGAACAGAATTACATGGGAACATTTAAGATGAAACAATTAATCAGTCATGTATTGCTAACAAGCTAGCTGACTTCATAACTTCAGGGCTGCAGAGGCAACTTGGCCTTGCAGCTGGTACAGCGAGAGAGAGAGAGAGAGAGAGACATTGTACTTCAACAGCACTCTTCTTATCACCCAGACATGACAATCCTAGGGGAAAGTTAGAATGAAAAACATACCGACCAGGCTAATACACGCCCCCTTGTTAGAGGGTGGCTCAGCCTACCCTTCTGATTCAACAGTTGCTGAGTTTTTTATATTTGCTTTTATATTATACTGTTTAAATGTTATTTGAGTAAATAGATCCACATAATCCTAGTGAATATATATATAATCATATATAAGTTGATCAGTAGAGAGAAGGTTATCATAGAATGATAAAAGGGGGGAATGTGGAAGTGAGCAGAAAGGCATGGCACTGGTACTTGAAACAAGGTTACCCTGGACCAAATGTTTACCTATAGCGATACTCAGAATTCGGACAGCCCCTAGAAAAGATGTGGGACTGTCCCCTATGAAATGCTATTCGGATTACCCTATATGGGAACCAGGGGCGAGATGCCAACCTTAGAAACTAAAGATTCGTTTCTCAAGAACTATATACTGGCGTTGTCTTCCTCATTGTCATTCCTCAGGAAGCAAGGCCAGTTAGCACAGACCCCACCTCTCGAATTTTCAGTACACAAGATACAACCAGGAGATTGGGTTCTGGTGAAATCGTGGAAAGAGACTAAACTACAACCGAACTGGGAAGGACCATACCAGACTCTCCTAACCACTGAAACAGCCATAAGAACGGCAGAAAGAGGTTGGACCCACTACACAAGAATCAAGGGGCCGGTACAACCCCCCCGGCCGAGGAAGGAACTTGGACAACCGAATTAACAGAAGAACCATTGAAACTAAAGCTAAAAAGACTTTGAGTAACGAACTTTTATTTATATAGCGGCGCGAGCGCGGAAATACTGTCTGTAATATTGTGTGCCTTCTCTCTTTCTCTCTTTCTTTTCAAAAGTAGCCAGGAAATAAAATGGGTTGGATGTTTTTGTATTACCCACTTCCAATTAGACAACAAGGTGTTTGGAGTAACAGTTAGAGAAGGGAAAAAGAAAGGTGAATTAAAATGTTGTTTTCAGGTAACAATAGATAAGACTGGTAAACCATCTAACAAACTAAAAGGGACCTCTCATAACGATCCTAACATAGTAAAAATAATAGAGGTAAAGGACCTGAGAAAGACAATTGAGATAGAAAACCGGTTACGGGGACACAAATGCCTGGGTAGAATGGATAAAATTACCTGTAAAAAGTTTGAACAAAAACAATTGCTATGCTTGTGCATCTGGTAGACCGATAGCTCAAGTAGTACCTTTCCCGCTGGGGTGGGAGCGTGACCGAAAGGGCATGGAATGCATGTTAGCCCTATATCAGGATAAGACGGCTTGGGGTATTCAAACTTGCATATCCTTGTCATTAATGTTCCCTCCCCTAGAGAAAAAAGATTCAAGGACTCCCCCTTCATTTTTAGCCACCGGTGTGAATCACACATCATGCATAAGTCGACACGGTGCGGAGCTAACCAGAAATATGGGAGAGTTGAAGTCATGCATAGAGACTGAGGACGTAACTGGAAGAGTCAGGGGAGGGAACTACTCATCATTGAATGTCCCCAGAGCGGATTTATGGTGGTATTGCGGAGGAAAAATCCTGAGACAGACCCTACCTTCCCAGTGGAAGGGGACGTGTGTAATTGTGTGTAATTGTGTGTAATTGGCATTTGAGAAACAAAAGATAATAACGAGGGAAAGGGGTAAAAGGGAAGCGATAGCGAACTCTTTTGACGACCAGGTGTACTTGGATTCCATAGGGGTCCCAAGAAGGGTACCTGATGAATTCAAGGCCCGAAACCAAATGACGGAATGGATAGTATCAACGGGAGTACAGACATTGAGAAGGCAGCTGAAATAATGCTCAGAGTATTTGAGAGGACATATGAGACCCCTCCTCAGTATGTAGAAAACAACAAGGATTAAGTAAAAGAAAAGGGGCAATTGTGAGAATAAAAAATACTGAAATGTTGTTTCTACAGCTTGTGGAAAATTACTGAGAAGTCATTTCTACACAACATAATGAAATCACTGAAAAAGAGAACTGGTAAGGGTATGTAAGTAAAGACCTTGAGACAGTACAGCAGTTAAAAATTGTGCTTAGGCAGAGAAAAGAGAAACAGCAAGAGTTAGAACAAAGGATGTAGTGAATAAGAAACTGCCCCACTAAGATAAAGGCTGACAGCTGCAAGTTAAAACACACAATGGAGAGCCAAATAAGGTAAAACAACAACAAGAGTTAGGGGCTAGAAAGTTAGAGTAGGGGGAGAAGTAAACAGAGGAGGAGACTGTAGCAACTATAGGATAGGTTAGTGTCATAATATGTTATAACCAATAATGTAAACTAAAGGCGTGGAAAAATGGATTTGTATTGTATAAACATGAACTGAATATGTTGATCGGTGTGCCTGCTTGTAGGACACCTGATCTTGCAAGAACGTTAAATAAACTTACTTCTTCAGAGTTTGACTTGGTGTAAATTATTATTAAGTGGGCTACGTTTCCCACAGTGGGAAAGAATGCAGTCTCAGCTGGGACTTGTGACTTCCCAAAGCAAGCTATCAAGCCAGAGAATTGAAAGGGACAGATTAGAAAATATATATAAGCATAAGCCAGTATGTTATGAGTGATGACATTTATAAAATTCAATTATGAATTAAATTGTTCTTTAGCATGCTGAAGATATTATAAAATCCAATTTCCTGCAGTTGAATAAGCAGGAAAATTGGCAATGCATGGAAGTGTGTTAAGATAGATGCAATTATTAGAGAACCATCCCTACAAGTTATGTACACCTGTCCTGTACCTTCCAAATTTAGATTTCAGGCATGACTGTGGTGTTTACCGAACTTAATTAGAATTTGCTTGCAGCAATTAATGAAAATTAAATTAACATGAAATGAATGAGAGGCACTTGATATTCTGATGACTTTGTATTTTATAAATTCCAGGGATGGAAATGAATCTCACACCATTGTCCCAATGTGTTTATCAGGTTAAAACACCATTAAATGAGCAGATTGTTTAGTCACACTTCCAACAAGACCATTATCAAGCAGAAATGAACCATTTACACAGTTTGAAGACTGTTAAGAAAAGAATATGAACTAATAGTAGCAGGTCTACAGTTTCATCTTTTGAGGATTTCAGTTGTGTTTGGAAAATGAAACACGTGCAGGATGCAGACATAGGGCTGAATTTTATGGCCCCCCTAGGGACGTGAACGGAAGTGAGGAGGCCCAAAAAAGTGTGTGGGAAGGTGGGGGTGGAATGCTCATTGCCTTGCCATCGCCTTCAAATTTAGTCCGGGGAGGTGAAGGCCGAGGATAGCCTTCCTGCCCCAGGCCAATTAATGGTCACTCAAGGATCTCTTCGCATCTCCACCTCAATTTAATGGAGGATGGAGGTGCTGGCTTCTACACTGAGATGCTGCCAGGCAAAAGCTAGCGACCTCCTTGCAGGGGTAGGGAGAAATTTGGGAGAAATCCAGGGCCCTGGAGGGCCTTCCCCTGCCAACAAAAGCCAGCCCCCCCCACCCCAGGAGGACCAGCCTCACCCTCACAGACACACACCCCCACACCCCGTTGCCAGAGTATGCCTGAATGGCCCCAATGACCCTAACCCCACTCAATTCTCCGAAGGTCTTCATCAATCTTCTGCTTTGCAGGACATCCTGTAGTACCAGCAGTGGCCACCACTCCCAGTGGTGCTGCCAGTACTGCAGAACTGTAGGTACTCTGATTAGCTGGCAGCTCTTGAGGCGAGAGCTCGTCCCTTAAAGGGATACTGTCCCAATGGTAGCAGGTTGCTGTTAATTAGCACCAGGGGTCTGTTGGAGGACTGAGGCAGGGTCTTCTCCCTGCCCTCCAGCCCACCACCAGGACTCCCATCACCAGAATAAAATGTGGCCCATAAGATAAACAATATCAGGCAGGAGAAAACCAGCTGCTTCATCAAGCATGCCCAACATTCACGACTGTTAGATGCTTCCTACCATCTACCACCCCACCAACCCCCACCGCCCACACACCCCTACCCACCACCCACCCCCCCACAGCCCGCAGCAGTTATATCATTTCCTGGGAAAGGCAAAAAACAGAGAAAAGAAACAATGCCATTAAAGGACAAAATTCCACTCCCTTACAAGCTTGCATGCTTTCCACGCCCTCCCCCAACAACCACCAATAGATCAAACAGTTGGCCTACTACCTGCCAAACTAGACATTTTTCCATGGGGAAAATGGAAAACATCATGAATCACCTGGCTCTTGAGCACCTCCTCATAGCTGCTGACTGAGTCGCTTTGATGGGGCCTCACCTGACTCATCTCCCTGTCTCTCAGATATGATAAATTGGGCAAGGTCAGAAAACATTGGTGGGAGTTGTTTATAGGCCAGCATACAGCAGTGCTAATGTAAATCACAGTATATTTCAGGAAATTAGAGGTGAGTGTAACAAGGGTAGTGCAATAATCATGGGGGCTTTCAATCTACATATAGACTGGGTAAACCTAACCAGTTGTGGAGAGTGAATTCTTGGAAAGTATGCAAGATAGTTTTTTAGAAAAGTACATTGAGGAACCAACTAGAAAGTGGGCTATTTTAGATCTAGTATGGTGCAGTGAAAAAGGGCTAATTAATAATCTTGTTGTAAAGGAGCCTTTAGGAAAGAGTGACCATAATATGATAGAATTTTAAATGAGGTTTGAAAGTGATGTAGTTCAATCAGAAGCTAGGGTTTTAAATCTAAGCAAAGGAAACTATGAAGTTATGAGTGGCAAATTGGCTATAGTGGATTGGGAAACTACATTAAAATGTATAACGGTAGACAGGCAATGGCAAACATTTAAAGAATTAATGCATAGTTTACAACAAAAATACATTCCTTTAATGCAAAAAAAAAACAAGTGAGGCAAGTATTCCAACTATCGTGAACAAAAGAAATAAAGGATTGTATTACAGCAAAGGAAGCTGTGTACAAAGTTGCCCAAAAATGTTAAGTTTGAGGATTGGGAGCATTTTAGAATGCTGCAAAGGTGGACCAAGGGAAAGATTAAGGCAAGGAAAATAGAATATGAGTGTAAACTAGCGAGAAACATAAAAAGCATCTATGAGTATGTAAAAAGGAAAAGATTAGTAAAAACAAATGTGGGTCCATTATAAGCGGAGTCAGGAGAATTTATATTGGGGAATAAGGAAATGGCTGGGAAATTAAACACATACTTTGTGTCTGTCTTCATGGAGGAAAATACAAAAAAAACTCCCAGAAATAATAGAGAATCAAGGGACTAGTATAAATGAAGAACTGCAAGATATTATTCACAAAAAAATCATACTAAAGAAATTAATGGGACTTAAAATAGATAAATCCCCTGGACCTGATGATGATCTACTTCCTGGAGTGTTGAAATAGGTGGCATTGCTAGTCATCTTTCAAAAATTTATAGACTCTGAAATAGTTTCTGCAGATTGGAAGGTGGCAAGCGTAATCCCGTTATTTAAGAAAGGAGGAAAAAGAGAAAATGGGGAACTACAGACCTGTTAGCCTGACATGAATAGTAGGGAAAATGCTAGAATCTAAAATAAAGGATATGATAACAGGTCACTTAGAAAATAATGGTGGGATTGGTCAGAGTCAGCATGGATTTATGAAAGGGAAATCATGTTTAATAAACCTGTTGGAGTTTTTTGAGGATGTAATTTGTAGAATAGATAAGAGGGAACTGGTGGATGTGGTATATTTAGATTTTCAGAAAGCTTTTGATAAGGTTCCACGCAAGAGGTTAATAAACAAAATTAGAACAGATGGGATTGTGGGGAATATACTGGCATGGGTTGAGAACTGGTTAATGGACAGAAAACAGAGTAAGAATAAGTGGTCATTTTCAGGTTGGCAGGTAGTGACGAGTGGGGTATCGCAAGGATCAGTGCTTGGGCCCCAGTTATTCACAATAGATATCAATAATTTTGATTTGGGGATTAAATGTAATATTTCCAATTTTGCAGATGACACAAAACTAAGTGGAAGTGTGAATTGTGAGGAAGATGCAAAGATGCTTCAAGGGAATTTGGAGAGGCTAAGTGAGTGGGCAAAAATTTGGCAGATGGAACGCAATGTGGAGAAATGTGAGGCTATCCACTTTGGTAGGAAAAACAGAAATACAGAGTATTTCTTAAATGATGAGAGGCTGGGAAGCGTTGAACTTCAAAGGAACTTGGGTGTCCTTGTTCATGAGTCACTGAAAGCTAACATGCAGGTACAGCAAG
This sequence comes from Heterodontus francisci, assembly GCF_036365525.1. Taxonomy (NCBI): domain Eukaryota; kingdom Metazoa; phylum Chordata; class Chondrichthyes; order Heterodontiformes; family Heterodontidae; genus Heterodontus; species Heterodontus francisci. Next base: position 32,194,280 of record NC_090374.1, on the reverse strand, counting down.
CAATTAAGAAGGCAAATCGTATTGTTACGGTCAAGTGAAGAGGGGGGCGAAGGGCTTCCCTCTTTTCCCTCTCCTTGTTTAATTCTTTCTTAAAGTGGATGTACTGGCCAATTCAGGTGTTTGATTGCTCACTTGCTATGATCATAACAAGAACCAATCAGACAGGTTTTCTTGAATTAATAAAGGAAGAGTTTGACTTTATTATACCTAAACCTAACCCTAATAAAATAATAAACAACACCAAATTTCACTCACACAGACACAACTTGGTTACAGGGGAAATGTCGATTGGTTGAGTTAGAGACCATAAAAAAGGTATAGTCTGTGGTGTTCAGTGATTTGGCTGCCTTCTAGCTGAACTCAGTGGTCCTGAGGATATTAGTTTGAAGAGATAGGTGACTGGTTCAGTGGGTAGCTTGGAGACAGAGATGCGAATGATTTATCCAACAGGGTTTCTGATTGTAGCTGGAGTATGCAAAGGTGATAAGTCAACAGGCAGGATTTGAAAGCTTTCAAGCTGGAATGGAGAGAGAGTGAGAGTCTGTTAGAGTCTGTTCATGTCAGAGTCCAGTCACTTCTCCTCTCTCTGCTGCAGAAAGACAAGCTTAAAATCATAATTGGGGAAGGGCTTGTCACATGACAGTCACTCAGTCATTCAAACATAGCAGTAAGCCATATTTCTCTCTTGCTAAAAAGAATAGGTAGTTCCTTTAAACTTCCTGGGTCTTGGTTCCTACTGGGGCATGAGCAGACATTTTGTGTTCCTCCTTACAAGCACTGCCGTGTGGGATACAGCATTGCAAATTAGGTAACCATCTTAAGCTGTTAACAAAGTAATCCTTTTAGCTGGTCTTTTAAAAATGTCATAAAAAAATAAATTCAGATCACCAGTCAGTGAATTAAAGAAAATTATCATTCAACAAAGCACATTGGCATAACACCGCCCCATCATGCAAAATTAAATGTAACAACAGGAACATTGCAATATGAGTTCACAAATTAAAACAAAATCGCACACACACACACACACACACACACACACACACACACACACACACACACACACACACACACACACACACACACACACACACACACACACACACACACACACACACACACACATCAGTCTCACTGCCATCGCTATACTCTGGTTTACGTTTTTGTTTTTTGTCCGGGATTAGGCACGAGCACAACTGGGGAACTCCAACTGCTTTGACTGGTCTCAGTCAGCTTGTGCTCCAGCATGCACTGAATTTCCTCGTGTATTTCTGCAATGCCTTCTTTTCCAGTTTCTGTATATCAGTGAACTCAACCCTAGATTCAAAGTTGTTCATTACTTTGTGAAAATCATCCAGTGCTTTTTGTACATGGCTTTTCCTGTGCTCATCCAGCCTGGCCCACAATTCCTCCTCAGAGAGGAGGACTTGCAGTCACTCCCACCATCACCCTTTTTGGGCTTAGGGCTTTCCTTTGGCTTACGAGGTTTTCCGTGTCTCCCTTCAGAATTTAAATATTTCATTTCTAGGTCTTCATTCTGAATTTCTTCCCGAACCTGGGTCAGTTTCCTGGGACGTAGGCGATAGGGACTTCGTTTAATGGGAGGGGTCTGTCCTACATGGTGTAGGGTTTAGGGTTGTGTGCCCTGGTTCATCCCTACAGATCCCTTTTAATTGCTTTGAGCAGCCTTGTTAGGTCTCCTCTCTGTTCTGCGTTTAAATAGGAGAGTACGGTATCTAATTTCCCTAACATATCAACGTTAGCCAACCAGACGGTAGGGGGTTCAATTTGGGAATCCTTCAGACTTCCCTCTAACTCATCCTCACTGTCCCTTTCACCCTCCTCTTTCCTGACTGCCTGACAGACCTGTGCTTGTTTGTCCCTTCCCGTCTGTGATACCGTTTTAACATATTGATGTGCCACAGCTTTTGCTGTTTCCAATGATCTGAGGTGCCAGTTATATGATTCACCTGGCAAATTCTCTTGACTACTCTGTATGGGCCACTGAACTGTGCTTTCAATAGTTCTCCCAGTAATGGTACTAGTAGATGTCCGGGCTGAAATGTTCTGGCCTTGGCATGTTTATCTGCCTCCCTTTTCATTGCTGTCTGGGAGGTTTTTAGGTGTTCCTGAGCCACCATGCAATCTCCCGTGAGCCGTTCTCGGAACATGGAGATCGAGTCTAACAGGAAAGATTCGTCCCTGTGTCCCAAAAACCTCTCCTTGATTAGTTTTTGAGGACCTCTTACCGCTTGTCCATAAACGAATTCAAAGGGACTAAAGCCAGTCGACTCATTGGGTGAGTCCCTGGTAACAAACAGAAGAAATCCCAGCTATTTGTCCCAGTCATGGGGGTACTCATAGCAGTATGCCCTGATCATCGTCTTTAGGGTCTGATGGTACAGTTCCAAAGCCCCTTGTGACTGTGGGTGATAGGCTGAGGACTTTAGCTGGGTTATGCCCAGATTGCCAGGGTTGGGGCCGACCATGACTCATGGCCCTCCTGCCTTGGGCGCTATGGCGTTGGAAGGATGAATGAGAACGGGCAGAGACTGCTTGAGTTGTGTACCTATCATAACCTCTGCATCACCAACTCGTTCTTTCACACTAAACCCTGTCACCAGGTTTCATGGAGGCACCCAAGATCGCGTCGTTGGCACCAGCTGGACCTCATTGTCACAAGGCGAGCCGCCTTAAACAGTGTTCAAATCACACGCAGCTTCCACAGTGCGGACTGCGACACCGACCACTCCCTGGTGTGCAGCAAGGTTAGACTCAGACCAAAGAAGTTGCATCATTCCAAGCAGAAGGGCCACCCGCGCATCAACACGAGCAGAATTTCTCACCCACAGCTGTTACAAAAATTTCTAAATTCACTTGTAAGAGCCCTTCAAAACACTCCCACAGGGGATGCTGAGACCAAGTGGGCCCACATCAGAGATGCCATCTATGAGTCAGCTTTGACCATCTACGGCAAAAGTGCGAAGAGAAATGCAGACTGGTTTCAATCTCATAATGAAGAGCTGGAACCTGTCATAGCCGCTAAGCGCATTGCACTGTTCAACTACAAGAAAGCCCCCAGTGATTTAACATCCGCAGCACTTAAAGCAGCCAGAAGCACTGCACAAAGAACAGCCAGGCGCTGCGCAAACGACTACTGGCAACACCTATGCAGTCATATTCAGCTGGCCTCAGACACCGGAAACATCAGAGGAATGTATGATGGCATGAAGAGAGCTCTTGGGCCAACCATCAAGAAGATCGCCCCCCTCAAATCTAAATCAGGGGACATAATCACTGACCAACACAAACAAATGGACCGCTGGGTTGAGCACTACCTAGAACTGTACTCCAGGGAGAATGCTGTCACTGAGACTGCCCTCAACGCAGCCCAGCCTCTACCAGTCATGGATGAGCTGGACATACAGCCAACCAAATCGGAACTCAGTGATGCCATTGATTCTCTAGCCAGCGGAAAAGCCCCTGGAAAGGACAGGATTACCCCTGAAATAATCAAGAGTGCCAAGCCTGCTATACTCTCAGCACTACATGAACTGCTAGGCCTGTGCTGGGACGAGGGAGCAGTACCCCAGGACATGCGCGATGCCAATATCATCATCCTCTATAAAAACAAAGGTGACCGCGGTGACTGCAACAACTACCGTGGAATCTCCCTGCTCAGCATAGTGGGGAAAGTCTTTGCTCGAGTCGCTCTGAACAGGCTCCAGAAGCTGGCTGAGCGCGTCTACCTTGAGGCACAGTGTGGCTTTCGTGCAGAGAGATCGACCGTTGTCATGCTGTTCTCCCTTCGTCAGAAACAGGAGAAATGCCGTGAACAACAGATGCCCCTCTACATTGCTTTCATTGATCTCACCAAAGCCTTTGACCTCGTCAGCAGACGTGGTCTCTTCAGACTACTAGAAAAGATCGGATGCCAACCAAAGCTACTAAGTATCATCACCTCATTCCATGACAATATGAAAGGCACAATTCAGCATGGTGGCTCCTCATCAGAGCCCTTTCCTATCCTGAGTGGCGTGAAGCAGGGCTATGTTCTCGCACCCACACTTTTTGGGATTTTCTTCTCCCTGCTGCTTTCACATGCGTTCAAGTCCTCTGAAGAAGGAATTTTCCTCCACACAAGATCAGGGGGCAGGTTGTTCAACCTTGCCCGTCTAAGAGCAAAGTCCAAAGTACGGAAAGTCCTCATCAGGGAACTCCTCTTTGCTGACGATGCTGCATTAACATCTCACACTGAAGAGTGCCTGCAGAGTCTCATCGGCAGGTTTGCGGCTGCCTGCAATGAATTTGGCCTAACCATCAGCCTCAAGAAAACGAACATCATGGGGCAGGACGTCAGAAATGCTCCATCCATCAATATTGGCGACCACGCTCTGGAAGTGGTTCAAGAGTTCACCTCCCTAGGCTCAACTATCACCAGTAACCTTTCTCTAGATGCAGAAATCAACAAGCGCATGGGTAAGGCTTCCACTGCTATGTCCAGACTGGCCAAGAGAGTGTGGGAAAATGGCACACTGACACGGAACACAAAAGTCCGAGTGTATCAGGCCTGTGTCCTCAGTACCTTGCTCTATGGCAGCGAGGCCTGGACAACGTATGTCAGCCAAGAGCAACGTCTCAATTCATTCCATCTTCGCTGCCTCCAGAGAATACTTGGCATCAGGTGGCAGGACCGTATCTCCAACACAGAAGTCCTCGAGGCGGCCAACATCCCCAGCTTGTACACACTACTGAGTCAGCGGCGCTCGAGATGGCTTGGCCATGTGAGCCGCATGGAAGATGGCAGGATCCCCAAAGACACATTGTACAGCGAGCTCGCCACTGGCATCAGACCCACCGGCCAGCCATGTCTCCGCTTTAAAGACGTCTGCAAACGCGGCATGAAATCCTGTGACATTGATCACAAGTCGTGGGAGTCAGTTGCCAGCGTTCGCCAGAGCTGGCGGGCAGCCATAAAGACAGGGCTAAAATGTGGCGAGTCGAAGAGACTTAGTAGTTGGCAGGAAAAAAGACAGAGGCGCAAGGGGAGAGCCAACTATGCAACAGCCCCGACAAACACATTTCTCTGCAGCACCTGTGGAAGAGCCTGTCACTCTAGAATTGGCCTTTATAGCCACTCCAGGCGCTGCTTCACAAACCACTGACCACCTCCAGGCACGTATCCATTGTCTCTCGAGATAAGAAGGCCCAAAAGAAAGAAACCCATGACCTTTTGAAAAATACTGGACATAAAATTTGTTCCCTGATCCGACTGGATCTCAGCAGGCAGCCCATATTGGGTGAAGAATTGGGTTAGCCCCTCCACCAGTACCTTGGCAGAGAAAGTTCTCAGAGGGATCGCCTCTGGAAATCAAGTAGCCACATCCATAATGGTGAGAAGGTACTGGTAGCCCCCTTTTGTTTTCGGCAGGGGCCCCATACAATCTATCAGCACTCTACTGAACGGTTTCCCAAAAGCTGGTATGGGAATTAGGGGTGCAGGTTTTATTGCAAGTTGAAGATTCCCCACAACCAGGCACATGTGGCAAGCCTTACAGAACTCCACCACATCCTTGTGGAGTTGTGGACAGAGAAAATGCTGTCTGATGCGGGCTTGGGTTTTTCCAATGCCGACATGTCCAACCATTGGAATCTCGTAGGCTATTCTCAGTATTTCCCTATGGTACCTTGGCAACACGACTACCTGGTGAACCATTGTCCACTCTTCAGCTGCAGGTCTGTGAGGCGGTCTCCACTTCCTCATCAGCACCTCATCCTTTAAATGGTTGCACACTGGAACTCCTTCTGCTTCAGCTTCAGTTTAGGCAGCCTGTGCTAACTTTTTAAACCCGGGTCAGCTTGCTGAGCCTCGACCAAGGAAGACCTGTTTATCATCCTCTAACTTCTCGAAGAAGGTTTCAGATAACCAGATAGTAGGGTCATCTGTCTGCAGTGTCAGTTCAGCCTCCTCTGATGGAGCTTGTTTGGCCATGGACTGAGTCACCACACAGTCAGGAAAAATGCAAGGATCCTTTTACTGTAACTGCTCTGTCTCTCTAACCTCTTACAGTCTTTCTAAAAGCACTGCTTCGCCCCCGCCAGATCATTACCCAGGTGCAGGTTGACCCCATCCACAGATAAACTAAAGATTAACCCCACGGTTACCAGTCCTGAAACAAAGTTGCATTCCAGGTGCACCCCATATAAAGGTATGGGCATATACTTTCCTCCGATACTGTTTATTTGCACTGTTGCATTCAATGCACTCTCTGGGGGAAAGGTCATGCCTTTTCCCAGCAGAGGGGATTGGGTAGCCCTGTATCCATAAGTGTAACTATTGGCTTATTCACCTCACCCGAATGCTTTGGGGTCACTTTTCCTCTGGACACAAAATCCTGGTAACTCTCAGGGATTTTGTTAAGTTTTCCCGCACTCTCAGCAATAGTTTACTGGATTTTACTGCCGCACTTAAAGTCACAGCCTGGTCTACTGTGCTTTCCATCAGGGTGCCTTTTCCTGCCACTGGTCTGGTGCACCCTGATTAAACCTACAGGTTTTCCCCTTAACTTCCAACAGTCAGCTCGAAGGTGACCTGCCTTGTTACAATGGAAACATATAGGGTTTCGGGCATCACTCCTGTTCTCAGCACATCCTTTATGCCTGAGGAGGGCCCTGTGTGTTTCTAGCTCTCTTTTCTCGCCCATGGCTGTTCATCCACTTATCGCCCTTCCACCTTCTTTCCTTTTCAGGCTTTTGGAGGTGACTAGGGAAGGTTTTACCTTGGGGTAAAGGGCTTATGAATAAGTGCGTGCTTATCAGCCATGATTGTTGCCTGCCTGGCTCTTGGAATCTTTTGTTCGTCCATGTGGTTTCTTATGGAAAGGGGAAGCGAGTTTTTTAACTCATCAAGGAGGATCACCTATCTGAGGTTTTCATAGTTGGACTCTATCTTTTGAACATATGAACATACATACGAACATACAAATTAGAAGCAGGAGTAGGCCACTCGGCCCCTTGAGCCTGCTCCCCCATTCAATAAGATCATGGCTCATCTGATTGTAACCTCAACTCCACATTCCTGCCTGCCCCCAAAAACCTTTCACCCCCTTGCTTATCAAGAATCTTTCTACCTCTGCCTTAAAAATATTCAAAGACTCTGCTTCCACCACCTTTTGAGGAAGAGAATTCCAAAGACTCATGAGCCTCTGAGAGAAAAAAATTCTCCTCATCTTTGTTTTTAATCTTAAGTGCCTGTATCCACTGGTCGAAAGCAAGCTGCTTAACTCTTTCAAATTCGAGGTAAGTTTGTTGCGGCTGCTTTTGGAGGGTTCAGAATTTTTGACGGTACGCCTCCGATAGTAGCTCATATGTATTCAGGATAGCATTTTTAGTCATCTCATATTCTGACGAACTCTCATCAGGCAACAGTGAATAAACCTCATGGGCTTTTTCTGTTAGTTTGCTTTGCAATAACGGTGTCCAGCTCTCAGCCAGCCACTTCAGCTGTTTTGCAAGCTTTTCCAAAGAGGCAAGAAATGCTTCTCCACATCCCCCCATTGAGCTTTGGTATCAATTGGGAGAAGTTTAAGAGCTCAGCACCCAGCCCTGAGTTAGCTGTAACACTCTCAGTAGCGGTGTCTTCACTGGGTGGATTGGGCCTTCCCCTAGTTATTTCGAGCCGCCTTAACTCCCTTTCCTCCTTATCCTTCTGGAAAGCTCTTTCATTCCCCCTTTCCTGGAATTCTCTTTCTTTTTCCCTTTCCTGGAATTCTAATTCTAGTCCCCTCTGTTCTCGCTGTATCTTAGCTTATGTTACTTTGACTATTTCAGATTCTATGCCTGTCTCCGGTTCTTCATTGTCAATTGGGCAGAATTTCTTGAGCTAACAAAGAAAGAGGGTAACTTTATTGTACCTAAACCGAACTAATAAAAATAATAAACAATGCACCAACTTTCACTCACACACACTCTGGAGGCTTACACACACACACACAGGTTACAGAGTTGGGAAAGGTAGATTGGTTGAGTTAGATGCCATAAAAAAGGTATACAGTCTGTGACGTTTGGTGATTCAGCTAGCTTCTAGTTGACTTCATTGGTCCTGAGGCTTTTAGTTTGAAGAGGAAGGTGACTGGTTTGGTGGTTCTCTTGGAGTCAGCGATGCAGATGATTTCCTCCAATGGGGTTTCTGATTGTAGCCGGACAGTCAACAGGCAGGACTTGAAAGCTTTCAAGTTGGAATGGAGAGAGAGAATGAGAGAGAGACTCCGACTCGAGTCTGCATGTCAGTCCAGTTGCGTCTCCTCTCTCTGCTGCAGAAAGACACAAGCTTAAAACCACAGATAGGGAGGGGCTTGTAATATGACAGTCACTCAGTCATTCAAACATAGCAGTTAGCAGTATTTCTCTCTTGCTAAAAAGAACAGGCAGTTCCTTTAAACTTCCTGAGTCTTGGTTCTTGCTGGGGATGAGCAGACATTTCGTCTCCCTCCTCTCAAGCATTGCAGTGTAGGATACAGTGTTGCAAATTTGGTAGCCATCTTAAGCTGCCAGCAAAGTAATCCTTTTAGCTGGTCTTTTAATAATGTCTTTTAAACAAAATATAAATGCAGATCTCCAGTCAGTGGATTAAGAAAATTATCATTCAACGAAGAACATGGGTGTAACAATATGTTGGCCTTTATTACTAGAGAATTTGAGTATAGGAGTAAAGATGCCTTACTGCAATTATATACAGCCTGGCTGAAACCGCACCTGGAGTAATGTGTGCCATTTCGAGAACAAAGAACAAAGAACAAAGAAAATTACAGCACAGAAACAGGCCCTTCGGCCCTCCAAGCCTGCGCCGATCCAGATCCTCTATCTAAACATGTCGCCTATTTTCTAAGGGTCTGTATCTCTTTGCTTCCTGCCCATTCATGTATCTGTCTAGATACATCTTAAAAGACGCTATCGTGCCCGCGTCTACCACCTCCGCTGGCAACGCGTTCCAGGCACCCACCACCCTCTGCGTAAAGAATTTTCCACGCATATCCCCCCTAAACTTTTCCCCTCTCACTTTGAACTCGTGACCCCTAGTAATTGAATCCCCCACTCTGGGAAAAAGCTTCTTGCTATCCACCCTGTCTATACCTCTCATGATTTTGTACACCTCAATCAGGTCCCCCCTCAACCTCCATCTTTCTAATGAAAATAATCCTAATCTGCTCAACCTCTCTTCATAGCTAGCGCCCTACATACCAGGCAACATCCTGGTGAATCTCCTCTGCACCCTCTCCAAAGCATCTACATCCTTTTGGTAATGTGGCGACCAGAACTGCACGCAGTATTCCAAATGTGGCCGAACCAAAGTCTTATACAACTGTAACATGACCTGCCAACCCTTGTACTCAATACCCCGTCCGATGAAGGAAAGCATGCCGTATGCCTTCTTGACCACTCTATTGACCTGCGTTGCCACCTTCAGGGAACAATGGACCTGAACACCCAAATCTCTCTGTACATCAATTTTCCCCAGGACTTTTCCATTTACTGTATAGTTCACTCTTGAATTGGATCTTCCAAAATGCATCACCTCGCATTTGCCCTGATTGAACTCCATCTGCCATTTCTCTGCCCAACTCTCCAATCTATCTATATTCTGCTATCTATATTTTGGTCTCCCTACCTAAGGAAAGATCTACATGCCATAGCGGGAGTGCAACGAACATTCACCAAACTAATTCCTGGGATGGAGAGATTGTCTTATGAGGAAAGATTAAATAGATTAGGCCTTTATTCTCTGGAGTTTAGAAAAATGAGAGGTAATCTCATTCAAATATATTAAATTCATTCAGGGCTCAACAGGGTAGATGCAGGAAGGATGTTTCCCCTAGCTGGGGAGTCTAGAACCGGGGACACAGTATCAGAATAAAAAGCAAGCCATTTAGGACTGCGATGAGGAGAAATTTCTTCACTCAGATGGTGGTGAATCTTCTGAATTCTCTGCCCCAGAAAGCTGTAGAAGCTCAATCATTGACTATGTTCAAGACTGAGATCAATAGATTTCTACACATTAAAAACATCAAAGGATATGGGGATAGTGCAGGAAAATTATGTTGAAGTAGATCAGCCATGATCTCATTGAATGGTGGAGTGGCCTCAAAGGGGTGAATGGCCTACTCCTGCTCCTATTTCTTATGTTCTTTTGTTTATGTTCTTAAGAAGATAAAACAACACGGAATGAAGCCCAATGGAGACGTAGGTTGGCACATCCAGTTTGGTCAGATTCCTGGTCAGAGTAAGGGGATGAAAGTTTTCTCCCTCTGATGGCTTGTAGCCGCCTGCAAGAAATTGGTCAGAATGATTGCAATCATCGTTGCTGACAGAGTTCAAAGGGAAAGATAGTTTATCAGCTGGAAAATTTTGTCATTTGACAAGTCTCTCAGATGATTCTCCCATTCTATGGGCATGTTCTTCAATTAGTTTGAGCAAAAAAAAGCCATGCATTTTGTTGAGATGTTTCCATTTTGCTATTATTACCACCAACCGCTCCAGACAAAGCCCCTAATCAAAATATATGATTCTGATTGTGGTGGGAGAAACACACTGTTAATTCAATCCCATCCCTCCACAGATCATCGAACATATCATTTTAAACTTTCCAAATTAAAGAAAGACCCAGCCAAATTGTACCATCTATTAACCCCTCAATGAGGCTAACCAAACCAGGTGTCTTTAAATCAACAAATTAACTGTTTAATTCGAAAAACTAAATTTTTAAACACTACTAAGACATAAACAACATTTAAAATAGAAAAAATTAGAGTCCTTGCAACTTTACAGTCCACTGTTGCTTGAAGTCCTCATGGCCGTCCGATAGGGAAATAAGGTTCTTCCACAGTAGAACAGTCCATTGTCTAATTCCAGCAGTAAGTGATGCTTTCCTTCTCCAGTGAATTTCAACAATTAACGACTTGCAAACACTTTTTAAATGAATCAATTTGGCTTTAGAATTTTTGAGGGATAATAGATTGTCACAGTCTAACTTCCCTTCCTTCATTTTAAATTACCAGAGATCTCTGCTTTGTCTTGACATTTTTTAGAATTTTGAGAGATAATAATTAAACAGACTAAAATTCTCTTCCTTCAGTTTAAATGGCAGAGAGCTCTTATTTCATGTGCTAACACCAGCTGTCTGTCTGTGTTCCCTGTTAGAACAGACTGTCTTCAACTAAAAAGCCAGTTCAAAATTGAATTCTAACAAATGTATCGCATGATACTCAGTCTAAGTAGCTGCATCCAAGGTAATGAAAATGCACCCTTTGAATCGCAGTCTCCAAATGGTTGTCTCCAACAGCAACCAAAAATGCATTTTCCCTATCATTCCTGAGGCTTGCTGGGTCTTAAAGCAGTAATGATCCTTCGCAAGTCTTAAAGACACACCACATATTCTCTGGAGAAAGAAAAACGGCAGGACCATGACACTATGCTAGCACGATGGTCTCTTGTGTTTTTTGAAGTCTAATGGATGCCATTAAATTTCCACTGTAACAGTACCACTGCTTGTCAGAGAAAGGCTGTCATTAGTGTTCACGTGTCTCTAATTATGTCAGGAATATAAACATAGATTTTTTTTTTTAAATTAACATTCCTCTGACTTCACCACAAAGACAAATATCTAGGGCTTTTTGTTATAGGAATTTGCTGCTGTTTTGTGAGGGGTGTTTTCTTTCTAACCATTTGCATTTCGAGGGATGACATCCTATGTACTTTTCATCAGCTAGCTCCATTTAACTTCTTTACATCCTGGCCAATATTTTCCCCTCAACCAACACCTATAAACAGATTATCTGATCATTACCACATTGCTGATGGTGGGATCTTGCTGTGTTCAAATTGGCTCCAATGTTTCCTAATATGGCTATAGGGACTACACTTCAAATTTACTTCATGGGCTGTAAAGTGCCTTTGGACATCTTGAGATTGTGAGAGGAGCTATATAAATGCAAGTCTTCCTGTGTCTTTATGGCTAAAGGATTTGTTGCATGATTTTCGTCAAATACTTGACGCGTTAAAGAGGCAAAATTGTTGCAAGGATGGGGTCTTAATCTAAAATGCTGATTTAGTGTGCACTTAGTGCAATTCATCATCTTGGTAAAGGAGTTGAAGCCAGAGCTAGGACTGACTGCCCGAAGTCTTGTTAAAATGCCTGCTAGCACTCATTGTCCATTCCTAAAAGTTACCAGCTGTTTGGGAGTAAACACGGCATTGATGTTGATTTCAAGCATTGCTTGAAGGTATACTTACTTCTTTCTCACCCTCTTGCGACCCCCTTGCAGGAGGAATGGGAGGGGAACACGAGGCCAGACAGAGCAGCACCAGCTGCTGCAGCAGAGAGGGACAGGAAGATGACGTGGAGTCCTTACCCCCTCCCCACCTAGTGGGTACAGTATATCCCTCCTCCTCCTCTGGGCCTCCTCCACCAGGACCTCCAGAGCGACATCCAAGAACCAATGCACCCACTCACTCAGTCCCTGATCCATCCTACAATATGCTGTTGTTTACTAGACAGGGCACTCCACACCTTCAGCGGAAATGGGTGCGAGGATCCCGCATATACTTCTTCATGAAAGTTGCATCCAATCAGCACTTCTGCTAAACCTGCAGAAGTCTGATTTAGAACCTCCAGGTAAATTCAAACTATGGTAATCAGCAATTGGGACCAAAATTGTGTGCTAAATCCAAGCTTTCATACAGGCATGTCTTCTCAGCACACTCATCCATTTAGTGCTTGTTTTACCCTTTGGCCAAAGTAACCTCCTTGATCTTTTAGTTCAAGGCAGAGGAAGCCCTCACAGTTGGCAATTGCGAGCTCTCCTCTTTGTTTCAGAGTGAAATGAAAAGAATTGTAGTGAATGTTTGCAGCAGAATAATACTTTTTGCTATTTTTCCTTGAGCAATGTATAATCAAGAAATTAAAATAATTTGCTGATTCTTTCCATTTTATGTGGGGTCTATTTGAAAAACTATCGACAGTGCACAGGAGACTTGTGGGCCAGCCTCACCACTCATCTTATCTCTTCTTCCGCCATTTCTGGCATGTTTGACAGTGGGGAGGGGGGCAAAATAGGCCCATTTCCACCCATACAGCATTACAGGCCCACTCCGAGGGCATCAACGGTAGAGATAAGTTAAATTCCCACACAATCTGAATTGGGTGATGTGAGGCAGTATGAGTGAACCAAGCATTGGCATCATTCGCCCCAGGTGTAAGCTGGGCAGTAAACCCCAGATATTTCCTTAGCGAGAGTTGAGGTAGTTATGGATTTGTTAAGTTTCTTGACATATACTTGGTGAAAAAGCTTGAGGGGTTGAATAGCCTATTCCTATTCCTCTGTTCCTTTGTACTGACCCCAATGTTCTTACAGTTAGTTGAATGGAACATCAACGTTTCATGTAGCACTCATTTCTTATCCATTTGAACATGCTTCTGACTTATTTCAAACTGAACTATACTTTAATCCCAATAAATTCTAATCATTTCCAAAAGCATAATTTATTTTTAATGACATTTCCATCGGACTGCCCTCAAATTAACTATGAATTATCCTGCCTGAGAAACAGTTTACCTACTTTCATCCTTGTGAGTAATTTATTTTCTTTTTATTTCTTTTCCTGAACTATATTAATGACCCAAACTTGGGTGTGCAGGGCACAATTTCAAAATTTTCAGATGACACAAAACCTGGATGTATTGTGAACTGTGAGGCTGATAGTGATAGTCTTCAAGAGGACATAGACAGGCTACTAGAATGGGCATCTGGTTTTTAATGCAGAGAGGTATGAAGTGATACATTCTGGTAGGAAGAATGACGAGAGGCAATGTAAAATAAAGGGTACAATTGTAAAGGGATGCAGGATCAGAGGGCCCTCGGAGTGTATGTGCACAAATGATTGAAAATGGCAGGGCAGGCTGAGAAAGTGGTTAATAAGGAAAATGGAATCCTGGGCTTTATAAATAGAGGCATAGACACAAAAGCAAGGAAGTTATAGTGAACTTCTATAAGCCATTGGTCCAGCCTCAACTGGAGTATTGTGTGCAAGTCTGGGCGCACACTTTAGGAAAGAAAAGATTTATGAGAATGGTTCTGGTGATGAAAGACTTCAGTTAAAGGATCGTAATCTGGGATCATGATCTTGAGAGAGGAGAAGCATAAGGGGAGATTGATAGAGGTGTTCAAAATCATGAGGGCTGTGGACAGAGTAGATGGGGAGAAACTGTTCTCATTGGTGGAAGGGTCGAGAACCAGAAGGCACAGATTTAAGGTGAATGGCAAAAGAAGCAACAGTGACATTAGGGAAAACCTTTTTTTTTACACAGTGAGTGGTTAGGATTTGGAATGCACTGCCTGAGAGTGTGGTGGAGGCAGATTCAATTGTGGCTTTCAAAAGAGAGTGGGAAATCATCTGAAAGAAAATAAGGGCTATGGGGAAAAGACAGGGGAGTGAGATCTGGCATGGACATGATGGGCCGAATGGCCTCCTTCTGTGCTGTAACCATTCGATTTCCTCTGTTATCAGGTTAATATATGGATTCATCCAGTTTGACAGATGGAGCATGTAAATTCTTTCAAGTCTGTCTTTTTATCCAAAACTGGATCCAAGACTGTCCCATTATTTACCCAGTGTTATTTGGATGAAGACTATCTGTTGTATGATGCAGCCATTTAAAATCAATAATTTTTGAAGCAAACAAATAACGTGTGGGATGCTGTTGCTTGGAGACAAAACTGCCTTTGAATGAAAGAAATAAAGTATCAGCAAACAAGCAACCCATTGAATTACAAACTTCCACAAATAGGGACCTGTTATGGCTAGCAGCAGTGGTTTATTATTTTGCATACTGCTATGTACCATAGATCCACAGTGGTTGCAAAATCAATAGACTTGTCTGTCATTCATTGCTCTAGGTGTCATGAAACACTGTTAGTCTTTCACTTCAGCAAGCAAGTACATGAAGCAGTCCCCACAGAACTTATCAAATCCCACTTTGCTAAATAACATTTTCTTGGTATGATTGATAAAACCCATAAGCAGCTTTAGTAAAGCAATGATTTTATGAAGTGATTTTATGCCTTTGCAATTGCAATGCTTTGATATCCAAACCCCAAACAATCGTTTGAAGAGAAATCTATTCAATTCTATTCCAACTGCAAAATTTCGACAGCACATTTCTCGAACAATAAAGTACAAGTAGATTTAACTTCTTCTGTTCACTATTTTTAGCACATCCATTCATTTCTATCTTACAGTGAATAGGTTAGAAATTTTTGTTAAAAACATATATATAGGAATTTATTCGCAGGTCAACTAAACATAGCACATGGAAGAAATAGGCCTCAAAATTTGGGCGCCCTATTTTGCGACCAATGTTCCCTGTGGCTGAATGGTGAGGCCTGAGGTACACCTGCTATTGGGCCTTGGGTCTCATTCCTATTGAGCCAGCAAGCTATGGACAGTAGCAGGCAGCATGCCCATGAAGTGGGATTGAAGATCAGGTGACTGCAAATCCAGCAGTGGCCCTGGTGGATCAGATGAAGGGGATTTGATCAGGGAACAGGGGCTGGGTGAGTTCTACAAGGAGGGGCAATTGGGTCATGGTTGTGACAGGGAAGGAGGGTGATGGGTGTGATGCTTTCGGGACTGGAGTGATGTTTATTTTTTATTTAGAGATACAGCACTGAAACAGGCCCTTCGGCCCACCGAGTCTGTGCCGACCAACAACCACCCATTTATACTAACCCTACAGTAATCCCATATTCCCTATCACCTCCCTACACTAGGGGCAATTTACAACGGCCAATTTACCTATCACCTGCAAGTCTTTGGATGTGGGAGGAAACCGGAGCACCCGGCGAAAACCCACGCAGACACAGGGAGAACTTGCAAACTCCGCACAGGCAGTACCCGGAATCGAACCCGGGTCCCTGGAGCTGTGAGGCTGCGGTGCTAACCACTGCGCCACTGTGCCGCGTTTAGTAAGAAATATGAGGCAAAGACCGAAACAGAAGCAGCGTATTGTTGAACATAATGAAGTCTTCTTTATTCTGTTTTACTTTCACTTTCTCTTTCAGCTCCCTCTGCTGGCTCATGTATGCATGGTTGCCTCAAGTGAACAATGCAATTCTCAAAACACTACAACGGGTCAGGAAGGAAATGGTAACCAGGGTGGTTGTAGCTGCAGTGATTGGCAGGAGTGGGGGAGATGGTAGCAGTGTTCAAAGGAGAGATCGCAACAACAATCATGGGCGCAGTGGCTGATTGCTTGTGTTTTTTGAACACGAGCTGGGAGGATCCCTCCTCCTGGCCCAACATTCAGTTAAGAATATTTTAAATACTTATTGTGTTGGTTGTGGCCTGTTGGTCAGCATGTAGACTTGGTTTTCCTGAAAGCATCTAGCATTGGTTGCCTCACGGTAAACCAGTCTTGCAGTGAGAATCTCAGTTAGATGTTTAACCCAGAATTGCATATGCAGAAAGTCTAATGCTTGTTTCAGCTGTGAGCGCTGCAGGTCAATTTTTTGGTCTTTATCAATATGGCATGTGGTGCACTTCCAGCTAATAGTGAGCATGCACTTCTTACCCGCCATATTGGAGGCTAAGGAAGCAGTTAAGTGCTGAAGAAAACAGGAGCTGCAGAGCTGAATTTTTGGGCGATTGTAATGTAGTGCAGTGGTAACTTCACCTTTAAGAAACATACCTTTAAGAGATCAAGCCATTGTTGCAACAGATATCATCAGATATATATATATAAGGAGGAGACACCATTTTAAGAGGCACATTCAGCACATTGCTTTACAGAGAACAGACACACAATAGCAAGGAAAAGACCTGGACCTGAAATCATGCAATATCGGTAAGTAACACAATAAATAGTGTTTGTATTGACTCCGAATATAAAGTCTGTGGTTATCATTTAATGAAGAATTAGAATACAGCACAACACTATATTTTTCTGGTGTCAAGGATTAAAAAAGGAACCCACACAGACAATGCAGGAACATACAGAAGACTTGCAGTGTGCATGCCAGATTTTTAAAAAAATCATCATGTGTGCATAATAATTGCCAGTCTTTCCAGCCTTTACAGAGATGGATCACAACCCAGGGCCATACTGGAGCAAATGGCCAGCAAGATTCAAATGCCCAGTGGTGGGACTCGATATCAATACACCCCCAGGAAAGAGAGTGTTATTCATACACTACATTGGACAAAATGTCGATGATATCTTTGATACACACAGAGACACTAGAACTGATGCAGATTATGATTCAACAAAGAATGCTCTAATAAGATATGTTCAACCTCGGCAAATCCTCACTATGAAATTTATGTCTTCAGGCAATCAAAACAAGATAAATGTGAGATCCTTGACCACTATGTGACAAGACTCAGACGTCTGAGCCAGAATGGTAACTTCATAGACATGGACAAAGAAATTATCTCCAAGATAATTGCACAGTGGCGCAGTGGTTAGCACCGCAGCCTCACAGCTCCAGCAACCCGGGTTCAATTCTGGGCACTGCCTGTGTGGAGTTTGCAAGTTCTCCCTGTGTCTGCATGGGTTTCCTCCGGGTGCTCCGGTTTCCTCCCACATGCCAAAAGACTTGCAGGTTGATAGGTAAATTGGCCATTATAAATTGCCCCTAGTATAGGTAGGTGGTAGGCGAATATAGGGACAGGTGTGGATGTGGTAGGAATGTGGGATTAGTGTAGGATTTGTATAAATGGGTGGTTAATGGTCGGCACAGACTCGGTGGGCCGAAGGGCCTGTTTCAGTGCTGTATCTCTAAATCTAATAATGATGACCTGCCAATCACTAAGACTAAGAAAGCAAGTTCTTAGAGAGGATGAATCTTTAAACTTGCAAAGATTACTCGATATTGGCAGAACACTGGAAGCCAGCAGAACAAGCTGAAGTCTTAGAAGGGAAAGAGACAAATAACATAACACAAGATTCTCCTGAGTCCAGGACAGGATATTCAACAGAATCCATGAATGCCACAAGAGGTTGGTTTCACCAGAACAATACATTGCTATGAAAGTGCTTCAGTTTTTGTTAAAAATATTTTTTGAGGATTAGTTGTTACGACCAATGTGGGAGTAAAGCTCAGTTAATTCAGTCCCACGACTCCACAGGTCATAGCATATCAAATAAAGTTTCTCACCTACTGAAGAATAGCCAAATTAAACATTGTATTTTTCCCCAGAATAAAGGACAGCAAACCAGGTTTCTTTAAACAACAGCAACATTAACTATTTATTAGAAAAGAAATAATAGGTCTTAACTACTAACAAGATAAATCTATGTATATTAAAAACTCCTTCATTCCTTAGCCCTCATGCACACAAAGATACATTCAAAAAGAAACTGGTTAACCAGGGGGAAAGGATTTTTGGTTTACAGAAGGAATAATAAACAAATTTGAGGCTCATGTTCTGGTAGTATGTTTTTGGTATGGTGAGGTGCCCCAGAGTCGAATAATTGGACGCCACTTGAAGTCTCTCCAGGTGAGGTTGATGAACAGTCTGTGATGGGTAGATGTTCATGGCAATTTAACTGTAGCAGGTGTCACATTGTTCTTCCATCAGGGGTATAGCAACAGGTCTGCTTGGGGTTTGAAACTGCATTCTAGCAGTAGGAGAATTCTTCAGATTTCAGGATTTCTTAGGGCACAGGAGGCAGCAGGAATCTCACTGGATGCAGGAATTCTTCAGAGACCAGAGGCAGTAGGAATCTGCCACCTTTCAAATGCACAATATCTTTTCAAGAGATGCAAATCTCCTTTACAGAGCAAGAGCTAACACTTTTTTGGGTCTTTCCTCTCTTGCTCCAAGCAGGTCAAAACAAAGATTTCAAATGCCTGCTCTTTGTCCAATTCACAGGTTTTAAAGGATCCAAGGTGAAAAAAGAACCTTCCTGAACATGATCACATGTCCAGACACAGTGTCTATCCCGGTTCAAAAGCTGCACTGAAGAACGATCAAACCCCTGTGGTTTCCTTGAAATTGCTGGCTTTCCTGTCCTTGTACAAGTTCAAGTTCCTTTCCAAACATGAATAAAGTTCAACACATGTTCTGAACTTCCTTTCAAACATTTCAGGAATTCTAATTATTTTACAGGTATCCTTTACTGAGCAAAATCCTTTTCTCAGTTTTTTTTAACACACAGAATTCTAAGTTCTGAGTACAGAAATAAAACCTTTGTAATATAGTCAAACTGAAGAAATGTTGGACCAGTTTTTTTCCAAGTGGGTCATCAAGAGAATACTGAAAGGACTTGTTTGACAACAGCATTTACTGCTTGTCACATGACTCAAGTTAAAAATAGAACATTAACCCTGGTAATTGGGGAAGATGTGTGCAGAGAAGTGACAAGTCAGAAGGTGGACTTTTTGTTCCCGGTTTGACTTTTGAATTGTTTGAGTAGGGAATAAACTGTTTAAGAGGGGGTTGGAATTTTCAAAAAATATAACTGAAAGAAAAAACCCCAGCGCATCCCAGCCTGTTCCATTTCTTTAAAAAGCCTGCAGAAGAAGGAGACAACTTCCAAGGAGAGAAGATAACTTCCAAAGAAGAAAATTCCCAAGGAAGGAGAGAAGACCACAACCCAGCTCAGCTTTCCAGCACCTCTCTACGAGACCCTGAGAAGTCCACTGTGTCAACAAGTCTTGTCTCCTGGTCTTTGAAGAAAAGCCTGCTAAATTAATTCTCAATGCTGCCTGAAAATAACTGTTCTAAAAGATCCCAGTGACCCGTTTACGTGTACTCAGAGGCTAGACCATATGCCAGTTTTGGAACACAACATATCTCATCTGTTTTTTCTTCAAGAATGAGCAAATATTCACCTAAGTGTTTTTTTTTTGTCTGTTTTTTGTAACAGAGCTCTAAACCACAATCCTTTTTATTTTTCCGGTTAACCAGTGTATGTGTGTGGGTGTGTGAGTGTGAGGGGCTATGGTAAAAAGGGAACTGTAATATTTCAATCTGTGTGTTTATACTTTACTTCATTAATGGTTAAGACTTGTTTCATAATAAACTGATAATTTTGTTGTTTATTAAAAAACTTGGTTGGTGTTTTATTTTTGGTAAAATAGAGTATATGATTGACCATATCAGTTAAGTGGGAAGATTTAAATATATGTTATGACCTGTGGAGAAGTGGAACTAGAGTACATAGTGCACTCCTCCCGCCTCAGTCATAACAACATTCATATCCTCGCTACAAAACCTGTCCTGCGAGAGGAAAGAAGTGTACAGCCAGTGGAAAAATGGAACATTTTGCAAGAATATTGTTACAGTCACCTGGTTCATGGTTCATATTAATTTTCTCGAGGTAACATTTAACTTGCGATTTTTTTTTAATGCAAGACAAATAAAAACGCCTGGTTTGTGAAGCTAGCAAACTAAGCTAGAGTGGTTACAAATTAAAGGGTGGCCCATGTTTATTTAGTAAGGTCATATTGGGAAATGTAAAGACCCTACACAATGGGAACCTTCTTAACTTGTTGATGGAGATGGTGTGTCTGCAGCTACCTCAGTCAGGGGTTTAAATTATTCATATGATTTCCCAAAGCAAAGAGAAGATTTTGAGTTGGAAGTAATTAGTTTAAACTGCTATCTGGGACATCCCATATTTACCACTTGCTATGGAGATACATGCTGCAGGGGGTGCCTGTTGGTTTTTTTTATCTGTGCTCTTACTTTTATACAAGCAGTTGGATTTTGGAAAAGCAAGTTGGCCTTTGGAAAGCTGTTGGCTTTGAAGGCAGCAGGGCTCAGGAGCAAAGAGGCCATCTGCAGCCAAGGGTGATTCTTTTTTTTTATTCATTCATGGGATGTGAGCGTCACTGGACAGGCAATTTATTGCCCATCCCTAATTGCCCTTGAGAAGGTGGTAGTGAGCTGCCTTCTTGAACCGCTGCAATCCATTTGGGGTAGGTATACCCACAGTGCTGTTAGGAAGGGAGTTCTAGGATTTTGACCCAGCGACAGTGAAGGAACGGCGATATAGTTCCAAGTCAGGATGGTGTGTGACTTGGAGGGGAACTTGCAGGTGGTGGTGTTCCCATGTATTTGCTGCCCTTCTCCTTCTAGTTGGTAGAGGTTGCGGGTTTGGAAGGTGCTGTCGAAGGAGCCTTAGTGCATTGCTGCAGTGCATCTTGTAGATGGTTCACACTGCTGCCTCTGTGCGTCGGTGGTGGAGGGAGTGAATGTTTGTAGATAAGGTGCCAATCAAGCGGGCTGCTTTGTCCTGGATGGTGTTAAGCTTCTTGAGTGTTGTTGGAGCTGCACCCATCCAGGCAAGTGGAGAGTATTCCATCACACTCCTGACTTGTGCCTTGCAGATGGTGGACAGGCTTTGGGGAGTCAGGAGATGAGTTACTCGCCTCAGGATTCCTAGCCTCTGACCTGCTCTTGTAGCCATGGTATTTATATGGCTACTCCAGTTCAGTTTCTGGTCAATGGTAGCCCCTATCATGTTGAGAGTGGGGGATTCAGCGATGGTAATGCCATTGAATGTCAAGGGGAGATGGTTAGATTCTCTCTTGTTGGAGATGGTCATTGCCTGACACTTGTGTGGCGTGAATGTTACTTGCCACTTATCAGCCCAAGCCTGGGTATTGTCCAGGTCTTGCTGCATTTCTACACGGACTGCTTGAATAAGGCCCATGCTCAGACTGGAAAGTCCAGATCTGGGAGATCTGATACTCAGAAGATAGCTAAGGAATTAAAGAAATTGAAGTGAATTCCTAAGAGCTGTAGTACACTTTGAATTGGTCCCAGAAGTGAACAAACCACCAAAATCCTGTTAAAGTTTAGAGAAATTTTGGTGTAGAAGTAACAGTTCAATAGGAGTATTCTGTTGAGACTTAGAGCTTGAAGTATATGTCATTGTGTTCTATTAAGATTTTAGGTTTAAAATACAAATATCTAAAGTTGTAGTGTTAAGTTAATATTGTTTGGCTTTTATGAACTCTTGTACAGTAAATTTTTTTTGTTTAAAATGTGAAACCATGTGGCGTAATTCTTTCAGTGCTTACTGGGAATTTGACTATCTTTTTTTAAAAGTTAATGTTCCCTAATGGGATTGTAACAAAATGGGGGCTTGTCCGGGATTTCAAATCCATAGATTAAACAGGTCTGCTGGGATTTGCTAAAGTTTAAGTGAACAGGATTTCACAGTGACTTTTACTATACTTATTAAGAAGCAGAATGGCTTTGTTAATTGTGAAGACTTTTCTGGGACAGGAAGATTTATCCCTGAGTGTTTTGCAACAGTCTACAAAGGTTAACTTGATAGCCTTAGCAGAAGACTTGAGGATAGAGTTAAAAATATGGGCGAAAAAAGCAGAAATAGTGGAGACTTTAGCACAACATTTGGATTTTGAGGAGGAAACGATGACCCAAATAACATGCAGATTGAGTTAGCTAGGATTCAATTGCAAATGAAGCAATCTGAATTGGAAAAAGAAATGAAGCAACTCAAATTGGAAAGAGATAGAGAAAAGCAAAAGCTTGAGTTAGAGGTTCAAAGAGAAAGGGAAGCGATATAATTTGAATTAAAAAGTGAACGGTTAAGTGAACAGGGAGGAACTAGTAATTTTGATGATTCGAGTTCAACTCCAGGTTTTGATTTAACAAGGAATATTCACCTAATGCATAAATTCAGTGAGGAAGGGTTTGAAAGATATTTTGTCTGATTTGAGAAAATTGTTACAAGCTTAGCTTGGCCATGAGAAACATGGACCATTCTTTTGCAATGTGTTTTAACAGGAAAAGCATTGGATGTTTATTCCAGCCTTTTGGAGGAACAGTCTGCAGATTATGATGCAGTTAAAAATGTGCTACTTAATGTATATGAGTTGGTACCAGAAGACTATTGATTAAACTTTTGAAATTTGATGAGACAATCAATTTTTTGTAGAATTTGCAAGAGAAAAAGAAATGATTTTTAACTGTTGGTATCGTTCAATGAAACTTGAACAGAATTTTGAAAATGTGAGAGATGTGTTATTAATGGAGGAATTTAAGAATAGTGTTCCAGCAGGTATTAGAACACAACTAGAAGACCAAAAAGTTTATATTATTAGAAGCTGCTGTTTTAGCTGATGGTTAGGATTTATCCCATAAACAGCTAGGGGACAGTAAATCTCCATTTGCAAATCCACACAGGAGTTGGATAAGTAGATGAAATGATGAACAACTTCCCGATTACAGAGAAAGAGAAAGTTAAATTGACAAAACATATGTTTCCCAAAGTAGTAAAAAAAGATGTATGGAGTAGAGAACTGAGTCAAAAAGACCAATATGTTTTCTTTGTCAAAAGGTCAGGCACATAAAAGCAGGGTGTTGGAAGTTAAAACCGAAACCCACAGCTTTAGTCAGCATGGGTATTGTTTCTTCAAACGATACTGCACCAAAGTGTGAGGCTAGTGAGAAACGAATACTGTCTAGTGTACTTACAGTGAATGCAAATAGGGGCCTTAAAGATTATGAGTGTTTTATATTTGAAGGGGAATTCACTCCATTTTTGTGTAAGGAAAGACCCAGAAAGATTGTGAGCCAGAGAGATTAGGGGAGGTGGGGGTGGGATAGTGGTAATTAGTAGTCCAGAGTTGCAGGCTAGTGCTCTAGGGACATGGGTTTGAATCCCACCATGGCAGATGGTGAAATTTGAATTCAATTAATAAATCTGGAATTTAAAAAAAGCTAGTTTAATGGTGACTATGAAACCACTGTTGATTGTGATAAAAACCCATCAGGTTCACTAATGTCTTTTAGGGAAGGAAGTTTGCCATCCTTATCTGGTCTGTCCTTCATGTAACTCCAGATCCACAGCAATGCCCCCTGAAATAGCCTAGCAAGCCACTCAGTTCAAGGGCAACAATCCAGCCCGAAAAACATCCATTAACTACTACTCGTTGTTTCCTGTCACTCAGCCAATTTCATATCCATGTTGCTACCGTCCCTTTTATTCCATGAGCTACAAGTTTTCTCACAAGTCTATTGTGTGGAACTGTATCAAATGCCTTTTGAAAGTCCTTGTATACCACATCAATAGCATTACCCTCATCAACCCTGTCCGTTACCTCCTCAAGAAACTCCAGCAAGTTAGTTAAACATGATTTTCCCTTAAGAAATCCATGCTGGCTATCCTTAATTATCTTGCATTTGTCCATGTGACTATTGATTTTTGTCCCGAATAATTTTTGTCCAGAAATTTTCCCACCGAAGTTAAACTGACTAGCCTATAGTTGCTGGTCTTATCTTTACACCCTTTTTTGAACAAGGGTGTAACATATGCACATCTCCAGTCCTCTGGCATCACACCTTAGCCTCAGAAAGACTGAAAAATTATGGCCAATGCCTCTGCGATTTCCACCCTCACTTCCCTCATTATCCTTGGATGCATCTCATCTGGTCCTGGTGTTTTATCCACTTTACGTACAGACAGCCTATCTAATAATTCCTCTATCAATTTTAAGCCTGTCTGACTTATCTCCTCTTTCACCATTGCCTGGGTTGCATCTTCTTCCTTGGTAAAGACAGATGCAAAGTATTTTTTTTTATTTGTTCATGGAATGTGGGTGTTACTGGCTAGGCCAGCATTTATTGCCCATCCCTAATTGCCCTTGGGAAGGTGGTGGTGAGCTGACTTCTTGAACTGCTGTAGTCCATGTGGGGTAGGTACATCCACAGTGCTCTTCCAGGATTTTGACCCAGCGACAGTGAAGGAACGGCAATATAGTTCCAAATCAGGATGGTGTGTGGCTTGGAGGGGAACTTGCAGGTGGTAGTGTTCCCATGCATCTGCTGCCCTTGTCCTTCTAGGTGGTACAGGTTGCAGGTTTGGAAGGTGTCATCTAAGGAGACTTGGTACGTTGCTGCAGTGCATCTTGTAGATGGTACACACTGCTGCCACTGTACGTCAGTGGTGGAGGGAGTGAACGTTTGTGGATGGGGTGCCAATCAAGCAGGCTGCTTTGGTATTCATTTGAGGTATTCATTTAATACCTCAGCTATGCCCTCTGCCTCCAGGTGTAAACCCCCTTTTTGGTCTCTAATCAGCTTCCCTCCTCCTTTTACCACCCTTTTACTATTTATATGCCTATAGAAAACTTTGTGATTCCTTTAATGCTAGCTGCCAGTCTCTTCCCATGCTCTCTCTTTGCTTTTCTTATGTGCTTTTTCACTGCCCCTCTGGACCTTCTATATCCAGCAATAGTATTTTCTACCTGGCATCTGTCATAAGCACACTCTTTTTCTTCTTTATCTTAATCTCTACCTCTTTCGTCATCTAGGGAACTCTGGATTTGTTTGCCCTACTTTTTCCCTTCAAGGGAACATATGGATGGAGGCTGTGTGCCCATCCCATTGTATATATTTTATTTATTTAGAGATACAGCACTGAAACAGGCCCTTCAGCCCACCGAACCTGTGCCGACCATCAACCACCCATTTATACTAATCCTACACTAATCGCATATTCCTACTACATCCCCCTACCACCTACCTATACTAGGGGCAATTTATAATGGCCAATTTACCTATCAACCTGCAAGTCTTTGGCTGTGGGAGAAAACCAGAGCACCCAGCGAAAAACCACGCAGTCACAGGGAGAACTTGAAAACTCCGCACAGGCAGTACCCAGAATTGAACTCGGGTTGCTGGAGCTGTGAGGCTGTGGTGCTAACCACTGCGCCACTGTGCTGCCCTAACCACTGCGCCACTGTGAATTTACATTGTGATTTCATAGTGGGATCTGTTGTAGTTGTTGTGTCTAAGTTACCCATTAATCAGGTTGATTTTATATTAAGAAATGATCTCGCAGGGGATATGGTTTTTCCATTTTCTGGAGCAGTGGGCAAGAATACGAGAACTGTTCCTGTGGGTGAAGACCCCTCATTGATTTGCAATCTCCTTGGGCCAGAGGGTAAATTCAGTAAAGATACCAATTTAGCCACACCATTAATAGATTTTGCAGAGGCAGCAAAAGTACCTAAAGAATTTCAAATTAAAAGTTCTTCCCAAGAAGGGCTGAAACTTCAGACTAACCTTGAAGGGTTAATGAGACCTAACACTAATTCAATGGTGCCTGCCAATGCTGTTACAACACAAGGTACAGCAGCAAGAATCCAAGCAAATGGACAGGTTACACACTCCAAAGTAAATGGGATAATATTCCGGAGTTGCATGAAAGAATCACAGTGTTTGAACAGAAAGTGGAAATCGATGATGAAGAAGCTATCAACCACACTCAAGAGTTTTAAACAGATCTGAGTTGGATCAAGGAAAACTGAAGCATTGCAAACTGTTTAAAAGCCAGACCAAGCAAGAATATCAAACAGTTTTACTAGAACATAAAAATCATTCTTAAAGTGGCTAAAGAAAATTTTGACCAACAAAAGCATAAGTTGTTAATAGAGAAAAAAGCAATTTTAAACATGCTATCTCAAAAAGAGAACCCTAAATGTTTGAGTCTGGGGAATGGGCATAAAAATAAAGATACACAGAAGGAAAATGGTTTAACTGTAGAATTAATTGGGGCATTCTTATCAAACTTAAACAATGAAGAACCTGGAAATATGGAAGAGAACAAAGTTCAGAAAGTGAAATCTGAACAGAATGATTCAAAGACTGAATCTGAAATTTCACATGTGGTTAACATTGAGAGACCTTCGCTTACAGAAGGACCAAATCCCATTTCCTGGTCTGCAAAAGCCAGAGGGACTATCAGAATCATTGTTTATCCAGGGACATGGTAAAAATTTAGATTTTCATATATAGAAGACTTTTTTCAGAAAACACCATAAAAAGAAACATTAAGGCCGGAATTATTTTACAGTGGCCGAATGACAGCCGTCCACCGACCAAAACGTCGGTGGCAATCCTGCCTCCTCCGGACCTGGGAATCCACAACAGATTTTAAGGTCCCCAGGCCCATAATTGGCCTTAGATGGGACTTCCACCTCATTGTAGCAGGAAGTCCCACCTAATGGCGTTGCCAGCCAATGAGCGGGCTGGCAGCTCATAGTCCCAGCAGCGCCACCGGGAGTGGTGGCCATTGCTGGGACTGCAACCCAATTGAAGACTGAAGACGTCGAGGAGCGTCGCTGGGGGCAATCGGTCGGGGTCCCAGCGAGGCAAGGGTGCCCGATCACAGGGACACGACCCCCCCCATCCCCCTTACAGGCCATCAGCAGGCCGCCTACTTTTATAAGGCAGCTTTTCTGTGGCCTCGCCTGCCTGCTGTAAAATCCCCTTGTCAGCAGGTGGAGATCCTTAAGTGGCCGTTAATTGGCCACTTAAGAGTCTTGGTTGGCCTGAGGCAGGTGAGCCATTTCTCACCACTGCCACCCTGTGTAAAATGGCGGAGGAGGTGGGAGAGGGTCGGGAAGGGCCCCGCAAGCATCCCATTCCATTTTTACGCCCCCTCCCACCACCAGCCCGCTCTTTGGGGCAGGCATAAAATTCTAGCCTAAGTCTTCTCATAACTCTTCTACAGTTTGAAATATATGTTCGGGGAATCAAAAAGAATCATTGATTTACACTTATCATAATCCACTAGTATTTTTGGAAAAGTTTTGCATGAAGAATGTTCGGTTGTTTCACTGGAGTTTGATGCTGCTGCCTTTGAGCTTAAAAATTATTCATGTTGTCGGGAAGAGCAACACAACTGCCAAGGCTCTATCTAGAGTGTAGCTGTTTGTAAATGATTTACCACTGTCCTCAAAGAGACTTACAAAGTTCATTCGCGTACCCCAATTTTATAAGTGTGCTTCCCATCTATTTAAATGCTATCATCATTTGGTCAAGGACATGGTTTCTGGTTATGAATTCAGCAAAGGAATATGATCAAGATGGACTATCTGGTGGACAATGGGGAAGACTGTTATGTGTATTGCATATGATATTTGTTTAACTGTGGAGCATGTTATAAGTTATTATGTTCTTGTTGGTGGAAATGAAAACACATCACTATGGTGATGAGTTTACAATTTTGTTTCTGGGGGGAGATGTTACAATCACCGGGTTTGTTGTATTAATTTTCTAGAGGTAATTTTTAATTTGGAAATTGATATTTTTAATGCAAGATGAATAAAAACACCTTGTTTGAGGAGCTGGTAAACAAAACTAGTGATTACAAATCAAAGGGTGGCCCACTTTTAATTAGTAAGGTCATATTGGGAAATGTGAAGACCCTACACAATGGGAACATTTCTTAACTTGTTGATGTAGATGATGCATCGGCAGCTACCTCACTCATGGGTTTAAATTATTCATATAATTTCCCTGATCAAAGAGAAGATTTGGAGTTGGAAATAATTAGTTTAAATTGCTATCTGGGACATCCCACATGCACCACTTCCCGAGGCAATAAATGATGCAGGGGGTGCCTGTTGAGTTTTTGATCTGTGTGCTTGCTAACATAGTCAGTTAGTTGGTTTTTAGACAACCAGTTGGATTTTGGAAAAGCAAGCTGGCCTTTGGAAAGCTGTTGGCTTTGAAGGCAGCTGGGCTCAGGAGCAAAGATGTCATCAGGGAGCAGAGGTGTTTCTGTTTTGAGGCAGGCCCATTCTCAAACTGGGAAGTTCAGATGCGGGTGATCTGATACATCAGAAGATAGCTAAGGAATTAAGAAAATCAAAGTGAATTCCAGAGATGTGGTACACATTGGATTGGTCCCAGGAGAAGAGAACAAACCACCAAGATCCTGTAAAGTTTAGGGAAATTTTGGGATGGAAGTAACAGTCAAATAGGAGTGTTCTGTTTAGGTTTAGAGTTTGAAGTATGCGTCTTCGTGTTCTGTTAAGATTTTAAGTTTAAAATATAAATGTCTCAAGTTGTTAAATAAGTATTGTTTTGCTTTGTTAAACTCTTGTATAGGGAAGTTTTTTGTTTAAAACGTGAAATTTTGTGGCGTCATTCTTTCGGTGATAACTGGGAATTTGACTTTCTTTTTTTAAAAGTTAATGGTCCCTAACAGGATCGTAACGGTATGCTGCTCGAAGTCTGCACAAGACATTAATAGAGTTGAATGCCAGAAGGAAGAATACATCTCCACAGCACAAGAGAAGATCTTTGTAGCTCCCCTGCGCCTACCCAGGTATGATGTGTTCATAGGCAATTTGACAATCTTTACAGTAATTGACTCAGAAACAATAGTCAACATAATGGATGCCCCAGCATTCCTGAAGTTACAGAGAAAACAGACTGCAATTGAACAAGCCGATATCTAAAATCTTTCCTCATAAGACGATTCTTTCATCCAAGGAATCAATCGAGTGAATCTTCTCTGAACTGCCTCCAATACAAGTATATCCCTCCTTAAATAACAGGAAACAGAGAATCAGGATAAATGGATCATTATCAGATTGGCAAACTGTAACCAGTGGGGTGCCACAGGGATCAGTTGTGAGGCCTTAACAATTCAGAGTTTATATTAATGTCTTGTATGAAGAACCAAGTGTATAGTAGCCAAATTTGCTGACGATGCAAAGAAAATAATGTGCAGCAAGGCATCAGAGGTTGGATATAAAGGAGTGGGAGCAGAGCAGAGATTCAAAAAGTCCGCCAGGAAATCAGAAGCCAGCTAGAAAGGAGTGGAAGCTAAATCAAACACAGGAGAAAAGTCAAAAAGAGGCGTCAGAGTGACATCACTTTCAACAGAGAGAGCAGGGAAACATAAAGCCAGCCGGGGTGAGTATACCAGTCAGCTTTTTGATTTAATTTAAATTAATACACCATAAAGTAATACTTTATTGATTCATTAGTATAAAAAACTAAAACTAAAACCAATTTGTGAAATTTATCGTATAATTAAAATCAGTGCTTAGCTAATCAGATCGAAGGGATAAAGTTAAAATTAAATAAGAGGGGATAGTAAAACTAAAGAGGTCTTTTTTCAGTAAATTATAAGAGTTTTAGATAATAAGAGTTAAGTAAAAACATTTCCGTGAACATCCATATAAAATAGTGATATCAGCACAGGCGAAGCAGCTGATTGGTGAGTAGCTATTGAGTCTTTATTTAAGTGGCAAGTTTAAAAGTTAATGGTCCTTAACAGGATCGTAACGGTATGCTGCTCGAAGTCTGCACAAGAGGTCCCTCATGTCAGACTGGTACAAAAGGTGAAGTCACATGGGATCAGAGCGGAGCTGGTAAGATGGATACAGAACTGGCTCGGTCATAGAAGACAGAGGGTAGCAGTGGAAGGGTGCTTCTCTGAATGGAGGGATGTGACTAGTGGTTTTCTGCAGGGATCAGTGCTGGGACCTTTGCTGTTTGTAGTATATATAAATGATTTGGAGGAAAATGTAGCTGGTCTGATTAGTAAGTTTGCGGACGACACAAAGGTTGGTGGAGTTGCGGACAGTGATGAGGATTGTCAGAGGATACAGCAGGATATAGATCGGTTGGAGACTTGGGCGGAGAAATGGCAGATGGAGTTTAATCCGGACAAATGTGAGGTAATGCATTTTGGAAGGTCTAATGCAGGTGGGAAGTGTGCAGGAAATGGCAGAACCCTTAGGAGTATTGACAGGCAGAGAGATCTGGGCGTACAGGTCCACAGGTCACTGAAAGTGGCAACGCAGGCAGATAAGGTAGTCAAGAAGGCATACGGCATGCTTGCCTTCATCGGTCGGGGCATAGAGTATAAAAATTGGCATGTCATGCTGCAGCTGTACAGAACTTTAGTTAGGCCACACTTAGAATATTGTGTGCAATTCTGGTTGCCACACTACCAGAAGGACGTGGAGGCTTTGGAGAGGGTACAGAAGAGGTTTACCAGGATGTTACCTGGTCTGGAGGGCATTAGCTATGAGGAGAGGTTGGATAAACTCGGATTGTTTTCACTGGAACGACGGAGGTGGAGGGGCGACATGATAGAGGTTTACAAAGTGATAAGCGGCATGGACAGAATGGATAGTCAGAAGCTTTTTCCCAGGGTGGAAGAGTCAGTTACTAGGGGACATAGGTTTAAGGTGAGAGGGGCAAAGTTTAGAGGGGATGTGCGAGGCAAGTTCTTTACACAGAAGGTGGTGAGTGCCTGGAACTTGTTGCCGGGAGAGGTGGTGGAAGCAGGTACCATATAGACGTTTAAGAGGCATCTTGACAAATACATGAATAGGATGGGAATAGAGGGATACGGACCCCGGAAGTGCAGAAGGTTTTAGTTTCGGCAGGCATCAAGATCGGCGCAGGCTTGGAGGGTCGAATGGCCTGTTCCTGTGCTGTACTGTTCTTTGTTCTTTACTAGTCTAATAAATAGAAGCAGGGCAGGGCATCTCAGTCCCATGGAATGAGCATCCTATTCCATGTGGGAACTCCAGAATACTTTGCATGTCTTGGATAACCATGGGCTGAATTTTGTGCTCTCGATGCTGGACCGAAAAGGTGGGGAGAATCTCACCTCAGTCAGCTGGAGCTCCCCCACCAGGATGGCCAATTAACAGCCCGTCCCTTTAAAGAGTTCCCACTGAGTGGTGGCCCCCAACAAAATTGTCCTCTGCCCCCCCCAACTCCCGTCACAGTTCTATGGGCCCCCCGAAACTCTGAACCCATCTTAGGGGGCTGAATTTAAGCCCCCCCCACTACCATGTGCAAGAAATGTCATCAGCTGCAGAGTTTGAGCTCTGGGTTTCGGAGCTTGAACAGCAACTGGTGTCACTGAGGTGCAACCACGAGGCTGAGAGTTTCTTGGTGAGCACTTTGATAGATGTGGTCACCCTGCAGCTTAAACATCTGCAGGCAGAGAGAGAATGGATGGCTGCCAGACAGTCAAGAAGGACCCTTGAGTGCATCTCACTCTCAAAACCAGTACTTAGTTCTGAATACTGCTGAGAGTGATGGTTCATTTGGGGAGTGCAGCCAGAGCCAAATTTATGGCACCACAGCTGGCTCAACTGTCGGACAAGATTAATAAAGCAACCGTGATAGGGGATTCAATAGTTAGGGGAACAGGCAGGCTTTTCTGTGGCCACAGATGTGAATTCAGGATGGTTTATTTCCTCCCTAGTGACAGGGTCAAGGATCTTACTGAGCTGCTGCAGAGCACTTTGAGGAGGGAGAGTGAGCAGCTATGGTCGTGGTCCATATCGGTAGAAAGAGGGATTTGGTCCCGCAGGCAGAGTTTCGCGAGCTAGGAAGGAAACGAGCAATCAGGACCTCAAAGATAGTAATCTCCAGATTACTCTTGGTACCAGGGACAATAGAGTATAGAAATAGGAGGATAGAGAAAATGAATGTGTGTCTGGAGAGATGGTGCAGGAGGGAGGGCTATAGATTTCTGGGACAGTGGGACCAGTTCTAGGGGAGATAGGACAAGTACAGACCAGACAGGTTGTGTTGTGTGTGTACACTTCTAAGCGGTATGGCTACAAGATCACGTTAGTTATTTAAGAGCTATGATGTAACACACCATGTGGTTCTGAGTGTTTAGCAGTCTTGAAGATACACCTGTACAGTTAACATCTCAATGTACTCGCTGCTCTCTCATTATTCAAGAAAAAACCAACAATATTGTATTACTAATCCCTCAAGTGCTGTAACCTGTAGGGCTATGGACCTAATGCTGGAAAGTGGGATTAGGCTGGGTGGCTCGTTTTTCGGCTGAAGCAGACACGATTGGCCTAGTGGCCTCTTTCTGTACTGTAAACTTCCTATGATTCTATGATTCCATCTGGTGTGGTCAGTCTTTGTGTACAGTCCATTGTAGCCCAGAGGTTCAAGGAACCATGTTGGCAGCACTTGAGATTTTTGAAGACACAAAGTTGTTTTTAGAAGAACTATTCTGAAGAGAGCACATTTCTTTTCCTCTTGGAAGATCTTTGCAATCATTTTTTCTCTCAACTCTACTCAGCCACGATCTGTATCTCCAACACCCCAGCCTTCAAGCCTTCTTACCTTCAAAGCAGTGCAGTCAGCAGCAACTGGATGAGCTTATTTTCACTTCGGGCTATGAAGTCGGGCAACTGCAGACTCCTGTTTACTTGATTGAGAAACTGACCTCAGAATTCTCATTGGGAGCAACTTGAAGTCTGGGTGAATAAATGCTGTACAGAGGAAACAGACCCCGTTCCATTTGTGAGGTGCATCGGATGGTTCAGAGGGTTACTGAGTCAAGCACAAAAATTGGCATATTTTCAGTACAGGGAGCACCACAATCCATTGGTGAACAGTAGAAGGGGTGACAGACAAGACACAGAATGGAGGAAACCTTTTCATTGTGGTTTCAGGAAGAGCAATTGCTATTGCTATTTTTTTTCGAGGGAAAATCACCATTGCAGTTTTGGGCCTTGGATTTTTCTTTGTGCTAAATCCACCCTTCCTCCCAGAGCTGCAGTGTAGCATCCCTCTTGAAGCTACCTATTTTGTCAAAGCAGTTGGGGCACATCGGCATAAGATCTGCAACAGGACAAATTGCTGTGTCTTCCAGAGTTGGTTCATTGCTGGGGCAATGGTGAATACCACGAATAGTCACCAGGATCAGATCCCTGCATGCCTGTAGTCCAGCAACAGCAAGTCCTGTCATTTGAACAAGATGGAAGAGTTGGGGTTTCCAATCTGAATCATTATAACAACACTTAATCATAGATACATGACGTGGGATTGGGGGCCCATTGTAAGTAGTTAGCTGAGCATTGGTCAGAGTTATCTTGGCATGCCATTTACCTAGATACATACATATTAAGATGCATAGGGAATGCAAAGAGAGAGTATGAGAAGAGACTGGCAGCTAACATGAAAGGAAACCCAAAGTCTTCTATAGGCATATAAATAGTGAAAGGGTCGTAAAAGGAGGTGTGGGACTGATTAGGGACCTAATTATACATGGAAATGAGGGCATGGGTGAGGTACTAATTGAGTATTTTGCATCTGTCTTTACCAAGGAAGAAGATACTGCCTAAGTCATAGTGAAACAGGAGATAGTTGAGACACTTGTTGGGCTAAAAATTGATGAAGAGGAGGTTTTAGACAGGTTAGCTGTACATAAAGTTAAGTCACCAGGGCTAGACGTGATGCACCCAAAGATCCTGAGGGAAGTAAGTATGGAAATTGTGAAGAAACTAACAATAATTTTCCAATCCTCCTTTAGATACAGTTACAAAGGAGCAGAACTCAAGAGGGGAGGTGTGAATGGCTGCATCAAGGAGGCCTGGCAAAATTGAAGTCAATGGAAATCAGGGGAAAACTTCTCCATTGGTTGGAGTCATACCTAGCACAAAGGAAGATGGTTGTGGTGGTTATTGGTCAATCATCTCAATCCCAGGACATTGCTGCAGGAGTTCCTCAGAGTAATGTCCTAGTTCCAACCATCACATCATTAATGACCTTTCCTCCAATACAAGGCAGAGTTGGAAATGTACACTGATTGCGTAATGTTCTGTACCATTTTCAACTCTTCAGATACTGAAACATTCCATGTCCATATGCAGCAAGACCTGGACAACATTCAGTCTTGGACTGATAAGTGGCAAATAACATTCGCGCCACAGAAGTGCAGGCAATGACCATCTCCAACAAGAGAGAATCTAACCATCTCCCCTTGACGTTCAGTGGCATTACCATCGCTGAAACCCCCACTATCAACATTCTGGTGTTACTATTGAGGTGAGTAACTCAC
This sequence comes from Heterodontus francisci, assembly GCF_036365525.1. Lineage (NCBI taxonomy): Eukaryota > Metazoa > Chordata > Chondrichthyes > Heterodontiformes > Heterodontidae > Heterodontus > Heterodontus francisci. The sequence continues at coordinate 32,159,608 of NC_090374.1, read as the reverse complement.
CTCATGATCCCCCCCCCTCCACCCTCCCCACCCCCCCAAAGCCTGCCCATCATCTACAAGGCACAAGTCAGGAGTGTGACGGAATACCCTCCACTTGCCAGGGTGAGTGCTGCTCCAACAATATTCAAGAAGCTCTACATCATCCAGGTCAAAGCAGCCCACCTGATTGGCACCCCATCCATAAACTTAAACAATTACTCCTTTTACCACTGATCTACATTGGCAGCAGTGTGTACCATATACAAGATGCACTGCAGCAACTCACCAAGACTCCTCCAATAGCACCTTCCAAACCTGCGACCTCTACCACCTAGAAGGACAGGGCAGCAGATGCATGGGAAAACCACCACCTAGAAGTTTCTCTCCAAGCCACACACCATCCTGACTTGGAAATATATCGCTGTTCCTTGACTGTCACTGGGTCAAATTCCTGGAACTCCCTTTCTAACAGCACTGTAGGAGTACCCACAACAGACGGAAAGCAGTGGTTCAAGAAGGCGGCTCACCACAACCTTCTCAAGGGCAATTAGGGATGAGCAACAAACGCTGGCCTTGCCAGCAATGCCCACATCCCAAGAAAGGAAAAAAAGGGTCATGCCAGAGGACTGAATTGCAAATGCTACACCCTTGTTTAAAAAAGGCTATAAGGATACGCCCAGCAACTATAGGCCAGTCAGTTTAACCTAGGTGCTAGGGAATCTTTCAGAAACAATAATTTGGGACAAAATTAACAGTCACTTGGGCAAATGCTGATGAATTATGGAAAGCCAACATGAATTTGTTAAGGGAAATTAGAGTTTAACTTGCTTGAGTTTATTGATGAGGTGACAAAGGTTTGATAAGAGTAATGCGGTTGATGTGGTGTAAGACTTCCAAAAGGCATTTGATAAAGTGCCACATAACAGACTTGTCGGCAAAGTTAGAACTCATGGAATAAAAGGGACAGTAGCAGCATGGATATGAAATTGTCTGAGTGACAGGCAAGTGTAGTGGTGAAGTTGTTTTTTTAGACTGGAGGAAGGTATATAGTGGAAATCCCCAGGGGTCAGCTTTAAGATCCCTGCTCCTCTTGAAATATATTAATGACCGAGACTTGGGAGTACAGGGCACAATTTCAAAATTTACAGATGACACAAAACTTGGAAATGTTGTGAACTGTGAGGAGGATAATGAAAAACTTCAAGAGGACAAAGACAGCCTGGTGGAATGGGTGGACAAATGGCAGATGAAACTTCATGCAGAGAATTGTGAAGTGATTCATTTTGGTAGGAAGAACAAGGAGAGGTAATATAAATTAAAGATGTACAATTCTAAAGGAGATGCAGGAGCAGAAAGGCCTGGGGATATATGTGCACAAATCAATGAAGGTGGCAGGGCAGGTTGAGAAAATGGTTAATAAAGCATACGAGATCCAGGGCTTTATAAATAGGGCCATATAATACAAAAGCAATGAAGTTATGATAAACCTGTATAAAACATTGGGTCGGCCTCAACTGGAATATTGTGTCCAGTTCTGGGCACCACACTTTAGGAAGGATGTGAAGGCAATGGAGAAGGTGCAGAAAAGATTTATGAGAATGGTTCCAGGGATGAGGGCCCTCAGTTAGATGAAAAGATTGGAGAAGATGGGGCTGTTCTCCTTGGACAAGAGGAGTTTGAGAGGAGATTTGATAGAGATGTTCAAAATCTTGAGGGGTCTGGACAGAGTGGATAGGGGGATAGTGTTCCTATTGGTGGAAGTATCAAGAACCAAAGATTCAATTGTGGCTTTCAAAAGAGATCTGGGTAATTATCTGAAGACGCAGAGCTATGGGGAAAAGGCAGGGGAGTGGGACTAGGCGAGCTGAGCTTGCAGAGAGCCTGCACAAACACGATGGGCCAAATGGCCTCCTTCTTTGCTATAACCATTCTATGATTCTAGGTGGGAAAGCAAGTTGTGAGGGGCACACAGAGGCTGCAAGGAGATAATAGACAGGTTAAGTAAGTGGACAAAAATTTGGCAGAAGGAGTATAATGTGGGAAAGTGTGAGGTTATCCATTTTGGTAGGAAGAATAGAAAAGCAAAATATTATTTAAATTGACTACAGAATGTTGCAGTACAGAGGGATCTGGGTGTCCTCGTGCACAAAATGGAGTGCAGATTGCAAGCTGAGTGTGGAGATTCGAGTTTGGTGAGTGGCGAGTTTGGTGAAGGGGGAGGAGGTGCTCCATTATTCGACATCTTTTTCTACTTTTTTAACCCTCCAGTATTTGGTTCTTGCTTCGGTGCAGTAGAAGGAGCTGTTTGGTGAGTACCTGGTAAGTGAGTTACCTTAACTTTACAGACTATTTATTGTATTGTAGGGCAGCTCGGCCAAGTGGAATGTATGGCCTGTGACATGTGGGAAGTCATGGACGCACCATGCGTCCTGGACAAACACATCTTCAGGAAGGGTCACCGGCTGCAGAAGCTTGAGCTGCAGGTTTCGGAACTCGAGTGGCGGCTGGAGTCACTGTTGTGCATCCGCGAGATGGAGGACCACGTGGATAGCACGTTTCGGAAGGTGGTCACACCGCAGGTTAGGAGCATGCAAGAAGATAGGGAATAAGAGACCACCAGGCAATTTAAGAGAACCAGGCAGGTAGTACAGGAGTCCCTGATATGATCTCACTTGCTAATCGGTTTTCCATTTTGGATACTGGAGAGGATGATGGTTCCTCATGGGAGTGCAGTCAGAGCCAAGTTTGTGGCAGCACAGGTGGCTCAGCGGCACAGTGGGAGGAGGAAGAAGAGTGGAAGAGTAGAAGTGATAGGGGATTCATTAGTTAGCGGAACAGACAGACGTTTCAGTGGCAGTAAACATGACTCCAGGATGATGTGTTGCCTCCCTAGTGCCAGGGTCAAGGATGTCACGGAGCAGCTGCAGGACATTCTTCTGGGGGAGGGTGAACAGCCAGAGGTCGTGGTCCACGTTGGCACCAATGACGCAGGTAAGAAGGGGAATGAGGTCCTGAAAGCAGATTTTAGGGAGCTACAAAGGAGATTAAAAAGCAGGACCTCAAAAGCAGTAATCTCAGGATTATTCCCAGTCCCACATGCAAGTGAGTTTAGGAATAGGAGAATTGAGTGGTTGAACACGTGGCTGGAGAATTGGTGCAGGAGGGAGGGCATCAGATTTCTAAGACATTGGGACTGGTTCTGGGGCAGGTGAGACCTGTACAAGATGGACGGTTTGCATCTTAGCAGGACAGGGAGATTTGCTAGTGCTGTTGGGGAGGGTTTAAACTAAATTGTCAGGGGCATGGGAACCTGAGAGGGAGCTCAATTGGAGAGAAGCAAAACTGGTAACTTGTCAGGGGTGTGGGAACCAGGAGCAAGAATCAGAGAGGAATACCAAGGTGCACAGAATACTGGGGAGATCGATAGCACTACAGTAGAGAATGGTAAGTTATAAGGTGGGGTCAGAGTAAGGGAGAAAGTAATAAAGTCTAAATCAGGGTTAATATGCATGTATGTGCATGCACGGAGTGTGGTTAATAAGATTGGTGAGGTACAGGCACAGATTGCCATGTAGAAATATGATGTGGCTATAACAAAGACCTGGCTCAAAGAAGGTCAGGACTGGTGTTAAGTATTCATGGATACAAGGTGTTCAGGAAAGATAGGAAAAGGAAAAAGGGGGGAGGGGTGACATATTGATTAAGGAGAGCATTGCAGTGCTGGAGAAAAAGGTCGAGGACGGAATCAATTTGACTAGAGCTATGGAACAAAAAAGGTGCAGTTACATTGCTCGGTGTTGTCGATAGGCCACCAGCTAGTGAGCAGGACGTGGAGGAACAAATTTGCAAGGATATTAGAGGTGCAAAAGTTATAGGGTTGTTATAATGGGGGACTTTAATTATCCAAATATAGACTGGGATACTAGTAGTGTAAATGGCAGTGAGGGGCAAGAGTTCCTAGAGTGTGTTCAGGAAAATTGTCTACAACAGTATGTTGCTAGTATAATGAGAAAGGAGGCACTGCTCGACCTGGTTCTTGGAATGAGGTGGGCCAAGGGCATCAAGTATCAGTAGGAGAGCATTTAGGGGAAGTGATCATTGTATCATAAGGTTTAGGCTGACTATGAAAAAGGACAAAGAGCAATCCAGAGTAAGAATAATTAACTAGGGGAAGGCCGACTTCAATGGGGTAAGAATGGAGCTGGGGTGAATAAACTGGAGTCAAAAACTGGCAGGAAAACCGAGAGCTGAGCAATGGGCTTCCTTCAAAGAAGAGATAGTTCTGGCATAGTCAAGGTACGTTCCCTTGAAGGGGAAAAGTAGGGCAAACAAATCCAGAGCTCCCTGGATGACAAAAGAGGTAGCGATTAAGATAAAGAAGAAAAAATGTGCTTATGACAGATGCCAAGTAGAAAATACTATTGAGAACCAGGCTGAATATAGAAGGTCCAGAGGGGAAGTGAAAAAGCAAATAAGAGAAGCAAAGAGAGAGCATGAAAAGAGACTGGCAGCTAGCATTAAAGGAAATCCCAAAGTTTTCTTTCGACATATTAAAGGTAAAAGGGTGGTAAACTGAGGAGCAGTGCCAAGTAGGGATCAGAAAGTGGATTTACACATGGAGGCAGAGGGCATAGTTGAGATATTAAATGAATACTTTGCATCTATCTTTACCAAGGAAGACAATGCAACCCAGGCAATGATGAAAGAGGAGGTAATTCAGATAATAGAGGGGTTTAAAATTGATAAAGGTGAAGTATTAGGCTGACTGTACATAAAGTGGATAAAGCACCAGGACCAGATGAGATGCAGCCAAAGATACTGAGGGAAGTGAGGGTGGAAATCGCAGAGGCACTGGCCATAATTTTTCAGTCTTCCTTAGACTCTGGGGTGGTGGCAGAGGACTAGAGAATTGTAAATGTTACACTCTTGTTCAAAAAAGGGTATAACGATAAGCCCAGTAATTACAGGCCAGTAAGATTAAATTTGGTAGTGGGGAAACTTTTTTAGAAAAAAATAATTTGGAATAAAATTAATAGTCACATGGATAAATGCAAGTTAATGAAGGAAAGCCAGCATGGAATTATTAAGGGAAAATCATGTTTAACTAACTTGCTGGAGTTTCTTGAGGAGGTAACAGACAGGGTTGATGAGGGCAACACTGTTGACGTGGTGTACATGGACTTTCAAAAAGTGTTTGATACAGTGCCACACAAGAGACTTGTGAGAAAACTTGAAGCTCATGGAATAAAAAGGGCAGTAGCAACATGGATACAAAATTGGCTGAGTGACAGGAAACAGAGAATAGTGGTTAATGGATGTTTTTCGGGCTGGAGGATGGTTTGTAGTGGAGTTCCCCAGGGATCAGTGTTGGGACCCTTGCTTTTCCTGATATATATTAATGACCTAGACCTTGGTGTACAGGGCACAATTTCAAAGTTTGCAGATGAAACGAAACTTGGAAGCATTGTGAACTGTGAAGAGGATAGTGTAGGACTTCAAAAGGACATAGACAAGTTGGTGGAATAGGCAGACAGGTGGCAGATGAAGTTCAATGCAGAGAAATGTGAAGTGATTCATTTTGGTAGGAAGAACATGGAGGGATAATATAAAATAAAGGGTACAATTCTTAAGGGGTGCATGAGCAGAGGGACCTAGGTGTATATGTGCATAAGTCATTGAAGTTGGCAGGACAGGTTGAGAGAGCAGTTAATAAAGCATACAGTATCCTGGGCTTTATTAATAGGGGCATAGAGTACAAGAGCAAGGAAGTTATGTTGAACTTGTATAAGACACTAGTTCAACCTCAGCTGGAGTATTGTGCCCAGTTCTGGGTGCCACACTTTAGGAAAGACGTGAGGTCATTGGAGAGAGTACAGAAAAGATTCACAAGAATAGTTCCAGAGATGAGGAACTTCAGTTATGAAGATAGATTTAAAAATTTAGGACTGTTTTCCTTGGAGAAGGGAAGACTGAGAGGTGATTTGATAGAGGTATTCAAAATCATGAGGGGTCTGGGCAGAGCAGATCGAGGGAAACTGTTCCCATTCATGAAAGGATGGAGAATGAGAGGGTACAGATTTAAAGTATTTGGTAAAAGAAGTAAAAGTGACATGAGGAAAAACCTTTTCACGCAGCAAGTGGTGGAGGCAGGTTCAATTGAAGCATTCAAAAGGGAATTAGACAGTTATATGAAAAGGAAGAATGGGCTGGGTTACGGGAAGAAGGCAGAAGCATCAACCTGTGGGAATTGCTCTTTCAGAGAGCCAGTGTGGACACGATGGGCCGAATGGCCTCCTTCTGCACAGTAATGATTCTGTGAATTATTTTTATTTGTTCATGGGATGTGGGCATCGTTGGCTAGGCCGGCATTTATTGCCTATCCCTAATTGCCCTTGAGAAGCTGGTGATGAGCTGTCTTTTTAAACTGTTGCAGTCCGTGTGGGGCAGGTATATCAACATTGCTGTTGAGAAGGGAGTTCCAGGATTCCAGATGTTAGCATGCCGGTACAGCAAGTAATTAGTGGAATGTTGGTCTTTCTTGCCGGGGGATGGAGTATAAAAATAGAGAATTCGTTCTCCAACTGTACAGGACATTGGTGAGACCACACCTAGGCAGAATTGTATGCTCTCCCCTGCAGTGGGTTTGGAGGCAGGGAGGGCTTATAATTGGGTGGGAAGGGGGCGGATGGGGAGGGGGGAACCTGCCACCTTCCTGCCTCCGTCAAAATTAAGTCTGGGGCGAAAAGGCCTGTGAGCGACCTTCCCACCCTGCCACCAATTGAGGCCCTTTACTGGCCAGTTAATGCTCAATTAAGGGCCTTATCCCGCCGCCACTGCAATTAGCCATGTGGCCCACGGTAAGGGATGCATGGCATAAAAAATCATGCGAACTGCTTTCCAGCTCTGACGGCGGGGGAGAGGGGGGTATGCAATGGGGAGTCCCTCGTTAAAAGGCACTTAGTGCCTGAACGAGTGACCTGGCATCGGAAAGGGGTGGCCCATTGAGAGCCACGCCCTGCTTTTGCTACTGAACTCTCTACAACCTCCTCTCTGGGACCCCCAACCCGTGAGACACCTCCTGCACTGATCTACCTGTGGCTTGGGCTCAACAACGCTCCTGGGCCTCAGGTAAGTGCTCCTCCAGCAGCAGCCACTGCCTCCGTGGTGGCGCTGCGCAGAGGAAGAGCCGTCGGCCTCTGATTGGCCAGCAGCTCTCCGAGGGTAGGACTTCCATTGCCAGAGTTTTCGATCCTGTGGAAGGTCCGCTGCTGTCCACGTTAGTTCCTGGTTGATGGTCGAGTTACAAGCTACTGCCCTGGAAGTTTTTTGAATGTAGCTTGACACAGTGGACCATGAGACAACCCCTGGTGTAAGAAAGACATCTGCAGCATTGAAATTCATTGCATTGTTACCTTTGTGCCCACAAGCAATGCAGCTGCTGTTAATAAGGGTGAATCCAGGTCAGTATTTAACATACAAAAAATGCCATTGAGAATATCTCAATTGAGATGAAGTCAAACAGACATTGCTATACTCTCAAGGCTGAGTATTAGGTTCTGGATTTGTACATTCTCTGAACAGCGCAAGCTGTCCTCCTCAAGACTCTTCATTCCCTTCTATTCTGGCTCTGCTGTTTTCAAAAAGTACACAAGAGCTGCCAGTCCAAATATTCCGTTTATAAGTCATTTCTTAAGTAATTTCTTAAGCTGGGTAAGTCAAAACCTATATATTTGGGCAGTGGCTGAACCTGAGACACTACACGTGTAGTGTCTCCCACCCATCCTCCTCCTCTAACCAAAAAAAAGGACTATGGTGTGTTGATAAGGTAAGCTTTTTATTTTATTTCTTCTGTATCGTGTGATTGGTAAAAATTTACTTTCTTCTTTTACTTTTTTGACTTATCTATTAATTGGTTATTTGAAAAAGACCACAGCAGAGAAGAATCAAAGTATTTAGCTCATAAATTTATATAAATTAATAAAGTAATTAACTAAGTAGAGATGGCTGGGCAGGTGATGTGCTGTAGCTGTATGATGTGGGAGCTGGCTGATCCCATTGTGAACGGCAGGGACCACATCTGCGGGAAGTGCACCCAACTCCAGCTCCTCGAGAACTTCGGATCATTCGGGAGGCGGAGGGGGTTATTGAGAGGAGTTATAGGGAGGTAGTCACACCTCAGGTAAAAGAAGTAGGTAGATGGGTTACCGTCAGGGGAAGGAGAGGGAACCAGCAGGCAGTGCAGGGATCCCCTGTGGCCGTTTCCCTCAACAACAGGTATACCGTTTTGGATACTGTTGGGGGGGACGACTTACCAGGGGTAAGCAATGGGGTACAGGTCTCTGGCACAGAGTCTGTCCCTGTTGCTCAGAAGGGAAGGGGGAAGAGGAGCAGAGCATTAGTCATTGGGGACTCCATAGTTAGGGGAACAGATAGGAGGTTCTGTGGGAACGAGAGAGACTCACGGTTGGTGTGTGGCCTCCCAGGTGCCAGGGTTCGTGATGTCTCGGATCGTGTGTTTGGGATCCTTAAGGGGGAGGGGAAGCAGCCCCAAGTCGTGGTCCACATAGGCACCAACGGCATAGGTAGGAAGAGAGATGGGGATTTAAGGCAGAAATTCAGGGAGCTAGGGTGGAAGCTTAGAGCGAGAACAAACAGAGTTGTTATCTCTGTGTTGTTGCCCGTGCCACGTGCTAGCGAAGCGAGGAATAGGGAGAGAGAGGAGTTGAACACGTGGCTGCAGGGATGGTGTAGGAGGGAGGGTTTTGGTTTCCTGGATAATTGGGGCTCTTTCTGGGGTAGGTGGAACCTCTACAAACAGGATGGTCTTCACCTGAACCAGAGGGGTACCAATATCCTGGGGCAGAGATTTGCTAGTGCTCTTCGGGGGGGTTTAAACTAATTCTGCAGGGGGATGGGAACATAAATTGTAGTTCCAGTGTACAGGATGTTGAGAGTAGTGAGGTCAGGGATAAGGTTACAAGGACGCAAGAGGGCACTGGCAAGCAAGGACTTGGTTTAAAGTGTGTCTACTTCAACGCCAGGAGCATCCGGAATGAGGTGGGTGAGCTTGCAGCATGGGTTAGTACCTGGGATCTCGATGTTGTGGCCATTTCAGAGACATGGGTAGAGCAGGGACAGGAATGGATGTTGCAGGTTCCGGGATTTAGATGTTTCAGTAAGAACAGAGAAGATGGTAAAAGAGGGGGGGGGTGTGGCATTGTTAATCAAGGAGAGTATTACGGCGGCAGAAAGGACGTTTGAGGACTCGTCTACTGAGGTAGTATGGGCCGAGGTTAGAAACAGGAGAGGAGAGGTCACCCTGTTGGGAGTTTTCTATAGACCTCCAAATAGTTCCAGAGATGTAGAGGAAAGGATAGCGAAGATGATTCTCGACATGAGCGAGAGTAACAGGGTAGTTGTTATGGGGGACTTCAACTTTCCAAATATTGACTGGAAATACTATAGTTCGAGTACTTTAGATGGGTCAGTTTTTGTCCAGTGTGTGCAGGAGGGTTTTCTGACACAGTATGTAGACAGGCCAACCAGGGGCGATGCCACATTGGATTTGGTACTGGGTAATGAACCCGGCCAGGTGTTAGATTTAGATGTAGGTGAGCACTTTGGTGATAGTGATCACAATTCGGTTAGGTTTACCTTAGCGATGGGTAGGGCCAGGTATATACCACAGGGCAAGAATAAAAGCTGGGGGAAAGGAAATTATGATGCGATTAGGCAAGATTTAGGATGCGTAGGATGGGGAAGGAAACTGCAGGGGATGGGCACAATCGAAATGTGGAGCTTATTCAGGGAGCAGCTACTGCGTGTCCTTGATAAGTATGTACCTGTCAGGCAGGGAGGAAGTTGTCGAGCGAGGGAGCCATGGTTTACTAAAGAAGTTGAAGCGCTTGTCAAGAGGAAGAAGAATGCTTATGTTAGGATGAGACGTGAGGGCGCTTGAGAATTACAAGCTAGCCAGGAAGGATCTAAAGGGAGAGCTAAGAAGAGTGAGGAGAGGACACGAGAAGTCATTGGCGGATAGGATCAAGGAAAACCCTAAGGCTTTCTATAGGTATATCAGGAATAAAAGAATGACTAGAGTTAGATTAGGGCCAATCAAGGATAGTAGTGGGAAGTTGTGTGTGGAATCAGAGGAGATAGGGGAAGCGTTAAATGAATATTTTTCGTCAGTATTTACAGCAGAGAAAGAAAATGTTGTCGAGGAGAATATTGAGATACAGACTACTAGGCTAGATGGGATTGAGGTTCACAAGGAGGAGGTGTTAGCAATTTTGGAAAGTGTGAAAATAGATAAGTCCCCTGGGCCAGATGGGATTTATCCTAGGATTCTCTGGGAAGCCAGGGAGGAGATTGCAGAGCCTTTGACCTTGATCTTTATGTCGTCATTGTCGACAGGAATAGTGCCGGAAGACTGGAGGATAGCAAATGTTGTCCCCTTGTTCAAGAAGGGGAGTAGAGACAGCCCTGGTAATTATAGACCTGTGAGCCTTACTTCGGTTGTGGGTAAAATGTTGGAAAAGGTTATAAGAGATTGGATTTATAATCATCTTGAAAAGAATAAGTTCATTAGAGATAGTCAGCACGGTTTTGTGAAGGGTAGGTCGTGCCTCACAAACCTTATTGAGTTTTTTGAGAAGGTGACCAAACAGGTAGATGAGGGTAAAGCCGTGGATATGGTGTATATGGATTTCAGTAAAGCGTTTGATAAGGTTCCCCACGGTAGGCTATTGCAGAAAATACGGAAGTATGGGATTGAAGGTGATTTAGTGCTTTGGATCAGAAATTGGCTAGCTGAAAGAAGACAGAGGGTGGTGGTTGATGGCAAATGTTCATCCTGGAGTTTAGTTACTAGTGGTGTACCGCAAGGATCTGTTTTGGGGCCACTGCTGTTTGTCATTTTTATAAATGACCTGGATGAGGGTGTAGAAGGGTGGGTTAGTAAATTTGTGGATGACACGAAGGTCGGTGGAGTTGTGGATAGTGCCGAAGGATGTTGTAGGTTACAGAGGGACATAGATAGGCTGCAGAGCTGGGCTGAGAGATGGCAAATGGAGTTTAATGCGGAAAAGTGTGAGGTGATTCACTTTGGAAGGAGTAACAGGAATGCAGAGTACTGGGCTAATGGGAAGATTCTTGGTAGTGTAGATGAGCAGAGAGATCTTGATGTCCAGGTCCATAAATCCCTGAAAGTTGCCACCCAGGTTAATAGGGCTGTTAAGAAGGCATATGGTGTGTTAGCTTTTATTAGTAGGGGGATCGAGTTTCGGAGCCACGAGGTCATGCTGCAGCTGTACAAAACTCTGGTGCGGCCGCACCTGGAGTATTGCGTGCAGTTCTGGTCACCGCATTATAGGAAGGATGTGGAAGCTTTGGAAAGGGTGCAGAGAAGATTTACTAGGATGTTGCCTGGTATGGAGGGAAGGTCTTACAAGGAAAGGCTGAGGGACTTGAGGTTGTTTTCGTTGGAGAGAAGGAGGAGGAGAGGTGACTTAATAGAGACATATAAGATAATCAGAGGGTTAGATAGGGTGGATAGTGAGAGTCTTTTTCCTCGGATGGTGATGGCAAACACGAGGGGACATAGCTTTAAGTTGAGGGGTGATAGATATAGGACAGATGTCAGAGGTAGTTTCTTTACTCAGAGAGTAGTAGGGGCGTGGAATGCCCTGCCTGCAACAGTAGTAGACTCGCCAACTTTAAGGGCATTTAAGTCGTCATTGGATAGACATATGGATGAAAATGGAATAGTGTAGGTCAGATGGTTTCACAGGTCGGCACAACATCGAAGGCCGAAGGGCCTGTACTGCGCTGTAATGTTCTATGTTCTAATGTTCTATGTTCTAATTGAAATACAATTGAGGGTTGGACAAACATTTTAAACTTGATATAATTGCAACTAAGAGCACACTTGGATGTTATTTACTGTAGAAAATATTAGTCTGGCTTTTTTTAATCGGATCTGCACAAAATCATTGACTTAATTAGTATTTTAATCATCATGCACTAATTAATTATATTTGGATTAAATTGCATGTGTGACACATGGACCTGAGGTAATTACTATGAGAGTTTTTAGCTTCTATTGGACTATTAGTGCTATTTATGGTCATGTTACCACACAGAATAACTCTGGTAGAAACTTTGTATTCTCCTAATTTTAAAAATCAAAACCAGATAATAAACATCTTATTAAATAAAAACAAAGTCAATGTTATTTTCCCTCTTCATAACCTGTTTCTGAAGGCTGCCCTGTATTGGTTAACAGAAGTAACAGGAGCCTTGAGAATGTGCATTTTAAAAAGCACCCGCATACAGTTAGAATAGAGTCTGCCCTTCAAGGATCACGCTACCAACCAAGCTGAGGTTAGCATTTTGTAAATGCATTCAATTCTGTCTTGCATAGAAAATAGATCATACAGAATGCAGAGCACCAGCTCTGTTTCACTCTAATTCAATATGATACAGCAAATGCAGCTTTAAAGGATTCAAATTGACATCAATTGACATGTTACCAAATTACGATATAAAGTGAGCACGTGGTAAAAGTCGAGCTCAGTGTCTCAAAAGAAATATAACCAAGCCCATCTAATATGTCAGTCAAGTGTAATAATATAACACGGAAGAAAGATAGATAGCTAGATAGATGGCTTTCAGATGACATGTTAAACCAAGGCCCCATCTGCCATCTCCAGTGGATGTAGAAGATCCTACGGCACTATATTGAAGTAGAGCAAGAGAGTTATCTCCAGTGACTCAGAAAATGGATTATCTGCTCACTATCGCATTGCTGTTCATGGGAGCTTGCTGTACATACATGGGCTGCCACATTTCCTACATTACAACAGTAACTATGCTTCAAAAAGTAGTTCATTGGCTGTAAAGCACTTTGGAACATCCTGAGATTGTAAAAAGCACTACATGAATACAAGTTTTATTTGGCTTATTTCTCTTCCTTTCTTCTATCTCTTTTCTGCTTCATTCCCTTCTTTCCGATCAGCTGCAGCTATAAACCACCTTTTATGGTAACAGGTTTGGGTCACATTTGGATAGGGAAGGGAATATGGAACATGAGAATGCACAGGACTGATCATTGTGATGCTCCTGGCTGGTCCCAGCCTCTCGGAAATACCAGATCACCCAATACTTTTAACATCACTTGAACAAATTTTCTCCTGATACTTATGCAACACTCCCTTAAATTTGTTGATACATTGGGCTGAGTTTTAGTAGCTCACCGCCAAGCTTGAAAAAGTGCACGGCGCACGCTCAAGATGTGCACTGCGGAGCCGCTGCAATATTTTGCGCAGTGGCCCATTAGCATGAAGGGGGCAGAGCGGCTGCCACCAGTGATGTAGAGCGGGAAGATCCTCCATCCCCGGCAACTGCATCCGACACCACCGCACAGACGCCAGTGCCAATTTTAAAGGGCTTCAGTTAAATTTGAATTTTTAAAAGTCCAGCTCCTATAAAAATGGCAATAAATTTTTGATTCAACTATGAGTCCCCTCTCCCACCGCCCCCCCCCAACTGAGTACTCAATAAATAAATTGACCTACCCCCAAAAAAAACACTTTTTGCTAGTATGAGTTTTTCCCCTCGAACTTCAGCACTTTTGACCATCAACGCCTTCCCACCATCTCCACAACCAATTAAAATGGTTTTCCCCGCTCCCACCAGTGTCACGCCTCGGAACTCTGAACGGAGATCCAGAGGCATGGGAGTTCTGGCCACCGGCTGAAATATGTGCATGGGACAGCAATCGGGACAAGGTAGGTTCTTTTTCATGCATTTAAATTTATTTTAATATTTAAATGAAGGCTCCGCTGCTGAGTAAAACGTGCGAGCCTTCCCAGCATTGAGGCCCATGGCGGGCCTCTCCTGTAAGTATTTTACGGGCCCCCTCCACCATGACTCCTGACGTCAGAGGGCTGGTAAAATTCAGCCCATCCTTTCACATGAGCTCTCCTGCAAGTCCATTCCGTACTTCCACCACCCACTGAGTAAGGTACTTGAGAGTGTCTTTTCACCTTTCGTCTTCTATGTTTGTGATATGTCCTCTTGGTTTCAGCATTATATCTATGAAAATTGCTGAAAATAGTGACATGTTGTCGAAGCATTTTGTCTTGCACTCATTAGGACAATACGCAAGAATAACCAATGTAAGGGAAAGCAACAACTTATACTACATGAGAAGAGAGTGCTGATTGGTTGGCAAGTGAACTCTGATTGGTAGAGGCATTGCCATGGCGAATATGGTGACTGGCAGTTAACGGTATAAAGTTGCCAAAAAAATGGTAAACCTGAGGATTGGGAGCATTTTAGAATTTTGCAAAGACGGACCAAAGAAAAGCTAAAGAAAGGGAAAATAGAATATGAGAATAAACTAGCGAGAAACATAAAAACGGACTGTAAAAGCTGCTAAAGGTATGTAAAAAGGAAACGATTAGCAAAAACAAATGTGGGTCCATTAGAAGCGGAATCAGGAGAATGTATATTGGGGAATAAGGAAATGGCAGAGAAATTAAACAAATACTTTGGGCTGAATTTTATTCGGGTGCCACCCTCCACGTCAGCGCCCTTTAAACTCAACGGGGTGCCTGCATTCAGTGTCAGCCGCCAACCCTCCACGATATTACGCGCGGAGGCTCATTAGCATCACTGTGCCAAACCACACCTCCTCCTCCATATTACGTGGGGAGAGGTGGGACATCCAGCGCAGCGAGGAAGCTTTTGACAGTTTTGCAACAGGTATTGGGACCTATTTAAAGTGCCCAGCAGCTGCTTCCTAACAACTCTCAAAGAAATGCTTACCTCACTTTTGAAGAGCGTGGCTGCTGTCAATCTGGCAACAAAGCAGAAAGTGCTGGAGAAACTCAGCAGGTCAGGCAGCATCTGTGGAGAGAGAAGCAGAGTTAATTTTCAGGTCTCTGACCAATTTATCACAGGGAACTAAAGTGGAAAGGTTTGAGGCAATATCTGAAGAGTCTATGTTACAGGTCTTTGAGCTCTCTGTAGAGTCTTTGCTTGTAGGTAGATCTTGCTTTTCGTTGAGGCCCAGTATTCTTCTTAAACCTTGTTCACTATAGGAGACTTTTCTCTTTTGGGGTTCATGTGTCTTCAGTGGATTCAGAAGCTTGTGAGAAAGAGATGGGAGCAGACAGACAGGAGAGGCTGTGGCGAGCCAGCCAGGAGAGATCTTCTCAGTCCAGGAGAATTCTGCTCTGTGCCCAAACTGTTTGTACAAATTCAAAAAACTCAAGTTGCCCAGCAGGTTAGTCATGTGACTAGCTGGTTTGACCATGTCTGTTTGTTATTTGGCCATCTTAGCAGTCAACCAGGAATGCGAGCTCCCCCACCTTCAACATCTGGTGATCAAAAGTCCATTGTGAGTTGAGTGTGTCAGGAAATGGCTGCTTTCTCCTTCCAAACACTGTCTGTTAATATTCAAATGTCTTTTCCAGCCGCAGTTGATCTGTTTAACAAGTCCTTTCTTCACTCCAGTAACAGTTTAAAATCAATGTTCATGATAAATTTAATGTGCCTCATTCTTGCCAGGCGGGGGCCTAGCATGACAAGAATGAGACCCCTGAATATCCTTCC
The DNA here is from genome assembly GCF_036365525.1 of Heterodontus francisci. Lineage (NCBI taxonomy): Eukaryota > Metazoa > Chordata > Chondrichthyes > Heterodontiformes > Heterodontidae > Heterodontus > Heterodontus francisci. Next base: position 32,144,011 of record NC_090374.1, on the reverse strand, counting down.
CCCTCCTCCCTTCCAGTATGCAGAGTGAGACCCCTGAATATTAGTACTTACCTTCCGGAGAAAAACCTTCTGCTTCTGAAGACCCACCGGCTTCTTTAATCGTGAACAGGACGGCACGTGATGGCTGCCCATTCAACGTAAAATGAGGAAGTGTGCAGGAGAGGCAGCAGGATGTATAATCTGCAGAGGTAACTACTGTTTTACATATTCTAATTGGGGTGCCGCCGCCAAGTGTCAGGGGGGGCCTGAATCGAACCCCCCATCACTGGTAATTGTGGCGGGCCCTTCTCAACACCTTCCCGCTTTTTGGGGGGGGTGGGGTGCATCAAAGTCCGGCCAGTAGATGTATTGATGGAGATCTTTCAAAATACTATAGACTCTGGAATGGCTCCTGGAGATCGGAAGGTGCCAATTGTAATCCCACTATTTAAGAAAGGAGGGAGAGAGAAAGCGGGGAACTATAGACCTCTTAGTCGAACATCAGTCGTTGGGAAAATGTTAGAATCTATAATAAAGGATGTGATAACAGGACACTTAGAAAATAATGGTAGGATTGGGCAGAGTCAATATGGATTTAAGGAAGGGAAATCATGTTCAACAAACCTGTAGGAGATTTTTGAGGATGGAACTAGGAGAATAGATAAGAGGGAACTGGTGGATGTAGTACATTTAGATTTTCAGAAAGCTTTGATAAGGTGCCACATGAGAGGTTAGTAAACAAAATCAGAGCACATGGGATTAGAGGGAATATACTGGCATGGATTGAGAACTGGTTAACGGCCAGAAAACAGAGAGTAGTGTTAGGAGGGTTTCCATTTTTTATTAAAACTTGAGAATCTATATTTTAAAAACTGAAAAAGGATTCCATGGATGCGGTAATCTTGAAGAAGCTGAACTTTGGGTGTTTTTCTTAAAAGGAAGGTCAACAGAAGGTTGACCAGTAAACAAATCTTACTGGAAAGCACCTCATAGAGTCAGAGTTATACAGCACAGAAACAGGCCCTTCGGACCACCGTGTCTATGCTGGCCATCTATTCTAAACCCCTTTCCCATCACTTGGCCCATAGCCTTGTATGCTATGGCGTTTTTAAGTGCTCATCTAAATACTTCTTAAATGTTGTGAGGGTTCCTGCCTCTACCACCCCTTCAGGCAGTGTGTTCCAGATTCCAACCACACTCTGGATGAAAAAAAAATTTCCTCAAATTCCCTCTAAACCTCCTGCCTTTTACATTAAATCTAAGCGCCCTGGTTATTGACACCTCCGCGAAGGGAAAAAGTTTCTTCCTATCTACCCTATCAATGCCCCTCATAATTTTGATAACCTCCATCAGGTCCCCCCTCAGCCTTCTCTGCTCTAAAGAAAATAACACTCGCCTATCTAGTCTCTCTTTATAGCTCTTTATAGCTCCAGCCCAGGCAACATCCTGGTGAATCTCCTCTGCACCATCTCTAGTGCAATCACATCCTTCTTATAGTGTGGTGCCCAGAACTGTACACAGTACTCTATGGCCTAACTAGCATTTTGTACAGCTCCATCATAATCTCCCTGCTCTTATATTCTATGCCTCGGCTAATAAAGGCAAATATCCCATATGCCTTCCTAACCACCTCATCTACCTGTGCTGCTGCCTTCAGTGATCTATGAGCTAGTCACTTGCTTGCAAAGAACCCAGAAGGGCTTTGATCTAAAGAGATATTTACTTGTTGACATGTCTGGATTTTTGGTGTCAAAGGACTTGTTTCTGGAAAAAGTTAGTTTAATTTTGAACTGTTCAAAAAAGCCAGTTAGTTTGGATAAAAACAGGCAGTTGGAGTTATTGATTAGCCAGGAGAACATAAAATCCAGCCAGCCCATCTTTCTCGTGAAAAGCAAATCCTTCATCAATTTGTACGATTGCCTCCTATGTTTGAAGAAATCCTGAATGTTTGCAGAAGCCTTGCATCTTTGAAAGAACTTTGCATCGAATGTGAGAATTGAAACCTTTGCTGCACACCTAATGTAAGACCTATGTGAAGCCTTCTGTAGCTGCATCTCTTGAAAGTCGACCCAGACTGTCCATCAACATCATCTGGAAAGAACTGTTCTGGGAAGATTCCTGGTGGCAGTCTTCTATTTGCCTTTGGGACACCTTGCCAAAGCAAAGGACTTCGATACCTTCTCTTCAGTCTAAGTTTTTTTTAATTCCTTCTATTTCTTTCTAACAGCTGTAAACAAAAATCCCATTTTTTTTCCTGGTTAACTGGTTATATATATGAGTGTGTAAGGGCTAGGATAAAAATAAGGGGCTTTAATATTTCAATTTGTGTGTATGTTTACTTTATAATGGATTAAGACTTGGGGAACAATAAATGGCTAATTTTGTTGTTTATTAAAGAAACTTGGTTGGTGTGCTTTATTCTGGGGTAAAAATAGAGTGTCTGACAGTTTTTGGTAAGTGTGGAAAATTTAAATAAATGTCGTGACCGGTGGAGAAATGGGACTGAATTAACAGTGCACTCCTCCCACATTGGCCGTAACAGTAGGAATAAATGGGTCATTTTCAGGTTGGCAGGCTGTGACTAATGGGGTACCACAAGGATCAGTGCTTGGGCCCCAGCTATTCACAATCAATATCAATGATTTGGATGTGGGGATTAAATGTAATATCTCCAGGTTTGCAGATGACACAAAACTAGGTGTAAGTATGAGTTGTGAGGAGGATGCAAAGATGCTTCAAGGGGTTTTGGAGAGGCTAAGCGAGTGGGCAAAAATTTGACAGATGAAATACAATGTGAAGAAATGTGAAATTATCCACTTTGTAGGAAAAATGAAACACAGAGTATTTCTTAAATGATGAGAAGCTGGGAAGTGTTGAACTTCAAAGGGACTTGGGTGTCCTTGTTAATGAGTCACTGAAAGCTAACATGCAGGTACAGCAAGTAATTAAGAAGGCAAATGGTATGTTTATTACAAGAGGATTTGATTATCGGAGTTAAGATGTCTTACTGTAATCATATAGAGCCTTGGTGAGACTGCACCTGGAGTATTGTGTGCAGTTTTGGTCTCCTTACCTAAGGAAAGATATACTTACCAAAGAGGAAGTGCAACGAATGTTCGCCAAACTAATTCCTGGCATGGAAGGATTGTCCTATGAGGACAGATTAAATAGACTGGGCCTTTATTCGCTGGAGTTTAGAAGAATGAGAGGTAATCTCATTCAAACATACAAAATTCTTACAGGGCTTGACAGGGTAGATGCAGGAAGGATATTTCAACTGGCTAGGGAGTCTAGAACAAGGAGACATGGTCTCAGAATAAGGGGAAGGCCATTTAGAACTGAGATGAGGAGGAATTTCTTTACTCAGAGGATGATGAGTTTTTGGAATTCTTTGCACCAGAGGGCTGTGCAGGTTCAGTCAGTGAGTATGTTCAACTCTGAATAAAGAAATTCGGAATCCAATGAGTTTTGGTATATTATGACCAATGCCTCCACTATCTCTCCAGCCACTTCTTTTAAAACCCTTGGATGCAGGCCATCAGGTCCTGGCGACTTGTCTACCTTTAGTCCCATCAGTTTGTCCAGCAGCTTTTCCCTTGTATTAGAGATTGGTACAATTTCCTCCCTCCCACTTACACCTTGTTCATCTATTATTGTTGGCATGTTTATAGTATCCTCCACCGTGAAGACTGATGCAAAATATTGGTTTAAATTATCTGCCATTTCCCTGCTCCCTGTTATTAATTCCCCATTCTCATCCTCTAAGGGCCCCACACTTACTTTAGCTACTCTCTTCCTTTTAATATACCCATAGAAGCTCTTACTGTTCATTTTATATTTCTTGCCAATTTACTCCCATAATCAATTTCCTCCCTCTTTATTAGTTTTTTAGTCATCTGCTGCTGGTTTCTAAAAACTTCCCAATCCTCTGGCCTACCATTCGTTTTCGCCGCACTGTAAGCCTTTGCTTTTGATTTGATACTCTCCTTAACTTCCTTTGTTATCCACGGGTGGTTCATCATTCTCTTCGAGTCCTTCCTTCTGACTGGAATAAATGTTTTGCTGAGTGTTATGAAATATCTGCTTAAATGTCTGCCACTGCTCATCTACCGACTTCCCCTGTCGTCTATCTTCCCAGACCGGTTGAGACAACTCTTTCTTCATACCTCTGTAATTGCCCTTGTTTAAGTTGAAGACACTGGTTTGAGACCCGAGTTGCTCAACCTCAAACTGAATTTAAAATTCTACCATGTTATGATCGCTTCTCCCTAAAGGATCCTTAACTATGAGATCTCTTAATAAAGTATTGAAGTAGAAGATCAGCCATGATTTCATTGAATGGCAGAGTGGGCTCGAAAGGCTAAATGGTCCACTCCTGGTCCCATTTCTTATGTTCTTATCACTCTTAAATATATCAAGAAATATTTTTGAAGCAATTAAAAAAATACATTCCAAAACGCTGCCTGATTGTGCTGATACATTGAAGATTTTACGTTCACTGCTATGCAAATGTATTTGAGCAGCAAGCTGAGAAAGAAACACTGCTAAAAACTAACGTAATTTGTAGTAACCAAGCATTGCCTGCTGTTCTGATTCTGGCACAAATCTTAGTCTCATCTGCAAACTTAGAGATTGTTTCTCCCAATACCAACATCGAGATCATTAATAAAAGTAAACAGCAACAGTCCTAACACCGATCCCTGTGGGGCACCACTGGTTGTGATGGAATATAGTATAATAGGCTTAATTAGGTAGAATTTAGATACAGTTAATATATTATACCTTTTAGAATTAGAGATTGAATAAATGGTCAGTTTTCAAGACTCACTGAAATTCCCCTTTAAGAAGGTAAAGTTAGAGATTTCAGGGCCTTTCATCCCTGTTACAATAGAATGTGAACCAGAAACACCTATTAAGTTGGGAAATCCATTTCAGTGTCTCTGTTGCCAGGGACCTGGGGGATAAACATACCTTGAAATATCCTGTGTGACATCAGTAAGAGGTAGCAATAAACCTAATTGATAGTGTTGGTGATGTAGACAGATTAACTCAAAAGGTTATTACAAGGTACAAGGTAAAGGGTAGGACCAACAAGTCAAGGGAACCCTGGATATCAAGGGATATAGAGGATTGGATAAGGAGAAAAAAAAGGATGCTTATGGCAGATTCAGAACACTGAAAACAGCAGAGGCACTAGAGGAGTATAGAAAGTGTAGGGGAGTACTTAAAAAAGTAACTAGGAGAGCAAAGAGGGGGCAAGAAAAACCACTGGCAGACAAGATAAAGGAAAATCCCAAGGTGTTTTATAAATATTTTAAGGGCAAGAGGATAACCAGGGAAAAAGTGGGGCCCATTAGGGAACAAAGAGGCAATCTGTGTGTGGAGCCGGAGGACATAGGTGAGGGTTCGAATGATTACTTTTCATCTGTGTTCACTATGGAGAGGGACGATGTAAATGTAATGATCAGGGAGGGGGATTGTGATATACTTGATCAACTAACCATTGAAAAGGGAGGAGCTACTAGCTGTATTAGTGGGCTTAAAGGTGGATAAATCCCCAGGTCCAGATGAGATGTATTGCAGGCTGCTATGTGAGGCAAAGGAGGAGATAGCAGGGGCTCTGACACAAATTTTCAAATCCTCTCTGGCCACAGGAGAGGTACCAGAGGATTGGAGGACAGCGAATGTGGTACCATTATTCAAGAAGGGTAGCAGGGATAAATCAGGTAATTATAGGCCTGTGAGTCTAATGTCAGTGGTAGGGAAATTATGGGAAAAAAATTCTGAGAGACAGGGTTAATCTCCACTTGGAGAGACAGGGATTGATCAGGGATAGTCAGCATGGCTTTGTCAGGGGGAGATCATGCCTAACTAAATTGATTGAATTTTTCGAGGCCGTGACCAGATGTGTAGAAGAGGGTAAAGCAGTTGATGTAGTCTACATGGACTTCAGTAAGGGTTTTTGATAAGGGCCCGCATGGGAGATTGGTTAAGAAGGTAAGAGCCCATGGGATCCAGGGTAATTTGGAAAATTGGATCCAAAATTGGCTTAGTGAAAGGAGGCAGAGGGTGATGGTTGAGGGTTGTTTTTTGCGAATGGAGGCCAGTGACCAGTGGTGTACGACAGGGATCAGTGCTGGGACCCTTACTGTTTGTAGTGTACATTAATGATTTAGACATGAATATTGAAGGTATGATCAGTAAGTTCACAGACAACATGAAAATTGGTGGTGTCATAAATAGTGAGGAGGAATGCCTTAGATTACAGGATGATATAGATGGGCTGGTAAGATGGGCAGAGCAGTGGCAGATGGAGTTTAATCCTGATAAGTGTGAGGTGATGAATTTTGGGAGGACTAACAAGGCAAGGGAATATACAATGGATGGCAGGACCCTAGGGAGTACAGACGGTCAGAGGGACCTTGGGGTGCTTGTCCATAGATCACTGAAGGCAGCAGCACAGGTGTATAAGGTGGTTAGGAAGGCATATGGAATACTTGCCTTTATTAGCCGAAGCATAGAATATAAGAGCAGGAAGGTTATGTTAGAGCTGTATAAAGTGCTGTTTAGGCCACAGCACTGTGTACAGTTCTGGTCACCACAATATAGGAAGGATGTGATTGCACTGGAGAGGGTGCAGAGGAGATTCACCAGGATGTTGCCTGGGCTGAAGCATTTCAGTTATGAAGAGTGACTGGATAGGCTGGGGTTGTTTTCCTTGGAGCGGAGAAGGCTGAGGGGGGACCCACAAAATTATGAGTGGCATTGATAGGATAGATAGGAAGGAATTTTTTCCTTCGCGAAGGGGTCAATAACCAGGGAGCATAGATTTAAGGTAAGGGGCAGGAGGTTTAGAGGGGAGTTTAGGAAAAAAAATTTCACCCAGAGGGTGGTTGGAATCTGGAACACACTGCCTGAAGGGTTGGTAGAGGCAGGAACCCTTACAACATTTAAGAAGTATTTAGATGAGCACTTGAAACACCTTAGCATACAAAGCTATGGGCCAAGTGCTGGGAAATGGGATTAGATTGGACAGGTGCTTGATGTTCAGCGCAGGTGCATTGGGCCGAAGGGCCTGTTTCTATGCTGTAAAACTCTATGACTCTATGACCATAAAAACACAATGATAGATAATAAAATGGAATAGTACTTACAGGAACAAGAGGTCAGATAAACACAGTTATAAACATTTTGACCAGATAAATGATGGTCAGCACAGGTGCGATGGGCTGAAGGGCCTGTTTCTATGCTGTAAAACTCGATGACCATAAAAACACAATTATAAATAATAAAATAGAATAGTACTTACAGGAACAAGAGGTAAAGTAAACACAATTATAAACATTTTGATCAGATAAATGCTCACAACTTCAAGAGCAGGGGAATTCCAGCAAAACATTAAGTGGTTTGTTAGTTCATGATACTACCAAATATGGATTTCAAGAGCAGGAAAATAACACAGAAAGGTAACACCAATATGCTAAAAGGTCAGATGATACCTTAGAAACAGTTAAGCATGAGGATATCTGAAGCAAAAATTAGAAGTTTTGAATCCTCATCAATACTTCTTGCCCTATGGCTTATTCAGGGAATTTAAGTTAAAAGTTTTCTTTAAATTTTGATGGATATTCTAAGATATTTTGCTGTAACATTAGCAGGGTTAAACCTTTGGATTCTATGTTAGAAATATGATTATGTGTTACATCTCTCAGTAATATTTGATATTGTGATATACTTATCCACTTAAAAGTGGATGTTAAATTCTTGAATAAATATATAAAAGTTAATAAATCGTCTCATGTAGCATTCTGCATACAACTACAGGAAACCCCTCTCTGTGTCTCTTTAAGTGGAGAGATACATATTGAAGTGAGTTACCCAGATCCTTATCATATTTGGGATATTTATGATTTAGCCATAATTATTTTTAAAATAGGCTATCCGAAAGATGGTAATAGTCTCTGTTAGATTTCTTTCTTTGAGGGAAAATTAGTTCAATTCTTTGGACCCAAATAAGTGTCTATAAGAATTTGTCTGGTTTGAACTTAATTAGGAGAGATTCAAAGGGATGTACTCCAGATATAGTTTAGTCCCTATAAAGGGTTTAATGTCATAAATCACTTCATGGTGACTGGACTCAAAAGCAGATCCAAATTCATCTATAGTCGCTTTATCAGAAGCTTCATTGAAATCAAAATAAACAACAACCACAGATTTCCTTCTGTCCACAATGTTTGTTATCTCCACAATAACATTCATCAAGCTTAATTTTTCCTCTTTAGAAAGCCATGCCAGCTCCCTTCACCATATTTCTCCTGGTAGTTCATCAATCGTTCTTCAGAATGCCCTCCACGATTTTCTCTGTACAGAGTGTCAAATTGGCTAATCTTTAGTTCCCTGGGATATCTCTCTGCTCCTTTTATTGAAAGCATCACATTCCTGTTTCCCTAATTTCCAATACAACATCCATGCTTGGAGAGAAGGGGTAGATCGGAGACATCCCGTTGAATGATTCAACATTCTAACAAAGTCCAAGTACTGTTCACAACTACTGGACAAAAGTGGCCTGAAGATGGGCCATGTCTGGTAAATTCATACCAGTATTACAAACTTTGGTGTGTTTTTTGCTGAGTGGTCGTAGATGTTTGCAAGTAAATATAACTGCTAAGTGCATTTACCTGTAGTGTGTGCAAGGCATGGTCTACCAAAATGAGTTTATGTGGCTAAAACAATGTTGCTGGAACCACACTAGTAGCCAGTTGTTGATTTCCAGTAGACAATACTGTCCATTGGAGCCAAAAGACAACATAATATGATGGGCTGAATAGCCTTCTCTTGTACTATAGACTTCTATGTTTCTAATCTTCACTGTGCCACCATTAACTACACAATGAATAGGTAAGCTTTGTTAACAGCTATTCAGATGGTGTGTCATAATTATTAGAATGTAAAGATTTAATGCACTTCGAGCATTATTAGGCAACATGATGCTGTAGGAAGTAAATTGCAGCATTGCTTTGGTCTCATCAGAAGCAAAAAGATGGTAATCAATAGGCCCCTAAGCTCACAGATTGGCATGTCAGCGGCCCTTTTGCACAGACTTGTGAGCTCCCATTAGATTGTTAATTACATTTAGCTTAGATTTAGATTTAGTTTGAATATTAAATAGTACAGATAAGGTAGATTGATATTTTAAATGCAAGAAAATCAGACTGTGGTACATATATGAAAATGAGTGAAAGGTACATTTACAACATTTGAAGAGTGATATTTGAAATAGTCTATTGAGCAAGGTAATGGAGGCATTTGGTTTATTCAAAATACAATTAGATGCCATAATAGAAGAATTGACGTACTAGAGGGATAGGTTTCAATGGACCAAATGGCCATTTCTCATCCCTAATTGTGCTCGTGCCCTCAGGTGTCTACACATGGAGCTGAAAGGAGATAGGAGCAGTAGCTTGTGCAACAGCGCAAGAATTAAAGGTTATAACAGCGTCAAGCTCAGGACTCAGCTGCCATGAGGCAAGGACCACTGATTTCCTAGAGAAGTGTGATTGAAAGAAACAAAAGACTTTTCTCAGGCTAACTAGAGCTGCTTAGTCTTTAGAAGAAGACCCGTGTCTACATATATAAATTCAAATATTATTCAAACAGCGTACATCAATCTTCCAGATGTAAAATATGAAACTGCTGGTTACTGACATCAGACAGTAACAGCACGTTGGGGTAAAGAATAGATGTTTGCAACTTGCCTCAAGTTGGAGCATGATCAGAGAAAGGTTGTCTATTTCAGTTTGTATTGGTGTCAGAATGAAATTTTGATTCTGAAACTCCACACACTTTAACAATATGATGCTGATCCTTCTGAAATGTAGCTGTGTCTTCAGGGATTGACACACATTACTGCAAATGGCATGAGCTGTAAATATTCTCAATATTAAGACATGAGCAATTGAACCATTGCATTTTCAGTGAGGGATGTTCAAATTTGTAAATGCCATACAAAACTATTTTGTGAAATAATCTCATAATTGCAAAATTGTCTAGATCAATGAAGGAGACCGCACAGAGGTATTCAAAATAATGAAACATTTTTGATAGAGTAAGTAGGGAGAATCTGCAAATGGGTCAGTAAACAAAGGTCACGGATTTAAAATAACTGGCAAAGATACTAGAGGGAAGGAGAAATCTTTTCAGACAGATAGTTTTTAAGATCTGGAATGCACTGCATGAAAGATTGTTGGAAGTCGATTCCATCGGAACTTTCAAAAGGCAATTGGACAAATGCGCAAAGAGAGTTAATGGGTAGGGTAATGGGGAAAATGCTGGGCTGTGGGACTAAATTGAACAGCTCTTTCAAAGGGCCAGAGGAGGCATAATGAGCTGAATGGCCTCCCTTACAGAATCTGTAAGATTCTACAATTGCATGACTGAGTTAAGGCCTATTGTGGACCTTTGGGCATAGAGCCCCTTTAGTTAATCTTTTTGCATTAACCCCGTAAATTTGCTGTGGAATTGCTAGGGCTGCATAATCCAGTCCACTGTATCATAACTCAATGCTGTAAATTTAAGACAGCTCATCTGGTAATAGTTGAAATTATTGAGATTTACTGGTCCAACAAGCAATTAAATTTTAAAGCACTAAAAATTGGGCATTCGTGCTCTTGCAAGCATTGCTAAGCAACCAGATCACCAGGCAATGCAGATGTGTACATACCCTTTCATTTAGATTGCTATGGATTAGCTGCAAAACTGCAACAGCTGAGATGACCACAGAGAATGTCACTGTAAAACTTCACTAGACTATTCGAGAAAATGATTGTAAACTCTGCCACTTGAATGCCATGAAGCTGATGTCCCACGTTGCCTATTTTTAAAGCTGAATCAAATGAGAAACAACTTTAAAAGACACACACAGATTTTGTGTGTCACCGTGGTTTCCGTTGTAGATAAAGGTGCTACATTCCCAATTGACTGGGTACTCTGGGCCTGAAATTCCTCTTTCAACAAGAAGTGGATAAAGGCCTTTTTAAAAATTCTTTCAGGGATTTAGGCATTGCTGGCTAGGCCAGAATTTATTGCCCATCCCTAATTGCCCTTGAGTAGGAGGTGATGAGCTATCTCCTTGAACCATTGCAGTCCATGTGGTGTAGGTATATCCACAATGCTGTTAGGAAGGAGTTCCAGGATTTTTACCCAGCGACAGTGAAAGAACGTGATATAATTCCAAGTCAGGATGATGTGTGATTTGAGGGAACTTTCAGGCAGTGGTGTTCCCATACATCTGCTGCCCTTGTCTTTCTAGGTGGTAGAGATCGCGGGTTTGGAAGGTGTTGACTGCAAAATGCGGGCCAATGTTTTTTTGATGGTTTGGGTCACAATTCCAGTCTGGATGCCCAAGGTCAGGTTCATATATGCCATTTTGATGGCCTGGTCTCACCAGGTGTTTTTTTTTATTTGTTCAGGGGATGTGGGCATCACTGGCTATGGCAGCATTTGTTGCCCATCCCTAATTACCCTTGAGAAGGTGGTGGTGAGCTGCCTTCTTAAACTGCTGCAGTGCTTGGGGTGCAGGTACACCCACAGTACTGTTAGGAAGGGAGTTTCAGGATTTTGACCCAGTGACAGTGATGGAAGGGAGATATAGCTCCAAGTCAGGATGGTGTGTGGCTTGGAGGGAAAATTGCAGGTGGTGTTGTTCCCACGCATCCGCTGCCCTTGTCTTTCTAGGTGGTAGAGGTCGCAGGTTTGGAAGGTGCTGTTGAAGAAGCCTTGGTGAGTTGCTACAGTGCATCTTGTAGATGATACACACTGCTGCCACTGTGCGTAGGTGATGGAAGGAGTAAATATTGAAGGTGGTGGATGGGATGCTAATCAAGTGGGTTGCTTTATCCTGGATGGTGTCAAGCTTCTTGAGCATTGTTGGAACTGCACCCATCCAGGCAAGTGGACAGTATTCCAACTCACGCCTGACTTGTGCCTTGTAGATGGTGGACAGGCATTGGGGAGTCAGGAGGTGAGTTACTCGCCACAGAATTCCCAGCTTCTGACCTGCTCTTGTAGCCACAGCATTTATGTGGCTGGTCCAGTTCAGTCTCTGGTCAATGCTGACTTCTAGGATGTTGATAGTGGGGGATTCAGCAATGGAAACACGATTGAACATCAAGGGGAGATGGTTAGATTCTCTCTTATTGGAGATGGTCATTGCCTGGCACTTGTATGGCACAAATGTTACTTGCCACTTATCAGCCCAAGCCTGGATGTTGCCCAGGTCTAACTGCACCTGGACATGGGCTGTTTCAGTATCTGAGGAGTCGCAAATAGTGCTGAACATGGTGCAATCATCAGTGAACATCCCCACCTTATGATGGAGGGAAGGTCATTGATGAAGCAGCTGAAGATGGTTGGGCCTAGAACACTGCCCTGAAAAACTCCTGCAGCGAAATCCTGGGGCTGAGATGATCTTCAACAACCCCAACCATCTTCCTTTGTGCTAGGTATGACTCCAACCAGTGGAGAATTTTCCCCCTGATTCCCATTGACTCCAGTTTTGCTAGGGCTCCTTGATGCCTTACTCGGTCAAATGCTGCCTTGATGTCAAGGGTAGTCACTCTCATCTCACCTCTGGAGTTCAGCTCTTTTGTCCATGTTTGTACCAAGACTGTAATGAGGTTAGGAGCTGAATGGTCTGGCAGAACCCAAACTGAACGTCAGTGAGCAGGTTATTGCTGAGCAACTGCCACTTGATAGCACTGTTGACGACACCTTCCATCACATTGCTGATGATCGGGAGTAGACTGATAGGGCAGTTATTAGCCGGGTCAGATTTGTCCTGCCTTTTGTGCACAGGACATACCTGGGCAATTTTCCACATTGCTGGGTAGATGCTAGTGTTGTATGTTGTAGCTGTACTGGAACAGCTTGGCTAGGGGCGTGGCTAGTTCTGGAGCACAAGTCTTCAGTACTATTGCCGGAATGTTGTCAGGACCCATAGCCTTTGCAGTATCCATTGCCTTCAGCCGTTTCTTGATATCACATGGAGTGAATGGAATTGGCTGAACAGTGGCATTTGTGATGCTGGGGACCTCAGGAGGAGGCCGAGATGGACCATCCACTCGATACTTCTAGCTGATGGTGGTTGCAAATGCTTCAGCCTTGTCTTTTGCTCTGATATGCTGGGCTCCCCCATCATTGAGGATGAGGATGTTTGTGGAGCCTGTTCTTCCTGTCAGTTGTTTAATTGTTCACCACCATTCACAACTGGATATGGCAGGACTGCAGAGCTTAGATCTGATCAGTTGGTTATCAATCGCATGGCCCTGTCTATTGCATGCTGGTTCCACTGTTTGGCATGCAAGTAGTCCGGTGTTATAGCTTCACCAGGCTGACACCTCATTTTTAGGTATGCCTGGTGATGCTACTGGCATGCCCTCCTGCACTTTTCATTGAACCACGTGTGCTGATGCTGTTTTGGGTCACTGAGAGACTGGGGGCAAAAGACTTTATGATTTTATGGCGTTCCGAGTCTCCACCCTGGCCCTTTCCCTTCATACATCGCTAGCCTTGTAAGAGGCGGGTGGAGACCCATACCTTCCAGTGGACGTTGGGATTCTCTTTGCCTCGCTCCAGATGACCTTTCAAGGCTGCGACCTAATGGGTATTTTGTGATGCCAGCTGGATTGGTCGGTGTTATCTTAACAGTTTTCTGTGCTGGTAGTTTGCTTGTGAATCTCTGGCAGTACTGCTGTGCACATTTGCTGATCCCTAACCCTTGGTTGTTGCCAACATATGACTAGATTCTGTAGGCTCAGGTTAGTGGGATATATCCCAAATGTGAAGGAGTGAGCAAAAGAACTTGCATTTATATAGCATCTTTCGTGACCTCAGTGCACCCCAAAGCACTTTACAGCCGATGAAATAGTTTTGAAATCTAGTCACAAACAGCAATGAGATAATGTCCAGATCATCTGTTTTTAGTGGGTACCATGGAGAGACAATATAAAATAAAGGGTATCATGCAGAAACAATACAAAATAAGGGCACAGTTCTAAAGTTGGTGCAGGAGCAGAGGGACCTGGGTGTATATGTGCATAAGTCATTGAAGGTGGCAGGACAGGTTGAGAGAGCGGTTAATAAAGCATACAGTATCCTGGGCTTTATTAATTGGGGCATAGAGTATTACAGCAAGGAAGTTATGTTAAACTTGTATAAGACACTCGTTCGGTGTCAGCTGGAGTATTGCATCCAGTTCTGGGCGCCACACTTTTAGGAAAGACGTGAGGGCATTGTAGAGAGTACAGAAAAGATTCACGAGAATGGTTCCAGGAATGAAGGACTTCAGGTATGAAGGTATACTGGAGAATTTAGGAGTGTTTTCCTTGGAGAAGAGAAAGCTGAGAGGTGATTTGATACAGGTATTCAAGATCATGATGGGTCTGGACAGAGTAGAGAGAGAGAGAAACTGTTCCCATTCATAAAAGGATCAAGAACATGAGGACACAGATTTAAAGTATTTGGTAAGAAAAGCAAAAGTGACATGAGGAAAAGAATTTTCACACAGTGAGAGGCTAAGGTCTGGAATGCGCTGCTTGAGAATGTGGTGGAGGCAGGTTCAAATGAAGCATTCAAAAGGGAATTAGACAGTGATATGAAAAGGAAGAATATGCAAGGTTCGGAAAGAAGGCAGGGGAATGGAACTGAGGGAATTGCTCTTTCGAAGAGCTGGTGCTGTCACAATGGGCCAAATGGCCTCCTTCTGCACTGTAACAATTCTATGATATCAACCAGGACACCAGGGAATACTCCATACAAAGCAAACAGAAATTGTACTTAGGTGGATTTCCCAGTTGCTTAGTTTGGAAATTTTTATTTTATGCATTCATGGGATGTGGGCTTCACTGGCTAGGCCACCATTTATCGTCCATCTGTGCTGTATAACGACTCTATTTAAAAATTTACAATTACTGGTTTAACAATACTGAATGGAGTGGGTGAAGTAGGAAAGTGGTTCAAACTAAATTCACATAAAATTAATGTTTATTAATCAGGCATTTGTTTTAATAAAGTCACTGTGCAGTGACTATACAGTCATATTCAGATGGCCTCCGACACCGGAAACATCAGAGGAATGTATGATGGCATTAAGAGAGCTTTTGGGCCAACCATCAAGAAGATCACCCCCCTCAAATCTAAATCAGGGGACACAACCACTGACCAACGCAAGCAAATGGACCGCTGGGTGGAGCACTACCTAGAACTGTACTCCAGGAAAAATGTCGCCAGTGAGACCGCCCTCAATGCAGCCCAGTCTCTGCCAGTCATGGATGAGCTGGACGTACAGCCAACAAAATCGGAACTCAGTGATGCCATTGATTCTCTAGCCAGCGGAAAAGCCCCTGGGAAGGACGGCATTACCCCTGAAATAATCAAGAGTGCCAAGCCTGCTATACTTTCAGGACTCTAAGAACTGTTTTGCCTGTGCTGGGACGAGGGAGCAGTACCACAGGACATGCACGATGCCAATATCATCACCCTCTATAAGAACAAGGGTGACTGCAACAACTACCGTGGAATCTCCCTGCTCAGCATAGTGGGGAAAGTCTTCGCTCGAGTTGCTTTAAACAAGATCCAGAAGCTGGCTGAGCGTGTCTACCCTGAGGCACAGTGTGGCTTTCGAGCAGAGAGATCCACCATTGACATGCTGTTCTCCCATCGCCAGCTACAGGGGAAATGCCGCGATCAACAGATGCCCCTCTACGTTGCTTTCATTGATCTCACCAAAGCCTTTGACCACGTCAGCAGACGTGGTCCCTTCAGACTACTAGCAAAGATCGGATGTCCACCAAAGCTACGAAGTATCATCACCTCATTCCATGACAATATGAAAGGCACAATTCAGCATAGCGGCGCCTCATCAGACCCCTTTCCTATCCTGAGTGGCATGAAACAGGGCTGTGTTCTCGCACCTACATTGTTTGGGATCTTGTTCTCCCTGCTGCTCTCACATGCGTTCAAATCTTCAGAAGGAGGAATTTTCCTCCACACAAGATCAGGTGGCAGGTTGTTCAACCTTGCCCGTCCAAGAGCGAAGACCAAAGTACGGAAAGTCCTCATCAGGGAACTCCTCTTTGCTGATGATGCTGCATTAACATCTCACACTGAAGAGTGTCTGCAGAGACTCGTCGACAGGATTGTGGTTGCCTGCAACAAATTTGGCCTAACCATCAGCCTCAAGAAAACGAACGTCATTGGACAGGACGTCAGAAATGCTCCATCCATCAATATCGGCGACCACGCTCTGGAAGTGATTCAAGAGTTCACCTGCCTAGGCTCAACTATCACCAGTAACCTGTCTCTCGATGCAGAAATCAACAAGCGCATGGGAAAGGCTTCCACTGCTATGTCCAGACTGGCCAAGAGAGTGTGGGAAAATGGCGCACTGACATGGAACACAAAAGTCCGAGTGTATCAAGCCTGTTTCCTCAGTACCTTGCACTACGGCAGCGAGGCCTGGACAACATATGTCAGCCAAGAGCGATGTCTCAATTCATTCTATCTTCACTGCCTCCGGAGAATACTTGGCATCAGGTGGCAGGACCATATCTCCAACACAGAAGTCCTCGAGGTGGCCAACATCCCCAGCATATACACCCTACTGAGCCAGCGGCACTTGAGATGGCTTGGCCATGTGAGCCGCATGGAAGATGGCAGGATCCCCAAGGACACATTGTACAGCGAGCTCACCACTGGTATCAGACCCACCGGCCGTCCATGTCTCCACTTTAAAGACATCTGCAAACACGACATGAAGTCCTGTGACTTCGATCACAAGTCGTGGGAGTCAGTTGCCAGCGATCGCCAGAGCTGGCGGGTGACCATAAAGGCGGAGCTAAAGTGTGGCGAGTCGAAGAGACTTAGCAGTTGGCAGGAAAAAAGACAGAAGCGCAAGGAGAGAGCCAACTGTGTAACAGCCCCGACAACCAATTTTATCTGCAGCACCTGTGGAAAAGTCTGTCATCTAGAATTTGCTTTTATCGCCACTCCAGGCGCTGCTTCACAAACCACTGACCACCTCCAGGCGCTTACCCATTGTCTCTTGAGACAAGGAGACCAAAGAAGAATCAGGTATTTGTTTTAATAAAGCAGTTTCAAGATAGGTTGACGATAACTAATTAAATCAGCAAAACAGAAAGCAATTCCTGGCTATCAGTGGATCAATGAATTGATAGCCATTCCACTGAGGAAAAGGATACCGATATCTGCCAGGTCAGACTAGGCACTCACTGGGCTGAATTCTATCGGGGCCTCGACTTCGGGGTCTGTGGTGCGGGGGGCATGAAGATTGCCCCGGATGAGGCCCACCATGGACTTCGACGCCAACAGGGCCCGTCCCAAACTTGACGGCGGTGGCAAGGCCTCATGGCGACCCCCCGCCGACAGGACCTCAATTTAAATATGCAAATAAATTAACTTACCGTCACCTTCCTGATTTTCCGCCGCGATCTTCATCCCGGCGGCTGGCACTGACGCGTCTTCGGATCCCCAGCCAGGGAAACGAGGCGCGACACCTGTGGAGGGCGGGGGGAGGAGGTAATTTTCTCAGTGTGGGAAATGGGGGAGCAGGGGCAAACTCTTTGGATTGGTTGCGGGGATGGTGGGAAACAGTTGAGGATTAGAGTTTATGAACTTTGGCAGGGCGGGGGTGGAAGGTCATGTAGTCAAGGTATGTATTTTGGGGGGTGAGTGGGCAAGGAATTAAATTTAAGGCTATTGGCGGGGAGGGGGAGAAGGAATGGAAAGATTTCTGTAATGATTTGTTATATCCTTTCATGAAATAGTCTTTAATATTCCAAACTGTCATTTAGGGCTCTAAGCCCTTTATAAATGGCACTGGCACCTGCGCCGTGGCTCCGAACGCCGTTTCCGAGGATGGCTCACCCAGCCCCTCCCCCATGTCATTGTGGGAGGTGGGGGCCGTCCGCCCCAGCCATGTTAATGAGCTGCTGCATATAAGATCGTGATGGCTCCGTGGAGTGAAACCCGCGGGTGCGGGCACCATCTTTTACGGCTGCTGCCGCACTCGGTGTCAGCCAGTTAAAATCCAGCCCATTGTGTTAACTCAGCACTAACATCAGGTGAGTGGGACTTGGTGCCATCACCTCAATACAGAATATCAGTGCTTGGGGGGAAGTCTCCTGATTTCCTGCTCCAACGTCAGTGAGCAATCAGTGGAAACCCCATGAAATGATGTAAGCAGACAGTTACGCCATTTCTCTGAGGTTTCCATCAATTTTCCAACCGGTTTCCAGTATGAAATCGTGAACCCCCCCACCCCCCCCACCCTCACCCCCCCCCACAGAAAATCCAGGCACACATTTTCTTTTTTTTTTGAACCGGCTTCCATTAAATACACATGTTGAGAAGTAAACAGAGCAATTAATTTGCTCTGGACGTATTTTCCTCGTAGGAACTACTGAAGAGGAGTTGGGACAGTTGGAGGGGAAATGAAATGGATGCACATTCCAACAACCAATAGCAGTCGTCATATCATGCTATCAGGGCAACAAGGGATGGACAATAAATGCTGGCCTTCCCAGTGATGTCCACATCCTGACAATTAATATATGCAACCAGTTGTGACAAATTATCAAACATACATGATTTAAAGCACAGAAACCTTAAGCATAACCAAAAATTTAAACTTTAAAATCTAAATAGTTCCAGCTGAAATGCTCAGTTGTTATGGGTGTAATTATTCCTTAGTCAGCTGGAAATCAGATAGTTTAATGATGAGATTATCCTCACTATTATACAGTGACAACAGCCTCATTATCAAATGCTGTTGCTTAATCGATGGTTGTATCTATAGGAACAGAAAACTAAATAGATTTATTTAATATTTCTAATTAAACTTTTTTTTCCCTAATGAGAGGTTGTTGGTATCATGAAAGCACATGTACTTATTTAGCATTTTTCTTCAAAGTATCTGATCATGATTTCTGGTGAATAATTTACTGCTGTCAGGTATTGAGAATCAATCGCACTGTGAATTGAAGCCTATTTAAGATCAAAGCACAAAGATTGAATGGTATGCCACTTGGATATCTCAACACGCCAGGAGAAAAGCATAAGTTTGGAAGTTGAAAAATTCTAGAAATTTCGCTTTTTCTGTTACCAATAATTCCACCAATATGTTGGCCCGGAATTTACGGATGTAATGATAACAAAGCTGTCAGTGCTCATTATCATTACTCTAGCATCTCCATATATGCATTTAAATGCAGATATCCAGCAGTTACTGTCAGTGATTCCACACTCCTCTAAAGGGTACGCTGTTGGAGACTTTGTGGATGGTAATTAATTGATGTGAATTTCCACTTTTCACATTATTCTCACTGGAAAAACCCTTGGAAAAGTTACACCTAATTGAATGAGGTATAACTGAGTTCTTAATGACATACTAAATCATAATTACTGCTGTACAACTTCTCTAGCCCTGAGAAAACGAATTTTATTTTTGTGGAGTGTCAAATTTCTTACAACCAAGATGATAATTCCATAGATTTTTTAAAAAAAAAATTTTTATATTTAAGCTTCTACCTTAATCCCATGTGTAGGTTTTTAAATTTGTTCTTGGAATATGAACGTCGCTGGCAAGGCCAGCATTTATTGTCCATTCCTAATTCCTCTTGAACTGTGTGGCTTGCTAGACATTTCAGAGGGCAGTTAAGAGTCAACCACATTGCTCTAGGTCTACAGTTACATATATGCCAAATCAGGTAAGGATGGCAGATTTCCTCCCCTGAAGGATATTAGTGAACCAGATGGGTTTTTGTAACAATTCAGTAGTTTCATGATCATTATTAATGAGTCGAGTATTTTATTCCAGATTAGGTTAGGCGCCAACTGAGAATCTTGGATTATGATTATTCAGTTTCCCTCATTACAATTGTTTTAATGTGCACACTTCTAAACCCCTTTTCACTGAACAATCCCATACCACCATGTTTCTTATTTTACCTCTCCCATGTCACCTGCACACACCTCAATTTCTAGCCTTCTCCTCATTCACTCTATCTTCTTGCAGGATCAATTGGGGTGCAATGCCCATCACAGGCATGGTAATGCAGGGGATGGTTTCTTAACTATCTCACTCACTTTTAGGAGAAAGCCATGCAACTCATGGGGAGGCACTCATCTCATGCCATGGGAAATGGTGAGGTTGGCAGTATCTTGCTGTTACCAGGTTCTGCACTGTCACGCTGATATGTTGTCATCATGTCAAGGAAGGGAAGTGCTTAAAGATAAAACTGATTTATTTAAGAAAGAAAAAATAAGAACGACATCCATTTATATAGCACCTTTCATAACCACTGGACATCTCAAGGTGCTTTACAGCCAAAGAAGTACTTTTAAAGTGTAATCACTGTTGTACTGTAGGAAATGCAGCAGCCAATTTGTGCACAGAAAGCTTCCACAAACAGCAATGTGATAATGAACAAATGATCAGTTTGGTGATGTTGAGTGAAAGACAAATATCAGCCAGGAAGAACTCCCCTGCTCTTCCTCAAAATAGTGCCATGAGATCCTTTACCTCCATCTGCCAGAGCCTTGATTTAAAAATCTCATCTGAAGAACAGCATCCCTGACAGTGTAACACTGGAGCATCAGCCTTGATTTTTGCTTTTAAGCTCTGGAGCAGGACTTGAACCAAAAGCCTCCTAACTTAGAAGCAAGAGTACTACCGAATAAGCCACAGCCTACACTGTTTTTAAAGGAGCATGTTGGGGGGATCATAGTCATGAAGCACAGAAAGAGGCGACATCAGAAGCTTCCTAGTTAGGCCCACTGCCCTGCTCTTTCCCAATAGCTCTGCAAATCTTTCCTTTTCAATTCCCTTTTGAAAGTTATTATTAAATCTGCTTCAACCACCCTTTCAGGCAGTACATTCCAGATATTCATAACTCACTATGCAAAAATAAATTCTCCTCCTCTCCACTCTGAGTTTTTTGCCAATTATCTTTGTTGTGATCGAGGCTGCAGGAATGCATTGTCTTTCTCTAGTTCCACTTCATCACACGTCACAACATATATTTAAGTGTTTACCCAGTTACTGATACAGCCAATTATATCTTCTCTTCTTTGGCCACCTTATCTCGAGAGACAATGGGTAAGCGCCTGGAGGTGGTCAGTGATGTGTGGAGCAGCGCCTGGAGTGGCTATAAAGGCCAATTTTAGAGTGACAGGCTCTTCCACAGGTATTGCAGAAAAATTTGTTTGTCGGGGCTGTTACACAGTTGGCTCTCCCCTTGCGCCTCTGTCTTTTTTCCTGCCAACTGCTAAGTCTCTTCGACTCGCCACACTTTAGCCCCGCCTTTATGGCTGCCCGCCAGCTCTGGCGAACGCTGGCAACTGACTCCCACGACTTGTGATCAATGTCACAGGACTTCATGTCATGTTTGCAGACGTCTTTAAAGCGAAGACATGGACGGCCGGTGGGTCTGATACCAGTGGCAAGCTCGCTGTACAATGTGTCTTTGGGGATCCTGCCATCTTCCATGCGGCTCACATGGCCAAGCCATCTCAAGCGCCGCTGACTCATTAGTGTGTACAAGCTGGGGATGTTGGCCGCCTCGAGGACTTCTGTGTTGGAGATATGGTCCTGCCACCTGATGCCAAGTATTCTCCGGAGGCAGCGAAGATGGAATGAATTGAGACCTCGCTCTTGGCTGACATACGTTGTCCAGGCCTCGCTGCCATAGAGCAAGGTACTGAGGACACAGGCTTGGTACACTTGGACTTTTGTGTTCCGTGTCAGTGCGCCATTTTCCCACACTCTCTTGGCCAGTCTGGACATTTCAGTGGAAGCCTTTCCCATGCACTTGTTGATTTCTACATCAAGAGACAGGTTACTGGTGATAGTTGAGCCTAGGTAGGTGAACTCTTGAACCACTTCCAGAGCGTGGTCGCCAATATTGATGGATGGAGCATTTCTGACGTCCTGCCCCATGATGTTCGTTTTCTTGAGGCTGATGCGTTCAAGTCTTCTGAAGAAGGAATTTTCCTCCGCACAAGATCAGGGGGCAGGTTGTTCAACCTTGCCCGTCTAAGAGCGAAGTCCAAAGTACGGAAAGTCCTCATCAGGGAACTCCTCTTTGCTGACGATGCTGCTTTAACATCTCACACTGAAGAGTGCCTGCAGAGTCTCATCGACAGGTTTGCGGCTGCCTCCAATGAGCCAATTATATACTCTTATTATATCACAATAAAATTCACCAACTAGGTTTCTTTAATAAACAACAAAATTATTAATTTATTATAAAACAAGACTTATTCAGTAAAGATGCAAAGTATTAACACACAGATTAAAATATGGAAGTTCCCTCCTAAAATTAGCCCAACACACACACACACACACACAGACGCTAGTTAAAGGAAAAATAAAGAATTTTTTTCTGCAGAGAACTCTTTATAAACAAGACAAAAAATACTTTGTCCAAATACTTGTTAATTCTTGAAGGAAAAGAAGATATGGAATGATATCAATTGTCCCTTTATTCTGGCGTCCCAAATACGGGTAGACAGCTGTCACTGGGATCATTTTGGAGCAGTTCTCGTCAAGTGACCTTAAGGATTAGTCTGGCAGACTTTCCAGGAGAAATGCAGCATCGGGGGTTTCAGCTATTACACTGAATTGTCAGTTTCTTGGATAGTTGGATAAAGGATGAACTGGTCTTCTCTCTTAGCAGGCTGACCTCCAACTGACTCAAAACAATATCCAAAATGAAACCAATTCTTGACCACCATAAGTCTTGACATATCAGCTCTCTGTAAACAACTCCCCCTGGTCACCAAGGCTCTTGCTGTTTACTTAGCCGAAGACATGTGACTTCCAGTAAATGGGTTTTTAAACCAAGTTCCAAAGTCCTTCCAGTGACCTTTTTTACAAAAAAACAGAGTTCAGCATCTGTGTAATCACTTCAGTCCTCCAAAGGAATCTATTTCCACAATTTTAAAACATGGGTCTTCACAAAATATAAAAAAATGGAAGTACTTTCATAACACCTTAAAAATGGAGATGAAGCCAAGGCTGTGGTTTCAAAGGTTAACTTTATTCCACACAATACTTTAGTGATGATGTGTGCTGTGATGTCTCTTGTGGCACATGCTATCTGAGTCTCCTTTGCTTCATCCTATGGTTCTGCTGTCCATCCTCGATAATGGCATACAAGAGAATAACCATAGAAATGGCAAAGCTGTTGTTGAAATGCCATGACTGTGGGTAAGGAGTTAAGGGGTTGTGGGGGGGTGGGGTGCGGGGGTAGTCTGGGTTAGTGGCGAATAAGAGGTTCTGTTAGAGCCAGTCGGTGGCAAGTATATGTGCTGAATTTTACCAGCCCTCCGACGTCGGGGGTCTTGGTGGGGGGGGGGGGGGGACCAGAAAATTCTTCTCTGAGAGGCCCACCATGACCCCAGACGCCGGGAAGGCCCCTCTGCATTTTACCAGTGGCGTCGAGGCCTTGGTGAAGCCCCAGCAGGGCCATTATTTAAATAGTAAAATGAATTTTAAAAAATGCAAAATAACTTACCTTGATCCGACGGCAGTCCCATGCCGATATTCCAGCTGGTACCCATTCGGAGACCCGAGGCGTGACCCTGGTGGGGAGTGGGGAGGACTGAAATTTTCAGGGTGGGGGGGAAGCAGAGAAAACTGTTTCCATTGGCTGAGGGGATGGTGGGAAAGGGTTGAAGGTTATAGGTTACGAAGTTCGAGGGGAAAAGTTGCTGATGGGAAGAAAAGATTTTTTGTGTGTGTAAAATACATTAAATGGTCATTGGGGGAGTGGGAGAGGGGCTTTGATTGGTTAATAAAGTTATAACTTTTAATTTGCCCTCCATGTGACTTAAAAAATTTAAGTTGCCAGTAAGGGCTTGAAGCCCTTTAAAAATGGCACCAGCACCTGTGCGGTGGCATCAGATGCCATTGTCGGGGATGGAGCAGCCACCCCCTCTACGTCATCAGGGGTTTCGTCCCCTCCATTTAAATGAGCATAGAATATATATGCTAAATAGCGCTAACCATTGGACAGTACAATAGGACTTAATTATTGAGATAGCCCTTATAAAATTTTAAATGCACCAATTATTTTGGGCAGTTCAGTAAGGTCCACTCATACGAACATATGAACATACAAATTAGGAGCAGGAGTAGGCCACTCGACCCCTCGAGCCTGCTCCGCCATTCAATATGTTCATGGCTGAACTGATCACTCCACATTTCCACCTACCCCCGATAACCTTCCACAACCTGCTTGCTCGGGGGGCGCGTAACTATCATTAATCCCCCGATGTAGGAAGAAATTTGCTGTTTTTTCTTTATAATCACAAAGAAAACTTAATAAACTTTAAACTGCCCAGCTTGCATTGATAGATTCCTGCTTGAATAGGTCACTTGGAATGAGAGATTTGAGCACCAACTGTAAATCATTTATATAAGCAATGCTTGTGATTTATTTCTGCTCATTTTGGAAAGCAACAGTAGTGAACGTTTCTGTTCAAAATAGACACTTCAGTTCATGTTTCATAGCAGAGCGCACCTCAAAAACTGCAATAAAATAAGAAGTGATAATTGCACTATTGCAGCATTACCTTGTAAAGAAACTGGGGACTGAAAATTGCAAGCTCCACTCATCAAAGGTGGGGATGTACTTCATGCAGCTTCATGGCTGCATTTTATTATGAATTTGACACCTATCGCTTATAATGGACCGCTTGCATTAACACAAACATGCCCTGATGAAAGCTCATCAACCTGAAATGTTAAATCTGTTTCTCCCCCCACAGATGCTGCCTTATCTGTTGAGCATTTCCAATATTTTCTGGGGGTTTTTCAGATTTCCAACACCTACAGTATTTTGCTTTTGTTTGTCCACAAAAAGCAGTGATAGATATTCCCCTCCATTTTTCTAACCGTATTCATTTGCCTCTCCAACTCTTGTTTCCATCTCTTTCCTTTCAGCTGATCTGCTCAGTCGCTATTTTGTTCCCGTAACAAAAGTGTTCTGCCTGAGAGGGTGCTGGAAGCTGATTCAATAGTAGTTTAAGGGAGTTGTATAAATATTTCAAAGGGAAAACTTGCTCAGCTATGGGGAAAGAGCAGGGGGCTGAAAGTAATTGGATAAACTCTATCAAAGAGCAGGCACAGACATGATGAACTGCTGTTGTGCTGTATGATTCTATGGGCTGAATCTTACCACAGGCTGCGGGATCAAATAGGAGTCCCGTGCCTGCTGGCAGCAGGACCAACATAGGGATTTTCCCAGAGACGGTCTCCTTATTGGCTGCCTCAGAACTCACCAGCTTATTAAGGACGGTGGGCAGGCTATCTATGTTGCCAGCCCAATCACAATAGTACTATAGAATTTTTTACATCCAACTGAGAACAGGAAGGGCCTCAGTTAATGTCTCATCCAAAAGACAGCACTTGCAAAAATTTGGCCCGATGGACTAGGAGAAGGAAGGCTGCTTATCAGATGATCTCAATCTTAGTGACAAAGAAGTTCATGAGATCCTCGCACTTGCTGTTGGAGATGAGGGTGGAGGAGACAGGGGAGATGCAATTACAAGATGGTTTGCGGAAGAAAAAAGAAGCTAAGGGTTATCTTTGCATTCCAGGATGATTCTTTTTCACATTATTTATTATATTGTGTTACCATTTATACAGCTCTGGAAATCAAATAACAATTTGGTTTCTACTTTCTTTTTATGGTTCTAATACAAAGAGAGGAGTTGATCAAATACACCATGTACTGTTGCAACATTGATACTGTAGTGAGTTTTTCAATGATGCTAGATGGCTCCATTATATTATGTAGATACAGCTGAATTGAAGTATTCCTGTGTGGCATGTATGAGGCTATAAATACAGCTAAATTTAATAGAGGCTATTTTCGTTCAACAACAACTTCTGATTAAATGTCATCGACCTAAGACGTTAATGTGGATTTTAGCCTGAAGTTGAGTTCTGTGCAGTGTTTCTGTTTTGAGGTCAGGAAACCTGGAAGAATGCAGTTTTAAACTGCAGGGCTCCTTTAATTTTTTTTTTCTGACCATTTCCCACCAACAGGCAGCCTGACAGATTAGTGGCACGTCAATAGAAAGCCTGCAGCACAAGGGTACAACTGAGGACAGCAAGTAGGTCTTGTGGTGGGGGATTAACCGATCGCAGTGGTGAGGGACGGTTAACAATCGCAAGTGGTCACGACCTACCCACCCATTTTTGAGAGTTATATTCAACTTGTTAACTCTGTTTCTCTTTCCACAGATTTTCCATAAATGCTGCCCGACCTGCTGAGTAGTCCTAGCTTTTTCTGTTTCTGCAACAAAATCTTGCATTTAAATACTACCTTTGACACAGTAAAGTGTCCCAAGGTGCCTCACAGGGACGGGTTATCAAACAAAATTTGGCACTGTGCCACACAAGTGGATATTAGGACATGTGATGAAAAGTTTGGTCAAAGAGACACGTTTTAAGGAATAGAAGGAAAGAGGCGGAGAGTTACAGAGAGGTTTAGGGAGGAATTCCAGAGCTGTGGCACTAAGGCTTACTTCAACTCACCGGGAATGTTATTTCCTCCAAGAGTTCACAGAGATTAATCAGGAAAGTTTCTGAATCCATGGTGACTGATGGTAATCTACATCTGGAATTTTTTTTTTTATTCATTCATGGGATGTGGGCAACGCTGGCCAGGGCAGAATTTATTGCCCATCCCTAATTGCCCTTGAGAAGGTGGTGGTGAGCTGCCTTCTTGAACTGCTGCAGTCCATTTGGGGTAGGTATACCCACAGTGCTGTTAGGAAGGAAGTTCCAGGATTTTGACCCAGCAACAGTGAAGGAGCGACGATATAGTTCCAAGTCAGGATGGTGTGTGACTTGGAGGGGAACTTGCAGGTGGTGGTGTTCCCATGTATTTGCTGCCTTTGTCCTTCGAGTTGGTAGAGGTCGCGGGATTGGAAGGTGCTGTCTAAGGAGCCTTGGTGCATTGCTGCAGTGCATCTTGTAGATGGTACACACTGCTGCCACTGTGCGTCGGTGGTGGAGGGAGTGTATGTTTGTAGATGGGGTGCCAATCAACCGGGCTGCTTTGTCCTGGATGGTGTCGAGCATCTTGAGTGTTGTTGGAGCTGCACCCATCCAGGCAAGTGGAGAGTATTCCATCACACTCCTGACTTGTGCCTTGTAGATGGTGGACAGGCTCTGGGGAGTCAGGAGGTGAGATACTCGCCTCAGGATTCCTAGCCTTTTGTAGCCACGGTATTTATATGGCTACTCCAGTTCAGTTTCTGGTCAATGGTAACCCCGAGGATGTTGGTAGTGGGGGATTCGGCGATGGTAACTTATTTATTTATTTATTTAGAAATATAGCACTGAAACAGGCCCTTCGGCCCACCGAGTCTGTGCCGACCAACAAACACCCATTTTTACTAATCCTACATTAATCCCATATTCCGACCCGGGTTCAATTCTGGGTACTGCCTGTGTGGAGTTTGCAAATTCTCCCTGTGTCTGCGTGGGTTTCCTCCGGGTGCTCCAGTTTCCTCCCACATGCCAAAGACTTGCAGATAGGTAAATTGGCCATTAGAAATTGCCCCCAGTATAGGTAGGTGGCAGGGAAATATAGGGACAAGTGGGGATGTGGTAGGAACATGGAATTAGTGTAGGATTAGTATAAATGGGTGGTTGATGGTCGGCACAGACCCGGTGGGCCGAAGGGACTGTTTCAGTACTGTATCTCTAAACTAAACTAAACTAAACATCCCCACCATTCTCCTACCACCGACCTACACTCGGGGCAATTTATAATGGCCAATTTACCTATCAACCTGCTGTTATGCTGTTGAATGTCAAGGGGAGATGATTAGATTCTCTCTTGTTGGAGATAGTCATTGCCTGGCACTTGTGTGGCGCGAATGTTACTTGCCACTTATCAGCCCAAGCCTGGACATTGTCCAGGTCTTGCTGCATTTCTACACGGACTGCTTCAGTATCTGAGGAGTCACGAATGGTGCTGAACATTGTGTAATCATCCGCGAACATCCCCACTTCTGACCTTATGATTGAAGGAAGGTCATTGATGAAGCAGCTGAAGATGGTTGGGCCTAGGACACTACCCTGAGGAACTCCTGCAGTGATGTCCTGGAGCTCAGATGATTGTCCTTCAACAACCATAACCATCTTCCTTTGTGCGAGGTATGACTCCAGCCAGCAGAGGGTTTTCCCCCTGATTCCCATTGACCTCAGTTTTGCTAGGGCTCCTTGATGCCATACTTGGTCAAATGCTGCCTTGATGTCAAGGGCAGTCACTCTCACCTCACATCTTGAGTTCAGCCCTTTTGTCCATGTTTGAACCAAGGCTGTAATGAGGTCAGGAGCTGAGTGGCCCTGGCAGAACCCAAACTGAGTGTCACTGAGCTGGTTATTGCTAAGCAAGTGCCACTTGATAGCACTGTTGATGACACCTTCCATCACTTTACTGAAGATAGAGAGTAGGCTGATGGGGCGGTGATTGGCCGTGTTGGATTTGTCCTGCTTTTTGTGTACAGAACATACCTGGGCAATTTTCCACATTGCAGGGTAGATGCCAGTGTTCTGGCTGTACTGGAACAGCTGCCTAGGGGCGCAGCAAGTTCTGGAGGACAGGTCTTCAGTACTATTGCCGGAATATTGTCAGGGCCCATAGCTTTTGCAGTATCCAGTGCCTTCAGTCGTTTCTTGATTTCACGCGGAGTGAATAGAAATGGCTGAAGTCTGGCATCTGTGATGCTGGGGACTTCAGGAGGAGGCCGAGATGGATCATCAACTCGGCAATTTTGGCTGAAGATTATTGCAAATGCTTCAGCCTTATCTTTCGCACTGATGTGCTGGGGTCCCCCATCATTGAGGATAGGGATATTTGTGGAGCCACCTCCTCCAGTTAGTTGTTTAATTGTCCACCACCATTCACAGCTGGATGTGTCAGGACTGCAGAGCTTAGATCTGATCTGTTGGTTATGGGATCGCTTAGCTCTGTCTATCGCATGCTGCTTACGCAGTTTGGCACACAGATAGTCCTGTGTTGTAGCTTCACCAGGTTGACACCTCATTTTGAGGAATGAAGTAAATGGAGCCAAAAACACCTTGATTAATATAAGAAACAGTTGGACGCTATGATGGGTAGTTCTCTAAAGTGATCATCTAAGGATGGCCTGAATGGCTGTTCTTATTTATATTTATAACTATCCTGTGATCTTGTGAACTTGTACTTCATTTCCTCCCTGATCACTTAAATTTTTAAGTAATTTCCCTCCACCAGCAATGGGGTAGCGGGTGATTAATGTCACATATATGCAAAATGGTGAACATGCAGAGCATTTTTATAAATCCTAAGCAGTGTTTTCGTTCAAATCCTTGACACAGGCATCTCCACTCCCCTTCTTTAATATTTCTTGCTTTCGCTAAATGCTAATGATCATTTCCAAATCTCAGAAAAGACTAAATTATATGCTAAATTATATGCTGTCTTGTCGAACTGAAGCCTGGCTGGACAGGTAAAGGACAAGAACAGTGTGAGATCTGTGACTGCCACTAGTTTCCATCAATTACCAAACCGCACCTCAACTTGGGAATAGAGTAACATCTTATATCAAGAAATGCCCCCAGGAATTGCTGCACAATGTCCATAAATAACATCCGTTCTGATTAAGAGTTGCACCTGAAAGACTGACCTTTCTTTCAGACAGTGACTGACCTCCTGTGGATTTCCAAGCATTTTCTCTTTTTACCCATTAACAGATGGAGCTTGGAGACAGAAGCAACACTTCACAAGTAATCACATCACTTAAACCTATTCTTTCCACAAGGAACTGAATACTGACTTGGAGTCAGACGATCACTCATTGAATACATTCCGCATGCAGTAGATAGCCTGCGTGTTGCCAATTTTTGAGACTCAATGGGGTAAATTTTGTGCAATAGAGTGAAACAAGTGATAGCGAATCGCCAGCCTGTTTTACAACTCTCTCAAATTTTATTACCATTGACTTAAATGGGAATAAAAATCAGGAGAGATGTAAAGAACACAAGACATTGGAACTGCAGTAAACCATTTGGCCCTTCAAGCCTGCTCTACCATTTAATAAGATCATGGCGGATCTATTACCTCAACTCTGCCTTCCTGCATTATCCCCATATCCCTTAATATCCCAAAACCTAGCGATTGCCATTTTGAATATACTCAACGACTGAACATCCACAGCTCTCTGGGGCAGAGAATTCCAAAGATTCACAACCCTTGGAGTAAAGAAATTTCTCCTCATCTCAGTCCTAAATGGCTGACTCCTTATTCTGAGACTGTGACCCTGTGTTCTGGATTCCCCAGTCAAGAGAAACATTTCCTCAGCATCTACCTTGTCAAGCCCCTTAAGAATTTGCTATGTTTCAATTAGATCACCTATTATTCTTACTTATTATTCTAAACTCCAGAGAATATTAGCCTAGACTACTCAATCTCTCCTCACAGGACAATCCATTCATTCCAGAAATAGTCTAGTGAATTTTCGTTTCACTCCCTCTAGAGCAATTATGTCCCTCCTTAGTTAAGGAGACCAAAACTGCACACAATGCTCTGTATAATTGCAGTAAAACTTCTTTACTCTTATTTTCTAAAATGAGCTGTTTATTATCACCAATTTTAATCTATTGCATAAAATCAAAATTACACACAATCACATCACAAATACTGGTATTTTAGTTCTATATTTTTTTCAGTAGTTCTGAAGATTTTCCATAACCTTGCAGATTGTTTGCAGATAATATATTTCAGTCTAATATTTTGGACCTCATCAGTTACACTGAAGTTTGCTATTCTCTTTACTGAAAGAGAACACCACAAGACAATGCAGGTTTTAAAACAGCTGAATTGCATAAGCACTGAGAGTGACTGCCCTTCACATCAAGGCAGCATTTGACCCAGTATGGCATCAAGGAGCCCTAGCAAAACTGGAGTCAATGGGAATCAGGGGGAAAACCCTCTGCTGGTTGGAATCATATCTAGCACAAAGGAAGATGGTTATGGTTGTTAGAGGCCCATCATCTCAGTCCCAGGACATCAGTGTAGCAGTTCCTCATGGTAGTATCCTAGGCCCAACCATCTTCAGCTGCTTCATCAATGGCCTTCTCTCCATCATAAGGTCAGAAGTGCGGATGTTCGCTGATGATTGCACAGTGTTCAGTGCCATTCATAACTCTTCAGATACTGATATAGCCTGTGCCCAGATTCAGCAAGTTATAGACAACTTCCAGGCTTGGGCTGATAAGTGGTAAGTAAATTTGTGCCACACAAGTGCAAGGTAATGGCTATCACAAAAAAGATGTTCAATGGCATTACCATCGCTGAATCCCCCATTATCAACATCCTGGGTGGTCACCATTGACCAGAAACTGAACTAGACCACCACATCAATGCTGTGGCTACAAGAGCAGGTAGAGACTAGAAATTTTGCAGCAATTAACTCACCCCCTGTGTCTGTCCACCATCTGCAAGACACAAGTCAAGAGTGTGATGGAATACCGTCCACATGCCTAGATGGGTACAGCTCCAACAACACTCAAGAAGCTCGACAACATCCAGGACAAAGCACCCCATCCACCACATTCACTCCCTTCACCACTGACACACCGTGGCAGCAGTGTGTACCATCTACAAAATGCACTGCAGCAACTCACCAAGGCTCCTTTGACAACATTTTCCAAACCCGCAACCTCTACCACCTAGAAGGGCAAGGGCAGCAGATGCATGGGAACACCACTACCTGCAAATTCCCCTCCAAGCCACACACCATCCTAACTTGGAACTATATCACTGTTCCTTTACTGTCACTGGGTCAAAATCCTGAAACTCCCTTTGTAACAGCACTGTTGGTGTACCTACACTCCAGGAACTGCAGCGTTCAAGAAGGCTGCTCACCACCTTCTCAAGGGCAATTAGGGATGGGCAATAAATGCTGGCCTAGCCAGTGACGCCCACATCCCATGAATGAATAAAAATATATTTGGTACAAACCTATGAGCTGCACTAAATTCTATGAAATGTTACGTGATAAAATAAGACATTATATACAAATGATTTTTTTTAAATTTCCTTTACATGGTGATCCACACCATTATATCAAACATTTCTGAGTGTCACTGAATTAAATCTCGTTTAAGCTTAGACTACGATGATCAAGAAGTGTGTGTAAAATTGGAACTTTTACCATAACGGGGCTGTGTGGTTCAAGACAAAGCCTTTGAGTGCAAGCAACTTAACTCTTCCTTATAGGTATTGAGACATCTAACGACAATTATTTCGTCTTGTACTGTATTATGAGTGATCTAAGTGTTCTATAATCAATGCTTTTATAGTGTTAGAAAGGTCCTTGTGATTTAATCAAAAGAATGTCAGATTTTGACAATAAAACTATATTTTGATGATTTTCAAAGAGACGATCAATGACTTCAAAAGGAAATTGGAGGGATGAAGACAATGACAAGTCCAGATACCCATTCATGTGTGTTCTGCAAAATTCCACTCACAATTATGTCAGGCACTGGTAGTTGTGCAATTCCTCTTTCTTTCTTGGAGGAAATAAAGTTGCAGGGCTACAGGGATCGAGTGGGAGACTAGTACTGACTGGATTGCTCCACAAAGAGTCGGCATGGACTCGATGGGCCGAATGGCCTCCTTCTATGCTGTAAGTGACTCTATGACTTCTGTGCTGTTGTATTCTATGCTCCTGTTTGTAAAACTAAGCATCCCATATGCCTTTTTAACAGCCGTCTCAACTTGGCATGCCACTTCCAAACATTTGTGTATGCATACTCCCTCAGCTTTCTCTGTTCCTGCGGCCACTTTAAAATTATACGATTGATTTTATGTTGCCCTTCCTCATTCTTACTATCAAAATGCATCACTTTGCAATTGTCTGTCATGTGTCTGCCCATTTCACCAGTTTGTCGATGTTCTCCTGTTACCATCCTCCTCACTGATAAATACACTCCTGCGTTTTGTGTCATCATCTGCAAATTTTGAAATTAAGCCCTGCATGAAATTTCGCCTGCCATGCATCTACCCGTATCACCACACTGCAAACTCTGACACCAATGAAGGAGGCAGACGTAAACCTCATTGCCTGACAGGGGGCATGCATCATTTGAGATGATCATGCTGACCATGCAGACCAGGGGGGTTTGGGCATCTTCTCTGCCTTTACTGTTTCTACTTAGTTCTGTCTCTCTCACACACACAAGCACGAACATATATGCATGCATAGACACACGTATATACACACACATACATTCAGTATGTCAAGTTGGTTCAGCTGCTACTCACCTGCTTCTGATTACATGCTAATTGTCATGTAATAAGAACATTTTCACATGTTCTTTTGTTATTTTATCTAGCTCCTTCAGATGACTCAGACCCTGCAGGCATACAGTCTGATGGGGAGATCCTTCCTGAAGATCTTCTTCTTTTAGGCAGTCCTTCGAGAACGTGAATGACTTTCTTCCACTCCAGGATTGTGGGTCTTTAGGTGACTGAATAGTCTAATTCTGGATCCTCACACTCTGCCACAGGTGGGGCAGTTGGTGTTTGGTGAGGCGAGTGAATGGGATGCTCAAATTCCCAAACGCTCCTTCCGCTGTTTGCACTTGGTCACTGCCTGGGCATGTCGATATTGTTTGAACTGGCTGGCACATTCGCTGATGTTTCTTCTCCATTTTGGGTGGTCTCGGGCAAGAGATTCCCACGAATCAGTGGAGATGTTACATTTTTTCAGGGGGGCTTTAAGGATATCCCTGTAGCATTTCCTCTACCCTCCTGGTAGCCTTTTGCAATGACGGAGCTCGGAGTAGAAAGCTTGTTTTGGGAGTCTTGTGTCAGGCATGCAGACGATGTGGCCAGCCCAACATAACTGACTAGCCATGACCAGTGTCTCGATACTGGGGATGTTGGCCTGGGAGAGGACACTGATATTGGAGCGCCTGTCCTGCCACTGAATTAGCAGGATCTTGCGGAGGCAACGCTGGTGATATCTCTCCAGGGCTTTGAGATGCCTGCCATACAGTGTCCATGTTTCTGACACATATAGGAGGGCAGGTAACACTGCAACCCAGCAGACCATGAGTTGGTGCCAGATTTGAGGTCTTTGTCATAAAAAATTCTTTTCCTCAGACGACCGACGGCTGCGCTGGCACACTGGAGGTGATGCTGAGTTTCATCGTCAATGTCTGCCCTTGCTGACAGGAGGCTGCGAAGGCATGGGAAGTGATCCACATTGTCCAGTGGTTCGCCATGGACAGAGGTTGGGGTGACCTTGGTTCTGGACTGGAGTTGACGTAGGTTAAATAGTTTCCCGCTCGTCCTGTAGAGTAGATCAACTCTGTCAGGGGAACTTCATGGAGATGAGGTGGATTGTTGCAGCGAGGAAGATGGAAAAGAGCGTTGGTACGATGACACAGCCTTGCTTGAGCCCGGTTTTCACTCAGATTGGCTCGGTGGCAGATCGTTGGCAAGGATTACAGCTTGGATGTCGTCTTGCAGCAGGCGGAGGATGGTGATGAATTTCTCTGGGCAGCCAAATTTGAGGAGGCTGTTCCATAATCCCTCCCAGTCGATAGAGTCGAAGGTCTTTGTGAAGTCAAAGGCAGCCATGCAGAAAGGTTGCTGCTGCCCCCTACATTTTTCTTGGAGTTGTCTTGCTGTGAAGCACCTGTCCACTGTGTCTCTTGATGGACGGAATCCACATTGTGATTCCGGTAGAGCTCTTCAGCCACCATATAGGTGGTTGAGGACTCTTGCCATGACCTTCTCTGTAGCGGACATCTGGGATACCCCTCTGTAGTTACCGCAGTCGGTCTTGTCGCCTTTTTTGAAGATGGTCACAATTATAGCTTCTCGGAGATCCCCTGACATGCTCTCCTCCTTCCAGATGAGGGAAATGAAACCATGTGTTTGTGTTAAGAGTGCCTCTCCGCCGTATTTTAGAATTTTGGCGGGAATTCCGTCTACACCGGTACTTTATTGTTTTCAGCTGTCGATGGCCTTTACAATCTCATGTCAGGCTGGATGCTGAGGTCATGGCAAATAGCATGCTCTGGAATGTGGTCGAGGGCACTTGCATTAAGGACTGAGGAGATCTTGGAAGTGCTCCTTCCAATGAACGCTGACTGCCTCTCAGCGCCGCTTCCTTCCTGAAGATACACCATCGCTTGTACCCACCCTTTCAAGCAGCAGCACAGAACTTAGCACCTCTTTATGATATAGGTAGTGAGTTACAGGCAGTGGACAATTTACTGAGCTCAAGGTACTGGTGGAAAGGATAGCCCTGGATGCCAAGCTCAGGTTCTAAATTTGCAGAAGAGTCATAGAGTCATACAGCACAGAAACAGGCCCTTCGGCCCATCGTGTCTGTGCCAGCCATCAAGTACCTAACTATTCTAGTCCCATTTTCCAGCACTTGGCCCGTAGCTTTGTATGCTATGGCATTTCAAGTGCTCATCTTAATACTTCTTAAATGTTGTGAGGGTTCCTGCCTCCACCACCTCTTCAGGCAGTGTACTCCAGATTCCAACCACCCTCTGGGTGAAAATCTTTTTCCTCAAATCCCCTCTAAACCTCTTGCCCCTTACCTTAAATCTATGCCCCCTGGTTATTGACCTCTCTGCTAAGGGAAGAATTCTCTTCCTATCTAACCTATCAATGCCCCTCATAATTTTGTATACCTCAATCATGTCCCCCCTCTCCTTCTCTGTTCTAAGGAAAACAACCTTAGCTTTTTCAGTCTCTCTTCATAGCTGAAATGCTCCAGCCCAGGCAACATCCTGGTGAATCGCCTCTGCACCCTCTCCAGTACAATCACATCCTTCCTATAATGTGGTGCCCAGAACTGTGCACAGTACTCCAGCTGTGCACTAACTAGCATTTTATACAGCTCCATCATAACCTCCCTGCTCTTATCTGCTATGTCTCAGCTATTAAAGGCAAGTATCCCATATGCCTTCCTAACCACCTTAGCTACCTGTGCTACTGCCTTCAGTGATCTATGGACAAGTACACCAAGGTCCCTCTGACACTCTGTACTTCCTAGGGTCCTATTGTCCAT
This sequence comes from Heterodontus francisci, assembly GCF_036365525.1. Lineage (NCBI taxonomy): Eukaryota > Metazoa > Chordata > Chondrichthyes > Heterodontiformes > Heterodontidae > Heterodontus > Heterodontus francisci. The sequence continues at coordinate 32,107,849 of NC_090374.1, read as the reverse complement.
TGTATATTCCCTTGCCTTGTTAGTCCTCCCAAAATGCATCACCTCACACTTCTCAGTATTAAATTCCATTTGCTCCTGCTCCGCTCATCTTACCAGCCCTTCTATATCGTCCTGTAATCTAAGGCTTTCCTCCTCACTATTTACAACACCACCAATTTTTGTGTCATCTGCGAACCTAATTATCATACCTCCTATATTCATGTCTAAATCATTACTGTACACTACAAACAGCAAGGGTCCCAGCACCGATCCCTGTGGTACGCCACTGGTCAGAGGCTTCCACTTGCAAAAACAACCCTCGACCATTACCCTTTGTTTCCTGCCACCAATCCAATTTTGGATCCAATTTACCAAATTGCCCTGGATCCCATGGGCTCTTACCTTCTTAACCAATGTCCCATACGGGACCTTATCAAAAGCCTTACTGAAGTCCATGTAGACTACATCAACTGCTTTACCCTCATCTACACATCTAGTCACCTCCTCAAAAAATTCAATCCAGTTAGTTAGACACGATCTCCCCCTGACAAAGCCGTGCTGACTATCCCTGATTATTCCCTGCCTCTCCAAGTGGAAATTATTCCTGTCCCTCAGAATTTTTTCCAGTAGTTTCCCTACCGCTGATGTTAGACTCACCGGCCTCTAATTACCTGGTCTATCCATGCTACCTTTCTTGAATAATGGTACCACATTCGCTGTCCTCCAGTCCTCTGGCACCTCTCCTGTGGCCAGAGAGGATCTGAAAATTTGTGCCTGGGATACATCTCATCTGGACCTGGGGATTTATCCATTTTTAAGCCTGCTAAAGCATCTAATACTTCCTCCCTTTCAATGTTAATGTGTTCAAGTATATCGCAATCCCCCTCCCTGATCTCGACACCTACATCGTCGTTCTCCACATTGAAAACCGATGAAAAGTAATCATTTAAGACCTCACCTATGGCCTCTGGCTCCACACACAGATTGCCACTTTGGTCCCGAATGGGGCCTATTCTTTCCCTGGTTATCCACTTGCCCTTAATCTTCTTCTTCTTCTTCTTCTCTTCTTCTAATATACTTATAAAATGCCTTAGGATTTTCCTTTATATTGACCGCCAGTGTTTTTTCATGTCCCCTCATCACTCTCCTAGTTAATTTTTTAAGTGCCCCCCTACACTTTCTATATTCCTCTAATGCCTCCGTTGTTTTCAGCGCTCTGAATCTGCCATAAGCCTCCTTTTTGTTCCTGATCCAATACTCTATATCCCTTGACAGCCAGGGTTCCCTGGACTTGTAGGTCCTACCCTTCACCTTAACTGGTACATGTTGGCTCTGAACTCTCACTATTTCCTCTTTGAATGCCTCCCACTAGCCTGATGTAGACATTCCTAAAAGTAGCTGCTCCAAGTCCACTTTGGCCAGATTATGTTTTATCAAATTGAAATCAGTCTTCCCCCATTTCAGTACGTTTATTTCTGGCCCATCTTTGTCCTTTTCCATAACTACCTTAAATCTTACAGAGTTATGGTCACTATCCCCGAAATGCTCTCCCACTGATACTTCTGCCACTTGTTCAGCTTCATTCCCTAGGATTAGGTCCAGTATTGTCCCTTCTCTTGTAGGATTTTCTACATACTGGCTCAAAAAGCTCTCCAACTTGCATTTTAAGAATTCCTCCCCTTTAAGCCTTTTGCACTAAGACTATCCCAGTTGATATTAGGTAAGTTGAAATCCCCTACTATTATTACCCTATTATTTTTACACCTCTCTGAGATTTGCCGACATATCTGTTCCTCCATCTCTCCCTGACTGTTTGGAGGCCTGTAGTACATACCCAGCCAAGTGATTGCCCCCTTTTGTTCTTAAGTTCTACCCATATGGCCTCCTTTGAGGAACCTTCTAAGATATCATCCCTCCTTACTGCAGTAATTGACTCCTTGATCAACAGTGCAATACCAACTCCTCTTTTATCCCTCCACTATCACGCTTGAAGATTCTATACCCTGGAATATTGAGTTGCCAGACCTGCCCCTCCCTCAGCCATGTCTCTGTGATAGCAATAATATCATAATCCCATGTGTTAATCAATGCCCTCAATTCATCTCCCTTATTAGTAAGACTCCTTTCATTAAAGTATATGCAATCCAGCCTTGCATTTTTCACTTGTGCCTTAGCAGGTCTATATTTGCTCTGCCTTCCAGACTGATTCAGTTTCTCTTCTATATTTGGCTGTGCCTCACCTCCTACTGTACCTCCACTCTGTATCCCATCCCCCTGCCAAATTAGTTTAAACCCCACCCAACAGCACTAGCAAACCTCCCAGCAAGGATGTTGGTCCCGTTCCGGTTCAGGTGCAACCCATCCAATTTGTACAGGTCCCACCTTTGCCAGAAACAGACCCCGTGATCCAGGAACCTAAATCCCTCCCTCCCTCCTGCACCATCTCCTCAGCCACGCATTCATCTGCTCTATCCTTCTATTCCTATACTCGCTAGCATGTGGCACAGGGAGTAATCCAGAGATTACAATCTTTGAGGTCCTGCTTTTTAATCTGCTACCTAGCTCTCTAAATTCTTGTTACAGGACCTCATCCCTCTTTTTACCTATGTCATTGGTACCAATGTGTATCACGCCCTCTGACTGCTCCCCCTCCCCCTTCAGAATGTCCTGCAGCCGCTCCGAGACATCCTTGACCCTAGCACCAGGGAGGTAACATACCATCCTGGAGACTCGTTTGCGGCGACAGAAACACCTATCTGCACCCCTTACGATAGAATCCCCTATCACTATAGCTCTTCCACTCCTTTTCCTCCCCTGCTGTGCAGCAAAGCCCTCCGTGATGCCACAAACCTGGCTGTTGCTGCTTTCCTCTGGGAGGTCATCCCTCCCCAACAGTATCCAAAGTGGTATATCTGTTTGAGAGGGGGATGGCCAAAGGGGACTCCTGCACTACCTGCCTGCACCTACTACTCCGTCTGGTTGTCACCCATCCCTCTTCTGCCTGTGCTGCCATTACCTGCAGTGTGACCACCTCACTAAACATGCTATCCACGACGTCCTCAGCATCGCGGATGCTCCACAGTGAATCCACCCACAGCTCCAACTCTGTAATGCGGGTAGCCAGTAGCTGCAGCTGGATACACTTCCTGCATACATGGCCATCAGGGACACTGGAAGCATCCCTGATTTCCCACATAGCGCAGGAGGAGCATATCACGGGGCTGAGCTCTCCTGTCATGACTTACCTTTAGATTAATTAATTACTCCCTTAATTAATAAATACTAATTACACTAGGGGCCTTGTTCTACCCATTACAATCTAAAGTCCTTAATAAGTTACACTAAATTCAAAAAAAACACTTTAGTAGTACTCACCTTATTACCAGAGGTTTTTTTTAACAAAAAAACTTTCCCCTTTTTTTAAGCTATTTAAATGCACTAACAGCTGCTACTCACCCAACCAATCACCTTGCAGATTTCCCGTGATGTCACTGTAAGTTTTTTTTTGAGTCTCAGCACGCGCCAAGAGGGAGAGCAGGTCCGCCAGCTGCCGTCGCTCCTGTCTTCAGGTTGTTGGCCGGGGCTGCAAAAAATACAGAGTCTGTTACAAACTGTTGCATAGCTCATGAACTAAAGTAGCCAGCGCTCAGACACTGTTGGATTGTTTGTGAACTATAGTAACCTATGCTCAGACACTGGTCTGTGCTGGTAAAAACCTGTTTGAACTAATTAATTTATGTAACAAGACAAAGGAGAGATCACAGGAATAGAGTCTTATTTGGACACGGTGTGGTACCGGGGTCTTTGGGCCTGAGCCAATAAGGAGAAGATACGAACAAGGTGAGCAGGCTCAAACCAACCGGAAAGAGACAGCATAGTTTTGAAGAGATAAGAAAGAGAATAAGTATAGAGATTCTCACGCATAGAGCCAGCGAGAAACTCCGGAGACCAACCATCGCGGAAGTGGAAGACCCTGCGTGAGCAGCGCGGTGACGACGTAAAAGAGAGAGAGAACGGAACGCCTGGCCAGCGTCAGCTCTCCCCTTTTTCGAGTATTATCCTTTGTTTTCTGTGACTAGGTCAGGGAAAGGTCAGAGGAACCTAGTGGGTGTGCTTATCAATTCTAGTTAGCTTTGTTATTAACTGTATAACCCAGTTTGAGTTGCATGCTTTTGTCTAACTAAGTGTATAAGCCTTGTTCTTACATTGTACAACAACGTGAATAAAGTAAAGTGATAGTTAAAGAAAGGACTAAGTTTTCTCCTCTTTGTACTAAGCCATTAACTGTAGCTGGTGGATTAGGTGGAGGGTGGCTCTCCTGTAACCCGATATCCCAAACACCCAGCCTGAGCCTGAATTAAGAGGACATAGTCCCACGTGACGGCCAGGATCAAGTGGGCGAAGAGAATAAAGGGGCCAAGGGGGAGTTGACTCTGCGCCACGGTTTACATAATTGGCGTCCCTGGGTGGGCACGAGGATAAATCTCTCCGTTGAATCAGCAGGAGACTCAAGCCGAACCGAATTGGCAAAGTACAGAGAGAACAGGAACTTAGGGGTTAATTCATAGCTACTAACATCAGATGACAAATCAAAGGAAATCTCCAAGCCCTGGAGACCTGGATTGTTTTGATTGGAAGGGATTCCTCCAAAAATACGTAATAGGGAAGTGGCCGCAATACGGGGAGTATGCAGGTCACACTAGCAACAAGGGAAAACCCGTAGGAGAAGCCCTTTGGAAGATTGCACAAGCAAAGATGTCAGCTAGGAAATTTTTAAAAATACAGAAGTCAGTAGCTATCGGCTGTTTACTTGAGGAATGGATAGAATGCCAACAGCAGGCTAAAAAAGAGCAGAACAGACTAGAGGAAGAGAATAAAAAACTCCGTGAAGAGGCAGCCCACCTTAGTGAAAAAGTAACTGATTTGCAGGGACAGAGAAGTGCGGATTCCATGCATATGAACCAATATCAGTTACAGTGCAAAAAACTAGTTACGGAAAAAAGTAGGCAAGAGGGAGAAGCCCAAGCAGCTAAAGCTGAGGTGAAAGGATGGAATCAGCAATGTAGTGATTTAAAAACTGCCATGAATGTGATTCAGAGAGCAGCTCAGGAGAAGAGAAGTAATACAGCTGATCGTACAAGTGTCAAAAATACATAGCGAGACTGCAAGACCAGCTAGCCGTGCAGAGAGGTATAATCTGTGCTTTTGCACCCGAAGGAAGTGAGGAGAATGGTGAAGGGGACATAGATTGGAATGAGTTAGCAGACGAAGCGGCTAATTACGACCATGATGACGGAGACCCTCTACCCGAGGATTCTCCGCCAGCATATGAACCAGAGCCAAAGGAGCCATCGGCCCCCATGTCCCCCCTTGTGACCACTAGGGCAGCGATAGGGGCAGATAGCCAGGTGGCAGCTGGCCCGGGTATGACATATTCTACTCCAATGGGGGTACAGCAATTGAGGGATATTGCGAAAGACATTGGGACGTGCGTATCCAGGGATGATCCTGGGGAGCTGTTCCAAGCGGTCAGTCAACAGAGAGGAATACACGGCTTAGATGATGCTGAAGAAAGAAAATTAATTATAATGTGCCTACACCCACACATACACTCCGCCCTACCGGAGGAGCAAAAACTCGGTAGAGGCACAAATGAGGCTTTAAAAGATCAAGTATTAAACGTCATGGGCGCTAACAGAGGGGACCCAGTGGAGGCGCTAACGAAATGCTAACAAAGAAAAGGTGAACACCCTGTCGCGTTTGCGGCCCGCATCTGGGTGGTGTTTCAAGGGGTATATGGTGCAAACTTAGATAGAGCAAATCCAATGCCAGAGATTAGAAACCGATGGCTGAGAACGCTGGTGTCGCATGGCACTGAGGAGTCAAGAAGGGCACTAGATCAATTTGATCCCTCTGATGACATGCACACAGAGGTTTGGGTACTCAGGAGGATGGTTAGAGCATGGGAGAAGGAAACAACAAAATTCTCCAAGGCCCCTGGGGGAAAGGCGATGCCTGCCAAAAGATCAGACAATAACCTGGAGAAATGAAGGGAGGGGAACTACACAATGGGCACCCCACCCAGCTTTTCAGACAGGAGGAAGGGGTAGAGGCATCGGGAGAGGAACTGTCCCAGGAACAGGGAGAACTCCGGGCGGGCCGACCCACTGTTATAACTGTGGCCAGGAGGGACATTTCAAAAGAGAATGCCCAAACCCGAGACGAGAAAATGCAGGTCGGGGAGGAGGTCAGAACAAACGGCAGAGCCTACCCGTGGAAGGACCGAATAGGTCAAATCCTCAATGTGATATAATAGAGATAGCACCGTCTTCGGGGTCGTACCCCGAACCACAATGACGGTCGCAGGCCTCTCCATTATGGGTGTGTGACACGCAGTGGGATAACACAGGGAGAGCCCTAGTGAATGGTAGGGTTGGAGGCCACCCTGTCACATTTCTTTGGGACACTGGAGGATCCTGAACCACCGTAAACACCACCAATGTTAGTAAAGTAGATTGGAAAATTCAATGTAAACTTGTTTTAAGCGGATTCACAGGACATTCACAAATGGGATATGTGAGCGTACAGTTGGAAGTCAGTGTGGAGGACGTAGCAATAGAGCACTCAGTGGTTCTCATTCAGTTACCCAGAGAACAAGAACATATATTAGGGTGCGATTACATGGCTAAAGCGGGACTCTGTTTTGACCCTGTTAATTGCGTGATTTGGCAAATGCCCTTAGGCATGGGTAGTATAGATCGCACATCTGTCCCGGTGGGGGAATACCAGGATAGGATATGCAATTTCGGGGAAATGTGGACAAGACCAGAAGAAATGAGTAGCGATCGTGAAGTACAACAAATTATCACACGGAATTCAGTAGTATTTGCTCGACATAAACATGATTGTGGGAAAATGACCGGGAGTGTGTGTATCCAGGGTCCAGACCCCAAACCACAGAAGCAGCATGGTTTTCCAAAACAGGCAGAAGAGGAGGTGGGAAACGTGATACAGAGTCTGCTGCTACAAGGGATACTAAGACCGGTAGCCTCCACTAACAACTCGCCTATTTGGCCAGTGAGGAAACCGGACGGTAGCTGGCGACTAATGATAGACTACCGAGAATTAAATAAGGTAACCCCGTTAACGGCCCCCACCGTAGCAACTAGCCCAGAGACGGTAGTTAAACAAAATGAGGACGCACAGTGGTTCACGGTTTTAGACATAAGTAATGGTTTTTGGTCTATTCCACTGTAGAAAGAATGCCAATATAAATTTGCGTTTACCTTCCAAGGACAACAATATATGTGGACCGCCCTGCCGCAGGGATTTCATAATTCCCCGTCTATATTTCACCAACGTCTAAGGGAAGGGTTAAAAGGGTTCTCAAAGCCTGAATGTCTGGTGCAGTATGTAGACGGCTTACTGCTACAAACTGAAACGGAACAGGAACATTATCAGTTACTAAGTGAATTACTACAATTGTTGCACAAATTGGGACTAAAAGTAAACCCTAAAAAAGTGCAGGTTATGAAACAGAAGGTTACTTACTTGGGAATGATCTTGACACCGGGAAAGAGAGAAATTGACCAACGAAGGGTAGTAGCGGTTGGCAGACTCCCTGTCCCAAGGGATGTAAAAGGGTTGAGATCCTTCCTGGGTTTGGTGGGATATTGCAGGGACCACATTGATGGATTCGCTACAAAAGCGGCCCCATTAATGGAGCTATTGAAAGAGAATGTGGCGTGGGAGTGGAAAACTGAACACACACAGGTCATTTCAGATTTAAAGCAGGCACTAGCTGCTGCGCCTGCTCTGAAAACCCCAAATCTAACTGAGCCATTTTCATTGGAGGTAGCTACCACAGACACCACCCTCTCAGCAGTTCTGTTACAGAAGACACACGGGAAATTGAGACCAGTAGCGTATGCCTCGCGTATGCTTTCACCGGTAGAGCAGGGGTATACGACGTGCGAGAAACATTTGTTAGCAGTTTTTTGGGCAGTACAGTATTTTACTTACATAGTGGGACTGAACCCACTTACAACATTGACAGAACATACTCCTATACAGTTACTATTAGACGGTAGGATCAAAGATGGGTCGGTAAGTCAGAACCGAATTGCTAGGTGGACACTATTGTTGCAAGGAAGAAACATAAGCGTAAAAGGGGTAAAAACTACCACTATGTTGGCAGACTACCTAGTGTATCAAGGAGAGAAACATGAGTGTCAAGTCATGATAGCAAATGATCACAAGGGACCATTTGTATCAAAACAAAGAGGAGGGGGTAGGAGTGGATTGGAGAAAGCAACGGGGCCCGAAAGCAAAGATGCAAAGGAAACAGAAGAATCCCACTTAAAAATTTTTGTGGATGGCTCCTCATCAGTGGATGGCGAGAGGAAAACTGGGTACGGGATATATGTAGAAGACGAACACGGTCAGGAAAAATTTAGCGCAGCCTTAAAATTGCCTAAAACCATGAGCGCGCAGGCGGCAGAATTAGCAGCCATCGCATATGTGGTTGGCCACCTGGAATACTTCCCGCCCGGATCAGTTATATATTCTGATAGCATGTATGTCTGTAATAGCCTCACGGAACATTTGCCCTTATGGGAGGCAAGAGTTTTTGTCTCAGCGGATGGGAAGCCCCTTCCATCGGCCTATTATTAAGATACATCTTTTAAGGAGCACAGGGGAAAGGATATGGGAGCACGAAGGTAAAAGCTCATTCAAAACTTACTCCGGAAGGGAACAGGAAAGCGGATGAGCTAGCCAAACAAGGTGCTGTTAGTGGGCAGGAATGGCAGCCACCGATTGAGGACATTGGGGAACAGAAAGGGAAACAGATTAAGGTAATGGATTTAACAGAGGAGCAGAAGAAAGGTGGAGAACTGAAAAAACTGATAGAAGGAGTAGAGTCAGACACATACACAGAGTACAAGGGGATCTATATTCAGGTTGGAGTGGTTTTATGTGAAGGAAAATTCGTAGTGCCAGAGGGGGGACGAAACCAAATAATCCACTGGTACCATGACTTATGGGGACATAAAGGGACAGAGAGTACCCTGGAAAGGATAAAGGAGGTGTGCTGGTGGCCTGGGATGAAAGGTGACGTGGAGCACTATGTCAAGAATTGTTTGATCTGTGCACAACACAACCCCAATAGGAATGTCAAGAAAGGGGCCCTCCGGCATACTAGACCGGTAGAAGGGCAGGAATGGCAGCCACCAATTGAGGACTAATTTACAGATAGACTATGTAGGACCCCTAACCCCCACTCCAGGAGGGTTGAAGTACATTCTAGTAATAGTAGATACGTTTACTAAATGGGTGGAAGCTTTCCCAACCAGAACAAATACAGCCAAAATCACCGCGGAAATTCTGTTAGAAAGGGTATTCACTCGGTGGGGTTTACCCCGAAGCATAGAATCAGATCAGGGAACACATTTTACAGGCCAAGAAATGCAAAATGTAACGACCCTCTTTGGGGTCAAACAGAAATTACACATACCCTATAGACCACAGTCTAGTGGAATTGTGGAAAGGATGAATCGGACATTGAAAAACATGATAGCTAAAATGGTACAGCAGCACAAGATGACCTGGCAGGTCGTTCTGCCCTATGTGTTGATGGTAATCAGGAATACCACAGCTTCATCAACAGGCTATACTCCCTATAAACTCATGACGGGAAGGGACATGAGAGGAATGGAGGGGTTGGTAGGTTTGGACTTGTCCGAACCCGAGGTGGACAGTATTATATCAGACAAATGGGTGCAACAACTAGTAGAAACAGTGAGGGAAGCAAATTACGTAGCAGCTCACCAACAAGGAAAGAAGAGACAGCAAAGCAAGGCTTATTTTGATGCAAAAGCCAGCCCGATAGAGTTGGACCCCGGACGAAGGGTAATGATCAGAATATACCAGCCCACCTCATTCTTGAGTCCAAAGTTCACCGGTCCCTATGAGATAGTAGATAAAGCTAGTCCATCTGTATACAAAGTATTGACGGCATCAGATAAGAGTGGCTGGTATCACATTAATCAGTTAAAGTTAGTAGGAGAAAAACAAGATAATCACAGTTGGCATGTGATGCTTGATGCTACTGATGTTTCGACCGAAGGTCAGGGAGATCGAGAGCAGGATCAACTACGGATCCAAGCGGAAGTGTTTGAAAGACAACCTGATGTTGTACATCCGCATACAGAAAGAAATCGAGGAAGAAAACAAAAGACAAATAAAGAACACAGGGGAAGTAAGTGGGCTGGAAGAAATGGACGGTTAGAATCAGAAATAAATTGGGAACAAGATATAGACAGTCTGGCTCAGTGTATGGAGAGACTGGACTTAAAATAGGATAAGAAAGAAGCTGTAAATAAGAGCAGAAATTACACTTGTATATTACAGGTCCAGCCCACGATGAAGAGGGTGATACATTGCATTGCTATTGGATTGACCATATTTGGGACTATAGGTGAACCCGCATCGGAGCTGTCACGACGAATGAACACGCCTGAAGCAGTATCAATGCGGGAAGACTATCCCGTGGCCAGAAACAACTTTGCTCCACAGATCAAGATAGTTCGAACCAACAAGGGAGAGCGAGAAGATTTAAATTTGTATTATGCGGAAATGGATGGGTAGGCATGCGCGGGAAAAACATTGGGTATACAGGAGGGAACGGAAGTTTGACCTTAACGAACAGAGTGTTAGGTACCTGTGACGAGGATAGAGGAGGATATTATGTTGGGGCAGTGTTTCATATTCCCCGACACGGAAGTAATTTGACCTACCCTTTAAAGACAGTCCATAACGTGGGCAAGTAACAGGAGGGTATTTGGATATCTTTAAGTAACCCACCATCTCATGCTATTGTAATGGATGGTGTTGAGAAAGGAGGGGGATCACTGGGCCTGTGCGGAAGAGATAACGAGACAGAAACTTACAAATTGCGGGCTCAGCACCAATGAAAATTGTTCATTGTCCATTCTGCCTGTTAATAACCAGACCTTTTTACAATATGCCTTTGTGGGGCAAACGTATTACATAGCCACGGCTGCTATGAACTACAACAAGGGATGGAAACAGTGCCCTCTCGAGGGACACAATGTAGCCATTCACAATGGAACCATGGACTTGGTTGTTGGTGGACAAGTCCTGCCTAAGCCAATAACGAGGATAGTGATAAAGGAGAACCTCACGATCCAACGTACTGATACAGATCAAGAGGTACGGCCACCGAATTACCACCCATCCCACACCTAACAGCGGATTGGGCACAGATAGCAGAAGAGGCAAAAGAGATAATTCATCAATGGAATAAACGCACTAAAACAATTAGAACTCATGCTGACAAGGCAAATGAACTGTTGCGTGACCCAGGGTTTTGGAGTAAGTTTTGGAATTGGGGATCTAATGTTCAAATACATCCATGGGTCAGAATTGTATCACATATTGTTGTCATAGTGATTCTATGTGCACTAATAAGTGTTGTACTCAATGTATATCAGCTTAGAAGGTGGAAAAATGAAATTTTGCAAAGTTTGATTGGATGATGGGGCTATAATGAAACAGAAGGAACGGTTATCAATGTAAACAAAAACTGTAAAACAAAAAAACAAACAACTGTATCTGTATACGTTTGATAAACGTATCTTTTTGTATGTAACGGTATTGCACACCCATTGGGGGACAATGACGTTCTCAGGAATGGTTCACAGAGAAAGGAAACTTGATGATCCTAAGATAAGTATCCTTGGATCATGAGGGGGGAGAGGTTGGCCAGGGGCTGCAAGAAATACAGAGTCTGTTACAAACTGTTGCATAGCTCATGAACTAAAGTAACCAGCGCTCAGACACTGTTGGATTGTTTGTGAACTATAGTAACCTATGCTCAGACACTGGTCTGTGCTGGTAAACACCATTTTGAACTAATTAATTTATGTGACAAGATAAAGGAGAGATCACAGGAATAGAGCCTTATTTGGACATGGTGTGATACCGGGGTCTTTGGTCCTGGGCCAATAAGGAGAAGATACGAACAAGGTGAGCAGGCTCAAACCAACCGGAAAGAGACAGCATAGTTTTGAAGAGATAAGAAAGAGAATAAGTATAGAGATTCTCACGCATAGAGCCAGCGAGAAACTCCCGAGACCAACCATTGTGGAAGTGGAAGACCCTGCGTGAGCAATGCGGCGACGACGTAAAAGAGCGAGAGAACGGAACGCCTGGCCAGCATCAGCTCTCCCCTTTTTCAGGTATTATCCTTTGTTTTCTGTGACTAGGTCAGGGAAAGGTCAGAGGAACCTAATGGGTGTGCTTATCAATTCTAGCTAGCTTTGTTATTAACTGTATAACCCAGTTTGAGTTGCATGCTTTTGTCTAATCAAGTGTATAAGCCTTATTCTTACATTGTACAACAACGTGAATAAAGTAAAGTGATAGTTAAAGAAAGGACTGAGTTTCCTCCTCTTTGTACTACGCTATTAACTGTAGCTGGTGGATTAGGTGGAGGGTGGCTCTCCTGTAACCCGATATCCCAAACACCCAGCCTGAGCCTGAATTAAGAGGACTTAGTCCCACGTGACGGCCAGGATGAAGTGGATGAAAGGAATAAAGGGGCCAAGGGGGAGTTGACTCTGCGCCACGGTTTACAACGTAAGTGAGGGCCTTGAGCCCCGTGTTCCCTTTTACAGCTCCCGCTCCAGCTGAGCTTCTGCCCAGGTCCGCCAGCTGCCGCCGTTCCTGTCTTCAGAAGACAACAGCGACAAAGAGTATAGCAGCTTCCCCTTTCAGAGAAAATATTTTCTGTGTACCAGCAATTACTGAATGCATTGCACTGCCTGTAGGGGGTTGCTGCAACATGTCAGAGTATGTGGAGGAATCAGTTACCATCTTGTGTAGGGTTTCTTGTATAGTTGACCATGGAAAATGTGGTGTTATGAATGCTTCCATTGTTCTGTTAAAATTTTTTAGAGGACTTGGGTTTTAAAACTGAAAAGAATTCCATAGATGCTGGAACTTTGTGGTTTTTTTTAAAGTCATCAGAAGGTCTTTTGGACTGAGCTTGTAAACAACAGTTACTGGAAGAATCAAGGAGTGCTAAAAACAAGCCCTTACTGGAAGTCACCTGTCTTCAGATAATTACCTTGCAGGGATTTTTTGACTTGGGGAAAGATGTTTACGAAGAAGTGACAAGTCAAGATTTATAGGAGTCAGGAGGCTTGACCCTTATGACATTTTGGTTTTGCTATGCACAGTTGTTGGGAGGTGTGGACAGTGTTAAAAAGACAATTGGAGAAAACTTGCCAAGGGAGCAAACCCAACTCCAGCTCTTTGAAAAGCCTACCAGTTTTTCCATCTCTTTGAAAAGCTCTGAGAAGCAAGTGTAAGAAACTGATCGAAACTGTTGCTGCATTTTTCCTGGAAAGCCTGCCCAAACTGATCTTCAACATCGCCAGATCAGAACTGTTCTAGGAAGAACCCAGTGACAGCCATCTACGTGTACTCGGGACACCAAACCAAAACAATGGACATCTGACATCTTTCCATATCTTCTTTTTTCTTCAAGAATTAGTAAGTATTTGACCAAAGTATTCTTTTTGTCTGTTTTTTTTTTGTAATAGAGCTCTAAAGAGTAAGTTTCTATTTTTTTAGTTAACCGATGTATGTGTGTGTGAATGTGTGTATGAGGGCCAAGGTAAAAAGGGAACTTTCATATTTCAATCTGTGCATTTTTGCTTTGCTTCATTACTGGTTAACACTTGTTTTATAATAAATTGATAATTTTGTTGTTTATTAAAGAAACCTGGTTGTGGTGTATTTTATTCTGGGATAAAAATAGAGTCTATGATTGACTGTTTTGGTAACTGGGAAAAACTTAAATATATGTTGTCTATGTCCTCCTGTAGTCTGTTGCTGCCTTCCTCACTATTTAATAGAATCATAGAATTATAAAAATTTTAAGGCACAGAAAGAGGCCCCTTGGCGCATTGTGTCTGTGCCGGCCGAAAAAAAATCCACCTAGTCTAATCCCACCTTCCAGCATTAGGTCCGTAGCCCTGCAGATTACGCCACTTGAAGTGCATATCCAGACTCCTTTTGAATGAGTTGAGGGTTTCTGCCTCAACTACCCTTTCAGGCAGTGAGTTCCAGATCCCCACCACCCTCTGGGTGAAATAGAAATTTCTCATCTCATGAAATGGGCAGACACAGGGCAGATGCAATTCCATGCAGTGAATTGTGAAGTGATGCATTTTGGTAGGAAGAATGAAGAGAGGCAAAATAAATTGAATGTTACAATTTTAAATGGGGATACATGAACAGAGGGACCTGGGGAAATATGCGCACAAATCTTTGAAGGTGGCAAGACAAGTTAAGTAGACTGTTATAAAGGCATACGGAATCCTCGGTTCTGCAAGCAAATGGATCGAGTACAAAAGTGACAAAGTTGTGCTAAACCTTGATAAGTCACTGGTTATGCTCCAACTGAAGTATTCTGGCACCACATTTTAGGAAGGATGTCAAGGCCTTAGAGAGGAGATTTACTAGAATGGCACCAGGATGCGAGACTTCAGCTATGTGGGAAGACGAGAGAAGCTGGGGTTTTTCTCCCTAGAGCAGAGAAGGCGAAGGGGAGATTTAATAGAGATGTTCAAAATCATGAAGGGTTTTGATAGAGTAAACAAGGAGAAACTGTTTCTGATGGCAGAAGGGTCGATAACCAGAGCACATTGACTTAAGGTAATTGGTAAAAGATCCAGTTTGAGATAAGGAGAATTTTTTTTTTTTATATGCAGCGTGTTGTACCACCTGAACAGTTTTTTTTTATTCGTTCATGAGATGTGGGCATCATTGACTTGGCCAACATTTATTGCCCATCCCTAATTGCCCTTGAGAAGGTGGTGGTGAGATGCCTTCTTGAACTTCTGCAGTCCATGTGGGGTAGGTATACCCACAGTGCTGTTAGGAAGGGAGTTCCAGGATTTTGACCCAGTGACAGTGAAGGAATGGCGATATAGTTCCAAATCAGGATCGTGTGTGGCTTGGAGGGGAACTTACAGCTGGTGGTGTTCCCATGCATCGGCTGCCCTTGTACTTCGAGGTGGTAGAGGTCACGGGTTTGGAAGGTGCTGTCCAAGGAGCTTTGGTGCTTGCTGCAGTGCATCTTGTAGATGCTACCGTGCGTCGGTGGTGGAGGGAGTGAGTGTTTGTAGATGGGGTGCCAATCAAGCGGGAGGAAGCAGATTCAATAATGACTTTCAAAATAGATTTGGTGATAAATATTTGAAGGAAAATTATTTGCAGAGTTATGGGGAAAAGGCAGGGGAGTGGGAAAAATTGAACAACTCTGTCATAGAGCCAGCACATGCATAATGAGCCGATCAGCCTCCCTTTGTACTATATCATTCTATGATTCTGTTCTTGTGAACATGTGGCTCAAGACCAATAACTTCTCTATGAGAAAAGTTAAAAAAAGATCAAAGAAGAAAAAATAGCTTAAGAGCATCAAGTATAAAGGTGAATTATTTCAATCATTGTGTTACGCTTCCCAATCATCCTAATTATACCTTGTGGCTTGAAGTGTTACACATTTAGAATCTCAGGCTGGTATTTTATGAGGAGGTGGTGGCCCCACCCACCGGCTGGAAGGTTGGGGTGAGGCTGCCTCCGCTGACCCTGGAAGCCACAACCATATTTTATGATCCTCGGGCAATTAATTGCCTGCAATTGTGGCATTTGCCCCTCAAAGGCAGGATTCCCACCTCCAAGAGCTGCCAGCCAATCAGAGGGCCAGCAGCTCTTCAGTCCCAGTAGCCCACCGGGAGCGGTGGCCACTGCTGGGACTGCACCCTGAGAGAAGAGGCACCATGGACACTGGCTTCAGAAGCAGTTAAGTGGCGTCTGGGCTTGCCAGAGCCAATCAGCCAGACCCCAGCAAAGGAGCTGGGGGGGCGGGGTCGATGAAGAGTGCTGGGGGTGGGTGGGGTGGTCGATGGAGATTGCGGGGAGGGGAGTCTATGGAGAGTGCGGGGGGCGGTGGTGGTTGCCAATGGGGGCAGCCCATGCTACTGGGGAGCCCTCTGTGGTTTACAGGGTGCCTGATCATGAAGGTCCCCTCACCAGCCCACAAGGAGGCTGTCGGGTTGAACTGGGTGGCCTCCAATGACGAGGTTCCCAACCGCCGCTGATAAAATACCAGTGGTGGTGGGAAGAGGCCCTTAAATAGCCTAAGGCTGGGCAGGCCACCCACCATCCCCCCCGAAGGGCATGGAACCTCTGACATTCCAGCCGATTTTGCACCCCCCCCCACCACCACCGCCACCTCCCAGCCCACTCCCCAGAAGCATAAAATTCCAGCCTCAGTTTCAGAAGCAGAAGTTGTGAGACATATTGGGTTCCAAGTATTTGGCAGCAAGTCATTTTCTCAAGTTCATTCAGAGTTGTTTGAACTGATGCAATGCAGTAAAATGTAATGCAAATATGACATCAAATTAAAACGGTCCAGGGGCTCTGCGAAAAAACACAAAATAGTGCAATTGCCGATCCAACCGTGCAAGAGAAAAAACATGTTGTGGCAAATTATACTAATTGGACATCAGTACTAATTGCATTTTATGTTGTATTTCAATGCCTAGCAGATTTTATAATGGGAGCTGCATTGTTCAGCTCAGTGAGGTAGAATTCTTCATAAACAATATTACAGAATCATTCTTGATTATTAAATTAATAGAACAAAATTCCAGATTTCTGCATCAGCTCAGGATGTCTAAAAAATGAGGTTCCGTGACAACGGCAGTAGGGTCAACACCTGAAGAGTTTGGGTGTAGGCTGTCCTATTGTTAAATTGTTGTGCTTTGCCCCCATTTTATACCTGAATATTCAATTTTGTTTGCTCCAGCCACAGCTCAGTAGGTAGCACTCTCACCTCTCAGTCAGACAGTTGTGGGTTGATGTCCCACTCCATGGACTTGAGTATAAAATCTAGGCTCACATTTCAGTGTAGTAATGGGGGAGTGTTACACTGTTGGAGGTCCCATCTGCCCTCTGAGGTGGATGTCAAAGATTTCATTGCGCTATTCGAAGACAAGCAGGGGAGCATTTCTTGGTTTCCTGGCCAATATTTATCCATCAACTAACATCACTGAACAGATTTTCTGGTCATTATCTCAGTGCTGTTTGTGGTACCTTACTGTGTGCAAAATTAGCTATCACGTCTAGCTGGAGTGGCTACACTTCAAAAATACTTCACTGACTTTAAAACACTTTGAGATGACCTGATGTCATACAAGGTGCTATATAAATACAAATTGATTGTTCCTGTATAATTATATACTGATTGAACTAAGTGAGTGATCATAACCATTGCTCTGTATTTTCATTTGCTGTGAAGTAAAGAAGCTTAATGATTTTTATCTGGCCTCATCTTGCTGCATGTTTTCTCTGATTGGAAAGATATTTGAGTCATATAGAAAAGGAATGATTATCTGATTCAGATCACAAAGAGATGCCAGTGTTACACCCCTTGGGTATGCTATTATCTAATAGATCTCGGTCAGCATTAGTCTGTTCAGGCAGAGATAGGAGGCCCACATGCAGGAAAAACTGACATCAGGAACCGAAGAAAGCTCTGTGGCAGATACAAACTTATCAGCATTCAGGAGTCTGTTCAATTTAACTTTGGAGGGCAAGGACAGTTTTCTTTTGGAACATTTACTCAGGAGATTAATGGGTTTAATAAAATCCAAGATAAAATAGATTTTATATGACCTGCGGATGGAGCAAGCAAATATGTTTTTGTTTTGTGCTTTCTTATGTTCTTAATGCAGAACAGTTGCTGAGTGGACTAATTATATGACATCTGGATTTTCTGGAGGCACTGATTAGCATATCTTGAAATAAAGCCCGTCTGATGGCTGCAGGATAGTAATTGTAAAATGTAGCAGCAAATGGGTCAATCAAGTGCTGCAGTATTCCTGAAGCCAGTTCAATGCTCCAGAGTCCATCATGATGTTAAAAGTACTATGGCACCTTTTGAAATCACCCTTTATTTAGTCACTACCATGAGTTTGACCTCACAGGCTGATAGATCCCATCGATAAAAACATTTACAGTGATTATGGCCAAGCTACACTCATACGGCTGAATTTTAACAGCCCGTCGCAGGTCCCGGTGGTGGGCACCGCATGAGGGTGGTGTTGTCGTATGTCACACGTTCAGCCGGCCAACTGCGATGATGCGGCAGCCAGTCCATTTGATTCAGGATTCACGGGAGCCATCCCAGTAAAGGATGGGGGGCAGGCAATGAGATGCCAATGTTTTCATCAGCGGAGACAAACACAGGTGCTGGTACCACATTAAAATGCTGCCGGCCCTGCTCGAACTGTTGCTTCACTTGTTGGTTTGCCTTTGTGCTGCTGTGCTTCTGAACCCCCATGGCTGGAGACACTGTGCTACTGACCCCTGGCTGGCAACCTCATAGAGTGTATACGGGATGGTTTTCTGAACCAATACATTGAGGAACCAACTGGAGAACAGGCCATCCTAGACTGGGTATTGTGTAATGAGAGAGGAATAATTGGCAATCTAGTGGTGCGAGACCCCTTGGGGGTCATAATACCATAATATGATAGAATTCTTCATCAAAATGGAGAGTGACTTGGTTGAATCAGAGACTACGAAGGTATGAGGCGCGAGTTGGCTATGATGGATTGGGAAACGTTATTTAAAGGGATGATGGTGGATAGGCAATGGCAAACATTCAAAGAGCGCATGGATGAAATGTAATAATTGTTTATTCCTGTCTGGCACAAAAGTAAAATGGGAAAGGTAGCCAAACCATGGCTTACAGGGGCAATTAGAGATAGCATTAGATCCAAGGAAGAGGCATATAAATTCACCAGAAAAACAACAGACCTGAGGATTGGGAGCAGTTTAGAATTCAGCAAAGGAGGACCAAGGGATTGATTAAGAAGGGGAAAATAGAGTACAAGAGTAAGCTTGCGGGGAACATAAAAACTGACTGTAAAAGGTTCCATTGGTATGTGAAGAGAAAAAGATTGGTGAAGACAAATGTCGATCCCTTACAGTCAGGAACAGGGGAATTTATTATGGGGAACAAAGAAATGGCTGACCAACTAAATGCACACTTTGGTTCTGTCTTCACAAAGGAGGACACAAATATCATACCAGAAATGTTGGGGAACACAGGGTTTAGTAAGAGGGAGGAACTGAAGGAAATCAGTATTAGTAGAGAAATGGTGTTGGGGAAATTGATGGGATTGAAGGCCGATAAATCCCTAGGGCCTGATAATCTACATCCCAGAGTACTTAAGGAAGTGGCCCTCGAAATAGTGGATGCATTGGTGGTCATCTTCCAAGATTCTATAGACTCTGGAACAGTACCTACAGATCGGAGGGTAGCTAATGTAACCCCACTATTTAAAAAGGGAGTTAGAGAGAAAACAGGGAATTATAGACCAGTCAGCCTGACGTCGGTGTGGGGAAAATTCTAGAGTCCATTATCAAAGATTTTATAGCAGAGCACTTGGACAATAGTGGTAGAATCGGATAGAGTCAGCATGGATTTAGGAAAGGGAAATCACGGTTGGCAAATCTATTAGAATTCTTCGAGGATGTAACTAGTTGTTAGAGTTGTTGAGGAGGAGCCGGTGGATGTAGTTTATTTGGACTTTGAGAAGGCTTTCGGCAAAGTCCCACATAAGAGGTTAGTGTGTAAAATTAAAGTGCATGGGATTGGGGGTAATGTATTGCGATGGATAGAAAATTGGTTAGCAGACAGGAAACAAAGAGTAGGAATAAACGGGTCTTTTTCCAAATGACAGGCAGTGACTAGTGGGGTACCGCAGGAATCGGTGCAAGGACCCCAGCTATTCACAATATATATTAATGATTTAGATGAGGGAACTAAATGTAATATCTCCAAATTTGCAGATGACACAAAACTGGGTGGGAGGGTGAGTTGTGAGGAGGATGCAGAGAGGCTTCAGGATGATTTAGACAAGTTCAGTGAGTGGGCTAATGCATGGCGGATGCAGTATAATGTGGATAAATATGAGGTTATCCATTTTGGTAGCATAAACAGAAAGGTAGATTATTATCTGAACGGCTATAAACTGAGAGAGGGGAATATGTAATGAGACCTGGCTGTTCTCATACACCAGTCACTGAAGGTAAGCATGCAGGTGCAACAGGTGGTAAAAAAGGCAAATGGTAAGTTGGCCTTCATAGCGAGAGGATTCGAGTACAGGAGCAGGGATGTCTTGCTGCAATTATACAGGAGTTTGGTGAGGACACACTTGGAATATTGTTTGCAGTTTTGGTCTCCTTATCTGAGGAAGGATGTTCTTGCTATAGAGGGAGTGCAGCGAAGGTTTAACCAGACTGATTCCTGGGATGGCGGGACTGACGTATGAGGAGCGATTGAGTCGGTTAGGATTATATTCGCTGAAGTTCAGAAGAGTGAGAGGGGATCTCATAGAAACCTACAAAATTCTAACAGGACTTGACAGGGTAGATGCAGGAAGGATGTTTCCAATGGTGGAGGAGTCCAGAACCAGGGGTCATAGTCTAAGGATACGGGGTTAACCTTTCAGGACTGAGATGAGGAGAAATTTCTTCACCCAGAGAATGGTGAGCCTGTGGAATTCGCTACCACAGAAAGCAGTTGAGGCCAAAACATTGTATGTTTTCAAGAAGGAGTCAGATATAGCTCTTGGGGCGAATGGGATCAAAGGATATGGAGGGAAAGCAGGAACAGGTTACTGAGTTGGATGATCAGCCATGATCATAATGAAAGGCGGAGCAGGCTCTAAGGGCCAAATAACCTGCTCTATGTTTCTATGACTCTGTGCTGTTGAACCGCCCCCCCCCCCACCCCCTCGGCTACTGTGTTACTGACACTCCCTCCACCGTCTGGAGACCCTGTGCTGCTGAACCACCTGGCTGGAAATGCTGTGCTGCTGACCAAGGCCTCATAAGACCAGGAGCTGACCAGGAGACAGGAGGGACCATATCAGGCAGAAGACAGGAGGTCTGCCCAAGGGACTGAAGAAAGAAACCTTCCTGCCTGACCAAGCAAGCCTGGATGGAGGTCACAGAGGAGGTCAGCAGCTGTGGGGGTCACCATCCAAAACTGAATCCTGTGCCACAAGAGGGTCACTGACCTCCTTCACTTTGCCAAGATGAGTCCTCCATATCCATCTCATCGTTGGGGTGAGCAGGTGGGCATGCAGGAGGGAGCACAACATGGTCAGGGAGTGGCTGAAAAGCGGGTGGTGAGGGGCTGAGGCAACAGCAGATCATATCAGATGCATGGCTGCATCTCCAATTCAGCCAGCTTTCTGTCTAGCTTACCCCTTGCATATCCCTTGAGATTGGATGTGAGGTGGAGGCATTCAGGAGCTCCCATCAGGGGCCAAATGGATGCCACCAGAACAAGTGTCCTGCTGGTCTCTGTGGGATGACTAACAGTGTCCCTCTTTCTGTTCACAGGAGAAAATGGCCCATAACATGAGGGAAAGGGTGAAGACTGGAGGTGGGATCCTGGACATCCGAGAACTGACCCCAGCAGAGGAGGAGGACCTGGAACTAGCAGGCTCCCAGGGTGGCCGTTTCATAGCAGACGGAGAGACTGGAGTGTCCACCCAAGAGAGTAAGGAGGCATTGTGTTGATGTGCCCACCACTGCCTTCTAGAGAACCACATCACGTATGGTTGGCAAGGGCAGATCCATGCAGCAGAACCCCTAAATGTTTGTATTTTCTCATTCAGGCCGTAGCACCACAGAGGGAAGATTGCCTGCTGGGTGCTGCTGGAATCCTGTCATCCTCCGAGGATGAGGAGGAAGAATCCTCAGAGGGTGCACCTTCCACCAGCACAGATATTCTCACATCAGTAGGTATGTGCTCAGGCTTAGATGTAGGGTCACAAGTAGGTGAGAGCAAAACAGAAGCACCCGAGCAGCTGACAGAGGCCATGACAGACGATGCCACTGACATTGGGAGGACTGTGGGAGGCCTGGCCCTTGGCTGATGATGAGCCTCTGGTGTGGGCAGCACAGAACATGCTGCAGTTGCAGAGAGAGGTAAGGGATCATCTGGTGGGGCTGACAGAGGCAATATGCAGTCATATGCAGACAATGCAGGACACCATCCATGCTGTGAGTGCTGTCATGTCTCAGGCTTGTGAGTGCATGGCTTCACAAGAACACAAGAAATAGGAGCAGGAGTAGGCCATTCAGCCCTTAGAGCCTGCTCTGCCATTTGATGAGGTCATGGCTGATCTTCTACTTCAACACCATTTTCCTGCACTATCCCCATATCCCTTGAAGTTTATAATATGTAGAAACCTATTGATCTCAGTTTTGACTATAATGAATGACTGAGCCTCCACAGCCCTCTGGGGCAGAGAATTCCAAAGAGTCATCACGGTCTGAGTGAAGTAATTCCTTCTCATCTCAGTCCTCAGTGGCCTTCCCTTATTCCTAGGCTGTGTCGTCTGGTTCTGGACTCCCAGCCAGGGGAAACATCCTTCCTGCATCAATCCTGTCAAGCCCTGTAAGAAATGTTTATGTTTTAATGAGATCACCTCTCATTCTTCTGAACTCCAGACAGTAAAGGCCCAGTCTAATCTTTCCTCATTGGACAAATCCTCCATCCCAGGAATTAGTTTGGTGAACCTTTGTTGCACTCACTCTATGGTAAGTATATGTTTCCTTAGGTAGGGAGAGCAAAAATGCACACAATACTCCAGGTCTGGTCTCACCAAGGCTCTATATAATTGCAGTAAGACATCTTTACTTCTCTATCAAATCCTCTTGTAATAAAGGCCAACATACCACTTGCCTTCTCAATTGCTTGCTGTACCTGCATGTTAGCTTTCAGTGACTCATTAACAAGGACACCCAAGTCCCTTTGAAATTCAACACTTCCCAGCCTCTCACCATTTAAAAAATAGTCTGTATTTCTGTTTTTCCTACCAAAGTGGATAACCTCACATTTCTCCACATTGTATTTCATCTACCAAATTTTTGCCCACTCACTTAGCCTCTCCAAATCCCCTTGAAGCATCTTTACACCCTCCTCACAACTCACACTTCCTCCATCAAGAGGTTGGAGACCCTCCTAGAGAGCCAGATCTCAGATATCCAAGCAGACTTGCAACCATCACCTTGGCAATGAGTTCAATGCAACAATGGCAAGGCAAGTTGGGGATGAGGCACCCAGTCTCTTCCCCCTCTATGGTCAACAGAGAGGTTCAAGTGAGCCTTGAAAGAGAGGAGGAGAGGCTGACTTCCACATCTGAGGACTCCCCTCGGGATGATCTGATTGCGGACAGTGGCTCCTCAGCCCTTCTGCCAATGACCCCAGCTCCAATAGCTGTGACGATTGAGGAAAGTCCTGCACCTGTACAGGAAACCCTCAGCCAGTCGGGACCCTCCAAGCCTCAGGCAGCCAGAGGACGCCCACCAAAGTCATCCCAGGCCAAGGGGCAGCCTGATCAGCAGCCTGCCTTCACCTCAGCTACTAGCGCAGGGGGAACCTTTCGTAGAAGCACACGGAAAGGAGCACCTAGACACTTGGGGTTTCACGGGTGTGTGCAACTTGGTCTTATTATTCGGTATTGTGAACCTTTAAATAAATGGAGGTCACTTTGCTTGCTGAGAATCTCTCATGCTTTCCCTGATGCCCTATCAGATGCCACCTTCACATTTGCTATTCAATGGGCTGCCAGTGCAGGGGAAGGCTGTGTATGGTCACCTTCTCAGCTCTATGCGTGCACTGGTGAGCATGTATGCAAGGCGTGGGAGTGTGATATGAATGAGGGGGCACATGGAATATGGTGAGATGAATATTTATTGAGTTCACTTGGAACGGGCAACATGGTGACAGAAACAAGGTAAGTATGAGATTGTCCTGAGCCTCTCTTGTGCGTCGCTCAATGGCCCTCACCTCCGGTACAAGGGCTTCATCATCCCGCACTACCTTCTCGGCATCCTCCACCACATCCTCCTCGTCGGATGAGGAGTGGCATTCAATCATGACATTCAAGTCCTCCCCCCTCTGCAGTGCTAGATTGTGCAGAGCACAGCAGAACACTACGATACATGAGACCCTCACTGGGGCATACTGCAAGGCTACACCAGATCGATCCAGGCACTGGAATCTGATCTTCAGAAGCTCAATGGCCTGCTCGATGGTCGCTCGGGTGGACTCATGGCAGGTGTTGTACCTCTCCTCTGCTGCAGTGCGAAGGTTCCACATAGGCTTCAGTAGCCATGTCTTCAAGGGATAGCCCTTGTCCATGAGAACCCAGCCCCAAAGCTGTGCGGGAGGCCGGAAAATGTTTGGCACCTGGGAATGCTGAAGTTGGTAGGCGTTGTGGCTGCTTCCTAGGAAGTGAGCACACACCGGCGGGGAATGCTTTTGGTGATCACAGAGCAAATTTACATTGATGGAATAGAAGCCCATCTTGTTGATGAAGGTCACTGGCTTTTTTTTAATTTGTTTGTGGGATGTGGGTGTCTCTGGCTAGGCCAGCATTTATTGCCCATCCCTAATTACCCTTGAACTGAGTGGCTTGCCAGGCCATTTCAGAGGCCATTTTTTAAGAGTCAACCACATTGCTGTGGGTCTAGTGTCACATGTAGGCCATACCAGGTAAAGAGAGCAGCTTTCCTTCCCTAAAAGACATTAGTCGCTCCATGGGAGCCTTGATGTGTGAAATCCATGACACCTTGCCTTTGGGGAATCCAGCGATGGCCCGAAAGCCAAATACCCTCTCTTCCTGACTGTCAGAGTCAGTCCAGTACCTCACATTGTCGCCGACCCTCTTGAAGAGAGCCTTGGTCACTTCCTTGATGCCTTCGGTGGATCCCTGGAAACACCCAGATGCGTAAAAGTTAGTGCTACGGTGATGATCAGGGCCACGGGCACTAGATGTCCACCAAAGCCCATGGATCACAGCTCATCCTGCAGCACGGCACATAAGTCGATTATGGCCTCCTTGGAGAGCCGCAGTCTTCACTGACACTGCACTCGGATGTTTGGAGGTAGCTGAGGTGAGGCCAGTTCACTCTCTGCCACAGATAATCTCTTCTTGGTGCGGCCTGGTGCTGTGACTCCCCTGGTTGATCTTCACCATGTTGGAAACTGGTGCCTGGCCCTGCCTCCCTCTGAGTCTCTGCTGCGCAGCACTGGGGTCTACATAGACTGGGTGTATGAGATCCATGCCAGCTGATCGCTCCCCTCCTGTGCGCTGTCCCTGACGAGAGGTTCTTGCCTTTGGAACCTTCCCCTTACCACTCCCCTCTGAATATGGGCCAATGACCTTCAGCACAGAGAGCCCACCTCCTGAAACAAAGCCCACTCTTGTAGGAACCCCTCTGAACCCAACCTTGCCTTGAGGGCTGCAACCCTCAAAATGGGATTAGAATAGATAGGTGCTTGATGGCCGGCATGGACATGATGGTCAGAAGGGCCTGTTTCTGTGCTGTATAAATCTATGACTCTATAACCCCACTGTGCCCACCTTTGTCTCAATGTCTGCAGCACTGTTGAGAAATGGTTACCGTACCCCCATGTTACCCTTCCTGCAATCATCCAACACTCCCCATGGCTGCTTTACATGGGCGGCACTGAGGCCCAGCCTCAATACCGCCACCTTTAACCGGATGTGGATCAGAAGGTGTGCGATTCCTGTGCGCCGTTGATTAAATTCAAAACCCTTCATAAAGTTAGAGTGAGGTCCCTATAAATACATATTAAGTACCTGCTCAGCAATTCAAATTGCAGTCTAGCCATGTCATAGTGGCAACGCCACCTTGGACCTTTCCCACCACTGCCAAAATATGGAACCAAAGTCACGATGGATTTCTGGGTGAGCACGTTCCTTCCCATTTATCAGGCTCCCTTGTTTCCAATTCCACTCTTGTTGGCTGGATAGAATTTAGCCCAATATGTGCAATTAGTAATCTGGTTTTCATCAAAGCCCCGCTATTCATGCACAGAAATATATACAAGCTACAGCTTCATGCATGCATTTCCCCATCTTATTTTTGTGTACAATCAGTTATACGCATCTAAAATAGCAGCACACGACAATAATGTATTCTCAGTGCTTTGGTGATAATTTATAGCATCAGAATTGTTCAGTTGCATTTTTGCAATCTAACTTTCAACTAGACATCCATGCTAAAATTTCCATCCTCAATTTTCTATGTTAGCTTTTAGAAAACATATTTTTGTCACAAACTGGGACACGACTTATGCACCTAACATTCATCCCTTCACTCTTTGCCTCCAATCGCAGATGGTGGAGTATTTTCCAATGGCAGAGCTCTGATGGCAGAAACAGAGTTTGCCCATTTCTGCTCCGCCATGTAAAGTTTTTTTTAAATTCATTCAGGGCTGTGGGCGTCGCTGGCTAGGCCAGCATTTATTGCCCATCCCTAATTGCCCTTGAGAAGGTGGTGGTGAGCTGCCTTCTTGAACCGCTGCAGTCCATTTGGGGCAGGTATACCCACAGGTATACGTAAAGTGCTTAAATGGAAAACAGGAGATAGTTAAGCGGCTTAAGTGATCTAAACATGAAAGAATAGGAGACACAGTGGAAGAAATTAAAGACATTTGAGAGACACACAAAACTTGTGAATAATTGAGGAGCTGAATGGGTGAGGCAGGCCTTAAAATGAAAAAGGGGTTGGCATAGTGGATCAGGCTCCAGTAGCACCAGCCTGAGAAAAGTAAAAAACCATCAACTATGAAGCATTTCTCCCTGCCCCTCCCCACAACCCCTGCACCATTTTTTAACACCATGTCCCCAACCTAAACATCAACCTTCCTAATAACACTGGGCTGCAAGAAGCCTGATAGGAAGGGGAAGGTGCTGGGGGTGGAATTCATCTTGAGCAGCGTTAGTGAATCAGCTTACCCTTTCACAGTCTGCCTTTCTTTTCCATTGACTCCACCCCCACACTGTTCCTTTAATTTGCATTGAAGTTCATTCCACCAGTGTGGAAGGCCACAGGCAGAGAGGATGAGTGAAAGTGGGACATGGAAATTAAATGACAAGGCACAGAAAGCTAATGGTTACAGTTGTTGCAGAATGTGGGTGTTTGTCGAAGTTGTTATCTAAGTTGTCGAGGAGACCACACTGTAAAGAGCAAATATGGGATGTAAATTTGAGGAACTAGAAGTAAATGGTTGCCTCTCTTGGAAGGAGTGTTTGGGACTCTGATACATGGGGTTGCATTTTATGAGCCCTCCAGCGTGGGGGTCATGGTGGGGCACCGAGAAGGTCCTGCCGCATTTTTCTGGTGGTGGCGAGGCCTTGGTGCCACCTTCATTTGCCGAATAAAACCTATGGAAATACATGATAATTACCTTGATCGAGTGGCCGGTTGCCGGAATACCCACACCTTCTGATCCCCGTTTGAGGATTCAAGGTGAGACACTGGTGGAGAGGGGGGGAGAACAAAGAACAAGAACAAGGAACAAAGAAAATTATAGCACAGGAACAGGCCCTTCGGCCCTCCAAGCCTGCGCCGATCCAGATCCTCTATCTAAACATGTCGCCTATTTTCTAAGGGTCTGTATCTCTTTGCTTCCTGCCCATTCATGTATCTGTCTAGATACATCTTAAAAGACGCTATCGTGCCCGCGTCTACCACCTCCGCTGGCAACGCGTTCCAGGCACCCACCACCCTCTGCGTAAAGAACTTTCCACGCATATCCCCCCTAAACTTTTCCCCTCTCACTTTGAACTCGGGACCCCCAGTAATTGAATCCCCCACTCTGGGAAAAAGCTTCTTGCTATCCACCCTGTCTATACCTCTCATGATTTTGTACACCTCAATCAGGTCCCCCCTCAATCTCCGCCTTTCCAATGAAAATAATCCTAATCTACTCAACCTCTCTTCATAGCTAGTGCCCTCCATACCAGGCAACATTCTGGTGAACCTCCTCTGCACCCTCTCCAAAGCATCGACATTCTTTTGGTAATGTGGCGACCAGAACTGCACGCAGTATTCCAAATGTGGCCGAACCAAAGTCTTCGACAACTGTAACATGACCTGCCAACCCTTGTACTCAATACCCCGTCCGATGAAGGAAAGCATGCCGTATGCCTTCTTGACCACTCTATTGACCTGCGTTGCCACCTTCAGGGAACAATGGACCTGAACACCTAAATCTCTCTGTACGTCAATTTTCCCCAGGACTTTTCCATTTACTGTATAGTTCCCTCTTGAATTGGATCTTTCAAAATGCATCACCTCGCATTTGCCCTGATTGAACTCCATCTGCCATTTCTCTGCCCAACTCTCCAATCTATTTATATTCTGCTGTATTCTCTGACAGTCCCCTTCACTATCTGCTACTCCACCAATCTTAGTGTTGTCTGCAAACTTGCTAATCAGACCACCTATACTTTCCTCCAAATCATTTATGTATATCACAAACAACAGTGGTCCCAGCACGGATCCCTGTGGAACACCACTGGTCACACGTCTCCATTTTGAGAAACTCCCTTCCACTGCTACTCTCTGTCTCCTGTTGCCCAGCCAGTTCTTTATCCATCTCGCTAGTACACCCTGGATCCCATGCGACTCCACTTTCTCCATCAGCCTACCATGGGGAACCTTATCAAATGCCTTACTGAAGTCCATGTATATGACATCTACAGCCCTTCCCTCATCAATCAACTTTGTCACTTCCTCAAAGAATTCTATTAAGTTGGTAAGACATGACCTTCCCTGCACAAAACCATGTTGCCTATCACTGATAAGCTCATTTTCTTCCAAATGGGAATAGATCCTATCCCTCAGTATCTTCTCCAGCAGCTTCCCGACCACTGACGTCAGGCTCACCGGTCGATAATTACCTGGATTTACCCTGCTACCCTTCTTAAACAAGGGGACAACATTAGCAATTCTCCAGTCCTCCGGGACCTCACCCGTGTTTAAGGATGCTGCAAAGATATCTGTTAAGGCCCCAGCTATTTCCTCTCTCTCTTCCCTCAGTAACCTGGGATAGATCCCATCCGGACCTGGGGACTTGTCCACCTCAATGCCTTTTAGAATACCCAACACTTCATCCCTCCTTATGCCGACTTGACCTAGAGTAATCAAACATCTGTTCCTAACCTCAACATCCGTCATGTCCCTCTCCTCGGTGAATACCGATGCAATGTACTCGTTTAGAATCTCACCCATTTTCTCTGACTCCACGCATAACTTTCCTCCTTTGTCCTTGAGTGGGCCAATCTTTTCTCTAGTTACCCTCTTGCTCCTTATATATGAATAAAAGGCTTTGGGATTTTCCTTAACCCTGTTTGCTAAAGATATTTCATGACCCCTTTTAGCCCTCTTAATTCTTCGTTTCAGATTGGTCCTACATTCCCGATATTCTTTCAAAGCTTCGTCTTTCTTCAGCCTCCTAGACCTTATGTATGCTTCCTTTTCCCTCTTAGCTAGTCTCACAATTTCACCTGTCATCCATGGTTCCCTAATCTTGCCATTTCTATCCCTCATTTTCACAGGAACATGTCTCTCCTACACGCCAATCAACCTCTCTTTAAAAGCCTCCCACATATCAAATGTGGATTTACCTTCAAACAGCTGCTCCCAATCTACATTCCCCAGCTCCTGCCGAATTTTGGTATAGTTGGCCTTCCCCCAATTTAGCACTCTTCCTTTGGGACCACTCTCGTCTTTGTCCATGAGTATTCTAAAACTTACGGAATTGTGATCACTATTCCCAAAGTAGTCCCCTGCTGAAACGTCAACCACCTGGCCGGGCTCATTCCCCAACACCAGGTCCAGTATGGCCCCTTCCCGAGTTGGACTATTTACATACTGTTCTAGAAAGCCCTCCTGGATGCTCCTTACAAATTCTGCTCCATCTAGACCTCTAACACTAAGTGAATCCCAGTCAATGTTGGGAAAATTAAAATCTCCTATCACCGCCACCCTGTTGCTCCTACATCTTTCCATAATCTGTTTACATATTTGAACCTCTATCTCACGCTCGCTGTTGGGAGGCCTGTAGTACAGCCCCAACATTGTTACCACACCCTTCCTATTTCTGAGTTCTGCCCATATTGCCTCACTGCTCGAGTCCTCCATCGTGCCCTCCTTCAGCACAGCTGTGATATCCTCTTTGACCAGTACTGCAACTCCTCCACCCCTTTTACCTCCCTCTCTATCCCGCCGGAAGCATCGATATCCTGGGATATTTAGTTGCCAATCATGCCCTTTTCTTAACCAAGTCTCAGTAATAGCAATAACATCATACTCCCAGGTACTAATCCAGGCCCTAAGTTCATCTGCCTTATCTACTACACTTCTTGCATTAAGACAAATGCACCTCAGACCACCAGTCCCTTTGCGTTCATCATCTGCTCCCTGTCTACTCTTTCCCTTAGTCACACTGACTTCATTATCTAGTTCCTTACAGGCTTTAGTTACTACCTCATTACTGTCCACTGACCTCCTCATTTGGTTCCCATCCCCCTGCCACATTAGTTTAAACCCTCCCCAACAGCGTTAGCAAAAGCATCCCCAAGGACATTGGTTCCAGTCTGGGCCAGGTGTAGACCGCCCAATTTGTAATAGTCCCACCTCCCCCAGAACCGGTCCCAATGTCCCAAAAATCTGAACCCCTCCCTCCTGCACCATCTCGCAAGCCACGCAATCATCCTGATTATTCTTTCATTTCTACTCTGACTATCACGTGGCACTGGTAGCAATCCTGAGATTACTACCTCTGAGGTCCTACTTTTTAACTTGGCTCCTAACTCCCTAAATTCTGCTTGTAGGACCTCATCCCATTTTTTACCTATATCATTGGTGCCTATGTGCACAACGACAACTGGCTGTTCACCCTCCCCTTTCATAATGTTCTCCAGCCGATCTGAGACATCCCTGACCCGTGCACCTGGGAGGCAACATACCATTCGGGAGTCTCGTTTCCGACCACAGAACCGCCTATCTACTCCCCTTACAATCGAATCCCCGATGACTATAGCCCTTCCACTCTTTTTCCCGCCCTTCCGAACAGCAGAGCCATCCACGGTGCCATGACCCTGGCTACTGCTGCCTTCCCCTGGTGAGCCATCTCCCTCAACAGTATCCAAAACGGTATACCTGTTTTGGAGGGAGATGACCGCAGGGGACACCTGCGCTGCCTTCCTGCTCTTTCTCTGCCTTTTGGTCACCCATTCCCTTTCTCCCTCAGCAATTCTAATCTGCAGTGTGACCAATTTGCTAAACGTGCTATCCACGACCTCCTCAGCATCGCGGATGCTCCAAAGTGAGTCCATCTGCAGCTCCAGAGCCGTCATGCGGTCTAACAAGAGCTGCAGCTGGACACACTTCCAGCACGTGAAGGAGTCAGGGACATCAGCCGTGTCCCTGAGCTCCCACATTGAGCAAGAGGAGCATGACACGGGTCTGAGATCTCCTGCCATTTTCAATCTTAAACTTAAGTTAGTCTTAACTTAGATAAACGAAAAAGGAACGAAAAGTTTTTACCAATCACACGAACAAAAAATAAATAGAAAAAGCCTTACCTTATCTGCACACCACCGAGTCCTTTTTTTTGGTTAGAGGAGGAGGGAGGGTGGGAGACACTACAGGTGTTGTGTCTCGGGTTCAACCGCTGCCCAAATATATAGGACTTACTTACCCAGCTGCCACCTCGCTCTCCCTGTCGCCGCCAGCTGCCACCTCGCTCTCCCTGTCGCCGCTGCAAAAAGAAAGGAGGAGTGAAATTTTCAGGGTGGGATGGGGGAGAAGCAGAGCAAAATGTTTCTATTGGATGAGGGGATGGTGGGAAGGGGTTGAAGGGCAAAGGTGACTAAGGTCGGGCGGGAAAGTTCGGCTTGGGAATAATTTTTATTTTGGTAGGAATGTCCAAAAATAAAATATGTGGTCATTGGGATTACGGGGAGGCGGCGGGATGGCGGGGGAGGGGATGCGGGTGGTAGAGGGGCTTTCAGCTTTTACTGAAATCTTCAAAATTAATGTCAAACGAATGTATCTGTAAAAATGTAAGTTTGGATGAAGGGCTTGAAGAAGTTCTGCTTTTCCCTCCGACGGGATTTTCGTTTGTCTCTTTTACCTTGTTCACTTTCATTGCTTTCTTTTTCCCTCCTGGTGTTTGATAAAGTGTCTACCAAAACTCGTTTTCACAGCCACATCTCCTTCCTCAGTGACTGTCTCCAGCTCTGACTTATTCCACGTGGATTCCAACTGAAGTTTCATCCTTCATGTTTTGAATCCACCCAGGATTACAGGTATCTCCAAGAAATACAACGTTCCTCGGACTGCTGTTCTAGCCGCATCCTGAGATCTACACTCAGTGCCATGCTCCGCCACATGTACACACTTGACCTGTCTCTCCAGAAGCGCCACCTCACCTTATCTCAAAGCTGTTCTACTCTGCAGTTTCATTTCATCCTTCATCTTATCCAATGCATTAACAAAAAAAATGTTTTCTTCCTTTCAGGTGTTAAGGAATGCAAGCCCCAGCAGCTGACGGGGACTAATGCCCCTCCAGATCCTTCTTCCCCTTCACTTCCCTCTGACCCCACCCCTTCTGATCTGACCCCTTGCCGTGTATTCACTATACCCTCTGACCTTCCCCTCTCTGACGCTGAACGTTCTATACTCGGCAAAGGACTCAGTTTTATCCCCTTTCTCCCCCACCTGAATAAATTTCGCGCTCGGCATGATGTTGACCTCTGCTTCCGTCACCTTCGCCTCCGTGCTCACTTCTTTGACCAGGAGTGCTCCCCCCGACCAACAGACCGTTCACCCACCTCCAGCATTTTCCTTCCACCTTGACCCCTCCCTTTGGCCTCTTACTCACTCTTGATCTTTTCATTGAGAACTATCGGCGAGACATCAGCTGTCTCAATTTCTCTGCTCCCCTCACTCACTCACTCGAAACTGTCTCCCTCTAAACTTTCTGCATTCCGTTCTCTCAAGTCTAACCCCGATATTGTGATCAAACCTGAAGACAAGGATGGTGCTGTTGTTGTCTGGCATACCGACCTCTACCCTGCAGAGGCTGAGTGCCAACTCTCAGACACTTCTCCCTACCTCCCCCTGGACCATGACCCCACCACTGAACATCAAGCTACTGTCCATAGGACTGTCACTGACCTCATCTCCTCCGGAGATCTTCCCTCTACAGCTTCCAACCTCATAGTCCCGCAGCCCCGGACAGCCCGCTTCTACCTCCTTCCTAAAACCCATAAACAGGACTGCCCTGGCAGACCCATCGTTTCAGCCTGTTCCTACCACACTGAATTTATTTCTTCCCATCATGACTTTATCTTTTCTCTGCT
The DNA here is from genome assembly GCF_036365525.1 of Heterodontus francisci. Taxonomy (NCBI): domain Eukaryota; kingdom Metazoa; phylum Chordata; class Chondrichthyes; order Heterodontiformes; family Heterodontidae; genus Heterodontus; species Heterodontus francisci. Next base: position 32,074,496 of record NC_090374.1, on the reverse strand, counting down.
GGTCCAGTCTCTTCCCACTTACATCCATGACTCTTCTGACGCCCTACGTCATTTTGACAATTTCCAGTTTCCTGGCCCTAACCGCCTCCTCTTCACTATGGACATCCAATCTCTCCACCTCCAACCCCCACCAGGATGGTTCTTGGGATCTCCGCTCCTTCCTTGGAACAGAGGTCCAACCAGTCCCCATCCACCACCACATTCCTCCACCTGGCTGAACTTGTTCTCACATTGAACAACTCCAACTCCAATCACTTCCTTCAAGTAAAAGGTGTTGCTATGGGTACCCGCATGTGTCCTAGTTATGCCTGTCTTTTTGTGGGATATGGCGAACATTCCTTCTTCCAGTCCTACTCAGGCCCCCTCCCCCAACTCTTGTTCCAGCACATTGATGACTGTATCGGTGCCGTTTCCTGCTCCCGCCCCGAACTGGGAAACTTTATCAGCTTTGCTCCAATTTCCACCCTTCTCTCACCTTTACATGGTCCATCTCCGACACTTTCCTTCCTTTCCTGGACTTCCCTGGCTCCATCACAGAGGATAGGCTGTCTACTAATATTCATTATAAGCCCACCGACTCCCACAGCTACTTTGACCACACTTCTTCACACCCTGCCTTCTTTAAGGGCTCAATTCCATTCTCCCAGTTTCTCCGTCTCCGACACATCTGCTGTGATGATGCAACCTTCCACAACAGCACCTCTGATATGTCTTCCTTTTTCCTCAACGGAGGATTCCCTCCCACTGTGATTGACAGGGCCTTAAACTGTATCCGGCCCATTTCCCGCACTTCTGCCCTCTCACCTTACCCTGCCTCCCAAACCATGACAGTGTTCCCCTTGTCCTCACTTTCCACCCCACCAGCCTCCACATCCAGAGGATCATCCTCTGCCATTTCCACCACCTCCAGCGTGATGCCACCACCAAACGTATCTTCCCCTCCCCTTCCGTCAGCATTCCGAAGTGATCATTCCCTCCACGACACCCCGGTCCACTCCTCCATTACCCCTGACACCTTGTCCACTTCCCACGGCACCTTCCCATGCAGTCGCAGGGGGTGTAATACCTGTCCTTTTACGTCCTCTCTCCTCACTATCCAAGGCCTCAAACACTCCTTCCAGGTGAAGCAGCGATTTACTTATACTTCTTTCAATTTAGTGTACTGTATTCACTGCTCACAACGTGGTCTGCTCTACAAGAGACCAAATGCAGATTGGGTGACCTCTTTGCTGAACACCTCTACTCAGTCCGAAAGCATGACCTTGTGCTTCCGGTCGCTTGCCATTTCAACACTTCCCCCTGCTCTAATGCCAACATTTCTGTCTTAGGCCTCTCCAATATTCCAGTGAACATCAACTCAAGCTCGAGGAGCAGCACCTGATCTTTCAGTTAGGTACTCTATAACCTTGCCGCCTGAACATTGAGTTCAATAACTTCAGAGCATGACTGGCCTTTTTTAATACTTTATTTTTTAAACATGTGTCTGCTTTCAATGTAATCAGAGCTGCTCATTATTCCGCTATTAACAGTCTCTCTGGTGCCAGGCAAACCCCCCCCCTCACCTACCAAGACTGATGCAGATATTATTTCGTCACATGAGCATTAAAACTTAAAATTGCAAGCCCTTGACTGGAAAGACGTTTTTCATAGTAACAGACAGTGTTGGAACAATCGGGACCCAGTCATTGCTTCCCCAATGCACAGAATAAGCGGTCATACCAGTTTTCATCACATGACTGACTGACTGTTGGAGTTTTTTTGAATTTGAACTTCCAACTGGGAAAGAAGTCAGAAAGCACTTTTCTCCTGGACTAAGAAGACCTCTCTCTCCTGTCTGCTCTCATCTCACTCTCACCAGCTTCAAAAACCATTGAAGACATATGAACCCCAAGAGAGAAAAGTCTCCTGCAGTGAACAAGGTTTAAGAAGAATACTGGGCCCGAATGAAAAGTAAGAACTGTCTACAATCAATGACTCTATGGCGAGCTGGAAACACAGAAACAGTAACAAGAAATCCCCTTTAGAGACTGCCTCGAACCTCTCCATTTTATTTTTTCCTCTGCTCTTTTCTGTCCCTATTTGCATGTGTGTGTCGTATATGCATGCTAGCATGGGCACATTGTATATCCGTATTAGAGTTTAAGTTTAAGATTTAATAAATTTCACTTTTTTTCTTTAAACCTAAGGAAGCCTGTTTATGTTCATTTCTTCGCCTTATAATTGGAAAGCTGTGAACAAGGATTCACAAAGGGAGAGATCAAAACACAGTGTGTTTAAAAATTAAACCCTGTTACAGTAAGACCAGGTGAAGACAGCAAAAGACCCCTATATACTTTTCTCACCTGGTCAGAACACTGGAGTAATGCTTTGTCTTTCACCACAATCATTAACACATGCTTTGCATTTGTCCCAGGACAGCTTTGTTATTTAATCTCTCCTGCCCTATCAAACAACTTCCCCTATGTTCTCCCCCCCACCCCGCTCCCCTTCACTTGCTTAAAACCTAATTATTTTCTAACCTTTGCCAGTTCTGATGAAAGGTCACAGATCTGAAATGTTAACAGATGCTGCCAGACCTACTGAGTATTTCCAGCATTTCTTGTTTTTGAATAAAGAAAAGTATTGACTTGTTCTGCTTCAGATTGTGAAGCAATTCTGTACCACAAAAATATTTTTCTCCAAAGTGACTAGTTTTGAGTTTGACTTGGTCCTTCCACGTGTCCAAACCTATCTGGTGGCATAAATTTCAGATCCATGGCTTTTCTAAACATTGTAGGTAGTTTATTTGCTTTTTAAATTTGCCTTCCGGTATTGGAAGTTTTCTCGCACTGTTAAGCCTCGCACTGACTCCTGCTGTGGTCAGTGTCATTTCCTGGGGAATCTCTCTTCTAGAGTAGGTATTTATTTCTTAAGCGCAGCTTTGCAGCGTTATTTCAATAATCTCTTCATTCCCTTCCCCTGGAGTATCAAGTATTTGCAACCGCTTTTGTTTCTTGTGCCGCCTCGCGGTCACCCCGTGTTTTGTTGCTGACCTTGGATCTGCCTTTGCTCGGGATCTGGTTTTCCCAATGCTGCCAGCCCAGTGTGCCATTAAAATCAATTTTCTATCCTTTCTAAGGGTTGCTCACCAAATCCTTGGCCATTGCTTGGTTCTCCAACTTAAAGCCTGCGATCAGTTTTGGCGCCACTTTTTTCAGGTCTGACTTTCCAACCTTCTTTAAAGTTGTTTTTCAAAGTTTTCTGTGTCCTTCACAGCTACCATGATGGCGTATGGCAAGAATTACTGCTGCTCACCGTGTTGTATGTTTGGTAGTCTAGCTAGGAGAGATTACTGAGTCATCGGTAAGTTTTAACAATAACTAGTTTATTATATGTTGAAGAACTATATACAGCTTTGCAGAAGTATGTCTAAGCCCAATGAAGCCATGCTGCTTCTCTTCTCTTCAAGTCTCTCTCCCCTGTCATCTCTTACATCATCACAGTGGGCGGTGTTACTCGCAATGTCCCAGACATTATCCTTTTCAAACTCTTATACTACAACAGGGAAGATCAGCCAACCTGAAGGCTGGACCTTATTTGCATGTTACTTGCCAACTTCCCTATCTAAGCAGTCGGGAAGCAACTGCCCAGCAATTAAAATCAGGTGGCTCAGAAAACACAGCTGAAGGCCCGATCCCCGAGACAAGGTAAGTGCATCAGCGGGCTCGAGGAGGGAATCACAGCTGGGGAAAGCACAGGAGCCCAAAGCAGGGGAGAACCAATGTTTTCCTGTGTGGCCTGGAGAAACACTCCAATGTTCTTATTAATTCCTCTTTAACATTTCTTTGTGTGTTGACAGGACCTTACATAGAATAACATAGAATATACAGCACAGAAAGAAGCCACTGGGCTCAACCAGTCCATAGCCAATGTTTGTGCTCCACTCAAGCCTCCTCCCATCTTTCATCATCTTAACTCTATTAATATAACACTCTACTCCCTTCTCTCTCATATGCTTATTTAGTCTCTCCTGAAAAGCATAGATACTACTTTCCTCAACTATTCCACATTTTCCACTCTCTGGATAAAGACCTTTCTTCTGAATTAAAAACAGAAAGTGCTGTAAATACTCAGCAGGTCAGGCAGCATCTATGGAGAAAGAAGCAAAGTTAACATTTCAGGTCTGTGACCTTTCATCAGCCTGACCTTCTGAGTATTTCCAGCACTTTCTGTTTTTATTTCAGATTTCCAGTATCTGCAATATTTTTCTTTTCTTCTGAATTCCCTATCTTATATTGATGGCCTCTGATTTTGCTCTTCCCCACAAGTGGAAACATTGCCTCTGTGTCTACTCCATCAAAACATTTCAGAATTTAAAGCCTTCTATTAAGTCATCCCTTAGCCTTCTCTTTTCAAGAGAAAAAAGTGACTCAGCCTGTTCATCCTTTCATGGTAGGTAAAACCTTACATTTTTGGTACTATTTGTGTAAATCATTTTGGCACCTTCCCCAGTGCCTCTATATCCAGAACTATAAACAGAACGCCAAGTGTAGTTAACTGATGTTCAATACAAGTTTAGCATAACTTCTTTACTTTTCAATTCTATTGCTGTAGAAATAACGGTAGTGCTTCTTTAGCTTTCTTATGGCCTTATTAATCTGTGTCACTACACTTAGTAATTTGTGTAATTGTACTCCTAGATCCCTTTACTCCTCTACCTGATTTAGAATGCTATTTTCCACTATGTGATCTCCTTGCTTTGCTTACCAAAATGTAATACTTCACACCTACCTGTGTTGAATTTCATTTGCCAGTTATAAGGCCATTCTGCAAGCTTATGAATGTCTCCTTGTAATTTGTTGCAGTCCACCTCTGTAATGACTAGCTCCACCCCACCACCTCACTTCTCCCTATTTGGCACCAGCTGAAAATTTAAAATTTGTGTTCTTGATTCCAAACTCTAAATTGTTAATATAAATTGTGAACAACTGTGGTCCCAGCATTGATCCTTGTGGTACCTACTTTACACCTGCTGCCATTCTGAGTAGTTAGCCTTTACCCCTATTCTTTGCTTTCTGCCTTGCAGCCAGCTAGCTATCCATTCTGTGACATGCCCCTTGCCTCTGCATACTCTGACCTTAATCATTAGTCTATTATGTGCCACCTTATCAAAGACCATTTGGAAATCTAGATGTATAACCTATATTGCATTACCCTTCTCGACTCTGTCTGTTACCTCTTCAAAGAATTCAATAAGGTTGATCAAGTAAGAATTTTCCTTTTGAAATCCCTACTGACTATTCATTGTTATATTTTTGGTTTCTAGATTTTTTTATTTTCTCCTTTAGTAGAGATTCCATTATTTTTCCTATTGCTGATGTTAAGTTGACTGGTCTATAGTTCCCTGGACTTGTTCCATCTCCCTTCTTAAATACAGGTCTAATGTTAGCTATACATATTGTCCTCGAGTACTACAACTTTTTCTAACAAATTATTAGAAATATGTGTCGTGCTTCTGATATCTCCTCTCTTGATTATTTTAAAATGCATGGATGCAATCTATCCAGACCAGTGGCTTTATCCTCTTTGAATTTGATTAGTTTATTTAATATTTCTGTTCTTTTCATTTTAAATGTGGTTATAACATTTTTAAGCTCATCTTCCAATGTCAGGTCCACCTGATCTGTCTTTCTGGTATGTACTGAAATAAACTAATTATTTAATATTTCTACCATTTCGCTATGCCTGTCTGTGATTTTATCCTGTCCCTCCCTTAGTGGCTCTACTCCCATCCCAACATTCCTTTTTTACTTAAGTAGCTGTCAAATATTTAACTATTTTGTTTTATTGTCCTTGATAATTTAATTTCTTTTTGCCTTTCTGATTGTTCTGACTTCTCTCCTAATCTCTTTGAATTCTCCCTCGTCATGCTGTCCATTTACTTATTGTATGCTTCTTTCTGTACCCTCAGTTTCTCCCTTATGTCTTCATTCATCCATTAGTGTTCTCATTAATGTTTCGTTTGTTCTTGTTTTTTAGCAGAATATATTTTTCCCAGGCTCTGCTGTACACTGTTTTAAATGTTTCTTATTACTGTTCTACATCACTGTTCGCCAATATCGTTCATTTCATCTTCCCAAGTTCTATTCTCAGCCCCTCAAAATTGAATTTCCTCCAATCTATTACCCTGTTTTTATGTCATATTTATGTCCTTCTCAATTATTATCTTAAAATATATTATATTATGGGCACTATTGCCTAGATGTTCCCCTATGTTTACTTCTCGTATCTGCTCTGGTTCATTCCCCATAACTAGATTCAGGACTGAATCCTCCCTTTTTAGGCTTCTTAAATACTGGGTTAGAAAGGAGTCCTGTACGCATAGTAGGAACTCCACTCCCTTATCCCCTTTACCTATTTCTTCTGGCCAATTAATTTCAGGGTAGATGAAATCCCCTATGATTATTATTCTATGTTTTTATTCATTTCCTTAATTTATTTGTATAATTTTTCCTCTAACTCTCTTCCAGGATTGGGTGGTCTGTACACTAGCCCTATTAGTGTGGCAGATCCTTTATTATCTTTCATCTCTATTGTTACTATCCCATCAGGGACCATTAACATTTAAAAAGAGAAAGTTGAATTACCAGTTATTACTGAAAGAATAATGCCACAAGATTTCACATTTTAAACAAAAACCTTGCTGTGCAAGAGTTAAACAAAGCAAAACACGACAAAGTTAACACTACAATTTGGAAACATTTATATTTTAAACTTAAAATCTTAACAGAACATGAAGATGAATACTTTAATCTCTAAATATCAACAGAACACCCTCGTTTGAATGTTACTTACACCCAAAGATTCCCCATATGTTACAGGATCTTAGTGACTTGTTCACTTCTCCTGGTCCAAACCCAAAGTGTACCATAGCTCTTAGGAATTCACTTTGATTTCCTTAATTCCTTAGTTATCTTCTGAGGTATCAGATCTCTCGGATCTGGACTTCCCAGCTTGAGCCTGACACAAACAGAAACACCCCTGCTTCCCGATGGGCTCTTTGCTTCTGAGTCCGACTGACTTCCAAAAGCCAAATGCTTTCCAAAAGCCAACTTCTTGACTCTGGCAGCAAGCACACAGATCAAAAAACCAATAGGCACCCTTTGCATCATCTATCTCCCTAGCACTATGGTACATATGGAATGTTCCAGATACCACTTTATAATAATTATTTCCAACTACAAATCTTCTCTTTGATTCCTGATACCCACATTAATAATTGATATTGCTAACAATGATACAGAAAACTCTCCTAGACTGGTTCAAACTGCCCATCTAGATGAGGCCACCTGTGGTTTTATGGCTCTCACCTCTATAACGCTGTCTCTGTAAGCACTCATGAAGAGATTTTTGAACTTTAAATCTTCTTTTTGTTCTGGGAAATCAAATGAATCATTTAAACCCCTGACTGCGGTAGCTGCAGGCACACTGTCTCCACCAAATGGTATAAGGACCAGGGGACATAGATTGAAAGTTTTGGGCAAGAACTGCAGGGGAAATATGAGGAAGCAATCTTTTAAGCAGCGGGTGGTAAGGACCTGGAACTTGCTGCCCACAAGGATGATGGAAGCAAAGATGATCAATGACTTTGAGAGGAACTTGGATGGCCACCTGAGAGAAATAGACTTGCAGGACTACAGGGATTGAGCCAGTGAGTGGGACTGACTACATAGCTCTGTGGAAAGCCGGTATAGATTCTATAGGCCGAATGACCTCCTCCTGTGCCGTAAATGACTCAATGACTCTGTAACAAGTTAAGAAGGGTTCCCATTATGTCGGGTCTTTACACTTCCTACTATGATCTCACTAAATAAACATGGGCCGCCCTTTGATTTGTAACCACCCTGGGTTTGTTTGCCAGTTTCTCAAACCAGGTGTTTTCATTTGTCTTGCATTAAAAAAATTCAATTCCCAAATTAAAAGTTACCTCTCGAATATTACCACAAACCATGAACCAGATGTTCGTAACACTATCCACATGGATTCTACTTCTGTATTACTGATGCTATATTACTTTTGTCTACTGCCATTATGTTATCTCTAATTAGTATAATGACAACACCTGCCTTTTCTCTCTCTAGCTTTTCTAAATATATTATTCCCTGATTTTTTTATATCTTTGGATTGCAACCATTTTTAAATCCACATATGTGGCATGGCATTCATCTCCGCACTGTATTGTAACCTACTGCAGTCTCATCCTGATTATTCAAAATCATTATTGCACAAACACAATTTGAATTATCCAATGTAAATAATGACAATATGGGAATTTAATGTTAAAGCTTTTTTAAATTATCACTTCATTTAAAAAAGTGGCTTTGAAGCAAGTGAAATAGATCACACATCATTCATTCGTCTGTGTGAGTAACAGCTTTTTCACTGATATCTTTAACACATCAGACTTAAATACATCTAATCCGTATATGCTCATACTAAACCATGGTGGTACTTTTGATTTACCTTGATTCCCTTTTAAAAATTGTGATACTTCTTCCAACCTCATTCTAGCTCCTTAAACTAATCAACCAGAAACTCCTCCCATCTATGACCTATTCCTAAGCTTTTTTCTGCCCAGAACACATTTATGGGCCAACACAACACACCACACCTGACAGTATCCTAAAAATGCCATTGGGTTTATTTTTTTAAAATGTGCCCTGGCCCAATTAGCGAAACATTTAGGTTTTGGCATTGTCCAAAGTTTTTATTGGTTAAGTGAGTCTTTCAGCTACATGAAAGAAGCATAAAAGAAGTCTTTTTGCAGGTATGTTGTTATTGGTCAGTTTGCTTTGATAGATTCAGATTTCCCAAAGTTAATCAGAGCAAATATCAGGCGCGCTGGTCGGTGTACAAAGATCAATTGACACTTTGTACACAAAAACAGGGAAACTATAGCCCTGATTTTTTTTTTTATCCTGGGGTGAGAAAGGAGTGGGTTGGGGCTGAAGCAGACACAGCAAATCATTTTCATCTCCATGGTATTAGGCCCAGGAGATTTTAACTCCCAGTTTCTGCCAGAAACTGATGGGAAACATCAGCAGGCTAGTGGGCAGGCAGGAGGGTGGGAGCTCAATACTGAGTGTAAGTGGCCTCCAAAATGGTCCCCACTACTCAGGTAAGCAAAAAGGGGATGATCATATTTCTGGGGGTATTCTATAGACCTCCAAATAGTGAAAGAGAGAGAGAGAAAGAGAGAAGCAAATCTGCAGGGAGATCACAGAGATCACTCCAAGACCTTTGCAGTGGTGATATTGAGGGACTTTAATTACCCAAATATCAATTGAGTAAATGTTAGAGTAAAAGGGTAAAGAGGGGGAGGAATTTCTGAACTGTGTTCAGGAAAACTTCCTTGATCAGCACATTCTTGGCCCAACTAGAAAGGAGTCGTTGCTGGATCTGGTGCTAGAAAATGAGGTGGGCCAAGTGGACCATGTGTCCGTGGGGCAACACTTTGGCATCGTATCATCAGGTTAAGACAAGTAATGCAGAAAAGCAAGGAATGATATAAGGTAGAACCTCCAGATTGAAAGAGGGCTAATTTCAATGGGATGAGAAGGGATCTTACCAAGGTAAAATACAACCAAAGACTGACAGGCAAAACTGCAATGGAACAATGGGTTATCTTTAAGGGAGAGATGTTTCAGGTGCGTGATAGATAGGGGGAGGCGGTGGCGTAGTGGTAATGTCATTGGACTAGTAATCCAGAGGCCTTGGCTAGTGCTCTAGGGACATGACCATGGCAGATGGTGAAATTTGAATTCAATTAATAAATCTGGAATTAAAATCTACTCTAATGGTGACAATGAAACCATTGTCAATTGTTGTAAAACCCATCTGGTTCACTAATGTCCTTTAGGGAAGGAAATCTGCTGCCCTTACCTGGTCTGGCCTATGTGTGACTCCAGATCCACAGCAATGTGGTTGACTCTTAAATGCCCTCTGAAATGGCCTAGCAAGCTATTCAGTTGATGGGCAGTTAGGGATGGGTAATAAATGCTAGCCTGGCCAGCGATGCCCACATCCTATGAACTAATAAAAATAAAAAACATTCTAACAAGAGCGAAAGGTAGAGGAGCCAAAAAAAAGGATCCTTGGATGACGAGGGAGATCGAGATTATGACGAAAAAAAAAAAATAGGGTGTATGATATATATCAGGTGGATTCTTCAAGTGACAACCAGCTAAAATACAATAAGTTGAGAGGGAGTTGAAGAGGAAAATAAGACTGGCAAAGAGAGAATATGAGAATATAATGGCAGTCAACATAAAAGGGAACCCAAAAATCATCTACCGGCACGTAAATAGCAAGGGGGTAGTCAGAGGTGGAATGGGGCCTATTAGGAACATCGGGTATTATATGCTTAGAGGCACAGGGCAAGACAGAGCCTTGAAGGACCCCCCCACCGGCAGTAATTGTCACCAACCCCCCCCCCCCCCCCCCGCCACCACTCCTCTGAAACCCCCCAACCTCACTAACCCCCCCATCCCATCCCAACCCCAAACCCACTGACCTTTCCAGGGGTCTCCAGACGCGTTGGTACTGTAGGACCTCCTGCAGTACAGGCAATGGCTATTGCTCCCAGTTGCTCTGTCGCTACTGCAGAGCTGGCCACCTTCTGATTGGCTGGCAGCTCTTTGAGGCGGGAGCTTGTCCCTTAAATGGACAGCATCCTGGAGAGCGGGGCAGTTAATTGCATGCCCACCGTGGAATTGCAATGGGGTCCGCCAGAGGACTGAGGCGTGGTCTCTCTCACTTTCCGGCCCACCACTGAGATCCCCATCATCACAACAGAATTCAGCTCTATAACTCTAAGTCATGAGGAGGGTGGTGGGTTTCAGGAGGATCTCACCATCTGGAGAAGTGGGGGAAGGGAGACAAGGGTAGGAAAGGTCTAAACTTTCCTAGTGGGGCTTGGAGGAGCAGGATTGCTCCACACAAAAAATGGTCCGAAAGAAGGCAAATGAACTTAGCTCTTTAGGCCTCTTCGGGCTCCAGCTGCTCCACACCAGGATGACTGATCAGACCCATGGTTAAAATAGCAGACAGCCTCAATTAAAGAAGGACCCCATTGGTTTCCAATGGGTGTCCTTCTCGCCTCCTCAGAAGAGCTGGTTAGAATCGTAGCATGGGGTAATAGAGTGGGGCATCAGCAGGAAAGCTCCCCAGTCAACTTTAACAGCCTGCCCTCCCAGTTTCTGTCAGTCTGGTAAAGTTAAAACTGCCTCTGTGGGTTGGGTTTTCCCTGTCCAGGGTGGCATGCTGTAAGTTGGGGGGGCTGCCGGGAAAATAGCAGGAAGCCGACAGGGAATTTTCCTAGTGGCAGGCAGGGAGACGAGTCAGCTGCCCACTGAATGGAGGCGGGCAACTGATTGACACATGAAAGGCCCCAATTAGGCCCATTTTTCGGGGCCTCAGGCATTTAACCAGAAATGGAGTGGCTCCCCCCACCCCCCCCACTGCAGTTGGAAGTGGCCAGGTTCATGGAGATGGTCCCCCTGACGCAGTCCGGGAGTCCATCTGAGTCAGTGGCTCCATGCACCAAAGAGGGGGCTGCAGACAGGAAAGGCAGCCTTAGTTGTCCCAACGAGCCATCCAGAGTATGTTGCCCTCCAATCGGAGAGGCCTGCCTTCTGGGCCCCTCTGAATATTTATTTTTAACTTACCTCTCTCAAGGTGCCTCAACCTCTCGAACCCCGACCTTCATCAGCAGTGCTGCCGAGGCTTCAGAGTTGCCGCCCTTCTGATTGGGCCAGCAGCATCACAGCAAGTTCAAAGGTGGCCAATTAGGAATCACCTCCAGGGAAATAGCTCCCCCGGTCTGGCTCTCGGCAAGTGCAGCCTCGGGACCCGCATTTGATCCCAACGTCGAAGTCCCGAAGTCGGCGGGAAAATCCAGCCCGATGTCTCTTTTCCTCCAACTGTGTTTCCCTTAAGCAGAAATTGAAGTCACATTGTGTAGTAAAAATTGCAATAGTATGAAATTTGCTATTTGTTTGACATTGTAATAAACATTGATAACCAGTCTGTTTTAAAAGGGTTTATGTCTTTAATAGAATAGTGTGCAGAGAAATTTTGTACAAATGCGATCACATATTCAAATTTATACGTTCTTGGAATATGAGCACCACTGGCTATGACAGCATTTATTGCCCATCCCTAACTGTCCTTGAGAAGGTGGTGGTGAACCACCTTCTTGAACCACTGCAGTCCATGTCGGGTAGGTACACCCACAGTGCTGGTAAGGCAGGGGGTTGCAGGATTTTGACCCAGCAACAGTGAAGGAACAGCGATATCGTTCCAGGTTAGGATGATGAGCGACTTGGAGGAGAACTTACAGGCAGTGGTGTTCCCATGTGTCCGCTGTCCTTGTCCTTCTTGTGATAGAGGTTGCGGGTTTGAAAGATGCTGTCAAAGGAGGCATGGTGAGTTGCTGCAGTGCATTTTGTAGATGCTACACACTGCTGCCACTGTGCATCGGTGATGGGGGGAGTGAATGTTGAAGGTGCTGGATGGGGTGCCAGTCCAGTGGGCTGCATTGTTCTGGATGGTGTCGGGTTTCCGGAGTGTTGTTGGAGCTGCACCCATTCAGGCAATTGGAGAGAATTCTATTACACTCCTGACTTGTCCTTGTAGTTGGTTAACAAGATTTGGAGAGTCAGGAGGTGAGTTACTCACCACAGAATTCCCAGCTTCTGACCTGCTCTCATACCCACAGTATTTATATGGCAGGACCAGTTAAGTTTCTGGTCAATGGTAACCCCCAGAATATTGATGGTAGGATTCAGTAATACAATGCCGGTGAATGGCAAATGGAGATGGTTAGATTTTCTCTTGTTTGACCTGGCATTTATGTGGCAAGAATGTCACTTGCCACTTATCAGCCCGAGCCTAAATGTTGTCTAGGTCTTGCTGCATGCAAGTATGGACTGCTTCAGTATCTGAGGAGTTGCAAATGGTACTGAACACTGTGCAATCTTCTGTGAACATCCCCACATCTGACCTTATGATCGACGGAAGGTCATTGATTAAGCAGCTGAAGATGGTTGGGCCTGAGGAACTCCTACAGTGATATTCTGGGGCTGAGGTAATCTTCCTTGGGGCTAGGTATGACTCCAACCAGTGGAGAGTTTTCTCCCTGATTCCCATTGACTTCAATTTTGCTCGAGCTCAATTGCATTTCAACCCAGTCAAGTCCTAAAGGTTACGAATTATAAGATATAATACCACATTTTTCTTTCATTCAAATATACATTAAAGTCTCATCATGGCTGGTGCATCGAGGCATAAAGATTTCTTAATATTTGTTGTTCTTACGACTTTTAAGCCTATGTACAGCTCCTACCATCCAGTGGTGAATTTAGTCAACTGCAAATATCATTACCTCACCTGTTGGACTATGTGACAAGGTTAATAACTGACACACAACAGCAGAAGCTGGCAGGCTCATGAACCAAATTTCATTCACATTACAGGACAATTCAGATTCAATGGGATGAATTTTATTGAGCTCACGACGTCGGGTTCCGTGGCGGGGGTTGCTGGAAGATCAGAGTGACAGAGGCTCGCCACGGAGTACAACGCCGGGATTGCCGGACCTGATCTCCCTGCCAATGGCGAGGCTCTGTGGCGGCCCTCCTGCCGCTCGGCGACAGGACCCGACTTTAAATATTGAAATAAAGACATGAATAAATGAACATGCTTTTCCCCGCGATCTCACCAGCTGTCTGCGAGCAGGCACGTGACGGCCCGCACTCAAGCACCTTCACTCTTCACTTTCCCATCCAGGGAAAACTGGAGCCACCGAGGTGGCGAAAGGGTGAACTTAGGATTTTCGGGTTTTCACTGTATTAGGGAGCGGGAGGGTCAACTCTGCATTTCTAGTGTAGGGGTGGGAGGAAGAGGTGACCTCTGCACTTTGTGCAGTTGGTGGGGAGGAGAGGTCAACTATTCAATTTCAATGTTTTGGGGTGGGGGGTATGGGGCTACCATGGCAGCCCTTTAAAAATGGCTTCAGTGCCTGCAAAGAGGCAGTTGATGCAGTTGCCGGCATCACAGAGCCTTCCCCACCACGAGATTGTTGGGGGGGGGGGGGGGGGCGGACCGCCCTGCGTATGGAAATGAGTCACCGCGCGCTAGATCGTGGTGGCATGGCAGCGCATGGCCCGCACATGCGGACCATCATTTTTGTCACTTGCTCTGTTAAAAACGGGGTGAATGAGAAATGGTCTTGCTCCACTCTAACTAGTGACCCTCCCCTTTTCCTGATGATCGGTGAGGTCAAATATTGCTTCTCAAGTCCTCTGACCAGTGCTTCTGACATTGAAATGATAGTTTAATTCCACCAAGTCCCACCAAGTCCCGTGACCCACCCTATCACTGACCCGATGTCCATCAGGGAGCAATGGAATGCCTTGATTAATGCAATAAGATTTCCAACTCATATCACTGCCCTGACCACTCTCAGACATACTAGCAACCAAAGTTGCAAAACATGATTGTCCTGTCAAGCTTCTTTAAGGTCTGCTGCAGCACACTGCAGCACACAATTGGTCTGTACCAGAGTCTATGCTCCACACAAACCTCCTCCCACCCTTCTTCATCTCACCCTATCAGCATAATCTACAATTCCTTTCTCCCTCACATATTTAGAGTTTCAGTTGCCCTTAAATCTTGCTATTCCCTTCAATTATTCCTTGTGATAGCAAGTTCCAGATTCTGGGTAAAGAAATTTACTTTCCTTATTGGATTTATTAGTAGCTTCCTTATATTTATGGTCCTTTGACCCATAGAACCATAGAAAGGTTACAGCACAGAAAGAGGCCATTCAGCCTACCTGGCTGGAAAAAAACTAGCCGCCCATTCTAATCCCACCTATCAGCATCTGGTCCATAGCCTTGCAGGTTACAGCACTTCAGGTGCAGGTCTAGGTACCTTTTAAATGAGTTGAGGGTTCATGCCTCCACCACCATTCCTGGCGGTGAATTCCAGACACCCACCACCCTCTGGGTGATAAAGTGTTTCCTCCTGTCCCCTCTAATCCTTCTACCAATCACCTTAAATCTGTGCCCCCTGGTAATTGACCTCTCCGCTAGGGGAAACTAGTCCTTCCTGTCTACTCTATCTAGGCTCCTCATAATTTTGTATACCTCAATTAAGTCACACCTCAGCCTTCTCTGTTCTAAGGAAAACAACCCGAGCCTATCCAGTTAAAGAGCCCAGCCTGTTCAGTTCTTCCTGATAGTCATAACCTCCCAGTTCTGGTATCATCCTTCTAAACCATTCTGCACCTCAACAAGCTTTTTTTGTAATATGGAGAACAAAACTGTACACAATAACCTAACTGTTTATTCATATATTGTTGATTTTTATATTAGGAATGATTTTAGAGATTGAAAACAATTTGGAATCAGTTTTAAAGCAAAGACATTGTTCAACTTTAGTCATATGATCATAGACATCAAGGTGCAAGGTTAAAAAAAATCAATGCATTTGATATGAGATGTTTGAAAATAATTTTGATACTGACATGACAAAATAAAGCATTGAAGAACAAGGAAATGGCAAGTAAGCAAGGCGATGGAGCAGAGATGAAATCTATGATTAAAGTAGCTCAGGCATGTCCACCAGAATGGAATCAAATGCATTGAGTTTTTTAACCTTGCACCTTAATGTCTATGATCCATAGGACTAGAGCTGGACAATGTCTTTGCTTCAAAACTAATTCCAAATTGTTTTCTATCTTATTGTCATTCTAAAACCATTCCTAATATAAAAATCAACGATATATAAATAAACAATTAGGTTATTGTGTACAGTTCTGTTCGCCATATTACAACTTTCATTCATTTGATCCAAAGTTGGATTTCGACACTTGGCGTTTTATATCTATCCATGTATGCTGTGGAAAAAGACACACAAGAGTTCTCTGACCTCTGTTTCAACTGTTTATGTTTGATCTTATGACAGTCTTCTCCTCCAATGCTTTCTTGTACACAATAGCAGTGCATTTCCCTGGATGTCTCGCTTACTCTCCTTTCCTATCTGAGATATTCGAATGGTTCAATAAAATAGCAATTGCTTTTATAAAACTTCTTTAAAATTGTAGCATTATAGTCAAGTGTTGATGCATTCATCAAGTGAAGAGATAGGATAATATTGCTCATATTCCAAGGTATCCTTGAATTGCAGGACTGATCTAAGATCGGTAGATGCACTTTGTTTAATTTAGGTGTCAGCCATGGCTCAGGGGTAGCACTCTTAAACTTATAACCTTCTGACTTGGAAGCGAGACCCACTCCAGAGACTTGAACACATAACTTAGGCTGGCACTACAGTGCTGTACTGAGGGAATGCTGCACTTTCAAAGGTGCTGTCTTTTGGTTAAGGACCTGTGCTACAATTCAAAGAGATGTCCTGTCCTGGCCTACATTTATCCTTCAACTAACAGCTAAAACATATGATCTGATCATTTATTTCATTGTTTTGTGGGATCTTGCTGTGTGGAAATTGGCTGCTATATTTCTCTACATAACAACAGTAACAACACTTCTAAAGCACTGCCTTGGCTTTAAGACTCTTTGAGATGCCATGAGGGCGTGAAAGGTGCTGTATGATGCAAGTTATACTTTCTCTTTCAAGCAAGTAGAACTTGAGTATTGCTGAAAATAGAGACATTTTGTCGAAGCTTTTCGTCTTGCTCTCAACAGGACAATTTGCAAAAATACCAATGTTAGGAAAGCAACAAATTTATACTGTATGAGAAGAGAGTGCTGATTGGTTGGCAAGTGGACTCTGATTGGTAGAGGCATTGCCATGGAGAATGCACCAGTTTATGGTGATTGACAGTTAACTGCCAAGATTTGTTGAAATTTAAACCAGGCAGCTTGACTCTGATTAGTCAAGGCATTGCACTGAGGAATGAACCAGCGAATGGCTGTCAAATATTTTATTTAGCTGAAACCGGCACAATGTGTGTACATGTTCTTTCTGTCTGCAAAGAACAGAGCCCTGTGTATTAATATATGCAGCTTCCAGTACGTGCAAATGCGCCACACTGTGAGCCCAACTGACAATCTTAAATTGGTTGTCAGCGTAATTCTTTGCACACTGAGGATTATTTAGCAAATGTTGTCCAATTACAGAATCACATCTAATGTTGGACACTGTGTTTGGAGTTTGGCAAGAACAGGCTGGTTGGGTACGGCCTCTACCTTTCCCATTGCGAACAGCAGAAGGAAATGTTAGTGCATTCTCCATGGCAACGCCTCTACCAATCAGAGTCCACTTGCTAACCAATCAGCACTCTATCCTCATACAATATAAATTTGTTTCTTCCCTTACATTGGTATTCTTGTGATTTGTCTTGATGAGTGCAAGATGAAAAGCTTTGACAAAATGTCTCTATTTTCAGCAATACTCAAGTTCTGTACTCCCAAACGACTACACATAGAACTCTTGTTCACATTAACCGAGCTCCTTCCTGGCTGCAATTATAACATACTTGCCCAGAAATCATAGAACCATTGAATTTAACAATGGAGAAAAAAGCCATTTTAATCAGTGCTATCTCTTTGGTATTGCAATCCAAAAATAATCCCACTACCCTGCTTTTCCCCATAACCTTTCTCCCATTCCAAATGTTTAACCACTTTCCCTTTAGAGATGTTATGATCTCTGCCTCAACTGTTGTCTGCGGCAGAGCATTTCACACGGCAGCAACTCTAAAGGGGATGACTTTAATGATGCACTGGATTGCTGTGGGTTAGGGGGCCAAGGCAGTCGGAAAGCTATCTGCCCCTCCACATAATGAGCTCAAGGACATTTCAGGGGAATTTTAACCAAACTTGCCCAATGGGAAACCCGGGGTGGGGGATCAGGTGAAAATTCAATGGGTAGTAAAATCGGGCAAGGTGTGAAACTAGTTTTGCACCAAATCTCATCAGTTTATGGCGGATTTTGATGCGCAGATGAGGTTAAAATTACCCCCTTTAACTCCCAGGATTCGTCTACATGATCAGAGTTAGTCGCTCGCCCAATCACCATAGGAAGAGCTCCGAGATTAGTGCGCGGGATTAGGTATTCAGGTGAGGTCACAGTGAGGAACCTGGAGGAATTCCACAAGCGGCCAGGTCATTAACCTGAGCCTCTGGATTACTAGCTCAGTGATATATCACCATCTGCCCTTGGATGTAATCAAAGCCTGATCTCCATATTTAAATCAGGATGCTGTTGCCTTCCTGTGAGTGTCCAGTTCACCTAAGGAGTTAGTTAACAACAAGGTTCGTAAGAAAGCAACGGAAATGGAATAGGTAAATTGGATGGGACATTTTAACTTGGGGGAGAGGTTAAAATCCCCCTGTGTGTAAAAATGTTTGACATTTCTTCTAATCTCTCTCAAAACAGGACCCAACACCAAAACCTCTTTTACATAAGACTCAATTTTTTGTAACAAGTCTCCTATGAGAGGGAGACTTTACTGAACCTTTTTGAAAATCTGTGCACGCTATATTTACTGTATTATCTATATCTGTCCAATTGGGCACTTCTTCAAAGAGTTTCTTAAAACATAACTTGCCTTTAATAATCTAACCTTCCTGTCCTTTATTGTCTCATGCATTTCTAAATGTACACTAACTTTATCTGCAATTTGAATGCTACTCTTGGCCACAACTGACATTAGCTTAAATTTAGTTTAGTTTAGAGATACAGCACTGAAACAGGCCCTTCGGCCCACCGAGTCTGTGCCGACCATCAACGACCCATTTATACTAATCCTACACTAATCCCATATTCCTACCACATCCCCACCTGTCCCTATATTTCCCTACCACCTACCTATACTAGGAGCAATTTATAATGGCCAATTAACCTATCAACCTGCAAGTCTTTGGCATGTGGGAGGAAACCGGAGCACCCGGAGAAAACCCACGCAGACACAGGGAGAACTTGCAAACTCCACACAGGCAGTACCCAGAATTGAACCCAGGTCGCTGGAGCTGTGAGGCTGCGGTGCTAACCACTGCGCCACTGTGCCGCCCAACATGAAATGCTGGAAATACTCAGCAGGTTGGGCAGCACTTTTTTGGACGGGAGTCCTTGCCCCGCACAACAGACCCTTTTACCTGTCTCCAGTTTTCTCACTCCACTTGGTCCCCTCCCTCTGGCCTCTTACCATCTCTTGATTTTTTCATTGAGAACTGCCAGCGTGACATTGGCCGTTTGCATTTCTCTGCTCCCTTCACTCAATCTAACCTGTCTCCATCTGAACTTGCTGACTCCATTCTCTCAGGTCCAACCCTAACATTGTCATCAAACCTGCTGACAAAGCTGGTTCCATTGTTGTCTGGCAAACCGACCTCCAACTTGCAGAGGCCGAGCACCAACTTTACGACCCTTCCTCCTACCTCCCCGCTGGACCATGACCCCATGACCGAACATCAAACCATGGTCTCCAGAACTGTCACTGACCTCATCTCCTCTGGAGATCTTCCCTCCACTGCCTGCAATCTCATTGTCCCCCAGTGTAGAACAGCCCGCTTCTACCTCCTTCCCAAGATCCACAAACAGGACTGTCCTTGTAGATGTATCATTTCAGCCTGTTCCTGCCCCACTGAACTCATTTCTCCCTATCTCAACTCTGTTTTTTCTCCCCTTGTCCATCTCTTCCCACCTACAACCTTGACTCTTCCGATGCCCTCCATCACTTTAACAGTTTCCAATTTCCTGCCCCTAACCAACTCCTCTTCACCATAAATGTCAAATCTCTCTATCCCTCCATCCTCCACAACAGTCGGAGCACTCTCCACCTCTTCCTTGAATGGAGATCCAACCAGTTCCCATCTACCACCACCCTCCTCCACCTGGTTGAACTTGTTCTCACATTGAACAACTTCTCCTTCAACGCCACTCACTTCCTTCAAATAAAAGGTGTTGCTATGGGTACCCACATGGGTCCTAGTTATGACAAAAGCAAAATAGTGCAGATGATGGAAATCTGAAATAAAAACATAAGTGCTGGAAATACTCAGCAGGTCAAGCAGCACCTCTGGAGCGTGAAGCAGAGTTAACATTCCAGGTCTGTGACCTTTCATCATGTGTTCCTTCTTCCTCAACCAAGGATTTCCCACCCCAATCGTGATTGACAGGGCCCTCAATCGTGTCTGTCCCATTTCCTGCACTTTGCTCTCAACCCTTCGCCTCCCTGACAGAGCCCCAAGATAGGGTTCCGCTTGTCCTCACCTTCAACCTCACCAGCCTCCAAATCAACAGATAATCCCCCATCATTTCTGCCACTTCCTGTGTGATGCCACCACCAAACACATCTTCCCCTCCCCTCCCTGCATTCTGAATAGACTGTTCCCTCCGCGACACACTGGTCCACTCCTCAATCACCTCCAACACCTTTCCATGCAAGCACAGGAGATGCAACGCCTGCCATTTTATCTCCCCTCTCCTCACTGTCCAAACACTCCTACCAGGTGAAGCATGTACTTCTTTGAATTTAGTATATTGTATTCACTGCTCACAATGTGGTCTGCTCTACAGTGGAGAGACCAAATGCAGATTGGGTGACCACTTTGTGGAACATCGCCATTCAGTCTGCAAGCATGACCCCGAGCTTCCAGTGACCTGTCATT
Organism: Heterodontus francisci; assembly: GCF_036365525.1. NCBI lineage: Eukaryota > Metazoa > Chordata > Chondrichthyes > Heterodontiformes > Heterodontidae > Heterodontus > Heterodontus francisci. The sequence continues at coordinate 32,053,818 of NC_090374.1, read as the reverse complement.
TTAATTCTCCACCTTTCTCCCACACTGACCTCTCTGTCCTTGGCCTCCTGCAGTGTTCCAATGAATCTCAATGCAAGCTCGGGAAACAGCACCTCATCTTTCGATTAGTTTACAGCCTTCCAGACTTATCTTTGAGTTCAACAATTTAAGATCATAATCTCTGCCCCCATTTTGTTGCCTTTTTTCTTTTGCAGGTTTTGGTTTTAGTCCCATTTTTCCTTAGTTTTTGTTTTCGGATAGCAGCTGTTCACCATTTTGCCATTCACACCTCCTCAAGAAACATCTTTTGTTTCTTTATTGGTCCCATTACCACTCCCTTTGGCCCTGCACCACCAGCTCCTGTCTTCCACCCAATCACAGAATTTTTCTTTTATTCTTTTTCTACTCTTCCCCCATTCATTTGCTTAAAACCTATTAGGTTTCTAACTTTTCCCTTGACCTGATGCTACCTGAACTGCTGAGTGTTCCCAGCATTCTGTTTTTATTTCAGATTTCCAACATCTGCAGTACTTTGCTTTTGACACGAGCTTAATTTGTCCATTGCCACCCTATTCAGTCATCTCTCCCTTTTTGAGCAGAAGAGTTATATTGGCTGTTTTCCAGTCCCTCAGCATAATTTGCATATCTTAAGGTATATTGAAGTATTGTGCTCAGGGACTCTTCTCTCCCCTCGGACTCCAGTACACAGACTTAGGTTCATGCCTTCAGGATCCGGTGTCTCATGCACCTTGAATTCCACTTATTATTGCAGAAACAACTTCTTTCCTGCCATCATCTCTAACTAACATTCCAAATCTGACATTCTCACTTCCATCAACATTTAAAAGAAATAAATGTAAAATATTAATTTAATACAGAATATCTACTGTGTCATTGCTCTTGGGGAGACAGAGGATATGCATCGTTATAATAATAAGGATGTCTATGACATGTAGGAATAATATGAAGGTCAGTAACTCGCAATGACTGAAAAAGACAAATTCCATTTTTAAAACGTATTCTGGATTTTTATTGATGCTTTGGGGATCAAACTCAACAACTCCATCCATTATTCAGGCAGATTCAGTGGACTTCATCTTGATATATTTCCTTTAATTATGCAATGTTGCAAAGAGTTTATACAGGAATGAGGTCAGTAACCAGAGGACACAGACCTCAGGAATTAGCCAGAGTTGATGTGAGGAGAAGTTTATTCCGAAGCTCATTGTTATGATCCAGAATGCACAGTCTGCAGGGGTGGTGGAATTAGGTGCAAAAGAAACTTTCAAAAGGGAATTGGATAAATATTTGAAAGGGAGGACCATGGGGAAATAGCAGGGGGATAGATTATTGTGTCCAAAGCTGGGAAATGTACTTTAGGAAGGATGTGAAGGCATTAGAGAGAGCGCAGAAGAGATTTACGAGAATGGTTCCAGGATGAGGGCCTTCAGTTAACTGGATAGATCAGAGAAGCAGGGGCTGTTCTCCTTAGAGAAGAGAAGGTTGAGAGAAGATTTAATAGAGATGTTCAAAATCATGACAGGGTCTAGACAGAGTAGATGGGCAGAAACCGTTCCCATTGGTGGAAAGGTGAAAAAACAGAAGACGCACTGCATGAGAGTGTGTGGAGGCAGATTCAATCGTTGGATGAGCACCTGAAGGGAAAAACATTTTGCGGGGCTATGGGGAAAGGGAGCGGGACTAGTTAAATTGCTCTTGCAGAGAGCCAGCACAGACTCAACGGGATGGATGATTGCAGCACAGAAGAAAATCATTCTATGATTCTATGAGTGGGACAAATGGATATCTCTTTTAACAGGCCAGTACAGCCGCGATGGGTTGAATGGCCCCTTTCTATAATGTATGATTCTTGGTTGGATATTAACAGGGATGGGTTACATAGGTGGTGCTAGGGGTAAGGTAGGGATGGGTGCAGGCTTTTGGACAAGAAGTCCAGGTTTCCCACAAGCTGGGGAGATAGTGGAGCTTATGTCTTTTCTTTTTGACAGGCTTCCCACCGAGAAGTCAACCTAACTGACAGGCTTGATTTCCAGGCAGGATAGGAGGGCTTCCGAGCAGACTGCAAGACCAGTTATGTCTGATCCCATAGCCTGAAGATGGTGTCCAATCCTGAGGGAGAATCCAATCCTCGGCCCCTGCGATCTTTGTATCGGGGCAAGGTGGGGTGTGGGGGGATGTTCTGATGGGGGTGAGGGGAATCTTAGAAGATAAAAACACTCCTGCGCCTCCTGGCCCATAAGCAGTGCTTTAAAGACACTTACCTTCTCCCCAATGCTGTCATTGCCTCCCTTCACTGCTGAGGCCAGGAAAACACAGCCACCCACTGTTAAATCTGCAAAGCAGGTTAAATCAGGGGCTGCCAGCCTCATTAAAATATTTGAATTGCCAATCCACCTCCTGGGGGCAGCTTGACGGCCGCTCCTTGTCCTATCTCCATTAAGCCCAGAGGTGGGCGGGTTTAGGTCAGGTTTGAGATTCTACAAATTTTAACATCAGATCTCACCTCAACCCATCCATTTTGTGTGCTAAAGTTAAACCCTATGATTCTATGATAACAGGATAAATGCAGAGATGTGTTCACCAGGGACCTCTACTGCTAACCTAGCAATAGTTTGTGATGTTCAGGGAGGACCCTTGATTAATATCGGAAGGTTAGGAATGCAGTCACAGTACATACCAGCCCACACAGCCAGGAAAAACTCAGCCATCCGCTCTCAGGTTCAGAGGGAAGTTGTATGCCCTATGGCTTTTAATCCAGAGTGTGCCATCAGCCTTCTCTGTAATGGAAGGGAAGATGAAAAGTAGTTTTCAAATGCAATCATGATTTAACTTTGGGGGTCCAGGCCATGTTTACTGTCAGATTTATGTCCTGGTTTGCTTTACCTCCTCTGACTAGAATCCATGCACACTGGGAAGAAAAATCTTCCGGCTCCTCTCTCTCTCCCCGCACTCCCCCAAACCCCTCTCTTATTCTCACTGTCTCATGGGTTCACATCTTCTATTAACAAAATGCAAGTTACATTGAGTTACATTGGACAAAATATTCCCAGCCCCTTGGAGGAAGCTTTGGAGGCAGGCGTTGGGGGCCAGGAAAATCAGAAAGAAGAATTGTCATGCAGGCTTCCCGATGTGCTCCCACTTCCTTGTGCTTTTCCTGGGAGCAGGTCCGCAGCTGGGATGGTCACCCGCCCAGAGACAATTAGAGGGCATTTTTGCAAGGCTATGGAATTTTGCCAACAGTGCACGGGACCTCCGTTGTGTCTGCAGCTCCTCTACTCACAGGAGGTGAGAGCAGAGCAGGAAGTCAGAACACCATGAGATTCATCTGCAGTGGTCACTTTAAAGGACAAAATTGGCAATCCTCAGGACATCACAGACAAATGCTACAATTGTTTGTTTTCACCTGCTGACGGATCTATCGGATGGTGCTGTGGATGAGTAACTGGCTACCGGCCCCATCAGCAGATTGGCACCTCCATCTTGTGCCATCCTCTCCTTCTCCATTCACCTCAACAGCACACAGCATTTACAGTGGGTCTGTCAGGCACCCTTCACTTCTCTGATTGGCCCTGCTGCATCCTCAGGCCGCCCTTTGTCCATAATTGGGCTGTGCTTTCAGAGGTGGCTTCTTAATTGGCTCCTCTGGGAAGATCGCGCCCGATGTCCCACCACACGCACATCTGGGCCATACGCACATCTGGGTTATGACCCAGAGGTCAGCCCGACACTGGGCTCATAATTCAAATAGGAAAATTCAGCCCATTAAGTCTATGGCTGAAATTTCATGTCCTCCTCCCCCCAACACCCCCAGAAGCAGGCTGGGAGGTGTGAGTGTGGTGGGGTCATAAAATTGGGTGGGATGGTGTGTGGTGCTATGTCCCATCTTAGTTTAGAGATACAGCACTGAAACAGGCCCTTCGGCCCACCGGGTCTGTGCCGACCATCAACCACCCATATATACTAATCCTACACCAATCCCATATTCCTACCAAATCCCCACCTGTCCCTATATTTCCCTACCACCTACCTATACTAGGGGCAATTTATAATGGCCAATTTACCTACCAACCTGCAAGTCTTTTGGCTTGTGGGAGGAAACCGGAGCACCCGGAGAAAACCCACGCAGACACAGGGAGAACTTGCAAACTCCACACAGGCAGTACCCAGAATTGAACCCAGGTCGCTGGAGCTGTGAGGCTGCGGTGCTAACCACTGCGCCACTGTGCCGCCCTATCTGTTGGTATTTTACCAATGCCCATCCACCCTTGGGTCAATTAAGGTATTTCAGTGGCTAATTGTTGGCCACTTAAGGGCCTCTTCCTGCTGCCACTGGTATTTTACCACTGGCATGGATGCCCACTCCATGTGGGTATGCCCAGGCGGCCTGACTGTGGGCTTGAGGTGGTGGAGGTCCCGCCTGTTCGGGCACCTTGAATCGCACGGAGGGTCCCCTGCCCTCCAGTGGCAAAGGCAGCTCTTGAAGAATCCTCCCGTAGCCTCTCAATCTCACCCCACACCACCTCCGCTTCCCTCCCTGGGGCCTGTCTGAATGTGGCCCTGGCAAATCTGCCCAACTCCAGCGCTGCACCAGGTCCTGGGCCTACTGCAGTTCCAGCAGTGGCCACCGCTCCCAGTGGCACTGCTGGGTCTGAAGAGCTGCCGGCCCCCTGATTGGCTGGCAGCTCTTGGAGGCAGGACTTGCTGCCTCAGGGGGACACAGAAGCCACAGCCTCAGGCAACTAATTGCCTGATGACCATACAATCCATCGTGGCTTCCAGAGATCGCGGAGGCAGACTCAACCCAACTTTACAGCCAGTGGGCCATTCGGTCTAACTGATCTATGCCAGTGTTTATGCTCCACTTGATCCTCCCCCCACCCCTCTTCATCTAACCTGATCAACATGTCCTTTTATTCCACCAGAGACAGGCACATTCTCGGCCAATGGAAACGCATGCCCTTCTGGTCCACTGGTCCACTGGGAAGGAGATCTTGTTCCAGGAGGCTGCAGATGTCAGCAGTGACCTGGCATGACAGCCTGAGCCTCCTGAGCCACTGGTGCTGACACATGTCAAGAGAGCGGATCTTCTGCCTGTTAAGCTTGTGTTGGGGGGGTCTTGCTCCTTCCAGCTGGATCTCAGTGTCCATCGCACTGCCCTGTGGATGGGCATAGGGCTGAAGAGAAGACAGCTGGTGATGCTGCTGGTGTTGCTCCTGCTCCAGTGGTGTGGCCTCTGCCCTTGCCCCTCAGCAGAGGTGGAAGATGAAGCTGCATAAGCTGCTCCCATGTCATGCTGAAGGCTGGCAGCAGGGAAGTGCAGTTGAAGGTAAGTGAAATACTAGACAGGTGAAGGGTCTTCCAACACATTGGCAATCACCTATCAAGTGGTGAAAGCTTTGAACAGAAGCCTCTCACCTGGCCATGGCTGGAGCTCTTCAGTTTTACTGATCAAAGCCTTTCCAGCTTGTCAGTTTCATTAAAGAAGTTCTTCCCGCTGTCTAGTTGCCTTCTCCAACCTGCCGAGTTTCAGACTCAGCATGGAACTCCAGGTCTGTTGGGAAAGAGGGAATCTATGTGTGAAATGGCTCATAATTGCCTTTTTAAATACTTCAATTGCTTCCTGCCAGACCTACAGGGGCCCCCCAACTGCACTCGCAACACATCCTTGGGAAAGCAGGAAGAGGGCAGGACCATGTCAGGATCTTGCCCCAAGGTCATTTTTTTGTAACTATACCATCCCTCTTGCCCCCAAACCCGCCTTCAGTGGCCTGGGAAAATCCCCGCCCCCAGTATCTCAGTTTTAAATTTTAAGCATTCCATTACCTGGCATGAAGTCTCGCTCAATGGAAGCACAGATCGAAGAATCAAAGGCCAACATGGCAAGTTTGCTGCACTTGTGACTTTGCAATCATTAAAATTAATTGCTAGGACCTCCAGAACACCTTCAAGCAGGCAGATTGACTCCACAGCCAATCTCCAAACTGCGTTCCCATTCCGTGCTGGATCACATTTTCAGGGCCACTGGAGGAGATACTTATGTCCTGCAATCTGCAGGCTCTTTATCCAACAAATTCCCCATAATGTTCTATGTTACTTCTTTTAAATAACACAGGGGATGCTCCACATACAAGGCACATTCTTTAAAACATAATCCTGGTATTCAGGTCATCAATGTGTAGTGCTGCTGCAATGTCAATTTCCAAATCCAGCTCTTGAAGTCATCCATACTGTTATTAACACCAGCAATAGTTATGTGACAGTAAAGGCAACATCAGTCCATGATAAAGGTAAAATTAAATGTGACTAGTTTCAACATGTCACCAGAGTTACCATTTAAAAGTTATATAATTTTGCAAGCGCAGCAAAATATTACATGCTGTTGTAAGAAGACAGGGGTCAGTATGTCGAGAAATATATGTCAAGAAACCAAACAAATCCTCAACCCCTTCACTTTAACTCCTCACTAAGAAACTGCCTAGAGTTTACTGCTCACCAGACGCCCAGGGTGACCCATGCCAAAATCGACTCGCCGAACTGTCTAATATGCAATTTGAATTCAATGTAAGTTTATCTCATCAACCCCCAATTAGGATTGGAGTGTTTGATTCAAGTGTGCCAATTAGGATAACCACAATCTACTGAGTGAATGACTGACCTCTTTCTTTCTAAATCATCACATAAGACCGACAGCTACTCATACACCAACAATTTGTTTATCAACCTCAAAATCATAATAGCAACAACTAAATACTGAGAATGCAGATAATTAGTGGATATAAATAGTTGTAGACTGGCATTCTTCGCAATCTGAATAAGAGAGGTTTTAAAGATATTTCAATGGTATCACCATGATTCAACATTAACTGAATTGTTGATGATTACATTTTAGTTGCAGCCACTTATTGAGGCAACTCAATTGGCAAGATTAATTTAGGATTAAACTCATTTGATGCACTGTAGTCTATGGATGGAATTTTATCCTCTCCCCCACGGCAGGTTTGGAGGCAGAGAGAGCATAAAATCGGGTGGGATGGTGGAGCGTGAGGGTTCCGGGATGGGAATGTCTGTGAATGGCCTTCCTACCCAGCCACAAATTGAGGCCCTTAACTGGGGAATTAACCCCCAATTAAGGGCCTCTTCCTGCCGCAGCCCCAGTTACCCATACAGAGGGCAGCCCTGTCACCGCACGGGAAGCACAGCACAAATAAAATGTGCGGGCTGCTTCCCAGGTCCAGGCAGGGGGGTTTCCTTGTTCAAAGGCACAGTGCCTGAATGAGGGACCCAGCATCGGGACTGGGTGCGGGGGGCCACCCCGTCTTGTTGCTGACCCCCTTCCCCCCGGCGACCGCCCACCCCGCGAGACCCTTTCCGCCCTGACCTGCCTGAGGCTTGGGACCAGCGATGATCCTCGGCCTCCAGGTCAGTCACCTCCAGCAGCAGCCACCACCTAACAGCCTCTGATTAGCTGGCAGCTCTCTTAAGGGCAGGATCTCTGACGACATGGTCCTAAATCCTATGGAAGGCCTGCCGCTGATCACTTAAGTGCCTGACTGGCACTAAATTTGACGGGCCTTCTGGAAAAGAGGCAATGTGGGGATCTCGGCATCAGTTTCCCCCAACATCGAGACTCTTGATGCCGACATAAAATTCCCCCGATTATGAATTGGTGGTTAGCAATACTTCCTGACTTTAAACACCTTGTCCTAATGAACTGCATGGTTCAGCTGATCCCCACCTTCACCTGGGGCCATGTTATCAGCCTTTGTCAGGTTGATGAGCCTCCTTCTGTGGCTGGTGTAACCTTTCTTCTTGAAACGTCAGCTCCAGGCTAAATATCGCTGAACCAACTGCCTTAAATCTCACCTTCCTTGATCTCAGGCAAATTTATACACTTAAATGACAAATTTCTATGTCTGTAAGTGGCTAGTGTATCTGTACAATCTGACTTTCATAACCTCTCCCTCATTGTCCTCGATACATTTTGGCTCTTGTAAAATCATCCTTCTACATAGACTAGGCAGAAAATACTACATAAAAAGATTAAAGTGGGTGGAATAGAACAAAGAGAATCTGCTAAGAGGTATGCCACTTATCCTCTTATATACCTTGATTTTTCAAAGAAAAATCCTTCCAATCAATTAAACAATCTGAGGGAAACATGCATCAGAAGAATTCACACTTTTGGTGTCACTCACTTCAAATAGCTACGTAAGTACCCTTGAAGACCTGCAATTTAAAGAAGCACAGGTACCACACATATTTACTCCTTAATACTTCTTTACAAAGGATTTTATACAAGTCCGGATAAAGCACATATATATATACATATTATGTGTATCCCAATAACAAGCTATCTCTGGGCATGTGTCTTTGAAACTTGTGACCATCGCTAGTAAGGGGAATGTTTTAGTTGCCTTTAGTTTAATCTTTCTCAATAAGAAAGCCTTTATCATTTTAATTAGTTTTACTTTCTTCATTTCCCAGAATCTGGTTTAACTACAGACTCCATTTTATAGACAACTTTAAATTAAGGCTCAACAATTTATCCCAATTTATTTCCCCTACACTATGACACTTAATTGGTTACGCCAATGTGATTTGTTGAATGATAATTTCATTTAATTCACTGATTGGAGATCTGAATTTGTATTTTTTAAAGACATTTTTGAAAAGACATTTTAAAAAATGATGACTTTTCTAGCAGCTTAGGATGGTCACCTAATTTGCAACACTACATCCTGCATACAAAGACAGTGAGGAGGGAGACAAAGGGCTGAATTTTACCAGCCCCCCCGACGTCAGGGGTCATGACTGGGGGAGGGGGCCTGGAAAATACTTCCGGTAGAGGCCCGCCATGGGTGTCGACGTCGGGAAGGCCCCTCCCCATTTTACGCGCAGCTATGATGATGCGGGGCAGCCCCTCTGCCACTGGGCTTCATTTAAATAGTCAAATAAATTTTAATCAATGCAGAAGCACTTACCTTGTCCCGATGGCTGTCCCATGCCAATATTTCGGAGATCTGAGGCGTGACACTGGTGGGGAGAGGGAGGAGTGAATTTTTCAGGGCGGTGGGGGGGAGCGGCAAAAACGAACGCGATTAGTTAAGCGGATGGTGGGAAGGGGTCGAAGGTTAAAGGAAAGAAAGTTTATTTATTATTTAGAGATACAGCACTGAAACAGGCCCTTCGGCCCACCGAGTCTGTGTCGACCAACAACCACCCATTTATACTAACCCTGCAGTAATCCCATATTCCCTACCACCTACCTACACTCAGGGCAATTTACAATGGCCAATTTACTTATCAACCTGCAAGTCTTTGGCTGTGGGAGGAAACCGGAGCACCCTGCGAAAACCCACACAGTCACAGGAAGAACTTGCAAACTCTGCACAGGAAGTACCCAGAATCAAACCCAGGTCCCTGGAGCTGTGAGGCTGCGGTGCTAACCACTGCACCACTGTGCAGCCCAGAGAGAAAAGTTGTGATTGAAAATTTCTTTTTCTCAGGGGGATAGGACAAAGAATAATATGATTATTCATTGAGGGGTGGGAGAGGGGATTGGGAGAGTGAATAATTTTTTGATAAACCTGTCACTTTAAACATTTAAGTGGCCCTGGAGGGATTGAAGCCCTTTAAAAATGACGCCATCGCTGGGGAAAGAGCATCCACCCCCTCTACGTCCCCTCCTTGTTAATGGACCGCCGCGCAAAATATCGCGGTGGCTCCGTGGCGCATAACTCACCGCCATTCTTTCAGCCCAAAATGTCTGCTAATTCCCCAGCAAGAACCAAGACCCAGGAAGTTTAAGGGAACTGTTTGTTCTCTTTCTTTTAGCAAGAAGAGGAAATACTGCTAACTGCTATGCTTGAATCACTGAGTGACTATCATGTGACAAGCGCCCCTCCCCCCTTTCTCTGCAGTAGAGGAAAAGCAACTGAACTCTGACACGTGAAGACCCAAGTGGGTGCCCTCTCTCTCTCTCTCTCTCTCCATTCCAGCTTGAACGCTTTCAAATCCTGCCTATTGACTGACTACCTTTGCATACTGCAGTTACAATCAGAAATCCTGTTGAAGGAAATCATCTGCATTACTGTCTCCAAGAAACTCACCAAAGCAGCCATCTAACTTTTCAATCTAAAAGCCTCAGGAACACCGAATTCAGCTAGAAGCCAGTTGAATTACCAAACCCCACAGACGGTATACCTTTTTTATGGACTCTAACTCAACCAATCTACCTTTTTCCCACTCTGTAGCCTATTTGTGTGTGTGTAAACCTCCAGAGTTTGTGTGAGTGAAAGCTAGCGTGTTTATTATTTTTATTAGTTCACCCAGTATTAGCTGCCTGCTGAGATCCAGTCAGATCAGGGAACAAATTTTATGTCCAGTATTTTTCAAAAGGTCATGGGTAATCTGGGAATATTTTTTTTTATTTAGAGATACAGCACTGAAACAGGCCCTTCGGCCCATCGAGTCTGTGCCGACCATCAACCACCCATTTATGCTTATCCTACATTAATTCCATATTCCTACCACATCCCCACCTGTCCCTATATTTCTCTACCACCTACTTATACTAGGGGCAATTTATAATTGCCAATGTATCCATCAACCTGCAAGTCTTTGGCATGTGGGAGGAAACCTGAGCACCCGGAGGAAACCCACGCAGACACAGGGTGTTTAACCCAGCTAAAGTCCTCAGCCTACCACCCACAGTCACAAGGGGCTTTGGAGCTGTACCTCCAGACCCTATAGACAATGATCAGGGCATACTGCTATGAATACCCCCATGACGGGAACAAAAGGCTGGGATTTGTTCAGTTTGCTACCAGCGACTCTCCCAATGAGTCCATTGGCTTTAGTCCCTTTGTATCAGTTTATGGACATGAGGTGAGAGGTCCTCTAAAACTAATCAAGGAGACGTTTTTGGGACACAGAGACAAATCTTCCCCGTTAGACTACATCTCCATGTTCCAAGGATAGCTCAGGAGAGTCTGTACAGTGCCTCAGGAATGCCTAAAAACCTCCCAGACAGCTATGAAAAGGCAGGTGGATAAACATGCCAATGCCAGAACATTTCAGCCTGGAGACCATGTGTTAGTGCTATTACCAATACAGGGAGAACCATTGAAAACCTGGTTCAGTGGCCGTACAGAGTAATAAAGGTGAATTATATAATTGACATTCCAAATCATTGGAAACAGCAAAGGCTGTGCCACATCAATATGTTAAAACGGTATCTCAGCTGGGAAGGGACAAACAAGCACAGGTCTGTCAGGCAGTCAGGAAAGAAGAGGGTGAAAGGGACAGTGAGGGCGAGTTAGAGGGAGGCCTGGAGAATTCTCAAATCGAAGCCCTGCCGTCTGATTCGCTAACACTGAAATGTTAGGGAAATTAGACACTGTACTCTGCTATTGAAACGCAGAACAGAGAGGAGACCTACAAGGCTGCTCATAGCGTTTAAAGGGATATGCAGGGACAAACCAGGGTGCACAACCCTAACTCTATGTGATGTGAATGTCGGAGAGACCCCTCCCATAAAACAAAGTCCCTATCGCCTAAGTCCCAGGAAACTGACCCAGATTCAGGAGGAAATTCAGACTGAAGGCCTAGAAATTAAAGATTTAAATTCTGAAGGGAAACACAGAAAAGCTCATAGAACAAAGAACAAAGAAAATTACAGCACAGGAACAGGCCCTTCGGCCCTCCAAGCCTGCGCCGAAGGAAAACTCTAAGACCAAAAAGGGTTTTGTGGCAGATTTGGAGGGTGGTGACGGTGACTGCAAATCAACTATCCTAACTGAGGAGGAATTGTGGGCCAGGCTGGATGAGCTGGAACAACAGGAAGAGATATGGGATGAAATTACTAAGTGGTCTCAAGCTGCAAGGAAAAAATCCAGCACTGGGTTAAAGTACAAAATGGCTATGAAGAACGTCAAGGTACGCTTAAAACTTCGACAGATAAAATGTCTTATGATGTTCTGGTGCCATTTGGCCCACTTGCATTTATTCCAGGACAGCTAATCCACATGAATGAAGTCACTGTTTTACTAGGTGACAGTTGTTTTGCAAAGCTGTTGGCCTGTTGGAGCAGAGGAAAAAAAACATGTACAAAAAGCACTGGATGATCTTATGAATAACTTTGAATCCAGTGTTGAGTTCACTAATATAGAGAAACTGAAAAAGGAAGATATTGTAGAAATAAACAAGGAAATTCAGTATATGCTGAAGCACAAGCTGACTGAGCCCAGTCAAAGCATTTGGAGTTCCCCAGTTGTGCTCATGCACAATCCTGGATAAAGAAAATTAACCAGACCAGTGAGACTGATGAGTGTGTGTGTACAGTTTCTTTTTTAATTTGTGACCTCATAATGAAATGTTCCTGTTGTCACGTTTCATTTCGCATGGTGGGGAGGAGTTACGCCAATGATCAGAACAAGTAAGTAATCAAACACCTACTGAATTGGCCCTACAACCCCTCCTCACTTGACCGTAACACTACAGTAAAGGAATCCTGCACAGATTAATGCTGAAGCTTGACCAATGCTCAGAAATGCTCTCATTTTATAACAGACCTATTTGTGCTGATGTATATTGTGTCATGCAGACCCCCACCTGCCAAGAATGAGGCAAATTAATTTTGCCACATGGACATTAAACTTCAAGTTGTTGCTGGGAAGAGGAGAAGGCCTGTTACAAGGAATTGTCAGTCCCCTGGCCAGAAAGACAGTTTTGCATATTAGCAGACAGTGATGGAACAAAGGAGCTATTCCCTGCTCCCATACAATACACAGAACAGACCTGGTCAAACGAGTCGGTCACATGACCACCCTGCTGGCCAACTTGGGGAGTTTTAAATTGGAGAAACAGTGTTTGAAGGCAGAAAGCTCCTGGCTCCAGGATAGAAACATAGAAACATAGAAAATAGGAGCAGAAGTAGGCCATTCGGCCCTTCGAGCCTACTCCACGATTCATTATGATCATGGCTGATCATCTAACTCAGTAGCCTGTTCCCGCTTTCACGCCATACCCTTTGATCCCGTTAGACCCAAGAGCGATATCTAACTCTTTTATGAAAACATGCAATGTTTTGACCTCAAATGCTTTCTGTGGTAGCAAATTCCACAGGCTCACCACTCTTTGGGTGAAGAAATTTCTCCTCATCTCAGTCCTGAAAGGTTTACCCTATATCCTTCGACTATGACCCCTGTTTCTGGACTCCCCTGCCATCGGGAACATCCTTCCTGCATCTACCCTGTCAAGTCCTGTTAGAATTTTATAGGTTTCTTCTGAACTCCAGCGAATATAATCCTAACCAACTCGATCTCTCCTCATACGTCAGTCCCACCATCCCAGGAACCAGTCTGGTCAAGCTTCGCTGCACTCCCTCTATAGCAAGAACATCTTTCCTCAGATAAGGAGACCAAAACTGCACACAATATTCCAGGTGTGGTCTCACCAAGGCCCTGTATAATTGCAGCAAGACATCCCTGCTCCCGTACTCAAATCCTCTCGCTATGAAGGCCAACATACTATTTGCCTTTTTTACTACCTGTTGCACCTGTAAGCTTACCTTCAGTGACTGGTGTATGAGAACAGCCAGGTCTTGCTGCATATTCCCCTCTCTCAGTTTATAGCCATTCAAATAATAATCTCCCTTTCTGTTTTTGCTACCAAAGTGGATAACCTCACATTTATCCACATTATACTGCATCTGCCATGCATTAGCCCACTCACTCAACTTGTCCAAATCACCTTGAAGCCTCTCTGTATCCTCCTCACAACTCACCCTCCCACGCAGTTTTGTGTCATCTACAAATTTGGAGATATTACATTTAGTTCCCTCATCTAAATCATTGATGTATATTGTGAATAGCTGGGGTCCTAGCACCAATCCCTGTGGTACCCCACTGGCCACTGCCTGCCATTCGGAAAAGGACCCATTTATCCCTACTCTTTGTTTCCTGTCCACCAACCAATTTTCTATCCATCACAATACACTACCCCCAATCCCATGTGCTTTAATTTTACATGCTAATCTCTTATGTGGATTGAAAAGAGCCTCTCCTGTCTGCTCCCATCGCTTTTTCACCAGCATCGGAATCCATTGAAGACACATGAACCCCAAGAGAGAAAAGACTCCTACAATGAACAAGGTTTAAGAAGAATACTGGGCCCCAACAGAAAGCAAGAATTACCTGCAAGCAAGACTCTACAATGAGCTTGAAGTACTGTAACAACGCTTCATATATTGCCTCATACCTTTCCACTTTATTTTTTCTTCTGCTCTTTTCTGTCCCTATCTACATGTGTGTATCGCATATGCATGCTAGCATGGGTTTGTCGTGTATCTGTAGTCTTTAACTGAATTAGTGTTTAAGTTAAAGGTTAATAAAATTTTACCTTTCTTCTTTAAAGCTAAGAAAACCTGTTTGTGCTCATTTCTTTGCCTTATAATTGGAAAGCGGTGAACAAGGATTCACCAAGGGGAAGCTCAAAACAGTGTGTTTAATATTAAAACCCTGTTACAGTAAGACCAGGTGAAGTCTGAAAGAGACCCTTAGACACCTTTCTCACCTGGTCTTAACAATTGAATCTCACTCATCTGACCCCTGATATTTAACTTTGCTTCATTGCCTCCATTATGTCAGTATTTGGCATGTCATCCTCTTGTCAAGAAAACACAATATACCAAATTATGAATTTTAATTCATCAGTTGGAAACTTCTTGGAAAAAATTCCTACAGTTAACTTTAAAAAATCTGGCAGCCAAGATGGCCAGTGCAATTGAACACCTTACACATTCCAAGGCCTCCAACAGGAGACACATGTCTACTGAGCCTGTACCCCAAATAATGGCTTGCTCTAGTGATTGAATTATCTAAGATTGCTTTCATTAGCAAGGCATTCAAGGCCATCCTGGGACATTGACTTTGAAGGAGCTAACTCCTCCAAGTGTAAATACTGGCATCCTGAAGCCTGAGGAGATGGAAACTCCTAACCTTGAATCTCATGAGAAGTTTCCAGAGAATACACGGAGGCAGTCATGTGACCATCTGTCCATCTCTGTGCAACCTAGGAGTTTCCCTTGGACAAAGACCATCAAGCCAGTGACTCATTCTGTGCTAATAAAAACAAGAAATGCTGAAAATACTCAGCAGGTCTGGCAGCATTGAGAGAGAAGCAGAGTTAACGTGTCAGGTCAATGACCCTTCACCAGAACTCTGCATAAGCCAGAAGGGGTGTGTTTCTCTCTCTCTCGGCAGAAGACCTTGTGTGAAGCCTAGTTGCTGGATCCAAGACAAAGACACCAGGGGAAGAAAACCACCTACAATTCTACCTACAAGAAAAGCCTGAACCAGGTGAGCCAGTCACAAACTGCACATTTACCAGCCAAAGACTTCAAGAACAGAACTTCAGCTGGAAGACAATGGAATCATCCAACCCCACAGACTGTATCAATCTTTCATTTGTTCTGGACTCTACTTCAACCTCTCAAATATACGCCTCAGCACTTTGTAATCTATTGTGTTTGTGTGATTCTCGTATGAGTGTGTGCGTGAATGTGTTGCATATTTCATTATTTTATTTAGATTGGGTTTAGATTGTTGTTACGACCAGGCAGTTAATTTAATTTTTTTCCCCCTGATCAAATTTACCCGTTTTTTTCAACCACCTGCCCATAACTAGATTAGTGTTTGAATTTCTTTCTCTCCCTTAAACCCTAATAATAAATGATCGCTTCAACAAGGATGTATTAATACACTCTTAAACTCGGGAAGGCAGTTTAACTTCACCATGCATGCAAACATTCAGGGAAAGGTTAAATGCATTAATAAGAGGCAAGGACATTTACTAAATAGAAACTTATCTTAACTACGAGTTGATATGGATTTTATTTAAAACTAGTGTCTATGAATATCAACTAAAGTCCAAAGATTGGAGATCACTGATTAGAAATGCTGAACAGGGGAGGAGATGTTGCAAATTTCTTTTTCTTTGCACTCTCAAAGGTGATAATAGAGAATGCTAGAAATCAGACCTTTTCTGCTGTTACTGCAGCTTGTCTTTGGGTTGATTTGTTTTCTTGCTGGATTTTTCAAAGTGTGGCTTCTCTTTAATTTTTTTTGTTGAAAAGGCCTTAGAGAGAAAAGTCAATGCAGCTTGAAGACAGTCTGTGACTTCTTGCAGGGAGATGTGTCTCTAGCACACAGCAGCTATATAATCGAGAACAGGCTGTCCTCACAAACGGTTACAGTTTCAAGTCCACACAGGTTGGATAAGGAATCTCCTGGGTCCTACAGTTAGAAATCTTTTCATTTGCTGTCCCACCTGATCTCTCTCTTCCATTTTGACAATCAGAACACCGAATTACAAACTGAAAACATGGTGTATAAATTGGCAGTTAACATTAATACTCAAATGCACAACATAATTTACCAGGGGGTTTGAATCAATTCGTGACATTGTTAAGTATAATAAATTCACCTCTTTCTTGTTTAAAGTCAAGAAAACCTATCTGATTGGTTCTTTTACGATCACCACAAAGGTAAAAAGTAAAACAGTCACTGAAGTGGTAAGCACATCCACTGTTTAAAAAGGAATAAACTCTGTTGCAGTCAAATAAGAGGAAGGACAAGAGGGGAGCCTTGTCACCCCTCCTCACCAGGCCGTAACACTCTGTTCATCATTACATGTGCTGGTCATACCATTGGCTCCAAATCCATAAGCAACTGTTGAGCATATCTCAAGGAGATAAATCAAATATATATAATATATCCAGCAACTTGGCATAAAATAACAGTACCCTCTAACTACCTGCTTCAGCACACAGTGGTTAACTCTTGTATTAAAGTGGGACAGAATTCCAGAATACAGTATTGTTCTGAAGACATGAGAAATGATGTGTGAGGCATTACAGTTGCATTTCTCTGTGGAGGTTTAAGGTGTATGTGCCAAGCAATAAGGTGCAGCTGCAACAACTCCTTGTGGTCCGGGCATAAAAACTGAGGTTCGGCATCTATGTTGGTGTTGGTTTGGTCACAAGTTTGTAAAGATTATGGCCTAAAGTTTCTGTTAGTATTTCCAGTGCAATTCGCCCAAAATCGTCAAACGCGTGCAAAAGATCAAGCATAAATTACATCCAGTGCAAATTGAGTTTCTGCGATCTTTTACACTAGTTTAAAGAAATCATGCTGGAAGCTGTCCCCGCCCACAAAACTGACCTTGCTGCCAAATCGCTTTAATCACTGTGTTGAGTTTCCATTAATTGCGCCCAATAGCAGACATTCAAGGAGGCTCTTAAAATTAAGCTTTTTTATGATCCAAGGACATGAATAGACAACTTTTAGAAGCTTTCAATTGTTGCTTCATTTACTGAGAACCTGACTATTATACATCAATGTAACTAGTAAGTGATTCTGTATATTTTGTTAATGTCACTTTCACTAATTTAAAATTGGGTTATTCATAGGTGTTGGATTAGACTCCCAGATTGAAAATGTTTATTTTTTTGTGATAAATCCATTTTCATCTGTATTGGTAACACTATCTGAGGTTAAAAATCTTAAAAATATAGAGTCATAGAGTCATTACAGCACAGAAGGAGGTCATTCGGCCCAAGGAGAGCAATTCATTCTTTCCTGCTAGTTTATTTCCCTCACGTGCCTGTCCAATTACCTTTTGAAATAATTCATCGTCTCCACTTCCACGACCCTCATGGGCGGCGAGTGCCAGGTCGCTGCATAAAAAAAGTTCTTCATCACATTTCCCCTCCATCTCTTGCCCAAACCTTAAATAGAGTCATAGAGAGATACAGCACTGAAACAGGCCCTTCAGCCCACCGAGTCTGTGCTGACCAACAACCATCCATTTATAGTAATCCTACATTAATCCCATATTCCCTACCACATCCCCACCATTCTCCTACCGACACTAGGGGCAATATACAATGGCCAATTTACCTATCGACTTGCAAGTCTTTGGCCATGGGAGGAAACCGGAGCACCCGGCGGAAACTCACACGGTCACAGGGAGAACTTGCAAACTCCGCACAGGCAGTACCCAGAACTGAACCTGGGTCGCTGGAGCTGTGAGGCTGCGCCACTGAGTGTCTGTGTCTCCTCATCCTTATACCATCAGCTAGTGGGAACAGCTGTTCTTTGTCTAATGTATCTAAACCTGTCATAATCTTGTATACCTCTATCAGATCTCCCCTCAATCTGCTTTGCTCCAAGGAGAACAACCACAGTTTGTCCAACATAACCTTGTAGCTAAAATCCAACATCGCTGGAACCATTCTGGTAAATCTCCTCTGCACCCTCTCAATGACCCTCACATCCTTCCTAAAGGGTGGTGAATAGAACTGGATGCAATACTCTGGTTGTGACCTAACCAGAGCTTTCTAAAGGTTAAGCATACCTTCCCTACTTTTGTACTCAACACTTCTATTTATGGAGCACAGGATCCCATATGCTTTGCTAACTACTCTTGCAATATGTCCTGCCACCTTCAAAGATCTATGCACATGAACTCCCAGATTTCTCTATCCCTGCACACTCTTTAGAACAATGTAATTAAGTATATATGGTCTCTACCTATCCCTTGTGCCAAAATGCATCGCCTCACATTCTCTGTATCAAGTTCCATTTGCCACATGTCTGCCCATTCTGCTAGCCTATCTATGATGACCTGTTGCAGTTGATTAGTATCATCCCTCACTGTTTGCTACACCTCCAAGTTAGGTATCATTGGCAAATTTTGAAATTTTACACCGAATTCCAGTATCTAAATCATTTGCATATGCCAAAAATGCTGTGGTCCCAGCACTGACCTTTGGGGAACACCACTGTGTCCCATCCTCCAGTTTAAAAAACAACCATTTATCACGATTTGCTGTTTTCTGTCCTTAAGCTGATTTTGTATCCAATTGGACACTGATCCTCCTATTTCATCAGCCTCAATTATGCTAACCATTGTTTTATGTGGTACTTTGTCAAAGGCTTTCTTAAAATCCATATAGAGAACATCTATTGCATTCCCTTCATCAACCTTCTCTGTTACTTCATCAATAATATTAGTCAAACATGATCTGCCTTATAAAAATCCATGCTGACTCTCCTTAATTAGCTTAAACTTTCCAAGTGCCTGTTAATATTTTCTCTGATTATTGTTTCAAAACCTAACCCATCACTGATGTTTAGCTAGCCAGCCTGTAGTTACTCGGAATGTCCCAACACCCTTTCTTGAACAAGGGTGGCACCAATCCTCTGGCACCACCCCGGTAACTAGGGAAGATTCGAGGATTGTGCCAAACCCTTCCACTATCTCCACGACCACTTCCTTTAGTAACCTGGGATGCAAGCCATCCGGGCCAGACAATTTATCCACTCTCAGCAAAGCCAGCCTTTCCAGTGCATCCTACCTATCAATTTTCACACCATCCAGTATCTCTAACTTCTCGACTTCCACTGATATTTTCTCAGAATTCTCTTTATTAGCTAACACTAATACAGAATACTCCTTAGCTATTCTAGACTTGCCTTACGCCTCTAAGCAAGTATCACCTTTTTTGTCCCAAATAGGTCCCACCCACCTCCTACCACCCACTTACTATTTACAAGACAGAAGATTTTTGGGTTACCTTTTATGTTAACTGCCATTCTATTCCCATATTCTCTCTTTGCTTGTCTTATTTTCCTCTTCACTTTCCCTCTCAAAGTATTTATTTGGTTCCTTTACCTTTCGCCCTTGTTGGAATGTGCCTAGCTGTACCTGAAACATCTCCTCCCTAAAGATTACCTATTGTTCTGTGACAGTTTTTCCTGTCAAACTTTGATTCCATTTTACATTGGCTAGATCCCTTCCCATCACATTGAAGTTCACCCTCTTACAATGTAGAAGTTCTACTTTAGATTGTTCCTTGATCTAAATCTAAACCTTAAGTTACGATGATCACTCTTAACCAAGTGTTCTCCCACAAACACTTGGTCCACCTCATTCCCCAGCACCAAACCCAGCAATACCTCATCCGAGTTGGACCGAGAACATACTGATCAAGGAAGTTCTCCTGAACACATTTCAGAAATTCCTCCCCCTCCTTTCACTCTACCATTTTCCCGATCGATATTTGGGTAATTAAAGTTCCCTAATATCACTACTCTATAGATCTTCCACATTTCCTTGCATTTTTTGCTCCTCTATCTCTCCCATTCTATTCAGAAGCCTATAGAATACCCCCAGTAACGCGATCATACCCTTTTTACTTTTCAAATCTAATCTAATGGATTCTGCCTTTGTCCCCTCAAGGAGATCTTCTCTTTCCAACACTACAGTGTCTTCCCTACCCACAGCTAACAGATCAAATCAAAATAAAAACAAAATACTGTGGAGGCTCGAAATCTGAAATAAAAACAGAACATGGTGGAAATACACAGTGGGTCTGGCAGCATCTGTGGAGCGAGGAACAGAGTTAATGTTTCAGATCTGTGACCTTGCATCAGAAGCAATAATCTGCTCATCGATGCTCAGTTTGGCTTCGACCGGGGCCACTCAGCTCCTGACCTCATTTACTGCCTTGGTCATGAAATGGCCAAAGAGCTGAATTCCAGAAGTGAAGTGAGAGTGACTGGCCTTGACATCAAGGCAATATTTGACTTAGTGTGACATCAAGGTGCCCCAGCAAAATTGAAGTCATTGGGAATCAAGGAGATAACTCTCTGCTATTTGGAGTCATACCTAACACAAAGGAAGATGGTTGTGGTTGTTGGATGCCAATCTTCTAAGTCCCAGGATATCGCTGCAGAAGTTCTTTAGGGTAGTGTCCTAGGCCCAACCATCTTCAGCTGCTTCAGCAATGACCTTCCCTCCATCATAAGATCAGAAGTGTAGATGTTCGCTGCTGATTGCACAGTACCATTTGTGACTCCTCAGATACTAAAGCAGTCTGTGTCCACATGCAGCAAGACCTGGACAACATTCAGACTTGGACTGATAAGTGGCTCCACACAAGTGTCAGGCAATGACCTTCTCCAACAAAAGAGAATCTAGCCATCTGCGCTTGACAATCAACAGTATTATCATTGCTGAATCCCACCACCCCCACCCCCACCACACCCCCCCCCCCCACCCCACCCCACCCCCCCATCAATATCCTGGGGCTTATCCTTGACCAGAAACTTAACTAGTCCAGCCTTATAAATACTGTGGCTACAAAAGCAGATCAGAGGCTGGGAATTCTGTAGTGAGTAACCCACTTCCTGACTCCCAAAGCCTGTCCACCATTTACAAGGCACAAGTCAGGAGTGTGATGCAATACTCTCCATTGGCCTGGATGAATGCAACTTCAACAAGTTTAAAGTGGTGGATGGGTCGCCAAACAAGCTCGACACCATCCAGAACAAAGCAGACCACTTGATTGGCACCCCATCTACCTTAAACATTCACAGCCTCCACCACCAACGCACAGTGGCAGCAATGGGTACCATCTACAAGATGCACTGCAATAACTCACCAAGCCTCCTTTGACTGCACCTTCCAAACCCACAACCTCTATCACCTAGAAGAACATGGGCAGCAGATGCATGGGAACACCTGCAAGTTTCCCTCAAGTCACACACCATCCTGACTTGGAACTATCTTGCCGTTCGTTCACTGTCGGTGGGTCAAAAACTTGGAACTCCCTTCCTAACAGCGCTGTGGGTGTCATGGACTGCAGCGGTTCAAGAAGGAGGCTCACCACTACCTTCTCAAGGGCAATTAGGGATGGGCAACGAATGCTGACCTTGCCAGCAACAGTCACATTCCATGAAAGAATAATGAAAAAGGCACATAGATAGACAAAATGAAAGGATAAAGCTACAACAGATGTACTTCAATTTGGGAAAGTGTGAGGCCATCTGCTTTGAATCTGAGAAAGACAATTTGGAATATTTTCAAACAGTGAAAGACTAGCGCTGTGGAGCACAGGTACAAACTGAAATATAAAGGGCTAATGCGTTGTTGACCTTTATCTCAAGAGGGTTGGATTACAAAAGTGAGGATACACTGGCACAGACACTTGGTCAGACCTCATCTAGGAGTATTGCATTCAATTTCAGACACCGAACCGCAGGAAAGATATATTGGCCTTGTAGATGGTACAACATTGTATCACCAGAACAATATCAGGGATTGAATGATTAAACTATGAGGAATGGCTGCATAAGTTTGGTTTGTATTCGAGGTTGAGGGGTTATCTAATCAAGGTCTTTAAAATGATAAAGAAATTTGTTAAGGTAAATACGGAAAAACAACTTCTTCTGGTGAGGAATCCGAATCAAGGGAGCATAATCTTAAAACTAGAGCCATTTAAGAGTGCAATCAGAAGGCAATTTTTCTCATAATGAGCAGTGAAAATCTGGACCTCTCTACCAATGCTCCTGCAAATATTTCTTTGTTGTGTACAACCTGCTTGTCACAGTCCTTTAAGATTGCTGCACGGCTGCACTTGCGCACATGTTAAAGGGAACGTAGGCTGGACACTGCCTATTTGTTTCACTGTACGTTATATTGCAGATTACGATATGGCCCAACAGGGGTGCGTCTTTGAGGGAACATTGTTCTCTATCCCAAAATGCTGTGGATGCTGGGTCAATTGATATTTTCGAGACCAAGAATAATACATTTTTTATTGGGTATGGATACTAAGTGATGTGGAATAAAGGTAAATGTAGTTAAGGCATAAATCAAGCACGATCTAACTCAAGGAGCTGAATGGCCTATTCCTGTTACTATGCTCTGAAGTACAGTCTGCAGCTTAGACCCATAATCTTCAAACTGGCTGAGCAAGGCTCCCTTTGATGAGAACCCAAGAGGATAACTGAATCTAAATACAAGTAATCAGACTGACTTTTCAATTTTAATTTCCAATGTTATGAATTAAAATTAACATAAGGGCTGATGTCAGCTCCCAATAGCTGTTTTAGATAATGAACAAAACACAACATACACAGCCACTGCTCTGTTAAATAACCCTGTAATATTCTTGCCACGCATCTTGCTAACTGTAATTTTAACTGTGGGAAAGTGGGATAAAGCCTACAAGCCAGACCTTCCCATTTTAAATACAGTGGTTGTTTTTCATAAATTAAATAAATCATCTGGACAGTTGCATAAATGTTAAGCAGTTCTCTCAATTCCCTGCAGTCCAAATCACAGGCTACATTCTGCATTTTAATTCTCTCTCAGGTAGGTACGTGGTAATTTAAGTGCCTTCATCTCATTTAGTGGCATCTCTCTTAGGTAGATGTGTAGCAATTGAGCAGCATTTAATGACACATTAGTAATTATAAGTAAAAGTGATACTCTGATTCCAGCCTGTTTTATTTTTAGAATTTTAAGCAATTAAGCTTGGGCAACTGTGAGACCAATTTAAAAAATGATTAATCTGAAATATGTCAGAAACTCATCAAATTTGTGCCTCTTGTTAAAACTAATTTTTGCACAAATGTGTGCTTGATTTATAGGCCAGTAATCTGACATCTCCCACTCACAGAACACAATCTTGTTACATTAATATTGCACTTTACTTGGCCACTAATGGCTGTTCAATCTCTCATTGCATGTTTTTTTTCATATTTTGTGTGGAACTATTTATAGATGAGTAAAAGATACTATGCTAACAAAGCGTTTATCAATTATCCAAGAACCGCATATTCAAATATCAATCAGCTTCATGCTAATGGAGTGAGATCTCATGGAACACGAACTGAAAAGATCAGTATAACCCTGATCTTGCCATTTTTTAAACTTGCTCTACTGAATAAAAGCACACAAGCCTTAAGCTTCTCTACCTTTGCAATCTCCTCCAGTTCTTCACCCTCCCACACACTTCACTCTTCCAATGCTGGTCTCCAGAATTCTAAGTTATCACTTCCTCGCTTGTCTCCACTGCACTCCACGCCTCATTTCAGGGGTAATTTTGTACACCCACTGCCACTCTGGGGGTGGGATAATACAACTCAGCCCGTAGAGTGGGACACATATTCAGTACACCCAAATTACACTGCTGGCTACGTGTCACCCTCTGCCCAAGAAACAAAGATCTGTGCATTGAAACATCAAAAGCTAGGAGGGATCTGATGGAGGCACTCTCTCCTAACATTGCAAACATAATGTTCCCAGGCTGTCACACTGGGCCAGAATTGTATAATGCATTGTTTGAAGCCCATGTGATTTAAGATTACCTCTGCAGCCATACGCACAATGCTTACATTCAGGAATCAGACTGTGGAGCTGACTCCCAAAGTACATCATCTTTTCGCTGGTAATGCACATCCTAGAATGCGTAGCGTTGTTGTAAAAGCAGTAACAAACTATGCAGCTTAATTGCACATCCTTCATACAGATCAGTCACACCTGCAATTATGGACTCACCAAAATTGCTGTCCATTTAGCCAAACAGATTGAGCATTTAATACTTGCCCACTAATGAATTTTGTACCATCGGTTATTCTTTTTGCATTATTTACATTAAAATCATATTAATCATAATTTAAATTGATGCATAAGCTTAATCCCCCCAAATAATTCTCCAGATCAAAGGAATTCTGATACTGAATGATAACATTAAAAAAAAGGCCTGACAAACCTTAAAGCAACTTTGGTTCTGATTTAAACATCTGTCATTTTGAGGATTCTGAAAGCACCAATGCAGTATGTTCCTTATGAGAAATGTTTTAATTCTTTTTACAAGCTGCTTAATAACAGACAATGAATTTAATTAGAACAGATATATTAGTACTTTGGTAACCATTAAAGTTAAAGCTTAAGAAATAAATACATTGCAGAGCAGAGAATTAAAATATCTTATATATTCATGAAGTGCATACATTAAAAAAATCAAATTAAAATATTGCTGATCCATAGAGTACCCAACATCACTGTCACAATAGGTGTGGGAAAGTCATAAACCATTTTTTCATAATTGCATTTATAATTTCACTACAGCTAGTACATAGAGGAAATATTCCCGAATACATAAAGCCTGCTTTTAAACAATAGGCAATGAAATATCTTCATTCGTAATCATTATATTTATAAGGGTGTTCAACAAAGATTTCCTCTGCATGTCTTGTAATGAAATCCTGCATAAAGACCACTATTCCGATCTCACTACACGTGGCATACTGATAATAATGTAGGAATGAGTTAAACTTGCAAACTGAGTCTTTACGGAATATGAAAACAAAACTTTATTGAGGAAAGCAAAGTTTTCCAAAGCCAACTAAGAGGAGACCTCGTATGTAAGAAAGTAAAAAGTGCATAAAAGTAAATTGGAAGATGACTTCAAACTAAAACATGACATTTTCAGCCAAAGTTCCACTATTTCATCTGAGGCATTAACCTATTTATTATAAAAGGCTTTGTGGGTTAAATTGGGCCATGTAGTGACCAATTTTCAATGTTGCATGGCCTTCTAAGGCACTAAAGTGGCGGCTGGGAAGCGTGTACACACTTTCGTTCAAAAGGGCACTGGCTACCATATTGGGTAAGCACAAAACAAGACGTATCTTTTACCCACTCCTGAGCAGGCGTTATGTGCAAATATGTAACACCTACCTATTCTGGTAGAAGGAATTTTCCTCCACACAAGATCAGGGGGCAGGTTGTTCAACCTTGCCCGTCTTAGAGCAAAGACCAAAGTATGGAAAGTCCTCATCAGGGAACTCCTCTTTGCTGACGATGCTGCATTAACATCCTACAAAGAAGGGTGCTTGCAGAAACTCATCAACAGGTTTGCGGCTGCCTGTAATGAATTTGGCCTAATCATCAGCCTCAAGAAAACAAACATCATGGGATAGGATGTCAGAAATGCTCCATCCGTCAATATCGGCGACCACATTCTGGAAGTGGTTCAAGAGTTCACCTACCTAGGCTCAACTATCACCAGTAACCTGTCTCTCGATGCAGAAATCAACAAGCGCATGGGAAAGGCGTCCGCTGCTATGTTCAGACTGGTCAAGAGGGCGTGGGAAAATGGCGCACTGACATGGAACACAAAAGTCCGAGTGTTTCAAACCTGTGTTCTCAGTACCTTGCACTACAGCAGCGAGGCCTAGACAATGTATGTCAGCCAAGAGCAACGTCTCAACTCATTCCATCTTCGCTGCCTCCAGAGAATCCTTGGCATCAGGTGGCAGGACCATATCTCCAACACAGAAGTCCTTGAGGCGGCCAACATCCCCAGCATATACACCCCGCTGAGCCAGCAGCGCTTGAGATAGCTTGGCCATGTGAGCCACATGGAAGATGGCAGGATCCCCAAGGACGCATTGTACAGCGAGCTCGTCACTGGTATCAGACCCATCGGCCATCCATGTCTCCGCTTTAAAGACGTCTGCAAATACGACATGAAGTCCTTTGACATTGATCACAAGTCGTAGGAGTCAGTTGCCAGTGATCACCAGAGCTGGCGGACAGCCATAAAGGCAGGGCTAAAGAGTGGCGAGTCAAAGAGACTTAGCAGTTGGCAGGAAAAAAGACAGAAGTGCAAGGGGAGAGCCAACTATGTAACAGCCCCGACAACCAATTTTATCTGCAGCACCTGTGGAAGAGTCTGTCACTCTAGAATTGGCCTTTATAGTCGCTCCAAGCCCTGCTCCACAAACCACTGACCACCTCTAGGTGCTTACCCATTGTCTCACAAGACAAGGAGGCCAAAGAAGAAGAAGAAGACCTATTCTGGCAGTGCCACTCTCATGATGATAAGGTCTGTGGCCAAATCTCTGGGGCTCCTCAAACCTCACCAGTTGTGTATGGGGAAATAACGCAGTCCTGGAGGACACCAAAAAGTGGGAGCTCCTGAATTTAACTCCCCTAATGTCTCTGTTAAATCACTGTGAGAGAAGGGGCTTCAGATTAACATGTAAGCATTTGTCGACTGATAGCTCATAGTGTCTTTTCAGGGACTTTCAGAAAATCAGTGAAATTCTAGAAGAAATAATCTGTTCTTATATCAATAATAATGAAGATTTTTACCCTCTAGAACCACAGTCTGTTGCGAAAAAATTAAATATGTAAAATAGATTGTTTAATTAGTACTTGCAAGATCTAATTGCTCCTGAGCACTGGTGTCCTTCACTCATATGGGGTAATTCAATGGAGATCATTAATTAACTGTGTTGAAGAGTGCTAATTAGTTTCCCCTTGTTACTAAGTATTAACTCCTCCAGGAATTCAACTTTTAATAAATTAGCTTTACATTGATTTATCATCAAGGTTATGTAACATTTACTGGGAAAGTGCTCAATGCACCTAACCCACATACAGTAAACAAAGTTTATCTAATGATAGAGCTGTCAGAGAATTCTTTTTGTGCTGAATAGCAACAGCACACAATGGAACTGCTTTTCTTCTGATCCCTGTGCCCAGACACTAATCAGGCACAGCGCTCCAGCAATGGCCAACCACACCTGGATTTGCAGAATCAGGTCATTTAAGTGGAACTGGATGTGCTCAATCAACATTAAGCTGCTGGATGTTATAATTTTTTTCTTCAGATACACTCTGTCAGCATAAGTTAAATCTCCATCACCTACAAAGGCAAGAGCAGCAGATGCTGGGGGATCACCAGTGCCTCTAAGTTCCCATACAAGTCACACACCATCCCAACATGAATCAATGATACAAATCTTACCCCGAGTCAAAGGATTATCAGTTCAAGCCCCATTCCAGGGGTAATTTTGACTTTGTGTGATAGTGTAAAGTAGGTGATGACGACTCGGCCACCCATTTTACAAATCTCCCCATTTATTACCATTGACGGCACAAAGTAAAAATATACCCCCAGGATTTAAGCTTATTGTGTTTAGCGTTCATATCCTAATATTCCCATTGTGTAGTTTCAAAGCCTTGGTTTCAAGACTTTTTTAAGAATTTAGAGTGATCTCAAGGTTTACTTTTCTTCAAGTTTGGCACCTTCTTACAAACACCTTCCCATGTTTGACATGTTGCAGAAACAGCATTGATGATGCCTCTCAAAAGTGATCACCTCTCATGTTATCTGCATTCTCCTCCTACCTATCTGTTGGCTTTCTGCACAGCATGGTACAGAACATTTTCCTGATCCTTCATGCTTTGTACGATTATTTCCAAGGCTTCATCAATGTTTCTCAGGTTCCCTCCATTTGTGCAGAAAATTACACATTGCAGAGCTGTATTGGCACATTATGTCCCATTTATCATGGTAAATGGCCTATTTAGTGGTTTAATGGATGCTTCGAAAGCATTCCTGGAAGTTACTTTTGATTGCTTCTTCGCTTAAGTGCCGCAATAGATTCAACGTCAGAAAGGATGCAGGGAGCAATATTTGCTTTACTGACAGTGAATTAACACAAACAGGGGAAATGCGAAGGAGTAGAATCATAGAAAGCTTAAGGCACAGAAAGAGGCCACTTGCTCCATCATGTCTGTGCCGGTAAAATTAGGCAGTGAGAGAAAGTATACTGCTGTGTGATTGCCTTTAAGAGTAATGTACCTTGAAGATCTTAGTATGCTAATGAGCTAAGTGTCAGGATATGGCCATGTGACCACATGCCAGTCTCTCCCTGCTACTGTAACACCAAGTGGCAAGTCCTGTAATAGTTAGCTCTGTGCTGTATTTAGTAGTTAGCTGCTTAATAATCCTATTTTGAGATCTTGAAACAACCTGAACTCCAGCAACATAAAAAAAAGCTTCTCATTGCATGGTGGCAGCAGTGGTGAGAAGACCACAGGAAAACAGCATTTGAAAACTACCTCCCTATAGCTGGAAGAGAGAAAGTTAAAGAAAAATACTGGTCCAAATAGGGAAAGAAGAAAACACTTATCCTGAGCTTTTTCTTTCAAAAGCTCCCTGGGAGAGTAAAAAATACAGGAAAGACCCAACCCCTTTCTCAGGCTGATTAAGTCCTTGCCATTACAGGAGGTACCCGACAGTGAAAAGCGCAGGAATCCTTCATTCACGCAGCTGGAGCTATAAAAAGAAACTCAATTAAAACCTCTCAACCATGAAGACTTGTAGTTCATTCAGCCAGTGTTTAAAAAAAAATTCATAAAACTACTCCAGCATTATGAACTGCCTGTTTTCTTTTGTTCATTCATGGAATGTGGGCTTTGCTGGCTAGGCTACCATTTACTGCCCATCCCTAATTGCCCTTGAGAAGGTGGTGATGAGCTGCCTTCTTGAATCGATGCAGCCATGTGGGGAAGGTATACCCACAGTGCTGTTAGGAAGGGATTTTGACCCAGCGACAGTGAAGGAACGGCGATATAATTCCAAGTCAGGATGGTGCGTGGCTTGGAGGGGAACTTGCAGGAGGTGATGTTCCCACGCATCTGCTGCCCTTGTCCTTCTAGGTGGTAGAGGTCATGGTTTTGGAAGGTGCTGTCAAAGGAGCCTTGGTGAATTGCTGCAGTGCATCTTGTAGAGGGTACACACTGCTGCCACTGTGCATCGGTGGTGGAGGGAGTGAATGTTTGTAGATGGGGTGCCAATCAAGCGGGATGCTTTGTCCTGGATGGTGTTGAGCTTCTTGAGTGTTGTTGGAGTTGCACCCATCCCGGCAAGTGGAGAGTATTCCATCACACTCCTGACTTGTGCCTTGTGGACAGGCTTTGAGGAGTCAGGAGATGAGTTACTCACCGCAGGATTCCTAGCCTCTGATCTGCTCCTGCAGCCACGGTAGGTATATGGCTACTCCAGTTCAGTTTTTGGTCAATGGTAAGTCCCCAGGAAGTTGATAGTGGGGGATTCTGCAATCATAATGCCCTTGAATGTCAAGGGAGATGGTTAGATTCTCTCTTGTTGGAGATGAATATTGCCTGGCACTTGTTTGGCGTGAATGTTACTTGCCACTTATCAGCCCAAGCCTGGGTATTGTCCAGGTCTTGCTGCATTTCTGCACAGATGCTTCAGTATTTGAGGAGTTGCAAACGGAGCTAAACATTGTGCAATCATCAGCGAACATCCCCACTTGTGACCTGATGACTGAAGGAAGGTCATTGATGAAGCAGCTGAAGATGGTTGGGCTGAGGACACTACCCTGAGGAACTCCTGCAATGATGTCCTGAAGCTGAGATGATTGACCTCCAACAACCATAACCATCTTCCTTTGTGCTAGGTATGGCTCCAGCCAGCGGAGAGTTATCCCTCTGATTCCCATTGTCTCTAGTTTTGCTAGGGCTCCATGATGCCATACTCAGTCAAATGCTGCCTTGATGACAAGGGCAGTAACTCTCATCTCACCTCTTGAGTTCAGCTCTTTTGTCCATGTTTGAACCAAGGCTGTAATGAAGTCTGGAGCTGAGTGGCCCTGGCGGAACTCAAACTGAGCATCACTGAGCAGGTTATTGCTAAGCAAGTGCCGCATGATAGCACTGTTGACAACACCTTCCAGCACTTTACTGATGATCAACAGTGGACTGATGGGACGTCAATTGGCTGGGTTGGACTTGTCCTGCTTTTTGTGTACAGGACATACCTGGGCAATTTTCCACAATTTGCTGGGTAGATGCCAATGCTGTAGCTGTACTGGAACAGCTTGGCTAGGGGCATGGCAGGTTCTGGAGCGCAGGTCGTCAGTACGATAGCCGAAATGTTGTCAGGGGCCATAGCCTCTGCAGTATCCAGTGCCTTCAGTCATTTCTTGATATCACATGGAGTGAATCGAATTGGCTGAAAACTGGCATCTGTGATGCTGGGGACTTCAGAGGGAGGCAGAGGTGGATCATCAACTCAGCACTTCTGGCTGAAAATTGTTGCAAATGCTTCAGCCTCATCTTTCGCACTGATGTGCTGGGTTCTCCCATCATTGAGGATGGGGATATTTGTGGAGCCACCTCCTCCAGTTAGTTGTTTAATTGTCCACCACCATTCATGATTGGATGTGGCAGGACTGCAGAGCTTAGATCTGAATCGTTGGTTATGGGATTGCTTAGCTCTGTCTATTGCATGCTGCTTATGCAGTTTGGCATGCAAGTAGACCTGGGTTGTAGCTTAACCAGGTTGACACCTCATTTTGAGGTATGCTTGGTGCTGCTCCTGGCCTGCCCTCCTGCACTCTTCATTGAAGCAGGGTTGATCCCCCGGCTTGTTGGTCATGGTAGTGATATGCCGGGCCATGAGGTTACAGATTGTGGATGAGTACAATTCTGCTGCTGATGATGGCCCAAAGCGCCTCATGGATGCCGAGTTTTGCATTGCTAGATCTGTTCAAAATCTATCCCATTTCGCATGGTGGTAGTGCCACATGACACAATGGAGGGTATCCATTATATGAAGATGGGACTTTGTCTCCACAAGGACTGTGCAGTGGTCACTCCTACCAATACTGTCATGGACAGATGCATCTGCAGCAGGCAGGTTGGTGAGAACGAGGTCAAGTATGTTTTTCCCTCTTATTGGTTCCCTCACCACCTGCCGCAGAAACAGTCTAGCAGCTATGTCCTTTAGGACTTGGCCAGCTCGATCAGTAGTGGTGCTACCAAGCCACTCTTGGTGATGGACATTGAAGTCCCCCATGCAGAGTACATTCTGTGCCCTTGACACACTCAGTGATTCCTGAAAGTGCTGCTCAACATGGAGCAGTACTGATTCATCAGCTGAGGGGGGGGGGGGGGCTGCAGGTGGTAATCAGCAGGAGATGTCCTTGCCCATGTTTGACCTGATACCATGAGACTTCATGGGGTCCAGAGTCAATGTTGAGGACTCCCAAGCCAACTCCCTCCCGACTATATATCACTGTGCTCCCACCTCTGCTGGGTCAGTCCTGCTGGTGGGACAGGGCATACCCAGGGATGGTGATGGCTGTGTCTGGGACATTATCTGTAAGGTATGATTCCGTGAGTATAACTATGTCAGGCTGTTATTTGACTATTCTGTGGGACAGTTCTCCCAACTTTGGCACAAGTCCCCTTGAATGGCTGTAGAAACAAACTAGCAAAATAGGCACTTGAAATACCTATTGTACAGCTGTGTAAACAGAACAGGCTCAATGCTGGAAGCTAGACAAACAGACAAGCTGATGCTGTCAATAAAATCAGCCAAGACAGTTTCTTAAAGAGGAAACAGTACAGTCACAGAACCAGCTCTTAAAGCAACTTCTTAAAGCAAACTTTAAAGCTAAAGAGCAGCAAAAAGATGGATTCCAAGTCTCCCAATATGAACTGAAAAGCCTTGGATATCCTATCTGAATTCCAACTGTCAAACAGAGAATGCAGTTATGCTTCACAGACCAAGTGATGGTAGAACTAGAGAAGCAAGCTCTAAAAATAATGAAAGTGATTGGAAATGAGAGATTGCACAGAATAGGCATATCTGAAGAGGACCAGAAAAATCCCACAAAGCTATGGAAAGTGCTGGAGATCAGCTCAGATTAAAAGTGAATTTTCGAATTCACCACTTGGAATTGATACCCTACAGGCAACAGCTCTGGGAATCAAATAAACCAGTTCATCAGTAGATGCCGAAGCAAGGGCAACAAATTTGATTTCTTGGAAGCTGAGCTGTCAGATTGAATAATGGAGCTGGTGATCATATCAGTACCCTTGAAGTGTTGCAGAAAGACCTATTGAGGAAAAAGAAAGGTCACAGCACTGATGCACTTCTGGAAGATGGCAGGAAATACAAAGCCATTGTAGCTGGACAACAGCATCTGCAAGCAATCGGCACAACCAAAAGTATTGGCACCATAACCAGGTCGAAAAGAGCAAGCAAGTTGTGTGGTAAGTGCGGTTTGTCCCACTCACAATGAAATTGCCCTGCATTTCGAGACCTGTGCAAGGTGTGCGGTGTAAAAGGACTCTGGGCCTGACTATGCAGGAATTCTGGCTTCAAACTTGCAGCTAGAAGTAATGGTCGGACACAAGCAAACAGATGACAGGCACAGAAACAGGGCAACAGCACCAAGAACAGCTCTAGAGGCCTGCACAAATGCAAGCCAATACACGAGATCCACAGCAAAACAAACCTGAGACAAGACCCAGAGAGAAGTAGTTCTTAGAAGATGAACAGGCATTCCACATTGTGATCCTGACACATCATGTTGATGAAATCCAAAAACTGTAAGCTTTCGCCACTGTCAACATCACGTGCCCAAATAAAGCTGGCAAACATATACTAAAGGTCAAGATTGACACCAGCATTAGTGCAAATATCCTACCAGTTCAAATACTCAAAGATTTGTACCAGAGTCATTGGATGTCCATGATACAACCAACAACTGCCAAGTTATCTGCCTATAATGGGTCACCCATCCCTTGCAGTGGGACACTATCAATCCAATGCAAATACAGCAAGTCGGCATGGAAACCACAAATGTTCTACCTAGTAGACACGAGAGGAGCAGCAGTGGCAGGACTACCAGTGTGTAAGGACCTCAACATCATAACTATCCATGAGACCATTGCCAAACGGAAATCTCCAAGGTGAAGAACCCGCTTGCAGACTCTGACCAGCATCAAACGGTGCAGTCTGGAAACCCAGCAACTGCACAACAATGCTGTGTCTTCACTTCTGCTCTCCAGAGAATCACCAGCACCACAACGAGCCAGAGTGGACAAGTACCTCCATGAGACCAAGTACTCCTCCTCCAACAAATCCTCGACCTTGAGCCCCAAGCCTTCAGATGCAGAGGATCAGGAGACACAAAGGACACACAATGTCCTGAAGAGGCAGCGGAGGAATGAATTTGAAGCATTGTCTATTGGCTCTTCGAGATGAGGTGCCTGAACTTTCCATGAATGACAAGGCCCCAAAAGTGGTCATCTTGAGAAAAGCAACAGAGTATGTTAGCAGGCTAAAGGCAGAGCAACAGAAATTGAATGCAGAGAGGGAGAAACTTCAGAAAGAACAGCAACAGATGAGACTCAAAATTTCTGAACAAGAGGTGTCAAACCACCAAGACAATCTACAGACTTTTTACAAAGTTCTTCTTAAAAAGTTCATAATCTCTGTACATGAGTAAATAATTTTAATATTATCGAATGTTATGTGTTTCTACTGTTAGCATACAAGACTTATCTTTGGTAAGAAGGGGGATGTTGTGTGATTGTCTTTAAGAATTATGTATCTTTAAGATCTTAGTATGCCAATGAGCTAAGGATGTGGTCATGTGGCTACATGCCAGTCTCTCTCTGAGACTGTAACAATTTTTCTCTTAGAGGGTCGTGAGTCTTTGGAACTCTCTTCCTCAACAGGCAGTGGAAGCAGAATCTTTGAATTTTTTTAAGGCACAGGTAGATAGATTCTTGATAAGCAAGGATGTGAAAGGGTAGGGTGGGAATGTGGAGTAATCAGTTCAGCCATGAACGTATTGAATGGAGGAGCAGGCTTGAGGGGCCGAGTGGCCCACTCCTGCTCCTAATTCGTATGTTCGTATTTTCCTGTAATAAAGCAAGCAGCGCAGCTAGAAAAGACATTTGAGAAAGGGAAATGGGACTCTGGGGTCAGAATTTTAAGGCCCTCCAATGAGAGGGCTGGTGGTGGAGAGGGGACCGAAAAACTGAGTGGGAGGCGGGAGGTGGCCTTTCCTAACACCTTCCCACTTCCGTTGCAATTTTTCATGAGGAGGCGGCAGCGAGAAACGGCCTGCCCACCTCAAGCCAATCAAAGCCCTTTAGTGTCCAATTAACTGCCACTTAAGGGCCTCCTCCCACCGCCTCTGGTATTTTACCCTCGGTGGCCAGACAGCAAAGGCCCCAAAAACACCGCCAGGTAAAACCTGGCGACCTTCTTGCTGGCTGGGGAGGGCCTTCCTGATTGGGAACCCTGTGCCCCACGGAGGGCTGCCCCTGAAATCACAACCACCCAAAATGCACCCCACCAACCAACCCCCCTTGCCTCACCAGGGCCCGGCCGATTGTCCCGGCAAGGCCCCAAAAACATATCATCTTTCAGAAGCCATTCTTCCTCTCCCTGCTGAAGCTGGTGTAGTCCCATCAGTGGCCACCGCTTCCGATGGTGCTGCTGGGACTAAGAGCTGCCAGCCCACTGATTGGCTGGCAGCTCCATTAGGCAGGACTTCCTGCCTCAAGGAGGTGGATGCCCTACCCAAGACTAATTAAGTGCCTGGGGAGTGAAAAGGTCGCCACCACTTCTCGGCTAGTGGGTGGAGCCTCCTGCCCTATGTAAAATTCGGCCAGTGTTTTCTCTATAAGGGCACTGAATTTTAAAGAAAAGAGGTGATGATGAATCTGTACGTGATATTTCTTAAGCCCCAGTTGGAGAATGGTATAGTTTATAGAAAGAATATTAGTCATAGAAAAGGTACAGTGAAGATTTAATAGGATTATACCACCGCTTGCTCAGGGTAAATTAAAATGAAGCCTAACCACGAAAGTGGTTCACGCCTCTCACTGAAGGAATCGCTCCTCCAATGCCCTCCAAAATGAAAATTGGCCCCTTTTTTTTCCAATGGTTGCTGAATTGGTAACAAGGAACTAAGACTCATGATTATCATTCGAAGATCAAAGAGGAAAGTTAGCAGAAATACTTTCATATTAGAACATCCAATAATTTACCAAAAGTGACAGAAAATTACAGCATTGTTTAAAAGGAAATTTTTAAGTATTAGATGGTAATGGGAAAAAGGCAGGGAAGTGGAATTGGAGTTTTTAGGTCCAGTTGACACTGGCAATATAACTCAAATGACCTGCCTCAAATCTGTGTATTCTAATTCTGAGTTAACTCTCATTTCATGCACTCTGAACGGGGGAGTCATTCTCCCCTTGAATTCAGATCGATTAGTACAGATCCCAAAGTACCATTCTTCAACAGCACCTCCAAACCCACAGCCTCTACCACCTAAAAGGACGAGGGCAGCAGGTGCATGGGAATACAATGATGTGCAAGTTCCCTCCCAGTCACGCGCCATCCTGATTTAGAACTATATCACCATTCCTTCACTGTCGCGGGGTCAAAATCCTGAAGCTGTCTTCCTAACAGCACTGTGGTGTACCTACACCCCAAGGACTGCAGCGGTTCAAGAAGGCAGCTCACCACTACCTTCGTAAGGGAAACTCAGGATGGGCAATAAATGCTGGCCTTGCTAGTGATGCCCATGTCCCTGGAATGAATGAAAAAAACTTAGCTGAGCCAACAATAAATCTCTTGAGTACCACAGAACCACTGGATCAGTTGATATAGAATGCCATGAAGATGAATAACCTGAAAAGAGTGGTAACTCAGACAGCTGTACTCAAGCATTTTGAAACCAAGAAAAATAGTGCAATCTCAGTCAATCAATCAGATGGGCGAACATTGCAGCTACAGTACAGCTACTATTTTAGGACTAGGGTCTGCTTTTTGGAGCTTAGCTCACCGATCTCTAACTTTTGAGATAATCAGCTCATTTGTAACTTCAAAAACTTGACTTTGCTTCAGTTGTGATTCTGTTGTAACCTATGCAAAGTTGAAATGTTGTGAGACTACCTACCCCAAGTGTTTTCAGCTGCAGTATAGAAATGGAAGGTCAATTGGCTAGTTGCATTCAGTTATACTTCATATCGTGCATCAAAACGATGCAGAAACCACTCTAAAGTGAGGCAAGATTTGCAGTTCAGCTGCCTTATAACAGCAGTACTTCTAAAAGAATAAGGTCTGATAGGGTAGGCGTGGAGAAGATGTTTCCACTTGCAGAGGAGACCAGAACTAGGGGGAATAAAATGGGTGAAGGAATCACAGTGCATGATAAACCTGCACTCATTGCTTTCAATGCAGGTGTCACGGACTTGTAATTATTTTTTCTCCTCGGATTAAAACGGTGTGTGTGCCTTTAAGACTCTGTTAAAAACAGTGCATCTTTAAGGAAGAGAAAGTTATGGAATTTCTAAGGCACAGTGTGCCAGCAGCTGTACTTGTTACCCAAGGCGACAGCAGGAGAGAGAGAGATCACATGGTTCAATGTTTCGATTTTACTGTGTGTAAAACTGACAAAAAACGGTCTAAACCAGTTAGTCTTGAG
Organism: Heterodontus francisci; assembly: GCF_036365525.1. Taxonomy (NCBI): domain Eukaryota; kingdom Metazoa; phylum Chordata; class Chondrichthyes; order Heterodontiformes; family Heterodontidae; genus Heterodontus; species Heterodontus francisci. The sequence goes on along the minus strand of NC_090374.1, from coordinate 32,016,841 downwards.
AAACTTTCCAGTGAGGCATGCTACTGAAGAGAAGAAAGCTGTAATTTCTCTCAGCAAAAATTCTACAGGGAGTTATGGACCAAGTTAATTGCCTAAAGAAGAAAAGCCTTCTTTTCTCAAGAGACCGTTTGTATTGCTGAAGAAACTGTTGATGCCTACCTCAGCCGATGAGTTAGAATACCTATTAAGAACAGACTACTGCATCAAATCCATGTGAAAACTTTGAATGGCCTTTGACTATTTCCACATTAGAATACCTCATCCATTAGGAACATAACTTACAAAGACATTCTTATTTATATATTCTTAATAAGCAACTAATTTTTAAAACCACCATGTGTGTGTGTGAATGGGGAGTTAGATTAAAATAAGAAGTTATAAAGTCTTTAAACATAGGTTTATCTTAATAGTATTTAAGATTTAGTTTTAATAAATAGTTAGTTTGTCGTTGGCTAAAGATACCTGGTTTGGTCTCTTTTATTCCGGGGGTTACTAATGTGTCCAATTTGGCTGTTTTCCAGTTGGGTGGAAAACTTCAAATAATATGCTGCGACCTGTGGAGTAATGGGACTGAATTGACAGTGCATTGCTCCCACCGCGGTCATAACAGCAGGCTACACACCAACTTCATGCTGCCTGCTAACTCGCATGATTTCTGTATTCAGCCAGCACTAAATGTGCTGTTGAGTGGCTGTACACTTCAGCAGGAGGCCCAAGTTCATGCACAGCTAGCACCACTTAAAGCCACCCTTCACATCTTAAAGGGGAAGTGCATTCTGGCTGGATTAGGTGCTAAGCTGTTTGTAGAAGAGAGTCTGAACAGAAAGAAGAGTGAATTATGACACAAGGGTGAGAGCGTGCTCCAAGTTTCTCTGATGCTGCACTGGATGCCTTGGTGGAGGAGATGGAGAGGAGGAGACATATCCACTGGGAGCCAGGAGGTCCTCCAGACAAACTTTGCAAAGGCAGTGGGACCAGATAGCTGTGGTGGTCAACCCCAGGAATCAAGCCCCAAGAACCTGGATGCGGTGCCACAAAAAGTTCAATGACCTCACATGAGCAGTCAAGGTCAGTGAATGTATCTTCAAATTTCATAACCCACCAACTGCACCACAAGCCTCGGACATGCTCAAAGCACCACGCCCCATCACTCATCTACCAACAATCTCTATCAATCATGACCCATACTAAACACTCATAGCTTCACCTCATCCTCAAACACTTCGCACTGCTGCAAGCCACACACACACAGCTATTAAATTCCAGAAAGTTTGATGTGGAAAGATGATGCTGGAGCCTTTCTTTAATTAGTTTCACATTTATTGTATCGGGTAAAGGGATTACAAACATGTAACTCCGCACTCAAAAATCTCCACCAGTCTCAGTAATTGTAAGCTTTTCAGTGCTCAAGTAAGACCCCAATTAACACCCTCTAACTGCATATAATTAAACAACTGAGACACAACAGATTGGCAACAACTTGCACACACTACCACCTATTCAACCATGATAGACACATCACCAAAACACATTAACACATTGCACCACACTCACTGACACACTTCCCACTCTCTTGCAGGACAGGTAGCTCATAACCACAGACAGCAGGACTAACCAGAATCACAGAATTGTTACAGCACAGAAGGAGGCCATCATGTATGCACCGGCTCTCAGAAGAGAAATTCAACCATTGCCATTTCCCGGCATCTCCCATAACCCTGCACATTCTTCCTTTTCAGATAACAGCATAATTCCCTTTTGAATTAAAGGCTGGCTCGGGTCTGCAAATGAGATCCGACCCGAGCCCAACAGAACTCCATCTGACCCTGAGTCTGACCCAGCCCAAGTCCTTCCATTTTTCCTGTGCCCGACCCGACCCTGAGCCTACCATCCATTAACCTGCCTTCCGTTTTTCACTTTGTTCCTTATCTGCACAAGCTTAAAATAACTGTAACAAAACCACCATACATGCCATCAGGTCCCGTCGGGTTCGGATCGGGTAGCCGGCCTTTATTTTGAATGCCTCGAGTGAATCTGCCTCCGCCATACTCTCAGGCAGTGCATTCCAAATACTAACCATTTACTGAGTGAAGAAGTTTCTCCTCATGTCGCTTTTGCTTAGAATCATAGAAAGTTTAAGGCACAAAAAGAGTCCACTTGGCCCAGCGTGTCTGTGCCGGCCAAAAAACGATCCACCTATTCTAATCCCGCCTTCCAGCATTTGGTCCGTGGCCCTGCAGATTACAGCACTTGAGGTGCATATCCAGACATCTTTGAAATGAGTTGAGGGGCTCTGCCTCAACTACCCTTACAGGCAGTGAGTTCCAGACCCCCACCACCCTGTGGATGAAAAAGAATTCCTCATCTCCCTTCTACTTTTTCTACCACTTTAAATCTATGCCCCTGGTTACTGGCCACTCTGCTAAGGTGAATAGACTCTTCAGCTGCACTCTATCCAGGTCCCTCAACATTTTGTACACTTCAATCAGATCTCCCCTCAGCCTTCTCTGTTCCAAGGAGAACAACCCCAGCCTATCTAATCTTACCTCATAGCTGCATTTTTCCAGTCCTGCCAACATCCTCTTAAATCTCCTCTGTACCCTCTCTTGTGCAATTACATCCTTTCTGTAATGTGGTGACCAGATCGGCACACAGTACTCATGTTTGGCCTAACCAATGAGTTATGTAGTTCCAGCGTAACCTCCATTCCATTCTCCCAGTTTCTCCGTCTCTAATGCATCTGCTCTGATGATGCAACATTCCACAACAGCGCCTCTGATATGTCTTCCTTTTCCCTCAACGAAGATCACCTCCCACTGTGGTAGCACAGGGCCTTCAACCGTGTCCAGCCCATTTCCCGCACTTCTGCCCTCATGCCTTCCCCTCCCTCCCAGGGTTCCTCTTGTCCTCACCTTCCACCCCACCAGCTTCCACATCCAGAGGATCATGCAGATCTAGCAATGCAAAACTCGCATCCATGAGGTGCTGTCGGCTATCAGCAGCAGCAGAATTGTACTCAACCACAATCTGTAACCTCAGGGCCCAGCATATCCCCCACTCTACCATTATCACCAAGCCAGGAGACCAACCCTGCTTCAATGAAGAGTGCAGGAGGCCATGCCAAGAGCAGCACCAGGCACACCTCAAAATGAGGTGTCAACCTGGTGAAGCTACAACCCAGGACTACTTGCATGCCAAACTGCGTAAGCAGCATGCGATAAAGCTAACCGATCCATAACCAACTGATCAGATCTAAGCTCTGCAGTCCTGCCACATCCAGCCATCAATGGTGATGGACAACTAACTGGAGGAGGTGGCTCCACAAATATCCCCATCCTCAATGATGGGGGAGCCCAGCACATTAGTGCGAAAGATAAGGCTGAAGCATTTGCAACAATCTTCAGCCAGAACTGCCAAATTGATGATCCATCTCGGCCTCCTCCTGAAGTCCCCAGCATCACAGATGCCAGACCTCAACCAATTCGATTCACTCTGCGATATCAAGAAACGACTGAAGGCACTGGATACTGCAAAGGCTATGGGCCCTGACAATATTCCGGCAATAGTACTGAAGACCTGTTCTCCAGAACTTGCCGCGCCCCTAGCCAAGCTGTTCCAGTACAGCTACAACACTGGCATCTACCCTGCAATGTGGAAAATTGCCCAGGTATGTCCTGAACAAAAAGCAGGACAAGTCCAAACCAGCCAATTACCACCCCATAAGCCTACTCTCAATCATCAGTAAAGTGATGGAAGGTGTCATCAACAGTTCCATCAAGCGGCACTTGCGTAGCAATAACCTGCTCAGTGACGCTCAGTTTGGGTTCCGCCAGGGCCACTCAGCTCCTGATCTCATTAGAGCCTTGGTTGAAACATGGATAAAAGAGCTGAACTCTTTTGAGGTGAGGTGAGAGTGACTGCCCTTGACATCAAGGCAGCATTTGACCGAGTATGGCTTCAAGGAGCCCTAGCAAAATTGAGGTCAATGGGAATCAGGGAGAAAACCCTCCGCTGGTTGGAGTCACACCCAGTGCAACGGAAGATGGTTGTGTTTGTTGGAGGTCAATCATCTGAGCTCCAGGACATCACTGCAGGAGTTCCTCAGGATAGTGTCCTGGGCCCAAACATCTTCAGCTGCTTCATCAATGACCTTCCTTCAATCACAAGGTCAGAAGTGGAGATGTTCACTGATGATTGCACAATGTTCAGCACCATTTGTCACTTCTCAGATACTGAAGCAGTCCGTGTAGAAATGCAGCAAGACCTGGACAATATCCAGGCTTGGGCTGATAAGCAGCAGGTAACATTTGCGCCACACAAGTGCCAGGCAATGACCATCTCCAACAAGAGAGAATCTAACCATCTCCCCTTAACATTCAATGGCATTACCATTGCTGAATCCCCCACTATCAACGTCCTAGGGGCTACCATTGACCAGAAACTGAATTGGAGTAGCCATATAAATACCGTGGCTACAAGAGCAGGTCAGAGGCTAGGAATCCTGAGGCGAGTAACTCACCTCCTGACGCACCAAAGCCTGTCCACCATCTACAAGGCACAAGTCAGGAGTGTGATGGAATACTTTCCACTTGCCTGGATGGGTGCAGCTCCAACAACACTCAAGAAGCTCGACACCATCCAAGACAATGCAGCCCGCTTGATTGGCACCTCATCTACAAACATTCATTCCCTCCACCACCGATGCACAGTGGCAGCAGTGTGTACCATCTGCAAGATGCCCTGCAGCAATGCACCAAGGCTTCTTAGACAGCACCTTCCAAACCCGTGACCTCTACCAACTAGAAGGACAAGGGCAGCAAATGCATGGGAACACCACCACCTGCAAGTTCCCCTCCAAGTCACACACCATCCTGACTTGGAACTATATCGCCATTCCTTCACTGTCGCTGGGTCAAAATCCTGGAACTCCCTAACAGCACTATGGGTGTACCTACCTTACATGGACTGCAGCGGTTCAAGAAGGCAGCTCACCGCCACCTTCTCAAGGGAAATTAGGGATGGGCAATAAATGCTGGCCTGGCCAGCGACAACCACATCCCATGAATGAATAATAAAATAAAAAATTGCGGTCTCCTCTACATTAGTGAGACCAAACACAGATTGTGTGACCGCTTTGCTGAACATCCCGACTCATTCCGAAGGCATGACCCTGAGCTTCCGGTCGCTTGCCATTTCAACACTCCCCCTGCTCTCATGCCAACATTTCTGTCCTTGGCCTGCTCCAGTGTTCCAGTGAATATCAACGCAAGCTCGAGGAGCAGCACCTAATCTTTTGATTAGGCACTCTACAGCTTTGCGGACTGAACAATGAGTTCAATAACTTCAGAGCATGACTGCCTTTTTTAATATTTTATTTTTTAACCATGTGCCTGCTTTTCATGTAGTCAGAGTTGCTCAGTATTCTGCTTTGAACAGTCTCTCTGGACTAATGCTTTGTCTTTCACCACAATTATTAACACACACTTTGCTTTTGTCCCAGGACAGCTTTGTCATTTAATCTCTCCTGCCCTATCAAATACCTTCCCTGTTGTTCTATGCTATGGAGAAGGATGATGTAGGTGTAGAGATCAGGGAGGGGGATTTGATATACTTGAACAAATTAGCATTGAAAAGGAGAAGGTATCAGCAGTTTTAGTGGGCTTAAAAGTGGATAAATCCGCAGGCCCAGACGAGGTGTATCCCAGGCTGTTATGTGAGGCAAGGGAGGAGATAGCAGGGGCTCTGACACAAATTTTCAAATCCTGTCTGACCATAAGAGAGGTGCCAGAGGGTTGGAGAACAGTGAATGTGGTACCATTATTCAAGAAGGGTAGCAGGGATAAACCAGGTAATTACAAGCCAGTGAGTCTAATGTTAGTGGTAGGGAAACTATTGGAAAAAATTCTGAGGGACAGGATTAATCTGCACTTGGAGAGGCAGGGATTAATAAAGAATAGTCAGCATGGCTTTGTCAGGGGGAGTTCATGCCTAACAAACTTGATGAATTTTTCGAGCAGGTGACTAGATGTGTCAATGAGGGTAAAGCAGTTGATGTAGTCTTCATGGACTTCAGTAAGGCTTTTAACAAGGTCCCGCATGGGAGATTGGTTAACAAGGTAAGAGCCCATGGGATCCAGGGCAATTTGGCAAATTGGATCCAAAATTGGCTTAGTGGCAGGAGGCAGACAGTGATGGTCGAGGGTTGTTTTGGTTATTGGAAGCCTGTGACCAGTGGTGTACTGCAGGGACTGGTGCTGGGACCCTTGCTGTTTGTAGTGTACATTAATGATTTAGACGTGAATATAGGAGGTATAATCAGTAAGTTCGCAGATGACACAAAAATTGGTGGTGTCGTAGATCGTGAGGAGGAAAATCTTAGATTACAGGACGATATAGATGGGCTGGTTAGATGGGCAGGGCAGTAGCAAATGGAATTTAATCCTGAGAAGTGTGAGGTGATGCATTTTGGGAGGACTAACAAGGCTAGGGAATAATACAATCGGTGGTAAGACCCTAGGAAGTACAGAGTATCAGAGGGACCTTGGTGTACTTGTCCATAGATCACTGAAGGCAGCAGCACAGGTAGATAAGGTGGTTAGGAAGGCATATGGGATACTTGCCTTTATTAGCCGAGGAATAGAATATAAGAGCAGGGAGGTTATGATGGAGCTGTATAAAACCCTAGTTCGTCCACAGCTGGAGTACTGTGTACAGTTCTGGTCGCCAGACTGTAGGAAGGATGTGATTGCACTGGAGAGGGTGCAGAGGAGATTCATCAGATGTTGCCTGGGCTGGAGCATTTCAGCTATGAAGAAAGACTGGATAGGCTAGGGTTGTTTTCCTTAAGGCAGAGAAGGCTAAGGGGGGACGTGATTGAGGTATACAAAATTATGAGGGGCATAGATAGGGTAGATAGGAAGAAACGTTTTCCCTTGGCGGAGGTGTCAATACCAGGAGGCATAGATTTAAGGTAAGGGTCAGGAGGAATAGAGGGGATTTGAGGAAAAAAAATTTCACCCAGAGGGTGGTTGGAATCTGGAACACACTGCCTGAAGGAGTGGTAGAGGCCGGAATCCTCACAACATTTAAGAAGTATTTAGATGAGCGCTGGAAACGCCATAGCAGACAAGGCTACGGGCCAAGTGCTGGAAAATGGGATTAGAATAGATAGGTGCTTGATGCCTGCACAGACATGATGGGACGAAGGGCCTGTTTCTGTGCTGTATAACTCTGTGACTCTATGACTCCATCAACCCGCTCCCCCTCACTTGCTCTAAACCTAATTTTTTTCTAACCTTTGCCAGTTCTGATGAAAGGTCACAGACCTGAAATGTTAACTTTGCTTTTCTTTCCACATATGCTTCCAGGCCTGCTCAATATTTCCAGACCTTTTTTGTTTTTGTTTCAGATTTCTATACCTCGGCTAATAAAGGAAAGGAATCCATATGCCTTCTTAACCAACTTATCGACCTGTCCTGCTACCTTCAGGAATCTGTGGACATTCACTCCAAGGTCTCTCACTTCCTCTACACTTCTCAGTATTTTCCCATTAATCGTGTTTTCCTTTGCCTTGTTTGACCTCCCCAAATGCATCACTTCACACTTCTCCAAGTTGAATTCCGATTGCCACTTTTTTGCCCATCTGACCAGACCATCAATATCTTCCTGCAGATATCCTCCTCACTATCTACCACACTGCCAATCTTTGTGTCGTCTGAAAACTTCTTGATCATGCCCCCTACATTGACGTCCAAATCGTTAATATATACCACAAAAAGCAGGGACCCAGTACTGAGCCTTGCAGAACACCACTGAAAACAGCTCTCCAGTCGCTAAAACACCTATCAACAATTAACCTCTGTTTCCTGCCACTGAGCCAATTTTTTTTTCTTTTTTCTTTTAGAGATACGGCACTGGAACAGGCCCTTCAGCCCACCGAGTCTGTGCTGACCAACAACCACCCATTTATACTAATCCTACATTAATCTCATATTCTCTACTACATCCCCACCATTCTCCTACCACCTACCTACACTAGGGGCAATTTACAATGGCCAATTTTCCTATCAACCTGCAAGTCTTTGGCTGTGGGAGGAAACCGGAGCACCCGGCGGAAACCCACGCGGTCACAGGGAGAACTTGCAAACTCCGCACAGGCAGTACCCAGAACTGAACCTGGGTTGCTGGAGCTTTGAGACTGCGGTGGTATCCGCCTTGCTGCATTTCCCTGGATCACATGGGATTTTATTTTTTTAACCTTCTTGCTTTTAACCTTACCCTTAACCTTTTGCTTCTTTTGCTGATCACTTTAAATCTGTGCCCTCCTGTCCTTGATCCTTTCCTGGGTGGGAACAGTTTTTCCCTATCCACTCTGTCCAAGCCCCTCATTATTTTGAATACCTCTATCAAATCTCCTCTCAGCCTTCTCTCCTCCAAGGAAAACAGTTCTAACTTCTCCAATCTGTCTTCATACCTGAAGTTCCTCATCCCTGGAATCTTTTCTGTACTATCACCAATGCCCTCACATCTTTCCTAAAGTGCGGCACCCAGAACTGGACGCAATACTTCAGTTGAGGCCAAACTAGTGTCTTATACAAGTTTAACATAGCTTCCTTGCTCTTGTACTTTATACCCCTATTAATAAAGCCCAGGGTACTGTATGCTTTATTAACTGCGCTCTGAACCTGTCCTGCCACCTTCAATGACTTATGCACTTATACACCCAGGTTGTTTCAAGTTTCGTCTCATCCACAAATTTTGAAATTGTGCACTGTACACTAAGATCTAGGTCATTAACATATATCGGGAAGAGCAAGGGTCCCAACACTGATCCCTGGGGAACTCCAGGACAAACCTTCCTCCAGCCCGAACAACATCCATTAACCACTACCATCTGTTTTCTGTTGCTCAGCCAACCCCCCTCCCTCATGCCCAAAGCCCCCTCCCTCATCCACAAACCCCCTCACCCCAAAATCCACCAATCCCAAAAAGCACCCCATCCTGCAATGTACCACACCCAATCCCACAATGCAGCACTCCAATCCCAAAATGCACACCCAAATCCTCCAATGCACCCATCGGAGGATAGGTGTGGCTGCAGATGAAGGAGAGGTTGTTGGCCTTGATTGGAGTGGCCGTCTCCGTGGCCAGCGATGGAATGGAAAGTGGCCTCATACCGAATCCTCCATTTTGCATCCACTTCCCCCTCATCCCACAATCTCCTCTGATTTACAAGCCGCAGATGATGTCGGCATCCATATCTTGTTTTTCCTCCCCACAACCCTATCAGTGTGTCTTTCTCCTTTCAGATAACAAATAACTGCAACCTAGCCAGGCAGTAGTGGAAGAGTAGAAAGACAATGATGAAAAAAAACATCCTCGCTCACTCTCACATTCAAGGCCACCAACTCAGATATTGACACTGCACGCACTTTAGAGGAGAGCTTAGAGGTGGGATCTACACTGGGTATGAGTGTCCTGTAGGCAGGGCAGGGGACAAAGGTAGCACAGGTGCTAGCTCGCTGGAGTCCGCTGCAGAATACTCAGTTAGCATTTTGATGAGGCAGACTACAGATGAACGCTAATGGGTATATGCAATGAAATGCTTGGCACATTGGCAGGCCTACCAGAAAGCAACATCAAGGAGCACGGAGGAGTGCAGCATCAACTTGACACAGGCTTTGCGCAGAGCCTGGAACCCATCCTTTCCAGCATGGAAGCAGTGAGCAACTCCATGAGAGCACTTGTGGACACAACAATGATGCAATATTTGATGGCTGCTGCTGCAGATTCCATTACAGCACAACAGAGGCCACCCAACATCAATGTCCTTTAGTGAAATCTCAGACTTCTCCAATGTAAGGAAAACCTCCTGCCATGGAAACACAGACTACTCTCATGCAAGCTGAGCTTTTTGCCATGCAAGATCAGACCTCTGCCATCATGACTCAGGATACCATTGTTCAAAGGGGCTGGTAGGGTTTCACAGCAGTCGAGCAATTTGTCCTCCAACACATTACTAGGATTGCGGAGGCATCATTCCAGGAGAATGCCAGTCGCTCTATGGAGCACAAACCTGCTGTCCTCTCTCAGAAGTCAGCATTCATCCTCCCACCACTGCCAGTCCACCAGTGCTCCTGCTGTTGCCCGTCAGCCAACCAGACCTGACTACTGCCGAGATTGTGCAATTCAAAGCCGGGTCTTCTGGTTCCAGAGTTGCTCGAGGCCATCCGGCAAGGCCACCTGCAGTCTCACCCATTGAAAGTAAGCAACCTTCCACCAGTCATGCTGCAGCCACTGGAATTGCACTGCATAGGAGCACTTAGTCAGGCAAAGGCACACAGAAGACAGGCACTAAGGTATTACACAAGGGTTATTAGTTGACACGTATGCAGTATGGCATGGTCTTGATTTAGAAATTTGGTTTGGAATGTTCATTTTGCATTGCCTTTTACATTGTATGTATGGTGCCCATGTGTGTGTGGGAAACATGAGCCATGTTGTCAGTGAATAACCCTTGTCACGGAGTAGCCACCCTCTGATATGTCAAATGCAGCTGTCAGAGAATGAAGGCATCATGACTGCTGCCAGGATACCAAGCATTGATCTTCATGCTACTATGGTCGCTGGATGTTGAGCGAGTCAAATCCCTTTCAGTCGTGATAAATCTCAGAGTTGGCATACAGCGCCCATAAATTGACGTGGATGCAGTCAATGGCACTATGCACCATGGCGAAGCCTGCAATCCTCGCAAAGCCACATGCTCACTCTGCCTGCTCTTCTCTGGCAAGAGAGAATGAAATGATTTCAGCTCTCTTGGAATACTGAACCTCAGTGCAACACAGCCAGAGCTGGGCTGCAACCAATAAAGTTGCATCAATCCTAAAACCCTTGCTGAACTTCAATCCTATTAGTTCACTTTCTGTAGGTATATCATCCATCTGTTTAAAGGCTCTAATTATTTAATTGTATCAAGATTACTAATAATTCAAGAAACTATGCTTCAGCAACTTTCAAAGGTTCAAGTAGATTTGATAAAGCGCAGCACAGATAATTGTCCCTTATGTTGTTACAGTGATAAAAATGCAGGCCATGTAATTAGATGTGTTATCTGGAGTTCTGGTTGTGCCATGTGTGAAAAACACACAGACATGTAAGCAGTTTTTTTATTAATTACAGCAAAATAAATAAATGGAGCACGCTTGAATTTATGTCAGGTAGTTGCATGAGTCAGCTAATTGTATAGGGCAAGACAATGCAAACAGTAAAGTTATTTGTAGTTGGATAGGGGTTCTATAAATCTTTTCTTGAAAAGCTACAATATCAATATTGCTTTATTCTACAACCAGAGCAGCAAATAAAGTCAATTTTAACAGTGCTGGAGAATTTTATTATTGTAGAGCTTTAGATGAACATCATGCTTTTAAATCATGGGAGCAGGATTTTTGGGGACTAATTTTTTTTTAAAGATGGACAATTATCATTCTAAGTTCATATTTTACTTCTCTAAATTTTCAATTCCTATCAACACCAATTGAATATCCTAATCTTGTCCATGTGAAGATGATTCTTCTGCTTTGATTTTACTTTCAAGCATAGAAGCCTGTTTCTTTGAAGTGATTCTCCCCTCCTTTCTGCGGTCTCCCTGAATCATCCAGTAACTGCAGTCAAGGAGGAAACTGACCTGTTCCCAAATCTCTTCAGGCTTCAGGCTTATGAAGATCAGGTGGCTTGGAGGCCATAAGGCAGGCATTGTGCTAAGTTGTGGGAGAGGAGGGAGGTTCAGGAGGGTTTTGCGGGTGTGAAGGTGGTGGAACCCAGTTGGAAGTTGCTCAACTGCTCTCTGACCCTCAGGTGGGAGCCCTGCTGCCCTGCCTCAGCACATCTACTGCTGAATCCTTCATCCATGTCTCTATTACCTCCAGACTCGACCATTCGATGCTCTCCTGGCTTATCCCACCTATGACCCTCCGTAACCTTGAGCTCAGCCAAAACTCTGCTGCCCATAATCTGATGCCCCTAATTGTATAAGTTCCATTTTATTTAAATGCTGTAAAAGCCAAAAAAGATTAGAAGGGATGGAATTTACCAACCCTTCCAATAATATAAATGTTTGGGGATCATCTCAAAAATGTATTCATTCAGTTTTTTACCAATAATATAAATTTTCTATCCGCTTTAGCTCTGTGGTAACCCTTTCATCTCTGAATCTGAAGCTTGTGGGCTCAAACCCCACTCTTCTGACTTGTACATGTAATCTAAGCTGACTGTTGAAGGTAGCTTTAAACTTTGGTGAGGGGTGGTCATCTGGCTGTGGCAGACCAGCCATCCATTATTCCAGCTTTTTGCTTTCCATTGACTCCAATGGTAGAACAGAAATCAAGCAAGGTGTATAATGGGCAGACGATTAATTACCACCAGTTTTGTGACCCTGCCAAGGTTGAAAACTTCCCTGACTGTGTTTCGGTTGAGACAATAAATCAAGGCCCCATCTACCCATTCAAGGGGATGTTAAAGATCCCATAGCACCATTTTGAAGAAGAGGGGGGATGTTCTCCCCTTTTCTTCAGTCAACATCATTAAAAAAAATGATCTGGTCATTTATCTCATTGCTGTTTGTGGGATCTTGCTGTGCACAAAATGACCTCCATATATCCCAACATTACATTGCGCTTCAGAAGTCAATAATTGGCTGTGAAGCACTTTGGGACATTGCAAAAGATGCTGTATAAATGCAGGCATTTATATCTTTATCTAGTGTTCTTGCTTTGCACGTATTTAAGTACATAACATGTACATAATGACAGTTTTGATTTAAAATTTGTAAACACAACACAGGAAATTCTCATAATGCACCATTTGGTCTGATGAAATGACAGCTTAATGTTTCAGGTTTTGTCAAAGCTACCGATAATTCATCTGGGAAAGGTTTCAATGCCATTTGACATTATCAGAAATAGAATGATATACAACGAAGAAACTGAATATCATTTTGAACAATAAGAAGAAACTAACCACGCAACTAAGCAAACTGCTATGTCCAGCAGCGTCTCAAAGATATGAAACTTTTCATACTAGTGTATGGAATACAGTGCTTGAATCTTTGTAAGGGAAGAGGCTCAAAAATAACTTTGTATAACTGCACTATCTCTGGTCCTATAAAGTTACGATGGTAAGTTTTCACTGATTGACCTTGCGTGGATCCAAATGATTAATTTTTCTCAGTAGTCATTGCTGAAGTAGATGAATTATTCCAGTTAGATGTACCACCATTCGTCTTAGGAATGGTTCAATGATCACGAACACACCATTTCCCTTATCCGAAATAGTGAGATGATTTTGCACCATTCACATTCATTTAAAAAGAGAAGTACAAGATCCAATCAGAGTGCTGGTCGTAAATGTTCACATCCTTGTCACTTTATCTATTACACTTTTCTAAAACTATACCATTTAAAATTCCTTCTCACAGAAAAATATTTCTACTATGTGACTATGTTTGCAAGTTTGAGATGTCACCTTCCTCATCAAATTCTGTGTCCAACAATTTGTGAAGATGTGCATTCTTATATTTCTTATAATTTAAGATATATTTGAAGATGGTGTATTAACGTTTTTGTATGTTCAGAGATTTTTGATTTTTTTTTAATGTAGCACATATCTTCCAAGGGTAAAACAGCCAGTATGAAGGATGTTTACGCATTCTAGAAAAGAAATGAGGAATGATTTGGTTGCTAGGTTTAGTGGTGTGGTAAGTGCATCATGAAATGTCTTCTAGTCAATATTATAAACCTGTTCTTTTCTAATACATTTACGATTTAATTTAAAATACCAACCAAAGAACATTTTAGGTTGCATATAGCAATACCACCTTTCCTGAACAGAATGGAGGTTATTGAATAACGTACATATCAATCATGCCTGAAGATAGGCTGTAAGTGATGGGATTGATTTCATGCACATACGTTTGTATTATGTAACTATCTTCCAGTCACTGCATTTTGCTGGAGAAATCACTTGCTTTTATCAGGAGAAGTTGCTGTAGTTTTGGTCATGAGTTCTGCTTCATCTAGTTCATCTAGTCCTTTTAAATAGACACTGTAGACTGTTTGCTGCAATGCACTGTTTAAGTAGACTCTGTTTGCTGAGTAAGTAGACTTTGCTGTAAAATAGATTGTTTTCTGTAAGGCTTGCCCTACCTCCAACTCTGGCTGGCACAGTGATGTTAACAGAAACTCTGGACAGGTTATGATTACATTTGCAATATCACTACACATAGTGAAAGGAGAAATTCTCCCCTCATTGGTCAGGTAGAGGAAACTACTTTGTACCCATTATGAGACCTGAAAGTACTTGATGATACTGCTGGGTGCCAAATATAAACCATTTCTTACTTCGAACGTTCTTCACTGTGATGTGTACCAAGGTATATTTTTAAAGAAAGTAGATTAAAAAACCCAGTTAACATTTTAAAACAATAGGTAGAAATGTAAGATCATCACCAAAAGAACAAAGAAAGAGGTTAGGAAGTTTTCTTTCTAATATGCTGAGAATTGCTGGGGCATGGGATAGCCTATCAGAAACAGTGATAGAAGCAAAATCAATAATATTGTTTAAAAAAGAAGGGAATAAATATTTGAAGAAGAAAAATGTAAAAGGACATGTAAAATGTAAAAATGTAAAAGGGTGGCACAGTGGTTAGCACCGCAGCCTCACAGCTCCAGCGACCCAGGTTCAATTCTGGGTACTGCCTGTACCGAGTTTGCAAGTTCTCCCTGTGACTGCGTGGGTTTTTGCCAGATGCTCCGGTTTCCTCCCACAGCCAAAGACTTGCAGCTGATAGGTAAATTGGCCATTATAAATTGCCCTAGTATAGGTAGGTGGTAGGGGAATTGAGGGAAGTTGGGGATGTGGTAAGAATATGGGATTAATGTAGGATTAGTATAAATGGGTGGTTGATGGTCGGCACAGACTCAGTGGGCCGAAGGGCCTGTTTCAGTGCTGTATCTCTAAATAAATAAAAACATTGGAGAAAAGGCAGGGAAATGAAATTAAATGGATAACTTGCACAGATAACTAACATAGACTTCGAAGGATCAAATGGCTGTCTTTGTGCTGTGCAATTTTATGAATCTTTGCTTGACTAGCCAGCTCAAATAAATTAGGCTGCATTTGGTGGCACACGCAGCATGTGCCACTACAACGTCACAGTCTGCGACTTTAGGCAGCTGCCAGGACTAAAGATGGCGCCTCTCAAATAATCACACAAAGGCAACCTAACCTAAACACATGGCTGGAGAGAGCGAGGGGAGCGGGCCAGGGACGGGGGGGGGGGCAGCGGAGCGGCCGGAGAGAACAGCGAGGGGGGGGAGCGGAACGTGACGCATGAGTGAATACCCGTTAGCGTTGCATTGCTGTACTCATAAAGTGCATGTGCAGAGGCCGACCAGGCACGTTGCCCGAAGATGCACACGTCACGCAATGATGTCATCGGCCCATGCGCTAAGCAGTCCTGGCAAGTCGAAACGCAGCGCACGCGCAGAGAGCAGGAGACCATGTGCACACCTTGGCGCAGTCTGATGACGTCAGTGGCCAGCTGTGTTGTCAGGAATCACTTTGATAAATTAAAGCATTTTTTGTTATGGTTTATCATATCGCACTTCAGTGCACGAGAACTTATTTAAATAAATATTATTTTCCAGTAAGCCTGCTGCTGAATAGGAGGTCTCACTGCGATGTAGAATCTTGGAAAATTTTGCCTAGCAACAGATAATTGCTCTGTGTATCATTCGATGTACTCTCAGTTTTCTTTTTATCTATCCCAAATACTTAGCAGTCCCACGGATCCCATGGATTTAAGTTTAATTAGAAGTATTTCATGTGAGTCTTTTTTCAAAATCCTTCTGTAAGTCTAAATAAACTAAATCATGCACACTTCCCATCTGTATTTTATTCATAAAGCCCCAAAGACATAAAGGTGATTCAGCAATCAGGATTTCCTCTCCTAAATCCATACAGACCTTTACTTATTAAG
The DNA here is from genome assembly GCF_036365525.1 of Heterodontus francisci. Classification (NCBI taxonomy): domain Eukaryota; kingdom Metazoa; phylum Chordata; class Chondrichthyes; order Heterodontiformes; family Heterodontidae; genus Heterodontus; species Heterodontus francisci. The sequence continues at coordinate 32,000,808 of NC_090374.1, read as the reverse complement.
CTATTGCTGTTCATGTACTCCTCCGACTTACTCTTTCATATAGTTTGTATCATTTAAGCTAGTATCGATGTACGTCTAACAAGACTGTAGTTATTTGAGTCTCATTTGGCTGCTTTTTTTTTCAAATATAAGTGCACTGTTTTCTTGCTTCCAATCCTGTATGATCTCTGAAGCACTCATTAATGAATCTTTCATTACTGTAACTGGTGTCCAAAAGAATTCCTCTCTCAGATATATGATGTCTGTATTGAATATGGAATGGTTTAGATCAGATAAGCCCATAATAACGTATCAACTCAAGCCGGGGAAGTAGAATCAGAGGATATCCATTTAACTTATGGAAAATTCAATTTAAAACAGATGCTAAAAAAAATTTCTTCAAGCGAAAATGTTGGGGATAACCTACAAAAACTGTCAAGGGAAAAGTGTTACAGGCTTTCAACTACAGACGGATGTTATAACAGGAAAGCTAGAGCACTAAAGAGATGAGCTTTGATGAGCAAGATGGCTTTTTTATGTCCTTGAATTCTCTGAGGTCCACCTAGTTTTCTTTCCACAGCTGTTACCATTGAATTTTAAAAAAAGACAGGACCAGCAGTACCAGTAACCTGGAGTCGTCCCCTTAGCTTCAGTGCTGACTCCCAAACACTGCAACTGTAACATGTAATTACTGCTCCTGCTCAAGCATAAATGGCATATGTCACCAACAGCAACACTCATGGGAACCAGCAATGCAAAAATTCCTAGCCATTCAATTGTTGATTTACAGAATGCTGTGTACAAATTGCTGTACCTGCTTAACATGTGACTCAAATGAATACCTGGGTACCATTCCGAAAATGGTTTTGGTTGATGCTGATTATAATGAGTTGTTCTGTACCAAACGTGAATGCATTGTGAGTGAAAAAAAACACCAAATTAGATAGCCTTAAAGATATGATGAACAATTCATGCAATTTCTTTAATGTAAAGGAGAGTAAAATTGATTTCCGATATGTATGAGGCATGTCCTATTTTCTAGGCCCGGGCATTAGGCCTTGGAACAATGCTGCATTGAAATACTAAAGAAGAATTAGAGACACTTGTTTTAAGGATGTATATTGCTGGTATTGCATGACCCTCTTTTTATTTTTAGGCAATAGATATTTTCTGTTTAAATCTGAAGAATATAGGGTGAACAAGTCTCTCCCTGAAATATAAAAAGATTTTATTTCATTTGGAAAATGCAAGATAGATTTTTCTAAACATCTGAAGGCGATAAATTGGACTTGCTAGCTCCCATTTTTCTGGACGTTATGAGTGCCTTAGAGCTCCAAAATGGTACCTGCAGCCTGCACTTTTGGAGCAAATTGCACCCAAGGCCATATTGGTGCAGGCATTAGCACGTCTGTTGAATTTTCTTTTATTCATTCATGGGACATGAGTGTCATTAGCTAGGCCTGCATATATTGCCCACTCTAGGCATTTAAGAGTCAACCACATGGCTGTGTATCTGCAGTCCTATGTAGGCCAGACAAGGATGACAGATTTTCTTCCCTAAGGATCAGATGGGTTTTTACAACAATTGACAATGGTTTCATTATCACTATTAGACAAGGTTTTAATTCCAGACTTACGAATTGAACTTTCACCATCTGCTGTGGTGGGATTTGATCCCATGTTCCCTAGGAGTAGTGGTCTAGTGACATTACCACTATGCCACTGCCTCCCCCTGCCAGATGTAGACAGAGCAGGAAGATCATGATGTCAATCAGCATGCAATGCCATTTTGGAACTCAATGCTCCAGCTAACACCATCTGCTAACCTTGCATAGCTGAGCACATGTTCAGTATCAGGAAGGACCCCCAACCAGTGCTATTTAAATGGATCATCAACTACATTCAGGTTAGTTGCTGATTGGTTTCATTTGGCTGTTGCTATGATTTTACAAGTGTTTTGTGCTTTCTATAGTTGTTTAAAGTTGCAAAAGTCCACATGGGGTGGTGTGAAAGGTGCTGAAGGACTTTTTGCTGATGTCAAGGCTTCTGGAGAAACCAGTTGCTCCCTGACATGAGTGCACTAGTAGGCATTTGCCTTGGAATACAGCTTGATTGAGAAAAGAGCAGAGAGTAATTAGAGCAGGACATGCTGCTGGAAGAGAGAAGGAGGAGAAGGGATCTCAGCAGGAAGCCATATCTACACAGCGTGTTCAGGGAGCATTTCTCCTCGCTGAACCTCTGTGAGGAACAACGTGTCAGATGTCTGAACTTGTGTAAGCATCCACCAGCTGCTGCAGCCACAACTACAGGCATTGCAGGTCAACTTTGGCTTATATTGGAACCGAAAGGCTTTCACTCCCTCACTGTCAACCTGGGGTGTGATCATAGCCAGAGAATCATGCCCAGTGTCCTGACAGAAGTTATGATGCCTTCATTCTACTACAGTTCACTGTGTCAGCTGCATCTGAGCTACCACAGCAATCCGAAGGGTGGTTACTAGGTGACAAGAACTATCCGCTGACCATAGGGCTGATAACCCTGGTTCGCAACCCATGCACATGTGCACAGCATGTATATAACAAAAGCCACGCTGTGTGAAATGTGATAGAACAGACTGTTGACATGCTGAATCAATGCTTCCATTGCCTCAACCACTCTGGAGAATCCCTGCCCTGCTTGGCAAAGCAGGTAACAAGATTCATGGTGGTCTTCTGTATCCTGCACAACCTTACCATCATGAGGGACCACCTTTGCCACCAGCTATTTGGTGAGCAACTGAGGAGGAGAAGAAGGGAGGAGACAACCTAGTCAGCCCCTTTCTGGCCAGGCTGTCTATAAAGAACTCATCCGAGCATGATACCAGTAATGACAACCTCAATTTCCCATTTGCTAACAGTCCCACTCCTTACCTTTTCCACACTTCCCCTTCCCTCTGTCACCGACCAGCATAGCATCTGCTTGGCCACAATATAAAAATAAAAGTAACCACAAAACAATCTAAATTTAACTTTATATATGAAATCCTGCCATTTTGCATACAAAGGTCAATTAATCACCTTTGTACATTCCCTTAGTGCCTGTCTCTGTGTACTTTTGCCTGGCCAAGTACTCCTGTGCAATGCTACCACAGTGGCTGCAGCATGGCTGGTGGAAGGCTGCTGACTTGCAGTGGAGGAGACTGTAAATAGTCTTTTAGGACAACCTTGAGCAGCTCTGGTACCACATGCCTGGCTTGGGATTGCACCACCCCGGCATGGGTGGCTGCAGATCAGACTGGCTGGTTTACAGGCAACAAAAAAGGGCACTAATGGAGTGGCAGCAATGGGAGAATGAATGCTGTCATTCTGAGAGAGGACAGCAGGTTCATGCTCCATGGAACCACTCCCACTCCCCCAAGGCAGTGCCTCAGCAATACCAGTAATCAGATTGCTGGAGTGCTGTGACACCCTGTAAGCCCCTTTGCACACTGTAATCCCCATTTATGATGCCAGCAGTCTGAGCTTGAAAGGAAGCAAGCTGATCTTGCATGGCATATGTCTGAGCTTCCACTAAAGCACTCAGATATTGCGTGGAAGCTCCTTGTGCTTCAACAGAATTGCAACATTAGCATTTAGATGCTGCCTCATTTTAGGATTCACAAGTGGACAAATGGAGTTGGCCACCATTCCACACCAGAAAAATTGGGCTCCGAGCTCTGCACAAAGCCCTGTGAAAAGTTACATAGAAACATAGAAAATAGGAGCAGGAGTAGGCCATTCAGCCCTTCCAGCCTGCTCCGCCATTCATTATGATCATGGCTGATCGTCCAACTCAGTAACCTGTTCCCGCTTTCGCCCCATACCCTTTGATCCCTTTAGACCCAAGAGCTATATCTAACTCCTTCTTGAAAACATACAATGTTTTGGCCTCAACTGCTTTCTGTGGTCACGAATTCCACAGGCTCATCACTCTCTGGGTAAAGAAATTTCTCCTCATCTCAGTCCTGAAAGGTTTACCCCGTATCCTTAGACTATGAGTTGGTGCTGGACTCCTCCATGCTCCTTGTCATTGAATGTAGGCTTTCTGGCAGGCTTCCTAATCTATCAAGCATTTCATTGTGTATAACCACCAGCCGTTTTTTTGTAGCCTGCCCCATCGAAGGCCGCATCTGAGACCTGTGCAGCAGAACTCATGTGCGACTTCATCCTCCATAAGCTGGCACCTGTGCTATCCTTGCCCCCTGCCTAAATAAAATAAAATTATGCTACACATTCACACCCACTCACATGAGAATCACACATATACAGATAGATTGCAGAGTGCTGAGGAGATTTGTGGTTGGATTAGAATCCAGAACAAATAAAAATTAATACACAGTCTGTGGGGTAGGGTGAGTCCGTTGTCTTCCAGCTGAAGTTATGTTCTTGAAGTCTTTGGCTGGTAGAAGTGCACTTTGTGGCTAGCCCACCTGGCTCAGAGTTTTCTTGAAGGCAGAACTGTAGGTAGCTTTCTTCCCCTGGTGTCTTTGTCTTGTATCCAGTAACCAGCAGCTAGGCTTCACATGCCCTACCAGGTCTTCTAGAGAAAGAGAGGGAGAGAGAGAGAGTGAGAGAGACAGCCCTTCTGGCTTCTGCCCAGTCTGAGTCACTGGCTTGTCTGCCTTGTCCATGAAAAACTCCCAGCTTTCATAGAGATGGACAGATGGTCACATGACTGTCTCATGTATTTTCTGGTGCTTTCTAACAAGATTCAAGTTTAGGAATTTCAATCTCTCCCCTTCGCCCTTTCATTGGTAATGTCCCAGGATGGCTTTGAATGTCTTGCTAATGAAAGCAATCTCCAGTAGTTCAGTCAAGAGAGCAAGCCATTGTTTTGGGTATAGGCTCATCAGACATGTGTCTCCTCTTTGATGCCTTAGAATGTGCAAGGTGTTCAAATGCAAATTGCGGTGGCTATCCTAGCCGCCAGATTTTAAAAAAAAATTAACTGTAGGATTCCAGATCTTTTGTTTCATTAAAAGTATAATGTAGGTTTCCAATCAATGAATTAAAATTGCTCATTTGTATAGAATGTTTTCTTGACAATAAGAGCGTAAGAAATAGGAGATGGAATAGGCTGCTTAGCCCTTCGAGCTTGCCCTGCCATTCAACAAAATCGTGGCTGATCTTCTACCTCAATTCCACCTTCCTGCACTATCCCCATATCCTTTAATTCCCTTCGTACCCAAAAATCTATCGACATCTGTCCTGAATATACTCAATGACTGAACATCCACCACTCTCTGGGGTAGAGAATTCCAAAAATTCAGAACCTTTTGAATGAAGGAATAACTCCTCATTTCAATTATGAATGGCCGATCCCTGATTCTGAGACTGTGACAACATGTTCTAAATTCCCCAGCCAGGTGCAACATTTTTTCAGTATCTATCCTGTCAAGTACCTTAAGAAGTTAATATGTTTCAATTAGATCACCTCTCATTCTTCTAACCTCCAGGGAATATAGGCCTAGTCTACTCAATCTCTCCACACAGGACAATCCCCTCATCCCAGGAACCAGTCTAGTGAACCTTTGTTGCACACCCTCTAGGGCAAGTATATTCTTCCTTAGGTAAGGAGACCAAAACTGCACACAGTACTCCAGTATGACCTCACCAATGCCCTGCATAATTGTAGTAAGACTTTTTTCACTCTTATGTTACAATCCCTTTGCAACAAAAGCTGACATACCGCTTGCCTTCTTAATTGCTTGCTATATCTGCATGCTAACTTTCTGTGATTCATGTACAAGGACACCCAGCTCCCTCTGAATGCAAACATTTCCCAGTCTCTGACCATTCAAAAAATATTCTACATGTTTATTTTTCCTACCAAATGTGGATTACTACACACTTCACATTGTTCACGATGTGAGATATGGGTGTGCGGCTTGCAGCAATGGTAAGTTTGAGGGTGGGATGAAGTTTTGAATGTTAGGTACGGGGCCTGATTGGTAGAAATCATTGGTTGGTGAGTGATGGATGTGTGGTAAATCAAGCAGTGATTGAGGCTATCAGTGCAGTTGGTGGGATGTGACATATGAAGATGCCTTCACTGACCTCGACCACTTGTGTGAGCTCATTGAACTTCTCGTAGCACTGCATCCAAGTCCTCGGGGCTTGACTCTTGGCAATAAATTCCATTGCTAACTGTTCCCACTGCCTTTTGACTATTTATCTGGAGGGCCTCCTTACCTGCTGCAGATACAGGACATCTTTCCTTTTCATTTCCTCCACTAAAACCTCCAGTGCATTATCCAAAAACCTTACAGTCCGCTCTCTCCACTGTTTTGCTATTCCTGACTTTTTGGTCAGATTCTCTTCCACTATGACTCCCAGTACCCGCTCCAGCCACAATGCACCTCCTCTTTAAGCAGTGCATGCTAGCTTTAAGCAGTGCATGCTAGCTTTAAGCAGTGCAGGCTAGCTTTAAGTGCTTCTAGCCACTCAGGATATTGGCCCCAAGAGACAACACAGTTGGCGCAGGCTGAATGCAGAGTTGATGAGCAAGCACCATGAGGTTGATGCACTGCCTGCATTGCAATAAATGGGCATGGGTGAATCGCGCATAATAACCCTGCGCCCATTTTTCGGGAGCTATCCAGCTGAACACCCCCGCCCCTAAAATCTACAAAATAATTTTGTTTATCATGTGAAAAGCAACATATTATTTAAAAAAGTGACATTTTTAATATTCAGGATTATAAATGCTAATTTTGAAAATGTACTTCTTGAGCTTTGATCTTAGAGTTTTGATCTTTAGACAATTAAATCAAGTCTTGCTGTGTTGAAGGGCAGTATAATTTTTTTGTTATTTTCATTTCTCTCTGTACTACTCTGACCTTTGAATCTCGTGAAAAAATTGGGATGTGCTTCACATGTTATAAGTTGGCTCCTTTTCAGGGTTCGAAATCTCCATTGTGCTTTGGGTGATGAACTGCTCCATCCATACTTAATGCTTAATGCAGGAATAAAATCAGTCAGCTCAATCCTCGCAGAACCATTACATGGGGGTCAGATTTCCTATATCCATCAGATTTTTTATAGACAAATAATTATTTTATCCTCACTGACCAGCTGAGCCCCATTTCACAGCCTGGGAATTTGATTCAGCTTTTCTCTCTCTCTCTCGTTCTCTCCACTCACACCAACCCTCAGCACATGGGAGTCCGATTGTTGTTCTAAGAATCACACATCACATACATAGCTGATCTGGTAAACTGAAAGCAAGAGTAAGCACTGGACTGCAGCGGTTCAAGCAGGCAGCTCACCACCACCTTCCCAAGGGCAGTTAGGATGGGCAATAAATGTTGGCTTGGCCAGCGACACCCACATCCCATGAATGAATAAAAAAAAGCAACAGAGAAACAAAACATGGAAACTAATATAGTAAACATTTGGAACCGTTATTTAAAAATCAACATGACCGTACCTGATTATTGATATTTTGCAATTTCAACAGTCAGTTTTTAAAAATCTGCCAATGTTCTTCTTTTTCTCAAAAGGAACTGATGCCACGCTGATATGCTTCCTTGGGAATTGGTCACTGGCACACATGAATAATGGTTACTTGGGCAAGGTACAGGAGACCAGCTGGCACCTCTGAGACTGTAACACAGCAAGGAGTCAAGAGCACTGAGAGCATAGAGGAAATCAGTAAGTAATAATAATACATCTTTAAAATCTGCCACAGGGAAGTTTGCAGTTCTGTCTTGACTAATTTACAATGTCATAAATGCTACAAAATACTAATTAAAGAACTTGAAAGAAAGGAAAAACTTGCATAGTCTTCACATAGTGCTTTACAACCAATGAATTATGTTTGAAGTGCAGCCACTACTGTTATGTTGTTGGATCCAAATGTTTCTGAAGATAATGGGGCATAAATTCATCTTAGTTGGCAGCGCAAATAAATCGATAGCGAATCGGAAACCTATTTTGCACTCTGTCTGACTTTCTTTTCCATTGACTTCAGTTGACTTGCATTAAAGATCAAGCTGAATTTATACTGCAGTCAATCTCCTTTCTACTTGTTACCCACCCAAATAATACTGCCTCATCAAGAAATTCAATAAAACTGCCACAGGCATAGACAGGGCTGATTTCCCAATTTCTCATTCTGTGGAGTCTTAACTGCCAGGCACTCATGTTAAGGCATTGCCCATGATTGTTCATGCATTAAAATTACTGAATGTAAATTAGGGGCAGTGTGTCTGCAATCTCCTAACGTGTGCTTCCAACAAGTAAGGTTTTCCACTAACAGCACAAGTTCAGAAAATCCTTTTCTGCGTCATTCTCAAATATTGTGCATAACAAAGATCCCAGAAGGGAGCTTTTCTCATTCATCGCCATTCTCTGTTGCTAAAGAAAGAAAGCAACAACTTGCATTTACAGTGCCTTTCATGTCCTCAGGACATCCCACTTTTGAAATGTAGTCGCTGTTAAGTTAGAAAAGGTGGCAGAAAATTTGTTTACAGCAAAGTCCAATGAACAGCAAACTATGCTGCCCTTCTTCAAATGGATTTTCAAACTGCTACTGGCATGGAATATTTTACATCCAGATAAGCAGGGAGGTAAGGCTTCAGTTTAAGGATGGCATCTCTGACAACACAATATGCCCTCAGTACTTCAGGTGCCAGACTAAATTTATGTGTTCAAAGTCCTGGAGTAGGATGTGAATTCACAACTTCCTGGCTCAAAGCTGATGCTATATTACAATATTGAGGGAATACTGCATTATCAGAGGTGTCGCCTTGATGATGAGACATTAAATTGAGGGTCCCTCTGTGTGATTAGGTGGGTGTAAGAGGTCCCATGGCAGTAATCAAAGATGAGTAGGAATTTATCCAGATGCCCTGGTCAAAATTCATTCCTCAACGAACAATGCCAAAACAGATTAATCATCTGTCATCAGTCAATCATCTCTTTGGTGTTTGTGGGATCTTCATTGTGTGGCTTCCAAGTTTCCTTACATAACGGCCTTGAATATATTACAAAAAATAATGCATTGGCCATGAAGTGCTTTGGGATGCCCTGATCCAAGCTGACCAGTCCATCTACATATTTGATCCAAGTCTTCCCAATACCTAATCAAACATCCAATCGACATGCAAGAGTTGAGAGGCATGGCCTTGCGGGCAGCCACTCTCCTCTCTGCCAAAGTCTTATTCTCCAGCTCTTTATTTGCAATGAGCATCTGTCGGTTTCCAGGTTGCAAATCTGCCCTCCAGATTGTTAGTTTAAATTTCACACGATCATTCAGTTGAGCTAACCCAAATCCTTTGCAATACTGTTCATGAACAAAAAAGTGAAGGAATTTGCTGTTCATTGCCAGAACATTTTCTGTCTCTTTAGGTGGATTGGGTACAAGTGTACAGGATTGCTTGATGTAATATATGGTTGAAAAAGAAAGAAATAATGAACATGCATATACAGAGCACAGTTGATGAACTCAGGGCATCCCATGGCTAATGCATTGTGAGTATAAACATCTGTATTTCCAGCATTTCAGTTTATAGGTGTCAACTAGTGTTGCTGTCTGAATGGTAGAAGGGCAGTAGTCAGTCCTCTCCAGTCTATTTTTCTGTTCATTTATCACAAACCAAATAACCACTGAGTCACCATTTTCCATACAGTCTACACTGTACTTACCAATATGTATTCAAAGAAACAGTAGAATCACAAAAGGATGAAGAAGGCAAGCTTGTAATGAGGATGAAGGAACAACAGATATATGAAATGAGTATTTCTGCCATTGAGTTGATCGGGGCCAGTTAGCAATAATTTCTACAAGGCAAGTTTAGGCCAATTCTTATAGAATGAATTGAAGAAATAGCAGAGGGGCACCAAATGTGGTTTACATGGGTTTTCAAAAAGGCATTTAATATGGCACCACACAAGAGTATTTTGTCAAAGGACATGGAGTTAAGGCAAATGTGATCACATGTGGGCAGAATGCAAAGAGTATAAGGAAAAATAATTTTCTTAGACTAAAACGTTGTGAGTATTGTTCCTTAGGGATCTCTGTTGGGGCAATTATTTACTTTATATGTAAGTGATACAGATTTCAGATTGAAAGAATGATATTAAAACTTGCTAATTGGTCGGGTATAGTAAATTGCCATGAGGATTGCGAAAAACTCAGGAAGACACAGATAGGCTAGCAGAATGGGCAACTGTAGATCAATGTAGGAAAATGTGAAATAATACAAAAGAATATTAGAGCATAAGAAATAGGCGCAGGAGAAGGCCATTCGACCCCTCGAGTTGGCTTTGCCGTTCAATACGATCATGGCTGATCTGATTGGGTTTTAACTCCACTTTCCTGCCTGCCCCCTTAACCCTTGACTCCCTTGTCAATCAAAAATCTGTCTAACTCAGCCTTGAATATATTCAATGACTGAGCCTCCACTGCTTACTGGGGAAGAGAACTTCAAAACTAATGACCGTCTGAGAGAAGAAATTCCTCCTCATCTCCGTCTTAAATGGGAGACCCCTTAATTTTAAACTGTGTCCCTTAGTTCTAGATTCCCCTACGAAGGGAAGCATCCTCTCAGTATCTACCCTATCAAGCCCCCTCACTATCTTATATGTTTCAATAAGATCACCTCTCAATCTGCAAAACTCCAACCTGCTCAACCTTTCCTCATAAGACAAACCTGTTCATCCCAGGAATCAGCCTAGTGAACCTTTTCTGAACTGCTTCCAATGTACGTATGTCCTTCCTTAAGGAATGAGACCAAAACTGAACACAGTACTCTAGGTGCGACCTCACCAATGCCCTGTATAGCTGTGGCAAGACTTCCCTACTTTTACAGTCCATCCACCATGCAATAAAGGCCAACATTCTATTTGCCTTCCTAATTGCTTGCTGTACGTGCTAGCTAACTTTTTGTGATTTATGTACAAGATCACCCAGATCCCGCTGTACTGCAGCATTCTGCAGTCTCTCTCTATTTAAATAATATTCTGCTTTTCTATTCTATCTGCCAAAGTGGCCAACCTCACATTTTCCCACATTATACTCCATCTGCCAAATTTTTGCCCACTCACTTAACATATCTACATACCTTTACAGGCATTTTGTATTCTCCTCAAAACTTGCTTTCCTACCTATCTTCGTATCTTCAGCAAATTTGGCTACAATACAGTCGGTCCCTTCATCCAAGTCATTAATATAGATTGTAAATAGTTGAGGCCCCAGCATTGATCCCTGTGGCACTCCACTAGATACTGTTTGCCATCCTGAAATTGACCCATTTATCCTGACTCTGTTTCCTATTAATTAGCTAATCCTCTGTCCATGCTAATATATTACCCCCATATCATGAGCTGTTATCGTGTGTAGTAACCTACTATGTGGTACCTTATCAAATACCTTTGAAAATCCAAATACACCACAGGCTGAATCTTACAAGCCGCCCGCTGATATCAGGCCGGTAGCCCTACTGGCAGATTTAAATATTTGAAGAAAGATTAATGGAAAATAAAAAATACACCTCTTTTTCCCCTCTCCCACCGCCGCGCCCACCCCCCACCGCCCCCCACAATAACAACTGAATTAATCATTTGCCCTACCCCCCCAAAACACTTACCTTTACCATCTGACCTTCCCCTCCACACACTGTACAAACTTTAAACTTCAGCCCTTCCCACCATCCCCTCAACCCATGACATTAATTTGACCCCGTTCCTCCCCCACCCCACCTGCACTGAAAAACTTACCTCCTCCCCCCTCCCCACTAGTATCGCACATTGTTTCCCCGGATGGGAATCCAAAGGCATGGCAGTGCCGGCCGCTGGGGTGCAGATTGCAGCAGGACATCGGGAGGTGACAGGAGAGTATTTAAGTCAGGTATATTAATTTATTTAAATATTTAAATTGTGGCCCGTCGCTGAGCAGTGGGGGAGCCACCACGAGGTCTAGCCACCACTGGTAATATCAGGCCGGGCCCTGCCTGCTTCGAGATCCATGGGGAGCCTCATCCAGGCCCATCTTCAGGCATCACCAGCCCCCACGCCGTTTGCCAGGGATCCCAATGTCGAAGGCTCAATAAAATTCAGCCGTACATCAACTGCTTCCCCTTTATCCATCCTGCTTGTTACATCCTCAAAGAACTAATAAATTTGTCCAGCACTATTTCCATTTCTGCCTGATTGTATTGTGATTTTCTAGATGTCCTGCTACTACCTCTTTAGTAATGGATTCTAGCATTTTCCCAACGACAGACGTTAGGCTATCTGGCCTATGGTTTCCTGCTTTCTGTCTCCTTCCTTTCTTGAACAGAAGTATTGCATTTGCAGTTTTCCAGTCTGCTGGGATCTTTCCAGAATCTAGGGAATTTTGGAAGCTTACAACCAGTGCATCCACTATTTCTGCAGCCACTTCCTTTAAGACTGTCAGATGTGTGCCATCAGGTCCAGGGCACGTGTCAGCCTTTAGTCCCATTAGTATTGCCATTACTTTTTCTCGAGTGATAACGATTGTTTTAAGTTTGTCCCTCCCTTTTGCCTCATGATTTTTTATTTTCTTCTTGGATGCTTTTTATGTCTTCTACTGCGAAGACGGATGCAATACGCTTGTTCAAAGTCTCTGCCCTTTCCTCATTTCTCATTATTAATTCCCCAGTCTCTCCCTTTAAGAGACCAATGTTCACTTTAGCTGTTCTTTTCCTTTTTATTTATCTTTAGAGCTTTTACAGTCTGTTTTTATATTTATTGCTAGTTTTCTCTCATAATTCCAATTTCTCATTTATTTTTAGTTATCCTTTGCTGGTTTCTAAAATTTTTGCAATCTTCTGGCCTGCCACTAATCTTCTCAGCATTGTTTACCTTTTCTTTCAATTTGATACCATCCTTAACCATAGTTAGCTACGGATGGTGCATCCTTCTGGTAGAGTCTTTCGTCCTCAATGGAATATATCTTTGTTGAGAATTATGAAATGTCTTCATTTTGGAAGTAAGAATAGGGGAGGGAAATACGCAATAAATGGTAAGATTTTAAATGCAGCATAATAACCTTGGTGTGAAAGAATTTTTGAGTTGTTAATGGTTACAGTGCATGTAGCTAAGGCCATTCAAAAAGGCAAAAATAATCCTTAGTTTTGCATCCAATGCAAAAGTAATGTTGGTCAAATGATATGTACTGTGTCTTTGAATAGAAGTTGGGTTCAGGTGCAGTACTTTTTGAAGTGTAGCCACTGTTGCACTATAAAAACATGGAAGCCAATTTGCACACAGAAAGGTCCCCCACTGTTGAGATATCAGTCTTAGTGATGTTGATTGAGGGATAAATGTTGGTCAGGAGAAAACACCCTTGTTCTTCTTCAAATAGTATTGTGGGAAATTATACATCCACCTGGGAGAGCAAATGCGGCCTGCATTTAATATCTCATCCTCAGTCTCAGCTGGATCATGTGCACAAGTGTCTGGAGTTGGACTTGAACACATAATTTTCGGGATCAGATGCAGGCATGCAACCACACTCAGCACCTGCTAGTCTGCAACACTGGCTGGATGCACAAACATTCACTCCCTCCACCATCGATGCACAGTGGCAGCAGTGTATACCGTCTACAAGATGCACTGCAGCGACCCATGAAGGCTCCTTAGACAGCACCTTCCAAACCCACGACCTCTACCATCTAGAAGGACAAGGACAGCAAATGCATGGGAACACCACCACCTGCAAGTTCCCTTCCAAGCTACAGACCAGCCTGACTTGGAAATATATCGCCGTTCCTTCACTGTCGCTGGGTCAAAATTCTGGAATTCCCTTCCTAACAGCACTGTGGGTGTACCTACACCACATGGACTGCAGCGGTTCAAGAAGGCAGCTCACCACCACCTTCTCAAGGGCAATTAGGGATGGGCAATAAATGCTGGCCTAGCCAGTGACGCCCACATCCAATGAATGAATAAAAAATAGTGCTTCCCTCTGCTACTGCCCCAGCGGCACTACCATAAAAATGCTGTCTTCCCACCATATCACCAAGCATTACCACCCACTCAAAAGGGCAAAAGAGAGAGAGAGAGAGTGAAAGAGATTGCGGGGCTGAAAACCCACTGGCCTTTCACCACAACTTGACCGTGAGCACAGTATAGAGTCTCAAGAGTCTCAGGCTTGGGTAAGTCAGACCTAATGCTAAAGGTTGGAATTCCACATAGCCATGTAAGGAGCACAGCTTCTGTCCACCAGTGCTGAAGGAGAGGATGGGACCAGGGGCCATTTCCTGTGAGTTCCCATGCCTCTGCATGCCTGTGAGCGAGTGCTTCAGGCCAACTGGAGAATCAACACAAGGAAAATGGTGCAGGCAGGGAATGAATTGCTTTGGGCCAATAAGCTGACTTGCTCATTTTTAACCCTTTCTATGCATCATTCTTGCCTGAATCAGTGGGCGTGGGGGTGGTAGGTGGTTGGGGGATTTAAAGTTCCCCCCCATAGTCCGTTACAGCATACAAATAAGCCATTCAGCTCATTAAGTCAGCTGGGGTTTTCTGAAAAGAGAAAGAACACAGAAATGCCTGAATTGAAACTCATCGTCAGAAAGATGAACAATGTCTTGGTGAAACTTAACTCACCGTTTCCCTTTTCAGCTGCTGATTCATTGCATTTCTCGATTCATGTCAAATCTCCAGCATTCAGTGTTCTTTTAACTTTGCTTCTTCTGTTTTATTTGATCGGATTTTGCAGATCCTTTTAAACTTACTTTTTGTCGTCAAGCTCAGTTCGATGAAGAGTAACGAACTGCATACAGACACGCAGGTCTGGGGGGGTTTTTTGGTTAGAATTTAGATTTCTGGTCATCCTCACTTCTCGACATGCTTTGCTGAGATCATGTTCTATTCCAGAAAGCTTGTTGTTGAAGGATGATGCTGGTGCTAATCTTTACTCAGTCTTGCAATTATTTTACAGAGTAAAACAATTACAAATATATAGCTCCTTACTCAAAACCTTTACCAGTCTCAGTAAGCGTTTTCTTATATGTGCTCACACAATTAACACCTGCCACCTTTTCTTGAATTCGTTCATGGGATGTGGGGGTCACTGGCTAGGCCAGCATTTATTGCCTATCCCTAATTACCCTTGAGAAGGTGGTGGTGAGCTAAATTCTTGAACTGCTGCAGTCCTTGGGATGTAGGTACTGTTAGGAAGGGAGTTCCAAGATTTTGACCCAGTGACAGTGAAGGAATGGAGATATAGTTCAAAGTCAGGATGGTGTCTTGGCTTGCAGGTGGTCATGTTCCCATGCATTTCCTACCCTTGTCCTTCTAGGTGGTAGAGGTCACGGGTTTGGAAGGTGCTGTCGAAGGAGCCTTAGTGAGTTGCTGCAATGCCTTTTGTAGATGGTACACACTGCTGCCACTGTGTTGAAGGCGGTGGATGGGGTGCCAATCAAGTGGACTGCTTTGTCCTGGACGGTGTCGAGCATCCTGAGTGCTGTTGGAGCTGCACCCATCCAGGCAAGTGGAGAGTATTCCATCACACTCCTGACTTGTACCTAGTAGATGGTGGATAGGTCTCGGGGAGTCAAGAGGTGAGTTACCCACCGCAGAATTCTCAGCGTCTGGCCTGCTCCTGTAGCCACAGCATTTATGTGGCTGATCCAGTTCAGTTTCTGGTCAATGGTGACCACCAGGATGTTGATAGAGGGGGATTCAGTGATGGTAATGACATTGAACGTCATGGGGAGCTGGTTAGATTCTCTCTTGCTTGAAATGATCATTGTCTGGCACTTGTGTGGTCCGAATGTTACTTGCCACTTATCATCAATATCCAAGCCTGGATATTGTCCAGGTCTTGCTGCATATGGACATGGGCTGCTTCTGTATCTAAGGAGTCGTGAATGATGCTGAACATTGTGCAATCATCAGCGAACATCCCCACTTCTGACCTTATGATGGAGGGAAGGTCATTGATGAAGCAGCTGAAGATGTTTAGGCTGGGACACTCCACTGAGGAACGCCTGCAGTAATGTCCTGGGACTGAGATGATTGACCTCCAACAACCACAACCATCTTCCTTTGTGCCAGGTATGACTCCAACCAGCGAAGAGATTTCCCCCGATTCCCAATGACCCCAGTTTTGCGAGGGCTCCTTAATGCCATACTCAGTCAAATGCTGCCTTGATGACAAGGGCAGTCACTCTCAACTCACCTCTTGAATTCAGTTTTTTTGTCCATGTTTGGACCGAGACTGTAATGAATTCAGGAGATGAGTGGCCCTGGTGGAACCCAAACTGAGCGTCAGTGAGCAGGTTACTGCTGAGCAGGTGCTGCTTGATAGCACTGCCGACGACCCCTTCCATCACTTTGCATATGATCAAGAGTAGACTGATAGGGCAGTAACTGGCCAGGTTGGATTTGTCCTACTTTTTGTGCACAGGACATACTTGGGCAATTTTCCATATTTCCGGGTAGATGCCAGAGTTGTAACTGTACTGGAACAGCTTGGCTAGGGGCGCAGCTAGTTCCGGAGCACAAGTCTTCACTACTATTGCTGGAATATTGTCAGGGCTCATAGCCTTTGCAGTATTCAGTGCCTTCAGCCGTTTCTTGATATCACGTGGAGTGAATCGGATTGGCTGAAGACTGGCATGCATACAAGATGTGAGAACAGAGTTTTCGCGAACAGAATAATATGGGGACGTTTAAGATGAAATAATTAATCAATCATGTATTACTAACAAATTAACTTCACAGCTGCACAGACAGCTTATCAGAAATAACTTCATAGCTTCAGGGCTGCACAGACAGCTTATCAGTAGAAATAGACTAACAAGCTAAAACCTGGTAGGACAGCTGCACCTGCTGAATAGTAGCCTATTGTGCGACAATCAGCCCAACGTTCCCAGGAGATAGGGGAACAAGAAACTGCTTGAGGAGAGGGTGACAAGGCAGTACCCCAATCAGGCCCTGAAACCAAGAAACTGCAAAGTTTGTAAACCAATTAGGAACATAAAGGGGGTGTCACTGATTTGTAAGAAGAACTATAAGAAAGGCTTGAATTCCCTCCTCCAGCACGGAGGAAGAGGGAGGAGAGCCCAGGTGTTGTTGTTGTTCGCTTTGCTGATGATGTAACCACTAAGTACTACAATAAAGTTTCTTAAAGCTACAGCCGGACTTTGTCTCTCTGTGTAATCCATGAGATCATAAAAAACTGAGATCCAACAGAGAGAAACACACACAAATAGATGTAGAGGGGGTGAAAGAATTGGCGGGCGGGGATGTTGAAGTAGGATTGGCAATAAATAGAATTCAGTTGCTGTCTTTTGTTTTTGATGTAAAGTCCTTGATTGGAGTTGAGGTCTTGGAGTTCTCGCTGAGACCCAGTGCACACTTTCAGACTTGCTTCTCTGGTACCAGAAGGCTGAAGTGAGGTTTCAATTGTCTTCTCGGTGGTTGCCTGTAAAGTTCTGTAGTCTTGAGGCTTGCACTGCCACTGTGGCTTTCCTGGGACTTTGTTGGAGAGAGAGAGATGTGCTTTCTTCTTTGAGTTCAGTTACAGTCTCCAAGAAACCTTTCTGTGAGGCACAATTCAAACAGTCTCCAGTCTGGCCAGCAGGTAAGTCATGTGACCATCTCCTCGTTTGAGACAGCATCTTCTGGGATGGTTGTTGATTCTCAAATCTCTCCAGTCACACTCGGTGGGGTATGGAGTTCTGGCTCTTACACAGACAATGAATGTTGAAAATCATGATTGCCCAGACCAATCTTGTTCATTGAATCAGTGAGCACTCCCATTGTCTCTCTATTCAACTGTCTCTGAGAATGCAAATGTGCAACCATGTTTTAAGCTGTGTCAACTCTGTCGTCTTTTTTTTTAAACAAGTTATGTACAATGTCCAGTAAAAAAGGCTCAGGTAGTGTTCCATGTGATGAAATTAATGTGTTTCCATTTGGCAGGTGTGGTTTCCATCACAACTGTCTATTGCATGCTGCTGACAGTGTTTGGCCTGCAAGTGGTCCTGTGTTGTAGCTTCAACAGGCTGACACCTCATTTTTAGGTATGTCTGGTGTTGCTCCTGGCATGTCTTCCTGCATTGTTCATTGAACCAGGATAGGTCCCCCGGCTTGATCGTAATGGTAGAGTGGGGGATATACCGGGCCATGAGGTTACAGATAGCGGTTGAATACAATTCTGCTGCAGCTGATGGCCCACAGTGCCTCATGGATGCTCAGTTTTGAGTTGCTAGATCTGTTTGAAATCTATCCCATTTAGCACGGTAGTAGTGCCAGACAACACGATGGTGGGTACCTTCAGTGTGAAGACGGGACTTCATCTTCCAAAATTCTATAGATTCTGGAGCAGTTCCTGCAGATTGGAAGGTTGCAATGTCACCCCACTATTTAAGAAGGGAGGGAGAGAGAAAACAGGGAATTACAGACCTGTTAGCCTTACATCAGTTGTTCGTAAAATGCTAGAAACTATTCTAAAGGATGTGATAAATGGACACTTGGATAATAATTATCTGATTGAGCATAGTCAACATGGATTTATGAATGGGAAATCATGTTTGATGAACCTGTTGGAGCTTTTTGAGAATGTTACTAACAAAATTGAGAAAGGGGAGTTGGTGCACATGGTATACTTGGATTTACAGAAGGCTTTTGACAAAGTCCCCCACTGGAGGTTGGTTAGCAAAAGTAAAGCACATGGGATAGGAGGTAATATACTGGCATGGATTAAGGATTGGTTAATAGGCAGAAAACAGAGAGTAGGAATAAACAGGTCATTCTCGCATTGGCAGGCTGTGACTAGTGGGGTACCGCAGGGATCAGTGCTTTGGCCCTAGCTGTTCACAATATATATCAATGATTTGGATGTGGGGACCAAAAGTAGTATTTCCAAGTTCGCGAATGACACAAAATTAGGTGGGAATGTGTGTTGTGAGGAAGATGCAAAATGGCTTCAAGGGTTTTGGATAGAGTTAGTGAGTGGGCAAGAACGTGGCAGATGGAATATAATGGGGAAAAATGTGAAGTTATCCACTTTGGTTGGAGGAATAGATGTGCTCAGTCATTGAGAGAGACTGACAGATTTCTAAATACAAATAATATAAGGGGATATGAGGATATTGTGGGAAAATGGCATTGAAGTGTATGATCAGCCATGATCATATTGAATGGCGGGGCAGGCTCGAAGGCCTGAATGGCCTACTCCTGCTCCAATATTCCTATATTCCGATGTTCATCTCCACGAGGACTATGCGGTGGTCACTCCTACCAATATTGTCATGGACATATGCATCTGCAACAGGTAGAATGGTGAGGACGAGGTGACATAGGTTTTTCCTTCTTGTTGGTTGCCTCACCACCTGCGCCAGACCCAGTCTAGCAGCTATGTCCTTTAGCACTCGGCCAGCTCGGTAAGTAGTGGTGCTATTGAGCCATTCTTGGTGATGGATATTGAAGTCCCCTACCCAGAGTACATTTCGTACCCTTGCTACCCTCAGTGCTTCTTCCATATGATTATATAATAATTTAATTTAATTATAATATAATTATATAATGCATATAATTAAACAATTGAAATTGTTATGGTCAAGTGAGGAGGGGTTGAAGGGCTTCCCTCTTTTCCATTTTTGTTTGACCACAACAGCTTTAATTCTTTTTCAAAGTGGATGTACTTGCCAAATCAGTAGGTGTTTGATTACTTATTTGTTATGATCATAACATGAACCAATCAGACAGGTTTTCTTGAGTTTAACAAAGAAAGAGGTTACTTTTATTGTACCTAATCTGAACTACTGAAAATAATAAACTACATGCCAACTTTCACACAAGCACACACAAGAAAGTTACACACACACACAAATAGGTTACTGAGTGGGGAAAGGTACATTGGTTGAGTTAGAGTCCATAGAAAAAAAAGAGTATACAGTCCATGGCTCTTGGTGATTCAGTTGGATTCTAGCTGAATTTGGTGATCCTGTGGCTGTTAGTTTGAAGAGGTAGATGATTGGTTCGGTGCATCTCTTGGAGACAGCGACGTGAATGATTTTCTTCAAAGGGGTTTTTGATTGTAGCCAGAATATGCAAAGGAATAGGCAGATTTCGAAGCTTGTAAGCTGAAATGAAGAGAGAGAGAGAGAGAGAGAGAGACCCCCACTTTGATCTGCACATGTCAGAGTCCAGAAGCTTCTCCTTGCTGCTGTAGAGAAACACACGCTTAGAACCATAGATGGGGAGGGGCTTGTCACATTACAGTCATGCAGTGATTCAAACATAGCAATTAACAGTATTTCTTTTTGCTAAAAAGAACAAGTAGATCCCTTAAACTTCCTGGGTCTTGGTTCTTGCTGGGAAATGAGCAGACATTTCATCTCCCTCCTCACAGGCCTTACAATGTAGGATACAGTGTTGCAGATTAGGTGACCATCCTAAGCTGCCAGCCAAGTAATCCTTTTATCTGTTATCTCCTAAACTTCTTCAAAAAATATAAATTCAGATCTCCAGTCAGTGGATTAAAAAAAATTATCATTCAACAAAGCAAGTTGGTGTCACAACATACAATTAACAGACCCTACATCAAAGTTGTTTTACGTGAGTATGCTACAATTCAAAATCAAGAATAAACTCTTCAATATCACCTCAAAATACAAATTGAAAATTCACCTGTGGTGAAGTAACTAGAAGGAACAATAATGAGCAGGAAAAGATATTCACTTGGAATTTCACGAATAGAAAATGTGGGTTGGGTTTGTATTTCTAAAAGGATTATGAAACTGCATATTCTACACCTAAAACAACTGACTTGGTACAGAATGACCTCCTAAGAGAAGAGTTACTCATCTTCACCCTTGATTTGCTGCCCTGCGTGCCACAATTTCACATAAGAGGACATCCAGATGCAGCAAAAGTGCAGATTTCTGAATTGATCTAATGGATCAGATAAAATAGCTTCTCTTAGCTGCATCTGATGTATGCATACTTCATTTGCATTGCTTTACATCAGAACCTGCCAGCTTCTTTAGTGCATAAAATCACGTCATGCAATGTGCACACATACATTCTCAATAATAACAACCTGTCCTTCCTTGAACCAGCTTTATATTCATTCTATCTCTAATTGGGGCTTACAGAATCCACCAAAGGTCTTCTTATGAATGGATTCTGTCTTCCCTCTGCAAAAGATTCTTCAAAATGTTCAAATGACAGAAAAGTGGAAATGTGAGGAGGCTAGTGATATACTTCAAGAGAACATAGACAGACTGGTGGAATGGTTAGGCATGTGGCAGATGAAATTTAATGCAGAGAAGTGTGAAGTGATACATTTTGGTTATGGGCGGCACAGTGGTGCAGTAGTTAGCACTGCAGCCTCACAGCTCCAGTGACCCGGGTTCAATTCTGGGTACTGCCTGTGTGGAGTTTGCAAGTTCTCCCTGTGTCTGCGTGGGTTTTCTCCGGGTGCTCCGGTTTCCTCCCACAGACAAGACTTGCAGGTTGCTAGGTAAATTGGCCATTATAAATTGCCCCTAGTATAGGCAAGTGGTAGGGGAATATAGGGACAGGTGAGAATGTGGTAGGAATATGGGATTAGTGTAGAATTAGTATAAATGGTCGGCACAGACTCGGTGGGCCGAAGGGCCTGTTTCAGTGCTGTATCTCTAAATCTAAATCTAAATCTAAAAGAATGAGGAGAGGCAATATAAACTAAAGGGTACAATTTGAAAAGGGGCGCAGAAACTGAGTGACCTGGGGGTATATGAGTACAAACCGTTAAAGGTGTCAGTGCAAGTTGAAAAGGTGGCTAAAAAAGGCAGGCGGGGTCCTGGGCTTTATTAATAGAGGCATAGGGTAGCAAAGAAAGGAGGTTTTGATGAATTGTTATGAAAAACTGGTTCAGCCTCATGTAGAATATTGCATCCAATTCTGGACACTACAAGAAGGATGTGAAAGCTTTAGAGAGGGTGGAGAAAACATTTACAAGAATAGTTCCAGGAATGAGGAACTTCAGTTATGTGGTAGATTGGAGAAGCTGGGACTGTTCTCCTTAGACAAGAGAAGGTTGAGAGGTGATTTAATAGGTGTTCAAAATCATGAGGGGTCTGGACAGAGTTGATAGAGATAAATTATTTCCATTGGCAGAAGGGTTGAGAACCAGAGGATACAGATTTAAGGTGATTGGCAAAAGAACCAAATGCAATGTGAAGTAAAACTTTTTTAAGTAGCGAGTGGTTCGGATCACCACCTGAGACTGTAGTGCAGGCAGATTCAATCATGGCTTTCTAAAGGGAGTTGGATAATCATCTGAAAGAAAATTATTTGCAGGGATATGGGGAAAAGGCAGGGGAGTGGGAATAGATAAATTGCTCGTGCAGACAGCCGGCACTAACTGGAAGGGCTGAAAGGCATCCTTCTCTGTTGTAACCATTCTATGTTTCTATATCATTTACAGGTATGGGGCCACATTCCATATGCATGGTGACAACATCCAGTCCCAATTTTGTACAACTTTTCTTGATTCCATGATTACCAATCTGTCTATCAGACTGAATGACTTGAAGTCATGGACTGAGACGAAATTTTCTCCAAATGAATATCCGGAGGACTAAAAGAATCATTTTCACACCCAGTGTCAATTCAACTCCTTCGCCACTGATTCCATCTCCCTTACTGGTCATACAATGTGTTGTTTGATTGCCTTTAAGAGTGATATCCCTTTAAGATCTTAGTATGCTAATGAGCTAAGTACCAGGATGCAGTCATGCAACTCGGAGCCAGAGTCACTCTGCAACTGTAACACCTAGAGGCAAGTTCTGTAAATAGTTAGCTCTGTACTGTATATAATAGTTAGCTGTAATTAGACCTGTTTGAGATCTTCAACCAACTGGAATCCATGCATCTCATTTATGTTGCATCAGACAAAATAAAGAACTCATTATATGGTGGCAGCTGTTGTGAGAAGAAAAAAGTCCAAGATTGAAGGGTACAGGTAAAATATCTTTGAAAACAACCTTCCTACTGCTACTAGAGAGAAAGATTTATAAAAAGGTTCAAACAGTAAAAAAAAGAGAACTTACCTCAAGCTGTAGGGGAGGCAGTGTCTTAGTGATAATGTCACTGGACTAATAACCCAGAGACCTAGGCTACTGCTCTGGGAACATTGGCTCAAATCCCAAATGGCAAATGTTGAAATTTGAATTCAATTAATTTGGGAATTATAAAGCTAGACTAATGGTGACCATGAAACCATTGTTGTAAAAACCCATCTGGTTCACTGATATTCTTAAGGGAAGGAAATCTGCTGTCCTTACCTGGTGTGGCCTACATGTGACTTCAGACCCACAGCAAGCCACTCAGTTCAAGAGCAATGAGGTATGGGCAATATATGTTGGCATACCTAGCAATGCCCACATTCCACAAACAAATATGTATAAAAAAAAAAGAAGGCAGAGTACAGAACTACAAGTAAATCAGGTGAGTCATTGTGCTGACGGGTGAGGAATACAGCTTTAAAAAAAAGCTTTGAAGTCCTCAAAGGATCAATTTTTTTATAAAGCTCCATGTAGAAAAAACTGCTAAGACCTGACTCCTTTCTCGAGCTGATCCAGGTCGGCGCCTTTACAGGAGGCATCCATTTTCAAAAATGTAGGAAAACCATGATCACTGCAGAGCCTCTTCCATGCAGCCAAAGTTTTAAAAAAACTCATCAAATCACTCGAGTGTGAATAAGAGCTTACATTCACAAAGCCATAGTAAAAAAAACCATTGAAACCACTCAAACGTGAAGAACACAAACTCTAGCAAAAGAAGCTATTGAACAGCCTACTGAACAGCTGTGTAAACAGACTCAAGTGCTGCAAAAATAAACTCTTAAAAAAAAGCCATTGAACTGCCTATTGAACAGCTGTTTAAACAGAATAGGCTTAAGTGCTGGAAGTAAGATTAACACACAGCACTTTCAAATACCTGCTCCTGTCAATCAAAGCAGCTAGTCTAAATAATAGACAGTTTTTTAAAGGGGAAACAGTTCAAAGTCATGGAACAAATCTGAAAGCAAGTTTTAAGCAAAAAAAAGGAAGATGGATACCAAATTTCCCAGCATGAACTGGAAGGCCTTGGATATACTCTCTGAGTTCCAACTGTTCAAATAAAGAATGCAGCTTTGCTTCACTGACCAAGCAACTGTCGAACTAGGAAAGCAAGCTGTAAAAATATTAATAGCAGTTGGAAATGACAGATTTCACATAATCAATAACTCTGGTGTATCTGACGAGGACCAGAAAGATCCTGCAAAGATATGGAAAGTGCTGGAAGATCAGATCCGATTACAATGAATTTTCAAATTCACCGCCTGGAATTGATGTCCTACAGGCAACAGCCACAAGAATTCATAGACCAGTTCATCAGTAGATGCCGTAATAAGAATGAAGATTGCAACTTTTCAGAAACTGAGATGTCAGAGTGACTAATGGAGCTTGTGATTGTATCAACACCCTTTGAAGCATTTCAGAAAGAGCTCTTGGGGAAAGGAAGGTCACAGTATTGATGCACTGCTGGATGATGGCAGGAAATATGAAGCCATTGTAGCTTGTTTTTAATTCATTCATGGGATGTGGGCGTCGCTGGCTATACCAGCATCTATTGCCCATCCCTAATTGCCCTTGAGAAGGTGAAGGTGAGCTGCCTCCTTGAACCGCTGCAGTCCATGTGAGGTAGGTATACCCACAGTGCTGTTAGGAAGGGAGTTCCAGGATTTTGACCCGGTGACAGTGAAGGAATGGCAATTTAGTTCCAAATCAGGATGGTGAGTGATTTGGACGGGAATTTGCAGGTGGTGATTTTCCCATGCATCTGCTGCTCTTGTCCTTTGAGGTGGTAGAGGTCATGGGTTTGGAAGGTGCTGTCTAAGGAGCCTTGGTGCATTGCTGCAGTGCATCTTGCAGATGGTACACACTGCTGCCACTATGTGTCGGTGGTGGAGGGAGTGAATGTTTGCAGATGGGGTGCCAATCAAGTGGGCTGCTTTGTTCTGGATGGCGTCGCGTTTCTTGAGTTTTGTTGGAGCTGCACCCATCCAGGCAAGTGGAGAGAGTATTCCATTACACTGCTGACTTGTGCCTTGTAGATGGTGGACAGGCTTTGGGGAGTCAGGAGGTGAGTTACTCGCCTCAGGATTCCTAGCCTCTGACCTGCTCTTGTAGCCACAGTATTTATATGGCTACTCCAGTTCAGTTTCTGGTCAATGGCAACCCCTAGGATGTTGATTGTAGGGGATTCAGCAATGGTAGTGCCATTGAATGTCAAGGGGAGATGGTTAGGTTCTCTCTTGATGAAGATGGTCATTGCCTGGCACTTGTGTGGCGCAAATGTTACTTGCCACTTATCAGCCCAAGCCTGGATATTGTCCAGGTCTTGCTGCATTTCTACATGGACTGCTTCAGTATTTGAGGAGTCAAGAATGGTGCTGAACATTGTGCAATCATCAGCGAACATCCCCACTTCTGACCTTATGATTGGAGGAAGGTCATTGATGAAGCAGCTGAAGATGGTTGGGCCGAGGACACTACCCTGAGGAACTCCGGCAGTGATGTCCTGGAGCTCAGATGATTGACCTCCGACAACCACAGCCATTTTCCTTTGCGCTTGGTATGACTCCAACCAGCAGAGAGTTTCCCCCCCCCCGATTCCCATTGACTCCAGTTTTGCTCAGGCTCCTTGATGCCATACTCGGTCAAATGCTGCCTTGATGTCAAGAGCAGTCACTCTCACCTCAGTTCAGTTCAGTTCTTTTGTCCATGTTTGAACCAAGGCTGTAATGAGGTCAGGTGCTGAGTGGCCCTGTCGGAACCCAAACTGGGTATCACTGAGCAGGTTATTGCTAAGCAAGTGCTGCTTGATGGCACTGTTGATGACACTTTCCATCACTTGGCTGATGATTGAGAGTAGACTGATGGGGCGGTAATTGGCCAGGTTGGACTTGTCCTGCTTTTTGTGTACAGGACATACCTGGGAAATTTTCCACATTGCAGGGTAGATGCCAGTGTTGTAGCTATACTGGAACAGCTTGGCTGGGGGTGCGGCAAGTTCTGGAGCACAGGTCTTCAGTGCTATTGCCGGAATATTGTCAGGACCCATAGCCTTTGCAGTATCCAGTGCCTTCGTCATTTCTTGATATCAACACGGAGTGAATTGAATTGGCTGAAGACTGACATTTGTGATGCTGGGGACTTCAGGAGGGGGCCGAGATGGATCATCAACTTGGCACTTCTGGCTGAAGATTGTTGCAAATGCTTCTGCCTTATCTTTCACACTGATGTGCTGGGCTACCCCATCATTGAGAATGGGGATATTTGTGGAGCCACCTCCTCCAGTTAGTTGTTTAATTGTCCACCACCATTCACAGCTGGATGTGGCAGGACTGCAGAGCTTAGATCTGATCCGTTGGTTGTGGGATCGTTGAGCTCTGTCTATTGCATGCTGCTTATGCAGTTTGGCATGCAGATAGTCCTGTGTTGTAGCTTCACCAGGTTGACATCTCATTTTGAGGTATGCCTGGTGCTGCTTCTGGCATGCCCTCCTGCACTCTTCATTGAACCAGGGTTGGTCTCCTGGCTTGATGGTCATGGTAGAGTGGGGTATATTCAGGGCCATGAGGTTACAGATTGTGGTTGAGTACAATTCTGCTGCTGCTGATGGCCCACAGCACCTCATGGATGCACAGTTTTGCATTGCTAGATCTGTTTGAAATCTATCCCATTTAGCACGGTGATAGTGCCACACAACACGATGAACGGTATCCTCAATGTGAAGGCGGGACTTCATCTCCACAAGGACTGTGCGGTGGTCACTCCTACCAATACAGTCATGGACAGATGCATCTACAGCAGGCAAATTGGTGAGGACAAGGTCAGTTATGCTTTTCCCTCGTGTTGGTTCCCCCACCACCTGCCGCAGACCCAGTCTAGCAGCTACTCGGCCAGTTCGGTCGGTAGTGGTGCTACTGAGCCACTCTTGGTGATGGACATTGAAGTCCCCCACCCACAGCACATTTTGTGCCCTCGTCACCCTCAGAGCTTCCTCCAAGTGGTGTTCAACCTAGAGGAGTACTGACTCATCAGCTGAGGGAGAGCGGTAGGTGGTAATCAGTAGGATGTTACCTTGCCCATACTTGACCTGATGCCATGGGGTCCGGAGTTGATGTTGAGGGCTCCCAGGGCAACTCCCTCCCTACTGTAGACCACTGTCCCACCACCTCTGTTGGGTCTGTCCTGCCGGTGGGACAGGACATACCCAGGGATAGTGATTGCAGTGTCTGGCACATTGTCTGGAAGGTATGATTCTGTGAGTATGTCTATGTCAGGCTGTTGCTTGACTAGTCTGTGGGACAGGTCTCCCAACTTTGGCACAAGCCCCCAGATGTTAGTAAGGAGGACTTTGCAGGGTTGACAGGGCTGGGTTTGCCGTTGTCATTTCCGGTGCCTAGGTCAATGCTGGGTGGTCCGTCTGGTTTCATTCCGGACAACAGCATCTGCAAGCACTAGGCGCAGCCGACAATGTTGGTACAATAACCAAGTCAAAAAGAGCAAGCAAGCTGTGTGGTTGGTCCACTGACCATGAAGTTGTCCTGCATTTTGTGACCTGTGCAACGCGTGAGGTACAAAAGGACATTGGGCCTGCCTACGCAAGAAATCTGTCTCGAAAGGCACTGCCAGTAGTCACAATAAGGCACAAACAAACAGACGACAGGCGGAGCAACAGTGAACAGCAGCAAGAAAAGCGCCAGGGACCTACGCAAACACAAGTCGATACACAAATTCCACAGCAAAAGACAAGACTCAGAGAGAAGCAGTTCTCAGACAGAAGATGAACAGGTGTTCCACATTGTGAACCTGACACATCATGTTGATAAAGTCAAACAATTGGATGTTTCACCACTATCAACATCACGTGCCCAAAGAAAGCTGGCAAACATACACTCAGGGTTAAGATTGACACCAGCGCTAGTACAAACATTCTACCAGTCCAAATCCTCAAAGATATGTACCAGAGTCATTGGAAATCAGTGATACAACTGACAACTGCCAAGTTATCCACATATAATGGGTCTCCCATCCCTTACAGTGGCACACTAACAATGCAATGCAGCAATGGCAAGTCAGCATGGAAACCACAAATATTCTACCTAGTCGACACGAGTGGATCAGCACTGGCAGGACTACCAGCGTGTAAGGACCTCAGCATCATAACTCTCCACAAAAGCATTGCCAAGAGGTAATCTCTAAGGACCGGAACCAGCTTGCAGACTCAGCCAAGCCACCATCTGTCCAAATTCTCTGAGATGCAGGAGACACTGCTTGAAAAACAGGGGAGAATGAACACAGTGCATGATTGACACACAGGGGTGGAACTACCTCAGCTACATGTAGGACAAAAGGTCAGAGTCATAAACCCCACAATGAGAACATGGTTACCTGCAGAGGTATTCAAAATTTACAGTGAGCTTAGGTCCTCCGAGATTACAACACCTAGCAGAGCGGTGTTAAGAACTGTAGCCAACTAAGAGAAATGTGCAATACCCCAATACCTTGAAAGAATGCACTGCGACGATGAGGGTGTGATGAAACAACAAGACAACAAGCAACACAGTGACAACATTCCCAAAACAGACAAGGATGACATCCCCAGAAGGTTATACCATAACCAGATCTGGAAGAGTTGTCAAACCACTGAAATGCTATGTGGACTATTAAGCTTCTGAGTGTATAAAGTTCATGATCTCTGTACCTGTGTAAATACTTTTTATGTTATCTAATTTCATGTGTTTTTACTTTTAGCATATGAGACCTACCTTTGGAAAGAAGGGGGATGTTGTCTGATTGCCTTTAAGAGTGATATCCCTTTATATTCTTAGTATGCTAATGAGGTAAGTACCAGGATGACTTGGAGCCAGGGTCATTATGTAACTGTAACACCTGAAGGCAGGTTATGTAAATAGTTAGCTCTGTGCTGTATATAATAGTTATATTATAAACTATTATTATTAGAGAGAACTTCTAGCACTGCAACATTATGATCTCTGAATCCAATTTCTTCTTTCCCGACCTCCTTCGTAGAGTCATAGAATCATAGAATGGTTACAGCACAGATGGAGGCTCTTGCTGGCTCTCAGCAGGAGCAACTCACCTAGTCCCACTCCTCGGCCCTTTTCACATAGCCCTGCAAATTTTTTTCTCTTGGCCGAGGGGTTAATGTGTTGGGTTTTTTTCTGTGCAGTTTCAAATCCTGCTCACAGTGAATGTGATTTTAGCTGAGTTTTGGAGATAGATTGGAGAAGTTAGGACTGTTTTCCTTGGAGAAGAGAAGACTGAGAGGTGATTTGATGGAGGTATTCAAAATCATGACGGGTCTGGACAGAGTAGATAGAGAGAAACTGTTCCCACTCGTGAAAAGATTGAAAACGAGAGGACATAGATTTAAAGTATTTGGTAAGAGAAGCAAAAGTGAAATGAGGAAAAACATTTTTATGCAGCAAGTGGTTAAGGTCTGGAATGCGTCACCTGAGAGTGTGGTGGAGGCAGGTTCAATTGAAGTATTCGAAAGGGAATTAGACAGTTATATGAAAAGGAAGAATGCGTAGGGTTATGGGGAGAAGGCAGCGGTATGGAACTGAGGGAATTGCTCTTTCAGAGAGCTGGTGCGGGGACACGATGGGCTGAATGGCCTCCTTCTGCACTGTAGCGATTCTGTGATTCCGTTTTGAAATTCACGACTGAATCTGCCTCCACCACACTCTCAGGCAGTGCATTTCCGATCCTAACCACTCACTGCGTAAAAAAAAAAATGTCCTTTGGCTCTTTTGCCATTCACCTTAAATCAGTGGACTCTGGTTCTCAACCCTCCCGCCAATGAGGACAGTTTCTTACTTACTTACTCTGCCAGACCCCTCATGACTTTGAACATCTTTATCAAATCTTCTTGCAACCTTCTCTTTTCTAAGAAGAACAGCCCCAGCTTCTCCAATCTATCCAAGTAACTGAAGTCCCTCATCCCTGAACCATTCTCATTCTTCCACCTTTTATAAATGACAATTCCTCCAACATGCAGTCGCCTATATGCTCTTCCTGACTAATTTCCGCTCAGCCATTACCACCATTTCCGTTGACCTACACTTGCTTCCTCTGCTCTAACACATCGAATTTAAAACTCTCATCTTTATCTTCATATCCCTCTTTGGCCTCACCACATCCAACCTGTGAAAACTCCTCCAGCCTTCCATCTTCCTTTAACTCTGGCCTTTTATGCATCTCTTTGCTCCAGCTTCACCAGCAAAGCTTTCAGCTGCCTCAGCCCAAGCCTTTAAAACTCTCTCTCTAAACCTAAACATTTCTTGACACTCTCCTTGCCTTTAAAAACCTTCTCAAAGCCTTTCCTTTTAATCAAGCTTTCAGTCACTACTCCCCCATCGTAGCTCAGGATCCAATCTTTCATTGCTTGATTTATTATTTTCTCCTACCTTTTTCTTAAAGCACTTTGGAATGTTTTCTATATTGAAGATGCTATTTTAATGCAAGTTACTGTTTTTCAGGAAAGAGGGAACAGATTTTAAAAAAGGATGGGAGTTAAAAATGTATTACCTGCAATATTGGACAGCTCCAAATTGCCCTTTCAATGTACACACTAGCACTAAAATTAAAATACACTGAATTCTCTTTATACATTATTCATTATTCTCTTCCTTTTTTTTCTTTTTTCTTTGTTTATTTTAGTTTATTTAGTTTGTTTCTACTGTGCCTACCCACTGTTTTGTTTAATGTTTGTCTTATCCGACGCCTTAACAAAAAACTTTTTTTCTTCCTTTCAGGTGTTAAGGAACGCAAGCTCCAGCAGCTGATGGGGACTAATGCCCCTCCAGATCCTTCTTCCCCTCCACTTCCCTCTGACCCCACCCCTTCTGATCTGACCCCTTACCATGTATTCACTACACCGTCTGACCTTCCCCTCTCTGATGCTGTATGCCAGCAAAGGACTCGGTTTCATCCCCTTACGCCCCCTCCTCAATAAATTTTCTGCTCAGAATGACGTTGAGCTCTTCTTCTGTCACCTTCGCCTCCGGGCTCACTTCTTTGACCAGGAGTCCTCACCCCGACCAGCAGACCCATTCACCCGCCTCCAGCATTCTCCCTCTACCTGGACCCCTCCCTCTGGCCTCTTACTCGCTCTTGATCTTTTCATTGAAAACTGTCGACGAGACATCCGCCGTCTCAATTTCTCTGCCCCCCTCACTCACTCTAGCCTACCCCCCTCTGAACTTGCCACACTCCGTTCTCTCAGGTCTAACCCCGACATTGTCATCAAACCTGCAGACAAGGGTGGTGCTGTTGTTGTCTGGCGTACCAACCTCTACCTTGCAGAGGCTCAGTGCCAACTCTCAAACACTTCTTACTACTTCCCCCTGGGCCACGACCCTGACACCGAACATCAAGCTACTATCCACATGACTGTCATTGACCTCACCTCCCCTGGAGATCTTCCCTCTACAGCTTCCAACCTCATAGTCCTGCAACCTGGACAGCCTGCTTCTACCTCCTTCCCAAAATCAAAAACAGAACTGTCCCAGCAGACCCATTGTTTCAGCCTGTTCCTGCCCCACTGAACTTATTTCTTCCTATCTTGACTCTATCTTTTTTCCCCTGGTCCCATCTCTTCCCACCTACATCCGTGACTCTTCTGACACCCTACGTCATTTTGACAATTTCCAGTTTCCTGGCCTGAACCACCTCCTCTTCACTATGGACGTCCAATCTCTCTACACCTCCATCTCCTACCAGGACAGTTTGAGGCCTCTCCACTTCTTCCTTGAACAGAGGTCCAACCAGTCCCCATCCACCACCACCTTCCTCCGCCTGGCTGAACTTGTTCTCACATTGAACAACTTCTCCTTCAACTCCACTCACTTCCTTCAAGTAAAAAGTGTTGCTATGGGTACCTGCATGGGTCCTAGTTATGCCTGTCCTTTTGTGGGATATGTCGAACATTCCTTGTTCCAGTCCTACTCAGGCCCCCTCCCCCAACTCTTTTCCGGTACATTGATGACTGCATCGGTGCCATTTCCTGCTCCCACCCAGAACTAGAAAACTTTATCAAATTTGCTTCTAATTTCTACCCTTCTCTCACCCTCACATGGTCCGTCTCCGACACTTCCCTTCCCTTCCTCGACTTCTCTGTCTCCATCTCTGGGGATAGGCTGTCTACTAATATTCATTATAGGCCCACTGACTCCCACAGCTACCTCAACTACACTTCTTCACACCCTGCCTCCTGTAAGGACTCCATTCCATTCTCCCAGTTTCTCCGTCTCCGACGCATCTGCTCTGATGATGCAACCTTCCACGACAGCGCTTCTGATATGTCTTCCTTTTTTCTCAACCGAGGATTCCCCCCCACTGTGGTTGACAGGGCCCTCAACTGTGTCCGGCCCATTTCCCGCACTCAACCCTCACCCCTTCCCCTCCCTCCCAGAACCGCAACAGGGTTCCCCTTGTCCTCACTTTCCACCCCACCAGCCTCCACATCCAAAGGATCACCCTCCGCCACTTCCGCTGCATCCAGCGTGATGCCACTACCAAACGCATCTTCCCCTCCCTTCCCCTGTCAGCATTCTGAAGGGATCATTCCCTCTGCGACACCCTGGTCCACTCCTCCATTACCCCCACCACCCCGTCTCCTTCCCACGGCATCATCCCCTGTAATCGTGGGAGGTGTAATACCTGCATGTTTACCTCCTCTCTCCTCACTATCCAAGGCCCCAAACACTCCTTTCAGGTGAAGCAGCGATTTTCTTGTTCTTCTTTCAATTTAGTATACTGTATTCGATGCTCACAATGTGGTCTCCTCTACACACAGATTGGGTGACTGCTTTACGGAACACCCCAAGCTTCCAGTTGCTCGCCATTTCAACACCCCGCACCCCCCCACCCCCCCCCCCGCCCCAGCTCTCCTGCTCACATCTCTGTCCTGGGATTGCTGCAGTGTTCCAGTGAACATCAACGCAAGCTCGAGGAACAGCACCTCATTTACCAATTAGGCACACTGCAGCCTGCTGGACTGAACACTGAGTTCAATAATTTCAGAGCATGACATGCCCCCCTTTTTATTTTTAGTTATTTTTTCTTTTTTCTTTGCTTATTTTATTTTATTTTAGTTTGTTTAGTTTGTTTCTACTGTGCCTACCCACTTTTTTTTGATGTTTGTGCTTGGAGCTAGGGCTGTTCATCTTACAATCAATTAATACCCTCTCTGTACTAATGCTTTGTCTTTCACTGCACCATTAACACACCATTTGCCTTTGTTCCATGACCTTCTGGGCAGTTATTCTCTGTGGCCTTGTCTTATCAACACCTTCTCTATTGTTATCTCTTGCCCCACCCCCGCTTTACTTGCTTAAAACCTTTTACATTTCTAATATTTGTCAGTTCTGATGAAGGGTCACTGACCTGAAATGTTAACTCTGCTTCTCTTTCCACAGATGCTGCCAGACCTGCTGAGTATTTCCAGCATTTCCTGTTTTTATCTCTTTATACATCATTCTGTATGGTTAGTTACTATTTGTTTGAAATTGCATTGCGAAATAATTTCATACAAAAATACATTTGTAGGAGATCAATTTGTTCCCTAATTTAATAGGGGACAAAATAAATTATGGGATTAAAATGGTGGCCAAAGGAATTTTATATGAATACATTAAGCATCCATATATTAATATCCACAGCACAATTTCACATGCTAAGCTGGGTCCTCCATTTCTTTATAGTTTCTTTACTTGACGACCAGAATTTAGATCGAGGGCAACAGCAGGAACTGTGTACAGTGCTAATTTGATACAGTCTTTCAACATTCGTAGCTGGCAGCACTGGAAATAGAGATCAGAGCTGCCTCATGCTGCCACCTAGTGGCAATCAGGTAAGTTCCTTTTTGTCTGCAGAAAACGGAGTGATACAAATGGAAACAAGGCTGGAATTTTACAGCCCCCCATAGGAGCAAGCTGATGACAGGGCATCTGTATAATAGAGTGGGAGGTGGGGGGGAGCTGCTGTTGCCAACCCCTTCCCGTTCCCGCTGCAATTTTACCAGTGGCGGCTAGGTTGCAAAAGCCCCCAGAACACTGCAAGGTAAAACCTGGCTGACCTCTTGCAGGCTTTGGGTGGGGGGGCCTCCTGATCAGGCCCACGGAGAGCACCCCCACAGCCCAACTGCTCCCACTACACAACACTTCCCCCCCCCCCACCCCCCAACTCCTAACCGCTCCCACGGCATAACACTCCCACCACCCCCCGCTTCTAACCGACCCTTTTCTTTTAGTCATTCATGGGATGTGGGCGACGCTGGCCAGGCCAGTATTTATTACCCATCCCTAATTGCCCTTGAGAAGGTGGTGGTGAGCTTCTCAGCATCAACTCAAGACATCTGGTTTTGATGCATTTACATTGAAATGAATTGACACTTGCATTTTTGTACATAAACTGCAAAATAAAATTATAAATACAGAAAAATATAAAACAATGTTAAAAAAAGCACTTGTGTATACAAAAAACTGACATTATACAGACTAATTGTTGTCAATTTCTTACTGTACAAAAATAAAATTATTCGATGGCGTTACATGCATTGGTAATCTTGCACCTTCAACTTAATGTGTAAAATGGTTAAAGGCTTATAAAGATATCTATATTCAGTTAAAATGTTTATGAAGAACTAGGAATGGCAAAGAGGATCTGAAACTAACTAGCAAAGTTATCTTTTGTCTCATCAGGAGTCTGGTATTAAACAAAAAAAGGCAAACCGTGCAAGCCTTTAAATTCTGCTGTGGGATAATCAGTACAAACCTTTGCTCAACCTGTTCTGTCTGACATTCCTCTTGAACCGCTGCAGTCCATTTGGGGTAGATATTCCCACAGTGCTGTTAGGAAGGGAGTTCCAGGATTACGACCCAACGACAGTGAAGGAACAGCGATATAGTTCCAAGTCAGGATGGTGTGTGACTTGGACGGGAACTTGCAGGTGGTGGTGTTCCCATGTATTTGATGCCCTTGTCCTTCTAGTTGGTAGAGGTCGGGGGTTTGGAAGGTGCTGTTTAAGGAGCCTTGGTGCATTGCTGCAGTGCATCTTGTAGATGGTATACACTGCTGCCATTGTCCGTCGGTGGTGGAGGGAGTGAATGTTTGTAGATGGGGTGCCAATCAAGCGGGCTGCTTTGTCCTGGATGGTGTCGAGCTTCTTGAGTGTTGTTGGAGCTGCACCCATCCAGGCAAGTGGAGAGTATTCCATCACACTCCTGAAATGTGTCTTGTAGATGGTGGACAGGCTTTGGGGAGTCAGGAGGTGAGTTACTCGCCGCAGGATTCCTAGCCTCTGCCTGCTCTTGTAGCCACGGTATTTATATGGCTACTCCAGTTCAGTTTCTGGTCAATGGTAACCCCTAGGATGTTGATACTGGGGGATTCAGCGATGGTAATGCTGTTGAATGTCAAGGGGAGATGGTTAGATTCTCTCTTGTTGGAGATGGTCATTGCCTGGCACTTGTGTGGCGCAAATGTTACTTGCCGCTTATCAGCCCAAGCCTGGATATTGTTCAGGTCTTGCTGCATTTCTACACAGGCTGCTTCAGTATCTGAGGAGTCAAGAATGGTGCTGAACATTGTGCAATCATCAGCAAACATCCCCACTTCTGACCTTATGATTGAAGGAAGGTCATTGCTGAAGCAGCTGAAGATGGTTGGGCCTAGGACACTACCCTGAGCAACTCCTGCACTGATAGAACATAGAACATAGAACATTACAGCGCAGTACAGGCCCTTCGGCCCTCGATGTTGCGCCGACCTGTGAAACCATCTGACCTACACTATTCCATTTTCATCCATATGTCTATCCAATGACCACTTAAATGCCCTTAAAGTTGGCGAGATTGACCTCCAACAACCACAACCATCTTCCTTTACGCTAGGTATGAGTCCAGCCAGCGGAGGGTTTTCCCCCTGATTCCCATTGACCTCAGTTTTGCTAGGGCTCCTTGATGCCATACTCAGTCAAATGCTGCCTTGATGTCAAGGGCAATCACTCTCACCTCACCTCTTGAGTTCAGCCCTTTTGTCCATGTTTGAACCAAGGCTGTAATGAGGTCAGGAGCTGAGTGGCCCTGGCGAAACCCAAACTGAACATCACTGAGCAGGTTATTGCTAAGCAAGTGCTGCATGATGGCACTGTTGATGACACCTTCCATCACTTTACTGATGATTGAGAGTAGGCTGATGGGGCGGTAATTGGCTGGGTTGGATTTGTCCTGCTTTTTGTGTGGAGGACATACCTGGGCAATTTTCCACATTGCCGGGTAGATGCCAGTGTTGTAGCTGTACTGGAACAGCTTGGCTAGGGGTGTGGCAAGTTCTGGAGCACAGGTCTTCAGTACTATTGCCGGAATATTGTCAGGGCCCATAGCTTTTGAAGTGTCCAGTGCCTTCAGTTGTTTCTTGATATCACACTGTAAACCGTGGCGCGGAGTCAACTCCCCCTTGTCCCCTTTATTCCCTGCACCCACTTGATCCTGGCCATCATGTGGGACTGAAGTCCTCTTAATTCAGGCTCTGGCTGGGTGTTTGGGATATCGGATTTCAAGAGAGCCACCCTCCAGCTTAATCCACAACTACAGTTAATGGCTTAGTACAAAGAGGAGGAACTCAGTCCTTTCTTTAACTATCAATTTACTTTATTCACGTTGTTGTACAATGTAAGAATAAGGCTTATACACTTAGTTAGACAAAAGCATGCAACTCCAACTGAGTTATAGAGTTAATAACAAAACTAGCTAGAATTGATAAGCACACCCACTAGGTTCCTCTGACCTTTCCCTGACCTAGTCACAGAAAACAAAGGATAATACCCGAAAAAGGGAGAGTTAACGCTGGCCAGGCGTTCCGTTCTCTCTCTCTCTTCTACGTCATGGTCGTGTTGCTCACGCAGGGTCTTCCGCTTCCACGATGGTTGATCTCCGGAGTTTTCGCTGGCTCTATGCCCAAAAAGCTCTATTCTTATCC
This sequence comes from Heterodontus francisci, assembly GCF_036365525.1. NCBI lineage: Eukaryota > Metazoa > Chordata > Chondrichthyes > Heterodontiformes > Heterodontidae > Heterodontus > Heterodontus francisci. Next base: position 31,963,781 of record NC_090374.1, on the reverse strand, counting down.
TCCCTCTTATCTCTCCAAATCTGAGCTGTGTCTTTCCGATTGGTTTAAGCTTGCTCACCTCGTTCACATCTTCTCTTAATTGGCCCAGGCCCAAAGACCCCGGTATCACACCGTGTCCAAATATGGCCCTTTTCCTGTGATCGATCCTTTGTCTTGTCTCAAAGTAATTAGTTCAAACTGGTTTTTACCAGCACAGGCCAGTGTCTGAGCTCCAGGTTACTACAGGTCAAACAATCCCAGCAGTTTGTAACTGATTCTGTATTTCTTGCAGCCCCTGGCCAACAATCGAATTAGCTGAAGTCCGGCATCTGTGATTCTGGGGACTTCAGGAGGAGGCCGAGATGGATCATCAACTCGGCACTTCTGGCTGAAGATTGTTGCAAATGCTTCAGCCTTATCTTTCGCATTGATGTTCTGGACTCCCCATCATTGAGGATGGGGATATTTGCCCAATTGCCCTAGCGAGGCCCCAAAATCTTACCTTCTTTCCAGGGCGATCGTCCCTCTTGCGGTTGTTGGCTGGGTGTAGTCCCAGCAGTGGCCACCACTCAGAGAGGCAGGAAGTCCCGTCCAAGGCTAATTAAGGGCCTGGGAGTGAAAAGTCCCAGCGTGGCTCCCCAGGCCCAGCGGAAGCGGGCTCGCCCCTGACTTTTTGGCCAGTGGCCGGTCCTTCCATCCTGCGTAAGTTTCCAGCCAAGAAATAGTGTTAACCATAACAACATAGGAACAAGAGTAGGCCATTCAGCCCCTCAAGCCTATTCTGTCATTCGATTAGATCATGACTGAGCTGTATCTTAACTCCATTTAGGAACATAGGAAATAGGAACAGGAGTAGGCCAACCAGCTCCTCGAGCCTGCTCCGCCATTCAACCAGATCATGGCTGATCTTCTACCTCAATGCCATTTTCCTGCACTATCCCCATATCCCTTGATTTACCCACTTGGTTTTGTAACCCTTAATACCTTTGCCTAACAAAAGACCATTAATCTCAGTTTTGAAATGTTTCATAGTCATTGTGTCATGGAGCACACTCGGAGGCCGTTTGGCCCATCAAGTCCATGTTGGTGCTCTGTTTAGCAATCCAGTCAGTCTCATTAACCGTTCTATCCCTGCAGCCCTGTAAGTTTATTTCCAGCAACTGCCTATTCAATGCCCTTTTGAAATCATTCATCATCTACATTTCTACCAGCCTCGTAGGCAACGGGTTCCAAATTATTATCGCACACAGCTTAAAATAATTCTTCCTCACATTCGCTCAGTTATGTCTTGCCCAAAACATTAAATCTGTGTCTCCTAATCCTTGTACAATCAATATAGGAACAACTTTTCTTTCTCTACCTTATCTAAGCCTGTCAGAATCTTGTACCCCTCTATCAGAACTCCCATTAACCTCTTTTACTCCAAGGAGAACAACTCCAGCTTCTTCAACCTAACCTTGTAGCTAAAATCCTTCATCCCTGGAACCATTTTGGTAAATCTTCTCTGCACCCTCTAAAGGACCTTCATATCGTTTCTAAAGTGTAGTGACCAGAACTGGATGCAGTACTCTAGTTGTGGCTTAACCAGAGTTTAATAAAGGTTCAGCATAACTTCCCTGCTTTTCTACTCAGTACCTCTATTGATGAAGCTTGGCTAACTATTGTCTCAATATGTCCTGCCACCTTCAAAGATCTATGCACATGAGCCCCCACATTCCTTTGTCCCTGCACACTGTTTAGAACTGTGCCATTAAGTTTATATTGCCTCTCCCTGTCCCTTCTGCCAAAATGAATCACCTCACATTTCTCTGTAATAAATTCCGTCTGCCCATCCTACTGACCCATCTATATCCTGTTGCAGTCGATTGGTATCATCCTCACGGTCACACCTCCAAGTTTGATATCATCGGAAAATTTTGGAATTTTACTCTGCATTCCAATATCCAAGTCATTTATACAAATCAAAAAAAAAAGCAATAGTCCCAGCACTGACCCTTGGGGAACACCACTGTCTACCATCCTCCAGTCTGAAAAACAACCATTTACCACGATTTGCTGTTTTCTTTCCTTAAGGCAATTTTTTATCCAATTGGACACTGACCCTCCTACTCAATGTGCCTCAATTTTGTTAACCAGTGTTTTATGTGGTACTTTGTCAAATGCTTTCTGAAATCCATATAGACAATAGCCACTGCATTCCCTTCATCAACCTTCTCTGTTACTTTACCAAAAAATTCAATTAGGTTTGTCAAGCATGATCTTTCTTTTACAAATCCATGCTAGCTTTCATTAATTAGCTCAAACCTCTCCAACTGCCTGTTAATTTTTTTTCCCTGATTATTGTTTCTAAAACCTTACCCATCACTGATAGCTGGCTGACCAGCCTGTAGTTACTGGGAATGTTCTTACACCCTTTCTTGAACATAGGTGGCACCAATCCTCTGGCACTTCCCCCATATCTAGGGAAGATTGGAAGATTGTGCCAAGCCCTTCCATTATCTTCACCCTCACTTCCTTTAGCAACTCAGAATGCAAGTCATCCGGACCAGGCAATTTATCCACTTTAAGCATAGTCAGCCTTTCCAGTACATCCTGCCTATCAATTTTCACCCCATTCATTACCTCTAACATCTCCACTTGTACTAATATTTTGTCAGCATTCGCTTAGTAAACGGTGATACAAAGTACTCATTAAGTATTTTAGCTTCACCCTGCACCTCTAGGCTTCTTACTACCCACTTGTCTCTTTGCCAGTCTAATTTTCCTCTTCACTTTCCCTCTCAACCTATTGTATTTGGTCTGGTTCTCACTTGAAGAATTCACATGACATGAACCATACCCTCTCCTTTTGTTTCACCATAATTTCTATCTCACTCGTCATCCAAGGAAGCCTGGCTTTGGTTCCCCTGCCTTTCCCTCTTGTTGGAATGTACCTAGCCTGTATCTGAAACATCTCCTCCTTAAAGATCACCCATTGTTCCATTACAGTTTTCCCTGTCAATCTTTGGTTCCATTTTACCTTGGCTAGATCCCCTCTCATCCCATTGAAGTTAGCCCGCTTCCAATTTAGAAGTTCTAATTTAGATTGTTCCTTTCTCTTCTCCATTACTAGTCTAAACCTTATGATAGGATGATCACTCTTATCCAAGTGCTCCCCGACAGACACTTGATCCACTTGGCCCACCTCATTCCCCAGCACCAGATCCAGCAATGCCTCCTTCCTAGTTGGACTGAGAACATACTGTTCAAGGAAGGGCTCCTGAACACATTTCAGAAATTCATCCCCTTCCTTTCTATTTACTCTACCATTATCCCAATTAATACTTGAATAATTAGTCTCCCAATATCACCACTCTATAGTACTTGCACAAAGGTTAGCATGCAGGTACAGCAAGTAATTAGGAAGGCAAATGGAATGTTGGCCTTTATTGTATGGGGGATGGACTATAAAAGTAAGGAAGTCTTGCTATAACTGTACAGGGCATTGGTGAGATCACACCTAGAGTGCTGTGCAATTTTGGTCACCTTATTTAATGAGGGATATACTTGCATTGGAAGCAGTTTAGAGAAGGTTCACTAGGCTGATTCCTGGGATGAGGAGTTTGTCTTATGAGGAAAGGTTGAGCAGTTGGGCCTATACTCATTCAAGTTTAGAAGATTGAGAGCTGACCTTATTGAAACATATAAGATTCTGAGTGGGCTTGACAGCGTGGATGCTGAGAGGATGTTTCCCCTCATGGAGGAATTGAGAACTGAGGGGGCACAGTTTCAAATTAAGGGATCTCCCATTTAAGATGGCGATGAGGAGGAATTTCTTTTCTCAGAGGGTCATTATGTTTAGAATTCTCTACCCCAGCGAGCAGTGGAAGCTGGGTCATTGAACATACTCGAGGCTAAATTAAACAGATTTCTGATTGACAAGGGAGTTGAGGGTTGTGGGGGCAGACGAGAAAGTGGACCTCAGGACACAATCAGTTCAGCTGATATTATTGAATGGCAGAGCAGGTGTGAGGGGCCAAATGGCCTACTCCTGCTCCAATTTCCTCTGTTCTTGTGTTCATGATTTCCCTGCAGATTTGCTCCTCTAACTCGCTCTGACTATTTAGAATATCCCCAATAGTGTGATCTTCCCCTTTTTGCATCTCAACTCTAACCAAATGGCCAAATGGATTCTGTCTTTGCCCATCAAGGAGATCCTCTCTTTCCTGCACTATAGTGTCTTCCCTATTCAGTACGTCCACTCCACCTCCCTTTTTATCTTCCCTACCTTTTCTGAACACTTTACATCCTTGAATATTAAGCGCCCATCCTCACCATTACTAAGCAATGTTTCCGTTATTGCCACATTATATTCCCACACGGCTATTTGTGCTTGTCGCTTGTAGTTTCATTTTCAAGTTTTCAGCAAATACAGCACATGTTACACAGTCGGATCCACTTCTACAATTGCAGCATCATTGCATGGATAAACTTTATTAGTTAATAGTGGTTGCTAGTGGTTTTGTAATTCTAGTCCATAGCGTGCATTCCACCTACTTGTACACAACAAGTGCAACTTATATCCTACAAATGTCATAGCACCCAAGTTAAGCAGCCTCCTGCCTGATTGAGACACGTACACTGCACAGTTTACAGGTCATTCTGAAAAACTACGTCAGGTAAGCCGTGCATCAATGGGGCATCTGCGATATCCCATCCCCCAACGCTTGTTTTTCAATGGACAGCTGCCCATTTTCTAGGTGATAAACAGGTGGCAGGCACTTGAAAGTCGCCCCCAATGTTAGTTGTAAATGTCAAAACAAAAAATACTCTATTGTGAATCAAGTGGTTCCCACAACATTCATTACTATCTGAAAGCACAGAAATCTATTAGAAGTCTGAAAAGTAACAGGAAGATAATGTATCAGGCAAATTTCTTCACATGGAAATGCTCAGTAACGGGTAAAAACAGGCATCCTTTGCCCCCTTGTGGTAATTTTAAGTACTATTCTTGTGCCTGGCAGTCCTACATGTGTGTGAATCAAAAGGGCAGAAATCTACTGTATCTGAAATAGCACCAAGGTTAAATTTAGCATACAATGCTGTAAGATTTTGATTTGCTGTCATTTAAAAAGAAAATAGGATTAGAAGTGATAGATTTTTACTTCATAGATTGCTGTTGTAATCACAGTACAATACTGAAAGGAGGCGGATACAGTCTAGATTGCTCCAGGGTGAGGTCCCGGAGGACTGGAGAATTGCTAATGTTGTCCCCTTGTTTAAGAAGGGTAGCAGGGATAATCCAGGTAATTATAGACCGGTGAGCCTGACGTCAGTGGTAGGGAAGCTGCTGGAGAAGATACTGAGGGATAGGATCTATTCCCATTTGGAAGAAAATGGGCTTATCAGTGATAGGCAACATGGTTTTGTGCAGGGAAGGTCATGTCTTACCAACTTAATAGAATTCTTTGAGGAAGTGACAAAGTTGATTGATGAGGGAAGGGCTGTCGATGTCATATACATGGACTTCAGTAAGGCGTTTGATAAGGTTCCCCATGGCAGGCTGATGGAGAAAGTGAAGGCGCATGAGGTCCAAGGTGTACTAGCTAGATGGATAAAGAACTGGCTGGGCAACAGGAGACAGAGAGTAGCAGTAGAAGGGAGTTTCTCAAAATGGAGACGTGTGACCAGTGGTGTTCCACAGGGATCCGTGCTGGGACCACTGTTGTTTGTGATATACATTAATGATTTGGAGGAAAGTATAGGTGGACTGATTAGCAGGTTTGCAGACGACACTAAGATTGGTGGAGTAGCAGATAGTGAAGGGGACTGTCAGAGAATACAGCAGAATATAGATAGATTGGAGAGTTGGGCAGAGAAATGGCAGATGGAGTTCAATCAGGGCAAATGCAAGGTGATGCATTTTGGAAGATCCAATTCAAGAGTGAACTATACAGTAAATGGAAAAGTCCTGGGGAAAATTGATGTCCAGAGAGATTTGGGTATTCAGGTCCACTGTTCCCTGAAGGTGGCAACGCAGGTAAATAGAGTGGTCAAGAAGGCATACGGCATGCTTTCCTTCATCGGACGGGGTATTGAGTACAAGAGTTGGCAGGTCATGTTACAGTTGTATAGGACTTTGGTTCGGCCACATTTGGAATACTGCGTGCAGTTCTGGTCGCCACATTACCAAAAGGATGTGGATGCTTTGGAGAGGGTGCAGAGGAGGTTCACCAGGATGTTGCCTGGTATGGAGGGCGCTAGCTATGAAGAGAGGTTGAGTAGATTAGGATTATTTTCATTAGAAAGACGGAGGTTGAGGGGGGACCTGATTGAGGTGTACAAAATCATGAGAGGTATAGACAGGGTGGATAGCAAGAGGCTTTTTCCCAGAGTGGGGGATTCAATTACTAGAGGACACGAGTTCAAAGTGAAAGGGGAAAAGTTTAGGGGGGATATGCGTGGAACGTTCTTTACGCAGAGGGTGGTGGGTGCCTGGAACGCGTTGCCAGCGGAGGTGGTAGATGCGGGCACGATGGCGTCTTTTAAGATGTATCTAGACAGATACATGAATGGGCAGGAAGCAAAGAGATGCAGACCCTTAGAAAATAGGCGACATGTTTAGATCGAGGATCTGGATCGGCGCAGGCTTGGAGGGCCGAAGGGCCTGTTCCTGTGCTGTAATTTTCTTTGTTCTTTGTTCTTTTGACATCACCCTGGCCCCATAAGATGGTCAGCAGGCAAAGGGGAAACTCCTCCAGTGGGAAGCTGATTAAAGTTAAGACTTTTGCATGGGGAAGTTCTTAATGTTATAGAGACGGGTTTCATATCCAATTCGAGCCAGTGGGGGTGGGAACAGAGGTAGGTCAGATAAAATGTGAGACTGATTTAGACTCCCCACGGCCGCCATCATTGAGACTTCTGGTTGTCTCATGAGAGAAATCTGCTACTTGTGCCAAAGCCTTCCACCACAGCAGAGGGAAGCGAGATGTCACAGGAGAGTCGGAGGCCTGCACGCAGGGGAGGGCAGCCCCTCAATTCATCATTGCAGACCTTGATTTAATGCTGGAGGCCATGAGGGAAGTCCTCTTACTGGAGGTTGGCAGGAGGAGGCCACCTCGTCGTGCAACAGGGGCCCCTCTCTGTTCAGCGTCGTTTCCCTCCAATTCCTCTTCCTCCTCCTGCTCTTCTCCGAAATAGCATCATGAGATCCTTCACTCCGCCTCAGAAAGCAAATAGGTCCCGTGGTTTAACGTCTCATCTACAATACATGAATGAAAAACATTTGTGGGGATATGAGGAAAGAGCCAGGCAGTGGGACTGACTGGATTGCTCTTCCAAAGAGCTGGAGTTTATGCTCCACACGAGCCTCCTCCCACCTCACTTCATTGCACCTTAGCAACACATCCTTCTATTTCTTTCTCCCTCATGTGCTCATCTACCTTCCCCTTAAATACATCTATGCTATTTGCTTCAACTACTCCATGCGGTAGCAAGTTCCACATCCTAACCACTGGATAGAGAATTTTATCCTGAATTCCCTATAGGTTTTAATAGTGGTTATCTGATAAGTATGGCCCTTAGTTCTGGTCTTGCACACAAGTGGAAACATCTTCAGGTCACCATTCATTTTTCTCATTTTTAGAGGAAGGAGCCCCAGTATGGTCACTCTGTGCCATTGTTTTAATGCCAGCCATTCACCTCCTTTTAAGACCCTCTTTAAAACTCAGCAATTTTACCAAGCTCTGGTCACCTCTCTTAATATCATCTTCTTTGGTCCATCTTTCACTTTTTTCTCTACCCGCACACCCCTCCCACCTCCCAACCCCATGAATCACTTGGGGATTTTTTTTCTATTTTAATCGTGCTCTATAAATGCAAGTTGTAGTTGTCATTGTCATCACTGATGTTTCAGTGAGGAAGGTTGTATGAATATATGAGACACAATTAGAAGAGGAAATGTAAAAAAAAAACCTGTAAAGGTCATTTACAAAAATACTTTGGTAAATTGTGTAACTTTTATAGAGTTAGATAATGGAGGATCAACCATGTCAAAGGCTGCAAAGAAGTCAAGGAGGTCAAGGAGAAATACTGCAGCACAGTCCAAGAGAATGTCATTTACAAATTTGTTCAGGGCTGTTTTGCTGCTGTAGCCGGTAGGGAAACCTGATTGAAGAGATTCAAACAGGCAGTGCTGGAGAAAGATGAGAGGTGACAATATGTTCAAGGACTTTGGAGAGGAAAGAAAGATTGGAGGTGGGATATCAGGCTGTCAGGACAGAGGGGTCGAGGATGCGTTTTATGAAGGAGAGGGCAGCAGTGGATTTGAAAAGTAGAGGAAAATTCCCAGTTGACAGTGAACCATTTACAATTTCAGCAAGTATGGGAGCAAAGAACAAACGTTGGGTGGTCAGTAGTTTAGTGGGAATGGGGTCAAGGAAGCAGTAGGTGGGTTTCAAGGACAAGGTGAGTTCAGAGGGAACATGGGAGGAGATATGAAAGGAAACATAGGAACATAGAAACATAGAAAATAGGAGCAGGAGTAGGCCATTCGGCCCTTCGAGCCTGCTCCGCCTTTCATTATGATCATGGCTGATCATCCAACTCGGTAACCTGTTCCCGCTTTCGCCCCATATCCTTTGATCCCTTTAGACCCAAGAGCTATCTCTAACTCCTTCTTGAAAACATACGATGTTTTGGCCTCAACTGCTTTCTGTGGTAGCGAATTCCACAGGCTCACCACTCTCTGGGTGAAGAAATTTCACCTCATCTCAGTCCTGAAAGGTTTACCCCATATCCTTAGACTATGACCCCTGGTTCTGGACTCCCCCACCATCGGGAAGATCCTTCCTGCATCTACCTTGTCAAGTCCTGTTTCAATTTTATAGGTTTCTATGAGATCCCCCCTCACTCTTCTGAACTCCAGCGAATATAATCCTAACCAACTCAAACTCTCCTCATATGTCAGTCCCGCCATCCCAGGAATCAGTCTGTAAACCTTCACTGCACGCCCTCCATAGCAAGAACATCCTTCCTCAGATAAGGAGACCAAAACTGCACAAAATATTCCAGTTGTGGCCTCACCAAGGCCCTAGAGATATTTAGGGATATGATAGCTTGCCTTGGCGAGAGGGTTGGATTAGTAGCTAAGGGGAAGGGTGGAAGCAGCTAATGGAGGGCTTTCTCAGCGATAGAGATCCATGCACTCCTCACACTTGTTTTTGAAGATGGCATGAAAGTACATGGAAGTTTAAGGAAATGATTGGTAGAGGAAAAAGAGACCAGGAGTTATCTTTACACTCTCATCCCTTTTAACTTCTACAAGTTAAACTAATAAATTATGTTGAGGGAGGTATTCCTACAGCACATTATCACATCTCAAAGAAATGTCAGAAAGTGCTTTGCAAACAAGTGCAGTAATCGCTAATATATGTGCAGCAGGGTCCCACACATAACTATGAGATGAATGGCAAATATTACTTGAAAGCATGTTGGTTGAGGGAAGAACTTTAGTTAGGGAACCAATTTTCTTCACTCAGAATAGTGCCATGGATCATCAAGGTCGACCTGAACCACTTACACAAGGGTTTGGAACCATAGTTTAACATCTCCACCAAAGGATGGCACCTCCAACAGTGCAGCTCTCTCTCAGTACTTCACTGAATGGAACATTAGTTGAATTTGTGATTCAAACCACTGTCACGTGGCCACACAGTACACTATTGTTTAGTGGCTTACGATTCTAATATTAAGGCTGGGAATTTGTGTAGCCCCGTGAGGCGGGAGGTGAAGGGCATGGGGTATCATGATGGGCAGCAGAGGAGTGAAGGGCCTGTTGCCTCCCCATTGCCAAGTGATCTCCCTGGGGGTGGGATAGGCCAATGAGAGCCATCCCACCCACAGGCCAACTGAGGTCCTGAAATGGCCTATTAACGGGCCTCTTCCTGCTGGCGCTGGGATCTTACCAGTGGTGGAGGGGGCCTCCGCCACATGGGGAGGTTGCCTTTTAACAGGAGGTAACCTCCATGCGGGCTTGGTGTGGCGGGGGTTGGGGGTGGGGTGGGGTCCCTTCTCCCTTGGAAATTTGTGGCTCATAGAGGACTCCCACCGGGAACAACTTTAGTCTCCAGGAAACCCCCTCCCTCTGGATTGCACAACTCCCCCAACCACCCTTCCCACTTCGCCGGGGCCTTCCAAACTGACCCTGGTGACACTGCCTCGCCTACCTCTGCTCTGGGGGTCCAGTGCTGGGCCTGGGTCCAAGGCCTCTGCAGTACTGGCAGTGACCACCGTTCCCGATGGCGCTGCCGATACTGCTGAGCTGCCAGCCCTGTGATTGGCCGGCAGTTCTTGGATGGGGGGTGGGGGGGGATCCCCTTCTTTAAAGGGACAGAAATTCCGGCTCCTGAAACTTTGATTTAAAAAGACCAAGGGGCACAAAAAGGCAGAGGAGGAGTTCCTCCTGCTTTTTCAGCCTGGCATAAGAACCCCACTACCAGCACGAAATCCAGTCCTAAGTGTGCAAAAATGTGATAAATCACTTTCAAGCCGATTTTACTTACCACCTGTCTAAATGCTCCAAAAAGAAATGGAAGGGAATGTATTCTTCATTCACTGTGCCATGTGATTTGTGAATAAATGGCTTTTCCACACAATGTGAACGAACCCCAATTTTTCATTCTGTAACTCTGGATGACAAATTTGATATTTAATCACTATAACTCCTAATAAATATATTTTATAACTGTTCAGGTTATGCATTTTATTTTCAATAGTCTTGCTTGTGAAATCTGTAATTTGACTACCCACTTCCAATAGTAGTTAAAAGGATCATTCTGCTCAATTTAAAACAAGATGCATGCCAGTCTATTTTATGCCTTCTCCCTAAGTGCACTGACTTTCATTTTAATGGAGGCTCCCTATTTCCGTTGCTTTTTTGTAGCACTTAACAGAAATGTTCACATGTATAACCCCTGATGAGCATGTTGGAAGCTTCTCAAAGAATATGTGATTTTTTTTATGAATACAACCTTGATTTCAGTCTTACTGAAGCAGTCTCTTTGCAACTCAATGTGCATAAGGCCTACTGGTCATCACATAGTCTGCTTGGCTAGTTGGGAACGTTTTTGATTTCCTGAAGTTGATTGCCTTGTACAGTGATTGATTGGCACTTTGTAGATATACCGTTTGTTAGCTTGTGATTCCAATGAATGTCGATATCAGGACAGTTTTTCTCCAAGTGTCTCTCAAAACCATAGAAATTTCCCCAAAATTAAAGTGCCTTGTGTTGTATTTTCCACTTATATTACACAAACACACCAATTACACAAAGAGGATTGGTAACTCAATTAGGTGGGTTCTTTTATTTGAAGAGATGAAACTATATACAACAATATCTGGGAGGCTAGTTAATACATTCTATCTCTAGGACTGTTCCTATCTTCTGTTTAATGATTAGATGAGTATATACATTACATCCAGCCTGGTGATGCACAGCAGTTTTAGATACACCCCTTAAAGATATACCAGCAAGTAGTACAGGACTCCACATTCGAAGTGAAAAGGTTTTTGTTTTGAAGTTTGAGCTTTCCTGGGGTTCTTATTCCTCTTGTGTATACATTCAGACTCTCAAGGGCAATGGTAGCCAACTATAACCTTGGCTGTGGAAAAATACATCACAAAGCAACTTCCATTTAGCACTTATGTAACCTTTCACCTAATTAAACAGTTTTATTCAATAGCTAATTACAAAAATAAAATTCCAATAGCTCTACTTCCAACATTTTATTTAATAAGAAACTGACCTATTGTGACATTGCTCACGGACAAAACAATTACGTTACATCTTCCCATAATTGTTTCTCTACTTGTCTTCCATTCTTTAATTTTGATTATTGCTTGGTTTTCACTCTCATTTTTCTCCTTCTCTCTCTTTGGCTCTCATAGATTTCCTGTCATTGTGGTTCCTGCATTTTGGTCTCTCTGTGACTGTTTTGCTCACTACCCTTTTTTTCTGTAAATTTCTACTTCCTCTGTTCTGAGTTTGTTCTATATATTTCTTGCGTTCTGAGTTTGTTCTATATATTTCTTGCTCTCTCTCTCTCTCTCTCTCTCTCTCTCTGGATGCCTCTCACTTAATTTCTGTTCACTTCTCCTTATATGCCTTTTCTTGGGGGCAAACTGAAAATTAAAGTAGAAAAATGGTTGTGTTCTGATAGGGATTTGACTAGGCTGGATTGTAAAGCCCCTCTGCCATCAAAGACATTGGCTGGGTGGGTAATGAAGATCGGTGCGGCGGAGGACCGCCACCAACCCCGACGGCAACAGGCCCCATGCCGATCTCAGCAGCCTCGTGGTGGCCGCTCCGCCGCTTGGCGATGGGACCCCCATTTAAATATGTAAATTAATTTACATACCTGATTTAATGAGGGTCCCGTCGCCTCCTAACTTGCCGCACCAATCTTCATTCGGGCGACCGACAATGCCGCACCTTCGAATCCCTGTTCGGGGAAACGTGGCAGGACACCTGTGGGGAGGGGGTGAAGAGGAATTTTTCTCTGTACGGGAGGGGGAGGAGCAAGGTTAAAGTGATGTGGATTAGTCGGGGGGTGATGGGAAGAGGTAAAGGGCATAGTTGCCGAACTTTGGAGGTGGGAAAAGGGCAAATTCTGAGTATTCGCATTGTGGGAGGAAAAGGGCTCGAATGGCTGCCATTGTGGGGGGGGGGGTGTGAAAATGAATTTAATGGCAAGTTATTTATTTTTTTTTTGTCATTGAACTGACTTGCCCCTTTAATTTTAAAACCTCCATTGAGGGCTGCAAGCCCTTTAAAAATGGCACCGGCACCTGCACATTGGTGCTGGACGCCATTAACTATGGCGGCTCACCCGCCCCCTCCATGTTTGAAATCGTGGCAGCTCCGTGACGCAGTGCCCGTGCAGGTGGGCCTAATTTTTTTATGGCCTCCACCTACTTAGGTGGCGGACTCTTATTATCCAGCCATTGTTAGCATAGACTAATTAACAATATTACAGATCAATATGGTATTGAATAGTGCTCACACAAAATTGTTCATAATTTTTCACAAATTAATGCTAAATTAGCAAACACACTCAGGAATCACATAACATTAGCCACTGCGAGAATCAGAAAGTTCATATTGGTGCAGTATGGAGTTTTATTCTGAGGTGAGTGTCATTGGATAATTTTGGAACAGTGTAGAGGTAGCTTCACTTAGCATTTAACCTGTACCTTACTGTTCTACAGCTAGTCGATGCTAAAAATGGGCACAAAAAAGCATGAAAATGTTTCATGGCTTATAAAAAGCCACAAATGATTCAGCTGGAGGAAAAGGAAATTTTAAAACAATTATTTGGAAAGAGGTCATATCGATGCTTATAGAGAAAGGGAACCCACAACAGCCATTAAGAAGGGTCCTCATCCTGCAGTTATGGAAATCACTAGCTTGCTCCCTGGCACACTAATGGATTGGTTATGTGGGTTTTCTCTATTAAACCACTATTCTTAATGGTGAATGCTGCAACTGTCACTAAATAGAGTTACTTATTTGGTTTCTCCACCATATGGAAATGAAATTACAAATTATAAATAAAGCGAGATAGGGAAAAAGTGTTCAAAGGTGGTCTCAAAAATCGAATTAACCTTTAAATTCATCTTTTGATCTCAAGGGTAATTTTTTGAGTGCTGAGAATGTCCAATTCTGCTTCACCCAAACCAAGCTAGCTCATACCATTGATGTCATCAAGTCACCAGCATACTGTCACTAATATTCCATTCCCTATGAAATTAAATCAGCTTTTAAATGTAATTGCGATGTCCACTAATAACTGTGTCTCATTTTCCAAAGAGAGCTGCAGACTTGTTAAAGCAGTTTGTCCCCAAATTGAGGAATACTTGATCGAAATTCTCAATTAACCAAGATTTGTAGCTGAGTGATCCAGCATCATTTTGACGTCCAGGACAAAGACCAAAGTACAGAAAGAAAGTAGCTTCACTGAAGTCATGTTTATTGACAGTTGGGGGGGGTGGGGGAAAGATTTCCTCTGGTTGCTTGTGTTAGCAACACACTAAGTAAGCTGGAAAAATTTGCCCAAGTTGCTATTTGCAGCAAACAAAGAGGAAAAGGAACAGCAGAGACAAGGGGTGAGGTGCAAAGGCAGTCAAGAGCATCCTTATCACCACTAGTTTTACATTGGTTTTGGCATTTGTGACAGAAACCACACCTGCCAAAAATGAGGCATATTAATCTCATCGTATGGAACTTTATTCTTGAACAGTTACTGGACTTGAAATAACTTGTTTAAAAATACCACAACAGTGGCTGAAAACATGGCTTCTCAACTGCATTCTAAAAGGCAGTTGCCTGAAGAAGACAATGGGAGAGCCTCCCTGATTCAATTAGCCAGATGGGTTTGTCAATAGAGACGATCAAAAGACATTGAATGTGGAAGAGCCAGCATTCCACCACCCCACTGAGAGTGTCTGCTAAGCTTGAAGGAATCCAAAAATCTCGCAGGAGAGACTGTTCCAAATAAGGAGCCAGTCACATGACTAACCTGCTGGGCTCACGAAACAGTTTTTAGAACAGACAGCAATTTGAAGACAAAAGAGAAGGAAAGTCTCTCCCTGTCTCTCTCTCTCTCAAGCAAAGTGCCAGGGACCCACGGAAGTAGCTTAAGCCTCAAAATAGAAGACCAGCGAAACAAGTTTGAAAGTGTGCACTGGGCCCCAACAAGAACTGCAAGACTTAACTTCAATCAAAGACTTTACACCAAACCCAAAACCAGTAACAGAATTCCAGCTATTATGTCAAACCTTTCCCCTTAATTCTTTCTCCTCCTCTGTCTCTATTTGCATGTGTGTTTATTGCGTATGCATGATAGCATGCTTGTGTCACATATTTCTAGTAGTTTTAACTGAATTAGAGTTTCAAGGTTAATAAACTTACACCTTTCCTGTTTAAATCTGAGAAAACCTGTCTGGTTGATTTCTTTGCCATTACAATTAGAGAGCAGTGAGCAGGGACTCACTGAGAGGGAAGCTAAAACACAGTGTTTAAAAAAATTATAACCTTGTTAGGGCCAAACCAGGAAGAGGCTGAAAGGGGGAGCCCTAGACCCCTTTCTCACCTGATCATAACACATTCCAGTACAGAAATGAGCTCCATAGCGTCAATTCCCATCGGCAAAGGCTATGGGCCCTGACAACATTTTAGCAATAGTACTGAAGACTTGTGCTCCAGAATGAGCTGTGCCCCTAGCCAAGCTGTTCCAGTACAGCTACAACACTGGCATCTACCTGGCAATGTGGAAAATTGCCCAGGTACGTCCTTTGCACAAAAAGCAGGACAAATACAAACTGGCCAGTTACCACCCCATCAGTCTACTCCCGATCATCAGCCAAGTGATGGAAGGGGTCATCAACAGTGCTATCTTGCTCAACAATAACCTTCGCACTGATGCTCAGTTTGGATTCCGCCAGGGTCACTCAATTCCTGACCTCATTACAGCCTTGGTCCAAACATGGACAAAGGAGCTGAACTCAAGAGGTCAGGTGAGAGTGACTGCACTTGACATCAAGGCAGCATTTTTGACTGAGTATAATGTCAAGGAGCCCTAGCAAAACTGGAATCAATGGGAATCGGGGGAAAAAATCTCCGCTCGTTGGAGTCATACCTATCACAAAGAAAGATGGTTGTGGTTGTTGGAGATCAATCATCTCAGTCCTAGGACTTCACTGCAGGAGTACCTCAGGGTAGTGGCCGAGGCTAAACCATCTTCAGCTGCTTCATCAAAGACATTACAATCGCTGAATCCCCAACTACGAACATCATAGGGGTTACCATTGACCCGAAACTGATCTGGACCAGCTACATAAATATTGTGGCTACAAGAACAGGTCAGAGGCTAGGAATTCTGTGGTGAGTAACTGTCTCCCCAAAGCCTGTTCGTCATCTACCAGGCACAAGACAGGAGTGTGATGAAATACTCTCCACTTGCCTGGATGGATGCAGTCCAATAACACTCAAGAAACTCGACAACATCCAGGACAAAGCAGCCCACTTGACTGGCACCCCATTTACCACATTCAACATTCACTCCCTCCACCACAGATGCACAGTGACAGCAGTGTGTACCATCTACAAGATGCACTGCAGCAACTCACCAAGGCTCCTTCAACAGCACCTTCCAAACCCGCGACCTCTACCACCGAGAAGCACCAGGGCAGCAGATGAATGGGAACCACCAACTGCAAGTTCCCCTCCAAGCCACACACCATTCTGACTTGGAACTATATTGCTGTTCCTTCACTGTTACTGGGTCAAAATCCTGCAACTCCCTAACAGCACGGTGGGTGTACCTACCCCACATGGACTGCAGTGGCTCAGGAAGGCAGCTCACCACCACCTTCTCAAAGGCAATTAGGGATAGGCAATAAATCCTGGCTTAGCCAGCGATGCCCACATCCCATGAAGGAAAAAAAATGATTAGCGCAGGAAAAAATTGGCATTATTTCTTTGTTTTAGAATTTGCTTTGCGTCAAGTGTCCCACCAAAGTTAATCTCATCTCCAGATCAGATAAAAATATGTGTTAATATCGGACATTAGCTGCAACAATGGAGGGGCAGGAAACTCATGATTAGACCTGCCAGTAATCACATCAATTATGTGGCACCTCCTGTTCCTTTGTAATATCAGGCCTGAAACATCAGGTTAATAATAAATAAAAACAGAAAATGCTGGAAATACTCAGCAGGTCAGGCAACACCTGTGGAGAGAGAAACAGAGTTAACAAACAGGATTTTTCCATGGACCTCGGGAGCTCGATGTCAGATCAAATGGGGGTCCGGAGCCCACACTTGCCGGGTGCCAGACTGGCGGATCTATTTTCCCAGAAGAGGCTTCCTATTAAGGTCAGACTTTCAATGCTGCCGTCCCGATCGCAGGTCCAGCAGCTCTACAACATTGGCAGCCACACTGAGAGAGGTGGGAGCTGCTGAGGGAGGTGTGAGAACATGAGGTGCCTCAAAATGGAGGTGCCCTCAGAGGCATAAAAATAATGAAATATTTTAGGGGGGAAGCTGGCAGGTCCCCTGTATCTGAGGGGAAACCCCTCCAGTTAGATCATTGGGGCCTCAGGGGATGCCTTTTCTGCCCAAGGCACCCTCTTTGGAGCATGGAAACCCCCGCACCCTCCCAGCCCTGGTCTGCTGCAGTGAGGTCACCTCCATGGAGCTGGCAAAATGTTGGTGTTGTTGCAAATCGCCCCTAATTGGGGACTTAACTATTTAAATTACCTGCCTGCCGTCGTGAAGCAGACAAGCGATCAGCTTCCCAAGCCGCCCCGGGAGACGCCCCTGGCTGCGGGAATGCATTGGGGAGTTGACCCGCCGTGCCTCCCCGTTATTTTCTTGCCCCCCCCCCCCCTCAGCCTCCATTCCCGCCGCCATGGTTGGGAAAATTCAGCCCAATGTTTCAGGTCGATGACCTTTCATCAGATTAAATTGATTTGCAGTTAAACCATCAAGATGACGATTATGTCATTACATTTTGGTGAGAAGGAACCTCACTTGAATATGCATTCTGGCGTCATGTCATATGACTGGTATTAAGAGTGAAGGTGCTTCAAGGATGCCTGGAAAGTCTTTGGGCATGTGACGGATGGGTAACGGGGGATACATGGGAATGGGCAGCAGCCATTTTATAGTTTGAGCTTATGTGACAATTGGAAGTTCAACACCAATGGAAGCCAAGCCTGATTACCTGGGGCCTGTAGGAAACCATATTGTATGAGTCTATTATAATAGTTATTATACTATTGGTGACTGAGTAATAAATTGGTGCCTGAACCAGCAAGAACTATTTAATTGAGTTGAAAGAGATTTTCTCACACTGTGCAAGCACAATCCAGGATAGTTGTCGCCAACATGAACTGCCTTTGCTTCAAGATATTCAGATAATCTATAGGAGGGGTTCTCAACCTTTTCACTTCCAAGGGGCTTAATTTAGTGATCCTCTCGTGGGTCCCGGTGGCGGACCTGGAAGTGGGCGGCATCGCCTCTCGTCACATGTGCAGCCAGCCGACTAAGCAAGCGGCGACCAGATCATTTGTATGTAAGAGGCACGGGGCCCATCCCATTGGAGGATGGGGACAGGCGGCGTTGTCAGCAGTGATGAACGCAGGTGCTAGCACCATATTTAAAGCACTACCATCCCTGCTTAAACTGCTCCTTTGCCGTTGCTGCAGCTGTATTGCTGACCCCCAGTCTGGCATCCCTCTGCTGCTTAAATTACCTGCCTGTCGCCTTGAAGCAGACAAGTGATCAGCTTCCCAAGCCGTCCCGGGAAATGTCCCTGGCAGCGGGAATGCATTGGGGAGCTGACCCGCACCGCCCCCCCCCCCCCCCCACCACCTGCCTGGAGTCCTTCTACTGCTGTGCTGCTGACCCTCCTGCCTGGAGTCTCTGTAGTGCTATACTGCTGACCAAATCTTCAAAAGGCCAGGAGCTCTCCAAAAGCCAAGAGAGACCCTGTCAGGTGGTCCCATGGTTCAGCAATGCCTCCCTGGAGATTCTTCTCCAGACTGCAAGGGAAAGGCGGGAGGTCCTCTTTCCAAGGGATGGCAAGAAGCGAGCCTGGACGGAAATCACAGAGGACGTCAGCAACCATGGGATCACCTAATGCAACTGGATCGAGTGCAGGAAGAGAGTCAATGACCAACTTTGTTCTGCCAAGGTGAGTGCATCATACTGCTCTCCTCTTTGGGGCTTGCATGTGGCTACACAGGAGGCAGCGCCACATAGGGAGGGAGTGACCACAAAGGTGATGGCAAGTGGGGTAGGCATCACCACATCACGGCAGATGCATGGATGCATCTTAGCGACAGGCTAAGTCTAATGATGCCCCCTCACAGCACAGTCTAATGGTGTCCCCTCACAGCACAGTCTAATGGTGTCCCCTCACAGCACAGTCTAATGGTGTCCCCTCACAGCACAGTCTAATGGTGTCCCCTCACAGCACAGTCTAATGATGAGCCCTCACAGCAGATGTGGGAGAAGCCATGTAGAACAAGGCGCTGCCACTAGCAGAACTGTTCTCTTGCTGTTCCTGCAAAGTCTTACGATAATTTTCTTTCCACTTGCAGGACAAGTGGGCCCATAATGCCTGGGAGACCTCACGGACTGGCGGAGGATAAGCCAACATCCGGCCTCTTTCCACAGCTGAGGAGGAGGCACTGGAGTTAGTGGGGACCCAGGGCGGCTGGTCAATAGTGTATGGTGAGACTAGATTCTTTGCATGAGAGTGAGGATTGTCTTCATTCAACATTCACCACACTTCTGGAGATCCACATCACATATGGTTGGCATGACGAGATCTGCACAGCCTAACCCACAGATGTTTGTGTCCTCTCATGAAGGTCATCGTCCGCAGCAGGCTCCAGCAGAAGGGAAACAGCTGTCAGCCTGAGGAGGAGCAGTTAAAGGATACACCATCACATGACTCTCCTGCACCTTCCAGCAATGCAGATACTTTCACCTCGGTGGGTTTACCCTCAGCCTTAGAATCAGGGTAACAAGTTGGTGAGAGCACCGCACACATGCCTGAGCAACTGATTGTGGCTGTGACAGCTGAGACCACTGACTGTCGGAGGACTGTTGGTGGCCAAGCCCATGCTGAGTCCCAGACTGATGCGAGCCTCTGGTGTTAACAGCACAAGGCATGCTGGAGTTGCAGCAAGAGGTGAGGCAACATCTGGCAAAGATGCCAGAGGAAATGCACAGCCATGAGTAGACGATGGAGGAGTCCATCTATGTCATGAGTGCTGCCATGTCTCAGGCGTGTGAGCGCATGGCTTCCTCCATCGAGAGGTTGACGACCCTCATGGAGAGCCAGATTCCACTGATGCGCGCAGACCTGCACACTGACACCTTAGCCATGAGCTCAACACAGCAGTGGCAAGGTGAGAGAAGGACAAGGTACCTGGAGTCTTCTCCAGCTCCTCATCCTTCTCTCGTCAGCAGGGAGGTTCAAGTGAGCCTTGAAAGAGAGGAGGAGAGGCTGACCTCCACAGCTAGGCACTCCCCTCTGGACGCTCCGTGTGTGGACAACAGCTCTCCTGCCGGTCTGCCAGTGAGCCCAGCTCCAGCAGCCACGATGACTGAAGAGAGTCCTGCACTGGTGCAGGAAACCCTCAAACAGCTGGTGCCCTTCAGGCCTCAGGCAGCCAGAGGACAGCTTCCAAAGTCACCATAGGCCAAAGGGCAGCCTGATCAGCAGCCTACCTCCAGCCCAGCTGCTGCCGCAGGGATCAATCACACTGTGTAGATGCACTCGTAAACATATCAAGAAAAGCACCTGGACACACTTGGAGTTTCACAGGTGTTTGACAATTGCCATCTGTATTGTGTTATAAAGTTCTATCGTTATTACAGTTCACATTCATTGTTGAAAAATGCTTATCCTTTCATGCCTTAATTGTGAGAGGCTGCCTTCACTCTTCCTCCCTTATTGGGCTGCCAGTGTAGGCACAGGCCGCCTTAGGTAAGTATCTCAGATGTGCCAGGGCCCATGGTTAATCTGGGCGCTAGGCACGAAATTCAGATAGAAAGGAGGCAACAGACTGGCTACATTGAGATGACTCTTTATTGAGTTAATTTTGAGAGCCCAACATGATGGCTGGAAGCGGGTAAATATGAGATTGTCTCTTGCCTCCCTTGCCCATCACTCAATGGCCCTGGCCTCCAGTACAAGGGGTTGAAGATCTAGTGCTGCCTGCTCATCAGCCTCTTCCACTTCCTCCTTGTCAGTTGAGGACTAGTGATTGATCATGTCCTCTTCATGCAAGGCCTCCCCTCTCTGCAGCGCTAGATTATGCAGAGCACGGCAGACCACAATGAGACATGAGACCCTCACTGGGGCATACTGCAGGACTCCACCAATCAATCCAGGCACTGGAATCTCATCTTCAGCAGCCTAATCGCCTGCTCGATGGCCGCTCAGGTGGAGCCATCTTGCACCCGGGGGAATCCAACGATGGCCACAAATTTGATAGCCCTTTGGCCTGACTCTCATGGCCAGTCCGGTAGCGCACATAGTCACCAGCCCTCTTGAACAGGGCATTGGTCACCTCCTTGATGCAGCAGTGGGTACTACTTAGAGACCCCACACATGTCGCTGGTGGATTCCTGGAAAGATCCAGATGCGTAAAAGTTGAGTGCCACTGTGATCTTCAGGGCCGTTGGCATAGGGTGACTACTGAATCCCATAGGTCGCAACTTGTCCTACAGCATGGTGCATAAGTCGGTGACAGCCTCCCTGGACAGCCACAGCCTTAACAGACACTGCTGCTCAGACATTTGGAGCTAACTGAGTTGAGTCTGGTATACTCTCTGGCACAGGTGGGCCCTTCTTGACATGGCCGGCTGCTGTCGCTCTTGTCATGGAGCTTCATGGGCAGCTGCCTCCTGGCCCTCCCTCCGTCGGAGGCACTGCAACAAGCCATGGGGGTCCACAAAAGCAGGGTGTATGAGACCCATGCTAGGTCTCCAGAACACTGTCCATGCAGAGATGAGCTTGTCTTGGCACTTTTGCCTTTGCTACTCCCCTCAGCTTGCACACTAATAGCCCTCAGTGCCCAGCCTTGCTGAGAGCCAGCCCAGTACCCAGTCCCTCTCACCCAGTAGTATGGCCGAGATCAAGCTCACCTGGTTCTGCCACCCAAGACCATGCAGAGTTCACAGCACTGCAGGCTGACAATGCCCTCCACTCCTCCTCTTCCCCTATCCAGTGCTGGTCCTGGCTGCCTTCCTGTCGCAGCACTGAGGCCTCGCTTCGGCGCCGCCAGCTTTCAACAGCTGGGGATCCGAAGGCACATGAGGCTTGCCCGCTGTTCACATAATTCCAAGCCCCCATTGAATCGTGATCAATTGCATGCTAATTTATTCTAACAACCTGTTCAGCAATTTAAATTGCAGTCCCGTCATGTTGGGGCAGCGACGCTGTCTTGGAGCTTTCCCGCCATTGACTAAATCCGGAACCGTGTCACAACATTGGATTTCCAGGCAGGCACGTCTGACGTAATTCACTGGCCCTCCTCCCCATGCCTTCATTCCCGCTCTAAACAGCTTCACAAAATTCCACCCAAGGACCCCTCCCGTGTTACCCAAATTCTGCGGACCCACGTAACACAAGTATTTTATCCTTATAAAAATTAGCTATACAATTAAACATATATTTATTCTTATATTTGTTTTGCTTACTTAATGTGAAAGTTGTTGCTGGTTCTGAGCAACAATTCTTTCAAGACGTGCAGGTATCTTTGACAAGCGCATGCGCATGTCATGGTTAGTGTTCATCCTGGCTTGGTACTTTGATTCCATTGATGTCATTGCTGATGATCCAGCATTGTATAAGTAGGCTGTATAACTGGGACCAACACTTTCAGTGCTGCAGAAGAAGCAGTGCTGTATTCACTGGAACTTTCACACCAATATGTCTCCAGTGGGTATTCACTGAACTTGGTTCTGAAGGAGCTGTCTGATGAAATGTCAATAAGCTCTTCTAATAGCTTTGATGGGACTGAGGGTGGCAGTTTAGCTTCAATATTCTCACTGAAAGAGTTTGTAGCCCCCAGATGTGTAGCAGATTGTTCTGTCGTGAGTTCTGAAAAATAAGTATGAAATTTGTTTGGTAGACCAGAAAGATGCACAACCAGCTGTGGTTTAATTATGTCAAAGTCGCCGTTTTTTTTCTTGTATGAAAGAATGTAAGAGCTCAAACGTATCTGTAGTTCCTCCGCAGAGAAGAACTATCCAGACTTGTAGCTTCTTTTTGAATATGTCAGTTTTTTTCACACTGGCCAAAAAATGAGTTCTCTCACCTTGCATAGAATTGTGCAGCTTATTCATTTCACTATGTCTGCGGGTTAACCCAGTTTAGCCAGCCACACGTCATTATTCAGCACTTCGGCAAGTTCAGATTTCTTATCAGCTAAGTAAGTAAGTACATACTTCTTCCCTAAGATTAAATATATGGGTAAGCATTCAAAGTCAAAGCAATCTTAGCTCTGTGTGCATGAGCAGGGGATTGTGTTCTGCATTCACCTACTCACAAAATGCAGCCAAACATCTGGAGTTGCTCTGCATTTAATAAAATTAATGCGTGTTACCACAGTGTTGAGAACAGCGTGAAGACCTAGTTCAATATCTTTCACAGCAAGTGCCTCTTGGTGTAAAAAGCAATATACCCAAACAGCGTGAGATACAGCGGGTTTTTTTTTACACAACACCAGAATGCTTTCCGGTCATTGCAGTAGCCCCATGTGTAAACTCCAATGCGACTTGTCCAAGTTTTTTTGTGCTGGTCATGAAATCATCCATCAGTTTGAAACTACCATCTCACTTTGATGTTTCCTTGACCTCTTTGCAAAATAGAAAATCTTCTTTTATTTCCTTATGCCACACATACAGAACATGGACAAATAAATTGGACATTTTAGAAATGTCTGTGAATTCGTCAAGTTATATAGCAAAGTCACTGTCATGCAGCCAATTAATGCACTGCAAAACTATGTCCTCTGACATTAAATCAATTTGTTGCTCGATGGTGTCATTTGACATTGGTATTTTTTTCCAGTTCCTTGGCCTTCTGCTCTCTAAACATTTCCCTTACAATTTCAATGGCACACAACATTGTCAAATCCTCAACATTCATATGCAATTTTTTTGCTTTGGCAATATTTTGCACCACTAAGTAGGATGATGACTACAAGCTTTTTATCAGCAATAGTTGTGGATTTCATTCTGTCTTTAGTACCAACCAGTTCTTTAGCCTTTCGCTCAAAAAGCAAATTTTGCTTGTCCTGAAATATTTCATGCTTGGTAATTAAATAACTGTAACTTAGAGGGTTTCAAAGCTTCATTGAACAGTACTTGTGCACAAATTACACACTGTGTTCGAAGTATATCTCCATTTCCAGTATAAATAAAAACAAAATTCAAGTAGCTGTCTTCATATTTCCTTAATTTTGCAGATTTAATGTTTATGCTTTTTACTCACACCTCTGCCTCCTCAGTTCTTCAGTTGAACTTGAGAAAGGACTTCTGTATCATTGCTCTGAGTGCTTTGCTGTTTTGAAACTGATGGTCACATAAAAAAATATATCCATATCAGGTATTTATTAAGTGCATTTTGTTTTGAACAGGTAGTTAATTTTTTTAAAAAGAGGCAAATTTCTCTGTATTTCCCACAACCTGTCTGTAAACAGATTATGATTGATTTCTTCTCTCCCTTGAACCCTGACTTAAAAGGACTGCAACAACACTGTTGTTAAAGTTAAAACAAAGAGGTAGGGTTTATTCACACACGCTCTTAAACTCGGGAAGAGGTTAACTTCGCAACGCATGCTCACAAACATGCAAGGAAAGGTTAAAGTCATAAAAAGGCAAGGACATTTACTAAACAGAAAATGAGCTTAACTACAAACTAACATGGATTTCAGTTAAAGCTAGAGTCTGTTTTTAATTAATAGAAAGTGCAAAACTGGAGACCGCTGACTGAAAATGCAGAGGGGTAGGAGTCATTGGAAATACCTTTTATCATACACTTTCTTCTTCTTGCACTCTCGGATATAAATGGAGGCAGCTTAATTGCTGAAGTCACCTTTTTTGACGGAGGGAAAACCGGTAGAAATAAGACTTTCCTCCTGTTTTGCAGCCTGTGTCTTCTTTTTAATTTTTCTTGCTGCTATTGCAGACTGTGTCTTTTTAATTTTCTTTCTGGAAGGCCTTAGAGAAAAGTCAATGCAACTTCAAGGCAGCTGTGGCTCACATGAGATGTTTCCTCAACTGCTACAGTTTCAAATCCAGGCAGGCTGAAAAGGGTGGCTTCTGGGTCCCGTGACTGGACTCCTTCAAGTAGCTGTCCCACCTGATCACCCTGCTCCAGTTTAATAAGTGGAACACAGAAGTAAAAACTTAACATGCTGTATAAAATGGCAATTGACAATAACACCCAAGTGCACAACTTACAGTTGGTTCTCATCTACTCATGACAGTTTACAATGGTTTTTCCTGTTATTTGCAATTTATCTTGCTTCCACTTAAATAGCTCTATTACACCAAACATAAAGAAGAATATATTAAGTCTGAAATGTAGATTATATGTCCATTTGCTGCCCAAGGTGTGCTCCACCCTATCACCCATTTGCTTATAAGGAAATCAACAAGGAGTAAGAAGTGTTGCGTTCACTACAGGATCGTTTGGTGGTCACTCAGTAGGACTGAACTAAAATTCCAGGTCCACATCCTCCATTTCAGAAACTTGACTCCTCTCTTATTTCAATCCCAAATTCCAACACAGTGGTGAAAGCCAGAGACCTGAATTAACAGCACTAGTAATGGCAAAGACAAATGGCACATGAGGGAAATAGAGAAATAAACAGGACCCTGAGCAACTTTACCCATCCAATCTCATCGCCTAAAATCCTTCAGTGAAAAAGACAGCCCCCATCTTTCCTCCTCCCCAACCTCCTCACAAATAACAAGTGGTACCTCAAAGGCCACAGGCGCCCAGACCATGCCTATCTGACCATCAGAGGAGCACGTGGTCATGAATATAAAGCTCTGAATCTGTGGTATGAAGAAAATCTTGGTAATGGCTTCAGCTATTTATTAACTCAGACTGAAGACTTTGAAGGAGCGAGTCACACCAGATCTCGTTTATTAAGGAGTTGCTGTGGGCCCAGAGACTGGACAGGCTTTTTCTATCCATCGCGCCTTGCCACTATCCTGCACCCCCCCCCCCACGCCCTCAGAAGCTCAAGTTGCAATTGCACTCTCTCCATTCTGGCCCCCACCAGCCCCGCACACCCCCCATCTCAAATGATAAGGTAATGCCAAACTTGGATTTTGTAAGCCTGTTAATTGTAGTGGGAATGGAAGACTAAAGGAGTTAAGGAGTTGCACAAGTTACAGGTCCTGAGCAAAAATGAGTTTGATTAGGAAGCAGTGTGATGAAAGAACAGGACAATGGTTTGAGAAGGTAGGAAATGCGGTTGTAGTAAAATTATGCTTTACATTTCAGTGCCATACTTTTAAAGCAATAGCAAATTTCCTGCAGACAATGGGACATCAGTGAAATAGACAGTAGAGTAAGTAAGCTGCTGAATAATTACTTTTATCAAATCATTTGAGTCTGAATGGCTCAGTTGTTAGATATACCTTCCAATGTGGTTCTGAACTACATAGAGCATAGTCTATGCTGGTTCGCAGATCTGAGAGAGGGTGGCAGTTGCAAGGTTACAATTGATCTTGAAACCCTGGTTCTTCTTACTACATTACAAAACCCCAAAACAGGTTTCTGTCTTGCCAGAGGCCCAGAGATTGGAAATTCTCTCTTTTTCCAGCCCCCCCACCCCATGTCCCCCCCCCACCCCACTCCAATGCCAAGTGACATATGTATCCTCTCTCCATTGATGGCGCTGCCTCCCCGTCTGAAATACCAGTTTAAATCAGGGGGGAAAAATCAGTCTCTTTTCAAACTGCCGAGAAGCTTTCAAACAACACACGGTATCTCCACATAAGGGGAAAGGAAAGGGTTGAAAAGAAGGCTCGTATTACTTCGGCATTTGCAATACCGGACTAATTTGCAGATTTTCCCACTCACTATTCCTGTTTTAAGAAGTTATAACTCCCATTATTTTATTTAACAGCTGAAAAGCAGTGAGTGGGTTATGCGCGTAGGAGCAAATAGGGCTGGGTAAGGAGTGGGACAGTGGGAACCACCCACATCACACCACGTGGCCGTAACACTCTGTAACATTCTGTTCTATTTCGCATAGGCTTTGATATACTGCTGCGTGATCACATGGCAGTTGATGAGCTCAACGTTGGGATGGTCACGCTCTGCAGTACAAAATACTGAAATGTTCATTATAATTGTTACTCTGCTCCCAGTTCAAGCTGCAGCAATTACTAAATATTCCAGCATGAGGCAACAGTCTTCAAGTTGTCATTATAGGGGTATCCATGTGCTGTGTCACATGATTTCAGGAATCAAAAAAAGAGCTGGTCTCAGAAACAATTCACCAAGTGTGTACCATCTGTGCTGCATGAAGACTCGGGATGCAGCTAGTACAGAAGGATTCATTCAATTCAATATTGCTCAAGCAATTCACAGTCCAGCCAGTATTAACTGGCTTCTGCAAGTCTCCTGGACTCTGACCTTGGATCTCAGCTTAGGCAGAAAGTTCAGTCATTAACCGGAATTTTACACCCCCACAAAAAGCAGGTAGGTGGCGGGGAGAGGGGGGTGGATGAAATGGAGTGGGAGGCTCGGGGGGCCCTTCCTGATCCACTCTTGCCTCTGCTGCCACTTAATGCAGGGCGGCGGCGGCGAGAAACAGCCTGCCCGCCCCAGGCAATCAAGGCCCTTAAGTGGCCACTTAACAGCCACTTAGGGGCCGCCACCCGCTGCCATGGGGATTTTACCCCGTGTTGGTCGGGTGGCCCAGGCTTGAGAGAAGCTGCCTGACAAAAGCAGGCATCTTTCTGATGGCCTGGGGGGCCCTCATGATCAGGCACCCTGTGCCCAATGGAGGGCTGCACCCTGTGCCCTGACCACCCCCAACACTCAACATGCCTCCCCTCCCCATTCGACCACCCTTGCCTCGCTGGGGCCCGACCAATCACCCACGGCGAGGCACCAAAAACTTACCTTCGTTCCGGGCTCCCCAGCATCTTCTTTGCAGTGGCTGGGTTGCAGTCCCAGTAGTGACCACTGCTCCCGGTGACGCTCCTGGGACTATGAGCTGCCAGCCCGCTGATTGGCCGGCAGCCCCACTAGGTGGGACTTCCTGCCTCAAGCGGATGGAAGTCCCGCCTCAAACCAATTAAAGGCCAGGCAACCATAAAATGTGGATCGGATCCCCAGGCCCAGGCAGAGGCGGGCTCGTCACTGACTTTTTAGTCAGTGGATGGATCCCGTCCGCCGAGGGAAAAATCCCAGCCGTTGGCCGGAATTTTACGCCCCCTAAAAGAGTCGGCTGGTGACGGAGGTGTGGGGAGGCGTAAAATGGAGCAGGAGTCTGGGGGGAGCCCTTCCCAAGCCGTTCCCGCCTCCGCTGGAAACTAATGTACAGCGGTGGCGGCGAGAAATGGCCCACCCGCCCCAGGCCAATCAAAGCTCTTATGTGGCCAATTAACTGCCACTTAAAAGCCTCTGCCCACCGCCAGGGTTATTTTACCCTTGGCTGGCGGGCAGCTGAAGCCTCAGAAAGCCCACCTGATGAAACTTGATGGACTTCTGGCAGACGGGGGTGGGGGGGGGGGCCCCTCCTGATCGGGCAACCTGTGCGTCTTGGAGGGCTGCCCCTGAAGCCCCAACTGCCCCCAAAGCACAACATGCCCCCTGCCCCCTCCCAACCAACAGCCTTGCCTCACCGGGGCCCGACCGATTGTCCCCAGTTAGGCCCTAAAACGTATCTTTTTTCCGGGGCCATCTGTCATCTTCTTCCTGAAGCTGGGTGTAGTTCCTGCAGTAGCCACTGCTCCCGGTGGCGCTGCTGAGACTGAGGGTTGCAAGCCCACTGATTGGCCAGCAGGTCCATTAGGCGGGACTTCCTGCCTCAATGAGGTACAAGTCCCACGCAAGACCAGTTAAGGGCCTGGGGAGTGTAAAATCCGGTCTGGATCCCCAGGCCCGGCGGAGGCGGGCTCCCCACCTATTTTATGGCCGGTGGACGGGCCCGCCTCTCACCAAACGAAAAATTCCAGCCATTAACTCTGTTTCTTTCTCTCCACAGATGCTGCCAGAACTGCTGAGTTTCTCCAGCATTTTCTGTTTGATTTCAGACTTCCAGCATCTACAGTATTTTGCTTTTGTCCAGGTGAGTTGCTTAGTTGATTTGGTTTTCTATGCAATGAGCTCTATTATTTTGTGTAAATGCAAAAGGCTAAAGATTGGTACAAAATTCATGCAAACCAGCCAAAAAAAGACTCCATTTATTTCTTTCTAGTAATAAGATTCAAACATTTAAAGGCAAATATAAATGGTACATCTGTATCTGTTGAAACACACAAAGCACAAGACCGCTCAAGTCACAATATTTATTTTTTATTTATTTAGAGATACAGCACTGAAACAGGCCCTTCGGCCCACTGAGTCTGTGCCGACCATCAACCACCCATTTATACTAATCCTAAGCTAATTCCATATTCCTACCACATCTCCACCTGTCCCTATATTTCCCTACCACCTACCTATACTAGGGGCAATTTATAATGGCCAATTTACCTATCAACCTGCAAGTCTTTTGGCATGTGGGAGGAAACCGGAGCACCCGGAGAAAACCCACGCAGACACAGGGAGAACTTGCAAACTCCACACAGGCAATACCCAGAATTGAACCCGGGTCGCTGGAGCTGTGAGGCTGCGGTGCTAACCACTACACCACTGTGCCTCCCCAATACAATAGTATAGTGTCATCTTTTATCTATCTTTGTGAACAGAACAGCCAATTAGTTTTTTCAGACCAGTAATCCTGCTTCCAGTGGATGTATCTGTGTGAAAAATTATTTTGTTTTTTATTCATTCAAGGGATGTAGGCATCACTGGCTATGCCAGCATTTATTGCCCATCCCTAATTGCCCTTGAGAAGGTGGTGGTGAGCTGCCTTCTTGAACCGCTGCTGGCCATGTGGGGTAGGTACACCAACAGTGCTGTTAGGAATGGAGTTCCAGGATTTTGACCCAGCAACAGTGAAGGAACGGCGATATAGTTCCCAGTCAGAATGGTGCGTGACTTGGAAGGGAACTTGCCGGTGGTGGTATTCCCATGCATCTGCTGCTCTTGTCCTTCGAGGTGAAAAAGGTCGTGGGTTTGGAAGGTGCTGTCTAAGGAGCCTTGGTGTCTTGCTGCAGTGCATCTTGTAGATGGTACACACTGCTGCCACTGTACATCGGTGGTGGAGGGAGTGAATGTTTGTGGATGGTGTGCCAATCAAGCGGGCTGCTTTGTCCCGCATGGTGTCGAGCTTCTTGAGTGTTGTTGGAGCTGCACCCATCCAGGCAAGTGGAGAGCATTCCATCACACTCCTGACTTGTACCTCGTAGATAGTGGACAGGCTTTGGGGAGTCAGGAGGTGAGTTACCGCTGCAGGATTCCTAGCCTCTGACCTGCTCTTGCAGCCATGGTATTTATATGGCTACACCATTTCAGTTTCTGGTCAATGGTAGCCCCTAGGATGTTGATAGTGGGGGATTCAGCGATGGTAATGCTGTTGAATGTCAAGGGGAGATGGTTAGATTCTCTCTTGTTGGAGATGGTCATTGCCTGGCACTTGTGTGGCACAAATGTTACTTGCCACTTATCAGCCCAAGCCTGGATATTGTCCAGGTCTTGCTGCATTTCTACACGGACTGCTTCAGAATTTGAGGAGTCGCGCATGGTGCTGAACATTGTGCAATCATCAGCGAACATCCCCACTTCTGACCTTATGATTGAAGGAAGGTCATTGATGAAGCAGCTGAAGATGGTTGGGCCGAGGACACTACCCTACGGAACTCCTGCAGTGATGTCCTGGAGCTCAGATGATTGATCTCCAACAAACACAGCCATCTTCCTTTGCACTAGGTATGACTCTAACCAGCTGAGAGTTTTCCCCCTGATTCCCATTGACTCCAGTTTTGCTGGGGCTCCTTGAAGCCATACTCGGTCAAATGCTGCCTTGTTGTCAAGGGCAGTCACTCTCACCTCACCTCTTGAGTTCAGCTCTTTTGTCCATATTTAAACCAAGGCTGTAATGAGGTCAGGTGCTGAGTGGCCCTGTCAGAACTCAAACTGGGTATCACTGAGCAGGTTATTGCTAAGCAAGTGCTGCTTGATGGCACTGTTGATGACACCTTCCATCACATTGCTGGTGATTGAGAATAGACTGATGGGGTGGTAATTGGCCAGGTTGAACTTGTCCTGCTTTTTGTGTACAGGACATACCTGGGCAATTTTCCACATTGCCGGGTAGATGCCAGTGTTGTAGCTATACTGGAACAGCTTGGCTAGGGGTGCGGCAAGTTCTGGAGCACAGGTCTTCAGTACTATTGCCGGAATATTGTCAGGACCCATTGCCTTTGCAGTATCCAGTGCCTTCAGTCGTTTCTTGATATCACGCTGGGTGAATCGAATTGGCTGAAGTCTGGCATCTGTTATGCTGGGGACTTCAGGAGGGGGCCGAGATGGATCATCAGCTCGGCACTTCTGGCTGAAGATCGTTGCAAATGATAATGCTTCAGCCTTATCTTTTGCACTGATGTGCTGGGCTCCCCCATCATTGAGGATGGGGATATTGTGGAACCACCTCCTCCAGTTAGTTGCTTAATTGTCCACCACCATTCATGGCTGGATGTGGCGGGACTGCAGAGCTTAGATCTGATCTGTTGGTTATGGGATCGCTTAGCTCTGTCTATTGCATGCTTCTTATGCAGTTTGGCATGCAAGTAGTCCTGGGTAGTAGCTTCACCAGGTTGACACCTCATTTTGAGGTATGCCTGGTGCTGCTCCTGGCATGCCCTCCTGCACTCTTCATTGAACCAGGGTTGGTTTCCTGGCTTGATGGTAATGGTAGAGTGGGGGATATGCCGGGCCATGAGGTTACAGATTGTCGTGGAGTACAATTCTGCTGCTGCTGATAGCCCACAGTGCCTCATGGATGCCCAATTTTGCATTGCTGGATCTGTTCGAAATCTATCCCATTTAGCATGGTGATAGTGCCACACAACACAATGGCGGGTATCCTCAATGTGAAGGCGGGGTTATGATTACAAGCTGTAGGGGAGATGGCTTACAAAGCTGGTTCGGGGGATAATAACAGGCTGGCAGCCCACTTTCTAAGGTTCCTAGTCGAGGATAATAAGGTGACATTATCTGTGGATCAGCAAGCCATTACCATATATGTCACTCTGCAAAGGATCAGAGATTTTTACAATAGTATTCACCAAAGTACTGCACAAAATTCGTCAAAGAGGCAGCCCACTGTCAAACGGTCTAGTGTTTGCACTGTTAACCAACCTTTGTAGAATCAGTTTGCTCTTGTCAAGTCTGAAAAGATTAAGGTCAGTTCGGTTGAAAGTCATGGGTATGGTTTTGGCTTGCAAGAAGAGGATAGTGCACGGGCTGGTCTCCTTTTCTCACAGTCCATTCCATGATCTGTGCTGCAGCAGGACTTCAGCACATAGTACAATGTTAACAAGAAGCAAGCATTAAAAGGAAGAAGCAAAAAATTATTTATGATGACACTTCATTACTATGCTTTGTATAGAAGAGCATTGTTACCCCAGGACATCAGTGGTTTAAGAAGAAGGTCCATGACCACCTTCTCAGGGCAAAGGAGGATAGACAGCACATAGGCAATGGAACCTCGCCAGCAACAAAAAAGTCTCATCCAAAAGTCAGCACCTTTGTCAAGCAGAAAGCCCTAAATACTTGCACTGACAGTTCAACTGATTCAGGGGCCCCTGTTTCAGTTCATCAATTCCTGAAACCCTCATCCATGCCTTTGTCATCTCTCGACTTGACTATTCCAATGCTCTTCTGGCCAGCCTCCATGTAAACCTGAACTTATCAAAAACTATGCTGCCCATAACATAACCCTCAGCAAATCCCGTTCACTTATCATCCCTGTGCTCAGAATCCAACATTGCCTCCCAGTCTGGAAATGCCTCAATTTTAAAATTCTCTTTTTCTAAATCCCTCATCGCTCCCCTAACCACCTCCAGCCTCAATCCTCTGCGATCTCTATACTCCTCCAATTCTGACTTCTTATGGATCCGATTTTTATTGCCCCACTATTGGCGATCGTGGCTGCAGCTCCCTAGGCCCAAAGCTCTGGAATTACCTCCCTTATCATCTCTGCTTCTCTATCTCTATCTCTCTCTCCCATCCTTTAACGCACTCCTTAAAAACGACCACTTTGATTAAGATTTTGGCATTCTATCCGAATATCTCCTCATGTGATTCAGTGTCAAATTTTGTTTGATAACAACCCTGTGAAGTTCCTACTACATTAAAGACCCTATCTAAATACAAGTTGTTGCCGGTGTATGTTCAGAAGTATTCCAGTGGGTCTTATCTAAGATTCATCTCGTTGCTGTTTGCAGGACATCACTGGTGCAGTTTTGCAGAATGACTGCAAAATTTTCTTACATACCAGCAGTTTTAGTGTTCAAAGTTCTTCATTGTATGAGAGTCTTCCAGGTGTTTAAACATGATAAGGTGCTGTAAGCTGATCTCAACATTATTTGTGTAAGGGATCCTGAAAGATTACTTGTGTTTATCTCAAACACTAATCCAATTCCGGCTCTATGGCTAAAAAGATCAATTCTGTAAGACAGTAAATGTGCGATTTGGCAACATCAATTAAATATTCATGTGCTTGCTTAGAGTTTATGGATGTATTTCCAATGCTATTTCACACAGATTCAATCCTTTTTTTTCCACATATATTCATTCTGTGTCGATAGCAAGGCCAGCATTTATTGCCTATCCTAATTGCCCTTGAGATGGTCGTTCAGTCCATGTGGGGTAGGTACACCCACAGTGCTGTTAGGTAGGGATTCCAGGATTTTGACCCAGCAACAGTGAAGGAACGGCGATATACTTCCAAGTCAGGATGGTGTGGGACTCGGACGAGAACTTGGAAGTGGTGGTGTTCCCATGTGCCTGCTGCCCTTGTTCTTCTAGGTGGTAGAGTTTGTGGGTTTGGGAGGTGCTGTCAAAGTTGATGAGTTGCTACAGTGTACCTTTCAGATGGTACACACCTGCAGCTACATTTTGCCAGTGGTGGATGGAGCAAATGTTTAAGATAGTGGATTGTGTGCCAGTCAAGAGAGCTACTTCGTCCAGTGGAGAGAAAAGCAGAGTTGAGATTTCAGGTCAATTGCATTTCATTAGAACTGTAAGATGTTAGAGGTGAACAGTTTTTATGCAAGTGTCAAGCTAGGGGAAGAGTTGGGGGCTGGGGGTATGTAGGAAAGAAGAAAAGGGAGGTCTGCGATAGGGTGGAAGGCAGGTGTGATTAAATAAAAAAGTGATGACGGTGCAAGGTAAATGGAGGTCGTAATATGATAAGTATAGAAATAAAAGAGAGGTCCAAAGGTTAGTGTCAATTATTACAGCAAAAAAGCAGAGGAGAAGGGAAGCATGGAAAAAATTGGCAAAGAGAAGCCTCCTGTGGTCTGGGAATATGGCAGAAGAAAGGAAAGTAGATTCCAGAGGCGAGGACCACCCTGCCAATCATGTACCAATAGGGGATCCCCACCCCAAGTACCAGCCCACACCTCCTCCACTCCCAGTGGCTCTGGCATAGCCATCCTCCATTACTAGCACCTGCTATCTGATAGCAAATTTTCTATTGCTTTTTATTTCAGATTTCCAGCATCTGCAGTATTTCGCTATTGTGTCACTCAATCTACCTTGTTTTAACATGTAAGTTTTTGTATTTAAAAACCTGCACATACCAATTCCATCCCCTTCTACCTTGTACTATGAGGTGGCTGTCTTTCTCAACAAGCCCACTCATAGCAATGAATAAATCGTTTCTGCAAATTTCAAGCAAATTTTATACAGCAGCAAAGAAACAGGATGAAATACAAAAGAAATGGCAGATCTCAAGCTCTGCTCTAAAGGCAGTAATCATTCAAAATGATACTTCTGTCATGTAAGATCCAAAATGAATTTCCTCACAAATCCCCGTTTGAAGACATTTGGCTTTTATTGATATCAGCACTAATGACACTGACCTTTAGTCTTCAGTGCTGCTATCTACCTTTTTGATTAGCAGGAACATAGGACAAAGAACAGAGGTCAGTGTTGTGAGTGAAGAGCCTTCATGTTACCAATATCGATCTCTGCTGCAAAAGTTCAAAGCCTTCAAAATGCACTGTTCAAGAAAACAACATTTTCTTTCATAACTGGCTCTATTAATATGTGAGCAAAATATAATTACAAAGCAGTATGCACAGCTATCTGTGGGAAACAATCATTACTAACTGTGCAGCAGGGTGAGTGGATAAGGAGGACTAGAGAAATGGTACTAAAAACAAAAGGTTGTGTCATATCTATATGGATATACTTATATGGCTTGCAAAATTTAAAGCAAGTGTGTCAGCCTTAAGTTTTCTTTCATTTCATAGTTATTTAGATTACGCAGAGTTTTACCGCACAGAAACAGGCCATTTGGCCCAATTTATCTTTACTGGTTCCACATGTTCCACATGATGCTCCTCGTACTTCATATACTTGAATCATGGCTTGAATGTATCTGGCAGGCAGCTGGTTTAGTCATTCATCACCAAATCTGGCTGAACTACATAAAGCACTAGTGGGTCCTGTTCTCGTCTGCCAAAACTGGTCACTATTCTAAGATCATCCAGAAATGCAAACATAACACCCAACTATTTTTCTCTACTACAATCTGTCTTCTTAAACCCCTGTCTCCTCTACTCACACCTACAAGTGTGAGGAGCTCATTGACTTCTTTGTCACGAAGATTGAGACCATCCATTCAGCTGCCTCTGCCACTTCCCTCCCTTCTCCTCCCTCACTGAGCCAAACTTCCTCAAAGGTTCTTCCTGAACATGCTTTAGCTTCTCGCCATCTCCCATCATGTTCTCTCTACTCTTATCTTGTCCATGAGACTCTCCTCCTGCTCTATCAACCCCCTTCCCACTAAACCGCTGACTGTTCAACTTCACTTCCCAGCCCTTATGTTAGCTGATATTGTTAACATTTCTCTCTCCTCAGGTACCATCCTGCTCAATTTCAAATATGCCATTATGAGTAGAATGGGACTATACTCTCTGGAGTTTAGAATAATGAGAGATGATATCATTGAAACATATAAGATTCTGAGAAGGCTTGACAGGGTAGCTGCTGAGAGGCTGATTCCTCTGTTTGGAGAGTCCAGAACGAGGGGCATAGTCACAAAATAAGGGATTGACCATTTAGAACAGAGGTAAGGAGAAATTTCTTCACTCAGACAGTTGTTAATCTTTAGAATTCTCTACTGCAGACGCACGTGGCTGCTCAATCGTTGAATATATTCAGGGCTGAGTTCAATAGATTTTTGGACACAAAGGGAATCAAGAGATATGGGGATTGGTAGGAAAGATGAGTTAAGGTTGAAGATCAGCCATGATCTTATTGAATGTTGCAGTAGGCCCAAAGGGTCGCATGGCATCTATCGCTTATGATATATTTTCTTATCACCCCTCTCCTCAAAAAACCCAACCTTTCACTCCTCCGTTCTTGAAATATACCACCCCGTCTCCAACCTCCCTTTCCTCTCCAAAGTCATAGAGAGATACAGCACTGAAACAGGCCCTTCGGCCCACCAAGTCTGTGCCAACCATCAGCCACCCATTTATACTAATCTTACATTAATCCCATATTTCCTACCACATCCCCAACTTCCCTCAATTCTCCTACCTACACTAGGGACAATTTACAATGGCCAATTTACCTATCAACCTGCAAGTCTTTGGCTGTGGGTGGAAACCAGAGCACCCGGCAGAAACCCACACAGTCACAGGGGGAACTTGCAAACTCTGCACAGGCAGGATCCAGAACCGAACACGGGTCGCTGGAGCTGTGAGGCTGCGGTGCTAACCACTGCGCCACTGTGCCACCCTTGAACATGCTGTCACCTTCCAAATCCATGCCCATCGTTCCATGTTTGAATCTCTCCAATCAGTTTTCCGTTCCTGACACAGTACTGAAACCTCTTATCAAAGACACAAATAACATCCTTCGTGACTGTGACAGTGGTGAACTATCCATTCTCAACCTTCTCGACCCGTCTGTAGCCTTTGACATGGTTGGCCACATCATCCTCCTCCAACGTATCCCCTCCATCGTCCACCTGAATGGGACTACACTCACCTCATTCACCTCCCATAAATTTGAGGTCATTCAAAACTGTTGCCCATATGTAGCTCGCATTAAATTCCGTTCACCCATTATCCTTGTGCTCGTTGACCGACATCAGCTCCTGGTAAAGCAGCACCTCTATTTTAAAATTCTCAACCTTATTTTCAAATCGCTCCATAGCCTCTGTAATCTGCTACAGACCCACAAATTTTTTTCTATTCGTTCGTGGCTAGGCAAGCATTTATTGCCCATCCCTAATTGTCCTTCAGAAGATGGTGGTGAGCTGTCTTCTTGAACCGCTGCACTCCATGTGGGGTAGGTACATCCACAGTGCTGTTAGGAAGGGAGTTCCAGGTTTTAACCCAGCAACAGTGAAGGAACAACGATATAGTTCCAAGTCAGGATAGTGTGCGGTTTGGAGGGTAAATTGCAGATGGTGGTGTTCCCCTGCATCTGCTACCCTTGTCCTTCTTGGTGGTAGAGGTTGCTGGTTTGAAAGGTGCTGTCTAAGGAGCCTTGGTGTGTTGCTGCAGTGCATCTTGAAGATGGTACACACTTCTGCCACTGTGTGTCGGTGGTGGAGGGAGTGAATGTTTGTGAATGGGGTGCCAATCAAGCGGGCTTCTTTATCCTGGATTGTGTTGAGCTTCTTGAGTTGGAGCTGCACCTATCCAGGCAAGTGGAGAGTATTCCATCACACTCCTGACTTGTGCCTTGTAGATGGTGGACAGGCAGTGGGAAGACAGGAGGTGAGGTACTCGCCGCAGAATTCCCAGCCTCTGACCTGCTCTTGTAGCCACAGCATTTATGTGGCTGGTCCAGTTCAGTTTCTGATCAATGGTAACCCGTAGGATGTTGATAGTGGGAGATTCAGCAATGGTAATGCCATTGAATGTCAAGGGGAGATGGTTAGAATCTCTCTTGTTTGAGATGGTCATTGCCTGGCACTTGAGTGGCGCGAATGTCAAGGGCAGTCACTCTCACCTCACCTATGGAATTCAGCCCTTTTGTCCATGTTTGGACCAAGGCTATAATGAGGTCAAGAACTAAATGGCCCTGACAGAACCCAAACTGAGCGTCAGTGAGCAGGTTATTGCTGAGCAAGTGCCGCTTGTATTGTTGACGACACCTTCCATCACTTTGCTGATGATCGAGAGTAGACTGATAGGGCAGTAGTTGGCTGGGTTGGATTTGTCTTGCATTTTGTGCACAGGACATATCTGGGTATTTTCCATATTCCCGGGTCGATGCCAGTGTTGTAGCTGTATTGGAACAGCTTGGCTTGGGGCATGGCTCGTTCTGGAGCATAAGTCTTCAGTACTACTGCCGGAATGTAGCCTTTGCAGTATCCAGTGCCTTCAGCCATTTCTTGATATCACATAGAGTGAATGGGATTGTCTGACGACTGGCATCTGTAATGCTGGGGACCTCAGCAGGAGGCCGAGATGCATCATCTACTCGGCATTTCTGGCTGAAGATGGATGCAAATGCTTCAGCCTTGTCTTTTGCACTGATGTGCTGGGCTCCCCCATCATTGAGGATGGGGATATTTGTGGTGCCTTCTCCTCCTGTCAGTTGTTTAATTGTCCACCACCATTCACAACTGGATGTGGCAGAGCTGCAGAGCTTAGATCTGATCCGATGGTTGTGGGATCGTTTAGCCCTGTCTATTGCATGCTGTTTCCGCTGTTTGGCATGAAAGAAATCCTCTGTTGTAGCTTCACCAGGTTGACACCTCATTTTTAGGAATGACTGGTACTGCTCCTGGCATGCCCTCCTGCAAACTTCATTGAACCAGTGTTAGTCCCCCGGCTTGATGGTAATGGGAGAGTGGGGAATATGCTGGGCCATGAGGTTACAGGTTGTGGCTGAGTACAATTCTGCTACTGCTGGTGGCCCACAGTGCCTCATGGATGCCCA
The DNA here is from genome assembly GCF_036365525.1 of Heterodontus francisci. Classification (NCBI taxonomy): domain Eukaryota; kingdom Metazoa; phylum Chordata; class Chondrichthyes; order Heterodontiformes; family Heterodontidae; genus Heterodontus; species Heterodontus francisci. The sequence continues at coordinate 31,924,965 of NC_090374.1, read as the reverse complement.
GTATTGCATTGCTGGATCTGTTCAAATTCTATCCCATTAAGCACGGTGGTGGTGCCACACAACACGATGGCGGGTATCCTCAATGCGAAGACGGGACTTTGTCTCCACAAGGACTGTGCGGTGGCATTTCCTACCAATACTGTCATGGACAGATGCATCTGCGGCAGGTAGATCTGTGAGGACGAGATCAAGTCAGTTTTTCCCTCTTGTTGGTTCCCTCACCACCTGCCGTAGACCCAGTCTAACAGCTATGTCCTTTAGGACTCAGGCAGCTCAGTCAGTAGTGGTGCTACCGAGCCACTCTTGGTGATGGACATTGAAGTCCCACATCCAGAGTACATTTTGTGCCCTTGCTACCCTTAGTGCTTCTTCCAGTTGCTGTTCAACATGAAGAAGCATTGACTCATTAGCCGAGGGGTGGGGAGCGGGGGCAGTAGGTGGTAATCAGCATCTTGCTCCTTTAATTCTGCACTCTTGTGCACCCCAATTTTAATTGCTCCACCACTGGCAACTGTGCCTTCAGCTGCCAAGGCCCTAAGCCCTAGAATTTCCTAAAGGTCTCTTCTTCTCTACCTTCCCTTTCTCCTTTAAAACACTCTTTAAAATCTATATCTTTTACCAATATTTCATCTGCCCTAATATCGCCTTATGTGACTTGGTGTCAAATTTTGTTTGATAAAGTTTCTGTGACACTTTACTGCATTGGAGGCACCCTATAACTACAAGTTGTTGTTATTGTTGTTAGTTGTAACCCGATCAACAGTCCCTTCTATTTCTTTCTCCTGCATGTACTTATTTAGCTTCCCCTTAAATACATCTGTGCTAATCTCCTTAATGACTCCATGTGGTAGTGAGTTCCACATTCTCACCACTCTCCGAGTAAAGCAGTTTCTCCTGAATTCCTTATTGGATTCATTCATGACCAGTTTTAGACTCCCTGGACTTCCCCACAAGTGTAATCATCTTCTCTACACCCTATCACCACGTCACAATTTTAAAGACCTCTATCATGTTGCTTCTCAGTCTTTTTTCTTGTAGAGAAAAGAGCCCCAGCCTATTCAAGTTTTCCTGGTCGCCTTTGTAATATTGTTATCAAAGGTCTCTTATGAACTATGAAATCTGACTTTCAATTTACAACAATAATAGTTGTGCATCTGCCATCCAGCTGGAACATCTTCCTACAAAATATCCTCACAATAATTATTTAGTGAAGTATATAGATATGGCTTTTAAAAATGCTTTTGCTCATTAAGATTTATGCTTGCCAGTTCGACAGAAGCTAATCAAATTGGATTTTTTCAGTGTGAAGTAATATTGTTCCACAATTACCTAGAATTGCAGTATGGTAATACAGTATGGCTCCTCTTAAACACTGCTACTTTGCATTCTTTGTGGGATCTTTCCAAATGGAAGAGTGTACACTGATGAATATCATCAATTAAAGAAATTATCATGTGTTTATGACCAAAATAACTAGGAAATCTATTAGTAAAGAATGGTTGTGAAGTTTAACAGTATTAATTGAGCTCCTGTGCATTGCTAGCACTTTAGTATTTATTTGAGAAATGATTGCGTTGAAATTTTCCCAAGTTGATCAGGTGGAATCGTGCTATACATAGTCAGCATATTACATAGAATTACATAGAACTTGCAGCCCAGAATCGGGCCATTTAGCCCAACTTGTGTTTGTGCTTCATATTAGACTCCACCCATCCTATTTCATCTAACCCTATCAATATATCCTTTTATTCCTATCTTCCCCCATGTACCTATCTAGCTTCCTCTTAAAGGCTCCTCAATCTGCTCACCTCATCTACTCCATGCTGTATCAGGTGCCACATTCTAACAACTATGCAAAGAAGTTTCCCTGAATTCGTTATTGGATTTACTGGTCACTATCTTATATTGGACCCTCGTTTTGAACTCCCTCACAAGTGGAAACATCTTCTCTAAGTCTACCCTATCAAACACCTTTATAATTTTAGAGACCTCTTGCAGGTCGCCTCTCAATCTTCACTTTTCTAGAGAAAAGAGCCCCAGCCTGTTTAAACTTTCCTATGAGCTTGTTGGTGTGAAATTGTTCTGCCTACCATTTTAGTGGAGTCCTTAACCTATTTACTTTGAATGCATTACTGCTTTTGTTAAAGGAGTGGCTTGAGAAATTTCATATGAATACATCAATCTGCTGGTATGCTAATTGTAGGTCAGAATGTCTTGTGTGCTTGCTTCCAATGAGGAGTCATTTAGATTTAAAATCAACGCAATGTTCATGCTCATTAAATACATTACAGCTATCTAAGAGGTTCCAACTCAAGTGTATAGGATGTTACCCAGAGCCATGTAGTCATATATTGGTCTAAAACCATGCTGGATGACATCCTAAAGTCACCTTCGACATCTGCCAAGCAGAATATATCCCAGTGTGTGTCAGCCAAACAAAGATGTCGTGCAGATTGCACTTAAGCATCTAGGCCATAAAAACCAATAAAAAAAAGAAGTTGCAAGACAGTCCCTATGCAGGTTACTTAACTTAGACAGCAGACAGCCACATTAGTTGCAAAGTCCTCTAAACTGGACTGAATTCTTGCCAAGTGAAAATCCAAAACATAGTATACATCTGTTAATGAACTTTGCAAATCTTGCCTGCCAATCTGGACTGCTCCATGTCACTGTACTAGGCCAACTGGAGTCCTGCATGCTTTCCTGCATTGAAAACTAACTTGCAGTAAAATAATATATAATATAAATATAATAAATGAAATAGTAAAATAGAAAATAGTAAAATGATACCTTGGAAATGCTTAGCACTTAATAGCCAATGAATTTGAAGCGTAGTCACTGTTGTTATAAAAGTAAATGCGGCAGGCAGCCAACTTGCAGACTAGCCCTGAACCAAACTGGGACGAGAAACTGAAGCTTGTACATTTCTACAATCTTTTCTCACCAGTTTTCTGGACAATATTTATCCCTCAGCCAACACCACTAAGAGAAATTATCTGGTCATTATCACATTGCTGTTCATTGGAGCCTGCTGTGTGCAAATTGCCTGCTGTGTTTCCTTATATTATAGCAATGACTACACTTCAAAAGTACTTAATTGGCTGCAAAGTGCTTTGTGATGTCCTTCTTAATAAGAGTGCCATTTTCTTGAAAGAAGAATCAAACATATCTGCTCATATCTCTTTACATTCTGTACCTGTCACCTTCAAATGTGGAGACACATAGGCTCTTCCTTGTATCTAGCATGATTGATGAGAACTCACATATCTTCAGCTGCTTTATCTCTGCTGTGGTCGGTGCAGTCCTATGTAAAACAAGCAGAAAGAATGATAAAGAGATTCTAAGAGATTCTCCAGACAGTGGCAGAACATTAGTAATAGCCAAAAAGAAACAGCATGTTTAAGACAGTAGAATTTTCACCTCTTATAAATCAGTACCATATATACAAACTTGGATAATACATGTGTTTTCCAATTTATCAAGTTCCAACTATCTGAATCAGAATTCTTTATTTTTATATTTGATTTCAGGATGTGGGCAATGCTGGCAAACCCATGTTTATGGCTAATTCTTAGTTTCCCCTGGGAAGATGGTGGTGGTTCCTTTTCTTGAAGTGATTGTTTTACATTGAGTAAAACAGTCAGAGGCCTTTAAGAGTCAACCACATATTTTGTGGGCCAGACCAGGTAGGAGTGGTGGTGTTCCTTCCCTGAAGGACATGAGTGAACGAATTGGGTTTCCGTATAAAAAGAAAGTTTTCATGGTCACAGTTCAGCTCATGATATATGGAATTTCATTGCACAACTTGCTAAAGTGGGATTTGAACAGACACCCTTTGGGCTGTCACTCCAGCACCATAACCATTACACTACCATACCCCTGCATCATTACAGTAATTACAGTTTATTGTTTTATCAAGATAATGTGCTTGTGTGTTTGGTTAGGAAGACACAACTTAGTTACTGAAAAACTGTCCTGCAAAATACGAACCCATTTTTTTTCTCAGGAGTTACGAGCCACTGCAGGATCTCTATTAACAAATATAGCAATTTCCCATGAAAGTTGCTAATTACACTTCTAAAGGTCAGAGCAGTCCCTGTGATATATGCTAATATAACACCCATACAATACTGTGCCTGTATAATTTTATAAGAGCAATGATTGAGTCAGCGCAAAAAAAAGACATACAGTGACATCACAGTAAATCTGCAAGGTGATTGGTTGGGTAAGTAACAGCTGTTAGTCAATTTAAATAGCTGAAAAAAAGGGGAGAGTTGTTTTTTTTAAAAAGACCTCAAGTGATAAAGTGAGTACTACCAGTGTGTTTGTTTTTAAATTAGTGTAATTTAGATTGTAGTGGGTAGTGTTTGGAGTAGAACAAGGCCCCTAGTGTAATTAGTATTTTTTTAAAGGGAGTAACTAATTAATCAAAAGGTAAGTCATGGCAGGAGAGCTCACACCTGTGATATGCTCCTCCTGCGCTATGTGGGAAATCAGGGACGCTTCCAGTGTCCCTGACGACCATGTGTGCAGGAAGTGTCTGTAGCTGCAGCTACTGGCGACCCACATTATGGAGCTGGAGCTGCGGGTGGATTCACTGTGGAGCATCCGCAATGCTGAGGACGTCGTGGATAGCATGTTTAGCGAGGTGGTCACACCGCAGGTAATGGCTGCACAGACAGAAAAGGGATGGGTGACAACCAGGCAGAGCAGTAGCCACAGGCAGGTCGAAAAAAAAGGAGGCTTTTGGCAGATTCGGAGCACCAAAAACAGCAGAGGCACTAGAGGAGTATAGAAAGTGTAGGGTGTAGGGGATACTAAAAAAAGGAGAGTGACGAGGGCACATGAAAAAACACTGGCGGGCAAGATAAAGGAAAATCCCAAGGCATTTTATAAGTATATTAAGGGCAAGAGGATAACCAGGGAAAGAGTGGGGCTCATTAGGGACCAAAGTGGCAATCTGTGTGTGGAGCCGGAGGACACAGGTGAGGTTTTAAATGATTACTTTGCATCTGTGTTCACTATGAAGAAGGACAATGTAGGTGTAGAGATCAGGAAGGGGGAATGTGATACACTTGAACATATTAACATTGAAAGGGAGGAAGTAGCTGTTTTAGCGGACTTAAGAGTGGATAAATCCCCAGGCCCAGATGAGATGTATCCCAGGCTGTTATGTGAGGCAAGGGAGGAGATAGCAGGGGCTCTGACACAAATTTTCAAATCCTCTCTGGCCACAGGAGAGGTACCAGAGGACTGGAGGACAGCGAATGTGGCATCATTATTCAAGAAGGGTAGCAGGGATAAATCAGGTAATTACAGGCTGGTGAGTCCAACATCAGTGGTTGGGAAACTATTGGAAAAATTTCTGAGGGACAGGATTAATCTCCACTTGGAGAGGTAGGGCTAAATCAGGGATAGTCAGCATGGCTTTGTTAGGGGGAGATCGTGTCTCACTAACTTGATTGAATTTTTCGAGGTGGTGACGAGTTGTGTAGATGAGGGTAAAGCAGTTGATATAGTCTACATGGACTTCAGTAAGGATTTTGATAAGATCCCACATGCGAGACTGGTTAAGAGGATAAGAGCCCATGGGATCCAGGGCAATTTGGCAAATTGGATCCAAAATTGGCTTAGTGGCAGGAGGCAGAGGGTGATGGTCAATGGTTGTTTGAGCAAGTGGAAGCCTGTGGCCAGTGGTGTATTGCAGGGATCGGTGCTGGGACCCTTGCTGACTGTAGTGTACATTAATGATTTAGACACGAATATAGGAGGTATGATAAGTAAGTTCACAGATGACATGAAAATTGGTGGTGTTGTAAATAGTGAGGAGGAAAGCCTTAGATTACAGGACGCTATAGATGGGCTTGTAAGATGGGCAGAGCTGTGGCAAATGGAATTTAATCCTGAGAAGTGTGAGGTGATGCATTTTGGGAGGACTAACAAGGCAAGGGAATATACAATGGATGGTAGGACCCTAGGAAGTACAGAAGGTCAGAGGGATCTTGGTATACTTGTCCATACATTTGGCAAATAGGATCCAAAATTGGCTTAGTGGCAGGAGGCAGAGGGTGATGGTCAAGGGTTGTTTGTGCAAGTGGAAGCCTGTGACCAGTGGTGTATTGCAGGGATCGGTGCATAGATCACTGAAGGCAGCAGCACACGTAGATAAGGTGGTTAGGAAGGAATATGGGATACTTGCCTTTGTCAGCCGAGGCATAGAATATAACAGCAGGGAGGTTATGATGGAGCTGTGTATAAATGCTAGTTAGACCACAGCTGGAGTACTGTGTACAGTTCTGGGAACCACACTATAGGAAGGATGTGACTGCACTAGAGAGGGTGCAGAGGAGATTCACCAGGATGTTGCCTCGGCTGGAGCATTTCAGCTATGAAGAGAGACTGCAAAGGCTAGGGTTGTTTTCCTTAGAACAGAGAAGGCTGAGGGGGGACCTGATAGAGGTATACAAAATTGTGAGGGGCATTGATAGGTTAGATAGGAAGAAACTTTTTCCCTTGGCGGATGGGTCAATAACCAGGGGGCATAGATTTAAGGTAAGGGGCAGAAGGTTTAGAGGGGATTTGAGGAAAATATTTTCACATAGAGAGTGGTTGGAATCTGGAACATACTGCCTGAAGAGGTGGTAGAGGCAGGAACCCTCACAACATTTAAGAAGTATCTAGATGAGCACTTGAAACGCCATAGCATGCAAGGCTACGGCCAAGGACTGGAAAATGGGATGAGAATAGTTAGGTGCTTGATGGCTGGCATGGACACAATGGGCCAAAGGGCCTGTTTCTGTGTTGTATAACTTTATGACTCTAATTTCCTTACTTTTTTTTATATGAATCTATTTTTAATATTTCTGGCTGACCTCATGGTTAAAAGGTTCTCTTTCCAAAGTTGCAGGTCTCAATGCCAGAATTTTATGCCCCCCCCAACAAGTGCGCCGGTGGCAGGGGTGGCCGTAAAATTGAGTGGGAGGTGGGGGGGTCGTTCCCGACGTCTTCCTGCCCCCGCTGCAATTTTATGTTGGGCGACGGCATCGAGAAATGTTCTGCCCTCCCCAGGCCAATCAAGGCCCTTAAAGGCCTCCTCCCGCCACCACAAGTATTTTACCCTCGGCGACTGGATGACAAAGGCCCCAAAAACCCTGCCTGGTAGAACCAGGCGGCCATCTTGCGTGTGGAGGGGTGAACCTGCTGATCAGGCACCTTGTGCCCCACGAAGGGCTGCCCCTGAAGTCCCAACCACCCACTATGCACAACACTTCCCCCCCCCCCCCCCCCCACACCAACTGAACCCCCTTGCCTCGCCGGAGCAGGCCCTAAAAACGTACCAGAGTTCCGGGGCCGTCCTTCCTGTTGCCTCTGATGGCTGGATGTAATCCCAGCAGTGGCCACCACTCCCAATGGCGCTGCTGGGACTAAGAGCTGCCGGCCTGTTGATTGATCAATTAATGGTGTGGGGAGCGAAAAATCCCAGCCTGGTTCCCCAGATTGGCGGAGGCGGTTCACCACAGACTTTTCGGCTGCTGGGTGGGGCCTCCCACACAATGTAAAATTCCAGCCAATATTTCTTTCATTGTTCTGACTTTCTAACTTACAGCAACAATTAAGAGCACATTTTGTGGCACCATTGATTTTTATTTGCATATTTAAAGGGCAACTAAGCCTGAATTTTAACTGTGGGTGGGTAGGAAGGTCACTTGTTATCGTGCATATTTCCTGTTGTTAATTTTATTGTCCTATCAGCATCTTCGGCCGCCTTGTCTCGAGAGACAATGGGTAAGCACCCAGAGGTGGTCTGTGGTTTGTGGAGCAGCGCCTGGAGTGGCTATAAAGGCCAATTCTAGAGTGACAGACTCTTCCACAGGTGCTGCAGATAAAATTGGTTGTCAGGGCTGTTACACAGTTGGCTCTCTCGTTGCGCTTCTGTCTTTTTTTCTGCCAACTGCTCAGTCTCTTTGACTTGCCACTCTTTAGCCCCACCTTTATGGCTGTCCGCCAGCTCTGATGATTACTGGCAACTGACTCCCATGACTTGTGGTCAATGTCACAGGACTTCATGTCATGTTTGCAGACGTCTTTAAAACAGAGACATGGACGGCCGATGGGTCTGATACCAGTGACGAGCTCGCTGTACAATGTGTCCTTGGGGATCCTGCCATCTTCCATGCGGCTCACATGGCCAAGCCATCTCAAGCGCCGCTGGCTCAGTAGTGTGCATAAGCTGGGGATGTTGGCTGCCTCGAGGACTTGTGCATTGGAGATACGGTCCTGCCACCTGATGCCAAGGATTCTCCGGAGGCAGTGAAGATGGAATGAATTGAGATGTTGCTCTTGGCTGTCATATGTTGTCCAGGCCTCGCTGCCGTAGAGCAAGATACTGAGGACACAGGCTTGATACACTCGGACTTTTGTGTTCCGTGTCAGTGCGCCATTTTCCCACACCCTCTTGGCCAGACTGGACATAGCAGCGGACGCCTTTCCCATGTGCATGTTGATTTCTGCATCAAGAGACAGGTTACTGGTGATAGTTGAGCCTAGGTAGGTGAACTCTTGAACCACTTCCAGAGCGTGGTCACCGATATTGATGGATGGAGCATTTCTGACGTCCTGTACCATGATGTTCATTTTCTTGAGGCTGATGGTTAGGCCAAACTCGTTGCATGCAGCCGCAATCCTATCGATGAATCTCTGCAGACACTTTTCAGTGTGGGATGTTAATGCAGCATCGTCAGCAAAGAGGAGTTCACTGATGAGGACTTTCCATACTTTGGTCTTCGCTCTAAGGGGCAGCACAGTGGCGCAATGGTTAGCACCGCAGCCTCACAGCTCCAGCGACCCGGGTTCGATTATGGGTACTGCCTGTGCGGAGTTTGAAAGTTCTCCCTGTGTCTGCGTGGGTTTCCGCCGGGTGGTCCGGTTTCCTCCCACCTCCAAAGGACTTACAGGTTGATAGGTAAATTGGCCATTGTAAATTGCCCCTAGTGTAGGTAGGTGGTAGGAGAATGGTGGGGATGTGGTAGAGAATATGGGGTTAGTGTAGGGTTAGTATAAATGGGTCGTTGTTGGTCGGCACAGACTCAGTGGGCCGAAGGGCCTGTTTCAGTGCTGTATCTCTAAAATAAAAATTAAAAAAAATAAAAAGATGGGCAAGGTTGAACAACCTGCCATCTGATCTTGTGTGGAGGAAAATTCCTTCTTCTGAAGACTTGAACGCATGTGAGAGCAACAGGGAGAAGAAGATCCCAAACAGTGTCGGTGCGAGAACATAGCCCTGTTTCACGCCACTCCAGATAGGAAAGGGGTCTGATGAGGCACCGCTACGCTGAAATGTGCCTTTCATATTGTCACGGAATGAGGTGATGATACTTAGTAGCTTTGGTGGACATCCGATCTTTGCTAGTAGTCTGAAGAGACCACGTCTGCTGACGAGATCAAAGGCTTTGGTGAGATCAATGAAAGCAACATAGAGGGGCATCTGTTGTTCGCGGCATTTCTCCTGGCGAAGGGAGAACAGCATGTCAATGGTGGATCTCTCTGCTCGAAAGCCACACTGTGCCTCAGGGTAGACATGCTCAGCCAGCTTCTGGAGTCTGTTTAAAACGACTCGAGCGAAGACTTTCCCCACTATGCTGAGCATGGAGATTCCACGGTAGTTGTTGCAGTCACCGCGGTCACCCTTGTTCTTACAGAAGGTGATGATAGTGGCATCGCGCATGTCCTGTGGTACTGCTCCCTCATCCCAGCACAGGCAAAGCAGTTCATGGAGTGCTGAGACTATAGCAGGCTTGGCACTCTTGATTATTTCAGGGGCAATGCCGTCCTTCCCAGGGGCTTTTCCACTGGCTAGAGAATCAATGGCATCACTGAGTTCCAGTTGGCTGTTCGTCCAGCTGATCCATGATTGGCAGAGACTGGGCTGCATTGAGGGCGGTCTCAGTGACAACATTTTCCCTGGAATACAGTAGTAGGTAGTGTTCCACCCAGCGGTCCATTTGCTTGCGTTGGTTAGTGATTGTGTCCCCTGATTTCGACTTGAGGGGGGCAATCTTCTTGATGTTTGGCCCAAAATCTCTCTTAATGCCATCATACATTCCTCTGATGTTTCCAGTGTTGGAGGCCAGCTGAATACGACTGCATAGGTGTTGCCAATAGTCATCTGCACAGCGCCTGGCTGTTCTTTGTGCAGCGCTTCTGCTATTTTAAGTGCTACGGATGTTCACTCGCTGGGGGGTTTCTTGTAGTTCAACAGTGCAATGCTGTGATTACCAGATATGATCTTCCAACACCATAACTCCCTTAACCAACAGCACTGAAAACAGACTATCTGGTCATTTACTTTGTTGTACTTTGTGGGATTGTGCTGTGCTCAAATTGGCTGCCTCGTTTCCTACATAACAAGAGTGATGGCATTTCAAAAGTAATTTTTTGGTTGTAAAGCACTTTGGATGCCCTAAGGTTGTGAAAAGAATGTTTTAAGATGCAAATATTTCTTTCCATTCTTTGAACAAGAATGATCTTCAAATTATGATAAAATTCCTTTTTTTATTTGTTCATGGCATGTGGGCGTCACTGACTGGCATTTATTGCCCATCTCTAATTGCTCTTGAGAAGGTGATGGTGAGCTGCCTTCTTGAACCGCTGCAGTCCGTTTGGGGTAGGTACACCCACAGTGCTGTTAGGAAGGGAGCTCCAGGATTTTGACCCAGCGACAGTGAAGGAACGGTGAAATAGTTCCAAGTCAGGATGGTGTGTGGCTTGGAGGGGATCTTGTACGTGGTGGTGTTTCTATGCATTTGCTGCCCTTATCCTTCTAGGTGACAGAGGTGGCGGGTTTGGAAGATGCTGTCTGAGGAGCCTTGGTGAGTTTCTGCAGTGCATCTTGTAGATGGTACACACTGTGTGCTGCAGGTGGAGGGAGTGAATGTTTGCAGGTGGGGTGCTAATAATAACCGTTTGCCGCACCTCCAAGTTTGTTGGTTGTTACTGAATTTTGAGATTCTACTCTGTATTCCAAGATCCAAGTCATTTATATATAGCAAAACAAAATGTAATGGTCCTAGCGCTGACCCTTGAGGAACACCACTGTCCACCATCCTCCAGTCTGAAAAGCAACTATTTACTGCCACTCACTGTTTTCTATCCTTAAGCCAATTTCTTATCCACTTGCACAATGGCCCCCTATTCCATAAGCATCAATTTTCTTAACCAGTTTTTTATGTGGTACCTTATCAAATACTTTCTTAAAATCTACATAAACAACATCCACCACATTCCCTTCATCAACCTTCTCTGTTAATTCATCAAAAAATGTAATTAGATTAGTCAAGCATGATCTGCCCTTTGGAAATCCGTAATGGCTATCTTTAATTAATTCGAACCTCTGTGTCCATTGATATTTTCCCTGATTATTGTTTCTAAAACCTTACCTACCACTGATGTTAAACTAACTGGCCTGTAATTGCTAGGACTGCCCTTACAGCCATTCTTGAATAAGGATGTCACATTTGCCATTCTCCAATCCTCTGGCACCTGCCCCGTATCCAGGAAAGATTGGAAGATTATGGCAAACCCTTCTGCTATCTTCATCCCAACTTTCTTTAGCAACCCGGGACACAAGCCATCTGGACCAGATGACTTATCTACCCTAACCATAGCCAGCCTTTTTAGTATCTCCCCATTCTCAATTTTTATCCTATCCATTGCCTCTACCCTCTCTGCTTCTTCTGATATTTTGTCAGCCTCTATTTCCTTAGTGAACACTGAAACCAAGTACTCTTTATATATATTAGCCTTGCCCTACACCTCTAAGAATATATTACCCTCTCTGTCCCTAAGAGGGCCCATCCCTCCTCTTACTAAATGCTTACTATTTACATATCGGTAGAAGATCTTTGGGTTCCCTTTTATGTTGACTGCCATTCTATTTTAATATCCTCTCTTTGCCAGTCCTATCTTCCTCTTCATCTCCCCTCTCAATTTATTGTACATGGCCTGGTTCTCACTTGATGAGTTCACCTGACAGGCATCATACACCCTCTTTTTTTGGTTCATCATTATCTCCATTTCCCTCAACAACCAAGGAGCCCTGTTTTTGGTTCCACTACCTTTCACCCTTGTCGGAATAGTCCTAGCCTATAACTGAAGCATCTCTTCCTTAAAGATAACTCAGTGTTCCAATACAGCTTTTCCTGCCAGTCTTTAGTTCCATTCTAACCTGGCTAGATCCCTTCTCCTCACGTTAACATTGGCCCTCTTCCAATCTAGACATTCTACCTTATTTTGTTGCTTGCTTTTCACGTTAATAGTCTAAACCTTATGATACGATGATCACTCTTACCCAAACGCTCCCCCACAGACACTTGATCCACTTCAATAACCTCATTTCTCAGCACCAGATCCAGCAATGTCTCTTTTCTAATTGGGCTCAGAACATTATTAAGGAGTAATTAAAGTCCCCCAATATCATCACTCTATAGTTTTTGCACACCTCTGTGATTTCCCTACAGATTTGGTCCTCTATCTCTCTCTCTCTCTGTGCACCTTGGTGTTCCGCTCGTATTATCTCCTGGTTCCCACACCCCTGCCAAGTTAGTTTAAACCCTCCCCAATAGCACTAACAAATCGCCCCGCAAAGAAATTTGTCCCAGTTTTGTTCAGGTATAACCCGTCCAGCTTGTACAGGTCCCAACTTCTCCAGAACTGATCCCAGTTTTCCGGGAATGTAAAGCCCTCCCTCCTCCACCATCTTTCCAGCCATGCATTCATCTGCACTATCCTCCTGTTTCTATACTCACTTGTGTGGTACTGGGAGTAATCTGGAGGTCTTTTGAAGTCCTGCTTGTTAATTTCTTACCTAGCTCATTAAATTCTTTCTGCAAGACCACATCCCTCTTCCTATCTATGTCATTGGTACCAATGTGGACCATGACTGCTGACTGTACACCCTTCCCCCTCAGGGTGCTTTGCAGCCATTCAGTGAAATCCTTGACCCTGGCACCAAGGAGGCAACACATCCTGGATTTACGTCTGTGGCCACTGAAATGCCTGTCTGTTCCCCTGACTATCAAATCTCCCATTACTGTCACGCTTTCAGTCTTCCTTGTAACCCCCTGTACAGCTGAGCCACTTGTGGTGCCATGGCCTTGGCTCTGGCTGCACTCCCCAGATGAAATATTCACCAGCCAATATATTAAGTTTTACTACCTTTCGTAAAACTTACTACGAATAATAAAACCTTACAATTATTAAAATTACCTGAGCTTTGAAAGACAAATTAGAAAAATACTCACCTGCCAATCAGCTGTCCCGTGATGTCACACTTTGATTTTTCTCAGTTGGTCCACTTAGTAGTCACAGACTGGCCTGGACTGGACTGCACTGGACTGGATAGCTCTTTTAAACTTCCTGCTTGTTCCACTCACTGTCGCTCTGCCGCCACGCTTTTAAACTCCCCGCTGGTTTTCTTTCCAGCTCCCCGCTGGGCCCAGATAAAGGCACATAAACATCATAACAGTTTATTACAGCACCCTATAGACAAATAAAATGACAAAAGGTAAGTGCAACAAAATATATTTTCCTTGGAACATTATTGGAGTAATTTTTCTTTCCTCCTAACCTGGCTGCCATTCAGATGTAGTGCACACTAAGTGAGCTCTGTCCAACATAACATAAAAATGCCATATTTCCAGTTTAGGTCATTGTATAGGCAGTTGTAAGATAACGGCCTTCTGGCTGCTGTCCAAAAAACAGCAGTCAAAAGGCAGGATGCTAATGAAAACTTTACAATTTGCAAAGATGCTTTAATGGCACATAATAATATTGTAGTAGAATAATATGTGCATGAAATTGTATAACATTCCCATTCTTATAAAACAAAATGATTTTGACTTTGAGCGATGGTGTAAACTGGGTGATGTCAGATCCACTGCCTATTATACATCTCTCCCAATTTTCATGTGCATTGAAGTAATCTGAAATTGCCAAGGTAAATCTCTTGAAGTATTTCTAGTTGGTCAAAAACTGCAAATCAAGCTTTTTAGCTCATCAACCTAACTGCAAAACAGAGAAAAGGAGATTATGTAGACCATCGACTCAGCTAGGCCATTAAAGATGAAAAAAGATGATGTGTTCTTCATTTATCATTAGGAAAGAAGGGAAAATTATCTAAACATCAATATAAAACTAGATAGAGCCAAAAGGCTTTATGGCCACTGCTGAACAGAATAGGAACTGGAATTTTACCACACTTCAGGATCACTGGTGGTTGGGACCAATTTCCTCCAGTGCATTAATTCATTGCATTATCAGAAGTGACCTCTTCTAGAAGTGATATTAAACCAAGGCCCCATTTGCCTGTTCCAGTGGTTCAGATGGGCGTTTAAGATTCCACAGCATTATCACTAACTTTAAAAATGAACAGCCAAGAGAACAGAGTGCTTTCCATGTATTCAGGCACAGATGGACAGAGATCTCTTGCTTTTGCATCTCCTGTTGGTTAAAAATGGATCAATCTGCAGAATAACAAGAGGTTATTAATGCTACATTGAATCCAGTAAGTAACAGTCCCAAAATGATCACTTAATTATAGTCTTTGATACACAGATCACAAGTATCCATTTGCTCATTACTTGTGATGAAGAGTAAAAGGCATATATTTTAAGCCTTAAGTAAGTTCTGCCATGATATTATTTAGTATTTTCAATTATATTAAATCTCTTATTTAACATTAATGCACAACTATTAAAATGTCTAAAGTACATTACTTTTGATGAAGCGATATACATTTATAATTACTGCTCATGTAATTTATGGCAGGCAATTTTTAATGAACAAATTCTTATTTAAGTTAAGCTTGAAAATAATTTAATTTTAATTTAATTTAATTTATTTTGAGATCCTGTGATTGACAGTGGCAATGTTGCCCCCGTAATCTTCTTGATGCCAAGAGCGTGCAACCTCTTGAGAAGGACATGAGGTTTAGAAATCTTTACGCCATTTAGCACACTACGATAGCAACTGAGGATAGTAACCGTTTTAGAAGTCATCTATACAGCACTGCTGCAGTACAGCTACCTGGTCATTTTGTGAAGCAAGTGGTATTTAAAAGGATCATCACTATTGTGGCTTTATCATCAAATTGGCAATATATTTAGAATTTCAATTAATTCCCCTTACAGAACAGCACAGACACATGTCCTGACGGAGCTGCCATTATGAATGTCGAAAAACTGTACAGAATATAGTGGCGTAGCCCCTACGAATCTGTAAAATAATCCTGTTTTACAGCTTGTACAACAGATGACATTGGCACATTTTTGCATCTGCCAGTGAAGTTGGTTTGAAATCAGAAGATTCACAGATGTGTTAATGAGAAAGAAAAAGAAAGAAAGACTTGCATTTATACAATACCTTTCACAACCTCAGGGCATCTCAAAGTGCTTTACAGCCAATGAAGTAATTTTTTTGAAGTGTACTCATTGTTGTAATGTAGGAAACATGGGAGACAGTTTATGCACAGCAAACTCTCACATATAGCAATGTGATAATGACCAGATAATCTGTTTTTTGTGATGTTGTTTGAGGGATACATATTGGCCAGGACACTGAGGTTAACTCCCCGACTCTTCTTGCATAGTGCTATGGGATCTTTTATGTCCACTTGACTGAGCAGGCAGGGCCTTGGTTTAACATCTCATCCAAAAGATGGCGCCTCCAACAGTGTAGCATTCCTTCAGTATTGCACTGTCGCAGGTACTAGCCTAAACTTTTGTGCCCAAATCTCCGATGAAGGGTCGCTGACCCGAAACGTTAACTCTGCTTCTCTTTCCACAGATGCTGCCAGACCTGTTGAGTGGTTCCAGCATTTCTTGTTTTTATCTCTGAAATATAAGTTGAATCAATGGCAACAAAAGAATACAATTTTTGTACACTTTTGAAGGGCTGTACAGGGTTTAATTTCAAAATATTTCACTTCTTCGGCCTCTTCACCAAGCAACCTTTACTGTTTAGCGAGCAATTGTTTCTTTGGGACTAATATAAGGAAAGAGTTGGTGAACGTAAGTTGGTGGACGTAGTATACTTGGATTTTCAGAAGGCTTTTGATAAAGTCCCCCTTGGGAGGTAGTTGAGCAAAATTAAAGCACATGGGATAGGAAGTAATCTACTGGCATGGATTAAGGATTGGTTTACAGACAGAAAACAGAGAGTAGGAATAAACAGATCATTCTCGCATTGGCAGGCTGTGACTACTGCAAGGATTAGTTCTTGGGCCCCAGTGCTTCACAATATATATCAATGATTTGTATGTGGGGATCAAATGTAATATTTCCTAGTTCGTGGGTGACACAAAATTAGGTGGGAATGTGTGTTGTGAGGAAGATGTAAAGCAGTTTCAAGGGGATTGGGATAGACTTAGTGAGTGGGCAAGAACATGGCAAATGAAATACAATGTGAAAAAGTGTGAGGCTATCCACTTTGGTAGGAGGTACAGATATGCAGAGTATTTCTTAAGTGGTAAGAGATTAGAAATTGTAGATGTACAAAGGGATGTGGGTGTCTTCGGCAATAAGTCACTGAAAGCTAACATGCAGGTGCAGCAAGCAATTAGGAAGGCTAATGGGATGTTACACCCTTTATTGCAAGAGTATTTGAGTACAGGAGTAGCAAAGTCTTGCTTCAATTGTATAGAACCTTGGTTAGACAGCACCTGGAATACTGTGTGCAGTTTTGGTCCCCTTACCTTAGGAAGGATATTATTGCCATAGAGGGAGTGCAACAGAGGTTCACTAGACTTGTTCCCAGGATGGCGGGACTGTCCTATGAAGAGAGAATGGGGAAACTGGGCCTGTACTCTCTAGAGTTTCGAAGAATGAGAGGTGATCTCATTGAAACCTACAAAATACTTAAAGGGATAGACAAGGTAGATGTAGCTAAGATGTTTCCACTGGTTGGGGAGGCTAGAACCAGGGGACGCAATTTCAAAATAAGGGGAAAACCACTTTGGACCGAGATGAGGAGAAAAGTCTTTACTCAGAGGGTTGTGAATCTTTGGAATTCTCTACCCCAGAGGGCTGTGGAAGCTCAGTCATTGAATATGTTTAAAGCAGAGATTGACAGATTTCGAAATACCAATGACATAAAAGGATATCGGGATAGTGTGGGAAAAAGGCATTGAAGTGGATGATCAGACATGATCTAGTTGAATGTTGGAGCAGGTTCAATGGGGTCAATGGCCTACTCCTGCTCCTATGTTACTATGTTCCATGAAAATACATTGCAATTTTTAGATTGTTATTTGAGGCCAGATTGTTCAAACAATAATTATTGTAGGTGTTACTCAGGCATAAAACAAAAGTAAAAGAGCTATATTTATTACATTATATAGTTATATTTATAAACTCCAAAAATAGACAAAATTATACCAGAGCTCTTCTTAACATACATATAAGTGATAACTGTGTATCAGTAACACTCTAGCCTCTGAGTTGGAAGGTTCATAGTCCCACTCCAGAGACTTGAGCACAAAATCTAGGCTAGTGTAGTATCAAGGGAGTGCTATGAATTATGTACAATCTTGTTAAGATGCCTCTAAAGCCACAAAATCTAATTGCTGTTAAGAATACTCAGTTAAGGAGCAAAGGGAGCAGTACAAATACGCAACCTACTAAAAGTAGCAATACACTTTAATAAGGCCATTAGAAAAGGAAACCCAGCACTTGGGTTTAATTCTCAAGGAATAGAACTGAAAAGTAAAGAATTTATGCTAAACTTGTATCAAACCTTGGTTAGAACACACTTGGGAGTACTGTGTGCAGCACTGTTCGCCATATTATAAAAAGAATATAGAGGCTCCAAAGAGACTGTGAAAAGGAAAGATTTACAAGGATGATACCCGAAGTGTGAAGATATACACATTGGGAAAAGGTGAACGGGTTGGAAAAGGCTAAGGAGTAACCTAATAGAGGTCTTTAAAATTATGAAATATGTTGCTAGAGAAGACACAGAGCAAAGATTTCCACTTGCGGGGAAGAACAAAACTAGAGGGCATCAATATGAGATAGGCACCAAGAAATACAACAGGGAATTCAGAAGAAACTTCCTTACCCAAAGAATATTGAGAATGTGGAACTCACTATCACAAGGAGTGGCTGTGGCAAATAGTATAGATGCATTAAGGGGAGGCTAGATAAGCATATGAGGGAGAGGGGAATATAGAATTATGCTGATAGAATTAGATGAGGAAGGATAGGAGGAGCCTCAAGTGAAGCATAAACACTGCCATGGACTAGTTTAGCCAAATGGCCTGCTTTCTCATACATCCATGGGATGTAGTCATCACTGACAAGGCCAGCATTTATTGTTCAACCCCAATTGCCCTTAAGACACCTTCTTGATAATTGATTGGCTAACTTGGCCATTTCTGAGGGCAGTTAAAAGGTCAACAACATTGCTGTGGTGCTGTATTCATACAATTTCTTATTCGTTCATGGGATGTGGGCATCGCTGGCTAGGCCAGCTTTTTTTGCCTATCCCCAATTGCCCTTGAGAAGGTGGTGGTGAGCTGCCTTCTTGAACTGCTGCAGTTCTTGGGGTGTAGGTACACCCACAGTGCTGTTAGGAAGGGAATTCCAGGATTTTGACCCAGTGACAGTGAAGGAACAGCAATATTATTCCCAGTCAGGATGGTATGTGGCTTGGAGGGGAATTTGGAGATGGTGGCGTTCATATGCATTTGCTGCCCTCATACTTCCAGGTGGTAGAGGTTGTAGATTTGGAAGGTGCTGTCAAAGCAGCCACGGTGAGTTGCTGCAGTGCATCTTGTAGATGGTACACAATGTTGCCAATGTGCATCGGTGGTGGAGGGTGTGAATGTTGAAGGTGGTGGATGGGGTGCCAATCAAGTCTGCTGCTTTGTCCTGGATGGTGTCGAGCTTCTTGAGTGTTGTTGGAGCTGCACCCATCCAGGCAAGTGGAGAGTATTCCATCACACTCCTGACATGTGCCTTGTAGATGGTGGATAGACACTGGGAAGTCGGGAGGTGAGTTACTCGCTGCTGTTATGACCAGGTGTGAAGCGGTCTGGGGGTTCCCTCTCAGCCTTTGCCTGATTTAAGCACAACAGGGTCTAATTTTAGAAACACTGTTTTTAGCTCCCCCTTAGTGAATCCTTGTTCACTGCTCCAATTGTAAGGCAAGAAAATCAGACAGGTTTCCTTAGATTTAAACAAGAAAGGTGAAAATTTATTAATCTTAAACTCTAATCAGGTTAACGACTACAAATATGCGACGCGACCACAATAGCATGCATACATGATAAACACACACGCAGATAGAGACAGAAAAAGAAGAAAAGAATAAAGGGGAAAAGTTTGAGGCAATATCGGAATTATAATTACAGTCCTTTGAGTTCAATGTGGGGTCTTTGGTTGCCGGTAAGTCCTGCTGTTAGTTGGGGCCCAGTTTGTGCTTCAACTTGCTTCGATGTTGGAGTCTTTTCTCTCTCGAGGTTTATGTGTCTGCCGTGGGTCTGGTGGCTTGGGAGAAAACGAGAGAGAGACAGCCAGGAGAGAGGCTTCCTTGTTCCAGCTTCAGTTGCAAACCCTAGTCTCAATTCAAACTGTCCTGTGTCTCATTCAAAGCCTGGATCAGCTGGTTAGTCATGTGACCATCTGGTTTAACCAGTCCTGTCTTTGTGGGTTGTATCATCTTAGCAGTTCCTGAAATGCTCTTCCTTACACTTTCAGTGTCTGGTGATCAAAATCTATTTGGATCAGTTGGACCAGGAACTAATCCATTATCTCCACAAGCACCGTCTCTTCGTATGCAAATGTCCTCCAGTCAAAAGTTTGATGATCTCTTTAACAAGTCATTTCTTCACTCAGCAACAGTTTAAAATCAATGTTCATATGAAGTTAATATGCCTCATTCTTGGCAGGTGGGGGTCTATATGACACTGCAGCATTCCCAGCTTCTGACCTGCTCTTGTAGCCACAGTATTTATGTGGCTGGTCCAGTTCAGTTTCTGGTTAATGGTAACCCCCCCAGGATATTGATCTGTTCTGATACTATCTCGTTGCCCCTCTTATTGCCCCAAATTAGCAATAATATTGTCGAGGAGGAATTCCTGGAGTGCGTACGTGATGGTTGTTTGGACCAATACTTTGAGGAACCTACTCAAGAACAGGTCATCCTAGACTGGGTATTTTGTAATGAGAAAGGATTAGTTAACAATCTAGTTGTGCGGGGTCCCTTGGGGAAGAGTGACTATAACATGACAGAATTCTTCATTAAGATGGAGACTGAGACAGTTGATTTCGAGACTAGGGTCCTGAATCTAAATAAAGGAAACTATGAAGGTATGAGGTGCGAGTTGGCTATGATAGATTGGGGAACGTTACTTAAAAGGTTGATGGTGGATAGGCAATGGCTAGCATTTAAAGAGCACATGCATGAATTACAACAATTGTTCATTCCTGTCTGGCGCAAAAACAAAACAGGAAGGGTGGCTCAACTGTGGCTTACAAAAGAAATTAGGGATAGTATTAGGTCCAAGGAGGAGAAATATAAAATGGCCAGAACAAGCAGCAAACCTGAGGATTAGCAGCAGTTTAGAATTCAGCAAAGGAGAACAAAAGGATTGATTAGAAGGGGAAAATAGAGTATGAGAGTAAGCTTGCAGAGAACATAAAAACTGACTGTAAAAACTTCTACAGATATGTGAAGAGAAAAGATTAGTGAAGACAAATGTAGGTCCCTTACAGTCAGAAACGGGGGAATTTATAATGGGGAACAAAGAAATGGCAGACCAATTAAATACATACTTTGGTTCTATCTTCACAAAGGAGGATACAAATTACCTCCCAGAAATATTGGGGAACATAGGGTCTAGTGAAACACACTCCTGTTGCCCCACTTCATTCCCCAGAATTAGATTCAGCACGGCTTTGTTCGTTGTTGGCAATGAAACATACTAAGCAATAAAATTCTCTTGTACACATTTCAGAAATTCCTCTCCCTCTTTGCCCTTTATGCTGTTATTTTCCCAGTCTATATTAGAAGAATTGAAGTTCCCCATTATCTTTCTGTATTTTGCCTGCAGACTTGCTTTAGTATCTCCTTTCCAATAGTTGGTGGCGCTTAGTTCTGATGTTCTGATAAAATTTCTGACTTATTGCAAGCAACGCCATAGGATATCAACAAGTCTGTATATGAAAAGCGCTAAACCAAGCACATGAAGATATGACACACAAAATCTCAAGCTCTGTTATAGATACAAAGAGTGCTAAACAATCTTTAAATGCTGCCGAATTCTGAGCCTAAAGCCAGTTTCCAGTCAGCAGAGTTCTCACAACGACAAAAAAATTGAACTCAGAATAACTTTAACTTAGAATAATATAGACTATACATCACAGAAACCTAGCATTGGGAATGGTAGCATAGTGGTTATGTTACTGGACTAATAATCCAGAGACATGAGTTTAAATATCATCATAGCAGCTGGGGACTTTTAATTCAGTTACTTAAACAAATCTGTAATTAAAAAGCTAGTATCAGTAATGGTGACCGTGTAACTACTGGATTGTTGTGAAAACCCAGCTGGTTCGCTAATGTCCTTCAGGGAACGAAATCTGACAACCTTGCCCAGTCTGGAGAATCTAACTATCTCCCCTTAATGTTCAATGGCATTACCATCGCTGAATCCATCACCTGACAGGTGTGAAAACATTACAGTAAAAACTTTAATATCAGTTTAAATCCCCTCTCCCACCCCCCCAATGAGTACTCAATATCTAAATAGTCCTTCCCAGCCAAAAAAATTAAAAATTAGATTCCGACCTTTCCCCCCTGAACTTTCTACACTTTACCTTTCAACCTCTCCCCACCATCCCCTCCGCCAATCGCGTAAGTTTTTGCATTCTCCCCACTCCCAACCTGAAAATTTCACTCCTCCCCCCTCCCCACCAGTATTACGCCTTGGATCTCCAAACGATAACTGGCCGGAATATCGGCGTGGGACAGCCGTCGCGACAAGATAAGTCATTATTCATTAATTTTAATGTAATTAACAGATTTAAATAAAGTCTCCGTCGCCATGCGGCGAGGAGGCTGCCATGAGGCTTGCCGTGCCTTTAAAATGTAGTGGGGCCTTCCCGGCATCGAGGCCTGTGGCAGACCTCTCCCAGAAGTATTTCCCAGGCCCCTCTGCCACGACCCCCAATGTCGGGGCGGCTTATAAAGCTCAGCCCAATAATTCGGGACAAAATTTATTGGCACTTGGAAAAATATGGGTTATTAAATGAAAGCCAATACAGATTGTTTAAAGGCAAATTGTGTTGGACTCACAAGATTGAATTATTTGATTTGAGTGTTGATGAGAATTGTGTGGTTGATGTTGTGATGAGGTTTATGCACACAAGTCTTTGAAGGTGCAGGACAAGCTGAGAAGGTTGTTAAAAAAGCATACAGGATCCTGGGCTTTATAAACAGAAGCATAGAGTACAAAATAAAGGAAGGTATGCTAAATGTTCATAAAATACTGGCTAGGCCCCAGATAAAGTATTGTGGACAATTCTGGGCACTACAGTTTAGAGGGTGCAGAACAGAGTTATTAGAATGCACCAGGGATGAAAGCCTTCAGTTATGTGGAGAGATTAGAGAAACTGGAATTGTATTCCTTAGAGCAGAGAAGGCTAAGGGGCGATTTGATCGAGGTATTCAAAATAAGGAATGATTTCATTAGATTTTTGAGAAAGTGGCACAGGAGACAAATTTAAGGTAATTGGCAAAAGAGCCCAAGGTGATATGAGAAAAAAAAATACACAGTTAGTTGTTACCATATGGAATTAATTACCTGAACACGTGGTAGAAGTAGGTTCAATAATAATCTTCAAAAGGAAATTGAATAAATACTTGAAGGCAAAAAATTTGCAGGGCTATGGGGAAAGAGCAGTAGGTGAGACTAATTGGACTGATCTTTCAAAAAGCCAGCAGAGACACAATGGCCTGAATCGTTTCCTTCCATGCAGTTCTTTCTTTTTCTTTTGGGCCTCCTTATCTCGAGAGACAATGGATACGCGCCTGGAGGTGGTCAGTGGTTTGTGAAGCAGCGCCTGGAGTGGCTATAAAGGCCAATTCTGGAGTAACAGGCTCTTCCACAGGTGCTGCAGAGAAATTTGTTTGTTGGGGCTGTTGCACAGTTGGCTCTCCCCTTGCGCCTCTGTCTTTTTTCCTGCCAACTACTAAGTCTCTTCGACTCGCCACAATTTAGCCCTGTCTTTATGGCTGCCCGCCAGCTCTGGCGAATGCTGGCAACTGACTCCCACGACTTGTGATCAATGTCACACGATTTCATGTCGCGTTTGCAGACGTCTTTATAACGGAGACATGGACGGCCGGTGGGTCTGATACCAGTGGCGAGCTCGCTGTACAATGTGTCTTTGGGGATCCTGCCATCTTCCATGCGGCTCACATGGCCAAGCCATCTCAAGCGCCGCTGACTCAGTAGTGTGTATAAGCTGGGGATGTTGGCCGCTTCAAGGACTTCTGTGTTGGAGATATAGTCCTGCCACCTGATGCCAAGTATTCTCCGAAGGCAGCGAAGATGGAATGAATTGAGATGTCGCTCTTGGCTGGCATACGTTGTCCAGGCCTCGCTGCCGTAGAGCAAGGTACTGAGGACACAGGCCTGATACACTCGGACCTTTGTGTTCCGTGTCAGTGCGCCATTTTCCCACACTCTCTTGGCCAGTCTGGACATAGCAGTGGAAGCCTTACCCATGCGCTTGTTGATTTCTGCATCTAGAGACAGGTTACTGGTGATAGTTGAGCCTAGGTAGGTGAACTCTTGAACCACTTCCAGAGCGTGGTCGCCAATATTGATGGATGGAGCATTTCTGACATCCTGCCCCATGATGTTCGTTTTCTTGAGGCTGATGGTTAGGCCAAATTCATTGCAGGCAGACGCAAACCTGTCGATGAGACTCTGCAGGCATTCTTCAGTGTGAGATGTTAAAGCAGCATCGTCAGCAAAGAGGAGTTCTCTGATGAGGACTTTCCGTACTTTGGACTTCGCTCTTAGACGGGCAAGGTTGAACAACCTGCCCCCTGATCTTGTGTGGAGGAAAATTCCTTCTTCAGAGGATTTGAACGCATGTGAAAGCAGCAGGGAGAAGAAAATCCCAAAAAGTGTGGGTGCGAGAACACAGCCCTGTTTCACACCACTCAGGATAGGAAAGGGCTCTGATGAGGAGCCACCATGTTGAATTGTGCCTTTCATATTGTCATGGAATGAGGTGATGATACTTAGTAGCTTTGGTGGACATCCGATCTTTTCTAGTAGTCTGAAGAGACCACGTCTGCTGACGAGGTCAAAGGCTTTGGTGAGATCAATGAAAGCAATGTAGAGGGGCATCTGTTGTTCACGGCATTTCTCCTGTATCTGACGAAGGGAGAACAGCATGTCAATAGTCGATCTCTCTGCACGAAAGCCACACTGTGCCTCAGGGTAGACGCGCTCGGCCAGCTTCTGGAGCCTGTTCAGAGCGACTCGAGCAAAGACTTTCCCCACTATGCTGAGCAGGGAGATTCCACGGTAGTTGTTGCAGTCACCGCGGTCACCTTTGTTTTTATAGAGGGTGATGATGTTGGCATCGCGCATGTCCTGGGGTACTGCTCCCTCGTCCCAGCACAGGCATAGCAGTTCATGTAGTGCTGAGAGTATAGCAGGCTTGGCACTCTTGATTATTTCAGGGGTAATGCTGTCCTTCCCAGGGGCTTTTCCGCTGGCTAGGGAATCAATGGCATCACTGAATTCCGATTTGGTTGGCTGTATGTCCAGCTCATCCATGACTGGTAGAGGCTGGGCTGCATTGAGGGCAGTCTCAGTGACAGCATTCTCCCTGGAGTACAGTTCTAGGTAGTGCTCAACCCAGCGGTCCATCTGTTTGCGTTGGTCAGTGATTATGTCCCCCGATTTAGATTTGAGGGGTATGTTACCTGGGCCCACTGCCCTCCCCCAGCCATACCTGCTCTTTGTTTTCTCAATGAAATTGATCCGGATGAAACTGACGAGCACAGCTGCCGATACTTCAATCTCCGATCCTGCTGTCTTCACAGTCCAGAGTGTCTGCAGCCACGGCATGCGGTAAGTCCATTGAGGTGAAGAAGGAGCTGCGGGACCCGAGAGAAGTCCTGTGAAAAGGTGCCCCGAACACCCAAAACATCCACGAACGGCCCCCGCGGCCGCAACTTCAAAGCGCCCGCGGGAGATGGCTCGGAGAGCATCTGCAGCGCACTGTCGGCAATGCTGCATGCCTTTATTTAAACCACTGCAAAAAAAAAAACCCTTAGCAAATGTAATCACCTCTAAGTCTGCCAAATGATGCTTCACCTCCCGAAGGACGTAGATGAGCTTTCCGGACGTCGATGGTGGGCACTGAGGAAATGGCTTATTACCTGCACCAGATTCCACCCCCCCTCCCCCCCCCCTTTACCCCCCTTCCACCCCCCCCCCACCCCCGTCCCCTTCCCTGCTCCACCCTCTCAGCTCACCCCCTCACAACCCCGTCCCAGCCCGCCCCCCCCTCACACCATCTTCACCCCGCACCCCCTTCCCCTGCACCCCCCCCCCACCCCCTCCCTCTACCCCTCCCCCTTGCAACCCCTCCTCCCACCGGCACCATCCTACACCTGTGTAGGGGCCCCAACAACCCCACTGCCTTGTGGGCGTCTCGGGAGAGACCAAGGCTAAGGGAGTAAACCCTAACAGAAAATCCGGAGCGGAACCCCGTAGGCGGTCATGTGTCACCTTTGGCATGTTTCCGGCAGTTCCTGCAGCCATACTGGTGCCAAACGTCGTGTCCTGCACTCCTTTGGACCCCACCAGAAAGGCCGAGAGGGGGGTTTTGACGACTGGGCAACTCTCAACCTCCATAAATTTGCCCAGGCATGCGCCATGGAGAGGTCACTCCATAGTTGCCTCACAGCGACTGAAACAACACGGAAGGCAGCAGTTACGGGTTATAAGTCCAGATAAATTGGCGTAGAAACTGGGCGCCACGGGTTGCCTTTGTCGGTGGGAGAGGTCATTGCACCTCACTGGACAGCTACCGCCCGCCTCAAACCGGGCAGCCCCCGGTCAATAAGGTTCTGTCCCGCCACAGTCTGCCTGCTTCAATGGGTGCTTGGAGCTCAGGGTCATTGCCCGAAAGGTGGACTGATACACCGCACCAAACAACATGAAAAAAGGAAAGAAGGTACCAGCCCTTCGCTTTGCAAGCTGGAACGTCAGATCTATGTGTCCTGGCCTGTCGGAAGACCTTACACAAATCAACGATTCTCGGAAGACCGCCATCATTAACAACGAGCTCAGTAGACTCAATGTGGACATTGCAGCACTTCAGGAGACTCGCCTCCCCGCGAGTGGCTCTCTAGCAGAGCAAGACTACACCTTCTTCTGGCAGGGCAGGGATCCTGAAGAACCAAGACAGCATGGAGTGGGCTTCGCCATCAGAAACTCCTTGCTCAGCATGATAGAGCCTCCCTCAAATGGCTCGGAACGCATACTGTCCATCCGACTGCTCACCACCTCTGGTCCAGTACACCTACTCAGCATCTATGCTCCAACACTCTGTTCCGCACCTGAAGCTAAAGACCAGTTCTATGAACAACTCCATAACATCATTAGCAGCATCCCCAACACCGAACACCTATTCCTGCTGGGGGACTTTAATGCCAGGGTTGGGGCCGACCATGACTCATGGCCCTCCTGCCTTGGGCGCTATGGCGTTGGAAGGATGAATGAGAACGGGCAGAGACTGCTTGAGTTGTGTACCTATCATAACCTCTGCATCACCAACTCGTTCTTTCACACTAAACCCTGTCACCAGGTTTCATGGAGGCACCCAAGATCACGTCGTTGGCACCAGCTAGACCTCATTGTCACAAGGCGAGCCGCCTTAAACAGTGTTCAAATCACACGCAGCTTCCACAGTGCGGACTGCGACACCGACCACTCCCTGGTGTGCAGCAAGGTTAGACTCAGACCAAAGAAGTTGCATCATTCCAAGCAGAAGGGCCACCCGCGCATCAACACGAGCAGAATTTCTCACCCACAGCTGTTACAAAAATTTCTAAATTCACTTGTAACAGCCCTTCAAAACACTCCCACAGGGGATGCTGAGACCAAGTGGGCCCACATCAGAGACGCCATCTATGAGTCAGCTTTGACCACCTACGGCAAAAGTGCGAAGAGAAATGCAGACTGGTTTCAATCTCATAATGAAGAGCTGGAACCTGTCATAGCCGCTAAGCGCATTGCACTTTTGAACTACAAGAAAGCCCCCAGCGATTTAACATCCGCAGCACTTAAAGCAGCCAGAAGTACTGCACAAAGAACGGCTAGGCGTTGCGCAAACGACTACTGGCAACACCTATGCAGTCATATTCAGCTGGCCTCAGACACCGGAAACATCAGAGGAATGTATGATGGCATGAAGAGAGCTCTTGGGCCAACCATCAAGAAGATCACCCCCCTCAAATCTAAATCGGGGGACATAATCACTGACCAACGCAAACAGATGGACCGCTGGGTTGAGCACTACCATGCAGTATTGTTCTATGATTCTATGTTATGCTAAAATTTATCAGGGAGACGGATTTATTAGCACTGGGTTTAATCCTGAGATCTTGCAGTACCAAGGGGGATGAAGATATAGCTGTGCTAGGATGGGTCTCAAAGTCTAGCAATGCTTTTAGAGATATTTTGGGAGTAATGTGTGGGAATGGGGTCTTAGGATTTGGGAGCAGGAGAACAGAAGCCCTGGATTCAAGCAACAATGGTGGTTCTCAAGGTATGGCAACCTTTAGGAGGAGAAAGCCCATAAAATCACAGAATCATAGAATGGTTACAGCACAGAAGGAGGCCATTCAGCCCATTGTGTCCATGGCGGCTCTCCATAAGAGCTAGCCACGTGCTAGTGAATATAGGAATAGGAGGATAGAGCAGATGAATATTTGGCTGAGGAGATGGTGCAGGAGGGAGGGCTTTAGTTTCCTGGATCACTGGGTCTGTTTCTGGCAAAGGTGGGATCTGTACAAGTTGGATGGGTTGCACCTGAACCGGAACGGGAGCAACATCCTTGCTGGGAGGTTTGCTTGTGCTGTTGGGGGGGTGGTTTAAACTAAGGGGGATGGGATACAGAGTAGAGGTACAGTAGGGGGTGATGCATAGTCAAATATAGAAGAGAAACTGAGTCAGTCTGGAAGGCAGACCTGTTAAGGCACAAGGGAAAAATGCAAGGCTGGATTGCATCTATTTTAATGCAAGGAGTCTTACTAGTAAGGCAGATGACTTGAGGGCATTGATCAGCACATGGCATTATGATAGTATTGCTATCACAGAGACATGGTTGAGGGAGGGACAGGACTGGCAGCTCAATATTCCAGGGTATAGAAACTTCAGGCGTGACAGGGGAGGGGGTAAAAGAGGTGGCATTGCACTGTTGATCAAGGAGTCAGTTACTGCAGTAAGGAGAGATGATATCTTAGAAGGTTCTTCAAATGAGGCCATATGGGTAGAACTTAAAAACAAAAAGGGGGCAATCACTTGGCTGTGAGTGTACTACAGGCCTCCAAACAGTCAGGGAGAGATAGAGGAGCAGAGATGTAGGCAAATCTCAGAGAGGTGTAAAAATAATAGGGTAATATTAGGAGGCGATTTCAACTTCCGCAATATCAACTGGGATAGTCTTAGTGCAAAAGGCTTAAAGGGGGCGGAATTCTTAAAATGCACACAGGGGAGCTTTTTGAGCCAGCACATAGAAAATCCTACAAGAGAAGGGGCAGTACTGGACCTAATCCTAGGGAATGAAGCCACGCAAGTGGTAGAAGTGTCTGTGGGGGTGCATTTCGGGGATAGTGACCATAACTCTGTAAGCTTTAAGGTAGTTATGGAATAGGACAGAAATGGACTGGAAATGTAGGTACTGAATTAGGGGAAGGCCGATTTCAATATGATAAAACAGGATCTGGCCAAAGTGGACTGGGAGCAGCTACTTGTAGGAAAGTCGACATCAGACCAGTGGGAGTCATTCAAAGAGGAAATAGTGAGAGTTCAGAGCCAACATGTATCCATAAAGGTGAAGGGTAGGACCAACAAGTCCAGGGAACCCTGGATGTTAAGGGATTAGAGGATTAGATCAGCAAAAATGGGAGGCTTTTTTCTATTCATTCATGTGATGTGGGCGTCGCTGGCTGGGCCAGCATTTATTGCCCATCCCTAATTGCCCTTGAGAAGGTGGTGGTGAGCTGCCTTCTTGAACCCCTGCAGTTCATGTGGGGTAGGTACACGTACAGTGCTGTTGGAAAGGGAGTTCCAGGATTTTGACCCAACGACAGTGAAGGAACGGCAATATAGTTCCAAGTCAGGATGGTGGGGAACTTGCAGATGGTGGTGTTCCCATGCATTTTCTGCCCTTGTCCTTCAAGTTAGTAGAGGTCGCAGGTTTGGAAGGTGCTGTCTAAGGAGCCTTGGTGAGTTGCTGCAGTGCATCTTGTAGATGGTGCACACTGCTGCCACTGTGCGTCGGTGGTAGAGGGAGTGAATGTTTGCAGATGGGGTGCCAATCAAGCCGGCTGCTTTGTCCTGGATGGTGTCGAGCTTCTTGAGTGTTGTTGGAGCTGCACCCATCCAGGCAAGTGGAGAGTATTCCATCACACTCCTGACTTGTGCCTTGTAGATGGTGGACAGGCTTTGGGGAGTCAGGAGATGAGTTACTCGTCGCAGGATTCCTAGCCTCTGACCTGCTCTCGTAGCCATGGTATTTATATGGCTACTCCAGTTCAGTTTCTGGTCAATGGTAGACGCTAAGATGTTGATAGTGGGGGATTCAGCAATGGTAATGCCATTGAATGTCACGGGAGATGGTTAGATTCTCTCTTGTTGGAGATGGTCATTGCCTGGCACTTGTGTGGCGTGAATGTTACTGCCACTTATCAGCCCAATCCTGGATATTGTCCAGGTCTTGCTGCATGTGGACATAGACTGCTTCAGTACCTGAGGGGTCGCGAATGGTGCTAAACATTGTGCAATCATCAGCGAACATCCCCACTTCTGACCTTATGATTGTAGGAAGGTCACTGATGAAACAGCTGAAGATGGTTGGGCCTATGACACTACCCTGAGGAACTCCTGCAGTGATGTCCTGGAGCTCAGATGATTGACCTCCAACAACCACAACCATCTTCCTTTGCGTTAAGCATGACTCCAATTAGTGGAGAGTTTTCCCCCTGATTCCCATTGACTCCAATTTTGCTAGGGCTCCTTGATGCCATACTCGGTCAAATGCTGCCTTGATGTCAAGGACAGTCACTCTCACCTCACCTCGAGTTCAGCTCTTTTGTCCATGTTTGAACCAAGGAGTCAGGAGCTGAGTGGCCATAGCGGAAACCAAACTGAGCGTCACTGAGCAGGTTATTACTAAGCAAGTGCTGCTTGATGGCACTGTTGATGACACCTTCCATCACTTTACTGATGATTGAGAGTAGACTGATGGGGCGGTAATTGGCCGGGTTGGATTTGTCCTTCTTTTTGTGTACAGGACATACCTGGGCAATTTTCCACATTGCCGGGTAGATGCCAGTGTTGCAGCTGTACTGGAACAGCTTGGCCATGGGCACGGCAAGTTCTGGAGCACAGGTCTTCAGTACTATTGCCGGAATATTGTCAGAGCCCACAGCCATTGCAGTGCCTTCAGTCGCTTCTTGATATCACGTGGAGTGAATCGAATTGGCTGAAGTCTGGCATCTGTGATGCTGGGGACTTCAGGAGGAGGCCGAGATGGATCATCAACTCGGCACTTCTGGCTGAAGATTGTTGCAAATGCTTCAGCCTTATCTTTCGCACTGATGTGCTGGGCTTCCCCATCATTGAGAATGGGGATATTTGTGGAGCCACCTCCTCCAGTTAGTTGTTTAATTGTCCATCACCATTCACAGCTGGATGTGGCAGGACTGCAAGAGCTTAGATCTGATCTGTTGGTTATGGAATCACTTAGCTCTGTCTATTGCATGCTGCTTATGCAGTTTGGCACGCAAGTAATCCTGTGTTGTAGCTTCACCAGGTTGACACCTCATTTTGAGGTATGCCTAGTGCTGCTCCTGGCATGCCCTCCTGCACTCTTCATTGAATCAGGGTTGGTCTCCTGGCTTGTTGGTAATGGTAGAGTGGGGGATATGCCGGGCCATGAGGTTATAGCTTGTGGTTGAGTACAATTCTGCTGCTGCTGATGGCCCACAGCACCTCATGGATGCCTAATTTTGCATTGCTAGATCTGTTCAAAATCTACCCCATTTAGCACAGTAATAGTGCCACACAACATGATGGGCAGTATCCTCAATGTGAAGATGGGACTATGTCTCCAGAAGGACTGTACGGTGGTCACTCCTACCAATACTATCATGGACAGATGCATCTGTGGCAGGCAGATGGTGAGGACGAGGTCAAGTATGTTTTTCCCTCTTGTTGGTTCCCTCACCACCTGCCGCAGACCCAGTCTAACAGCTATGTTCTTTAGGACTCGGCCAGCTCGATCAGTAGTGCTGCTACCGAGCCACTCTTGGTGATGGACATTGAAGTCCCCCACCCAGAGTACATTCTGCATCCTTGCCAGCCTCAGCGCTTCCTCCAATTGGTGTTCAACATGGAGGAGTATTGACTCATCAGCTGAGGGAGGGCGGTAGGTGGTAATCAGTCGGAGGTTTCCTTGCCCATCTTTGACCTGATGCCATAAGACTTCATGGGGTCCGGAGTCAATGTTGAGGCCTCCCAGGGCAACTCCCTCCCAACGATATACCACTGTGCTGCCACCTCTGCTGGGTTTGTCCTGCTGGGGGGACAGGACATTCCCAGGGATGGTGATGGTGGTGTCGAGGACATTGTCTGTAAAGTTTGAATCCGTAAGTATCACTCTGTCACGCTGTTGGTTGACTAGTCTGTGGGATAGCTCTCCCAACTTTGGCACAAGCCCTCAGATGTTAGTAAGGAAGAATTTGCAGGGTTGACAGGGCTGGGTCTTTAATTGACGTTTCCAGTGCCTATATCGATGCCGGGTGGTCCGTCCAGTTTCATTCCTTTTTATTGACTTTGTAGTGGTTAGATACAACTGAGTGGTTTGCTAGGCCATTTCAGAGGGCATGTAAGAGTCAACCACATTGCTGTGGGTCTGGAGTCACATGTGGGCCAGACCAGGTGAGGACAGCGGATTTCCTTCCCTAAAGCACATTAGTGAACCAGATGGGTTTTTACAACAATCGACAATGGTTTCATGGCCATCATTAGACTAGCTTTTTTAAAATTCCAGATCTATTAATTGAATTCAAATTCCACTTGCTTTTTTGGTAGGATTCGAACCCATGTCCCCAGAGCAATACCCTGGGTCTCTGGGTTCCTAGTCCAGTGACAATGCCACTATTCCACCGTCTCCCGCTAATGGCAGATTCAGAGTGCTGAAAACAGCAGAGGCACTAGAGGAGTATCGAAAGTGATAGAGTGATACAGCACTGAAACATGTCCTTCGGCCCACTAAGTCTGTGTTGACCAACAACCACCCATTTATACTAATCATACATTAATCCCATATTCCCTACCATTCTCCTACCACCTACCTACACTAGGGGCAATTTACAATGGCCAGTTTACCTATCAACCTGCAAGACTTTGGCTGTGGAAGGAAACCAGAGCACCCGGCGAAGACCCACGTGGTCACAGGGAGAACTTGCAAACTCCACACAAGCAGTACCCAGAACTGAACCCAGGTCACTGGAGTTGTGAGGCTGCGGTGCTAACCACTGCGCCACCCTAAAATGTAGGGGGGTACTTATAAAACGTCTTTGGATTTTCCGCTATCTTGCCCGCCAGTGTTTTTTCATGTCCCCTCTTCGCTCTCCTAATTACTTTTTTAAGTATATTAAGGGCAAGAGAATAACCATGGAAAGAGTAGGGCCCATTAGGGATCAAAGTAGCAATTTGTGTGTGGAGCCAGATGACATAGGTGAGGTTTTAAATGATTACTTTTGATCTGTGTTCACGATGGAGAAGGAAGATGTAGGTGTAGAGATCAGGGAGGGGGAGTGTGATATACTTGAACATTTGCAGCATTGAAAGGGAGGAAATATTAGCTGTTTTAGCGGGCTTAAAAGTGGATAAATCCCCAGGCCCAGATGAGATGTATCCCAGGCTGTTAAGTGAGGCAAGGGAGGAGATTTCAAGGGCTATGATACAAATTTTCAAATCCTCTCTGGCTGCAGGAGAGGTACCAGAGGACTGGAGGATAGAGAATGTGGGACCATTATTCATGAAGGGTAGCAGGGATAAACCAGGTAATTTCAGGCCGGTGAGTCTAACATCAGTGGTAGGGAAACTACTGGTAAAAATTTTGAGGGACAGGATTAATTTCCACTTGGAGAGGCAGGGATTAATCAGGGAGAGTCAGCATTGCTTTGTCAGGGGGAGATCGTGTCTAACTAACTTGATTGAATTTTTCGAGGCGGCGACTAGATGT
The DNA here is from genome assembly GCF_036365525.1 of Heterodontus francisci. Taxonomy (NCBI): domain Eukaryota; kingdom Metazoa; phylum Chordata; class Chondrichthyes; order Heterodontiformes; family Heterodontidae; genus Heterodontus; species Heterodontus francisci. The sequence goes on along the minus strand of NC_090374.1, from coordinate 31,891,399 downwards.
GTAGATGAGGGTAAAGCAGTTGCTGTAGTCTACATGGACTTCAGTAAGGCTTTTGATAAGGTCCACATGGGAGATTGGCTAAGAAGGTAACAGCCCATGGGATCCAGGACAATTATCTAATTGGATCCAAAATTGGGTGAGTGGCAGGAGGCAGAGGGTAATGGTCGAGGGTAATGGTCAAAAAGCTCTCCGGTATGCACTTTAAGAATTCTGCCCCCTTTAAGCCATTTACACTGAGACTATCCCAGTTGATATTGGGGAATTTGAAATCCCCTACTATTATTACCCTATTATTTTTACAACTCTCTGAGATTTGCCTGCATATCTGTTCCTCTATCTCTCCCTGACTGTTTGGAGGCCTGTAGTACACTCGCAGCCAAGTGATTGCCCCCTTTTTGTTCCTAAGTTCTACCCACATGGCCTCATTTGAGAAACCTTCTAAGATATCATCCCTCCTTACTGCAGTAATTGACTCCTTGCTCAACAGTGCAATGCCACCTCCTCTTTTACACCCTCTCCTGTCACGCCTGAAGATTCTATACCCTGGAATATTGAGCTGCCAGTCCTGCCCTTCCCTCAACCATGTCTCTGTGATAGCAATAATATCATATTCCTATGTGTTAATCAATGCCCTCATTTCATCTGCCTTACTAGTAATACGACTTGCGTTAAAATCGATGCAATCCAGCCTTGCATTATTCGCTTGTGCCTTAACAGGTCTATATTTGCTCTGTCTTCCAGACTGACTCAGTTTCTCTTCTATATTTGACTGTGCATCACCCAATACTGTACCTCCATTCTGTAGCCTAGCCGCCTGCAAAATTAGTTTAAACTGCACCCCCACCACCCCCCCCCCCCGCCCCCACCACCCCACAACAGCACTAGCAAACCTCCCAGCAAGGATGTTGGTCCCGTTCCGGTTCAGGTGCAACCTGTCCAACTTGTACAGGTTCCACCTTTGTCAGAAACAGATTCAGTGATCCAGGAAACTAAAGCCCTTCCTCCTGCACCATTTCTTCAGCCATGCATTCAGCTGCTCTATCCTCCTATTCCTATACTCACTAGCACGTGGCACTGGGAGTAATCCAGAGATTACAACCTTTGAGGTCCTGCTTTTTATTCTGCTACCTAGCTCACGAAATTCATGTTGCAGGACCTCATCCCTCTTTCTACCTTTGTCGTTGGTACCAATGTGAACCACGACCTCTGACTGTTCACCCTCCCCCTTCAGAATGTCCTGCAGCCGCTCCGTGACATCCTTGACTCTAGCACCAGGGAGGCAATATACCATCCTGGAGTCACGTTTGTAGCCGCAGAAATGCCTATCTGTACCCGTTACGATAGAATCCCCTATCACTGTAGCTGTCCCACTCCTTTTCCTTCCTTCCTGTGTGGCTGAGCCACCCGTGGCACCACAGACTTGCATGCTCAAGAAGCTATCTCCCCCAACAGTATCGAAAGAGGAGAATCTGTCAGAGAGGGAGATGGACCCAGGGGACTCCTGTACTACCTGTCTAGCTCTTCTACTCTCATATAATATAAAAGCAAAATACTGCAGATGCTGGAAACCTGAAATAAAAACAAGAAATGCTGGAAATACTCAGCAGGTCTGGCAGCATCTATGCAGAGAGAAGCAGCATTAACGTTTCAGGCCGGAGACCCTTCTTCAGAGTATTACTACTCTGCCTGGCAGTCATCCATTCCCATTCCCTTTCTGCCTGAGCAGTCTTTACCTGCGGTGTGACCACCTCCCTGTACATGCTATCCATGATGATCTCAGCCTCGTGGATGCTCCACAGTGTCCCCAGCCGCCGCTCCAGATCCAAAACGCGGATTTCAAGAAGCTGCAGCTGGAGGCACTTCCTCCACACGTGTTCACCCTGGACACTGCAAGTGTCCCTGACTTCCCACATCGCACAGGAGGAGCACTCCATGCTGCCGAGCTGCCCTGCCATGACTTACCCTTAACTTACTCCCTTAAATTACTCAAAAATTAGATTATTTACACTAGGGACTTTGATTCCCTAAAAAGAAACTCCACATACAATATTTAAAAAAAAACTATAAACCTTTCTCTTTACTTTGGTTACTTACCCAGCTATTTAGAGTTATTCCCAAACAGCAGTTACTTAAAAACCAATCACCTTGCAGCTTTCCTGTGATGTCACTGTTGACTTTTTTTCTTCTTTTTTCAAAACTCCGGCATGCCTGCACTGCTCTCTGCTCCCAGAAGGTAAGTGCCGGACCTGAGCCTCGTGCTTAATTTATCCACTCCCGGTTCTAGGCGTTCCCACATAGGTCCGACTGCTCTCCACTCCCAGAAGGTAAATGAAGGCCCCGAGCCTCATGCTGAATTTATCCACTCCCAGTTCTAGGCATTCCCACACAGGTCCAACTGCTCTCCACTCCCGGAAGGTAAGGGAAGGCCCCGAGCCTCGTGCTGAATTTATCCGCTCCCGGTTCTAGGTGTTCCCGCACAGGTCCGACTGCTCTTCCCTCCCACTGTTCAACTGGCCACAGCAAGTGTTTTTGTTACTAGGGTGTTAACCCCTTCAGTTTTATTTGTCAAATAAACAGACAGTGACAGGCTTTCTTGTGGGTTTAAACAGAAGATTAACTATTTATTGAAAAATATTAATTCCCGAAATGGTCTCAACCGCATCAATACATTCACTTGCACACACATACCCACGCGTACACACACACACACACAAGAATAGATAGAGGAAAAGTGGTTTGAAGTGAGGTAGTTGTTCAGGGTTCACAGTAAACCTGTTGAATCTTCTCAGAGGACAGTTTCTCTTTTAAAGTTGCAGGCCTGGGTTGTTTGTAGATTTTCTGGTGGTTATGTCTTCAGTCTGAAGGCAGTAATCACTTTCAGTTCTCTGCTGTTCACTCCAAGCTGAAGTGAAGAATTCGCAGCAGGGCTCCTTCTTTGGTTTTTGCTGGATCTCCCAGCTGGACAGGCTTTTTTTTGATGTTGTTGTGATCTTTCCCCTCTATCTTCAGACAGCTACACTGAAAGGTAAAAATTTCTCACATGTTGCCTCTGTTAGTAGACACAGGACCCCCTCCCTGTGGTGACCAACAATGGACCAGGATGTGGCTACTTCACACCTTCTTTGTTTCAGAAGAACCCATTCAATTCAGGAATGTCTCTAGATGGTTTCAGGATGGGTATAACTGACACCTTCTAGCTTGGACTGTATCCTTTTGTCCTTAACAGATAGTAAGATAGTTTGAATGTACAGGCTAAGCTGTCTGACCTTTGGTGCCCATTTTGCAGCACATTGTCCAATTTTTTAAAGGAAAAGTCAATTTTTATAATTCTTCAGTTTGGATTCTGTATTTTCATTGCTTCACTACTTGTGAGTGGGGCATCTTATTAACGGCTTTCTCAACCAGCCCTGCCACCTTCAACTGTTTGTGCGCATACACCCCAGGTCCCTCTGCTCCTGCACCCCCTTTAGTATTGTATACTTTATTTTATGACCGCAATTGTTGACAACGCGAACGGTAGGTGGCGCTGTTTTGGCACATGCGCAAATACAGCATGTGCCGCGAAAACGTCACAGATTGTGACTGTAGCAGCTGCCAGGACTTAAAGATGGCGCTGCTCAAAGAATCACACAGAGGCAACCGAATGAACACGTGGCAGCATACAATGGCCGGAGTGAGAGAGCAGCGCGGGGGCCGGGGAGGGCAGCGTTGAGGGTGTCAGCGGGGGGGGGGGGGGAAGAGAGGGAGGGGGGAAAGAGATGGAGGGGGGGGAAAGGGGAGGGGGGGAAAGAGAGGGAGGGGGGAAAAGAGAGGGAGGGCGGGAAAAGAGAGGGAGGGCGGGGAAAAGAGAGGGAGGGCGGGGAAAAGAGGAGGGGGGAAAAGAGAAGGAGAGGGGAGAAAAGAGAGGGGGGAGAAAAGAGAGGGGGGGAAGAGAGGGAGGGGGGAAAAGAGAGGGGGGGGAAAAGAGAGGGAGGGGGGAAAAGAGAGGGAGGGGGGAAAAGAGAGGGAGGGGGGAAAAGAGAGGAGGGGGGAAAAGAGAGGAGGGGGGGAAAGAGAGGAGGGGGAAAAGAGAGGGGGAAGAGAAGGAGGGGGGAAAGAGAGGGAGGGGGGAAAGAGAGGGAGGGGGGAAAAGAGAGGGAGGGGGGAGAAAAGAGAGGGGGGAGAAAAGAGGGGGGAAGAGAGGGAGGGGGAAAAGAGAGGGGGGAAAGAGAGGGGGGAAAGAGAGGGGGAAAGAGAGGGGGGAAGAGAGGGAGGGGGGGAAGAGAGGGAGGGGGGAAGAGAGGGAGGGGGGAAAAGAGAGGGAGGGGGGAAAAGAGAGGGAGGGGGGAAAAGAGAGGGAGGGGGGAAAAGAGAGGGAGGGGGGAAAAGAGAGGGTGGGGGAAAAGAGAGGGTGGGGGAAAAGAGAGGGAGGGGGGAAAGAGAGGGAGGGGCGGGGAAAAGAGGTAGGGAAAAGAAGGGGGGGGGAAAGAGAGGGAGGGGGAAGAGAGGGAGGGGGAAGAGAAGGAGGGGGGAAGAGAGGGAGGGGGGAAACGAGAGGGGGAAAAGAGGGGGGAAAGAGAGGGGGGAAAGAGAGGGGGGAAGAGAGGGAGGGGGGAAAAGAGAGGGAGGGGAAAGAGAGGGGGAGGGGGGAAAAAGAGGGGGAGGGGGGAAGAGAGGGAAGGGGGAAAAGAGAGGGGGGAAAGAGAGGGGGGAAAGAGAGGGGGGGAAAGAGAGGGGGGAAAGAGAGGGGGGAAGAGAGGGAGGGGGAAAAGAGAGGGAGGGGAAAGAGAGGGGGAGGGGGGAAAGAGAGGGGGAGGGGGAAAAAGAGAGGGGGGGGAAGAGAAGGAGGGGGGGAAGAGAAGGGGGGAGGGAGGGAGAGGGAGGGGGGAAAGAGAGGGAGGGGGAGAAAAGAGAGGGGAGAAAAGAGAGGGGGGAGAAAAGAGAGGGGGAGAAAAGAGAGGGGGGAGAAAAGAATGGGGGGAGAAAAGAGAGGGGAGAAAAGAGAGGGGGGAAAAGAGAGGGAGGGGGAAAAGAGAGGGAAGGGGAAAGAGAGAGGGGGAGAAAGAGAGGGGGAAAAGAGAGGGAGGGGGAAAGAGAGGGAAGGGGAAAAGAGAGGAGGGGAAAAAGAGAGGGGGGGGAAGAGAAGGGGGGAAAGAGAGGGAGGGGGAAAAGAGGGAGGGGGAGAAAGAGAGAGGGGGGAGAAAAGTGAGGGGGGAGAAAAGAGAGGGGGAAAAGAGGAGGGAGGGGGAAAAGAGAGGGAGGGGGAAAGAGAGGGAGGGGGAAAAAGAGGGAGGGGGAAAAAGAGGGAGGGGGAAAAGAAAGGGAGGGGGGAAAGAGAGGGAGGGGGAAAAGAGAGGGAGGGGGGGAGAAATGAGGGGGGAGAAAAGAGAGGGGGGAGAAAGAGAGGGAGGGGGAAGAGAGGGGGGGAAGAGAGGGAGGGGGGAAAAGGAGGGAGGGGAAAGAGGGGGAGGGGAAAGAGGGGGAGGGGGGAAGAGAGAGGTGGGAGGGGGAAGAGAGAGGAGGGAGGGGGGGAAGAGAGAGGAGGGAGGGGGGGAAAAAGAGAGGGAGGGGTGGGGGTGAAGGGCGGGAGTGGGGGTGGGGGAGCAGCGGAGCGGAAGAGGAGTGCCTTTTTCTGTGCATGCACCAGAAACACAACAGCAAAAGACTTACCGGCCAGTTCCTGGACCGGCGACACCGAAGTCTTCGCACACTCGCTCCCCGCAGCTCTCTACGGCCTCTCCCCATCCGGCCCTCTCCATTCAGCTGTTCCCTCCAGCTGCAGATGCCCAATCCAGTTGCTTCTCCCCTACTTCTCCACAGTACTTCAGGCATTGCAACTGTCTGGTCCCTGCATTTTGCATGCTCTCTCTCCCCACCCCTCCCTGCTCTCCCCACCCCTCCCCTCCCCCCCTCTCCATCTACCCCCCTACCGCCACCCATCCCTCTACCCCCCTACCTCCACCCCTCCACCACAGTTGAATATCTGAAGTGCAGCTGCAAGGTCGGGGAAATAGCATGCAAAACAAAGCCTCAACAATTCTGGGTTAATTATTGAGAAGTTTTATTAAGTTCATTAAGCATCCGAGGAACTGCTGTGCATGGATACATGAGTGTTGTGTTTCCAGCATTCCCGTGAGACAGACAGGCCGAGTCTCTGCTCTGCACAGCTAAAGAGATTGTTCCTGGAGAGCCTTGTGGTGAATGAACGCTTGGCTCTCTATTCCACTACTGTATTGTCCATGTGAAGAAGGCAAAGTCACAAGAGTCTGAGCTCAGTCTATTCTTGTTGAATGTTCCCCAAACGCATCCCAATGTGCATTCCCAATTCATCCATAAATGCAATGTTCCTTTCCACATCGTGACCAGCTCCGCAGCATGATCCAGTTGCCTTCGTTGCTTGAATGCTGACATTAAGTCTCAAGGATTGTTTTCTCGACGGCATGTTTACATGAAAAAGAAATAAAGCAAATCAGAGTCAGAGCTTGCCTCCCTCCATCCACTGAAATTACTGTTGCGCACACCTTTTTAAGTTCTGCAGTGAAGGCACCAATTGATAACGTCGCCAATGAAGCACTTATTACCCACCTCAGATGCAGGAATCATCATATCCTTGCGTCCTCTCCCGCACTGCCTCCTTTGCTTGAATGCCGTCCTTAAGTGTCAAGGATTGTTTTCTCAAGGGCACGTTTTACATGAAAGGAAATAAGGAAAGAACATCAGTGTCAGAGCTTCCCTCCCTCCAATGAAATTACTGTTGAGCATGCTTTGTGTTCTGCGGTAAAGGCATGTACTGATAACACCGCCAATGAATCACTTAGTACCCACCTCAGCTGTAGGAGGCAGGATGATGTTACTGCCCCTATCTCGTGATGGTTCAATGCTGCTCTCAGGGAAAACATGAATGATGTGAGGGTGCTGGAAAAGAAGCACATTTCTTTTGGGCTATGAACATAAAGCTGGCCATTTAGCCCAGCAGTTCCCTGCTAGTGGTTATGTTACTCGTGCGTCTTCCCATCCATTCCCATTTAATCCTGCCTACTACTATCACCAGTTGTGTTCACAGCAAGAGCATTCACATTTCTGCTATCACTGGACACGGCATGCTTGTTTCTTTTCGTGCTCAGTCTCTTCTTGCTGAATGTTCCCCAAGTGCTTGACCCCTTTGGACGCCCTCTCTGCTTGACAGGCAGCAACTGGCAATTGCGGAGTCTCACAAGGCTCTGCATGGTCGTTTCAAAGGCGGATGGGGAAACAGGTGGCTGTGTGCCCATGTGCACTGCTCTGATGGGTGCAGGAACAGGTGACTGTGTAACTGAGCAGCAAGGAGAGGGTACCGCAGGTAGGGGAAGTGGAGCTTTGAACAGGCAGGCATATGTATGGTCCATCAGATCATTAGGCCAGGGGGTGAGACGCTCAGGATCCAGGGTTTGTGACACGTGACTGATGTCCAGCGCGTGGCCACCTCCATCCGAAGGTGCTTCCGGGCAATTGTTGGGCATAGTAAATGGCTCCATCTCATCAGCCAGTCCTTGCTGCCAGCGGAGAGTCTGTTGCCGCAGCCAGTCCAGTCTGCTCACGGGAAACATGAGATGAGATAAGAAATACAGAATGCACTCCATTAAAACGTTAGAAAAACGAAAGTGACTGTTAAGACGGTAGGTTGCAGCACATGTACTGCCTGCACACAGCAACTCACAACAGGGACTGGAGAACATGCGGTGGCCCAGACAATGGAAATGTTTTCAAAGCAACTTACAAAGGCAGAGCAACTTACCTTGGAACAATCTCCTGTGTCAAATAAAAATGAAGCAAGTCTCCAAAATGAATAAATAATTCAGATAAAATGCGAGAAAATGCCCGACGAAACCTCTCCTCCTTCCACTTTCAAAAAGTCGCGCTGAAGCTTTGACGCATGCGCAGAGGCCAACCTGGCGCGTTGCCCGAGGAAGACGATGTAACGCGATGACGTCATCTGCGCATGCGCAAAACGGTCCTGGCAAGCCGGACCGCAGCGCATGCGCAGAGGGCATGAGACCGTCTGCGCATGTGCGCACCGCGGCGCATCCTGATGACGTCGGCGATGATGTAGCGTTGTCATGAATTACTTTGTTATTTTATATTGCCTTTCCTTGCTGTTCCTACCAAACTGTATCACTTCACACTTCTCTGCATTAAAATTCATCTGCCACTTGTCGGCCCATTCCACCAGCCTATGTCTTCATAAATTCTATCACTAACCTCCTCACAGTTCACATTACTTCCAAGTTTTGTGTCATCTGCAAGTTTTTAAACTGTGCCCTGCACACCCAAGTCCAGGTTATTTTGATCAAGAAAAGCAGTTGAAACTTTACTCCAGCAATACAAATGGTCTCTTCAAAGGGTTTTTCCTTCTTAAACAATTAACCTCGCCTTAAGCTCATTGTAGAATTTCTGCTGAGAAATAGACAGCTCTTTACTTCAGTAAGCACTCTTCTCTGACGGCTGGTTCAGACTGTTTTTTGCCAGTTTCTACACACAGTCAAATCGAAACATTATATATGTGATCTCTCTCTCCTGCTGTGGCCGAGGGACAGGTGCAGCTGGCATCCTGTCCTCAGTCTTAAAGGCACACTGTGTTCTAACAGAGTCCTAAAGGCACACACTGTTTTTAATCCAAAGAGAAAAAAAAGAAACAGTTCCAAAGAACAAAGAACAAAGAACAGCACAGGAACAGGCCATTCGGCCCTCCAAGCCTGCGCCAATCTTGATGCCTGCCTAAACTAACACCTTCTGCACTTCTGGGGCCCATATCCCTCTATTCCCTTCCTATTCATGTATTTGTCAAGATGTCTCTTAAACGTCGCTATCGTATCTGCTTCCACCACCTCCCCTGGCAGCAAGTTCCAGGCACTCACCACCCTCTGTGTAAAAAACTTGCCTCGCACATCCCCTCTAAACTTTGCCCCTCACACCTTAAACCTATGTCCCCCAGTAACTGACTCTTCCACCCTGGGAAAAAGCTTCTGACTATCCATTCTGTCCATGCCGCTCATAACTTTGTAAACCTCTATCATGTCGCCCCTCCACCTCCGTCGTTCCAGTGAAAATAATCCGAGTTTTTCCAACCTCTCCTCATAGCTAATGCCCTCCAGACCACGCAACATCCTGGTAAACCTCTTCTGTACCCTCTCCAAAGCCTCCACGTCCTTCTGGTAGTGTGGCGACCAGAATTACACGCAATATTCTAAGTGTGGCCTAACTAAAGTTCTGTACAGCTGCAGCATGACATGCCAATTTTTATACTCTATGCCCCGACCGATGAAGACAAGCATGCCGTATGCCTTCTTGACTACCTTATCCACCTGCGTTGCCACTTTCAGTGACTTGTGCACCTGTACGCCCAGATCTCTCTGCCTGTCAATACTCCGAAGGGTTCTGCCATTTACTGTATACCTCCCACCTGCATTAGACCTTCCAAAATGCATTACCTCACATTTGTCCGGATTAAACTCCATCTGCCATTTCTCCGCCCAAGTCTCCAGCCGATCTATATCCTGCTGTATCCTCTGACAATCCTCATCATTATCCGCAACTCCACCAACCTTTGTGTCGTCCGCAAATTTACTAATCAGACCAGCTACATTTTCCTCCAAATCATTTATATATACTACAAACAGCAAAGGTCCCAGCACTGATCCCTGCGGAACACCACTAGTCACATCCCTCCATTCAGAAAAACACCCATCCACTGATACCCTCTGTCTTCTATGACCGAGCCAGTTCTGTATCCATCTTGCCAGCTCACCTCTGATCCCATGTGACTTCACCTTTTGTACCAGTCTGCCATGAGGGACCTTGTCAAAGGCTTTACTAAAGTCCATATAGATAACATCCACTGCCCTTCCTTCATCAATCATCTTCGTCACTTCCTCAAAAAACTCAATCAAATTAGTAAGACACGACCTCCCCTTCACAAAACCTTGCTGTCTCTCGCTAATAAGTTTGTTTGTTTCCAAATGGGAGTAAATCCTGTCCCAAATAATCCTCTCTAATAGTTTCCCTACCACTGACGTAAGGCTCACCGGCCTATAGTTTAGTTTAGAGATACAGCACTGAAACAGGCCCTTCGGCCCACCGAGTCTGTGCCGACCATGAACCACCCATTTATACTAATCCTACACTAATTCCATATTCCTACCTGTCCCCACATTTCCCTACCACCTACCTATACTAGGGGCAATTTATAATGGCCAATTAACCTTTCAACCAGCAAGTCTTTGGCTTGTGGGAGGAAACCGGAGCACCCGGAGGAAACCCACGCAGACACAGGAAGAACTTGCAAACTGCACACAGGCAGTACCCAGAATTGAACCCGGGTCGCTGGAGCTGTGAGGCTGCGGTGCTAACCACTGCGCCACTGTGCCGCCCTTAATATATAATATATAATTTCCTGGATTATCCTTGCCACCCTTCTTAAACAAAAGGACAACATTGGCTATTCTCCAGTCCTCTGGGACCTCACCTGTAGCCAATGAGGATGCAAAGATTTCTGTCAAGGCCCCAACGATTTCTTCCCTTGCCTCCCTCAGTATTCTGGGGTAGATCCCATCAGGCCCATGGGACGTATCTACCTTAATGCTTTGCAAGACACCCAACACCTCCATTTTGATAATGAGATGACTGAGACTATCTGCACTCCCTTCCCTAGGCTCATCATCCACTAAGTCCTTCTCTTTGGTGAATACTGATGCAAAGTACTCATTTAGCACCTCGCCCATTTCCTCTGGCTCCACACATAGATTCCCATCTCTGTCCTTGAGTGAGCCAACCCTTTCCCTGGTTACCCTCTTGCTCTTTATATATGTATAAAAAGCCTTGGGATTTTCCTTAATCCTGTTTGCCAGTGACTTTTCATGACCCCATTTAGCCCTCCTAACTCCTTGCTTAAGTTCCTTCCTACTGCCTTTTTATTCCTCAAGTGCTTCATCTGTTCCTCGCCTACCAGCCCTTACAAATGCTTCCTTTTTCTTTTTGCCTCGGCTCACAATATCCCGTGTTATCCAAGGTTCCTGAAACTTGCCAAACTTGTCTTTCTTCCTCACAGGAACATACTGGTCCTGGATTCTAATCAGCTGACGTTTGAAAGACTCCCACATGTCAGATGTTGATTTACCCTCAAACAGCCGCCCCCAATCTAAGTTCTTCAGTTCCTGCCTAATATTGTTATAATTAGCCTTCCCCCAATTTAACACCTTCACCCGAGGACTACTCTTATCCTTATCCACAAGTACCTTAAAACTTATGGAATTATGGTCACTGCTCCCGAAATGCCCCCCCACTGAAACTTCGACCACCTGGCCGGGCTCATTCCCCAATACCAGGTCCAGTATGGCCCCATCCCTAGTTGGACTATCTACATACTGTTTCAAGAAGCCCTCCTGGATGCTCCTCACAAATTCTGCCCCATCCAAGCCCCTAGCACTAAGTGAGTCCCAGTCAATATCGGGGCAGTTAAAATCACCCACCACCACAACCCTGTTACCTTTACATCTTTCCAAAATCTGTCCACATATCTGCTCCTCTACCTCCCGCTGGCTTTTAGGAGGCCTGTAGTAAACCCCCAATATCGTGACTGCACCCTTCCTATTCCTGAGCTCCACCCATATTGCCTCGCTGCATGACCCCTCTGAGGTGTCCTCCCACAGTACAGCTGATATTCTCCTTAACCAGTAATGCAACTCCCCCACCCTTTTTACATCCCCCTCTATCCCGCCTGAAGCTTCTAAAGCGGCTTCTACGGGCGGCACAGTGGCGCAGTGGTTAGCACCGCAGCCTCACAGCTCCAGCAACCCGGGTTCAATTCTGGGTACTGCCTGTGTGGAGTTTGCAAGTTCTCCCTGTGTCTGCGTGGGTTTCCTCCGGGTGCTCCGGTTTCCTCCCACATGCCAAAGACTTGCTGGTTGATAGGTTAATTGGTCATTATAAATTGCCCCGAGTATAGGTAGGTGGTAGGGAAATATAGGGACAGGTGGGGATGTGGTAGGAATATGGAATTAGTGTAGGATTAGTATAAATGGGTGGTTGATGGTCGGCACAGACTCGGTGGGCCGAAGGGCCTGTTTCAGTGCTGTATCTCTAAACTAAACTAAAAACTAAACTAAAGCCTGGAACATTCTAAACTAAATTTAGCTGCCAATCATGCCCTTCCCTCAACCAAGTCTCTACAATAGCAACAACATCATATTTCCAAGTACTAATCCAAGCTCTAAATTCATCTGCCTTACCTGTTATACTTCTTGCATTGAAACAAATGCACTTCAGACCACCAGTCCCGCTGTGCTCAGCAACATCTCCCTGCCTGCTCTTCCTCTTAGTCCTACTGGCCTTATTTACTATGTCCTCCTCATTTATTTCACTATCTGTCCTACTGCTCTGGTTCCCACCCCCCTGCCACACTAGTTTAAACCCTCCCGAGTGACGCTAGCAAACCTCGCAGCCAGGATATTAGTGCCCTTCCAGTTTAGATGCAACCCGTCCTTCTTGTACAGGTCCCATCTGTCCCTGAAGAGAGCCCAATGGTCCAGATATTTGAAACCCTCCCTTCTACACCAGCTGCTCAGCCACGTGTTTAGCTGCACTATCTTCCTATTTCTAGCCTCACTGGTACGTGGCACAGGGAGTAATCCAGAGATTACAACCCTAGATTACTACCTAACTCCCTAAACTCCCCCTGCAGGACCTCGTCACTCTTCCTTCCGTGACAACATACACAACAATAGTTATGTTTGAACTCAAATAACATTCTTAAGTAGAAAACTAGCAAAATTTGGAACATAGAACTGTTAAGATTGATGAGCTAGGATGGTGAGGTTTAAGATGTACATCACTGAATGAGCACTTTCAGGAAAAATCTGGCCTTCTCATCAAGAATGCCTACTTCCACTTCCTTACCATTGCACGTCTCTGCCCCTACTTCAGCTCATCTGCTGCTGAAATCCTCATCCTTGTCTATGTTATCTCTAGGCTTGACTATTCCAATGCTCTAAAATAAAAGCAAAATACTGCGGATGCTGGAAATCTGAAACAAAAACAAGAAATGCTGGAATCACTCAGCAGGTCTGGCAGCATCTGTGGAAAGAGAAGCAGAGTTAACGTTTCGGGTCAGTGACCCTTCTTCAGAACTGACAAATATTAGAAAAGTCACAGATTATAAACAAGTGAGGTGGGGGTGGGGCAAGAGATAACAAAGGAGAAAGTGCAGATTGGACCAGGCCACATAGCTGACCAAAAGGTCACGGAGAAAAGGCAAACAATATGTTAATGGTGTGTTGAAAGACAAAGCATTAGTACAGATTAGGTGTGAATACACTGAATATTGAACAGCAGCAAGTGCAAACCTGAAGAAAAACAACCTGAAAAAAAGTGGGTAAGCAAACTGAACAAACTAGGATGAAATGAAATAAATGCAAAAAAAATTGTAAAAAATGTAAAAAGGAATGTAAAAAAAAGGAAGAAAAAATAACTAAAAATGAAAGTAAAATTGGGGGCTGTCATGCTCTGAAATTATTGAACTCAATGTTCAGTCCGGCAGGCTGTAGTGTGCCTAATCGGTAGATGAGATGCTGTTCCTCGAGCTTGCGTTGATGTTCACTGGAACACTGCAGCAATCCCAGGACAGAGATGTGAGCATGAGAGCAGGGGGGAGTGTTGAAATGGCAAGCAACCGGAAGCTCAGGGTCCTGCTTGCGGACTGAGCGGAAATGTTCCGCAAAGCGGTCGCCCAGTCTGCGCTTGGTCTCCCCAATGTAGAGGAAACCACACTGTGAGCAGCGAATACAGTATACTACATTGAAAGAAGTACAAGTAAATCGCTGCTTCACCTGAAAGGAGTGTTTGGGGCCTGGGATAGTGAGGAGAGAGGAGGTAAATGGGCAGGTATTACACCTCCTGCGATTGCAGGGGAAGGTGCTCTGGGACGGGGACGAGGTGGTGGGGGTAATGGAAGAGTGGACCAGGGTGTCGCGGAGGGAACGATCCCTTCGGAATGCTGACAGGGGAAGGGAGGGGAAGATGTGACTGGTAGTGGCATCACGCTGGAGGTGGCGAAAATGGCAGAGGATGATCCTTTGGATATGGAGGCTGGTGGGATGAAAAGTGAGGACAAGGGGAACCCTGTCACGGTTCTGGGAGGGAGGGGAAGAGGTGAGGGTAGAGGTGCGGGGAATGGGTCGGACACGGTTGAGGGCCCTGTCAACCACAGTGGGGGGAAATCCTCGGTTGAGGAAAAAGGAGGTCATATCAGAAGCACCGTCATGGAAGGTAGCATCATCAGAGCAGATGCGTCGGAGACGGAGAAACTGGGAGAATGGAATGGAGTCCTTACAGGAGGTAGGGTGTGAAGAAGTGTAGTCGAGGTAGCTGTGGGAGTCAGTGGGCTTATAATGGATATTGGTAGACAACCTATCCCCAGAGATGGAGACAGAGAAGTCGAGGAAGGGAAGGGAAGTGTCAGAGATGGACCATGTAAAGGTGAGAGAAGGGTGGAAATTGGAAGCAAAGTTGATAAAGTTTTCTAGTTCGGGGCGGGAGCAGGAAACGGCACCGATACAGTCATCAATGTACCGGAAAAAGAGTTGGGGGAGGGGGCCTGAGTAGGACTGGAACAAAGAATGCTCGACATATCCCACAAAAAGACAGGCATAACTAGGACCCATGCGGGTACCCATAGCGACACCTTTTACTTGAAGGAAGTGCATGGAGTTGAAGGAGAAGTTGTTCAATGTGAGAACAAGTTCAGCCAGGCGGAGGAGGGTGGTGGTGGATGGGGACTGGTTGGGCCTCTGTTCCAGGAAGAAGCGGAGAGCCCTCAAACCATCCTGGTGGGGGATGGAGGTGTAGAGCGATTGGACGTCCATAGTGAAGAGGAGGCAGTTGGGACGAGGAAACTGGAAATTGTCAAAATGACGTAGGGCGTCAGAAGAGTCACGGATGTAGGTGGGAAGAGACTGGACCAGCGGAGAAAAGACAGAGTCTAGATAGGAAGAAATAAGTTCAGTGGGGCAGGAGCAGGCTGACACAATGGGTCTGCCGGGACAGTCCCGTTTGTGGATTTTGGGAACGAGGTAGAAGCGGGCTGTCCGGGGTTGTGGGACTATGAGGTTGGAAGCCGTAGAGGGAAGATCTCCAGAGGAGATGAGGTCAGTGACAGTCCTTTGGACGGTGGCTTGATGTTCGGTGGTGGGGTCATGGTCCAGAGGGAGGTAGGAAGAAGTGTCCGTGAGTTGGCGTTGAGCTTCTGCAAGGTAGAGGTCGGTACGCCATACAACAACAGCACCACCCTTGTCTGCAGGTTTGATGACCATGTCTGGGTTAGACCTGAGAGACCGGAGTGCCTCAAGTTCAGAGGGGGACAGGTTAGAGTGAGTGAGGGGGGCAGAGAAATTGAGACGACCAATGTCTCGCCGACAGTTTTCAATGAAGAGATCAAGAGCGGGTAAGAGGCCAGGGGGAGGTGTCCAGGTAGAGGGAGAATGCTGGAGGCGGGTGAATGGGTCTGCTGGTCGGGGGGAGGACTCCTGGTCGAAGAAGTGAGCCTGGAGGCGGAGGCGACGGAAGAAGAGCTCAACGTCATGCCGAGCACGAAATTCATTGAGGTGGGGGCGTAAGTGGATAAAACTGAGACCTTTGCTGAGTACAGAACGCTCAGCATCAGAGAGGGGGAGGTAAGAGGGTATAGTGAATCAAAGTAATTCATGACAACGCTACTTCATCGGACACGTCATCAGGATGCGCCGCGGTGCGCACATGCGCAGACAGTCTCATGCCCCCTGCGCATGCGCTGCGGTCCGGCTTACCAGGACCGCTTTGCGCATGCGCAGACGACACGGTACGCGCATGCGCACACAGTCTCCTCATCTCTGCGCATGCGCTGCGGTCCGACCTGCCAGGACCGTTGTGCGCATGCGCAGATGACGTCATCGCCGACGCGCCTGTTTGGCCTCTGCGCATGCGTCAAAGCTTCGGCGCGACTTTTTGAAAGTGGAAGGAGGAGAGGTTTCGTCGGGCATTTTCTCGCATTTTATCTGAATTATTTATTCGTTTTGGAGACTTGCTTCATTTTTATTTGACACAGGAGATTGTTCCAAGGTAAGTTGCTCTGCCTTTGTAAGTTGCTCTGAAAACATTTCCATTGTCTGGGCCACCGCATGTTCTCCAGTCCCTGTTGTGAGTTGCTCTGAAAACATTTCCATTGTCTGGGCCACCGCATGTTCTCCAGTCCCTGTTGTGAGTTGCTCTGAAAACATTTCCATTGTCTGAGCCACCGCAAGTAGCAGGATGAAGGCACAGTGACTGTGATTTCTGGCGCCAAACAGTACACACTGCAGATACATGATGGCCAGGCTACCTGCAGCTGCATCTTCTCCATTCAGACTTTGTTGCCCTGCAAACATGCTGTTGTTGTGCAGAGGCATCTGGGTCTGCCTTTGGACAGGCTCGCCCCCAATTGTCGCTGGCGTGCATCTCAGACACCAACGACGACAGGCATGGCTGCTGTCATTGTGATTACAGAGGAACAGCCAAGGCCCCTCAGCCACAATGAAAAATACCGCTTGCTTTCAGATCAATTGTACCAGCTACAACAGGCCGTTCTGCAGAGTGGAACGGCAGCATTCATGAGGAGACTGGACTGGCTGCGGCAACAGACTCTCCGCTGGCAGCAAGGACTGGCTGATGAGATGGAGCCATTTACTATGCCCAACAATTGCCCGGAAGCACCTTCGGATGGAGGTAGCCGCGCGCTGGACATCAGTCACGTGTCACAAACCCTGGATCCTGAGCGTCTCACCCCCTGGCCTAATGATCTGATGGACCATACATATGCCTGCCTGTTCAAATCTCCACTTCCCCTACCTGCGGTACCCTCCTTGCTGCTCAGTTACACAGTCACCTGCTTCTACACCCATCAGGGCAGTACACATGGACACACAGTTACCTGCTCCTACACCCATCAGGGCAGTGCTCATGGGCACACAGTTACCTGCTCCTACACCCATCAGAGCAGTGCTCATGGACACACAGCCACCTGTTTCCCCATCCGACGTTGAAACAACCATGCAGAGCCTTGTGAGACTCCGCAATTGCCAGTTGCTGCCTGTCAAGCAGAGAGGGCGTCCAAAGGGGTCAAGCACTTGGGGAGCATGCCGTGTCCAGTGGTAGCAGAAATGTGAATGCTCTTGCTGTGAACACAACTGGTGATAGTAGTAGGCAGGATTAAATGGGAATGGATGGAAAGACGCATGAGTAACATAACCACTGGCAGGGAACTGCTGGGCTAAATGGCCAGCTTTATGTTCATAGCCCAAAAGAAATGTGCTTCTTTTCCAGCACCCTCGCATCATTCATGTTTTGCCTGAGAGCAGCTTTGAACCATCACGAGATAGGGGCAGTAACATCATCCTGTCTCCTACAGCTGAGGTGGGTACTAAGTGATTCATTGACAGTGTTATCAGTACATGCCTTTACCGCAGAACACAAAGCATGCTCAACAGTAATTTCATTGGAGGGAGGGAAGCTCTGACACTGATGTTCTTTCCTTATTTTCTTTCATGTAAAACGTGCCCTTGAGAAAACAATCCTTGACACTTAAGGACGGCATTCAAGCAAAGGAGGCAGTGCAGGAGAGGACGCAAGGATGTGCTGATTCCTGCATCTGAGGTGGGTAATAAGTGCTTCATTGGCGATGTTATCAATTGGTGCCTTCACTGCAGAACTTAAAAAGGTGTGCACAACAGTAATTTCAGTGGATGGAGGGAGGCAAGTTCTGACTCTGATTTGCTTTATTTCTTTTCATGTAAAACATGCCGTCGAGAAAACAATCCTTGAGACTTAAGGTCAGCATTCAAGCAACGAAGGCAACTAGATCATGCTGCGGAGCTCATCACGATGTGGAAAGGAACATTGCATTTATGGATGAATTGGGAATGCACATTGGGATGCGCTTGGGGAACATTCACCAAGAATAGACTGAGCTCAGACTCTTGTGATTTTGCCTTCTTCACATGGACAATACAGTAGTGGAATAGAGAGCCAAGCGTTTATTCACCACAAGGCTCTCCAGGAACAATCTCTTTAGCTGTGCATAGCAGAGACTCGGCCTGTCTGTCTAACGGGAATGCTGGACACAACAATCATGTATCCATGCACGCAGTTCCTCGGATACTTAATGAACTTAATAAAACTTTTCAATAATTAAACCCAGAATTGTTGAGGTTTTGTTTTGCATGCTATTTCCCCGACATTGCAACTGCACTTCAGATATTCAACTGTGGTGGGGGGGTAGAGGGAGGGGTGGGTGAAGAGGGGGAGGGGTGGGGAGAGCGGGGAGGGGTGGGGAGAGGGAGCATGCAAAATGTAGGGACCAAACAGTTGCAATGCCTGAAGTACTGTGGAGAAGTAGAGAAAGCAACTGGGTAGGGGAGAAAGCAACTGGATTGGGCATCCGCAGCTGGAGGGAACGGCTGAATGGAGAGGGCCGGAAGCGAGAGGCCGTAGAGAGCTGCGGGGAGCGAGCGTGCGAAGACCTTGGTGTCACCGGGTCCAGGGACTGGCCGGTAAGTCTTTTGCTGTTGTGTTTATGGCGCATGCACAGAAAAAGGCACTCCCCTTCCGTTCCGCTGCTCCCCCCCCCCCACTCTCTCCCCTTCCTCCCTCTCCCCCCAGCTCTCTCCCTCCCCCCTTCCTTACCCCTCCCTCTCCCACTTTCTCCCCCCCTCTCCCCTCTTTCTCTCCCCCTACCCCTCTTTCTCTCCCCCTCCCCCTCTCCCTCTCTCTCCCCCTCCCCCTCTTTCTCTCCCTCTTTCTCCTCCTCTCCCTCTTTCTCCCCCTCTCCCTCTTTCTCCCCCCTCCCTCTTTCTCCCCCCCTCCCTCTCCCTCTTTCTCCCCCTCCCTCTCCCTCTTTCTCCCCCTCCCCCCTTCCTTACCCCTCCCTCTCCCTCTTTCTCCCCCCTCTCCCTCTTTCTCCCCCCTCTCCCTCTTTCTCCCCCCTCCCTCTTTCTCCCCCCTCCCTCTTTCTCCCCCCTCCCTCTTTCTCCTCCTCTCCCTCTTTCTCCCCCCTCCCTCTTTCTCCCCCCTCCCTCTTTCTCCCCCTCTCCCTCTTTCTCCCCCTCTCCATCTTTCTCCCCCTCTCCCTCTTTCTCCCCACTCCCTCTTTCTCCCCCTCCCTCTTTCTCCCCCTCCCTCTTTCTCCCCCTCTCCCTCTTTCTCCCCCCTCCCTCTTTCTCCCCCTCCCTCTTTCTCCCCCCCTCCCTCTTTCTCCCCCCTCCCTCTCCCTCTTTCTCCCCCTCCCTCTTTCTCCCCCCTCTCCCTCTTTCTCCCCCTCTCCCTCTTTCTCCCCCCTCCCTCTCCCTCCCGCCTCCCTCTCCCTCTTTCTCCCCCTCCCCCTTCTCCCTCTTTCCCTCCCTCTCCCTCTTTCTCCCCCCTCCCTCTTTCTTCCCCCCTCCCCCTCCCTCTTTCTCCCCCCCTCCCTCTTTCTCCCCCCTCTCCCTCTTTCTCGCCCCCCCTCCCTCTCCCTCCTCGCCCCCCGGCACCGCTACCGCTGGTCTCCCCGCGCTGCTGTCCCCGGCCCCCGCGCTGCTGTCCCCGGCCCCCGCGCTGATCTCCCCGGCCCCCGCGCTGCTCTCCCCGGCCCGCTCCACTCTCTCACTCCGGCCATTGTATTCTGCCACGTGTTTGTCAGGTTTCATCTCTGTGATTCTTTGAGCAGCGCCATCTTTAGTCCTGGCAGCTGCTACAGTCGCAAGCTGTGATGTTTTCGTGGCACATGCTGTATTTGCGCATGTGCCAAAACAGCGCCACCTACCGATCGCGTTGTCAACAATTGCGGTCATAGTGAATACACCCAGATCAGAAGGGGTGGGGTCAGAGGGAAGTGAAGCGGAAGGAGGATCTGGAGGGGCATTAGTCCCCATCAGCTGCTGGAGCTTGCGTTCCTTAACACCTGAAAGGAAGAAAAAAAGTTTTTTGTTAATGCGTCGGATGAGACGTAAGATGAGATGAAACTGCGGAGTAGAACAGATTTAAGATAAGGTGAGACGGTGCTGCTGGAGAGAGAGGTCCAGTGTGTGCATGTGGCGGCGCATAGCACTGAGTGTGGATCTCAGGATGCGGCGAGAGTAGCAGTCCGAGGAACGTTGAATTTCTCGGAGATACCTGTGATCCTGGGTGGTTTCAAAGCATGATGGGTGAAACTGCAGTTGGAATCCACTTGGAATAAGTCGGAGCCGGAGACAGTCACTGAGGAAGGAGATGTGGCTGTGAAAATGAGTTTTGGTAGATACCTTATCAAACACCAGGAGGGAAATAGAAAGCAATGAAGGTGAACAAGGTAAAAGAGACAAACGAAAATCCCGTCGGAGAGAAGAGCAGAACTTCTTCAAGGTAGGCATTCCTGGAAGAGAAGTGGCAGTGAATTAAACACTAAAATAAAAGCAAAATACTGCGGATGCTGGAAATCTAAAACAAAAGCAAGAAATGCTGGAATCACTCAGCAGGTCTGGCAGCATCTGTGGAAAGAGAAGCAGAGTTAACGTTTCGGGTCAGTGACCCTTCTTCGGAACTGACAAACATTAGAAAAGTCACAGATTATAAACAAGTGAGGTGGGGGTGGGGCAAGAGATAACAAAGGAGAAGGTGCAGATTGGCCCAGGTCACATAGCTGACCAAAAGGTCACGGAGAAAAGGCAAACAATATGTTAATGGTGTGTTGAAAGACAAAGCATTTGTACAGATTAGGTGTGAATACACTGAATATTGAACAGCAGCAAGTGCAAACCTGAAGAAAAATAAGCTGAAAAAAAGTGGGTAAGCAAACTGAACAAACTAAGATGAAATGAAATAAATGCAAAACTTTGCAAATCAACTTTGCTTCCAATTTCCACCCTTCTCTCACCTTTACATGGTCCATCTCTGACACTTCCCTTCCCTTCCTCGACTTCTCTGTCTCCATCTCTGGGGATAGGTTGTCTACCAATATCCATTATAAGCCCACTGACTCCCACAGCTACCTCGACTACACTTCTTCACACCCTACCTCCTGTAAAGACTCCATTCCATTCTCCCAGTTTCTCCATCTCCGACGCATCTGCTCTGATGATGCTACCTTCCATGACGGTGCTTCTGATATGACCTTTTTCCTCAACCGAGGATCTCCCCCCACTGTGGTTGACAGGGCCCTCAACCGTGTCCGACCCATTCCCCTCCCTCCCAAAAACGTGACAGGGTTCCCCTTGTCCTCACTTTTCATCCCACCAGCCTCCATATCCAAAGGATCATCCTCCGCCATTTTCGCCACCTCCAGCGTGATACCACTACCAGTCGCATCTTCCCCTCCCTTCCCCTGTCAGCATTCCGAAGGGATCGTTCCCTCCGTGACACCCTGGTCCACTCCTCCATTACCCCCACCACCTCGTCCCCGTCCCAGGGCACCTTCCCCTGCAATCGCAGGAGGTGTAATACCTGCCCATTTACCTCCTCTCTCCTCACTATCCCAGGCCCCAAACACTCCTTTCAGGTGAAGCAGCGATTTACTTGTACTTCTTTCAATGTAGTATACTGTATTCGCTGCTCACAGTGTGGTCTCCTCTACATTGGGGAGACCAAGCGCAGACTGGGCGACCGCTTTGCGGAACATTTCCGCTCAGTCCGCAAGCAGGACCCTGAGCTTCCGGTTGCTTGCCATTTCAACACTCCCCCCTGCTCTCATGCTCACATCTCTGTCCTGGGATTGCTGCAGTGTTCCAGTGAACATCAACGCAAGCTCGAGGAACAGCATCTCATCTACCGATTAGGCACACTACAGCCTGCCGGACTGAACATTGAGTTCAATAATTTCAGAGCATGACAGCCCCCCATTTTACTTTCATTTTTAGTTATTTTTTCTTCCTTTTTTTTACATTCCTTTTTACATTTTTTACAATCTTTTTTTGCATTTATTTCATTTCATCTTAGTTTGTTCAGTTTGCTTACCCACTGTTTTTTTCAGGTTGTTTTTCTTCAGGTTTGCACTTGCTGCTGTTCAATATTCAGTGTATTCACACCTAATCTGTACTAATGCTTTGTCTTTCAACACACCATTAACATATTGTTTGCCTTTTCTCTGTGACCTTTTGGTCAGCTATGTGGCCTGGTCCAATCTGCACCTTCTCCTTTGTTATCTCTTGCCCCACCCCCACCTCACTTGTTTATAATCTGTGACTTTTCTAATATTTGTCAGTTCTGAAGAAGGGTCACTGACCCGAAACGTTAACTCTGCTTCTCTTTCCACAGATGCTGCCAGACCTGTTGAGTGATTCCAGCATTTCTTGTTTTTATTCCAATGCTCTACTGGCCAGCCTCCCAACTTGCAGCATCTGTAAATTTCAGCTCATCCAAAACTCTGCTTCCCATATCCCAATGGGCCAAGTCCCATTCACCTATCACCCCTGTGCTTGATGACCTACATTGGGTCCTGATCATGCCCTACAAACCTCAGAGATCTCTGCACTCCTCGAACTCTGACCACTTGCCCATTCCCAATTTCCTTCTCCCCATCATTGGCAACCATGCCTTCAGCTGCCCAGGTCTCAAGCTCTCGAACATTTCCACCTCTCTTTCTTCCTTTAAGACACTCCTCAAAACCTTCTTCTTTGACTTAATTTTTAGTCACCTGCCCTCATATCATGTGAAGTGTCTCTGTGCCAATTTTTTTTTAAATTTCAGTTCTGTGATGCACCCTGGGATATTTTACTACATTAAAGGCACTGTATAAATGCAATTATTGCTGGTATTATTATTAATAAAGTGAGCAGTCCACAGACTGAATTGCTGGAAATATTAGCACTACAAGGGTTAAAAGAGAAATACTCAACATTTCTCTTTTCTCCTCTCTCCAATACTCAAATGATGCTGAGTTTACCCAACTGATACAACTTCAAATTCAGCAAACTTTTAGAAGCCACTTCTTAATCCTTAAAACCCAGCAGATTAGTCTCTGTATCCAGTATCTGGAAGGAGATTCGGAAACGGGTCAACTTCTATGGAATTAACTTGGGGAGAGGTGGGTTAGGTGCCTTGATGCAATGACAGATGAGGAGGTGTAAACCTTGCAGTTAAATGGTGCTTCAGCAACCAGTTTGATTTTTACAGCGAAGTACTGCTCCTTCGTCGTCCTTTTGCAGCCACCGTACGTGGGTGTAGTCGGAAGTCCTGATCTTGACGGGCTGAGCTTTCTGTGAATGGGACGCGGCCTTTTTGTGAATGAGAGCCGGGTTCGCGTTGCGATGAGATTCCCAGGCTATGTTCCACTGGTCCTCGCGCTCAGCATCTACTGTTCGCTCGCGACCGCCCAGCTGCCCCTTGTCATTAACACCTGGCCCTTTAAAGATGCGACGCAGCGAGGTAAGTGCAAGCAGGCATTGCACTGCAAAACAAAAAAGGGAAACCAAGTAGCCCTATTTGCGTACCCCTGTACATGGCATGCATTGGTACAGGGAGAGCAATTGCAAACTCGTGCACTAGTTTTTTCTTTCGGTCCTTAATCTAATTCTGTTTCAGATCAAGTTCCAGCGCAACAAAACCCTGGCATTTACCTGACAGTGTGGAAAATTGCCAAGGTTTGTCCTTGTCCACAAAAAAAAACCAGATCCAATCTGGTCAATTACCACTCCATTAGTCTATTTTCAATCATCAACAAAGTGATGGAAGGTGTCCTCAACAGTGCGGCACTTTCTCAGCAATAATCTGCTTGGGCTGATAAGTGGCAAATAACATTTGTGCCACATACATGCCAGGTAATGACCATCTCCAACAAGAGAGTATCTAACCATCTCCCCTTGACATTTAATGGCATTACCATCGCTGAATCCCTCATCAACATTTTTTTCATGGGATAAGGCTAGCATTTGTTGCCCATCCCTAGTTGCCTGGACAACTGAGTGATATGCTAGGTCCTTTCAGAAGGCAGTTAAGAGTCAACCACATTGCTGTGAGTCTGGAGTCACATGTAGGCCAGACTGAGTAAGGGCGGCAGATTTTCTTCTCTAAAGGACATTAGTGAACCAGATGGGTTTTTATGACAATCGTTGATAGTTTCATGACACCATAACTGAGACTAGCTTTCAAATCCAGATTTTTTTAAATTATTGAATTTAAATTCCACCAGCTGCTATGGTGGACATTAGCCAGCGCCTCTGGATTACGCATTTAGTGACATTACCACTATATCCTGGGGGTCACCATTGATCAGAAACTGAACTGGACCAATCATATAAATACTGTGGCTATAAGAGCAGGTTCGAGGCTGAGAATTCTGCGGTGAGTAACTCACCATCTGACTCCCCAAAGCCGATCCATCATCTACAAGGCACAAGTCAGGAGTGTGATAGAATACTCTCCACTTGCCTGGATGGGTGCAGCTCCAACAACACTCAAGAAGCTCGACACCATCCAGGACAAAGCAGCCTGCTTGATTGGCACCCCATCTACAAACATTCACTCCCTCCACCAGCGACTCACAGTGGCAGCAGTGTGTACCATCTATAAGATGCACTGCAGCAAGGCTCCTTAGACAAAACCTTCCAAACCTGCGACCTCTACCACCTAGAAGGACAAGGGCAGCAGATGCATGGGAACACCATCACCTGCAAGTTCCCCTCCAAGTCACACACCATTCTGACTTGGAACTATATTGCTGTTCCTTCACTGTCGCTGGGTCAAAATCCTGAAGCTCCCTAACAGCACTGTGAGTGTACCTACCCCACACATGGACTGCAGCAGTTCAAGAAGGCAGCTCACCACCACCTTCTCAAGGGCAATTAGGGATGGGCAATAAATGCTAGTCTTGCCAGCAATACTACGTCCCTAATTTAAAAAAAATTTGTAACAGTTGGGATAGAGTGATGCCCTTTTTCTGTGTCCCGTTCTATACACAGTTCAGTCCAAGACAACACTGATTTTTAGTTCCTGGCAAGCAGGTGTTGAGTAATGCTGTAACTGTCTGGTGACCAGTTGCCAACTACAATCTGACTTGGCAGGTGCAATGTAAATGCATCATTGTGACATGTAGGAACCTAGGCCAAATGATTCAGTGGCATCGCTTCTGTTTATTGGGTGCCTAAGCCTCCAATACTGCAGGTAAGAAGCATATGCTGATTAGCAAGAAGTGTGCTACCTGCCATATTAATGTGGGTAATAAAATAGACATCTGGGACCCGTGCCTAAAATGACATATGCAAGTAATGACCTAACTCCTATGAGACCCCTAAGCCAGGCTGGCTGAGTTCAGAATAACTACGTCTACATGCGTCCTAACTTTTTTTTTCTTTGGCCTCCTTATCTCGAGAGACAATGGGTAAGCGCCTGGAGGTGGTCAGTGGTGTGTGGAGCAGCACCTGGAGTGGTTATAGAGGCCAATTCTAGAGTGACAGACTCTTCCACAGGTGCTGCAGAAAAATTTGTTTGTCGGGGCTGTTACACAATTGGCTCTCCCCTGGCGCTTTTGTCTTTTTTCCTGCCAACTGCTAAATCTCTTCGACTCGCCACACTTTAGCCCCGCCTTTATGGCTGCCCGCCAGCTCTGGCGAATGCTGGCAGCTGACTCCCACGACTTGTGATCAATGTCACAGGACTTCATGTCGCGTTTGCAGACATCTTTAAAGTGGAGACATGGACGGCCGGTGGGTCTGATACCAGTGGCGAGCTCGCTGTACAATGTGTCTTTGGGGATCCTGCCATCTTCCATGCGGCTCACATGGCCAAGCCATCTCAAGCGCCACTGACTCAGTAGTGTGTATAAGCTGGGGTTGTTGGCCGCCTTGAGGACTTCTGTGTTGGAGATACGGTCCTGCCACCTGATGCGTCCTAACTGGTGATTCTTAAAGGGACCTCTGCAGCTACAGACTAGAGATATATGGTTGTTAAAAATACTTGTATATGGAACCTGGAGTTGCAGAAGTATTTCTCCCACCAGCACATTAAAACCACAGGTCGCTGTTGATCACTGCACACCACCTCCCAACCACTGCCTCAAACCACCCCATCCAACCCTTCTCTGCTTAACTGGTTTCCCACCTCCCAGTCGCATTTCCTTCCCCTTTAATGGCTCAAAGTTTGAAGCCATCTTTGCCAGTGAGCTGCCTTGTGACATCCAGCAGGTGCCCTTAGCTCGCTGGTCTCAGGCCTGAGGCCCAATATCGCATATGCCTCGGGCCTGCCTGTTCAGGCTCCAGGATTATTCCTTACCTTAATACTCACTGGCAGGCCAGCATAATCTAATTTCTAGGCACTAGAATTCTGATCTAAACTTGACATGCAGCTATGCAAAACCCTATTTACAGATACGAAAACTTATTACCCAAGGCATCAGAGATTAGTGATAAAAGTGCAATATAATTGCATGTTGAAGCTGTTACAGAGAAGAGACTTTGGTCCCAGTGCTTTCGAGATATAGTGGAGTAACTGATTGTAACATTATAACACACCAATCCTCACTCAAACACTTATTTAATTTCTCAACACTGTGCCCACAGTGCTAGTGAATTGGTCCGTAATTGCACGTGGGAGTTAATATGCTGAATGAGGAGGGCACAGATTGAAAGTAATTGGCAGAACACAGAGGAGAAAGAGGAGAATTTCTTTTACACATGTTTTGATGATCTGCAATGCACTGCCTGGAGGAGTAGTTGAAGTAGATTCAACAGTAACTTTTGAAAGGGAATTGGATAAATACTTGAAAAGGAAGAATTTGCAGGGCTATGGGGAAGGAGTGCCACTAACTGAATAGCTCTTTCAAAGAGCTACCACAGGCACGATGGGCCAAATGGCCTCTTTGTGCTGTACAATTCTAGAAGATTAAAATGATCGGAGCAGATTTTATTAAAGAGGTGAATTTTCCTACATTCTTGTATTATTCAGGTTAAGCGTGTTTCCTTTTTGCTAAGGGGCTTGGAATGTTTAAGTAAAACGAGCACAGCAAACAGTATTGCAAGGGTGAAGATCTGATGTATGAGGTGGTGTGATTTTTTTTTGTTGGGTAGAATAGTTTAAAAAAAAAACACTCGCCATTGAAAGTAATCACAGACACCTATTCTTCTGGCATCCATTCTTCATAGCTCTGTGAATACATTTCCCTCAACTCTAAAGTCCAGGTGAAGCTGAGGATAATGCTGCTGATAATTCCTAAGCTGAGGAGGCTTTGCATCTCTTACTCCTGGATAAAGGAATAGGTCGTCATTTGAGAAGCGTTTCCCCGCTTGCCTCCAGCTTCCAACTTTTCTCCATCTCGTGCTATGTTATAGACATTACTATGGTCAGTGCTTTCTCCATTGACGTCCTAAGCTTCCAGTATGCTTTCCAGTACTGCATCCTGCTCTGTAGGTTAATCGCGTTTAAAATGCAGGCTTGCCACATAATCTTCCACAGCAATTCACACAGTCCCAGGCCCTCAAATTCCTAGTTCTGTCTTTCTTTCTTCTTGTCCAATATTCACAGCCTTTTGAAACCCATGCCTGGCATCAACTGGTCACTGTTTAGGATTTAGTTGATCTGTTCTTTGGCACTTTACATTGATGGTGTTATTTTTATGGAGTTTGAGCTATTACCTTATTACCCTAAATATCAGTTGAATCATGGGGAACTTAGTTTTGAGCTTTGGCCATTAAGCTTTTCGCTTCTATATGACTATCTTCACCCATTTGCTGCCAGGATAAGATGGCATGTGGTGATTTATTTATTTTTAACAGCATAGAAGGAGGTCATTCACTTATCAACTCCACACCAGCTCTCTGTAGAGCAATCCAATCAGTCTCATTCCTCTGCTCTATCCCCATAGCCCTGCGAAGTTTATTTCCATCAAGTGACCATCCAATTTCCTTTTAAAATCATTGATCATCTCCATTTTCACCAGCCTTGTAGACAGCGAGTTCAAGGTCATTACCAGTCGCTGCGTAAAAAAAAATCAAGCCAATCCTCGCATCATCACTGGATCTCTAGCCCAAAACCTTAAATTTGTATCCCTTAGTCCTTGTACCATCAGCAAATAAGAACAGCTTTTCTTTGTCTATCTTATTTGAACCTGCCACAATCTTGTCAATAATGGTTTCTTGGTCACCATTAGACTGCCGTGGCGATATTCAAACCCATGTCCCCACAGCACTAGCCTGAGCCTCTGGATTACTAGTCCAATGACATTACCACTTTGCCACCGCCTCCCTGGAGCCAGTCTGGTAAATCTCCTCTGCACCCTCTCAAGGACCATCACATGATGTAAGGCTAACAGGTCTGTAATTCCCTGTTTTCTCTCTCCCTCCCTTCTTAAATAATCCCTCTAAGTCCTTCATTAAACAATGCCCTTCACCTGTGTATCATTAACAATATAATTGACCTACCATTAACATTTCGAACTGTGCATTAAGTATGTATTGCCTCACCCTATCCCTTCTGCTAAAATACATCAACTCACACTTGTCTGTATTAATTTTCATCCGCCACTTGTCTGCCCATTCTGCTAGCCTATCTATTTCCTGTTGCAGTCGATTGATATCATCCTCACTCTCTGCCACACCTCCAAGTTTGGTATCATCGGCAAATTTTAAAACTTTACTCTGTATTCCAATATCCAAGTCATTTATATATATCAAAAAAGGCAGTGGTCCTAGCACTGAACTTTGGGGAACACCGTTGTCTACCATACTCCAATCTGAAAAATACCCATTTACCATGACTCACTGTTTTCTGTCTTTAAGCCAATTTTTTCATCCAAGCTGACACTGACACTCCTATTCCATGAGCCTCAATTTTGTCAACCAGCCTTTTATTTGGTGCTTTGTCAAATACTTCCTTAAAATTCATATAGACAGCATCCACTGCATTCCTGTCATCAACCTTCTCTGTTATTTCTTCAAAAAATCAGTTAGATTAGTAAAGCACAATCAGCATTTTACAAATCCATGCTGACTCTCCATAATTAACTCAACTTCTACAAGTATCAGTTGTTCTCCCCGTTTGTTGTTTCTAAAGCCGTAGCCACCACTGACATTAAACTGACTGGCCTGTAGTTACACGGAATGTCCTTACACTCTTTCTTGAATAAGGGTGTCATGTTTACTACTCTCCATCCTGCATATATTGTCAAAACTATTGAAACTTGACTTCCCTAGTGAAATCTGGCTTTTAACTTTTTTCACACTTGCACTTCTTTAATAGGATGTTATTTCCCACCCCCGACCCCCCAACCAATTGAAATTTATCTATCTTGTGTAACCTGAATTCTACTTTTTTTTGTATTAAATGGCATGTGTGTTGCATTTAGCATGGGACACACTTCATTCTGGAGGTTCAGCACTGGATGCAGTGGAGAAAGGATGCACTCTGTGTGAAATGGAGCAGTGTGATGATAGTGTGGGATATGGAGGAAACCCAGATGAGCGTGGAGAGACAACATTGGATGCTATGATTATGAATGGGTAAGTCATGTACCTGACCACTGCTGCTTACTGGAAACTTTATCTGTTTACAAAGAGGGTCCTAGGATCAAATGTGCAATCAATTACATTTCCTATCATGCCAGCCCTTTTGAAATAACACACCAAACTTCTATAAATACCAATGTGCCAAATTTCAAAATCTTTGCTTTCGTCCACCACATTTTATGTTGGTTTCCAATGACTGTACATCCACTGGATGGTATGAGGAGGGTGTGTTTCCACTTCTGCCCTGCATTCCCCAATTATTTTGGAATGGCTTATGTCTTTCCTCTCCAAATCCCAGAATTGCCTTTGATATACTCCATTTTCTTGTATGTGGTTGCATTCTGTTTTTAAAATGTATTTTAATGTAATTGCAAGTAGTTCATGATGATGAATGCAATATGTATGAATGTTGCATATTTGCACACTAGATTTCATGACATAATATATTTAATATTGTTAATGAAAACACAGCAGGCATGAACATTGAAGCCAAATTGAAAATGTAGGGAGAATGAAACCTCACAACATATCATCTGCTGATTAAAAGGTGGTATTGAGATTCATCACTGTTTAATTTTTTTTTAAACGCTCTTCAGTAACACAATCGAGGTTGGAGCAGTTGGAAACCTTCGAAGAATTAAAAGTGCCATCAGTGTTGCTCGAGCAGTGATGGAACACAGCAGTCATTCACTGTTGGTGGGGGAGTCAGGTAATCACTATTGCTTTTCCTGTTGTTTGCTGAGAAAGAATTAATATAGTGTCTTTTACAACCTCCGAATGTTCCGCCAAGTGCTTTACAGCTAATGCAGTTTTTGGAGTCACTGTTGTAATGTAGGAAACATGCACAGCAAGGTGCTAGTGACAATATCATTTGTTTGTAACTTTGGTTGAGGAATAAGCATTGACCAGAACGCAGGAAGAACTCAAAATAGTGTCACGGGATCTGTTATGTCCACGTGGGAGGGAAGACAGGGCCTCGGGTTTTACTGTCTCATCTGTATATCATCTTACAGCTTGAGACATGGTCAGAGTCAGAAAGTCATTGGTTCAAGATCCACTCTGGGACTTGAGCACAAAACTCAATGCTGACACTCCAGTGCAGTACCGAGGGAATGCTGCACTGTCGGATATTATTTTCTTTTGGATGAGATGTTAAATTGAGGCCCCGTCTCAGGTGGATGTAAAAGATGTCATGACTGTATTTTGAAGAAGAGCAGGCGAGTGAAACCTGGTGTCCTGGCCAATATTTATCCCTCAATTAACATCACAAAAACAGATTATCTGGTCATTATCACATTTCTTTTTGTGGGAAGTTGCTGTGTGCAAATTAGCTGCCACGTTTCCTACATTACAACAGTGATTGTGCTTGAAAAGTACTTCATTGGCTGTAAAGTGCTTTGGGATGTCCGGTGGTCGTGAAAATCACTATATAAATGCAAGCCTTTCTTTATTTGGAAGTCACAACACCTCCAATAGTACCGCACTGGTGTCAGCCTAGATGTTGTACTCAAGTCTGTAGAATGGGACTTGATGCTGCAGTCTCAAGAAGTGAGAGTGCTACTCACTGAGCCATGGCTAATATCCCGAGAAGCAATTTCATAAATGATTGGAAACAAATGGCAAATGTAAGACAAAAAAAATGTGTAAATTTAATTACCGAATGGATGGATTGACCAATCCAAAATAAAAAGATCATTTATTTCTCGTCTTCATTGGTGTGAGTTTTAACATTGAAGCTATGGGAATGTAACTGCTTCATTTTCATGTGGTAAGGCAATTTATTTTTTAAGGTCCCAGAGTTGGTCAGTTCCTCGGAGTACACTCTTAAAAGGAATATACAGATATAGTTAATTTTGAACTCGTCTCCTTGCTATTAACAATTAGTACTGTTGGAAGGCAGAATGACCTTTTGAAACAATGTTTTGGCTATAATGTCATGGAAAGATTCATATCATAATATCAGAAAGCATGAGAAAATTATGATCAATCATATTATTATCCAACAGTATAACGTTTATTTATTTATTTACAGGGGAGAAATGTAAACCAGGTCTTTGCAAAATTTTATAAGACCTTTGTAATTAGGTTGAAACAGATCTTTAATAATTAACTAATCATGTGAGATAATGGGTAGTTGACAAAGTTTTAATGGTTCTGTGGAAATTCATGCCTGCTTCTCCATTGATGCAAAAAGAATACTATATACTGCTGAGTGGTAATCCTTCATTTCACTTAAAATTGCCATTGAAACTAAATTTTACATTGAATGTACATTGGTCAGATCTCCTTTCCTGAATGCTGCATTGATGGGCAACACTCCCATCTGTCTCTTGAGGCAATGGCCAATCTGGAACAGTCAAACCCAGGAAACCCTAGTGCAGTCTAGGGAATTTACATCCCTTATATTTCTGGTTTTCTGAGGCTAAGCTGAATTAGCTGTTGTGGGCCCATATGAATTCATGGCCTTTGCCATATCCTGTGCCAGCGCTCAGGGATGTTCATTGGGAACATGACAGACAGACAAGGCTGTACTCCTGGGTCCCGTTTTTGTTAAGAAAACATTTTTTTTAAAGAAATAAATGACATTTTTGGACTAATACTTGAATAAAAGGGGTGGGGGAAGTACTATCAAACAAAAAGTAGCCTACCCAGAGTACCTTTCCCTAATTAAAGACTTTGCACTTTCAAAGGATGTTTAAAAGGCAGTGAATTAGAAGGTTCATTACAGCAATAGTGTATGGTGTGTATTTAACAATATTAATATTCACATCATTTTAAACTTTTCATAAATATAATATTTTTTCCAACAGCATCAATTTTTGCTCAGAATATGGGTTTCCTTAGTGAAGATTTAACATCGAATAAATCTCTGTCCATACACTCAGAATGGCTAAGCAAAAAATGCCAGCCCAATTTCTGGAAGGTGAGTGTCATTTCTATAAATGACAAATCCTACTTAATACATTAGATTCTTTTCAGATGGGAATGAAATGAAATGAGAATAAATAAATAACATTACTGTCAACCATTGTGAATAAAATTGATTTTCACAGAATGTCTCACCAAATGCTAAATCTTCTTGTGGACCATACAAGCGAATAAAGAGGGTACATTTAAAAGAACGTAGAATGCCAGCAGAGGCGTTCAATGTCCACAACCATGATACCATTGGTAAGTCCTTTCCTTATTTTGATAGCTGTAGATATGTTGTCTATAGAAACTAAACAGGATTTTTAGCTTGAATGCACTTTGTGCAGCTGTGAGGAGTTATGCATTCATGTGTGATTTCACTTACTTGCTGATTTTGAATTTAGGTATGGTTGTGATTGATAAGAATGGAAGTATAGCTGCTGGGACGTCTACTAATGGTCTAGCACATAAAATCCCAGGGTATGTATTCTTGTGTTTTAAGCTTCCAGTGAACATCTTTCTCTTGCACAGTAGCATAAGAACCATAGAGTAGATAACATTTGTGCCAGCAGCCCGATCTACTTTTAAAGTTCTTTTAATCTAAGACTATATCCTCATCAATCTTATTGACAAATTGGAGTGAATCTCAGTCAGTATTTTGGTTTGACTATTGTATATAATCATTATTGGATTATGGGTTACTGTAAGATGACTTCTTGTTTGACTACCTTTGGTATGCTACTTCTATCATTATTTTCTTTTACTTTTGTCATAGTTGGCATAATGCTGCAGCTAAGTAGAAATGTAAAACTAAATTGATAGAACAATAACAGTCTGGCTGACAATCCACTCTGCTACCTGACTGCCCAAGCAGTGAATTTGAAAATTACCCCCATACTTATAAAATTCAGACTGTTTAACAGATGGCTGTTTATTGGTCCCAACATATGTTTTTAAAGGTGTTTCAAACAGTTCCACAAATAACACTATGCACAGCATCTGTAGTAGTGTCATTACCTTGCATATTAATTGAAGAATTTTATTTTAAAACTCAGTGTTAATATCCCTTGCGAGCTCGTTAACAACAACATTATTTATTTTGCGCCTCTAATGTAGTAAAATGCCCCAACGTGCTTCACAAGAGCATCATCAAACACAATTTGACACCAAGCCTTATGAGATATTAGGGCAGATGAAGAGGAGCATCTTAAAGCAGAAAAGTGATGTAGACAGGTTTAGGGAGGGAATTCCAGAGCTTAAGGCCTTGGCAGCTGAAGGCACAGCCACCAATGTTGGAGCGATTAAAATTGGGGATGTTCAAGAGGCCAGAAAGGGAGGAGTGCAACTGAAGGGTTGTAAGGCTAGAGGAGATCAGAAATAAAAACAAGAAATGCTGGAAATACTCAGAAGCTTTGGCGGCATCTGTGGAAAGAGAAGCAGAGTTGACATTTCAGGTCAGTGACCCTTCATCAGAACTGGCAAAGGTTAGAAATGTAATAGGTTTTAAGCAAATAAAGCGGGGGTGGGGCAAGTGATAGCAAAAGGCAAGGTGTTGATAGGACAGGGTCACAGAGAATAACTGACCAGGCAAGGTGTTGATAGGACAGGGTCACAGAGAATAACTGACCCAAAGTGATTCCTGACAACGCAGCGGCCCGCTGATGTCATCGGAGTGCGCCATGCTGCACACGTGTGCAACTACATCTTGCTAGGACTAAGTGGCGCATGCGTGGGATGATGTCATCGCGCAGCGCCAACTTCATCGCATATCCGTGCATTGTCCATCTTTGCGCATGTGCGATAAAATGTCATCGGGTATCCATCCCCCCACTCGGCTGGAGGAAGCTGCTGAATGGGAGATATTGAGGCTGGAGCTCGATACCCGTCACTTGCTATCGCCCCAGTAGCCGCGCTTCCCCCTCGGCAACTCGCTCCAGGCCTCGACCCTTCCTCCCCTCAGCCGCTCGCTCCAGACCTCGCTGCTCCCTCCCACTGCCCCCTTCCAGCCACTAGCTCTGGGCCGCGCCGCTTCCCTCCTCTCAGCCACTCTCTCCTATGTCACCCGTCACCCCTTGCGGCCCGCCTTGCTTCTTCGGGTGATGCCTGGAGACTGATCAAATGTGGGAGCGAGTAGTCGAGAGGAGGAAAGCGGCGCAACCTAGAGCTAGCGGCTAGGGGTGTGGCGAACGACTGACCGACCGGAGAGCAGGGTGGTATGAGTGGGGAACAGTTGTCCAGGGAAGTGGGGGGGGTGCAGAGCAGCGAGGTTTGGAGCGAGCGACTGAGGGGGGGAAGCGGCCAGTGGGGAGGAGGGGGAGAAATCGAGTTGCCAAGGGGGGAGATCGGCCAGTGGGGCAGGAGCTAGTAGCTGCGTTCGGGTGAAATCCGTCCTGGTCAGTCATGTAAACGAATCACGATAATAAATTGGCAGCACATTTTATACTCTGCCCGATTTTCTTTTCCATTGATCCGGGTGGCAATTCACTATCTTCCAATGGAAATTGAATCATAAAATTCCTTTTGTATTTAATAGGATTACTGGAATATTAAATAGATCTGAGGATTACAGTTAGTATCCTATAACTACATAGTAGCATATTACTAGGCTTGCATCCAACTTCATGTAAGGTTAGTTTGCTAGAATGATATAGCCATAAGCATTTCCTGTGACAAATTGAGCAGCGCGGTCTTTAATCCTGGCAGCTATCTGAACATCACAGACATGACATTCAAGTTGAAGAGCTAACGGTTGTGCGCGTGCAAGTACTGTGCCACCTAGTGGTTGTGCTGTCAGCAAACACAGCTTAACTGACCAGGAGGTCATGGAGCAAAGGCAAATGGTATGTTAATGGTGTGTTGAAAGACAAAGCGTGAGTGCAGAGAGGGTGTTAATGGACAGAAAAATGAACAGCCCTGGCCCAAAACGCAAACATGAAAAAAACAGTGGGCAGGCACATGGTAAGAAAAATGAATGATGAAACAAACTGAAATAAAATATAAAGAGAAAAAAACTGAAAATAACAAGATCAGAGTTAGGGAGGGGCAAGGCCATGGAAGGACTTGAAAACGAGGATGAGGATTTTAAAATCGAGGGCTTACTTGGAGCCATTGTAGGTCAGCGAGCACAGGTGTGAAGGGTGAACGGGACTGGGTGTTAATTAGGACATGGGCAACAGAGTTTTGGATGAGCTCAAGTTTTCAGAGGATAGAACATGGGAGGCCGACCAAGACTGCATTGGAATAGTCAAGTCTAGAAGTTACAAAGGCATGGATGAGGTTTTCAGCAGCAGCTAAGCTGCGGCAGGAACCAAGCCTGGCGATGTTACAGGGATGTAAAATAGGTGGTCTTAATGATGGCAAAGACATATGGTCAGAAGCTCATCTCATGGTCAAGTATGATACTAAGTCTAGTTCAGCCTCAAGAAAGTTGCCAGGCAGAGAATGGAGTTGGTGTCTAGGCAACTGAGTTTATGGCAGCGACCAAAGACAACATTTGTTTGGAAAAAGGTTTTTTTTTTTTAAGAGAGATACAGCACTGAAACAGGCCCTTCGGCCCACCGAGTCTGTGCCGACCATCAACCACCCATTTTATACTAATCCTACACTAATTCCACATTACTACCACATCCCCACCAGTCCCTATATTTCCCTACCACCTACCTATACTAGGGGCAATTTATAAAGGCCAATTAACCTATCAACCAGCAAGTCTTTGGCATGTGGGAGGAAACCGGAGCACCCGGAGGAAACCCACGCAGACACAGGGAGAGCTTGCAAACTCCACACAGGCAGTCCCCAGAATTGAACCCGGGTCGCTGGAGCTGTGAGGCTGCGGTGCTAACCACTGCGCCACTGTGCCGCCCTGTTGGATGTCAGAAAAGTAGTCTGACAATTTAGAGACTGAAGGGATTGGGAGTGGTGATGGTGAGGTAGAGCTGAGTGTCATCAGTGTACATGTGGAAACTGACTCCATGCTTCTGAATGATGTTGCTGAGAGGCATCAGATAGATTAAAAAAAAGGAGGGAGCCAAGGATAGATCCTCAGGGCAACACCAACAGTAACGATGGGGGAACAGGAAGAGAAGGTGTTGCAGGTGATTCAGTGGCTATGGCTAGATAGATAAGGATGGAACCAGAGAGTGCAGTCCCACCCTGCTGGACGACGGTGGAGGGGTGTTTGAGGAGGATGGTGTGGTCAACTGTGTACAAGTTTGAGAAAGACAAGGAGGGATAGTTTTGTCACAGCTGCATCAGATGTCATTTGTGACTTTGCCAAGAGCTGTTTTTTAAGGCAGAGGTAAATAGATTCTTGATAAGCAAGGGGGTGGAAAGTTATCGGGGGTAGGTGGAAATGTGGAATAATCAGTTCAGCCATGAACTTATTGAATGGCGGAGCAGGCTCGAGGGGTCGAGTGGCCTACTCCTGCTCCTAATTCATATGCTCGTATGTTTCAGTACTGTGACAGGGGAGGAAACCTGTTTGGAGGGATTCAAATATGGAGCTCTGGGAAAAATGGATTGGGACGCAACAGCACATTCACGGACGGGAGAGAAAGGGAGATTGTAGATGGAGCAGTGGTTTGCAATGACGGAGGCGTTGAGTTTTTTTTTGCGAAGAGGGCTGATGATGACATATTTGAAGGAGAGGGGACAACCCCTGAGGAGAACCATTAATAATATCAGCCAACATGGGAGCTGGGAACGGAAGTTGGGTGATTAGCAGTTTAGTGGGAATAATGTCAAGGGAACAGAAGGTGGGCTTTATGGACAAGATGAGCTTGCAGAGGGCATGAAGGGAAAAGGAGAGAAACTAGGGAAAGATGCAAGTTCAGGGCTAGGGCAAGGGAGAACCTTAGAGGAAATTTGGGCCAGTGGGCGAGGGAAAGAGAGTGAAGCAGCAGAAGACGCTGATCGGACAGTTTCAATCTTAGTGGCAAAGAAATCCATAAGCTCCTCACTTGTTGTTGGAGGTGAGGGTGGAGGAGACATGGGAGAGGGGTTTATAAAGACCGTTTGCAGTCGAGAAAAAAAGTTGGTGGCTATCTTTGCATCCCAGTATGATCCTGAAATGGTGAGCAGTTTTGGCAGATGAGAGCAGGACCTGATAGTGCTTTATGTGGTCTAGCCAGATCTGTCGGTGAATGACTAAACCAGTGTCACACACAGCAGAAATGTGATGGTACAACAATCATGGACTGATTCTGAAGAGTTATGAAGAATGGATTTTGTTTTTAAAAAATGAACCTTCATTTTAAAGAGTGAACAATGGTCCAAAATGGCCACCGAAGAAAAAAGAATTGGCCTTTTGTGTATTCAAACTGTCTGACAAAGACAAAGGTCAAATCTTCAAAGCTAAGAGGTGTCAATTGAGCCCATCCTACACCCATCCTAAAACATTCCAGAATTCAGTGTCTTCTTCTGAAACAAAGGAAGTGTGAAGTAGCAACGTCCTGGGCTATTGTGTGATCACCATGGGAAAGAAACAAGAGCATCTCTCAACAGGAGGTGAGAGATAACAGTGTGATGAAAACCACACCTGCCAAAAAATGAGACATATTAATTTTGTCATATAGAACATTATTTTTGAACTGTTACTGGACTTGAAATAACTTGTTTAAAAAAGCCACAACCGTGGCTGAAAACATGGCTGCACATTTGCCTTCTAAAACACAGCTGCTTGAAGAAGACAATGGGAGTCCTCCCTGATTCAATTAGCCAGATGGAATTTTGTCAATAGTGATGATCAAGAGACATTGAATATGTTAGAGCCAGCATTCCACGCCCCCCTCCCCCCAGAGTGTCTAGTAAGCTTGGGGGAATCCACAAACCTCACAGGAGAGACTGTTTCAAATAAGGAGCTAGTCACATGACCAACCTGTCCAGTCTGGGGGTTGTTTGAATTGTGCCACACAGAAATGAACAGACAGCAATTTGAAGAAAAAAAAGAAGGAAGGTCTCTCTCTGTCTCTTTCTCTCTCACACAAAGTTCCAGGGACCCATGAAAGTAACTTAGGCCTCAAGACAGAAGACCAGCAAAACAAGTTTGAAAGTGTGCACTGGACCCCAACAAGAACTGCAAGACTTAACTTCAATCAAAGATTTTACATCTAACTCAAAACTACTAACTGAACTCCAGCTATTGCTTTGAACCTTTCCCCTTCTTTCTCCCCCTCTGTCTCTATTTGCGTGTGCTTATTGCGTATGCGTGCTAGTGTGATCGCGTCACATATTTTTAGTAGTTTTAACTGAATTAGAGTTTTAAGGTTAATTAACTTACATCTTTCTTGTTTAAATCTGAGAAAACCTGTCTGGTTGATTTCTTTGCCATTACAATTAGAGACTCTGAGAGGTAAGCTAAAACACGGTATTTTAAAAGGTAAACCCTGTTACGGCCAAACCAGGAAGAGGCTGAGAGGGGGAGCCCTAGACCCCTTTCTCACCCGGTCGTAACAACAGCTATACCTTAAAAGAAAAAGACAGCCAGAGAGAGAGGCAACATCCTAGCAGCTTGTGTTCCTGCCAAGCCAGAAAGCACGCCAGCCCTGCTGCAGAATCCAACATCTACATTATTCAACAGTGAAAGCTAGAAATAACCCACCATCTTCAATTGAACCTTCATTCAAGAGAGAAATTTACAATCATTTCAGGCCTGAATTCCACTGAGAACTGGATTTCCAAGAAAATTCAACAGGTTTATCGTCACCTTCCCCCCCACTAAAAGTCACCTTTTTTCCTTTCTATATCTGTTTCTTGTGTGTGCGCATGTGTGTATGCGATCGAAAGCGTGAGTGAAACAATTGACTTTCTGTTTTTAAAACCTACAAGAAAACCTGTCACTGTCTGTTTATTTGAAAAATAAAACAGCAACGGGCTAAAATCTAATATGAATACAATTGCTGCAGTCAGGTGGGGAGCTGAACAGTGGGAACCATCCACGTTGCACCACGTGCTTGTAACATCAGTTGGTTGCCATATCCATTCAAGTTTGCATTCCTTAGACTTAAGGAAACAGGAATGAGGGCTGTACCAGGGAATGGCCAGAATGAGGGAGAGTAATGGTTTTAATGGGGATTGGAACATCAAAGGTGGAGGTGAAATGGGATGTTGAGTTGCTAAGACAGGAAAGTCCCAGGTTCAATACCTAGTTTGTGTTTAGTTAATGAACTTTGCATTTCTCTTATGCATCCCCAATTTCCTTCACTGCACCATTGGCAGCTGGGCCTTCAGCTGCCTATGTTCAGCTCTGGAATTCCCTTCGTAAATCTCTTTGCCTCTCTACTCTCTGTTTTAAGATGCTCCTTTAAAATCCACTTTTTTGACTAAGCTTTTGATTACCTGTTCTAATATCTCCTTTATTTGGCTCATCAATTTTTTTAAATAATCGCTCCAATGAAGCGTCTTGGAATGTTTTGCTACATCAAAGGCGCTTTATAACTGCAATTTGTTGTTGTAATATTGTAGCTGCCTGCCTGCAGGTCTTCTAACTATTTGTGAGGTGGGGCGAGACAGAAATTGTCCTGGTATATAAATATAATTTCAGTCCCTCCCTCACTATCATAGAATAATGTCTCTTGGGATAATGAAAGAGAACCCATTACAGTAGATTCAACAGTAATGGTAGGATAATACATTGCAACAGAGATGAAAATAAAATCACTTTATTTAAAAAAAAATAAAGATATAGTACTACAACAGGTTAGATGGTGCTGTTACGGCGAGGTGTGGATGGGGTCTCAGGCTCCCCTTTCGTCCCGTCTCTGGTTTGACCGCAACAGAGTTTATCCTTTTTTAAAACAGTGATTGAACTTACCACCTCAGTGAGCGCTTGCTTCTGTTCCTCTAATGTAATTGCAAAAGACCCAATCAGACAGGTTTTCTTGAGTTTAAACAAGAAATATATAAGTTTATTATACTTAACACTCTAACCCAGTTTAAAATTACCAAAAATACGCTACACAGTCACGCACACATTCACATGAGAGTCACACACAAACAAACACATACATAGATTACAGAGGGAGGTTGGATTAAAGTCCGGAATAAATGGTATTCAAATACGGTATATTAGTCCCATAATCCTCAGCTGAAATTGCAGTCCTGAAGTCCTCGCTGGGCCATGTGCACAGTTGTGGGCTTGCTTTTCTCAGGCAGAAGAGGAGTTTGATTCTTGTTCCCTGGTTGCTGGCTGTGGCAGTCTGTAGGCTTGAGGGAGTTCCCAGTTGCAGCTGGATTTTCTCTTGCTATTTACTGGCGAGAGAGAGAGAGAGAGAGAGACTGCTTCGTTAATAGCTTTTCCGTTACTCTGTCTATGCTCTCTGTGTGACAAAGCTTACAGTTTCTCCAGAGCTGTGCAGGCAGTCACACGACACTATCAAGCCATTTTGTTCTTTTAATGTTTTTCTGGAATCCTCTCTGAGATTTAAGGTGCTACACCCCAAAATGTCCAGTCACACTTGGAGGGGGTTGACTCTTTCAAAGTCAATGGGTATAGATGGCCCTGACAACCATGTTAATGAGGCCATTCTAGGGAATTTAATCACTGAGAGCATTCCATTGTTCAGGCTAGGTTGAATGAGACTTGTCATCTCTAGTTTGATCTTTTGGTGTTTCAAATGTAAATTGCAGTGGCCATCTTGGCTGCCACCTTTTCTTTTAAAGATCCTTGTAAGATTTTCCAGTAAAAGTCTAATGTAAGATGCCAACTGATGAAATTAATATTTCCCATTTGGCACATAGGGTTTTCATGACAGTGCCCAAATTTCTCAATATTTGACTTCCCCTTTACAGTGCACCACTGTTCCAGTTTCAACTTAACCCACCTCTGGAGTAAGTGTTTTACAATATGCCCATTTGAGAACAGTTTGGTCTGATTGCTTGGCAATTCCTTGTATCCATTTGGTGCTTCACCATATAGTCCATTGGACATCAGAGACATTCCCTCTCTGCTTAGAAAATCATGGGGTGGGGAATGGGAAACCTGTTCACTGGCGAATCCTTTGCTACAATAATTTCAACAGGGCTAAATTTTGTTCAGCTCCTGACATCAGGCTCCGTGGCGGGGGACAGGGTGGAAGATCAGAGTGGCAGCGGCACGGCTTGCTGGGCCCGAGCTTCCTGGCAGCGACGAGGCTCTGGGGCAGACTCCCCTGCCACTCGGTGGCGGGACCCAACTTTAAATAATTAAATAAAGGTCCTGAATACATTCAAATACGATTCTCCACAATACTACATGCAGTTTGGGGTCTTCCATGCGACGGGCGGCATTCACGCACCTTCACTTTCCCGTCCAGGGAAAGCTGGTGCCACTGAGGTGGGGAAGGGGGGACCTTAGGATTTTTAGTGTAGTTGTGGGGGGGGAAACAGGGTCAACTCTGTATTTGTAGTTGGGGGGGAAGGGGTGAACTATACAATCTAAATGTTTTGAGGGGTGGGAGAGGCCAACCCTGCAATCTAAGTGTTTTGGGGTGGGGGGAATGGGGTGTACAATTATTTCCGGTGTAGTGGAGGTGGGGCGCGGGTACTGGGTTCAACTCTGAGGTCTCTGGGCAGGTCTGTCAGCCCTAGTGATTTTGGGGGGGGGGGGGGGGGCGGTGGTGGCACGCCCTGCATATTTAAATGAGCCGTCACACGCAAGATTTTGGCGTCCGTGCATGCCGGCTGCCATTTTTTTCACGGGAAAACAAAATTCAGCCCCTAATCTCTAGGGTCAATCCAGTTGTATATTTGTTCAAAATAATAATGACCATTCTATTTCTATTTCTTACAGCCGTGTGGGGGATTCACCAATAGTTGGAGCAGGTGCTTATGCCGATAGCACAGCTGGAGCTGCTGCTGCCACTGGAATGGGAGATATTATGATGCGATTTCTTCCGAGGTACACCATTCTGACCAAATTTGTTTTCGTTGTACTTCAGAAATAGGAAAGATCAGACAGGAGGCAAACGCAAGCCAGTCTGAAATGGATTTGGAGTGCATGCATGTAAATGCACATCGCATAGCAAATTATGGTTGGTGAGCTGCAGACACAAGCCACCACACGGGGCATTAGTCCAGATTTTGCAGTTAGCGGCGAAGGAATGGCACTTGCTGTACAAGAGACCTCACCATTTACCTCACTGACATCTGCCCACAAAAATCTGACCATCTTTAAAGCACAGACTTCCTCAAAGCCAGTGTTTGTTCCAGCATGGTGCCTTTTACAGGGCATCTGTGGTTTCTGGGATCAGGGCAAGCAGCAATGAGGTTAGGTTTAGTCAAAAATTATTTTATAAAAAAATTTGTAAAACAAATTTTCTTCTGAGGGAATCAGACTCCATAGTTGCAAAGTTATTTTTTTAGGGCCAGGGAGGTTGTTCAGCAGGAATTATCATTCATCACATTGTTAAAAACTCATCTATTCCTGAATGAACCAGCCCTAACATTTGCAGCCATCTTTAGTGTGGAACTAGTGGGCAAGTACAGCAAGTTGATGCTGTTGCATTAATTTGAATGCAGAGTCTGTTGGTGAGGATGGTAACAGTTCTTCCTGTGTGGAGCAGCAGGGTATCTCTGGCAGAAACTTCTGGATTTTGGCATTTGCCTCTATATGTGTGGACACCAGAAACTGCTGTCCAGTTTACTCCATAACAGTGAGCACTGATAACCTCACTGTTATTATTATAGCAAAATTTGGTCCTATGATATAGTGGTAATATCAGAGACTTGGCTTAAAGAAGGGGAGGATTGGGAATTTATTATTCCTGGCTACAAGGTATTCAAGGAAGATAAGGAATGATTGGGTGGAGGCATTGATGGAAGATATTATTATAGCACTGGAGAGGCATGATGTAGTTGAAAAGAATAGAGGAAGTATTACACTACTGTGTGTATACTACAGATCAGCAAATAGTGGGAAGGGGCAAATTGCAGAAAGATGCAATAACCATAAAGTAGTCATATTGGGGAAGTTCACTTATCATAATTATAGACTGGAATGGTAACACACATACATACGAACGTATGAATTAGGAGCAGGAGTAGGCCACTTGGCCCACCGAGCCTGCTGTGCCATTCAAAAAGATCATGCTGATCTGATTGTAACTGCAACCCCACATTCCCGCCTACCCCTGATAACTTTATACCCCCTTGCTTATCAAGAAACTAGCTACCTCTGCCTTAAAAATATTCAACGACACTGCTCCCACCACCTTTTGAGGAAGAGTTCCAAAGACTCAGGACCCTCTGAGATAAAACATTTCTCCTTATCTCTGTCTTAAATGGGTGACTCCTTATTGTTAAACAGTGACCCCTAGTTCTAGATTCTCCCACAAGAGGAAACATCCTTTTCACATCCACCCTGTCAAAACTCCTCAGGATCTTATATGTTTCAATCAAATCGCCTCTTACTCTTCTAAACTCCAGCAGTTATAAGGATAGCCTGTCCGACCTTTTCTCATAAGACAACCTGCCCATTCCAGGTATTAGTCTAGTAAACCTCTGAAATGCTTCCAATGCATTTACATCCTTCCTTAAATAAGGAGACCAATACTGTACACAGTACTGCAATGCCCTGTACAGCTGAAGCATAACCTCCCTACTATTGTTCACAATTCCCCTCGCAATAAACAATACCATTCTATTAGCTTTCCTAATTACTTGCTGTACCTGCAAACTAACTTTTTGCGATTCATGCACTCAGACACCCAGATATCTCTGCATCTCAGGACTCTACAATCTCTCACCATATGCTTCATTTTTATTCTTCCTGCCAAAACGGACAATTTCATACTTTCCCACATTATGCTCCATTTGCCAGATCTTTGCCCACTCACTTAACCTATCTATATCCCTTTGTAGACTCCTTATGTCCTCTTCACAACTTACTTTCCTATCTATCTTTGTGTCTTCAGCAAATTTAGCAACCATACCTTTGGTCCCTTCGTCCAAGTCATTTATATAAATTGTAAAAAGCTGAGACCCTAGCACTGAACCCTGTGGCACACCACTCGTTATATCTTACCAACCAGAAAATGGCCCATTTATGCCTACTCTGTATTTCCTGTTAGCTGGCCAATCTTCTATCCATGCCAATATGTTCCTCCTTTATGCACCTTTATCAAATGCCTTGTGGAAATCTATTTACAATACATCCACCAGTTCCCCTTTATCCACAGCAAATGTTACTTCAAAAAACATCAATAAATTGGGTAAACATGATTTCCCTTCCACAAAAACATTGACTCTTTATGATTACCTTGAATTTTTTTAAGTGCCCTGCTATAAGGTAATAATAATAGCTTCTAAAATTGTCCCTATGATGGCTGTTAAGCTAATTGGCCTGTAGTTTCCTGCTTTCTGT
Organism: Heterodontus francisci; assembly: GCF_036365525.1. Lineage (NCBI taxonomy): Eukaryota > Metazoa > Chordata > Chondrichthyes > Heterodontiformes > Heterodontidae > Heterodontus > Heterodontus francisci. The sequence goes on along the minus strand of NC_090374.1, from coordinate 31,846,693 downwards.
CTCCCTCCCTTTTTGAATAAAGAAGTTACATTGGCTATTTTCCAATCTAATGGAACCTTCCCAGAATCTAGAGAATTTTGGAAAATTAGAATCAACGCATCGACTATCTCACTAGCCACTTCTTTTAACACCCTAGGATGAAGTCCATCAGGACCTGGGGACTTGTCAGCCCGCAGTTCCAATAATTTGCTCAGGACAACTTCCCTGGTGATTGTAATTTTCTTGAGTTCCTCCCTCCCTCCCTTCTATTTCCTGATTTCTGGGATGTTATGTCTATCCTCTATAGTGAAGACCGATGCAAAATACCTGTTCAATTGATCTGCCACCTCCTTATTTTCAATTATTAATTCCCAGACTCACTTTCTATAGGACCGAAGCTCACTTTGTTAACACTTTTCTTTTTTAAGTATCTATAGAAACTCTGACTATTGTTTTTTATATTCTAGCTAGCTTTTTCTCGTACTCTAATTTTTCCCTTCTTATCAATCTTTTAGTCATTCTTTGCTTTTTAAAAAATATTCTGTCCAATCTTCTGACCCACCCATCTTTGCGCAATTATATGCTTTTTCTTTTTTATCTTTAACTTTTTTAGTTAACCACGGATGGTGGATCCTTCCCTTGAAATTTTTCTTTCTAGTTGGAATGTATCTATTCTGTGTATTCTGAAATATCCCCCTATATGTCTGCCACTGCATCTCTATTGACCTATCCCTTAACCTAATTTGCCAGTTCACTTTAGATTGCTCTGCTCTCTCACTGTTTCCTGCCACCGCTGCCGCTGTTTTAGGGCCTTTGGGTCTCTCTATCGCACTGTTGCCTGCCATGGCCTCCGGGTCTCGCGTTCTCTCCAGTAACAGTGTAATGGGCAAAGAGAGGAGAAATTCCTGAAATGTGTACAACAGAACATTCTTGATCAGTATGTTTCCAGGCCAACAAGGAAGGAAGTAGTGCTCGATCAAGTTCTGGGGATTGAGGTGTGACAGATAGAGCATATTTTGGTGAGAGAATTTCAGGAATGGTAATCATCCGGTTTAGAATAGTCATGGAAAAGGACAAAGTGCATTCAAGCATAAAAATATAACTGGAGGAGAGTTAATGTCAGTGAGTTGAAAAAGCTGATTTGGATTGGAATCAAAAATTGGTCAGCAAAACAATAATTGAAGAATGGGAGATCTTCAAATAGTTGAGGAACAAAGTAGACACATTCCCATGAAAAGGAAAGAAAGGGCATCCAAAGATAGAGAGGTAGCGTCTCGGGAGAGACCAAGGCTAAGGGAGTAAACCCTAACAGAAAATCCGGAGCGGAACCCCGTAGGCGGTCATGTGTCACCTTTGGCATGTTTCCGGCAGTTCCTGCAGCCATACCGGTGCCAAACGTCGTGCTTTGCACTCCTTTGGACCCCACCAGAAAGGCCGAGAGGGGGGTTTTGACGATTGGGCAACTCTCAACCTCCATACATTTGCCCAGGTATGCGCCATGGAGAGGTCACTCCATAGTTGCCTCACAGCGACTGAAACAACACGGAAGGCAGCAGTTACGGGTTATAAGTCCTGCTCAATTGGCGTAGAGATTGGGCGCCACGGGTTGCTTTTGTCGGTGGGAGAGGTCATCGCACCTCACTGGACAGCTACCGCCCGCCTCAAACCGGGCAGCCCCCGGTCAATAAGGTTCTGTCCCGCCACAGTCCACCTGCTTCAATGGGTGCTTGGAGCTCAGGGTCATTGCCCGAAAGGTGGACTGCAACACCGCACCAAACAACATGAAAAAAGGAAAGAAGGTACCAGCCCTTTGCTTTGCAAGCTGGAACGTCAGAACTATGTGTCCTGGCCTGTCGGAAGACCTTACACAAATCAACGATTCTCGGAAGACCGCCATCATTAACAACGAGCTCAGTAGACTCAATGTGGACATTGCAGCACTTCAGGAGACTCGCCTCCCCGCGAGTGGCTCTCTAGCAGAGCAAGACTACACCTTCTTCTGGCAGGGCAGGGATCCTGAAGAACCAAGACAGCATGGAGTGGGCTTCGCCATCAGAAACTCCTTGCTCAGCATGATAGAGCCTCCCTCAAATGGCTCGGAACGCATACTGTCCATCCGACTGCTCACCACCTCTGGTCCAGTACACCTACTCAGCATCTATGCTCCAACACTCTGCTCCCCACCTGAAGCTAAAGACCAGTTCGACGAGGAACTCCAGAACATCATTAGCAGCATCCCCAACACCGAACACCTGTTCCTGCTGGGGGACATTAATGCCAGGGTTGGGGCCGACCATGACTTATGGCCCTCCTGCCTTGGGCACTATGGCGTTAGAAGGATGAATGAGAACGGGCAGAGACTGCTTGAGTTGTGCACCTATCATAACCTCTGCATCACCAACTCGTTCTTTCACACTAAACCCTGTCACCAGGTTTCATGGAGGCACCCAAGATTGCGTCGTTGGCACCAGCTAGACCTCATTGTCACAAGGCGAGCCTCCTTAAACAGCGTTCAAATCACACGCAGCTTCCACAGTGCGGAGTGCGACACCGACCACTCCCTGGTGTGCAGCAAGGTTAGACTCAGACCAAAGTTGCATCATTCCAATCAGAAGGGCCACCCGCGCATCAACACGAGCAGGATTTCTCATCCACAGCTGTTACAAAAATTTCTAAATTCACTTGTAACAGCCCTTCAAAACACTCCCACAGGGGATGCCGAGACCAAGTGGGCCCACATCAGAGACGCCATCTATGGGTCAGCTTTGACCACCTACAGCAAACGTGCGAAGAGAAATGCAGACTGGTTTCAATCTCATAATGAAGAGCTGGAACCTGTCATAGCCGCTAAGCGCACTGCACTGTTGAACGACAAGAAAGCCCCCAGCGAGTTAACATCCGTCGCACTTAAAGCAGCCAGAAGCACTGCACAAAGAACAGCCAGGTGCTGCGCACATGACTACTGGCAACACCTATGCAGTTATATTCAGCTGGCCTCAGACACCGGAAACATCAGAGGAATGTATGATGGCATTAAGAGAGCTTTTGGGCCAACCATCAAGAAGATCGCCCCCCACAAATCTGAATCAGAGGACATAATCACTGACCAACGCAAACAAACGGACCGCTGGGTTGAGCACTACCTAGAACTGTACTCCAGGGAGAATGTTGTCACTGAGACTGCCCTCAATGCAGCCCAGCCTCTACCAGTCATGGATGAGCTGGACATACAGCCAACAAAATCGGAACTCAGTGATGCCATTGATTCTTTAGCCAGCAGAAAAGCCCCTGGGACGGACAGCATTACCCCTTAAATAATCAAGAGTGCCAAGCCTGCTATACTCTCAGCACTATATGAACTGCTATGCCTGTGCTGGAACGAGGGAGCAGTACCTCAGGACATGCGCGATGCCAATATCATCACCGTCTATAAAAACAAAGGTGACCGCGGTGACTGTAACAACTACCGTGGAATCTCCCTGCTCAGCATAGTGGGGAAAGTCTTTGCTCGAGTCACTCTAAACAGGCTCCAGAAGCTGGCCGAGCGCGTCTACCCTGAGGCACAGTGTGGCTTTCGTGCAGAGAGATCGACCATTGACATGCTGTTCTCCCTTCGTCAGATACAGGAGAAATGCCGCGAACAACAGATGCCACTCTACATTGCTTTCATTGATCTCACCAAAGCCTTTGACCTCGTCAGCAGACATGGTCTCTTCAGACTACTAGAAAAGATTGGATGTCCACCAAAGCTACTAAGTATCATCACCTCATTCCATGACAATATGAAAGGTACAATTCAACATGGCGGCTCCTCATCAGACCCCTTTCCTATCCTGAGTGGCGTGAAACAGGGCTGTGTTCTCGCACCCACACTTTTTGGGATTTTCTTCTCCCTGCTGCTTTCACATGCGTTCAAGTCTTCTGAAGAAGGAATTTTCCTCCACACAAGATCAGGGGGCAGGTTGTTCAACCTTGCCCATCTAAGAGCGAAGTCCAAAGTACGGAAAGTCCTCATCAGGGAACTCCTCTTTGCTGACAATGCTGCTTCAACATCTCAACTGAAGAGTGCCTGCAGAGTCTCATCGACAGGTTTGCGGCTGCCTGCAATGAATTTGGCCTAACCATCAGCCTCAAGAAAACGAACATCATGGGGCAGGATGTCAGAAATGTTCCATCCATCAATATTGGCGACCACGCTATGGAAGTGTTTCAAGAGTTCACCTACCTAGGCTCAACTATCACCAGTAACCTGTCTCTAAATGCAGAAATCAACAAGCGCATGGGAAAGGCTTCCACTGCTATGTCCAGACTGGCCAAGAGAGTGTGGGAAAATGGCGCACTGACACGGAACACAAAAGTCCCAGTGTATCAAGCCTGTGTCCTCAGTACCTTGCTCTATGGCAGCGAGGCCTGGACAACGTATGTCAGCCAAGAGCGACGTCTCAATTCATTCCATCTTTGCTGCCTCCGGAGAATACTTGGCATCAGGTGGCAGGACCGTATCTCCAACACAGAAGTCCTCGAGGCGGCCAACAACCCCAGCTTATACACACTACTGAGTCAGCGGCGCTTGAGATGGCTTGGCCATGTGAGCCGCATGGAAGATGGCAGGATCCCCAAAGACACATTGTACAGCGAGCTCGCCACTGGTATCAGACCCACCGGCCGTCCATGTCTCCGCTTTAAAGACATCTGCAAACGCGACATGGAGTCCTGTGACATTGATCACAAGTCGTGGGAGTCAGTTGCCAGCGATCGCCAGAGCTGGCGGACAGCCATAAAGGCGGGGCTAAAGTGTGGCGAGTCAAAGAGACTTAGCAGTTGACAGGAAAAAAGACAAAAGCGCAAGGGGAGAGCCAACTGTGTAACAGCCCCGACAAACAAATGTTTCTCCAGCACCTGTGGTAGAGCCTGTCACTCTAGAATTGGCCTTTATAGCCACTCCAAGCGCTGCTGCACACACCACTGACCACCTCCAGGCGCTTACCCATTGTCTCTCGAGATAAGGAGGCCAAAGAAGAACAAGAAGATTGTACAATAGAGAACCAAGCTGAATATGGAAAGTACAGAGGTCTAAAAAAAGGAATGAGAGGGTCAAAGGGAGAATATGAGAATACATTAGCGGCTAACATAAATGGGAACCTAAATGTCTATTTGGCACTTGAAACGCCATAGCATACAAGGCTATGGGCCATGTGCTGGAAAATGGGATTAGAATAGATAGGTGCTTGATGGCCGGCATGGATACAATGGGCCGAAGGGCCTGCTTCTGTGCTGTATAACTCTGTGACTTAACCAATAAATAGTGGAAGCGTAGTGACGATTATGGACCATAAAGGAGATATTCTGGTGGAGACAGAAGGCATGGCTGAGGCACAAAATGAGCTCTTGGCATCTATCTTCACTGAAGAGGATGCTGCCAATGTCACAGTAAAGGAGGAGGTATTGGAGAAATTAGATTGGATAAAAATAGATAGACTTAATTAAAAGATTGGCTGTGCTTAAGTGGAAAATTCACCCCTTCCAGATGAGTGCAATGAGGTTACTGAGGGAAGTAAGGGGGCAAATTTTAGCTACTTTGGCCATAATCTTCCAATCCTCCTTGGATATGGGAGTGGTGCCAAAGGATTATAAATGGTAGATCCTTGTTTTAAACAAAAAAATGGGGAGAGTGATAAAGCTGGCAAAAACAGGCCAATCAGACTAACGTTGATGGTGGAAAACTTTTGGAGGCAATGGCCGGAATTTTACAGCCCCCCACACGGACGGGCTTGTGGCAGGGAGGGGCCGTAAAATTGAATGGGAGGTGGGGGGTGCTGTTCCCGATGCCTTCCCGCCCCCACTGCAATTTTACCTGGGACGGTGGCGACGAGAAACGGCCCCCCTGCCCCAGACCAGTCAAGGCCAGTTAACTGACACTGAAAGGTCTCCTCCCACCACTGCTGGTACCGGGCGGCAAAGGCCCCCAGAATGCTGCCAAGTAAAACCTAACGGCCTTCTTGCGGGCTGGATGACGGCTGTCGTGATCGGGCACCCTGTGCCCCACGGAGGGCACCCCCCACGTCCCAACCACTCCCACTGGACAACACTTCTCCCCCCACTCCTAAACTACCTCGCGCTTTGCCTCGCTGGTTCACGGCCGATTGCCCCCGCCGATGCCTCAAACACTTACCCTGGTTCTGGGGCTGTCGTCCCTCTTGCTTGGTGCAGTCCCAGTAGTGGCCACCGCTCCCAGTGGCGCGGCTGGGACTAAGAGCTGCTGGCCTGCTAATTGGCCGGGCGGAACCCCCCCCCCACCTCAAGGAGTTGGAAGTTCCACTCAAGGCAAATTAAGGGCCTGGGGCGTGAAAAATCCCGGCATGCCTCCCCAGACCCGGCGTCAGCGGGTTACCCCCAATTGTATGGCCAGTGGGTGGGGCTTTCTGTCCAACATAAAATTCTGGCCAATAATCTCGGACAAAATTAATTGGCATTTAGAAAAGCACAGGTGCATAACTTACTAGAGTTTTTTTGAAGTAACGGAGAGGGTTGATGTTTCCTAGGTGGAATTTCAAAAGTTGTTTGACAAAGTATCAAAAAGCAAAATTGAAGCCCATGCGATTAAAGGGACAGTAGTAGCATGAATACAAAATTGACTAAGGGGCTGAGAGTAAAGGTGAGCACTTATTTTTCAGACTGGAGGAAGGTATGCAGTGGTGTCCCTCGGGGGGTTGTTATTAGGACCACTGGTGTTTTTGATATATATTAATGACCTGGTCTTAGGTATACAGGGCATAATTTCAAAGTTGGAATTGACTCCAAAATGTAGTAAACAATGAGGAGGATAGTAACGGACTTCAGGAGGACATAGAGAGACTGGTGAAATGGGCAGACACATGGAATGTGTGAAATTTGAATGAAGAGAAATATGAAGTGATATATTTTGGTAGGAAGAGTCAGGAGAGGCAATATGAACTAAATGGTATACTTAAAGTCGATGCAGTAACAGAGACCTGGGGATGTATGTACACAAATCTTTGAAGTAATTAATGGGGATCCTAGTAACTGCACTTTTCACCCTGGGTGTATTGGATCCCATTCATTAATGCCTGTTTAAGTCACGAGCAATTTCTGCTGTTGATTGCAATAGATTAATTATATCCTGTTGAGGGAGTGCAACAAAGGTTCAGTAGTCTGGGTCCTGGGAAAAGGGGATTGTCCGATGAGGAGAGATTGAGTAGACTAAGCCTATATTCCCGCACGTTTAGAAGAATGAGAGGTGATCTGATTGAACATATAAAATTCTTAAGAGGCTTGACAAGGTAGATGCTGAGAAAATGTTCCTTCTGGCTGAGGATTCTAGAACACTGGATCACGCTCTCAGAATAAGGGGCAACTGTTTAGGACTGAGTGAGGAGATATTTCTGCACTCAAAGGGTTGTGTATCTTTGGAATTCTCTGCCCCAAAGAGCTGTGGATGCTCAGTCATTTGAGTATCTTCAAGTTAGCGTTCGATAGGTTTTTGGTTACAAAGGGAATTAAAGGATATGGCAATAGTGTGGGAAGCTGGAGTTGATATAGAAGATCAGCCATGATCTTATTAAATAGCGGAGGAGGCTCGAAGAACCAAATGGCCTATTCCAGCTCCTATTTCTTACGTTCCTGTGTACCAGTTAGCAAATGTTTAATCTCAGCCACATGCATTTCATAAACTCTTTCATATTCTGTACAGCTAAAAAAAAATTGGAGATTATTCATTTCTATCAAATTGAATTAGACAAAAGTATGTATGCAACAACAATTTGCACTCAGTTAATGCCTTTTGTGCAGAAAAATATCCCAAGGCATTTTTGGGTTTTGAAGGGAGAGACAGTTATATATTGTATAATGATGACCTGGGGAGAGAATTATCAAGTCAGCAATGAGCAGGCTCCAGGGATTTGGGATGGCAAAGAATGTAAGGAAGATTGGCGAAGAACAGAGATTGGATGCAGAGATATGGCCTATTTTGGAAGTGATGAAGGGCTAATGGGGTTTGATATTTTCTGAATAAGGCGCTTACTTTTATTATCTCAGAAATATTGGGAAATGGAGGAAAAACACTTGCATTTATGTATTGTTTTTGTCATATTTCTCAGAAGTACCACAAAGCAAGGCTACGGACCAGGTGCTGGAAGGTGGGATTAGATTGGGTGGCTAGTTTTTCCGGCCAGCGCAGACACGATGGGCTGAATAGCCTCCTTCTGTGCTGTAATTTTTCTATGGTTCTAAGATGCCAAGACAAGTTGAAAAGGTTATTTTTATAAAAAAGCATATGGCTTTATTAAGAATTAGAATACAAAAGCAAGGAAGTTATGCTAAACCTTTACAAAACACTGGTCAGACCTTAATTGAAATATTGTGTTCAATTCTGGGCATGATACTTTCGAAGGATGTCAAAAAGTGTTTAAGCTATGCACAAGCCTCCTCCCACCTATCTTCATCTAACCCAGTTACTATTCCTTTCTCCCAAAGATGTTTATCTATTTTTCCGTTAAATGCATCTATGCTATCTGCTTCAACTACCCCTTGCAGTACTGAGTTCCACTCTCTGGGTATAGAAGTTTCTCCAAAATTGCCTATTGGATTTCTTAGTGACTTTTTCATATCCTTGGCTCCGAGTTCTGGTCTTGCCCGCAATTAGAAACATATTCTATGTGCATCCTATCAAAGCTTTTTGTAATCATAAGCTTTAGGACCTCTATAAGCTCACCTCTGTCTTCTCTTTTCAAGAGAAAAGAGCCCCATCTTGATAGGTATAACTTTTCAGTTCTGTGTGCTGTACATCTTGCAATGGTTCAGAAATGAACAGTTTCTTTTAAGTTGGCTTTTTTTTTAAGTTGGTTTGCTTTTTAAAAATGTCTTCCACTGATAAATGTTGCTTATTTTGCAGAAAATATGCTTGGTATGATTGTTGTGAAAAATATGTGATTTTTGCTGTTTGAGTATTTTTTTAATGTGGGCCTTATCTTAGTTTGGTGTTTTTTTGCCTCTCAAATTAGCTACCAAGCAGTGGAATATATGAGATTGGGGATTGATCCAACCTCAGCTTGTCAGAAGGCTATGAGAAGAATCCAAATGCATTACCCAAAGTTTTTTGGTGCAATTATCTGTGCTAACACAACTGGGAGTTATGGTAAGTTTTTAAAACAAAACCTGTTAAAGGATAAGTGTTAAACTGGTTTCCTGAGAGAAATACTGAAGTACTAAATAAACAACCTTGTGTAAACCTGTCTCGCACCTAACTATATTGAGCACAATATCTGCAAAATTAATTCATTTTGTGAAAGACTGCATGGGCCTGGAATGTTAAACATGTGTCCTTGGGTACAAGTTTGTATTTGTGATGGCAAAAAAAAACAAACGAGGGAAATATATCCAGTTTATAGGCCCCTTTTTTTTTACATGGGAATTTTTTTGAGGCAACGAGTGTCTCGGTTGTGGGCTGGCAAGTTGGCAAGAGACCCACATTGCCTCCTTTTGAGGAAGGCACGCCATATTGCAAGCCAATCAGGCACTTGAGAGGCTGCCGGCAGGCCTTTCCCAAGATCAGGACCCCAGGGTCGGGAAGTCCCGCCTGCAGAGAGCTGCCAGCCTATCAGAGGTAGTTCTTTTGCTCAGCAGCGCCACCGATGAGGCGGTGGCTGCTGCCTGAATGGCACTCATTGGAGATCCAGGATCATGGAGTGACCCAAGCCACAGAGGTAAGTGATGGCAGGAGGGGTTTAGTGGGGTGCAGGGGTCACAGTGAGCGAGGTGTAGGGGGTGTTGGCAGCAAGGGCAAGGGATGGCTCAGCATCCCTCCCCTCTCCCCGATGCTGAGTTCCTCAATCTGAGCACCTTTGAATAAGGGAGCCACCATTCCCTCCCACCCCCGACCCCGGGAGACTACAAACAACCCTGCACAGGTTTGCATGTCGTGCTCCCCGCGTGGGGACAGGCCTGCCTGCCACGGGGTTACGGGGTTAATACAAACGGCGGTGGGAAGAAGCCCGTAATTGGGCATTAATTGCCCACTTAAGGACGTCAATTGGTGGTGGGGTGGGAAGGCCGTCCACAGGCCTGCCTGCCACAGACTAAAACGGGTTGGAGTCAGGAAGGTGGAGGGGTCCACACCTGCCACCATCCCATCCAATTAAATGTCCACCCCACCTCCAAACTCGGCATGGGGGAGAGCATAAAATACTGCCTAGAGGAACATGGAGTCATAACAGCACAGAAAGAGGCCATTCGGCCCATCAAGTCCATGCCAGTTGTCCGCAAAGTAATCCAATCCATCCCATTCCCTGGCACTATCGTCATAGCCCTGTAAGTTTGTTTCCCTCAACTGCCTATCCAATTTCATTTTGAAATCATTCATCATCTCCACTTCCACCATCCTCGTAGGTAGCGGGTTCCAGGTCATTGCCACTCATTGCTTAAAAAAAGTTCTTCCTCACATCCCCCCCTGCATCGCTTGCCCAAAATCTTTATCCTGTAGTCCTTGTACCATCAGCTAATGTGAACAGCTTTTCTTTGTCTACATTATCCAAACCTGTCAGAATCTTGTACACCTCTATAAAATCTCCCCTCAATCTCCTTTGCTCCAAGGAGAACAACCCCACCTTCTCCAGCTTAACCTTGTAGTTAAAACTCCTCATCCCTGGAACCATTCTGGTAAATCTCCTCTGCACCCTGTCAAGGACCCTCCCATCCTTCCATTTTGATTAACTAACTCTAGCTATCATTAAAACTTGCTGTCCAGACTGTGAGTAAGTGCAGTCAAATTATTGCTACACCTAGATATGGCACAGTAACAATAATTCATGATTTCTTAATGTTCGTGGGAGAATTAAATGGTGATGTACAAAACTTAATGAGGCATTGATCTTGATGACGAACATAATGGACTTTTTGAGCACATGACAAATTGGTTGTGGGGGGTATGGTGGGTGGATATGGAGAGACCAAGACAGCCAAAAGGCCCATGATAAAGTCCTGTGTGAGAGATTCCCTTTTATAAACTAAGTTCAGTGGGTAAGATGTGGACTGATAACTAGCTAATAGCAGGTAATCATAAAGGTGATCTAGGTTAATATGGGAAAGGAGTATTAAGTGAGTCTGGGATGGACTTGGAGGCAGTGAAGATCCTTGAAAGAAAGCTCAATAAGGTCAAACAGTGTCCAGTGAATTTCACTACGGACAATGCAAGACAGTAGATATTGGAAGTACAAATAGGAGCTATGTGTACCAAAGGGTGCACTAGAAGACCTAAGGATGCCAGTCGACTTGATTAGTTCACCACATCGAAATAGTGATGAGCTGGAAAACACAATGAACAGGATGCTGGGATATACTGCCAAATCAGTTGAGTTCATATCCCAGAAATCATGCTGAAGCTAGACAGAGCTCTGTACAATCCAGAAAGGGTGATTGGAGTCAGAGTGTTGGGCTCATAGCCAGCGAGTTGCTAGAGTGAGAGGAAGGTGAAGGGGGCAATGATATTGTACATCCAGACTGATTGTATATCATATTGGTAAATAGTTGAGATTAGCTTTATTCCAGTTATAGTGCCATAATAAGCATTTTGAAAGACTAATCCAAAGGTTAAATGAAAAAGGGGACTGAATTCAGATGAATTTTATAAAAAGTGGTTGCACACTTTTAACTGATGCTATTAAAAACAGTGGAGATTAGATGCAGAGAGCTATTAATTGATGTGACTATTGTGAAATATTTCGAAATATCAATTATTTTGAGGCAACGCAGCTTTTATTTTGGGGGAGGAGGAGGAGAAAGTTGCATAGATGTGGGCTTGGAAAAGCATTATGCAACTTTGAAAGAATTTGCAAGGCAAGCTTTGACCCTTGTTATCTGGGACCGCATGGTACTTGATTGCATAAATGGCTTTACAACTGATCTGTGTTGAGATCTCGGGCCGGATTTTCAAAGCAGGGTCGAGAATCGGACACCCTGATGAATTCTGGATCCCAACCCTGCACTTCAGCTGCATTGCTCTCACGACGCGATCTTTGAATACTAATTCCTTAATTGGGCAAGAGGCGAGCTCAGCAACCAGTTAGAGGCACTGAGAGCTTCCAGAAGGTGAGAGCTGTCTACCTGGTGCCAGCGGCAAAGGCAGGAAGCAGCCATGTTGGGGGCTTTCGCTGCCTTGCTGAGGAGAGCAGGCAACTCATGACAGAGGCAGGACGATGAAGATGGTGGGAAGTAGCCGTGCATGCCAAGTGGAGGTAAAAAGCTCGACCTGACACTGGTTGGCCACTCAAATTTAATTTCACCTCACATAGAAACAAACTTGCATTTGCCCCACAGCGATCCCGACAGCTGTGCACTAACGTACACCAGACTGGTCTGGATTGCCAAAATTTGATTTGAAAGATTGCCTTCCCGAGCGCCCGGTCCCTCAACAAGCTCCTAAAGGGGATTATTGGGCTAATTGTGCCTTGCTTGTTCCCCGTTCCCTCCCCACCGCTAGCACTTTAAAAATGCGAAACTGTCCCAGAGGTGTCAGGATCCTGAGACATCCTCCAGCACTGCGATTTTCAAATGGCACCTGCACCAGGTCCCGACCCCACGACTCTTTGAAAATCCGGCCCCTTTAATTGCAAAAGTAGTAGTAGCTTATAGTAATTCACTGTTGGTAGTTAAGAATTGTGAATTTAGCTAGCTCACTCTGACTAACTTTGGGTGGTGCAACATTGGGTAAGGAATACACAATCTTGCATGAAGATAGAGAGCTTTCAAGATCGCTGGACATCCCAAAGTGCATGCTTTACAGCCAATTAAGCATTTTTGTAGTGTCATCGTTGTTGTGATGTATTAAACACGCCTGCTAATTTGTGAACCATCATGTCTTTTGAACAACAGTGATGTAAATGATCAGATTCCTTAAAATAAAAAAGTATTTAATTGGCCATAAAGCCAGGATGTCCTGTCGTTGTGAAAGGCACTATATAAATATGTTATTTTTCTTTTAGCCTGTTTGTGATGTTAGTTGAAGGATAAATATTAGCCAGGACACCAAGAGAACACTCTGAGGGCAGATTTAATGTTTCATTTGAAAGAGCACTTCCAACAGCACAGCATTCCCTCTGTACTGCATTGAAGTGTCAGCCTAGATTATGTGCTCAAATCTCTGGCACAGGCCTTGAACCCATAACCTTGTGATTTGGAGGCGAGAGCGCTACAACTGAGTCAAGCTACATACAGGCAAAACAGGTAGAATTAGTAAACAGTCAGATGTGCAGATCTGTGTTTCATTTGGAATAACATCAAGATTTCTATTTAAGACTGTTTGGACAACTTGGGAGCATAGCAATTCCCCAGTCCAAGAATTGTTTCAGCTGACAAAATACTGTGCATTTTACTGTGTTTTCGTTTACTTCTCTGAAGTGGATAATCCCACTGGTAATCTGAAATGTGATTTCTGATCTGCAAGGAAAGATGCATAATTCAACACATGTAACTCTACCTCCTGGAGTAGTGCAATGTTTTTTCAATAAAGAACTGAAAGCCTACTGTTGTTCCTTTACAAAATGCTTCTATTATATAAGATTGAAACACAACACAGAAATACCTGGAAAGAAAACCTGCTGAAAAAGAAGCAGCTTGAATTTGTAGTTGGCTAGCTGGATTAGTTTGTCTCATGCTATTCACTCCCTGCTAGTAAATATGAGAATGTTGAGAGTCAGTTACAAACATACAGGCATTAGTGCTGCAGGACAAAAATGCGCAAACATACAACAGGGTATTTGGGAACTGAATATCAAATAAACTAGATTTTCGATTGCTTTCCATCCTGGTGACATTTTGCAACAACCAAGTTTTGTCAAAAGAATAAAGTAGATGCTGGAGTCTGGTTAATAGACATATTGCCAGAGAGTGGTATTTTTGGTGGCATGATATTCTAGATGTTAAAAAAAAACAATCTGGATTCAATATTTTTCTGGGACAATTTTTTCCATTGCATCTCAGCTAGCTTGCTTAATGAGTAAAGAGAAGAGCACTCCATTTATTTGATTCTCCAACCCGGCATTGTTTTAAAGCTAAATAGCTGTCTCAAAACCAGCAATAACGCCATCTGAATATTCTTTGCTATTGAAGTTTCACTTAGATCAGATTTTCATTAGAATCCTTTATTAAATATAATTTTACAGGGGCTGGGGAAAGCTTTTACCTTTTCACACAAACTTCCAAAAACTTAATAACTTGAAGCAGGTTATGATTTGGAGTTCAAGTGATTGTTGCAGAGTCACCTGAAACATGTCTGCTCTTGCAAAGAACACTGTGGCCAAAAACAAAACAAGAACTGAAGCTAACAGGCAAGAAACCTAAGCACTCATTAAGTGGCTCAGTGTCATGTTTTGCTTTAAAATGCTCCTGTGAAGCGCCTTGGAATTTTATTAAGTTAAAGTCACTATATAAATATAAGTTGTTGATTTAAAGCCACTGCAACACTACCTTTTTCTGTGTCTGTATAACCAACTCGTTCTTTCACACTAAACCCTGTCACCAGGTTTCATGGAGGCACCCAAGATCGCGTCGTTGGCACCAGCTAGACTTCATTGTCACAAGGCGAGCCGCCTTAAACAGTGTTCCAATCACACGCAGCTTCCACAGTGCGGACTGCGACACCGACCACTCCCTAGTGTGCAGCAAGGTTAAACTCAGAACAAAGAAGTTGCATCATTCCAAGCAGAAGGGCCACCCGCGCATCAACACGAGCAGAATTTCTCACCCACAGCTGTTACAAAAATTTCTAAATTCACTTGTAACAGCCCTTCAAAACACTCCCACAGGGGATGCCGAGACCAAGTGGGCCGACATCAGAGATGCCATCTATGAGTCAGCTTTGACCACCTACGGCAAAAGTGCGAAGAGAAATGCAGACTGGTTTCAATCTCATAAGAGCTGGAACCTGTCACAGCCGCGAAGCGCACTGCACTGTTGAACTGCAAGAAAGCCCCCAGCGAGTTAACATCTGTAGCACTTAAAGCAGCCAGAAGCACTGCACAAAGAACAGCCAGGCGCTGCGCAAACGACTACTGGCAACACCTATGCAGTCATATTCAGCTGGCCTCAGACACCAGAAACATCAGAGGAATGTATGATGGCATTAAGAGAGCTCTTGGGCCAACCATCAAGAAGATCGCCCCCCTCAAATCTAAATCAGGGGACATAATCACTGACCAACGCAAACAAATGGACCGCTGGGTTGAGCACTACCTAGAACTGTACTCCAGGGAGAATGTTGTCACTGAGACTGCCCTCAATGCAGCCCAGCCTCTACCAGTCATGGATGAGCTGGACTTACAACCAACAAAATTGGAACTCAGTGATGCCATTGATTCTCTAGCCAGCGGAAAAGCCCCTGGGAAGGACAGCATTACCCCTGAAATAATCAAGAGTGCCAAGCCTGCTATACTCTCAGCACTACATGAACTGCTATGCCTGTGCTGGGACGAGGGAGCAGTACCTCAGGACATGCGCGATGCCAATATCATCACTCTCTATAAAAACAAAGGTGACTGCAACAACTACCGTGGAATCTCCCTGCTCAGCATAGTGGGGAAGGTCTTTGCTCGAGTCGTTCTAAACAGGCTCCAGAAGCTGGCCGAGCGCGTCTACCCTGAGGCACAGTGTGGCTTTCGTGCAGAGAGATCGACCGTTGACATGCTGTTCTCCCTTCGTCAGATACAGGAGAAATGCTGTGAACAACAGATGCCCCTCTACATTGCTTTCATTGATCTCACCAAAGCCTTTGACCTCGTCAGCAGACGTGGTCTCTTCAGACTACTAGAAAAGATTGGATGTCCACCAAAGCTACTAAGAATCATCACTTCATTCCATGACAATATGAAAGGCACAATTCAACATGGTGGCTCCTCATCAGACCCCTTTCCTATCCTGAGTAGTGTGAAACAGGGCTGTGTTCTCGCACCCACACTTTTTGGGATTTTCTTCTCCCTGCTGCTTTCACATGCGTTCAAGTCCTCTGAAGAAGGAATTTTCCTCCACACAAGATCAGGGGGCAGGTTGTTCAACCTTGCCCGTCTAAGAGCAAAGTCCTCATCAGGGAACTCCTCTTTGCTGACGATGCTGCTTTAACATCTCACACTGAAGAGTGCCTGCAGAGCCTCGACAGGTTTGTGGCTGCCTGCAATGAATTTGGCCTAACCATCAGCCTCAAGAAAACGAACATCATGGGGCAGGATGTCAGAAATGCTCCATCCATCATTATTGGCGACCACGCTCTGGAAGTGGTTCAAGAGCTCACCTACCTAGGCTCAACTATCACCAGTAACCTGTCTCTAGATGCAGAAATCAACAAGCGCATGGGAAAGGCTTCCACTGCTATGTCCAGACTGGCCAAGAGAGTGTGGGAAAATGGCGCACTGACACGGAACACAAAAGTCCGAGTGTATCAAGCCTGTGTCTTCAGTACCTTGCTCTATGGCAGCGAGGCCTGGACAACGTATGTCAGCCAAGAGCGACGTCTCAATTCATTCCATCTTCGCTGCCTCCGGAGAATACTTGGCATCAGGTGGCAGGTCCGTATCTCCAACACAGAAGTCGTCGAGGCGGCCAACATCCCCAGCTTATACACACTACTGAGTCAGCAGCGCTTGAGATGGCTTGGCCATGTGAGCCGCATGGAAGATGGCAGGATCCCCAAAGACACATTGTACAGCGAGCTCGCCACTGGTATCAGACCCACCGGCCGTCCATGTCTCCGCTTTAAAGACGTCTGCAAACGCGACATGAAGTCCTGTGACATTGATCACAAGTCGTGGGAGTCAGTTGCCAGCGTTCACCAGAGCTGGCGGGCAGCCATAAAGGCGGGGCTAAAGTGTGGCGAGTCGAAGAGACTTAGCATTTGGCAGGAAAAAAGACAGAGGCGCAAGGGGAGAGCCAACTGTGTAACAGCCCCGACAAACAAATTTTTCTGCAGCACCTGTGGAAGAGCCTGTCACTCTAGAATTGGCCTTTATAGCCACTCCAGGCACTGCTCCACACACCACTGATCATCTCCAGGCGCTCACCCATTGTCTCTCGAGATAAGGAGGCCAAAGAAAGAAGTATATAAAATGAATGCTACATTGCCACTGAAGGTGCATTGAAGGGATTGGTTTATGAGGCTTTTACTTGAAAAGGCAGTTTTCAGCAAAGCTGTATTTTCAAGCAGGTAATTTTGGGTGGCTCTAGCTTAAGTATTGTCCCACTTAACAGTAAAATAAAACTTTAAATTTCCATCCTCTTGCCAACTGAGGAGGCAGTGAGTTGTGACATATCAGTATCACTGAATCCCATAGCGACAATGGAAAGTACTGTGCAGTGTCCTACTTGCCTTACCTCCAGGAATGTTCAGGAACTAACCAATTTATAAATCCCACATTTTACATCCATGGCTCTCCTTCAACCAATTCTCTTTGATTATTCTGAACCAATAGGCTGGAGGATTCCAGTTGTACAAGGTGGTACGAGGTGGTAGGCCTTGCCCTGAGATCATTTTGAGTCTCGAGCCTCTGATCCAAGCTGTAAAGACAGACTGTGACTCTTCACAAAAGACAGGCTTGTCGGGTTAAAATTTACTTCTTGTAGTTGCAAGATTTGTTAAGATAATTAGTTTGTAGCAGTGATATTCAAATAGATCTTTTACTAAGACAGTACCATCACTTACTGCATATTAGTACTTAATCCTTATTACACCATATCTGTGTTGAGTTTTCCATTATCTCATGGGTCTTTGCTAATATTAGCATGTCCAGATTTAGATTTGAGTATCAAGAGGGTCACACTAATCTCTAAACAAGTGAGATTTCTCCATATCACGTTATCATTGCATCTGATTTACTAAAACTTTACTCTGCAGTCACTTGTAGCCTGCAATTTGTAACTTGGTAAGATTTGAGAATATCCTACTCCAGCAGTTCTTAGCCAAGAAATGTAAAAGTCAGGGGAAGTTGTTGAATACTGCACTGAGTTTGTGATTGGGTATCCAGATTGGTTTCCATTTCCAATCATCTCAGGCAGTAACATTGAATTCTCCCCTCAGTTGAAAGGTTACCATGGCTGATTTACTGATTAACAGACATCAACCATTAGAGCACCATCACTTTGGACTTTCGCAGCTCAAGAGGGGCCAGCATCACCTTCTCACAGCAACTATGTTTGGCAAATTCTGGATTTGCCAGTCTGCAGCTCATACACTAACTCATTCCAAGTCCCGTTCACCCATCGACTCTGTTCCTACTAACCTACATTGGCTCACAGATCGGCAACACCTCGATTTTAAAATTCCCATCCTTGTTTTCAAGGTCTCTGTGGCCTGGCCTTTCCTATCTCTGTAACCTCCACCAACATTGCAATGCTCTGAGATCTCTACCCTCAATCAATTTGCACATCTCCGATTTTAACTGCTCTACCATTGACAGTCATACGTTCAGTTGCATAGGGCCTATACTCTGGAATTCCCTGCCTAAACATCTCTGTCTCTACTCCTTGCCTTTCCTCCCCTCCTTTATGAAGCTTCTTAAAACCAACTGTTATGGTTAACTGTCCTAAAATCTCCTTATAAAATACTGTGGATGATGGAAATCAAGAGGAAGAACAGAATTTGCTGGTAATGTTTCTAATATCTCATTGTGTGGTTCATGTTGAATTTTAAAGCTCCTAGAAAGCACCTTGGAATATTTTATTACGTGAAGGGTCATATATAAATGCATGTTGTTGCTGTGTCACCCACATGCTGTGAAAGTTCTCCAGTACTTTGTCCAACTGGCCATTCTTAATACATGAGTCTATATTTGACAGTGAAGGACATTATAACAGAGCCCAATGTTTACATGTGCTGTTTCCATCGGGCGTTATTGAATAGGAGCCCTGATTGTGGACAGCATAAACAGATCTAGGATCAGGTTATCATTGTCGACCATACTGTACAGTTTAATAGGCACTACTGAAAAATCTGAAGCGGCTGCTTTGTGTAGATCTTCCTGACTTTTTAGCAATGCAATTTCTTAACAATACCAGGGAGGGGAGAGGAAAGGGCTGTTCATAAATGGACACTGATTATCTGGTACAAATAGAAGCTGAACTAAGTATGAAGGCTAAAACGTGAGTTGCTTTGGCAATCTAGCAAAGTACACTGAACATATAAACTTTAAAATGTATTTACATCATTGGTCATGGAAGTTGCATTATAATCGGTACTATCGATTTATTAAGGCATGGTAGCTTTTCACTTCGGTATATATTATGCTACTTTTGAATATGTAGTTACTCACCAAAAGGAAGACAAAAACACTGTTGAAAATAGTTTCAATTGGGGGAGAAGGCTCTGCAGCTTCTACAATTGGAAATTGACTGCTACCTTTCTTGAAAAAGAAAATTTACACATTTACTGTGACACAAAGCTGAAAACCAATCTGATTCACTTGGAAGTATGCACCACTCAAAGCCATTAGAAACAGTTTAGAATAAATACCAGTAGATGGTTCAAAATAAAAAGCCTACTTCTGACGTGTTACATTAACCGCAACTGAGTTCTCCTGAAATTGTTGTCTTTTCTTTTAGGTGCTGCGTGCAGTAAATCTCCAGAACTTGACCAGTTTCATTTTATGGTTTACAATCCTTTGAAGGCCTCGCAACACATAGTGGACTGCATTTAAAGCTGCTGAGATGCATCATGTTCAAAGACTTTCAGGGCTTGTGACTGTTTACACTCAGGAGTGAACCTAAATTTCAGCTCTCAAAAATTCAGCTGCAATCTGCTAAATTTAGTACAGAAGGTGGTTGATAATATGCTATTGATATCTGTTTGCCAATTAAGTTTTTTAGGTGCATTGTAAACATATTACATTTTTTACATTTTGTGTTTGTACATAGGAACAGTAGGCCATTCAGCCCGTCAAGTCTCTTCCACTATCAGATCATGATTTGATCTGTACCATGACTCCATTACCCACCTTTTAATCTTTTGCAAGTAATTTTGAACCTTAACAAAAGCCAGTAAATGGAGAACCCTGAAATTGCACTAGTAGAAGCCATTCGTAGGTATGTTTACAAATATGTGAGATTTGTAGGAATAGGTGTAGGTCTTTCGAACCTGTTTTGCCATTCAGTCAGATAATAGTTAATCTGTATCTCAACTTCACTTATCTGCTTTTGATCCATGTCCCTTGATTCCCATACATGACAATCTATTGATCTCTAGTTTTGCAAGTTTCAATTAATCCAGCAACTGCAGCCTCTTGGGGGTATCTGTAAAAACAAAATGTAATTTAAGCTGGAAAATGGAGAAACCACAGTTTCAGACGTGCCTCAACGTGGTGATGATAGTCTAAAGGCAAAATCTCAGGTCGGTTTTCTGCTTCCTGAGCGCTGAACTGAGAGAGATGCAAGACCATCCTCGGCGATGAATCTCGAGCTTCTTTGAGTTGTGCGGCAACGCAATCACTTCAGCACAGTGAAAAACTACATTTCACTGGAGTTTGGGAGCTCATTGAAGTAAATATTTCAAAATTGTTAATGTTTAAAAAGAAAGCTACTCCATTACACTTGCATTCGCATTAAAAATTAACTGTCTGATGAGCAGGACTCTGGGTATATGCACAAACCTGTAGGGAGAGAACTTATTGAGTTATTGAGAAATGCATTCAAAGTGTGACTTGCATCTGCACCTTGCATGCTACAGATACAGGTGGGAGACGAATAGTTGCTGTATAACAGCACTCTCAATAAGCTTTTCTTATATTTTATCATTGTGTTGAACAATTTGATTTTTAAATAGCAAGCTGTGGATGGCTATGCAAATAGGTTACTGGAACTGCTACTGTGTTAATTTTCTACATAATACGTGGCCTGCCAACTGTTGTCAGTTGTTAAGCTGCAATTAAGCAGTTCTCCATTCACCATGTATGAATAAACTCTTGTTGTTTCCCCATGTTGGTGTAACCTCAGCCTTTGTAATATAAGCACTAGGAACAGGAGTAGACCATAGGCCCCTGGAGCTGTTCTACTATTCAATAAGATCGTGGTTGATCTTTACATCAACTCCAAACTTAAAATGATTACCAACAGCAGAAAAAGATGGAATAAAATTATTTTTAAAAAAGCAGAATTCTTTGTATAGACAGTAACTGATATTAAAGAATTTAATTGGTGAGACATTTTTACATTTTTGTGGATGATAATTTTGTTACAGTGAACATTTATACACGTCAACAATAACTTGCATTTATATAGCACCTTTAGCATTGTAAAATGTCCCAAGGCTCTTTAGGAAACATTTGACATCGAGCCACACAAGCTGCAATTGGGTCAGATGACCAAAACTTGATCAAAAAGGTAGATTTTAAGGTGTGTTTTAAAGGAGGAAAGAGAGGTGGAGATGTGTAGGGAGGATATTCCAGAGCTTAGGCCTAAGCAGTTGAATGATGGGATGATTAATATCGAGGATCCACAAAAGGCAAGAATTGGAGGAGTGCAGAACCTCAGAGGGTTGTGGGGCTGGAGGAGGTTACAGAGATAGGAAGGGACGAAGCCATGGAGGGATTTGAAAACAAGATGACAATTTTAAAATTGAGGCGTTACTCTTCAGTTTCAGTTTGCTGTTCTTCTGTGACTGCTCATTTTCATTGCAATCATTCCCATTCTTTGAAGCTCCAAATATACTAGGAGATTCTATAAATTGGATAGGGGTTGTAACAGGGAAGAGAAAAAAAAATCGTAATTCATCATTAACATGTTCTTCTTTTGGAAATCCACATGGTTGCCCTACTCCACTATGTAAATGACCTCTTTCTGGCCTCTAACTTCAGTTCTTTTATAGCTACTGCGAAACTGAATAAACTTCTTCGCAACCAGCTTGAAGCACACAGAGGAAAATCTGCTGTACTTTAATACCAAAGTAATAAAGGTAAGTAATGAGGACTTGAGGCCAGCTTGGCTTTGAAAATCAAGATGTCAAAATACATATCCTAATTAGCAGATGGATCCAAACAATAACTTTTGAAAAGGGCATGGAGGTGGATACATATAATTTCTTTCAAATTAAGTTGAGAAAAAACATTTTTACATTAGTCCACTAATGCCCAACACAACCTCTCCTCATGGTTCACACAAATTCCATGGTATAATAAATGTTAGCCCAGGGGATAGTATACTTTTCAGTTCTAATGTATGATTTTATGAAGAGGTGAATAAGGAACACTAATAATCATAGAGTTTTATAATCATACAGCACAGAAGGAGGCCATTAGGCCCATCTTGCATGCGCCAGCTCTTTGAAAGAGCTTTCCAATTGGTCCCACTTCTCTGCTCCTTCCCCATAACTATAAATTTTCCCCCTTTGAATATTTATGCAAATTGCTTTTCAAAATTACTCTGCTGCTGTCTAAACATTTTAATTTTTAACTGTTGGGAATAAAGTAATGCCCTCTTCTCTGTCCAGGTATATACACAGCTCTCTCCCCTGGACGCGACTCATTTAGTTCCTGCAAAGTAGGTGTTGGGAAATGTTGTAACTGGTTGAAACCCAAATTGCAGCTACCAGACTGACTGGCAGATGCGGTGTAAATAAACCCTCCTGCCATGGAGGAAACTGAGGCCAAGAAATTCAATGGTCTGTTTTTCAGGTGCTAAATGGTCGCTTAAATTTCCAATTCGAGAACACAGTACACAAGAAATAGGAGGAGAAGTAAACCATATGGCCCATGGAGCCTGCTCTGCCATTTAATACGATCATGGCTGATCTTGGGCTTCAATTCCACCGTCCTGCCTGCTCCCCATATCCCTTCATTCCCTCCGAGACCAAAAATCTGTCTATCCCAGCCTTAGATGTTTTCAATGATGGAGCATCCACTACCCTTTGGGGTAGAGAATTCCAAAAATTCACAACCCTTCTCATCTCAGTCCTGAATGATTGGCCCCTTATCCTGAGACTATGCCCCCGCATTCTAGATTCCCCGACCAGGGGATAATAATCTCTCAGCTTCTACCCTATCAAGCCCTTTCAGAATCTTGTATGTCTCAATTAGATCTCCTCTCATTCTTCTAAACTCCAGAGAATATAGGCCCAGTTTACTCAGCCTCTCATCATAGGACAACCCCCTCATCCCAGGGACCAATTTAGTACATCTTTGCTGCACTGGCTCCAGCTCAAGTATATTCTTAAATGTGGTGACCAAAAGACCTAAACTGCACACAGTATTCCAGGTGCGGTCTCAACAAAGTGCTGTACAATTTTAGTAAGACTTCTTTATTCGTGTACTCCAATCCCCTTGCAATAAAAGTCAACATGCCATTTGCCTTCCTAATAGCCTGCTGCACCTAGATGTTAACTTTGTGTTCCTTGTATGAGTACCCCCAAGTCTCTCTGAACATCAACTCTTACCAATTTCACACCTTTTAAAATATATTCTACTTTTCTATTATTACAACCAAAGTAAACAACTTCACACTTCCCTACATTATACTCCATTTGCCATCTTGTTGCCCTTTTACTGAATCTGTCTATAATTCTGCAGCCTCTCTATGTCCTTCCCACAGCTTACCTTTCCACCGAGCTTTGTATCATCAGCAAACCTAGATACATTACTCTCTGTCTCTTCATCCAAGTCATTAATATAGAGTGTAAATAGCTGAGGCCCCAGCACTGATCCTTGCGGCACCACACCATTCACTACCTGCCAACTTGAAAATGCCCCATTTATGCCCACTTTCTGCTTCCTGTCTGTTAACCAATCGCCTATCCATGCTAATATATTACCCATGAGCCTTTATCTTGCCTATTTTTATATGGCACCTTATCGAATGCCTTTTGGAAATCCAGGTTATACTACATCGACTGGTTCCCCTTTATCTACCCTACTAGTTACATCCTCAAAAAACTATAATAAATTTGTCAAACAGGATCTCCCTTTAGTAAAACCATGCTGACTTGCTTTAATCATACTATGCTTTTCCAAGTGCAATGTTAAGACTTCTTTAATAATAGTTTCCAGCATCTTCCCAAAGACTCATGTTAGGCTAACTGGCCAGCAGTTCCCTGTTTTCTCTCTACCTCCTTTCTTGAGAAGCAGTGTAACATTTGCCAACTTCCAAACTGACAGGAACATTCCTGAATCTAAGAAATTCTGGAAAATCATAGCCAGAACTTCCACTATCTCTGCAGCTATCTCTTTAAAACCCTATGATGCAGGCCATCTGGTCCCAGGGACTTGTCAGATTTTAGTCCCTCAAGTTTCTCCAATACTTTTTCTCAGCTGATATCAATTTCCTTAATTTCCTCACTTTTTAGCCACTAGGTTACTGCCTATTTCTGGTATGGAACTTGTGTCGTCTACTGTGAAGACAGACACAAAATATTTGTTCAATGCCTCTGCCATTTCCTATTTCCCCATGATGATTTCTTCTGTCTCTGCCTCTAAGAGACCAACATCTACTTTAGCTACTCTGTTCCTTTTTATGTACATATAAAAGCTCTTACGATCTTTTTATATTGCTGGCTAGTTTACTCTCATTCTATTTTTTCCCTTTTTATCAACTTTTTGGTGGCCCTTTGCTGGTTTCTAATACACTCCCAATCTTCAGACTTGCTACTATTTTTTGCAACATTGTAAGGTCTTTCTTGAGGAGTTTTTGTTTTTGAACGGAATGTTCTTTTGTTGAACCCTTTGCATTGTTTCTTTAAATATTTCCCACTATTTATTTACCACCACATTTTCCAGTCTATTTACCTAATTAACCTTAGCCAGTTCTCCCCTCATATCTTTGTAATTGGCTTTGTTTAAGTTTAAGATTCTTGTTTTTGATTGAAATGTGTCACTTTCAAACTTAACATGAAATTCAATGGTATTATGATCACTATTTCCCAGTGGATCTTTTACTATGACACAAGGAGAAACATCCTTTCAGTATCTACCCTGTCAGCCATGATCGTATTAAATGGTGGAGCAGTCTCGAGGGGCTGAATGACCTATTCCTGCTCCTATTTCTTATATTCTTATGAGTGCATACCTGACATATTATGGCAGGTAACAAAATAGGACCAGTGCCTGCACCACTCCATGAACCTAATCTGTACCGGCTTTAAGGCACCAGTCTCCTGACCTATCACTGATGTGCAGCAATCACAAATCCTATTTATTGACCTGAAAGCTTATGTCCTAAGATATCACAGAACCTGTGATAAACCTGTGAACCTGCAATATTATTGTACCATTGCACGTATCAGAGAAGAAACTTTGGTCCCAGAACTGCCAAAATATAATGGGCTAAGTCACTGTAATAGCCCAGTCGTCTTCCAAACACTTCAAAAATACACCCCTTCCAAAGCTTTGAATTTTGAATTTTAAAGTTAATGAACTGATCTGTAAGTATACACAGAGTTGCAACGACCAGTGCCACTCATCTCTAAAATCACTTAACCATTAAAATACTTGACGTTGAACTCTAAAAATCAAGAAACTAACATCTAAGATACTAACCTATAAAACTAAGAGTGTGGCCTCTAAAGAACTGACCTCTGAAAGGCTGAGATGCTAAATAATAAATAAAATAAAGGCACTGGGCATTATGCAAGGAAGCTAAACCACAATGGAAATTACCAGCAAGTGAATTTCAACAGTGAAAAAAATGAATAATTTAAATTATAAAAAATTTACCTGTTGCCCACCAATCTACTCCCTCCACTGCAGTGACATCAGATTCAACTCATGCTGTAACTTTGGCTGTAACTGTAACTTCCCCCTCAGGCTCACACTCTCTGCTGACAGTTCTCCCACTTTTATCTGTTTCCTCTCTCATTGTTTCCCCTCAGGTTCACACTCTTTGCTCTCTCTGACTCTCTGCTGACGGTTCCCCTGCATTTATCTGTAAGTCCTCTCGCACTCTGGTTGATGCGCCCTCCCTTTCTCCCAGGGATCAAGGTTAGGGTCAGGTTGTCAACCCTCTCGTTTTGCCTGGGAGTCTCCACGAATAGAAGATTAATCTCCAACTAAACTACTGTTAGCAACCCGGGAGAAAAGTAGAGCTGGCACTTCAGGTTTTTAGTGGTGCCTTGCGCCAGTGCACCTACTTCACCCACTTGAGAATGACCTCCTGGTTCTCCGAGCTTCTCGCAAGAGAGCTGCTGGGGCAAAACCACAAACAAAGATCCTCAACTCCGGGGGCCCAACCATTGTCAGAAAAATGTGATCACGTTTGCAAACATCAAGTGATCAGAAGTTTTGTGATCAATCCACCAGGAATACCTGAAACCAGAGTTGGTAACTCTACTGGAAAAAAACTTGCATTTATATAGTGCCTTCCAGGACCTAAAACAGCAATGTGATAATGACCAGACAATTTATTTTTAATGTTGATTGAGCACACCAGTCAATTTATTAGGGAGGCAGTGGCATAGTGGTAATGTCACTGGACTACTAATCCAGAGACCCAGCTAGTGCTCTGGGGACATGATGAAATTTGAATTCAGTTAATAAAGTCTAATGGTGACCATAAAACCATTGTCGATTGTTGTAAAAATCCATCTGGTTTACTAGTGTCCTTTAGGGAAGGAAATCTGCTGTCCTTACCTGGTCTGGCCTACATGACTCCAGACCCTCGGCAATGTGGTTGACTCTTAAATGCCCTCTGAAATGACCTGGTAAGCCACTGAGGTCAAGGGCAATTAGAGATGGGCAATAATTGCTGGCCTAGCCAGTGATGCCCACATCCCACAAATAAAAAAGGAGATTCTAAAACTGCTAATCTTAAGGTTGATTTATATATATATAACTATTAAATTAACTTGGAGAGGATATAACATGTGCATTAAAAGTCAAATTACTCCGGGAGAGTAAAATTAAATTTGCCATAAAAGTACCATCTGACAAGGGGCGGTGCATGGATGAGATGACAGCTGGGGAGGGGCAAAGCTTGTTAAATAGAGGCTCGGCAGCCAGCGTGATCCGATTGCTGTTCCTTCGCTCTCTGTTGTAGACGGGCTGAGCTTCCTGCGAATGGGAGGCGGACTTTTTGTGAATGGGAACCGGGTTAGCGGTGTTATGGGGTTTCCGGGCTACGTTCCACTGATCTTCACGCTCAGCACCAACTGCTTGCTCGCGGCCGCCCAGCTGCCCCTTGTCATTAACACCTGGCCTTATCATAACGCAGTGCAGCGAGGTAAGTACAAGCAGTCGTTGTAGAGGAGCCTCACTTCCGTTATGTTTGTGCATAACCTGCAGTTGTACGGTGAGAGTTATTGCAAGCTGCTGCTCCAGTTGCTGATTTAAGTCCAGTTATTTGGGGAATGGTCAGGATTGCTTCTGATGAGTAAAGCATAAATGCTTCTTATCCCTTAAATCTGTGTCATCGTATATTGCTGGCAGTACTGGGGTGAATATTATGGCTGCTGTTTTGATCCTCCTGACACCTTGCACCCTCCATAAACTTTAACTCATTCAAAACTCTGCTGCCATATCCTAGCTCGCATCAATTCCTGTTCATCCATCAAATATATGTTTGGTAACTTGTAATGGTTCCTGGTTGGCAGTGCCTAGATTTTAAAATTCTTGCCCCTGTATGGTGTCATATTGCCTATTTCTGTAACCGCCTCCAGCTTAACAACCAACAACAACTTGTATTTATATAGCACTGTTAACATAATAAAACATCCCAAGGTGCTTCATGGGGATGGGTGGTGGGCATCATAAAACAAAATATGACATGGAGCCACATAAGGAGATATGGGACAGATGACCAAAAGCTTGGTTAAAGAGGTAGATTTTAAGGAGCATCTTAAAGCAGGAAGGTGAGGTGGAGAGGTGTAGGGAAGGAATTCCAGAGATTTGGGCCTTGGCAGCTTAAGGCCACCAATGGTGGAGTGATTAAAGTTGGGGATGCTCAAGAATTAGAGGTGCGCAGATATTGTGGAGCTGGAGGAGACTACAGAGATGAGGAGGCATTTGAAAACAATGAGAAATTTAAAATCTGGATGTTGCATTGGCAGGGCACAGTGTAGGTCTGAAAGCACAAGGGCGATGGGTGAATGGGACTTGGTGTGAGTTAGGACATGAGCAGCAGAGTTTGGATGACCTCAGGGTTATAGAGGTTAGATGTGGGAGGTCAGCCAGGATCGTGTTGGAATAGTCTCGAGGCAACAAGGACATGAATGAAGGGTTTCAGCAGCAGATGAGCTGAAGCAGATGTGGAGTCACTAGATGTTAGAGATAATTAAGGATGGGCAATAAATGCTGGCTTTGCCAAAGACACTCACATACCAAGAACGAATATTTAAAAAATATGTAAATGGGCTATCTCAGGATGTGCTTTGTAGCAATTAAATACTTTTGAGCCATCACTGTTGTACAGAAATGCAGCAGCCAAATTGTGCACAGCAAGATCCCACAAAGCAGTGGGATCATGACGGTTGTATGTTTGGTTTGTCGACTGCCACTTTAATATACTTGGTTAGTCTAGCTTAGAGATTACTGCGTCTTCTGTACTTTTGAACATTAACTCTTTTTATCACATTCTAACAGCTTTACACCAGTCTGTGAGACTCCTTTGAAGGCATCTCCCTCCAGTCTTTCTCACATGTGATCTCTTACTTCATCTTGGTAGGAGGCATTCCTCACACTATCTCAAACATTCCAGACCATAACCACTCGCTACGTGAAAAAAGTTTTTCCTCATGTCGCTTTTGCTTGTCTTGTCCATTACTTTAAATCTATGCCCTCTTGTTCTCGATCCTTTCACGAGTGGGACCAGTTTCTCTCTGTCGACTCTGTCCAGACCCCTCATGATTTTGAATATCTCTATCAAATCTCCTCTCAACCTTCTCTCAGGAGAATAGTCCCAACTTCTCCAATCCTTCTACTTAACTGAAGTTCCTCATCCCTGCAACCATTCTCATGAATCTTTTCTGTACTCTCTCTAATGCCTCGTCATCTTTCCCAAAAACAGTTAGAAAAAAGGTTAGAAAATAAAAAAAAAAGTTTGGCAGTGCTTAAGGGTATCTACTTCAATGCAAGGAGTATAGCAAATAAAGCAGATGAGCTGAGGGCATAGACACCTGGCAGTATGATATCATTGCTATTACAGAAAAATGGCTTAAGGAAGGACAGAATGGCAGCTCAACGTTCCTGGTTGCAAGGTTTTCAGACAAGCTAGTCTAGTGGTGAAACCATTACCAATTGTTGTAAAAACCCATCTGGTTCACTAGGTCCTTTTTTAGGGAAGAAAATCTGCTGTCCTTACCTGGTCTGGCCAACATGTGACTCCAGACCCACAGCAATGCGGTTGATTCTTAACTGCCCTCTGAAATAGCCTAGCAAGCCACTCAGTTGTAACAAACCGCTAAAAAATCTAAGAGAAGGAATGAAACCGAATGACACGGCATCAACCTAGACGCTGGAAATGACAACGGCATACCCAGCACTATTGACCCTGCAAAGTCCTCCTTACTAACATCTTGGGAGAACTATCCCACAGCCCAGTTAAGCAACAGCCTGACACAGTCATACTCATGGAATCATACCTTGGAGGCAATGACCCAGACATCACCATCCCTGGGTATGTCCTGTCCTGCTGGCAGGACAGACTCATCAGAGGGAGTTGCCCTGGGAGTCCTCAGTATTGACTCTGGACCCCATGAAATCTCACGGCATCAGGTCAACCATGGGCAAGGAAACCTCCTGCTGATTAGCACTGACTGCGCCCCCTCAGCTGATGAATCGAAGCTTCTCCATATTGAACATGAATTGGAAGAAGCACTGAGGGTAGCAAGAGCACAAAATGTACTCTGGGTAGGGAACTTCAATGTCCATCACCAAGAGTGGCTTGGTATCACCACTACTGACTGCACCGGCTGAGTCTGAAAGGACATAGCTGCAAGACCCGATTTGCGGCAGGTAGTGAGGGAAAACAACAAGAGGGAAAAACCTACTTGACCTCGTCCTCACCTATCTACATATCGCAGATATATCTGTCCATGACAGTTTTGCTAGGAGTGACCACTGCCCAGTCATTGTGGAGACGAAGTCCCATTTTTACAGAGGGTACCCAACATCATGTTGTGTGGAACTACCACCATGCTAAATGGGATAGATTTCGAATAGATCCAGCAATGCAAAACTGGGCATCCATGAGGTGCTGTGGGCCATCAACAGCACAGAATTATATTCAACCACAATCTGTAACCTCATGGCCTGCATATCCCCCACTCTACCATTACCATCAATCCAGGGGACCAGCCCTGATTCAGTGAAGATTGCAGGAGGGAATGTCAGGAGCAGCACGTCACCTAATTGTTCCACCTCCAAATTCCCCTTTAAAATCCTCAGTGCTTACTAATATTCAGCCTTGCCCTGAAATTCTAACTGAAATATCCTTCCTCAGCCTATGCACTGAGCAATTCCTTATGCTTGGCGATTTCAATCTTCATCTCAATTTACCTTGATCTCTAAGATTTCACTGCCCCCACCCCGTCCTCCATTAATCTCCCCTCCATAAAAACTCTCCTACCCATGACTTGGAACTATATTGCTGTTCCTTCACTGTTGCTAGGTCAAGATCCTGGAACTCCCTAACAGCACTGTTGGTGTACCTACACCCCAAGGACTGCAGCGGTTCAAGAAGGCAGTTTATCTTCATAGGGCAATAAATGTTGGCCTAGCCAGTGATGCCCCAAACGATTGTTAAAAATGACACTATGGTGGGGAAGGAATAAGAAAGCCGGGTGAGTGCCAGTTTTGGTCAAAGAAATAATTACAGCTGTGAGGAGGCATGATGTGTTGGAAGGTCCATCAAATGAGGCCATATGGATCGAGCTAAGGAATAAAAAAGGGGCAATCACACTGCTGGGAGTGTGCTATATAGACCCCCAAACTGTCAGAGGGAGATAGAAGAGCAGATATGTCAGCAAATCTCTGAGAAGTGTAAAAACAGTAAGGCAATCATAGGGTACTTTAACTACCCCAATATTAAACTAGCCCAGTTAAGTATGAAAGGAATTGATGGAGCAGAATTCTTGAGGTGTATTTAGGAGAACTTGTTTGCCCAGAAAGTCCAACAAGAGAGGGTGCAGTTTTAGACTTAGATTTAGGAAATGAGATGGGCAGCAGAAAGGGGCGGCAGTGGGAGAGCATTTTGGTGATAGTGATCATAATTCAGTCCCTGTAGCCCTGCAAGCTTGTTTCCATTTTTGTTTCCCTTCAGCATGGGATACGCTTCAGTCTGGAGGTTCAGCATTAGATGCAGTGGAAAAAGGTTGCACTCAGTGTGAAATTGACCAGTGTCGTGGCACAGTGGGATATGGAGGAAACCCAGATGAACATGGAGAGACGACATTAGATGCTATGATTATGAATGGGTAAGTAACCTGACCACGGCTGCATACTGGGAAATTTATCTACTTACAAAATTGCTTTTAGGACCAAATATGCAATGAATTGCACTTGTCATGATGATAGCCTTTGGGTACTACTATCGCTTTTGTATGACAGGAAAAGCTTATAATGGGATGTCTAGTTTGGGTATCCGTTCTCCTACTGAGATACCGAGTAGAGAAACAAAGCACCTCCTGCAACAGATCTTAGTGGGCAGGTTGATTATAATGTGTCCATGGACTGGGACTCATGGCCACAGTCGCACTTTGGGTCATCCCTCATCTTCCACTTTTAGAGCAGGTGACTGCATTGTCAGTGCTCTTTGTGGATTGGGTTGAGTGCTGCCCACTGTCTTCAAGGGAGGCTGAAGTCAGAGACCTCAGCTGTTGGGCCCTTTTGTAATGAGGCTTTGTCACCCCTCTCCAAATTCCAAAATTGCTTCTGGCATTCACCATCTTGTATATTGTTGCACTCAGGCTTTGAAATATATTTTAATTTAATTGCAAGCAGTTCAGATGTTAAATGAAACTTGTATGAATGTTACCACAGAATACCCAACCTGCTGACCTGGTGTTGTAGTGACAGTATTTATATGGCTGGACCAGTTGAGCATCTGGCCGTGATTTGTCTGCTAGATTTCAAGTTGTGATATAATATTTAATTTATGGTTTAATATTTTTAATGACCTCAGCAGATAGGAACATCAAAGCCACTTTGTAAAAGTAGGGGAGTGAAAAGTTGCACATAATCCCAACAGCTGAAATTGAGATTCATCATCATTGTTTTTAAAATTTCAGCAACACGATTGAGGTTGGAGGAGTTGGACAACTTCGAAGAATTAAAAGTGCGATCAGTGTTGCTCGAGCAGTGATGGAACACAGCAGTCATTCACTGTTGGTGGGGGAGTCAGGTAATCCTTAGTCCTCATAGTTTCTTTCTTTCTCAAAGAACATTCATTTTATTTAGTACCTTTCGTGACCTGCAGATGTCCCAAAGCATTTCACAATGTAGGAAACATGCACAGTAAGGTCCACAAACACAATATGTTGAGCAAATTATCTCATTGTGACATTGACTAGCTGCGGGATAAATATTGGACAGGAAGAACTCCCCTGCTGTTCAAAATACTGTCTTCTATTTCCTGCTGAGAGCAGATGGGGCCTCTGTGTTTTTTAACATCTTATCTGAAAGATGGCACATCCAACAACTCCCATTGATACTGCACTGGAGTGTCAGCCTAGATTTTGTACTCCAGTCATGAACCCAAATCTTCTGAGTTGGCCAGAATGCTAGTCACTGAGCCATGGCTAACACTTGTGAAAACAATTAAATAAAAATGATTGTTAAAAAAAATTACAGATTATGGATTGACTAGTCCAAAATAAAAAGTCCAACTGCAATTGGTTTTACTTTTTTAAAATTGGAATGACTTTGAACATTGAGAATGTGCCTGGAGTACATTCTTAAAAGGAATATACGAGCATAGTTAATTTTGAACTAGTCTCTTTGCTATCAACAGATAATACTGTTGGAAGACAGAATGACCTTTGTATTGGGTCTAATGTCTTGGAAAAGATTCTAATCATCATAAAATTATCATAATTTGCTTATGGCTTACCAATCATTGTGCTACAGTATAAATACACTTGTATTTATTTATTAATTAGGGAGAAGAGTAAACAAGTTTTTCCAAAATGTTATGCAAGATATCGATAATTAGTTTAGAAGCAGATCTTTAACAAGTAGAGAGAGGTAATGGGTAGCTGACACAAGCTTTAATGATTCTGTGGTAACTCTGCCTGCTTTTTCCATTGATGCAAGAAAAATACTATATACTGCAGAGTGGAATGGACTTAATCTTTTTTATCTTTCACTGAAAATTGCTGTCAAAACTAAATTTAATGTTGAATTTGCTTTGATCAGTGTCCTTTTCTAGCGGACAATGCTCCCAACTCCTAACAAATGCTGGTCTTGCCAGCGACACTCATCCCAAGAACAAATAAAAAATAAATCTCCTTTTAGGAATGGCCAATCTAGAATAGTTCAAATCAGGAAACCCTAATGCAATCTAGGAAATTTGCATCCCTAATATTTATGGTTTCCTGAGATTACATAGGTCTGAATTAGCTCTTGTGGGACCATATAAATTCATGGCCTTTGTCATACCCTATGCCAATGCTCGAGGATGTTCACTGGGAACATGACAGACAGCCAAGACTTTACTCCTGAGTCTCCTTGATGGTAAGAAAATTGATACTTTTAGAAATGTTTTTTGGACTAATATCATCTTACAAAAAGGGTGGGAAAGGTACTTTTTAACAAAAATTTGTCTTTCCAGAGTACCGTTCCCTAATGAAAAATATTGTGCTTCTAAAGGAATGTAGGAATACAAGTCAACCATTTAGCCCTTCAATCCTGTTCCGCCATTCAATAAGATCATGACTTAACTCCATATACCCAACTTTGCCCCATACCCCTTAATACCCCAGAAATCTATCACTCTTCGATTTTAAAAATAACCAATGATCTAGCATCAATTGCTGTTTGCAGATTAGAGTTCCAAACATCTGTCACTCTTTTGTGTGAAGAAGTGTTTTCTTGTTTCAATCCTGAAAGATCTGACTCCTAATTTTTAGACTATTCCCCCTAGTCTTAGAATCACCAACTAAGAGAAATAGTTTCTCTCTATCTACCCTATCTGCTCCCTTTTAATATTGTATACTTAAATCACCCCTTAACCTACTAAATTCCAGGGAATACAATCTTAGTTTGTGTAATTTCTCCTGGTAATTTAACCCTTGGAATCTACATAAAGATGGCTTTTTTCAGGTCATCTCCAAGAACCAGGTTCAGAAAAATGGCAAAGAGGATTGAGAGAACATTGGCCATTTCCATGTTCTCACCTTCAGACAGAACATACCTTAAAAATCTATTATCCATTTTACAATACAATTGTAAACCAGGCATCATTCTGGTATATCTATGCTGCACTCCCTGCAAGGGCAATATATCTTTCCTAAGGTATGCTGCTCATATATCTCTAGTTGTGGTCTAACAAGGACTGTAACATAACCTCTACCCTTTCATATTTAAGTGCCTGAAAGGCAGTGAATTAGAAGATTTGTTAAAACAGTAATGTGATGTTTATTTAACAATATTAATATTCATGCATCCAGATATCTAAACACTTCATATAATACAATATTTTTCCAACAGCATCAATTTTTGCTCAGAATATGGGTTTCCTTAGTGAAGATTTAACAACAAATAAATCTCTGTCCATGCACTCAGAATGGCTAAGCAAAAATTGCCAGCCCAATTTCTGGAAGGTGAGTGTCATTTTAACAAAGGACAAATCTTACTAATTATTTTAGATACATTCTTTTAAGATGGGATACCAGGTCTGAAATGAGTTTTAACTAATAACTTACTTTGGGGGACAAAAAAATAATTTGTTTTTCACAGAATGTCTTACCAAATGCTGAAACATCTTGTGGACCGTACAAGCGAATGAAGGGGCTACAGTCAAAAAAACATAGAATGTCAGCAGAAATGTTCAATGTTCACAACCATGACACCATTGGTAAGTTCTTATTCCGACAAATGTAGATACGTGTAAAGTAAACAGGATTTTTAGCGTGAAAGACACTTTGTGTAGCTGTGAGGAAAGCAGATTCATGTGTGATTTCGCTTAATTGCTGAATTTTTTGAATTTAGGTATGGTTGTGATTGATAAGAGTGGAAGTGTAGCTGCTGGGACGTCTACTAATGGCTTAACACATAAAATCCCAGGGTAGGTTTTCTTCATCTTTTAAGCTTCTAGTGAACAACCTCTCTGTTTTACACAGTAGCATAATGATTCGCATATAAATTTAATTTGGGCTGGCAGCCGGAAAGATTAAAAGAACTTTAAAAATATATCTAAGACGATAGATGAGGATATCTTAATGCTAGACTAGAGTTCACTTAAAATTGCTATTTAGGGTTGACTATTGTTGTAAACAACATGCTAAATGTCATTCTTTATTGGATTATGTGTTACAGTAAGATGACATCTTGCCATATTATCTTTAGCGCATTACTACTGTCATGTATTTTCTTTCATCACAGCTACCAGTACCAACATGAAGTTGCGGCTAAGTAGAAATTTAAGACTAAATTGATGGGACAATTATCTATAATAATAACCTGGTATTAATAAAGAATTGTATTCTCAAACTTAGTGTTAATATCCCCTGAATGCTTTGCTTGTTACAGTGCTGAGTAGCTAAGTCACGAAAGTCCCAGGTTCAGTACCTAACTTGTCTTTATTTATAAACTCTATACTTTCCTCTTGTGCATCCCCAATTGTCTTCACTCCACCATTGGCAGCGACGTCTTCAGCTGCCTAGGTCCTTACATCTGGAATTCTCTTTTTTCTCTCTCTTTTTTTTTTCTCTTTCTTTTTCTCTTTTCTCTCTGTCTCTCTCTTTCTCTGCCCACCCAGGATCACTGAAGCCAGCCAAATCACCAAAATCCACAGACTGTATGCAATTTTTTTAATGGACTCTAACTCAACCAATCTACCTTTCCCCACTCTGTAACCCATTTGTGTGTGTATGTGTGTGGAAGTTGCACATTGTTTATTATTTTATTAGTTCAGTTTAGGCACAATAAAGTTAACCCCCTTTCTTTGTTAATTCAAGAAAACCTTGTTATGATCATAGCCAGTAAGTAATCAAACACTTTCTGAATTGGCCAGTACGTCCGCTTTAAGAACAAATTAAACCTGTTGTGGTCAAACGAGAGAGAAAAGAGGGAAGCCCTTCGACCCCTCCTCACTTGACCATAACATACTGGGCAAGCAATTCAGCACTTCCTGTCTGCGTAATGAAAGAGAATCCATTACAAAAGATACAATAACAATGGTAAGGCAAGTGCAAGAGAACATGAAAATAAAATCTTTTCTAGTTTTTTTTTAAATATAGTGCCACAAATGGCTAGATAGAAGCCTAAAATTGTCAAAGATGAACCTTGCATCTATTTGGTACTTCCCATATAGTCCAGTGGACATTGGAGACATTCCCTCTCTGCTTAGTGAGTGGTGGGGGAGTGCAGCATAGGGGTGGTGGTACAACCCTTCTACATGCTCCATGCTTTGATGTTGCTGATTGTTGGAAGGTATAGTAGGTTTATCAGAGAAATCTAATCTCTAGGATCAATCCAGATGTATATTTGTTCAAAATGATAATGACCATTCAGTATTCTATTTATATTTTTTATAGCCGTGTGGGGGATTCACCAATAGCTGGAGCAGGTGCTTATGCTGATAGTACAGCTGGAGCTGCTGCTGCTACTGGAGTGGGAGATATTATGATGCGATTTCTTCCGAGGTATGTCTCTTGCCAAATTTGCTCATGTTGGAAGATGTGCTTTTTAACCCCTTTGAATTATCATGGTAACTGAAGCTGCAATATTTAAAAGAATAATGCTTAACAACATGCCTTGAGTTTACGAAATAAATTTCCCTTGCTTAATAGACTGATAGCAGCAGTAGTTTAAATGTCACATTTCTGCATTATGGCCATAGGAATAAGAGGTTGTTATGTAACCATATTGTGGGTGAGTAACAAGTATTTTAAGAGATTTTAGTGTACTAATATGATGCTCTAGGGAGGGCTAGGAAGTGGATCTGCATCTGAGTTTCCAATTTTAACTATGCTCCCAGAGGAAACAGGGGATATTGGACTGTGCATCACCCAGTCTGCTTTAACAGTAAAGGGGCAGTAATTGTAGCCTAATTTCAAGTTGAATGCCTGCCCTCATACTGGGCTCCATCTTGCTACTTTGATATAAAATGGACTACAGCCAAGCACAAGACAATTGCAGCTATCCTACAATATTGATGCTGATATTTTCTTCCAACTAATTACTATATTTGGTATAAAAACTCCTTTAGGACAATAATTTGTAAGTGTACTGTATGACTGAGCTATAGAAGATTAAAGGTCATGTGTTTGTTTTATTCCTAGTCTGCGCTGAGTTAGTTGATCTCAGCTGGGGTGGAAATGGAGTGTCTCTAATTGCTTTCAGGGTTTCTGGATGAAAGAGGTGAAAACTAACCAGTGCAATGACTAAATCAGATCTCCTCCATGTCCATCACTGGGGCAATGAGGAATTGGTTGATAGGGGAACAATGATTGAAATGTTATGTTCCTTGCAAGTATAACAAACTGCTACCACCTTTTTAAAGTTCACCAATAGTCCTTTTTAATGTATTAATATTCTTGGCTTCACTATTAGCTCTACCCTCTAGAGGAACACCCAAATCATCTGCATTTCTAAGCTGATTCCAGGAGCTCAGTTTCCTTTTTCTCATTTGTATCTCTTTATTCCACCCGCCCCCCCCCCCCCCAACAATTATCCACTCTTGAAAGCCAGTTCTCTATTTTTGGGCTTTGTACGTAGCACTAGCTGGAAGACCCTGATTTTTTTTTCCCTCTGAGTTGTAAGTCGGGCATTACAAGCCGACAATTTCCCAACTGACCCTCCCAGCAGGTGCGGCCCACTCAGAGTGCCTGACTGCAAAATCAGTTTTGTTTCTATAATGGATTAGCTGAAACTGCACTGTTGATTCTGCAATTTAATCCCTCCAAGTAGGGCTGACTAGAAGCACATCTCGGAATTGGAGGCACACCATCCAATGATTTCCCAAGCTCAAAGCATGGAACCACCATGTAATATTCCAGTTATGGTTTGATCCCTATAAAGCCAAAATCTTTCCAAGACTCTAATACAATCTGTTCTGGGAAAGCAGTTCAAGGTTCCACTCTTTATTTTCTCTTTTATTTCCTCACTCACCACTATGATCATTAGTCCTGATTTAAACTTGCTTTGTTTCTTCTAAGCCCCGGTTATGGTGCCTTTCAATCTTTTTCTTCCCTCTGCATCCTTGCTAATATTGGGCTGAGTTTTATGGGCCGCATAGGGACTGGAATGGAGACCGGGGTGGGTGGTGGAGTGCCCATCACCTTCCTGACGCCTTCAGTTTTTAGTCCGGGGCAGGGAAGGTTGAGGACGGCCTTCCTGCTTCAGGCCAATTGAGGCCCTCATGGCCCCTTAAGGGCCTCTTCCCACCTCCACCTCAATTTAATAGAAAGTGGAGGTCCCACTGCTGCAGGGAGATTCCAGCTGAAACTTGATAGCCTCCGAGTTGGGTGGGAGGGGGTCCCTCCTTTTGGGGGCAATCCAGGGTCCCTGGAGAGCCTCGACCCCTGATGATGCCCCCCGCCCCTCCCACACCATCCTGTCACCGGGGCCTACCTGAATGGCCCCGGCAAACCCAACCCCACTCACCTCTCCCGGGATCTTTGGACTCTTTGCTACATCAGGGCCTCCTGCAGTACCGGCAGTGGCCACCGCTCCTATTGGCACTGCCAGTACTGCAGAGCTGCCGGCCTTCCAATTGGCCAGGAGCTCATCCCTTAAGGGGATAGTGTCCCCGACGGTGGGCAGTTAATTGCCTGCCTGCCCTGGAATTGCAATGGGGGTCCAACGGAGTGCCGAGTCAGGGTCTTCCCCACCCCACCTTCCGGCCTGCCACCAGAACCCTCATGGTCAGAACAAAATGTCACAGCCTCTTAATTTTTTCATGGGTCTTCAAAACTAAACAGTTTGACTTCCTCCTGTAATCTACAGGCTTTTTATTTTCCAGAGCTATTCATGTCCCATGCTAAAAGGCTTTAGTTTGTTATCTTGGTTTTTCTTTTAAGAATTCCTGCTCCTTGGTCGCTATCCAGTAACACCTGTGAGAAGGAAAGTATGGATGGGTGTCAGATGAGAAGGGGTTTGGGATATTCTTTGATTAAATAACTTGCCCATACTCCCTATGAGGGCTCGTAAAGAATGGTCACTTGGGAAATGAATGGTCGGTGTCATTGGAACTGTATCCCAGCGTGTGTTGGTGTCTTTCAGAGGTGATATAGGTTGGGGAAGAGGACCTGCACTTTTAACGTCTTTAAAAAGGAAAGCTATCGAGGCTTTTGATTATCTTAATATATTACAATTACAAAGTATGTACAGCACAGAAAAGGGCCATTCAGCTCAATGGGTGCATGGCAGTCTTTATGGTCCATGCAAACTTCCTCTCCTCCATCCCCCCCTTCATCTGATCCCATTGATATCACCTATTATTTTCTTAAGTGCTTCTCTAGCTTCCTCTTAAATGTTATTCGCCTCAACTACTCCATGTGGTAGCATGTTCCACATTCTAACCACTCTCTGGGTAAAGAAGTTTCTCATGAATTTCTTTTTGGATCTGAGTGACTATATAGCCCCTAGTTCTGGTCTTGCCTGCAAGTAGAAACATTTCGCTACATGTACCCTATGAAATGCTTTCATAATCTTAAAGACCTCTATCAAACCACCTTTCGGCATGAGACCTAGCCTTTTCCATCTTTCTTTGTGGATATAACCCCTCAGTTTTGCATGCTGTATATCTTGTAGTGGTTCAGAAATGAAGATTTTCTTTTAAGTAGCTTTTAAAACTGTTAGCATTTAAAATATGTCTTTAGCATTCATAAAAGTTGCTTTTTTTCAGAAAATATACTTGGTAAGATTGTTGTGTAAAATTTGTGATTTTTGCTGTTCAAGTATTTTTTAATGTGGGCATTATCTTAGTTTGGTGTTTTTTTGCCTCTCCAATTAGCTACCAAGCAGTGGAATATATGAGATTGGGGATTGATCCAACCACAGCTTGCCAGAAGGCTATTACAAGAATCCAAAAGTATTATCCAAAATTTTTTGGTGCGCTTATTTGTGCTAACACAACTGGGAGTTATGGTAGGTCTTTAAACAAAACCTGTTAAAGACCTAAGTGTGAAACTGGTCTCTTGAGAAAACTAAAGCCATACAGGAAATAAACATCCTTGAATAAACTTGTCTTGCACATAACTATATTGAGCAGATTCATATTGTGAAAGCCTGAAAATCTGATTTATTTGGAACAACATAGAAGTTTCTATTTGGGATTGTAGCCATTTTCCAAGCAGGGAATTATTTTTGTTGACAGAATACGGTGCACTCTTGCGATTTAAAATGGATAAACCCACTGGGATTAAGAAAGAAACTGGGGGTGGGTGGGGGAAAACAAACCTGTAACAAAAAACACACACAAAAAAAGGGGCAGAGGTTATGATTTAAAATTGTTGAACTCAATGAGCCTGGAAGGCTATAAAATGCCCAGTCAAAAGAGGAGATGCTGTTCCTCAAGCTTGCATTAAGCTTCATTAGAACAGGCCAAGGACAAAGTTCAGAGTGGGAGAAAGGTGGAGGATTAAAACAACAAGCGACAGAAAGCTCAGGGACACGCTTGCGGACTGAATGGAGGCGTTCCGCAAAGCGGTTACTCAGTCTGCGTTTAGTGTCCCCCATATAGAGGAGACCACATTGCGAGCAGTGAATACTGTATACTAAATTGAAAGATCTCTGTTTCACTTGGAAGGAGTTTTTGGGGTCCTGGGTGGTGGGGAGGGAGGAGGTAAAAGGATAGGTGTTGCAACTTTCTTCAGTTTTTAAGTGTTTTTGTCTAGGCACATCTGCTCTTGCAAAGAATTCTGTCCAGAACAAAGCAAGACTGTAGCTAATGGAAGAAATCTAAGCATAAATTAATTACTGGAACTGCAACTTCCCCCCATCCCCCCCACCTTCCAGCATCATGTGAATGGAGACTGAATACTACATTGCTATCGAGTGTGTACTAAAGGCATTGATTTCTGAGGGAATTACTTGAAAAGGCAGTGTTCAACAAATTACAAAGCTATATTTTTTTTTCAAGCAAATCATTTTGGGTGGCTCTAGTTTAAGTATTGCTCCACTGAACAGTAAAATAAAACTTCAGAATTTCTACCTTCCTGCTAACTGAGAGGGAAGTGAGCTGTGATTATCAGTATCACTGAATCCCATATTTCACATCTGTAGCCCTCTTTCAACCAATTCTGTGCATTATAAACCAATAGGGTGAAGAACCACATTCTGGGTTCTGCATGTACAAGTTGATGGGTCTCTTCCGCCCCCCCACCCCCAGAGATAATTGAGTCTCGTGTCTCTGATCCAACAAAATGCAAACTGTGACTTTGACTCTTAAATGCCCAACAAATGACACACTGGACTGTTGTATTGTAACTTACTTGCTGCATTTGCAGGATATATTAAAATAATTAATAGATAGTGGTGATATCCAAACAGATCTTTTATTAAAACAGCGCGATCACTTACTGCATATTGGTACTTATTACACCATATCTGTGTTGAGCTTCCCATTATCTCAGATCTTTTCTAACATTAGCATGTCAAGATTTGAGGAGAGAGGGTCACCCTAATCTCGATACAAGATTTCTCCAGAAAGTTTTTTCCTTTGATTGGATTTACTAAAAGTAAATGCTCCAGTCACTTACAGACTGAGATTTGAAACTTTGCAAGTTTTGAGAAAATCCTACTACATTGGATACTAGGCAAGAAATTAAAATGAGGTATCAGGGATGTTGGCTGGATTGAATACTGCACTGTGTTTGTGCCTGGGTAACAAGATGTGTTCAGGTCATTTCCAATCATCCCAGGTAGGACTACATTCTCCACTTTTGCTGAAGGGTAGCGATGAGGAATCATGACCACCTCCTCGAACAAATAAGGATAGACAATAAATGCTAGCCTAGCCAGATGCTGACACTCATATATTAACTCACACCAAGTCCCATTCACCAAAACTCTTTTGCTTGCTGACCTACTTTGGCTCCCAGTCTGGCAATGCCCCCTTTTTTTGTTTTAATTTCTTTTTTCTTGCTTTCAAATCCCTCCTTTGCCTCACCTTCCCTATGTCTGTAACCTCCTCCAGCCTTATAATCCTTTGAGATCTCTGCCTTCCTCTAATTGTGGCCTTTTGGATATTCCCCTATCAGTGTCCATGCCTTCAGCTGTCTAAAGTCTGGAATTTCCTCCCTAAACCTCTCTGCCTCTCTCTCCTCCCATTCTTTAATACCTATCTCTTCTGATCAAGCTTTTGGTTGACTGTCGCACTATCTCCTTCTGTGGCTCGACATTAAACAATGTTAAAGGTGCTATGTAAATGCAAGTTGTTGTCATTATCATTGCCACCCGCATGCTGAGAAAGTTTATTTATTTAGAGATACAGCACTGAAACAGGCCCTTCGGCCCACCGAGTCTGTGCTGACCATCAACCACCCATTTACACTAATCCCATATTCCTACCACATCCCCACCTTCCCCTACCACCTGCCTATACTAGGGGCAATTTATAATGGCCAATTTACCTATCAACCTGCAAGTCTTTGGCTGTGGGAGGAAACCGGAGCACCCGGCGGAAACCCACGCAGGTCACAGGGAGAACTTGCAAACTCCGCACAGGCGGTACCCAAAATTGAACCCGGGTCGCTGGAGCTGTGAGGCTGCGGTGCTAACCACTGCGCCAAGTTCTCCAATACTTGGCCCAATTGGTCATTCTTAATATGCAAGTCTATATTTGACCGTGAAGAATATTTATAACAGCCCAGTCATGTTCCTGCCCAATGTTTACATGTGCTATTTCCAGCAGGAGTTACTGAATAGCAGCTGGAACACTGACCCTGACTGATTTTGATCTGAGAGGACAAGCAGATTAAGATCAGGTTATCACTGTGTACCATACTGTACAGTTTAATAGGCACCAAAAAAATCTGAAGCAGCTGCTTTATGCAGTTCTTCATATCTTAACAATGCAATTTTATAACAAATGATTATCCCAGAGAGGGGAAAGGAAAGGGCTGTTTGGCAAAATGTAGGTTTAACATTGAACAGTGACTATCTGGTACAAATAGAAGTTGAACTAAGTACAGGCTGAAGGCTAAAACTTAGTTGTCAAAGCAATTCAATAATGTGGTGTAGTGGTAATGTCACTGAACTAGCAAGCCAGAGGCCCAGGCTAATGCCACAGGTTCAAATCCCACCAGTGCTGCTGGTTGAATTTAAATTCAATTAATAAATCTGGAATTGAAAGCTAGTCTTGATAATGGTGCCATGAAACCATCATTGTTATAAAAACCCATCTGGCTCATTAATATCCTTTTAGGGAAGGAAATCTGCTGTCCTCCCCGGCCTAGCTTACGTGTGACTCCAGACCCACAACAATGTGGTTGACTCTTAACTGCTCCCTGAAATGGTCTCGCAAGCCACTCAGTTGTCAAGGGCAATTAGGGATCGACAACAAATGCTAGTCTTGCCACCAGTGCCCATATCCCATGAAAGAAAAAAACTCACATTCTAATGCAACTTCCATGACCAATAATCAGTTACTGATTATTAAGGGATTTCATTGTGACTATGCATTGCTACTTTTGAAATTTAGGCACTGATACTTTTGAAGCTAGCACAGTTGTTTATCAAAAGGAAGACATAATGGGTCTGATTTTTAACTTTGGTTAAGTGGGTAGTTTTGAAATGGGTTAAAATTGGGTCCATAATCACTCTTAAATGGTTTAAATGTGGGGAGAAAATCTCTCCAGCTGGTACATTCACTTGTACAATTACTTGGAAATTTACTTCTACTTTTTCTTTTTAAGCAAAATTCACTTTTACTGTGACAAAGCTGAAAATTATTTGCTCTAATTCACTTGGAAGTACATACCACTCAAAACTAGTCGAAACTATTTTAGAATAAATATAAAGTGGTTCAAAATAACTTGCCTATTTGATGTGTTACATTAACCGCAACTGGATTTTCCTGAAATTGTTGTCTTTTCTTTTAGGTGCTGCGTGCAGTAAATCTCCAGAACTTGACCAGTTTCATTTTATGGTTTACACTCCTTTGAAGGCCTCAGAACAGATAGTGGACTGCATTTAAAGCTGCAGACTGCATTTAAAGCTGCGGAGATGCATCATTTTCAAAGACTTTTAGGGTTTGTGTCTACCACATTTAGTACAGAACATTGTTGATGCTCTATGGCAATTGAGCCATATCTACTTGCCAATTAATTAAATGAAGATTACATTTCTAGAGTTTGAGTTGTACTGTGAACATTTAGGGCTGGATTTTCATTCTGCGAAGGTAGTTGGTTCAAACGCAGGCAGGCAATTTTGAATTACCAGCTGGTGTGCTGATCTGCTGGAATATTCCTGCCTCCAGCCTGGTTTTTGAGGAAGACTATTTCCAGGGTGATGCCTACCTGCCCACCAGCAGTGGGTAGCTAGTTATACTAATTCAAGTGCCTGTTGAGGGTACTCTTCACATGCCATCTGGAATTTTCTAGACAGCATGGGGGGCAGCAATGCTTCAATTACTTTTCACTTTCTATCCACTCCCCATCACCTCACCCCCACCCCCCCATCCAGCACAATTGCCAGAGGGCCACAACTGTGGCTGCAGGCCATCCTGTGGAGGCCATTTCCCCATTTCACAATGCTTGCCTGGCAGCTGTGGGCATATTTTTAAACATTGAGAAGTCTTCAGAGGACACTGCTATCTTAAGGTACCCGCTCATTCTCCCATCTGCACCAGCAGCACCCACCTCTCCTGCTGGGCATCCAGTGTCTCAGGCACTCAGATTGCTCTCCCGGATGTGGAGCCTGCCTGCTGGCCTTAATTG
Organism: Heterodontus francisci; assembly: GCF_036365525.1. NCBI lineage: Eukaryota > Metazoa > Chordata > Chondrichthyes > Heterodontiformes > Heterodontidae > Heterodontus > Heterodontus francisci. The sequence continues at coordinate 31,801,710 of NC_090374.1, read as the reverse complement.
GACTGGGCACCTTGAGGTAGCCTCTCAATTGTCCACGTCTTCCAAAAGCTCCCTTGGAATCCTGTTGCCAGCATTTCCGGATTCCCTATCTGCATTTCACCCTGACGGGGGGTGTGGTTTGGGAATGAAAATCCTGTCCTTGGGGAGCTAAATTGAGCTGTGTAGTATTGTTTTCTCTTTAGCCACTTTTGTGGCCATGTAAGGATCGAAAATGAAGTCCAAGCTGCTAATGCACAGTACATAGGACATACCACCTTGGTAAGGGATAAATAAGAGGCATCCTTTACCCATGTCTGAGGCAGGCATTAGGCCCCTCATTTGAATGTGTAAATAGTCTTGTCACCTGCTTCAGATCCCTGCAGAAACTTTGGTTTATGCTGAGGCAGTCAGCGCAGGCGCTGGCCACATCTAGGAAATCCAGCTGTAAACACTGTTTCAGTAAACAAAAGAGACTAAGTACCCAACATAATGACCTCTCCCACTCTGACCTCTCTCTATGCCACCCTCCTGATACCCTACGATGGTCCTACCCACTTATTTTCCCTTCACCCCTCCCACCATCCCCCACCCCCCCAACCAAATCCCTACCGTGGATTCCAATGCACATGACCCCCATGATCCAACCTTTTCACTAACTTAGAAATTGGAGCACCTACCTGTGCAGGCTTCAACAGCAACGACATCTACATTGAGGTCCAAGGCCCAAAATCCAGCACTCCTATAACCTCTACATTTGAGCGTGGGCTGTTAATGCTTTGTGGGTGAGCTGCCCAAAAATAGGCACTCCCAAATTTATCCCTCAGATTTAATTGTTTCATGCATGCATATAGGCACAGTAGGCCATTCAGTTAGATCATATCTTTTGTGAGATATTCTGAACTTTAAACAAAAACCAGCATGTAATTGGAGAACCCCAAGTCGTAGTCATGTAGCCAGTCATAAGTATGCTTGCAAATGCAGGAGATCTATAGGAACAGGATTAGGCCTTTCAGCCCCTGGAGCCTGTTGCACCATTCCAGCAGATAATGGCTGATATGTACCTCAACTTCATTTACCTGCCTTAGATCCATATCCCTTGATTCTCCTACCTAATCAAATTGTTGATTTCAAGTCTTAAAATTTAATTTACCCAATATACATGGCCTTTTGGGAGTTTGTATAAAAGAAAATGTATTTTAGCCTGAGAATGGAAAAGCCAGTTTCATCAACATGTTGTTGATAATACTGCTGAAATATCAGGTCAGCCTTCTAGTTCCCAAGTGCACTAAACTAAAAAAATGCAAGTCCATCTGCTCAAAAATCTCACAATGCTTCGAATTGTATTGGGTGCAAAATCATTTCAGCCCAGTGCAAAGCTACATTTTACAAGTGTCTGGAAATTCACTGAAGTAACTGTTGCAAAATTTGTAATTTTCTTTTTTAAAAAGACACTCCAACATTAAAAGTTAGCTCAAAAGCAAAATACTGCACATGCTGGAAATCTGAAATAAAAACAAAATACTGGAAATACGCAGATTTGGCAGCGTCTGCAGAGAGAGAGGGGAACGGAATTAATGTCTCAAGTCTGTGACCTTTCATGAGAATTTTTCATGTTATGCAGAGATGCTGCTGAGTTGGACACTAGTAGTGGAATTAACAGATAAAGTTGTAACATTTAAGTGCAGTTGTGTTGCAGCAGCAGCTATTACACTGCACTATTGGAACTAGCACTGCTAATTTTCCATTTAACTCATGGCCTGTCAGTTGTTTTCAATTGTTATGATACAGTTAAGTAATTCTCCATTTACCATATATGAATAAGCTCTGGTTTCGCCATGTCAGTGCAACCTCAGCCCTTGCATCTGAAAACAAAATGATCAAAAATCAGAAGATGGAATAAAGTGAGATTTTAAAAATCATAATTCTTTGTATATAACTGACTAACGAGAGTTCAACTGGTGAGAGTATTTGACATTGTTTCCTTGAGTTATACGAGTCCTGACAATGCTAAAATCTTTCTGCTCTCTTATGACTTAATTGCGATCACTCTTTCTTGAGACTCCCGTCGCCCCACATGTAGGCCTGGATTTTGTGCAGCAGGTGGGGCTCCAGGCGCTGGACTGAAAGGTCAGGGGGAGCCCTGCCTCTGCATTTTTTCAGACCCCCGGAGCAGTTTCAGGAGGCAGAATCCCTGTCCTTTTAAAGACTTATTGGGATGGGAATCCTACCTCCGAGCTACTGGTCAATCAGAGGGTTGGCAGCAACACCAGAAGCAGTAGCCACTGCCAGTACTTCAGAGGCCTAGGACCCAGGCCCAGCGCTGGAACCTTGAAGAGGTAGGTGAGGTGGGGTCGTGGGGCCTTCTGGACTGGCCCCAGTGAGGGGGAGTGGTGGGGTGGGTGTTTGGTCCGGGGGAGGATGCCAGGGGATACAGTAGTTCTCAGTGAGGGTCCTCTGTGCGCCACAAATGAGGAAGGGAGGGACCCACCTCCTCTCCACCCTCGCCCATACAGAGGGCACCCAGTGGAGTGGAGCCCCCCCACTCCCCACTACTCCTGGTAAGATCCGGAGGGAAGAGGTCCTTATTTGGTCTCTGGGCTGGAAGGCCATCACTGGACTATCCTGCTCCCGGGAGAATTGGAACTGAGATTCCTGATGTCAGGTTCTATGGCAGTCAATTCTGCCCTCACCTCCCCTCCCCCCCAACCACCAGGTTGGAATCAAAATCCATCCCATAATAGAAGGTTCTATAAATGAGACAAGGGCTGCAACAGGGAAGAGAAGAAAAAAATACAATTCATCGTTAACATTTTCTTTTGCAAATTTACATGGTTCCCCTGCCGCACTATGTAATGATCTCTTTCTGGCCTTCAAGCTTCAGTTCTTTTATAGCTGTAAGAGCAGATAAACTGAATAACCTCTTCACAACCAGCTTCTTACACTTAGTGGAAAACCATTTGTGTTACTACATCAAAGAAATAAAGATAATTAACAGTAATTAATGAGGATTTAAGGCCAACTCAACTTGGAAAATCAAGATGCCAAAGTAGATATCCTAATTAGCAGTTGTATTCAAACAGTAACTGTTGAAGAGAGCATGGAGGTTGCTGCATAGAGTTTTCTTTTAAAGTGAGAGAAACTGTTTTCACATTAGTCCACTGATGCCCAATGTTCCTCGCCTTCTCATGGTTCACAAAAAGCTAAACTGCAAAGAAATACACTCAAGAACCCATTTTCCAGTCATGGAATTACCTAAAGTTATATTTCTAAAAGGCACCAGTAACAAGTAAACGTCCAAATTCAAAATTAGACAAACACAGAGTCAAAGAAAGAGATATTAGGATGGATGACTAAAAACTGGGTTAAAGTTGCAGGTTTTAAGGAGAATCTTTGAGAATGAAAGGCAGAGGTTCAGGAAGAGAATTCCATAGCTTCAGGCCTATTTGGTTGCCAGTCCGAAATGCATAAGCCAGAGTTGAAGAAACACAGATTTCATGGAGGGTTATTTGGCTGGAGATCAAAGGGTGGGGGTGGAAGGGAAAGGGCACAGAGATATTTTAACACAAGGATCAGAATTTTAAAATGAAGGTATTGGCGGATCAGGAGCCAATGTAGTTCAGTGAATAGAGGTGCAGTAGGTAAACGGGACACGGTGTGGGCTTTGATATGAACAGCAGAGTTTTGGATGATTTCAAGTTTACGGAGGGTGGAGGATGGGAGGCCGACCAGGACAGTATTTGAATAGTTGAGTCTGCAGGGAACAAAAGCACGGATCAGGATTTCAGCAGCTGAGACAGGTGATGTTACAAGGGTGAAGGTAGGTGTTTTCTTGTGATGGAGGATACGGGGTTGAAGGTTCGTCTCGGTCAAATAGTACACTGAGGTTGGAAACATTCTTAATCAGTCTGACACAATGGCTGGGGAGGGGAATAGTAGCAATGGCAAGGGAATGGAGTTTGTGACAATGTCTAAAAACAATAGATTCAGTCCTCCCAATGTTTCATCAGGACAAAATTGAAGCTCATCAGGAATGGACAAGCAGTGTGACAAATCAGAGGCAGTGGAGGAGTTGGGAGAGGCGATGCTGAGGTAGAGCTGGATATTATCAATGCACATGTGGAACCCAACATCTTTTCTTGGATCATGTCACCATAAATCAGCATGCTACGGAGGAGGAAGCACACAGTACATCAATAAATAATTAGGTATATGAAAAGAGGTTTTGTGACTGGGCTAAGCAAGTAAAAAAGATACCATAGATTCCAGAGGGTGATGCTCACTGATTCAGTAAAGTCAGTCTAGAACATAAATAACTAATTGAAAGAAAACTTAATGGCCATAAAAAAAAATTTAAAAATAAAAATCATTGGATTAGCTTGCAGAGAACACATTAAAATGTCAAGATATCAAGAGGACCATACATAGAATTCTTTGTCACTTACTTTGTACTTGGAGTATTAAATTATTTGTGATAGGGAGATGAATACAGGACTTACATCTGACAAGTTGGACTGAGCTAAAGCTGAGGACTAAATCAGACCCTTCCGCACTAAATCAATAAGAGATCATACAGGAGGTGCAGGGTGAAATCCACAAAATCCCATGGAGGTACACAACTCCTGAATTAAGCCACAATCTGAAACTTCAGATATAGGATTTGAAGGGATTCTCAAAAACTATTGCTCATTAAACTTAACATATGTAATCATAGTGTGTTTAAAATTGATTCTTCCATTTATTAATGCATTTTTACAACAAATACATAGAAAAAGCCAGGTGACAAAATAGATCAAGTCAGCTACTGAAATATATATTAGAGTGATAGAAAAATGGAATAAGGAAAACAAGACATTACTTAAAAATAAACTAGCTTTGATCAATTCTCTTGATATGCTGAAAGACTTTTACAGTTTCCAGATAATTAATACAATTTTATTAGACATGGTTTTTGTTACAAAACCACACGGGTGTTTTTTGAAAGAAACATTTGCAGCGAATGCATAAAAAAACCAAGTGCGTTAAATCCTTTGAAGACAACAGAAAACAGGTTCTTACTGGCAACTAATAATTTAAACTTACTATTTGAAAAATTGTCTAATCGTCCATATAAAATATACTCTTAATTCAAATGACTGATAATTAAAATTTTTAATTACTAAATTTATTCTCTGAATTCAAATGATTTGGATCCTTAACAGTTTTACAAAAATGACTATTAACAGCAGTGGACGATAGCTGTGTTAAAGCAGAACTCTATTTGTAATTTTCTATCTTGAGTATTGTGTGGAAAAGGAAATATTATGTTGTCCAGAAATGTGTTCCCATATTTAAGTTAGTAAATACATATATTAATAAATCTTGCTTAAGACACACATCTGCTGTCCACATACCTCATTCACTGTTGTCACTATATTTGGTTTTGCTTTTCTGTCAACATTTATACGAGTCAATGTCAACAATTTCCATCCAATTTTGCTGTCAACTGTGATGTAGTTTTAGGCTTTGGCCACTTGGTGTCTCTGTGGAGCCATTTTCTGAAATATCCCAATTCCATCACTATCTTGTAGGTTAAATCTCATATCAACTAAGCAAGGAAAATTTACCAGTAAAGATAAATTTATTAAGCCTTTTGCCTATCTGTACCATTATATTATTATTTATTTTCACTTCCTCCTAACCGTACTCCCCCACCCAACTCTAAAATTGCTTGGAGCCTGAAGATTCCAGTAAATTGATCGAAGTGCTTGATGACAATGTGGACAATGTATCAGTATCAGCTGCAGGTTGATTATGGAGCACATCCTAGACCAATGCATACCTAATCTAAATATAGAATCCCAATGCTTAAGCTTAATTATACAGGTCTGCTGGGGGTGGGGAGGCGGAAGACAGTGGAATCAAGGGGCGAAATCATAATCTTGATTCAAAAGAAAGATTTCAGCAAAATAGTTACACATTTTTTGAACACGTCTGAAACTCAATTCAACGATTTCTTCATTTCCCAGTGTTTGGATCATTGAAACAATTCCTTTAATGTTTACCTCAGCAGTACAGGTTGAATTCAACATCCTGGAATGATCTTGATACCTGACCCATTTTCCGCCCATTGAAAGAAATTGCACTGCTTGTCCATTCCTTGGGAGCACACATAAAAAGTACGCCCATTATTAGGCCCAAGTTTCAGCACTGTCCGCATGAGGCATCGCTTTCCATGATTGCAGAATGGAAAATGTAAATCGGCCCACTGTGGAAATATAAATTGGCGTTAATGCTCAACAGTTTGCTTACGATGGTTTATTTGAAGTCCTGTTTACCTGAACTTTTCCAATGATATTAAAGTTTACAAAATCAATTTGAAATACTTCAGGTATTACTATGTCAATCTGTAGACATATTGATGTACGAAAAAAACTGCATGACACAAGTTTACACAGGAGTGCTAGCTGTAACTGACTTTTGTATTTTTCTACAAGAATGCTGAACTCTACTGTTGCAGATAAAAGCCATTCTATATGTGTAACAGCAACATCAAGGCGCTTGCAATGCTTACAATATTACTATTACATTTAACAAACAACACCCAGTAACCAATATGATCCCTGACCTATGTGACGAAAACCACACCTGCCAAAGTGAGGCATATTCATTTCGTCATAGGGAACATTATTTTTGAACCGTTGCTGGACTTGAAATAACTTGCTTAAAAAGGCAACAGTGGCTGTAAACATGGCTGCACATTTGCATTCTAAAAGGCAGTTGCCTGAAGACGACAATGGGAGAGCCTCCCTGATTCAATTAGCCAGATGGATTTTGTCAAAGAGTCAGCATTCCAACCCGCACTGGGAGTGTCTAGTAAGCTTGGGGGAAATCCACAAATCTTGCAAGAGGTTGTTCCAAATAAGGAGCTAGTCACATGACTAACCTGCTTACCAACCTGGGGGGGTTGTTTGAATTGTGCCACACAGAAAGGAAGAGACTGCCTTTTGAAGACCAAAGAGAAGCAAGGCCTCTCTCTCAAGCAAAGTTCCAGTGACCCGCGGAAATAACTTCAGCCTCAAGTCAGAAGACCAACGAAATAAGTTTGCAAGTGTGTACTGGGCCTCAACAAGAACTGCAAAACTGAACTTCAATCAAAAACTTTACATCAAACTCAAAACCAGTAACTGAACTCCAGCTATTACTTCAAACCTTTCCCCTTCTTTCTCCTCCTCTGTCTCTATTTGCGTGTGTTTATCGTGTATGCAGGCTAGCGTGGTCACGTCGCATATTTTTTAGCAATTTTAACTGAATTCGAGTTTTTAGGTTAAATAAACCTTTCTTGTTTAAATCTGAGAAAACCTGTGATTGATTTCTTTGCCACTACAATTAGAGAGCCGTGAGCAATGACTCACTGTGAGGGAAGCTAAAACCAGGAAGAGGCTGAGAGGGGGAGCCCTACACCCCTTTCTCACCTGGTCGTAAGAGAAATCTGGGGGAGAGCGTCCCGGCTTGGACCCACAGACAAATGAGAAATTGGAAGTGTGAAATCAAATTGATCCCAATCAAAAAGAGAAAAAATTTCAATACAGACTTTCTTGTTAGCATTCTAACACACACAACCACACGTCCGCGACCGAAGCCAGTAACTCCCCAAGCCAGGGTGAAGTAACTTGGGATAAGTTAAAGGCACTGTCTATGGAGGAGTTGAGGAATATAGCTGAGCAGTGTGGGGTCACTTTCCATACCAAGGCTAGGAAATCAGAACTCCTAAGACTAGTGGCCAACCATTTTTCCCTTGAGCCTGAAGAATCAGAAACAGGGTTAGTAATAGACTCCGACAGGGTATTGCTAGCAAAGAATCAACTGGAACAGAGGAAACTCGAATTACCAAACAAGAGAGAAAGGGAGAGACAGAAGAAAGAGAAAGAAAAACAGGAGCGAGAAAGAACCTTCCAGAAGGAATATGAGGAAAGAAAGTTGAGGTGGCTTGAGTTAACTAGGGGTCAACGGAGTAACCCCAGTGAAATCATGGAAGATACAAGTGCAGGGCTGTGTACAGAAATTGTAGAAGCATTTTTTGTATCTTTTGAGAAACGTGCAAGGCAGTTAAAGTGGCCGGCTGAGACCTGGACTCTTCTGGTGCAAAGTAAGCAAACAGGAAAAGCCCATGAGCTTTATTCGCTGTTGCCAGATGAGAGTTCATCAAATTATGAACTGACAAAAAATGCTATCCTCAGGGCATTCAAGCTAGTACTGGAAGCCTACTGCCAAAAGTTTCGAACCCTCAGGAAGAAAGCTGATCAAGTTTACTTGGAGTTTGAGAGAAGTAAGCAGCTGGCTTTTGACCAATAGTTGAGGGCTCTTGAAGTGCAGCCCAGCTATGAAATCCTCAGAGTGGTAATTTTGCTAGAGGAATTTAAAAACTCTCGCCCTCTCTCCATAAAGACTCATGTAGAGAAACAAAAAGTTCATAGAGCAAGGCAAGCCACAGTTCTGGCTGATGAGTTTGCTCTAATGTACAAGTCACCAGGGGAAAACGTTTTCTAGTCACCCCCACACATCTGAAAAAGACAAAGAGTGGGAAGGTGATAGGAGCCCTGGCAGTCCTGGGAGAGCAGGAGACACAGTGGGTGCTCCTCCAGCCAAAACGGAAGGCGATGTAAGTAAGAGTGAGATCCGGAAACCTGTGTGCTTCCATTGTAATAAAGTAGGTTATCTAAGAGCTGACTGCTGGAAACTATGGGGAAAGCCTGTAGGGTTAATCAGGACATACCCGCTCAGTGAAGGAGAAAGGACCCTGATGGAAAGCACAGCTGAATAAGCTGTGGCTTTAACTGCAGCAGTAGTAAGGCCCAGAAAACATACTGCTGTAGGTGCAGGAAAATTTAATAGGATTCCTGAAGGTTATCACGATTGTGTGTCTGAAGGGAGAGTAACCCCATACCCCTTGAATGAGGCAAGCAAGCCCATAGTAATCCTCAGGGACACAGGGGCCACTAGATCCCTTTCACTGGGAAAAGGCCTGACCCTTTCCCCCCCCCCACAGAGTGCAGTAAATACCAGAATGGTGGTAAATGGTATTGGAAGGCAGTGTACGCCTTTACCTTTACGTCGAGAGCACTTGGAGTGCGACTAGTTTCCGGACCGGTGACCCTAGGGATTGTTCCTAGTTTGCCTGTAGATGGGGTTGACCTGCTCCTAGGTAATGAACTGGCAGGGGCGAAGGTGGTAGCTTTCCCAGTAGTGAAAGAGAGACCGCAGGAAGTCAGAGAGACAGGGCAGTGGCAGGAGACAGTCCCCTGCAGTTCCCCTGAACGTGTAGTGAATCAGACCAAGACCAAACCAGCTCCCCCAGAGGGGACTGAATTGGCACTGCAGGCAGATGACCATGAGGCCTGTCTGTCTGAAACTTTCTTTGGAAAGTTAGAAGACTGAGGGAATGAGCTGAATGGATCTTCCCTAGCTGAGGCTCAGCGAGCCAACCAAGTACTGAGAGAGTTAGCAGACTGCCCAGTCTGAAATTGAAGCAGAGGGAGTCCCTGACTGCTGCTATTTAAAGAATGAGGTACTGATGAGGAAGTAGAGTTCTCCTCACAGACCTGAGGACAAAGAGTGGACAGTGGTTCACCAGTTCGTGGTGCCGTAGAGGTACCGGACAGAAATATTAAGAATGGCCCATGAGATTACAATGGCTGTACATGTCAGTATACAAAAAACCAAAGCCTGCATAAGACAGCAGTTTGACTGGCCAAAACTCCACAAAGGTGTGGTGGAGTACTGTAGGAGTTGCCATATGTGCCAATGTTACGAACAGGTGCGAAAAGTGTCGAGGAATCTGTTACTATCTTCATCGGTCTTATTATAACAGGGTTTAATTTTAAACAAATAAAAACGAGAAATGCTGGAAATACTCAGCAGGTCTGGCAACATCCTGTGGAGACAGAAGCAGAGTTAACGTTTCAGTTTAGTGACCCTTTTTCAGAACTGGCAAATATTAGAAATGTGAAAGGTTATAAGCAAGCGGGGGTGGGGCAAGAGATAACAAAGGAGAAGGTGTAGATAGGACAAGGTCACAGAATAGCTGACCAGAAGGTCATGGAGCAAAGGCAAACAATATGTTAATGGTGTGCTGAAAGACAAAGCATTACTACAGATAGGGTGTTAACGGACTGAAAATTGAACTGCCGCAGTACAAACATGAAAAAAAACAGTGGGTAAGCAAACTGAACAAACTAAGATGAAATAAAATAAAAACAAAAATTAAATACATAAAAAAGAAAAAATAGAGAGATACAGCACTGAAACAGGCCCTTTGGCCCACCGAGTCTGTGCCAACCAACAAACACCCATTTATATTAATCCTACATTAATCCCATATTCCCTACCACATCCTCACCATTCTCCTACCACCTACCTACACTAGGGGCAATTTACAATGGCGAATTTACCTATCAACCTGCAAGTCTTTGGCTGTGGGAGGAAACCGGAGCGCCCTGCGGTAACCCACGCGGTCACAGGGAGAACTTGCAAACTCCACACAGGCAGTACCCAGAACCGAACCCGGGTCGCTGGAGCTGTGAGGCTGCGGTGCTAACCACTGCGCCGCTAAAAATAAAAGTAAAATGGGGGGGGGGGGGGGGGGGCCTGTCATGCTTTGAAATTATTGAACTCAATGTTCAGTCCGGCAGGCTGTAGTGTGCTTAATTGGTAAATGAGATACTGTTCCTCGAGCATTTAATTTTAAACACACTGTTTTGAGCTTCCCTTTTGCGAATCCTTGTTCAGTTTTCCAATTATAAGACAAAGAAACCAACTCACACAGGCTTTCTCAGGTTTAAAGAAGAAAGATGAAATTTTATCAAACCTTAAAACTTAAACTCTAATATGGTTCACACCTACGGATATACGATGCGCACATGCAAATAGGGACAGAAAAGGGAAGAAAGGATAAGGTGCAAGTTTGAGGCAATATCTTGTTACGGTGCTTCGAGCTCACTGTAGTCCTTTTGTAAGTAGTCTTGTTTTTCGTTAGGGCCCAGTAGTCTTCTTAAAACTTTGTTCACATAGGAAACCTTTCTCTCTGCGTTTCACGTATTTTCACAACATTCAGTTCCGTTGGAAGATGATGAAAGCTGGCAGGAGAGAGATCTTCTTGCTTCAGTTCCAGGAGAGATCTTTATTCCATAAGCACACGGCTTAGTCTCTGTTCCAATTCCTTTGTTGGGAGTTCAAATTCAAAAGAACTCCCAGGTTGCCCAGCAGGTTAATCATGTGACTAGCTCCTTATATGGAATAGTCTCTCCTGCGAGGTTTGTGGATTGTACCTTAGCAGTCTCTGAAATGCTAGCTCCCCCCACCTTCAACGTCTGGTAATCAAAAGTCCATTGTTTAGTTTAGTTTAGAGATACAGCACTGAAACAGGCCCTTCGGCCCACCGAGTCTGTGCCGACCATCAACCACCCATTTATACTAATCCTCCACTAATTCCATATTCCTACCACATCCCCATCTGTCCCTATATTTCCCTACCACCTACCTATACTAGGGGCAATTGCTACTGGCCAATTTACCTATCAACCTGCAAGTCTTTGGCATGTGGGAGGAAACCAGAGCACCCGGAGGAAACCCACGCAGACACAGGGAGAACTTGCAAACTCCACACAGGCAGTACCCAGGATTGAACCCGGGTCGCTGGAGCTGTGAGGCTGCGGTGCTAACCACTGCACCGCCTCTGTGCTGTGCATGAATAAGGTTGGTTCAATGAGTCAGGGCATGGCCCTTTGTCCCTTGTTCCAACACTGTTGGTTACCATGGAAATGTCTTTCCGGTCAGGCGCTTGCAATTATAAATTTTAATATTCATGTGGCGAAATCATATGTGCCTCAATCTTGGAAAGTGGAGGGTTTGCCTGACAGCCAAGTTGAGGGGAAACCCCAACCCACGGTGAAATCTGCACCCCTAATCCCTGTATCAACTTTTGGAAAACCCTCCAGCAGAGGACTGGTGAATTGCAAGGGACCACTGCCGAGAACAAAAGGGGACAGACAGGCACAGGGCTGGCAAAAAGTTAGAGGGGAAAGGGGACAAAGGGGACAGCTTAAGGGCGATCAGAGAGGATTCCCAGATGAAAACCGCTACTGTCCAGTCAGTCAACCCCAAAAGGTTAGAAAAATTAGACCCCACATTCTCCTATGTAAATGCAGACACCCCCAGAAGCACCCCACCAGAGTTGCTAACAGCATTTACAGAAACCTGCAGGGACAAAGAAAGTCCTCAAGAGGGCAGAGAAACTGAGTGTGATGCCTCACCTAGTCAAAGTGCCGTAGGAGAGTGCAGTAGAATCTGGACAAATACCTGCAAGCAGGAGTGTCTGGGGACAAAGGGAAGATTAGCAAAGAATCTGCCCCTACAGTCAGGAGAAAAGGGAACCAACCATATCATAAAGTGAAAAGCTCTTGTATGACTCATCAAAGCACTGAAAGAGAAATCAGAGTGGATCCACCCACTGCTGACTCTCATGAGCAGAACTCCAAACCAGAGCTAATTAAATATAACCCTCCCACTGCAGACCTTAACAGGAACAAAGGCACCCTAGGCAGTCATGTAAATGTGCAACCAGCAAAGCACCCCAAAAAAAAAACACGTTTATTGGGATGTCCATTCCCAACGTATTGCAGGCTGATAGTGAAGAAACTTCAAACCTTTTTAGGCAATACATAACTATCTCAAAGCCATCAAGGGAAAAGGAGCAGTTTAAAGTAGCAGTGCTGCAAAGGAAAGAGAGGCTCTAACAATTTCTAAGATTTCTGAATGAATGAGAGAAATGCATGTGCGTTTTCCTGTACTTTCTCTTCTCTCTATTTTTGTAATGAAATTCTCTGATATTGCATTTAAGTCTGTTGGATGTGGAGGTGTGACAAAAACCACACCTGTCAAAAATGAGACATACTAATTTTGTCATATGGAACATTGTTTTTGAACTGTTACTGGACTTGAAACAACTTATTTAAAACAAAGTAATTCATGACAACGCTACTTCATCGGATAACGTCATCAGGATGCGCCGCGTTGCGCACATGCGCAGACGGTGTCATGCCCCTTGCGCATGCGCTGCGGTCCGACTCTCCAGGACTGATTTGCGCATGCGCAAAGGACGCGGTACGCGCATGCGCACACAGTCTATTCATCTCTGCGCATGCGCTGCGGACCAACCTGCCGGTAAGGTTGTGCGCATGCGCAGATGACGTCATCGCGTTATTTCGTCTTCCTCCTGACGCGCCAGTTTGGCCTCTGCGCATGCGTCAAAGCTTCGGCGCGACTTTTTGAAAGTGGAAGGAGCGGAGGTTTCGTCGGGCATCTTATCTGAATTATTTATTCGTTTTGGAGACTTGCTTCATTTTTATTTGACACAGGAGATTGTTCCAAGGTAAGTTGCTCTGCCTTTGTAAGTTGCTCTGAAAACATTTCCATTGTCTGGGCCACCGCATGTTCTCCAGTCCCTGTTGTGAGTTGCTCTGAAAACATTTCCATTGTCTGGGCCACCGCATGTTCTCCAGCCCTTGTTGTGAGTTGCTCTGAAAACATTTCCATTGTCTGGGCCACTGCAGGTAGCAGGATGAAGGCACAGTGACTGTGATTTCTGGCGCCAAACAGTACACACTGCAGATACATGATGGCCAGGCTACCTGCAGCTGCATCTTCTCCATTCAGACTTTGTTGCCCTGCAAACGTGCTGTTGTTGTGCAGAGGCATCTGGGTCTGCCTTTGGACAGGCTCACCCCCAATTGTCGCTGGCGTGCATCTTAGACACCAACGACGACAGGCATGGCTGCTGCCATTGTGATTACAGAGGAACAGCCAAGGCCCCTCAGCCACAATGAAAAATACCGCTTGCTTTCAGATCAATTGTACCAGCTGCAACAGGCCGTTCTGCAGAGTGGAACGGCAGCATTCATGAGGAGACTGGACTGGCTGCGGCAACAGACTCTCCGCTGGCAGCAAGGACTGGCTGATGAGATGGAGCCATTTACTATGCCCAACAATTGCCCGGAAGCACCTTCGGATGGAGGTGGCCGCGCGCTGGACATCAGTCACGTGTCACAAACCCTGGATCCTGAGCGTCTCACCCCCTGGCCTAATGATCTGATGGACCATACATATGCCTACCTGTTCAAATCTCCACTTCCCCTACCTGCGGTACCCTCTCCTTGCTGCTCAGTTACACAGTCACCTGCTCCTACACCCATCAGGGCAGTGCACATGGACACACAGTTACCTGCTCCTACACCCATCAGGGCAGTGCACATGGACACACAGTCAACTGCTCCTACACCCATCAGGGCAGTGCACATGGACACACAGTTACCTGCTCCTACACCCATCAGGGCAGTGCACATGGACACACAGTCACCTGCTCCTACACCCATCAGGGCAGTGCACATGGACACACAGTTACCTGCTCCTACACCCATCAGGGCAGTGCTCATGGACACACAGCCACCTGTTACCCCATCCGACGTTGAAACAACCATGCAGAGCCTTGTGAGACTCCGCAATTGCCAGTTGCTGCCTGTCAAGCAGAGAGGGCGTCCAAAGGGGTCAAGCACTTGGGGAACATTCAGCAAGAAGAGACTGAGCACTAAAAGAAACAAGCATGCCGTGTCCAGTGGTAGCAGAAATGTGAATGCTCTTGCTGTGAACACAACTGGTGATAGTAGTAGGCAGGATTAAATGGGAATGGATGGAAAGACGCACGAGTAACATAACCACTGGCAGGGAACTGCTGGGCTAAATGGCCAGCTTTATGTTCATAGCCCAAAAGAAATGTGCTTCTTTTCCAGCACCCTCACATCATTTATGTTTTCCCTGAGAGCAGCATTGAACCATCACGAGATAGGGGCAGTAACATCATCCTGCCTCCTGCAGCTGAGGTGGGTACTAAGTGATTCATTGGCAGTGTTATCAGTACATGCCTTAACCGCAGAACACAAAGCATGCTCAACAGTAATTTCATTGGAGGGAGGGAAGCTCTGACACTGATGTTCTTTCCTTATTTTCTTTCATGTAAAACGTGCCCTTGAGAAAACAATCCTTGACACTTAAGGACGGCATTCAAGCAAAGGAGGCAGTGCGGGAGAGGACGCAAGGATGTGATGATTCCTGCATCTGAGGTGGGTAATAAGTGCTTCATTGGCGACGTTATCAATTGGTGCCTTCACTGCAGAACTTAAAAAGGTGTGCGCAACAGTAATTTCAGTGGATGGAGGGAGGCAAGCTCTGACTCTGATTTGCTTTTCTTGTTTTCATGTAAAACATGCCGTCGAGAAAACAATCCTCGAGACTTACGGTCAGCATTCAAGCAACGAAGGCAACTGGATCATGCTGCGGAGCTCATCACGATGTGAAAAGGAACATTGCATTTATGGATGAATTGGGAATGAACATTGGGATGCACTTGGGGAACATTCACCAAGAATAGATTGAGCTCAGACTCTTGTGACTTTGCCTTCTTCACATGGACAATACAGTAGTGGAATAGAGAGCCAAGCTTTTATTCACCACAAGGCTCTCCAGGAACAATCTCTTCAGCTGTGCATAGCAGAGAATCGGCCTGTCTGTCTAACGGGAATGCTGGACACAACACTCATGTATCCATGCACAGCAGTTCCTCAGATACTTAATGAACTTAATAAAACTTTTCAATAATTAAACCCAGAATTGTTGAGGTTTTGTTTTGCATGCTATTTCCCCGACTTTGCAACTGCACTTCAGATATTCAACTATGGTGGGGGGGGGGGCATAGGGAGGGGTGTTTGAAGAGGGGGAGGGGTGGGGAGTGCGGGGAGGGGTGGGGAGAGGGAGCATGCAAAATGCAGGGACCAAACAGTTGCAATGCCTGAAGTACTGAGGAGATTTAGAAAGCAACTGGGTAGGGGAGAAAGCAACTGGATTGCGCATCCGCAGCTGGAGGGAACGGCTGAATGGAGAGGGCCGGAAGCGAGAGGCCGTAGAGAGCCGCGGGGAGCGAGCGTGCGAAGACCTTTGTGTCACCGGGTCCAGGGACTGGCCAGTAAGTCTTTTGCTGCACTCCTCTTCCGTTCCGCTGCTCCCCCCCCACTCTCTCCCCTTCCTCCCTCTCCCCCCAGCTCTCCCCCTCCCCCTTCCTTACCCCTCCCTCTCCCTCTTTCACCCCCCCTCCCTCTTTTTCCCCCTCCCCCCTCCCTCTCCCCCTCTCCCTCTTTCTCCCCCCTCCCTCTCCCTCCCCCCTCCCTCTTTCTCCCCCCCTCCCTCTCCCTCCCCCCCTCCCTCTTTCTCCCCCCCTCCCTCTCCCTCTTTCTCCCCCCCTCCCTCCCCGGCACCGCTACCGCTGGTCTCCCCGCGCTGCTCTCCACGGCCCCCGTGCTGCCTTTCCCGGCCCCCGCGCTGATCTCCCCGGCCCCCGCGCTGCCTTTCCCGGCCCCCGCGCTGATCTCCCCGGCCCGCTCCACTCTCTCACTCCGGCCATTGTATTCTGCCACGTGTTTGTTAGGTTTCATCTCTGTGATTTTTTGAATAGCGCCATCTTTGGTCCTGGCAGCTGCAACAGTCGCTGGCTATGACGTTTTCGTGGCACATGCTGCATCTGCGCATGTGCCAAAACAGCGCCACCTACCGATCGCGTTGTCAACAATTGCGGTCTATTTAAAAAGGCAACAGCGGCTGAAAATATGGCTGCACATTTGCATTCTAAAAGACAGCTGCCTGAAGAAGACAATGGGAGTGCCTCCCTGATTCAATTAGCCAGATGGATTTTGTGAAAGAGCCAACATTCAAGTTTTTAGGTTAATAAACCTACACCTTTCTTGTTTAAATCTGAGAAAACCTGTCTGGTTGATTTCTTTGCCATTACAATTAAACAGCAGTGAGCAAGGACTCACTGAGAGGGAAGCTAAAACACGGTGTTTTAAAAGTTAAACCCTGATACAGGTAGAGGCTGAGAGGGGGAGCCATGGACCCCTTTCTCACCTGGTCATAACACCTACAATAGTTCCCGGTTCAGCAAGGCATCTATTTTAAAATTTTCATTAGTTTTCAAATCATAGAATATTTGCAGCACAGAAGGAGGCCATTCAGCCCTACATGTCTGTACTGGCTCTCTGCAAGAACAATTCAGCTAATTCCGCTCCTTTGCCGTTTTCCCGTAGCCTTGCAAATTTTTAATCCTTCAGATAATTTCCTTTTGAAAGCCACGATTGAATGTGCCTCCACCACTCTCTCAGGCAGTGCATGCCAGATCCTAACCACTCACTGCATAAAAAAGGTTTTTCCTGATGTCGCCTCTGGTTCTTTACCAATCATCTTAAAGACACCAGAAACAACAATGGTAAACACAGCCCAGTCATCCTTACTATCAGGGGGCTTGTGCCAGAATTGGGAGAGCTGTCCCACGAGTCAAGCAACAGCCTGACATAGTCATACTCACGAAATCATACCTTGCAGACAATGTCTCAGACACCACAATCACCAACCCTGGGTATGTCCTGTCCGAGCAGCACAGTGGTATATAGTTGGTAGGGAGTTGCCCTGAAAGTCCTCAACATTGACTCCGGACCCCATGAAGTCTCATAGCATCAGGTCAAACACTGCCAAGGAAACCTCCTGCTGATTACCATCCCCTCCCTGGGCTGATGAATCACTGCTCCTCCATGTTCAACAGCAATTGGAGGAAGCACTGAGGGTAGCAAGGGCACAAAATGTACTCTGGGTGGGGGACTTCAATGTCCATCACCAAGAGTGGCTCAATAGCACCACGACTGACCAAGCTGGCCGAGTCCAAAAGGACATAACCGTTAGACTGGGTCTGCAGCAGGTGGTGAGAGAACCAAGAGGGAAAAACTTACTGACCTTGTCCTCACCAACCTACCTGTTACAGATGCATCTGTCCATGACAGTATTGTTAGGAGTGTCCACGGCACTGTCCTCATAGAGACGAAGTGCCGTCTTCACTCTGAGGACACTACCACCGTGCTAAATGGGATAGATTTCGAACAGATCGAGCAATGCAAAAATGGACATCCATGAGGCTCTGTAGGCCACGAGCAGCAGCAGAATTGTATTCAACCCCAATCTGTAAACTCATGGCCTGGCATAGCCCCCACTCCACCATTATGATCAATCCAGGAGACCAATTCTGGTCGCCACACTACCAGAAGGACGTGGAGGCTTTGGAGAGGGTACAGAAGAGGTTTACCAGGATGTTGCCTGGTCTGGAGGGCATTAGCTATGAGGAGAGGTTGGATAAACTCGGATTGTTTTCACTGGAACGACGGAGGTGGAGGGGCGACATGATAGAGGTTTACAAAGTTATGAGCGGCATGGACAGAGTGGATAGTCAGAAGCTTTTTCCCAGGGTGGAAGAGTCAGTTACTAGGGGGCATAGGTTTAAGGTGCGAGGGGCAAAGTTTAGTGGGGATATGGGGCAAGTTCTTTACACAGAGGGTGGTGAGTGCCTGGAAATTGCTGCCGGGGGTGGTGGTGGAAGCAGGTACGATAGTGATGTTTAAGAGGCAGCTTGACAAATACATGAATAGGATGGGAATGGAGGGATATGGTCCCCGGAAGTGCAGAAGGTTTCAGTTAGGGAGGCATCAAGATCAGCGCCGAATGGCCTGTTACTGTGCTGTACTGTTCTTTGTTCCCTGGTTCGATGAAGAGTGCAGGAGGGCATGCCAGGTGCAGCACCAGGCATACTTAAAATGAGGTGTCAGCATGGTGAAGCTACAACACAGGACTACTTGCATGCCAAACAGCAGAAGCTGCATGTGATAGACAGGATCAGATCGAAGCTCTGCAGTCCTGCCACATCCAGTCGTGAATGGTGGTTACAATTAAACAACTAACAGGAGGAGGTGGCACCACAAATAGTACCATCCTCAATGATGGGGAGCCCAGCATATCAATGCAAAAGACAAGGCTGAAGCATTTGCAATAATCTTCAGCCAGAAGTGGTGAGTAGATGATCCATCTCAGCCTCCTCCTGGTGTCCCTTGCATCACAGATGTCAGTCTTCCGCCAATCTGATTCAATCCACATGATAAAGAAACCACTGAAGACACTGGAAACGTGGAAAATTGCCCAGGTATATCCTGCACACAAAAAACAGGACAAATCCAACCTGGCAAATTACCGCCCGATAAGTCAACTTCCGATCATCAGCAAAGTGATGGAAGGGTCGTCGAAAGCACTATCAAGCGGCACTTGCTCAGCAATAACCTGCTCACACTGATGCTCTGTTTGGGTTCCGTCAGTGCCACTCAGCTCCTGATCTAGTGACAGCCTTGCTGCAAACATAGACAAAAGAACTGACTTCCAGAGGTGAGGTGAGAGTGACTGCCCTTGACATCAGGGCAGCATTTGACCAAGTACAGCATCAAGGAGCCCTAGCAAATGGAGTCAATGGGAATTAGGGGGAAATCTCTTCGTTGGTTGGTGTAAAACCTAGCACAAAGGAAGATGCTTGTGGTTATTGGAGGTCAATCATCTCTGTCCCAGGACATCACTGCAGGAGTTACTCAGGATACTGTCCTAGGCCCAGCGATCTTCAGCAGCTTCATCAATGACCTTCCCTCCATCACAAAGTCAGAAGTGGGGATGTTGGCTGATGATTGCACAATGTTCAGCACCATTCGCGACTCCTCAGATACCGAAGCAGCCCGTGTCCATTTGCATCAAGACCTGGACAACATCCAGGTTTGCGCTGATAAGCAGCAAGTAACATTCGAGCCACACAAGTGCCAGGCAATGACCATCGCAAACAAGAGAGAATCTAACCACCTCCCCTTGATGTTCAATGGCATTACCATCACTGAATCTCCCACTAACAACATTCTGGGGGTTACTATTGACCAGAAACTGAACTGGACCAGCCACATAAATCCTGTGGCTACAAGAGCAGCTCAGAGACTGGGAATTCTGCAGCGAGTAACTCCTGACTCCTCAATGCCTGTCCATCATCTAAAAGGCAAAGGAATGTGATGGAATATTCTCTACTTGCCTGGATAGATGCAGCTTCAACAACACTCAAGAAGCTCGACACCATCCAGGACAAAGCAGCCCGCTTGATTGACACCCCATCCAACACCTTCAACATTCACTCCCTTCACCACTGATGGACAGAGGCACCAGTATGTACCATCTACAAGATACAGTGCAGCAACTCAGCAAGGCTCCTTCAACAGCACCTTCCAAACCCACGACTTCTATCACCTGGAAGGACAAGGGCAGCAGGTGCATGGGAACACCACTACCTGCAAGTTCCTCTCCAAACCACACACCATTCTGACTTGAAACTATATCGCTGTTCCTTCACTGCCGCTCGGTCAAAATCTTGAACTCCCTTCCACAGTTGATGTACTTACACCCCAAGGATTGCAGCAGTTCAAGAAGGCAGCTCACCACCACCTTCTCAAGGGCAATTAGGGATGGGCAATAAATGCTGGCATAGCCAGTGACGTCCACATCCCCCGAACAAATAATTTAAAAAAAAGAAATCGGTTCTCTGGTTCTCAACCATTCTGCCCATCGGAATAGTTTCTTCCTATCTACTCAGTTCATACCCAAGACATTGAGTAACTCTAGAAAATATCCTTCTAATCTTCTCCTCCAAGGACAGCAGCCCCAGCTTCACCAATCTTTCCACATAACTGAAGTCTCTCATCCCCTGAACCAGTCTCGTTAATCTTTTCTGACCCTCTGTGGAGGGTGATTTGGAGGAAAGTATAGGTGGTCTGATTAGCAAGTTTGCAGACGACACTAAGATTGGTGGAGTAGCAGATAGTGAAGGGGACTGTCAGAGAATACAGCAGAATATAGATAGATTGGAGAGTTGGGCAGAGAAATGGCAGATGGAGTTCAATCCGGGCAAATGCGAGGTGATGCATTTTGGAAGATCCAATTCAAGAGTGAACTATACAATAAATGGAAAAGTCCTGGGGAAAATTGATGTACAGAGAGATTTGGATGTTCAGGTCCATTGTTCCCTGAAGGTGGCAACGCAGGTCAATAGTGTGGTCAGGAAGGCATACGGCATGCTTTCCTTCATCGGACGGGGTATTGAGTACAAGAGTTGGCAGGTCATGTTACAGTTGTATAAGACTTTGGTTCGGCCACATTTGGAATACTGCGTGCAGTTCTGGTCGCCACATTACCAAAAGGATGTAGATGCTTTGGAGAGGGTGCAGAGGAGGTTCACCAGGATGTTGCCTGGTATGGAGGGCGCTAGCTATGAAGAGAGGTTGAGTAGATTAGGATTATTTTCATTAGAAAGACGGAGGTTGAGGGGGAACCTGATTGAGGTGTACAAAATCATGAGAGGTATAGACAGGGTGGATAGCAAGAAGCTTTTTCCCAGAGTGGGGGATTCAATTACTAGGGGTCACGAGTTCAAAGTGAGAGGGGAAAAGTTTAGGGGGGATATGCGTGGAAAGTTCTTTACGCAGAGGGTGGTGAGTGCCTGGAACGCGTTGCCAGCGGAGGTGGTAGACGCGGGCACGATAGCGTCTTTTAAGATGTATCTTGATAGATACATGAATGGGCAGGAAGCAAAGAGATACAGACCCTTAGAAAATAGGCGACAGGTTTAGATAGAGGATCTGGATCGGCACAGACGTGGAGGGCTGAAGGGCCTGTTCCTGTGCTGTAATTTTCTTTGTTCTTTGTTCTCTGCAATGCCTTCACATTCATCTTAATGTGTGGTGCCCAGAATTGAACATAATACTCTCGTTGAGGTGAACTAATGTTTTATAAAGATTTACCATAAAAGACTGATTGAGAATTGAACAGAGTGCTCGGAATTCAGTGAGTTGAGGGAGTTGGGAGTTCCTTTGCTTTTTCTAAAAAACTTTTTCACCATGCAGGATTTGGTTCTTACTCTAGTACAGGGGAAGAAACTAGCTGTTTGGTGAGTACCTAGTGAATGGTTAAGGTCCATTCTACTCCTAAAATTTAAAATAGTACAGGAACTGGTAAGATTAATAAAATATATAATAAAGGAAAATAAATAATTGAATAAGTAGTTAATTAAAACACAGTAAGGATGGCAGGACAGGTGATGTGGCACAGCTGCAGAATGTGGGTGCTCCTGGATGCCAGTGTGATCCAGGCAGGCACGTCTGCAGTGTTTGCGGCTCAAGGAGCTTCGGCTCAGAGTCAGAGACATTCAGCTGGAGGCTGAGGTGCAGACACCGCGTCACATCAGGGAGGGGGAAAGTTACCTGACGCTTTGTATCAGGAAGTGGTCACACCCCTTAGGGTAGAGTTTTCTGATTTTGTCAGTGGTCAGGGACAGGAGAGTGTGGCTGAAGCTGAGGCAGGTAAGGGGACTGAGGGCAGGAATGCAGGAGCCTCAGCCTTGCGATTGTCCACCAGGTTTGAGGTTCTTTTGGCTTGTTTGGATGAGATTGGGGGCTGCAAGGTTGATGAGCTAAGTGATCATGACACCATGGTACAGGAAGCCATTCAAGTGGGGGAAGCAACAAGAAATGTAGTGGTAGTAGGGGACAGTATATTGAGGAGGATTGACACTGTTCTTTGCAGCAAAGAGCGAGAGTGTGGAAGGCTGTATTGGGCTGGAGAGGAACCTACAGTGGGAGGAGGAGGATCCAGTTGTCATGGTCCTTGTAGATACCAATGACATAGGCAGGACAAGGAAGGAGATTGTGCATAATCAGTTTGAGAAGATAGGCATCAAATCAAGTTGAACCTCAAAAGTAATAATCTCTGGATTATTACCTGAGCCACATGCAAATTGGAGTGGGGCAAATAAGATTAGAGAAATGAACGCGTGGCTCAAAGACTGATGCGGTAGAAGTGGGCTCCAGTTCACAGGCACTGGCACCAGTACTGGGGAAAGTGGGGGCTGTACCGTTGCGACGGTCTACACCTCAACTGTGCTGGGGCCAGTATTCTAGCGAGGCTCACAACTATGGAAGTAGAGAGGGTCTTAAAATAAATAGTGGGGGCAAGGGATCAAATTTGGGAAGGTGCAGCAAATCAAAAAGTTGAGACAAGGTAAGAGAGCAAGGTATTAATATGGGAAATGATAGACTGACAGGAAGGGATAGAGTACAAATCTAACAGTAAATCAGCAGTCACAGAACCATAGAAAAATTATGGCACAGGAGGCCATTCAGCCTGTCGTGTCCAAGCTGGCCGAACAAACTAGCCGCCCAATCTAATCCCACCTTCCAGCACCTGGTCCATGGCCTTGCAGGTTACAGCACTTCAGGTGCACGTCCAGGTACCTTTACAACGAAATGAGGGTTTCTGCCTCCACCACCGAGCCTAGCAGTGAATTCCAAACACAGTCAAGGCTAGACGTCACAAAAATAATAAAAGGACAAAACTAAAGGCTCTGTATCTGAATGCACGTAGCATTTAAAACAAAACGGATGAACTCATAGCGCAAATAGAAATAAATACGATATAATAGCCATTACAGAGACATGATTGCAGAATGACATTGATTGAGACCTGAATATTGAAGGGTACATGACATTTAGGAAGGACAGGAAACTAGGAAAAGGTGGAGGGGTGGCTCCTTTAATTAATGATGAGGGAGGCAGTGGCATAGTGGTAATGTCACTGAGTTAGTAATCAAGAGCCCCAGCTAATGCTCTGGGGACACAGGTTGCAATTCCACCATGCAGATGGCAAAATTTGAATTCAATTAATAAATCTGAAAGTAAAAGCTAACCTAATGGTGACCATCAAACCATTACCGATTGTTGTAAAAACCCATCTGGTTCACTGATGTCCTTTAAGGAAGAAAATCTGCTGTTCTTACCTGGTCTGGCCTACATGTGACTCCAGACCCACAGCAATGTGGTTGACTCTTAAATACCCTCTGAAATGTCCTAGCAAGTCACTCAGTTCAAAAGGCAATGAGGGATGGGCAAGAAATTCTGGCCTAGCCAGCAACTACAACCAGCCCACATCCCACAAACAAAATAAATTAGCAAATTACAGCAGGCTGACCTAAGTTCAGGAAATCAGGAGGTAGAAGCAGTTTGGGTAGAGATGAGAAATGATAGATGCATGAGGTCACTCATGGGAGTGGTGAAAAAGCCCCCAAACAGGAACCACACAGTAGGACAGAGTATAAAGGAAGAAATAATAGGAGCTTGTCAGAAAGTTACGTTGACAATCATGGGGGATTTTAATTTACATATAGACTGGAAAAATCAGATGGCCAAAGGTAGCCTAGATGAGGAGTTGATAGAATGTTTTCAAAATAGGTTCTTCGAAAAGCAAGTTCTGGAGCCAGAGAGCAGGCTATACTAGACCTGCTTTTGTGCAACGAGATAGGATTAATTGATGACCTCATAGTGAAGGTGCCCCTAGGTAGCAGCGATCATAATATGATTGAATTTTACATTAAGTTTGAGGGAGAGAAGAATGTGTCCAAGACAAGTATTTTAAACTTAAATAAGGGCAATTATGAGGGCATGAAAGCAGAGCAAGCTAAAGTTAACTGGCAAATTAGGTTAAGGGATAGGTCAATAGAGATACAGTGGCAGACTTTTAAGAATACACAGAATAGAAATATTCTAATGAGAAGGAAAAATTCCAAAGGGAAGACCCACCATCCGCGGTTCACTAAAAAAAAGTTAAAGATAATATCAAACTTAAAGAAAAAGCATACAATTGTGCAAAGATGGGTGGCAAGTCAGAAGATTGGACTGAATATCAAAAACAGCAAAGACTGACAAAGATTGATAAGGAGGGAAAAATTAAGAGTACGAGAGAAAGCTAGCTAGAAATAGAACAGATAGCAAGAGTTTCTATAGATATTTAAAACAGAAAAGTTAACAAAGTGAGTGTTGGTCCTATAGAAAGTGAGTCTGGGGAATTAATAAGGGAAAATAAGAAGATGACAGATGAATTGAACAGTTATTTTGTATCGGTCTTCACTACACAGGACATAAGTATATAAGACATCCCAGAAATAGCTGTAAATCAGGCAATGGGAGGGAGGGAGGAACTCAGGAAAAATACAATCACCAGAGAAGTGATGCTCCAACAATTTATGCAGTTGCGGGCTGACAAGTCCCCGGGTCCTGATCAGCTTCATCTTAGGGTCCGAAAAGAAGTGGCGAGTGAGATGGTTGGTGCATTAGTTTTAATTTTTCAAAATTCCCTAGATTCTGGGAAGGTTCCATTAGATTGGAGAATAGCAAACGTAACTCCTTTATTCAAAAAGGGAGGGATTCTGAAAGCAGGAAAATACAGGCCAGTTAGCTTACACCTGTCATAGGGAAAATGGTAGAAGCCATTATTAAAGACATTATAGCAGTGCACTTAGAAACATTCAAGGTAATCAGGCAGAGTCAACATGGTTTTGTGAAAGGGAAATCAGGTTTAAGCAATTTATTGGAGTTTTTTTGAGGAGGTAACATGTGCTGTGGATAAAGGTGAACTGGTGGATGTACTGTACTTAGATTTCCAGAAGTCATTTGATAAGGTGCCACATCAAAGGTTATTCCAGAAAATAAAAGCTCATGGTATGAACAGAAAATTGGCCAGCTAATAGGAAATACAGAGAGTTGGCAAAATTGGGTCATCTTCTGGTTGACAAGTGGTGTGCCACAGGGATCAGTGCTGGGGCCTCAACTTTTTACAATTTATATAAATGACTTGGATGAAGGGACTGAGGATATGGTTGCTAAATTTGCTGAAGACACCAAATAGGGAGGAAAGCATGTTGTGAAGAGGTCATAAGGAGGCTACAAAGGGATATAGATAGGTTAAGTGAGTGGGCAAAGATCTAACAAATGGAGTATAATGTGGGAAAATGTGAAATTGTCTCTTGACAGGAATAATAAAAAAGCATATTATCTAAATGGAGAGATTGCAGAGCTCTGAGATGCAGAGGGCTCTGGGTGTCCTACTGCATGAATCACAAAAGGTTAGTATGCAAGTTCAGCAAGTAATTAGAAAAGCTAATAGAATGTTATTGTTTATTGCGAGGGGAACTGAATACAAAAGTAAGGAGGTTATGCTTCAGTTATACAGTGCATTGGTGAGATCACATCTGGAGTACTATGTACAGTATTGGTCTCCTTATTTAAGCAAGGATGTAAATTCATTGGAAGCAGTTCAGAGAAGGCTTACTAGACTAATACTGGAATGGGCGAGTTGTCTTATGAGGAAAGACTGACCAGGTTAGGCTTGTATCCACTGAAGTTTAGAAGAGTAAGAGGCAACTTGATTGAAATATATAAGAGCCTGAAGGGTC
This sequence comes from Heterodontus francisci, assembly GCF_036365525.1. Classification (NCBI taxonomy): domain Eukaryota; kingdom Metazoa; phylum Chordata; class Chondrichthyes; order Heterodontiformes; family Heterodontidae; genus Heterodontus; species Heterodontus francisci. The sequence goes on along the minus strand of NC_090374.1, from coordinate 31,775,480 downwards.
TTAACAGGGTGGATGTGGAAAGGTTGGGCTGAATTTAACAAACCTCCTGACATCGGGAGTCGTGGTGTGGCGGGGCGTGGGTGGGGGGGGTGGTGCGGACAATCCTTCCGGAAGAGGTCAGCTGTGGGCCTCGATGCTGGGAAGGCCCTGCCCCATTTTACAGGTGGTAGCGAGACCACAGGGCGGCGCCCCCACAGCTCAGCAAAAAACCTCTAACATATGTAAATAAATTACAATTGAAGAATAATTATTTACCTCACGAGACAGCCGTCCCACGCCGATATTCCAGTTGTTTGCTGTAAGTTCTGTGCCTTGGGATCACCGTTCGGAGATCTGAGGCGTAACACTGGTGGGGAGGGAGGAGGAGTGACATTTTCAGGGCAGGGGGGTGGGGGAAGCGGGGAAACCTCCTACCATTGGCTGAGGGCATGGTGGGAAGGGCTTGAGGGTCAAAGGTAACGAAGTTCGGGGAACGGGAGGGCGGGAAGGAGTTCAGCATCAGAATAAAAGTTTGTTTTGGGAGGATAGGGCAATTTATATATTGAGTACTCATTGGCAGGGTGGGAGAGGGCATTCAAAGTGAGATTACCATTTTGTTTGAATTTTTTGCACACCGAGACTTTTAAAAATTTAAATGACCTTTCAGTGCTTGAAGCCCTTTAAAAACGGCGCTGCCACTAGACGCCATTGCCGGCGACGAAGCGCCCGCCCCCCTCTACATCAGCGGGGGTGGGCGGTCTTCCCCCTCCATGTTAATGAGCCGCCGCGCGAAATATTGCGGCGGTCCGTGGCGCATATCTCACCTGTGCGTCATGCACTTTTTGAAGCTCACCGCAAAATTCAGCCTGATGTTTCCCCTTGTGGGAGAATCTATTTAAAAATATGGGGCTGCCCATTTAAAACAGAGATAAGCAGAAATTTTTTCTCCCAGATGGTTGATATTCTCTGGAACTCTCTTCCTCAAAAGGCAATGGAAGCAGCGTCTTTAAATGTTTTTAAGGCAGAGGTAGATTCGTATGTCCTTGATTTGGCAATTTATGCCTCGATTTATCAAGTCCAGAATCCCGTATGCACTAGTAACAGTTAACTCAACCTTCCTAACAGCACTGTTGGTGTACGTACACCAGATAGACTGCAGTTGGCTAACCACCTTCTCAAGGGCAATTAGGGATGGACAACAAATGCTGGCCTTGCCAGTGACGTACACATTCTATGAAACATTTTTTTAAAACCTGCCCTGCCACCTTCAATGATTTGTGTACATACACCCCCCAGGGCGTATTCCTTATTTATTTATTCCTTATTCTATCCCTTATTTTATATTGCCTTTCCTCATTCTTCCTACCAAAATAGATCACTTCACGCCACCTGTCTGCCCATTCCACCAGCCTGTCTAAGTCCTCTTGAAGTGTATCACTATCCACCTCACAGTTCACAATACCTCCAAAGTGTGTGTCATCTGCAAACTTTGAAATTGTGCCCTGCACACCCAAGTCTAGGTCATTAATATAGATCAAGAAAAGCAGTGGTCCTAAAACTGGCCCCTGGGGAACCCCACTATAAACTTTACTCCAGTCCGAAAAACAACTGTTCATCACTACTCTCAGTTTCCTGTCACTCAGCCAACTTCGTATCCAAGCTGCCACAGTCCCTTTTATTCCATGCACTTCAATTTTACTGACAAGCCTATTATGTGGCACTTTATCAAATGCTATTTGTAAGTCCATGTACACATCAACCGCATTACCCTCATTAACCATCTGTTACCTCATCAAAAAACTCAATAAAATTAAACACAATTTGCCCCCAACAAATATGTACTTGCTTTCTTTAATTAGTCCACATTCATCCAAGTGACTGTTAATTTTGTCCTGGATTATTGCTTCTAAACGTTTTTCCACCACCAAGGTTAAACTAACTTGCCTGTAGTTGCTGGGCTTATCCTTACAAGCATTTTTGAACAAGGGTGGAACATTTGCAATTCTCCAATCCTCTATCAGCACTCCCTGGGCTGAATTTTCCAGACCCTCCGACGTCGGGGGTCATGGCGGGGGTGGGGTGGGGGGGGGATACAGGGCCAGAAAATGGCTCTGGGAGAGACCCGCAATGAACCCCGACAGCAGGAAGGCCTGACTCAATATTGCCAGAGGCGGAGAGGCCTCGTGGCGGTCCCCTGCCCCTTGGCAACAGGAACCCAATTTAAATTCATTAATACAAACAAATTAATTACCGTTATGCTCCCGACTGCCCCAGAGCGATATTTATGCCAGTGGCCAGCACTCCCGTGCCTTCACATCCATCCGGGGAAAAATCAAGGTGGAACACTGGTGGGGAGGGGGCAGGAGGTATATTTCTCAGTGCGGTTGGGGGGAGGGGGCAGTGGGGTCAAAGTCATATTATTGCTTTAGGGGATGGTGGGAAGGATTATAGTGTAAAGTTTATGCACTTTGGGAGGGCAGGGGGGAGGTCAGCTGAACAAGGCAAGTGTTTTTGTTGGGGGGAGGAAAAAGAGGGCAAGTAATTAATTCTACGGTTATTGGTGGGGGGGTGGGGGAGAGGGGCAAGATAAGTTTTAACATCAATGTACCTTTGAATATTTAAATGTAACGGTTGGGCTCAAAGCCCTTTAAAAATGGCACAAGCAGCTGACGCCATTGCTGGGGATGGACAGCCCACCCACTCCACGTCATCTGGGGGCGCAAGCGCTGCGCCCCAGATATTGAAATGAGCCGCTGCGCTTAATATCCTGGCGGCTCTGCAACCCACATGGGATGCTCGCTATTGTTTTCACCCGCCACCGGGCGCGAGTATAAATTTCAGCCCATCTCTGTAACTTCCTCAAGATCTCTTTCAAGATCTCCACGCTCCTCCAATTCTGGCCTCTTGCACATCACTGATTTTCAATGCTCCACCACTGAGTTTAAGCCCTAAACTCTGGAACTCCCTATCCTATCTTTTTGTGGCTTTGTGTCAAAGTTTGTTTGATTACATTTCTATGCAGTACCTTGGGATGATTTACAACATTAAAAAGTGCTAGATCAATGCAAGTTTCTGATAGAGATATTTATAAAAGATATGGTGAATACCTTCAGAAACCACCTGTGGACCAGTTTTGAATTCGTTATCTCAATGTTATTTTGCCTCGAATATATTAGCTAATTATGAATTCCAGGGCACTATTTTTAATTGATAATTTTCTGTATATTAAATTCTTAATTTGGGGGTCTGTAAGAGAAAAGTGATTATGTATTCTATACATAATGTGGTTGATGCAGACAATTCTATTACTACAGCACAATCTTAGATGCATGAAAATATGTTCCCAACTGCACAATTAAAATTATTAGTGTCTTCCGCTTATTAGTAAAATAATTTTGATTTGTAGGCCTATTATACAAATCATGTGTAACTGAGCTGAACAAATGCAATTAAATGATAAATAGTTGAAACACTGTTCCACACTATGTAATGTAATCTGTTACCCTACTACATTCATTACCTACAGAGAGATAGCAATTACTGTAATTTCCAAGTCATTTTGAATACTTCAATTCAATAGTCAAACTACAGTGCAGCTGATGTTTAAAGCGAATTGTGTAGATATTCATATGATGTGGGACACCAGCCACAGTAAGTTCTGAATACTGCAGTTATTCACGTCAAGTTTTTGGACGGTATTGAAGTGCCATCTTCAGGCTATTTTGCCTAACAGGATACAACCATTAAACGTATTAAGACTGAATCAGCATTCAACTGAGATTACAATAAATTCAGATTGTAACACTAATATATGGATTTTGTTTCGAAGAAAAAAAGTTCAGGCATTACTCACTGCAGGACATCTGTAATTATTGATATCAATTTATTGGACTCCTTTTGCCATTGTTACGATCAGATGAGAAAGGGGTCTACGGCTCCCTCTCAGCCTTCACCTGGTCTTACCGTAACAGGGTTTAATTTTACACACACTGTTTCTTTTTAAGATGCCCCCTTAGTGAACCCTTGTTCACTAACTTCTAATTATAAGGTAAAGAAACTAGCCAAACAGGTTTTCGTCGGTTTAAAGAAAAAAGGTTGAACTTTATTAAATTTGAACTCTAATTCGGTTAACATCTACAGATACACGACACGCCCATGCTAGCATGCATACACGATACACACATGCAGATAGAGACAGAAAAGAGAAGAAATAAAGTGGAAAAGTTTGAGGCAATATCTGATTATGATTTTGGTTACTGTTCTTCCAGCTCGCTGTAAAGTCCTTGATTGTAGGTAGGTCTTGCTTTTCATTGGGGCCCAGTATTCTTATCAAATCTTGTTCGATGTAGCAGACTTTTCTCTCTTGAAGTTCATGAGTCCTCAGTGGGTCCAGAGGCTTGTGAGAAAGAGATGGGAGCAGACAGGAGAGGTCTTCTCACTCCAGCAGCAAACAGTCTTTGAGTTCAAAAACTTTGTGGCTAGCTAGTTCAAAAAACCCTGGACCAGCCAGTTAGTCATGTGACCAGCTGGTTTAACCAGTCACGGCTTTTGTAGATTGCATCACCTTAGCAGTCTCTGGAATGCTCTTCCTTATGCCTTCAATGAATGGTGATCAAAATCCATTGTGGGTTGAATGTGTCAGGGAATGGTCCTTTGTCTCCACAAGCACTGTCTGTTAGTATGCAAATATTTTTCAGCTAAGTGTCTGGCAGTCCTTGTAACAAGCCTTCTCTTCTTCCCAGCAACAGTTTAAAATCAATGTTCATATGACAAAATTAATATGCCTCATTCTTGGCAGTTGGGGGCTTGCATGACATCATATTTTATCTGAAGTAATAAAACAAAACTAGTAATGATAGAATGGTTGTCGTTTTGTAGTTACAATGTTATTTGTCTGATTGGATTTGCTGAAAATGATGATGTCATAAAGTGTAAACTGAATTTTCAGTAGTCTTTCTAATCCGTGAGAATTTTCATAGCAAACTAATGGTCAGCAGGATTCAAAACCAGCAGTATTACTTCCCATCACATTTCATATGTTCTCAGCAGTGAAAGTTCTCCATGCGCTTGCCTGCAATTCCAGCTGCCAAATCTAACATAAAAGTACGTCAGCGTTAAAATGGTTCCCCAAAGCCAACCACCAGATCCACACTACAATGGGGAGTGCTAAACGTAGTAGATGCTCACCTGCAACAATTTTGTTTCATCTTGTGCTGATCTTAGTGGAGCTTTTGATTGGAAGAACAGTACAGAGCTTACTAATTTGCTAAGGAGAGTGTATTTTGAATGCAGTACCAGCCCTGAAATAGGAAGTCCTGTGGTTATCACAGTGGGAAGCATTTTGGCTGTTATACTTCAATCAATGACTGGTCCAGTGACTGGAATCACAAACAGATATGAGGGGGAGCTTTGAGCCAGCAGACAGAAGAAGCAAGGAAGTGTCGAAGTGGATAGCGGCAGCACATTTAATATTTACAGTGCAATCAGCAGTATATTTGGGAGACTAAATCATCCAGAAGGAGTGTCACTTCCATGAGGTCAGGTAATTTGGACTCCACTAGAGTACAGCAACATACTCACTTGAAAGTAGTCACACTGGGATTCTCGAGGTAGGGAGCACCCATAAAACTGCCTCCCTTTGTTGTCGCCTTCTTTCTTGACGACTCTCAGCGTGCAGGGGCAACTATGTTTTTTGCAACATGGGATTTCAGGATTTACAGCAGCAGTGCCATCATTCATATTAACAGAGTCCCTGTGAACACAAGATTTTTTTATTAATTCAACTACATTCTTTTTATAAAAACTATGCAATAAAACTGCCTTTTGTGCAATTTCAGGGCTCAATGCCTCCTGGACAACCAGTCTGCAGGTTGAAGCTTGAGAAATATCACCATTTTGCAGCAGGAAATCACTGGACTGTGAATAACTCTAAAATGATATGTCATTTTAGAATTATTCACAGTCTAGAATGTTAGTTTGTCATTTGGATTTACTAAGGGGTGAAGGTAAAGAAAACAAATTCATCTTGTTTTTCAAACCCTTGCCATTAAAACTATTTCTCTCCCAACTATTAAAATTAGTTCAATTTTAACAGCAGGAAAATATCTGACCTCTCAGCAACCTTCATATCTCTGCTGTTAAAAATCACTGATTTTCAATTATGAAAAAAACATTCTGAAATAATAAATTGTAGTGCCGAGAGTACCTTCAATATACCTGAGCTATGTCATATTTAAGTTTGATCATGTCCTTAACCGATGTCCACTTGTATTTAGAGATCAATAGGCAATAAGAAGCTGAAACCAAGTCGGACTCTTACATCGCAACAGTTTCAGGCAGGAGAAGACCTTTAGTCCATCTATCCATTACATTCCCTTGGTGCATTTCGAACAACCTGTCCATGTACTATAACTCTTTGTTGGCTACCCACCATTTGCCAATCCGTTTTAATACATTCACATCTATCCCATGGGCTTGAATCTTATGTAGTAACCTGTTAAGTGGGTGCTTTCATGAAATCCAGGTAGGTAACATTCATTGGGTCTCCTACAACTGGATCGGTTACCTCCTCAGAGTAATCCAATATATTAGTGAAGCGTGACGTCTCAATCCTAAAACCATGACTGTCTCAGATTAGGTCAAGATACACCTTTGTATTAATCCCTCTTGTTACTTACCAAAGAGATACCAAGAACAACTGTAGTTCTTCAACAGTTGCTCGGGAGATGCGTTAACTCAGCACAGATCGGGGCCCAAACCTGGGAACATCCTAGTCTGTATCACTTAGCAAGTCAGTTTGGTTCAGTTTGAGTCAGAAGGTTAGGGATTCAAGTCACACTACAGACTGAGGCACTCCAGTACTGTATTGTCAGAGGTGCTGTCTTTCAGATGAGGGTAGTTGGCATGGCTCATTAAGGGCCACTTATGGTCAATTAAAGGAGGCCGATTGGGATTTTCCACGGTCAAGGTAGGGCTAGAGGCCCTCCCCGTCTGCTTGGGTGCTGCAGTAGCCACAGGCTGCCCTGTGGAGGAGCTACCCCTAGACTTGGCTTGGCTGCAAAACCCATTTTTACTTTGAATTCAAAAACGTTAGAAAGAAGGCGCCTCCATTTTGAAGCACCCTCTCTCTTCCTTATCTGTCATCACAACCTGTTGCTCATTTCAAGCTGGAAGGCCTCTTGATTGGCTTTCTAGCTTTGAGAGCCTGCCCGCTGTCCTTACTTGGACGGCGAGCCTGCCCTCTGGCCATTAATTGGCCGCTCTGGGGAAAATCAGAGACTGATCCACATTTCGGCCAGAAGGTGGCGTTCAGAAGCCTGCAGGGAAAATCCTGCCCCATAAGTCTGCAATAATAAAATTCTGTTTATAAAACACACGACATTTAAAATCTGGTGTGTAAGTCACAGCGCTGTGCAGGTAATATCTGCATATGTAAGGAAAAAATAATCTGGTCTGCAAGTAGATTCTGTGCCATTTAAATTGTTAAGAACTGCCCAGATAGCAACTAAGCAGTTCACTAATGGAGGACATTATCTGGATCCATTTTCTGCAAACATCAGTTACAAAAGGATAGATTTAATAATATATCCACCATAAAATATCTGATCAAAGCAGCAATATAAGCTGTTAAGATGGGCAGCAATTTTTCTTTAGAAAATGTAAAATAATGCCCAGATGTGTGAAAGGCATGTCATTCCTATCAAGCAGTTAGCTTACTTAAATACTGATATTCACAGCAACTTTCTATAACCTGAAGTTTCACTTTAAATAGATATGTCTATGGGCACACCTGAAAACAGAAACTGTTGTACTTGTCTTGGAATCAAAAGTCGACTGATGGTCCTTTTTCATTCTTTTGGGAGTCTGATGAAATGAACCTTGGTTGGTGCAACTGAATGATGTTGAACGGCTGGCTGTTTGATTTGCATAATTATTAAAGGGACTATTCATCCAGAGGTTTGAGTTTGTTCCATTTGCAGAACTATTCTTAACCAATGACAAAGCTTGAAGTGAAGGATTTCCAAGCGATAATGGCATCTTCCTTTTCATTTCACCGCCTGCTGAGAAAGTGGATCTGGAGCTCTCTCCAGAGCTCCTTAGTGATGTGAGAACCAGTGTTGTTGTACCAAATGCTGCCTTCCGATTCAACTTCCACTCCACCAGAGGCTTACCAAAACTATTGCATGGGTACTTTATGAGATCAGTGTCAAAGTTAGACATCGGAAGAGAAGCTTCACCTTTAAAAGATAAACAGCACACAGTTAATATGACTGAACACGATTAATCTTCAATACCATGAAAGTGAAATTTTTTATGCGCCCTTTTGAGAGTTAAATTTTGCATTTACTTAGGAGGTGGCGAGAGAGATTTTATAGATACACTGGGCTGAATTTTAATAGCACGATCGCGGCGGCGCGTTTTGAAGTCGGCAGTCTGCCCGCACAGTGCGGCTGCCGCAGAGCCCCCGCGATATTATGCACGGGGGCTCATTTAGATGGAGGGGGCAGAGCGACCGCCCCTGATGACATGGAAGGGGCGGCCGCTGCATCTCCAGCAATGTGGCTGCATCTCCGGCAATGTGTCTGGCGCCATTGCGCAGGCACGTGCACCATTTTTAAAGGGCTTCAAGCCCTTAACAGAAATTTTAATCTTTAAAGAGAAATTGCCTTGTTAAATTTTTTAAATAAAATTCAAAAAGGAGGTCCTTTCCAATCCCAATGGTTGTTTTATATGCCAATCTGACAGACATTAATTTTATTCCCACCCTGAACGTTCCCCCCCCCAACCTCATCACCTTTGCCCTTTAACCCCTTCCCACCATCCCAACAGCCAATAAAAAACATTTACCCCACTGCCCCCCACCCCCCAAGCTGACAATTTTAGTCCTCCCTCGTCCCCACTAGTTTCTCGCCTCGGAACTCCGTACGGAGTTCCAAAGGCGCACATTTTGGGATTGGCAGCCGTAAAATCTGCATGGGCCGGCTGCCGACAACAGGCAAGTTCATTTTCATTTTAGGTAACCTCATTTCCATATTTTAATGAAGGCCTCGCCACCGCCGCTAATATCTGGCGGGGCCTTCTCGGCATCGTGGGTTGTGGCAGGTCACTCCCACAAGCATTTTACGGGCCTCCCCGCCACGATCCACGACGCCGAAGGGCTGGCAAAATCCAGCCCATTCATTTAAGTGTTGTGAGCAAGATGTTCATGAGAGTGTTAAACTCTCAGCCCCTCAATAAAATGTAAGAAAAGGACTTGCTTGCAATTTTGGCAATGGTTTTTCTTGAACGGTTTACAATTTTCATTTACACACTTGCACCACACACTATTGAAACTACAATAGAACTATTTCCTGGGGATGGTGGGGGGGGGGGTGGCGGAGGGGGGCGGTAAATCTAGGTCCCATACGTGGAGGAAATTGTCATTAATATGTAAACAGTCATTAATATTTCATTTGTTGTGTAAATAAAATTCAACAACTTGAAAACTATAATTGACCTGAACATTTTGGCCAACTTCATGCCAAGTTTCAATTTACATTTCCAACAGTAATACATCTCTCTCTTGATAGATACTAACTATGCCACAGGGGGTTAAGAAACTGGAGACATTAAAATCACAAATGTATGAAAGTTAAATCAACTTTATAATAATGACTAAAATTGTTTCAGTCCACTTGCTGAAGATTGTACTTACTGACAGGCCTTGGTGTCAAACAGGCATTACATGACTCAGCTAATGGCGCATTTATTAATGTGCAAAGTGAACATGTCCATTCTTCCTCCTCTTTTTTGGCAATGGTGTCAGTAGAATAATCACCAAAGCCATGTGCCCAGCCTATCAGGCTATTCCGTTTAGGCAAATTACTGTTAAAAAAAAAAGACAACAGAAAGCATTGGACAAACAGTTTCAGTTATCGAAATAGTTTTCAGAATAAAAATGCGATAGCCCAGCTAAAATGTTGAGAATTATTGGAATTAAAATTTTCTAGAATACCCTCAACGTTTGTTTTGTTTACAAACAGTGCATTTAAATTGAATGAGAAGTTGTATATAGACCTCTAATACCAGCAATGCCATTTAAAAATACAACATCTATTTGTTCAAAGGATGTGAGTATCAATGTCAATGCCAGCATTTGTTGTCCATCCCTAATTGCCCTCAAGAAGGTATGCCGTCTTCTTGAATCACTTCAGTCCATGTGGTGCAGGTTCCAGGTTTTTGACCCAATGATAGTGAAGTGGTGATATAATTCCAAGTCAGGATGGTGTGTGGCTTGAAGGGGAAGTTGCAAGTGGTGGTGTTTCTATACATCTGCTGCCCTTGTCCTCTCAGAGGTACAGGTCTCGGGTTTGGAAGGTGCTTTCGAAGGAAGCTTGGCGAGTTACTGCAGTGCATCTTGCAGATGGCGCCACTGTACGTCGGTGGTGAAGGGAGTGAATGTTGAAGGTGGTTTAAGATGGTGTGCAGATCAAGCGGACTGCTTTGTCCTGGATGGTGCAGAGCAGCTTGAGAGTTGTTGGAGTAAAACAGAATATATAGCTGCCCTTGAATGTAGCACAGATTTCAGGAAATTACTCTTCACACAAGAGTGATCAATGCTCTTCCAGGTAAAGAAGCAGAAGTAAAACTCAAATTATTTAAGAAACAGATGCTGCAATGGAAGGGAACAGGAGACTGTAGGGTCTTTCTGGATGGATGAACTAAAATGGGACAATGAAAACTTCCTATCTGTATTGTTGTGATCAAGGTGGGAGAAGTGTGCTGTCTTTCTCTAGCTCCACTTCTCTACGTCACAACACAACAAAGGCATACCCAGTTACAGACGCGGCCAGTTATATACTCTATCTATTTTAGTTCCAGAATAAAATCCACCAACCAGGTTTCTTTAATAAACAAAAGTATTAATTTATTATGAAACAAGACTTACATCAATAAAAATGCAAAGCTTTAACACACACACAACCTGAAGGATATATAAAGATGCTTTAGCCAAAGTACTTGTTAATTCTTGAAGAAAAAGGATAAGTATGTTATGTTCCAGATGGCATACAGTCTGTTGTTCGAGTACATGTACACGGGTCACAGGGATCTTTTCAGAAGCAGTTCTTTCAGATGTTGAGAAGAAGTCTTCCAAATGCTTCTCAGGAGAAATGTAGCATTAGGCATTACAGCCATCACATACTGGATTTTTTTCAGGGTTTCTCAGAGAGGTGGAGAAAAGATGAGCTGGGTGTTCCTGTTAGCAGGGTACAAACCCAACTGACTCAAAGCAGTATTGAAAAATGAAACCCACCCTTGAGCACCATAAATCTTGACATATCACTTCTCTTGTAAACAACTCCCATAGTCAGAAGACACCTGTTGTTTACTTAGTTGAAGACATGTGACATCCAGTAAATGTTTTTAAACAGAGTCCTTCTAGTGACCCTTTAAAATAAACAAAGTCCAGCATCTATGGAATCACTTCAGTCCTCCAATTAATCCACCTCCACAATTCTAAAACATGGGTTCTCAAATTTTTGCACTTTCATAACAGTATTTATTCTATGATATGAACTTGCATCTCACTGTGAGCATTTAAATAGAGATATGCACCAGCTACATACAAGTTATGGTTTTTAGAGCAGGTCAGAGGTACTTTTATGTCAAATGGCTAACCTGCTGACTCCCCAAAGCCTCTGCAGAACTACAAGGTACAAGTCAGGTGTGTGCTGTAACACTTTCTACTTGACAGGATGGGTGCAGCTGTAACAACATTCAAGAAGCCTGATTCCATCCAGGATAAAGCGGTGCTTGGTTGATACCTCTAATCATTCACCTCCTCCACCACTGGCATACCTTAGATGCAATGCATACTAACTAGAGGATGCACTGCAGCAACTTGCCAAAGCACCTCCCAAACACGCGGCCTCCACCATCTAAAAGGACATTGGTAGCAGGTGCATGGGGACAAGTTCTCCTTCAAGTCACACACTATCCTGGACTTAGAAGGATATACCTTCATGCCTTCAATCATCGCTGGATCAAAATCCTGGAACTCCCTATCTAGCAACATGGTGGGAACACAAAAGATAGGAGTAGACCATGTGGCCCATCAAGCCTGCTCCACCATTCAAAACAATCATGGCTGATCTAAGGATTCAACTCACTTTCCACCCAACTTGCCATACCCCTTGATTGCCTGAGAAACCAAACATCTGACTAACCCAGCCTTAAATGTGTTCAACAATGGAGCATCCACAACCCTCTGGGGTAAAGAATTCCAAAGATTCACAACCCTTTGAGTGAAGCAATTTCTCCTCATCTCAGTCCGAAATGATCGGCCCCTTATTCTGAGACTGTGTTCCCATGTTTTAGATTCCCCCAACCAGTGGAAATAATCTCTGTGTCTACCCTATCCAGCCCCTTTAGCACCTTCACCACATAGACTGCAGCGATTCAAGCCAATTCAGCACTACCTTCTCAAGTTTTTAAAATTTTTTTTTACAGGATGTAGGCATCGCTGGCTAGGCCAACATTTATTGCCCATTCCTAATTGCCTTGGGAAGGTGGTGGTGAGCTGCCTTCTTGAACCACTACATTCCATGTGGTGTTGTTACACCCATAGTGCTGTTAAAGAGTTCCAGGATTTTGACCAAGCGACAGTGAACGATTGGCGATATAGTTCTAAGTCAGAATGGTGTGTGGCTTGGAGGGAAACTTACAGGTGGTGGTGTTCCCGTATATCTGCTGTCCTTGTCATTCTAGATGGTAGAGGTCACAGGTTTGGAAGGTGTTGTTCGAAGGAGCCTTGATGAGATGCTGCAGTGCATTTTGTAGATGGTACACACTGCTGCCACTGTGCGCCAGTGGTGGAGGGAACGAATGGTGGACAGAGTGTCAATCAAGCGGGCCGTTTTGTCCTGAATGGTGTCGAGCTTCTTGGAGCTGCACTCATCCAGGAAAGTGGACAGACTTCCATCACATTCCGGACTTGTGCCTTGTCGATGGTGGCCAGACTTTGGGGAGTCAGGACTCACCACAGAATTCCTCTGACCCGCTCTTGTAGCCACAGTACTTATACGTCTGGTCCAATTCAATTTATGGTCAATGGTAACCCCCAGGATGTTGATAATGGGGGATTTAGTGATGACAATGCCACTGAATGTCAGAGAGAGATGGTTGGATTCTCTCTAGTTGGAAGTGGTCATTGCCTGGCACTTGGGTGGCGTGAATGCAACTTGCACTTATCAGCCCTAGCCTGAACGTTGTCCAGGTCTTTTTGTATATGGGCACAGACTGCTTCAGTATCTGAGTCGTCGCGGATGGTACTGAACATTATGCAATCATCAGCGAACACCCCCACTTCTGACCTTATGATGGAGGGAAGGTCATTGATGAAGCAGCTGAAGATGGTTGGTCCTAGGATACTGCCCTGAAGAACTCCTGCAGTGATGTCCTGGAACGGAGATTTTTTTGATATCTCGGGGAGTCGAGGGTTAGGCAGAGCAGGCCCGAAAAAGGAGCTGAGGCCTGGGACAGATCAGCCACGATCTTATTAAATGGCGGGGCAGGCTTGAGGGGCTGAATGGCCTACTCCTGCTCCTATGTCTTATGTTATGAGATGATTGACCTCCAACAACCGCAACCATCGTCCTTTGCACAAGGTATGACTCTAGCCAGTGGAGAGTTAAACTAGGGATGGGTAGTAACTGACAGTGACACCACATTCAGAATGAAGAATATAATAGTGGCTAGGATAACCTGTTCACCCCACTGGCTTACAAAATAGTTTAGAGCTTAGCAATATCTGAATAGTAAGAAGAGAATAACTAAATTCAAGAGGGAAGGGGAAAATGGAAAGAAAAGCAATCGATAAAGACCAAGAGAAGCTGATCTAGTCAGACTTCAAGATACTGGCTCCTCACATGACACCACAATCAAATTTTTCAATCATAAATTGAGATTTGCAACATTTGGACAGGTCATAAAATATGGTCACAGGAAGCCCAGAAATAACTAGAGGAAAAACAAGTGCAAAGTGTAAGGGGAATGAAAAATATGGATCCATACTACAACTTTTGGAAGCTGGCACAAAAATAAAAAAGTTAATTGGAGCTGGAAAATAACTATAAATTAAAGGAATGCTCTAAAGTTCTTAATTCAAAATCAAAAATGAAAATAAATTTGTAATAAAATTCAAGTCAGCCAAATTCACAAGGTGTTGTGTGGTCAGATCAAAATTACAATTTCAAAATGATACCAAGTCTACATGGTCTCGTTTTAGCTCAACTTTCCAAATGTGTCTGGTGTACATTGTACTTCAACATATTTTATACATGTGCATACCTAATGTCAACCTGACAGGGATCTTCCTTCTGACAGCGAGAGCAAAAGTACGTCATTCGCTTATTCTCACCAAGGCGGCAGACAGTGATTTTACCATTGCACTGTCCACATGAGGAACGTTTGTATACTCTGTAATGTTTATACAAGGCTGACCCCATCTTACGACACTAAAAAGTAGGAAGCAAAAGAATTAAATCACAACAGACTTTAGGATAGACTTTTGCCAAAAACCAATTCACCGACCAGTGTTTAACATAAGAGTTCAAATTGTGCCAATTACATATAGATCTCCAGTGGTAGCTCAGGTTCTAAAGTGAAGATTCTGATAATTACCATGTGTAAAAGTTTTCACATTTTTCTCACTTTATTCTCATGTAAACAGCTGATGATAGCATTATTCAATAATAATTTACATTTAGCACAAGTAAAAAGAAACACTTCAACAGAGATCAAGAAATTGAGTTACAAGAATTAGCAATGGTGACAAACAGGAAGAATATGTAAAGAGGCAGGTTTTGAGGAGAGAGTATTTATGTTTTTATTTTAATTCGTTCATGGAATGTGGGTGCCATTTGCTAGGGCAGTATTTATTGCTCATGTCCAATTGCCCTTCAGAAGTTGGTAGTGAGCTGCCGCAGTCCTTGGGATGTAGGTATACCGCCAGTGCCATTAGGAAGGGAGTTCCAAGATTTTGACCCAACGACAGTAAAGGAACGGCGATATAGTTCCAAGTCAGGATGGTGTGTGACTTGGAGGGGAACTTGCAGGTTGTGGTGTTCCCATGCATCTGCTGCCCTTGTCCATCTAGATGTCAGAGGACCTGGGTTTGCAAGGTGCTGTCTAAGGAGCTTTGGTGAGTTGCTGCAGTGTATCTTATAGATGGTACACACTGCTGCCACTATGTGTCAATGGTGGAGGAAGTGAATGTTGAAAGTGGTGGATGGGGTGCCAATCAAGTGGGCTGCTTTGTCCTGAATGGTACCAAACCTCTTGAGCTGCATACATCCAGGCCTGTGGAGAGTATTCTATCACACTTCTGACTTGTGCCTTGTAGATGGTGGACATGCATTGGGGAGACAGGAGGTGAGTTACTCGCTGCAGAATTCCCAGCCTCTGACCTGCTCTTGTAGCCACAGTATTGCTGTGTCTGCTCCAGTTCAGTTTCTGGTCAATGGTAACTCCAAGGAAGTCGATAGTGAGGGATTCAGCGAAGGCAATGCCGTTGAACGTTAAGGGGAGATGGCTAGATTCACTCTTGTTGGAGAACGTCATTGCTTGTTTGGCGCGAATGTTACTTGCCACATATCAGCCCTGAATGTTGTCCAGGTTTTGCTGCATAAGGACACGGATGGCTTCAGTAACTGAGGAGTTGCGAATGGTACTGATCATCATACAGTCATACATCGCCACTTCTGACCTTATGATGGAGGGAAGGTCATTGATGAAGCAGCTGAAGATGGTTGGGGCTAGGACACTTCAACCCACAAAACCTCTGACTCAGAAATAAGAGTGCTGGCAATGAGCCACAGACGACACTCTTAATCGAGAAGCAGGTCTTAATGCATGACAGAATGAAGATGGCAGAGTGTTTGTACGTGTTGCTATTTGTGAAAGGATAGAACTTGGAAAGTCAGCAAGGCGGGCATCAAAATAACGGAGTCTGGAGGCAACAAAAGCGTGGACTGTTCTTCAGTGGCACTGAGAGTTAATTTGGGGCTGAGATGCTTAAAATACAGACTTGGCCGAGGCCAAATATGGTATATGAAACTCAACTCGGAGTCAAGCAAAGCATTGAGGTTGCACATTAACAGTTTCAATCTGAGAGGATGGGAACCAGGTACTCAGGTGTGGAGTTTCAGTCATGATGACTATGACTATG
This sequence comes from Heterodontus francisci, assembly GCF_036365525.1. NCBI lineage: Eukaryota > Metazoa > Chordata > Chondrichthyes > Heterodontiformes > Heterodontidae > Heterodontus > Heterodontus francisci. The sequence continues at coordinate 31,759,294 of NC_090374.1, read as the reverse complement.
GTTTTGCTGATGTTGAGTTGAAAATTCTCACTCTTAATATCTGCTAAGCAGTCAGACAACAGTGGTAGTCAAGATCTCTGGATCTTGAAGTGGCACACAACTAAAGCAGGACATAATTCATGGATATAAAGTCAGTTTTCATATGCATGCTGATTATGTCACCTAAGGGCAACCCATAGCCCAGGTGAAGAAGGGATCAAAAATGGAGTTATCGGGCAAACCTAAGGCAGAACAAAAGCCATTGTAGGAGATGTGTTTGCTGTATGGTGACAGGTAAAGTGAAGCCACACGAGGGCAGTGAGAAAAAAAAAAGAGGGAAATGGAAGTCCGCAGGATATTCGAAAATGCCTTACAGCCAGTGGTTCTTACCTTTGGAAATGCAACCATTGTTGATACATAGCAAGGCACCACAAACAGGAACAGATATAAATGACTAGTTAATCTGTCTGCACAGAGCAAGCTCCCACAACAGCAACGTATTAATGATTAGAAAATCTAGTTTTGGGATGGTGATTGAGGGATAAATATTGGCCAGGAAACCAGGATTAACTCTCCTGCTCTTCTTCGAAATGATGGCAAGACATCATTTACGTCCACTTGATATGTCATTCATGGCATTAATGAGCCTACATTTCACTTGAACACTCTCTGAATATATTTATAGACTTTTATATTTAGCTTTGATATCTCTTGTAAGATTTTTTCTATGTTCTCTTTTAGCCTTTACTTTCTCTATATCTCGTTTTTTATAGCTCTCCCAGTCTGTTGGATTTCTGCTTTTCTTTACAGGTGCATGAACAAAGAACAGAACAACACAGGAACAGGCCATTCGGCCCTCCATACCTGCGCCGATCTTGATGCCTGCCTAAACTAAAACCTTCTGCACTTCCGGGGTCCATATCCCTCGATTCCCATCCTATTCATGTATTTGTCAAGATGCCTCTTAAACGTCTCTATGGTACCTGCTTCCACCACCTCCCCCGGCAACAAGTTCCAGGCACTCACCACCCTCTGTGTAAAGAACTTGCCTCGCACACCCCCTATAAACTTTGCCCCTCTCACCTTAAACCTATGTCCCCTAGTAACTGACTCTTCCGCCCTGGGAAAAAGCTTGACTATCCACTCTGTCCATGCCGCTCATAACTTTGCAAACCTCTATCATGTCGCCCCTCCACCTCCGTCGTTCCAGTGAAAACAAGCCGAGTTTTTCCAACCTCTCCTCACAGCTAATGCCCTCCAGACCAGGCAACATCCTGGTAAACCTCTTCTGTACCCTCTCCAAAGCCTCCACGTCCTTCTGGTAGTGAGGCGACCAGAATTGCACACAATACTCTAAGTGTGGCCTAACTAAAGTTCTGTATAGCTGCAGCATGACTTGCCAATTTTTATACTCTATGCCCCAACCGATGAAGGCAAGCATGCCGTATGCCTTCTTGACTACCTTATCCACCTGCGTTGCCACTTTCAAAGACCTGTGGACCTGTACGCCCAGATCTCTCTGCCTGTCAATACTCCTAAGGGTTCTGCCATTTACTGTATACTTTCCACCTGCATTAGACCTTCCAATTTGCATTACCTCACATTTGTCCGAATTAAACTCCATCTGCCATTTCTCCGCCCAAGCCTCCAACCGATCTATATCCTGCTGTATCCTCTGACAATCCTCATCACTATCCGCAACTCCACCAACCTTTGCGTCGTCCGCAAACTTACTAATCAAACCAGCTACATTTGCCTCCAAATCATTTATATATACTACAAACAGCAAAAGTCCCAGCACTGATCCCTGCAGAACACCACTAGTCACCTTCCTCCATTCAGAAAAGCACCCTTCCACTGCTACCCTCTGTCTTCTATGACCGAGCCAGTTCTGTATCCATCTTGCCAGCTCCCCTCTGATCCCATGTGACTACACCTTTTGTATCAGTCTGCGATGAGGGACCTTGTCAAAGGCTTTGCTGAAGTCCATACAGACAACATCCACTGCCCTTCCTTCATCAATCATCTTTGTCACTTCCTCAAAAAACTCAATCAAATTAGTGAGACACGACCTCCCCTTCACAAAACCATGCTGCCTCTCGCTAATAAGTCCATTTGTTTCCAATTGGGAGTAAATCCTGTCCCGAAGAATCCTCTCTAATAGTTTCCCTACCACTGACGTAAGGCTAACCGGCCTATAATTTCCTGGATTATCCTTGCTACCCTTCTTAAACAAAGGAACAACATTGTCTATTCTCCAGTCCTCTGGGACCTCACCTGTAGCCAATGAGGATGCAAAGATTTCTGTCAAGGCCCCAGCAATTTCTTCCCTTGCCTCCCTCAGTATTCTGGGGTAGATCCCATCAGGCCCTGGGAACTTATCTACCTTAATGCTTTGCAAGACACCCAACACCTCCTCCTTTTTGATAATGAGATGACTGAGACTATCTACGCTCCCTTCCCTAGGCTCATCATCCACCAAGTCCTTCTCCTTGGTAAATACTGATGCAAAGTACTCATTTAGCACCTCGCCCATTTCCTTTGGCTCCACACATAGATTCCCTTCTCTGTCCTGGAGTGTGCCAACCCTTTCCCTGGTTACCCTCTTGCTCTTTATATACGTATAAAAAGCCTTGGAATTTTCCTTAATCCTGTTTGCCAATGACTTCTCATAACCCCTTTTAGCCCTCCTGACTCCTTGCTTAGGTTCCTTCCTACTGTCTTTATATTCCTCAAGGGATTCGTCTGCTCCTAGCCTTCCAGCGCTTACGAATGCTTCCTTTTTCTTTTTGATGAGGCTCACAATATCCCGTGTTATCCAAGGTTCCCGAAACTTGCCAAACTTATCCTTCTTCCTCACAGGAACATGCTGGTCCTGGATTCTAATCAACTGACGTTTGAAAGACTCCCACATGTCAGATGTTGATTTACCCTCAAACAGCCGTCCCCAATCTAAATTCTTCAGTTCTTGCCTGATATTGTTATAATTAGCCTTCCCCCAATTTAGCACCTTCATCCGAGGACTACTCTTATACTTATCCACAAGTACCTTAAAACTTATGGAATTATGGTCACTGCTCCCGAAATGCTCCCCTACTGAAACTTCGACCACCTGGCTGGGCTCATTCCCCAATACCAGGTCCAGAATGGCCCCATCCCTAGTTGGACTATCTACATACTGTTTCAAGAAGCCCTCCTGGATGCTCCTTACAAATTCTGCCCCATCCAAGCCCCTAGCACTAAGTGAGTCCCAGTCAATATCGGGGAAGTTAAAATCACCCACCACTACAACCCTGTTACCTTTACATGTTTCCAAAATCTGTCTACATATCTGCTCCTCTACCTCCCGCTGGCTGTTGGGAGGCCTGTAGTAAACCCCCAACATCGTGACTGCACCCTTCCTATTCCTGAGCTCCACCCATATTGCCTCTGAGGTGTCCTCCCGCAGTACAGCTGTGATATTCTCCTTAACCAGTAATGCAACTCCCCCCCACTTTTTACATCCCCCTCTATCCCGCCTGAAGCTTTTAAATCCTGGAACATTTAAGCTGCCAATCCTGTCCTTCCCTCAACCAAGTCTCTGTAATAGCAACATCATAGTTCCAAGTACTAATCCAAGCTCTAAGTTCATCTGCCTTACCTGTTATACTTCTCGCATTGAAACAAATGCACTTCAGACCACCAGTCCCGCTGTTCTTTGCAACATCTCCCTTCCTGCTCTTCCTCTCAGTCTTACTGGCCTTATTTACAAGTCCCCCTTCATTTATTTCACTTGCTGTCCTACTGCTCTGGTTCCCACCCCCCTGCCACACTAGTTTAAACCCTCCCAAGTGACGCTAGCAAACCTCGCAGCCAGGATATTTGTGCCCCTCCAGTTTAGATGCAACCCGTCCTTCTTGTACAGGTCCCATCTGTCCCTGAAGAGATCCCAATGGTCCAGATATCTGAAACCCTCCCTTCTACACCAGCTGTTCAGCCACGTGTTTAGCTGCACTATCTTCCTATTTCTAGCCTCACTGGCACGTGGCACAGGGAGTAATCCCGAGATTACAACCCTAGAGATCCTGTTTTTTTAACTTTCTACCTAACTCCCTAAACTCCCCCCTGCAGGACCTCATCACTCTTCCTGCCTATGTCGTTGGTACCGAAGTGTACCACAACCTCTGGCTGTTCACCCTCCCCCTTCAGAATGCCCTATGTCCGTTCAGAGACATCCTTGACCCTGGCACCAGGGAGGCAACATACCATCCTGGAGTCTCTTTCACGTCCACAGAAGCGCCTATCTGTGCCCCTGACTATAGAGTCCCCGATAACTATTGCTCTTCTGCGCTTTGTCCCTCTCTGCTGAACAGTGCCAGCCGTGGTGCCACTGCTCTGGTTGCTGCTGTTTTCCCCTGATAGGCCATCCCCCCCAACAGTATCCAAAACGGTATACTTGTTAGAGAGGGGGATAGCCACAGGGGATTCCTGCAATGACTGCCTGCCCCTTCTAGCAGTCATCCATCGAACTGCCTGCACCTTGGGTGTAACCACTTCTCTAAAACTCCTGTCTATGACGCTTTCTGCCACCTGCATACTCCTAAGTGCATCCAGTTGCCGCTCCAACCGATCCATGCGGTCTGTGAGGAGCTGCAACTGGGTACACTTCCTGTAGATGTAGTCGTCCGGAACGCTGGAAGCGTCACGGACATCCCACATCTCACAGGTGAAGCACTTCACCCGTCTGTCATTTCTAGCACTAATTAGTTAATTAATATAAAATAAATACTTATTAAATCCTTACTAAATTGTTATAATTAACCATATGGTCCCTAGTGCTAGATTTCTACCATAAATATTAAATGCTAACTAAATACAGTAATCTCCTCCCTCTGGTTTCGTTACTCTACTTATTAATTAGTTAATTAGGGTTTTAATCAATTTTTACCAATGTTTTATTTTCAAATTCAATACAACTTCCCTACCAGCCAATCAAGTCACAGCTTTTCTATGACGTCACTTTTCAGTTTCTTTTTACCAGAGGTAAGTTTTTTAGACTGACCGGTCTGGAACTCCACCCTCCGAGTCTTCTCCGTGAATGTCGGCCGCGAATCCCTGAGGTAAGTGTGAACCTTTCCTTTTAGCTTGTTCCATCTCTACCACGCTCTGGAAGTGGTTCAAGAGTTCACCTACCTAGGCTCAACTATCACCAGTAACCTGTCTCTCGATGCAGAAATCAACAAGCGCATGGGAAAGGCTTCCACTGCTATGTCCAGACTGGCCAAGAGAGTGTGGGAAAATGGCGCACTGACACGGAACACAAAAGTCCGAGTGTATCAAGCCTGTGTCCTCAGTACCTTGCTCTATGGCAGCGAGGCCTGGACAACGTATGTCAGCCAAGAGCGACGTCTCAATTCATTCCATCTTCACTGCCTCCGGAGAATACTTGGCATCAGGTGGCAGGACCGTATCTCCAACACAGAAGTCCTCGAGGTGGCAAACATCCCCAGCTTATACACACTACTGAGTCAGCGGCACTTGAGATGGCTTGGCCATGTGAGCCGCATGGAAGATGGCAGGATGCCCAAAGACACATTGTACAGCGAGCTCGCCACCGGTATCAGACCCACCAGCCATCCATGTCTCCGCTTTAAAGACGTCTGCAAACGCGACATGAAGTCCTGTGACACTGATCACAAGACGTGGGAGTCAGTTGCCAGCGATCGCTAGAACTGGCAGGCAGCCATAAAGGCGGGGCTAAAGTGTGGCGAGTCGAAGAGACTTAGCAGTTGGCAGGAAAAAAGACAGAAGTGCAAAGGGAGAGCCAACGGTGTAACAGCCCCGACCAACAAATATTTCTGCAGCACCTGTGGAAGAGCCTGTCACTCTAGAATTGGCCTTTATAGCCACTCCAGGCGCTGCTCCACAAACCACTGACCACCTCCAGGCGCTTACCTATTGTCTCTCGAGACAAGGAGGCCAAAGAAGATCTCTTACCTCTTAATGTGTGTTGACCATAGTTGCTTAACTGCACAAAAGAACAAAGAAAATTACAGCACAGGAACAGGCCCTTCGGCCCTCCAAGCCTGCACCGGTCCAGATCCTCTACCTAAACATGTCGCCTATTTTCTAAGGGTCTGTATCTCTTTGCTTCCTGCCCATTCACGTATCTGTCTGGATAGATCTTAAAAGACGCTATCGTGCCCACGTCTACCACCTCCGCTGGCAACGCGTTCCAGGCACCCACCACCCTCTGCGTAAAGAACTTTCCACGCATATCCCCCCCTAAACTTTTCCCCTCTCGCTTTGAACTCGTGACCCCTAGTATTTGAATACCCCACTCTGGGAAAAAGCTTCTTGCTATCCACCCTGTCTATACCGCTCATGATTTTGTACACCTCAATCAGGTCCCCCCTCAACCTCCGCCTTTCTAATGAAAATAATCCTAATCTACTCAACCTCTCTTCATAGCTAGCGCCCTCCATACCAGGCAACATCCTGGTGAACCTCCTCTGCACCCTCTCCAAAGCATCCACATCCTTTTGGTAATGTGGCGACCAGAACTGCACGCAGTATTCCAAATGTGGCCAAACCAAAGTCCTATACAACTGTAACATGACCTGCCAACCCTTGTACTCAAGTGGAGCTTGTGTCTTTTAGGGGCATGTATGGATTTTTGTTGTTGTACCAAATACCTTTTTACTGTGATTCATTTATTTCTCACCCCTTGAAGTTTGCCTTACTTAAATATAAAACCCTGGTCTGTGATTCTACCTGCTCCCTCTCAAAGCTAATAAATTAATATTTTGTTGCTATTTCTCCGATTGTTAAATAATTGTGGTTCTTAACTCATTACTAAATCTAGCGTGTCATGTTCTAGGGAGAATTTAGGCATCTCAGCTGAAACAAATCAGGAGATAACCAGCTTTGGATTCATCAAGCCAAAAAATATCCTGGAAGTTAAATAAAATGACTAATGATCTCTATTTATATTGTATTATGTTCCTGAAAATATCTTCACAGTTGTTTGACAAGATCTAAATCCCAAGGCTATTTTCAAGACACAACTACTTTTTGATAAAATAATTCCTACATTGTGTAAGATTTAATACTAGATTTTGACCCAAGCAGTTTGGCAAAGATATGTGGAAAACTATAAATGAGAACCATCACACTATCACTGCTTCATGCATTCCACAATACACGCCCAAGTTTTCTGCGTGAATTGTATTTTTTTTTAAAAGACAGTAAATACATTGCTCAGGAGGAAATAAAGGTTACACCAACTTCAACTAGAGGGAGCTACTGAGTTAACGATGTAACAATTTAGTTGATTTTTTTGCAAATAAAGACACATTCTTACCTTATAGAACAGAATTGTGAAGTCACGAGTCACTTTTACAAGGTGGTGTATTTGCTCAGCTGATAACCGCCAAATCTGAAAAAGGACATGTGTCTGAGATAATGGTTTATAGATATAGAGAGATACAGCACTGAAACAGGCCCTTCAGCCCACCGAGTCTGTACCGACCCATTTATACTAATCCTACATTAACCCCATATCCCCTACCACATCCCCACCATTCTCCTACCACCTACCTACACTAGGGGCAATTTACAATGGCCAACTTACCTATCAACCTGCAAGTCTTTGGCTGTGGGAAGAAACCAGAGCACCCGGCGGAAACCCACGCAGTCAAAGGGAGAACTTGCAAACTCCACACAGGCGCTACCCAGAACCGAACCCAGGTCGCTGGAGCTGTGAGGCTGCGGTGCTAACCACTGCGCCACTGTACCGCCTTATGATTACCTCATAAATGATGAACACTTGGGGCTGGATTTTTAGCCCGAAGAGGGTGGGCACAGAGGCAGGTGGGTGAGGAATTTCACACTGCCGGTGTGCCGGTTCCCCTGCACCATCCCTCCCCCGGCCCAATTTCCTGGAGGTGGGATGCTGTGGAGGGAAGGGTTGGCGGAAGGGCTACCCACCCACAAGTGGCAAGTAGCCAATTCAGGTAGTTAACAATTTTTTAAGGCCTGTTGTCAGAGGCTAACTGGAGTTTTCCAGTCAGCCTCCAGCTGCCTGGAAGCATCGGGGAACAGTGCAGCTCTCCCCAGCTGCTTGGCTTCAGCTGCAGCCAAAGACGGCCCTCTAGAAGGGAATGCAGTCCCAGCTGCTCAGTCTATTTGTTAATTAAAAGTTTAAAAAGTTGGAGAGAAGGTGCCCTCTCTCTCTTTCACTTACCTGGAAAGGCAGCCTGCTGCTTCTTCAGTGCTGGAGGGTCTCCTATTTGCCCTCCAGCTTCAAGAGCCTGCCTGCAGTCCTTAATTGGATGGCGAGCCCACCCTCTGGCCATTAACTGGCCAATTTGGGGAAAATCAGTCTGATTATTCCCCACATAATGCAGGCTTCTTACCCCTCCCCCCACCCCATCTTATGACGACAGCGGGGTCCCAAAGCCTGCAGTGAACATCCTCAAGAAAAAGGTGATAGAGGTCAGACACAAAAATTAATTCTTCAACTGACACCCTTTCACAAGTTTATTTTGCATCAGTTTATGAAAAAGTAATGTTTAGTATGAATGCGTTTTTAAAAGGTAATAAATATTCTCATTTGCAGCTCAAATAAATCTACCTTATGTAACTCAAATCCATTAAAATGTCTGAAATCACTTCATGGATTATTTTGACTAAACTACCGTTTGCCAAGTTTTCTCCATATTTATAGTAAAATTGTTCTGATGTTGGACTAGCATGAGCCAAGATGTGAACGCATATTATTTAGGCAGCATTTCATGTTTCTCTGTAGTAACAGCAGCCCTTTGGAGAAAAGAATGATCTGCTAATGGTAAGCATTGGCTTACTTTTTCCCTTCCTCTCCTGAAGATATCAACTCATGCAGTGCTCAGTTCTATGGACAAATGCAGTCATCTAGCATCTTACCCAAAAACAGCTCTTACTCTCAGATGAGCTGGAGCAGTTAGAGTTGGCAGGTTACATATGCTCGTCACAGTTGAGCCTAGCAGGAGACATAGAAATGTAAAGGATCGGAAAAAAATGTTTCCAGACCAACGTTCAAAAATACAGTTAACTACCAGGGGTATTCATGAACTAATTTTCTCGAAAATGCCTGTCCTTCTCCCTGTTGATAATTATGGATGTTTTCAGTTTGGATCACAAACTTCGGCAGTCCACCCCAAACATTTATCATTGTATCTGTGTGAAATAGTTATATCTAATGTATCCATTCACCTTCCTCTTGTAGCTTCATCCCATGCTGTCTTGCTGTTGGTTACCAGGACATGAACAGTTTTGCATGGTTTAGCTTGTTGCTACCCTTAAGGATTTTGAATACCTCAATAAAATACCCTCTCAATCTTCTCCCGTGCAAATAAACTCACTTTCTGTATTCTTCTTATAACTCAGCCCAACGTGTTCTTTAATGCTCATTTCCAACCTTCACATTCTTTCAAAACATTAAAAGTGTTTCTTCTTAGATATGACATGAGGAAAAGCTTTTTCCACTCAGCAAGTAATTAGGATCTGGAATGCACTGTCTCGGAGTCTGGTGGATACAGGTTCAATCGAGGCAATCAAGAGGGAATTGGATCGTTATCTGAAAAAGAAAAATGTGCAGGGCGACAGGGAAAAGGCCGGGGAGTGGCACTAGGTAAACAGATCTTTCAGAGAACAGCACAGACATGACAGGCCGAATGGTCTATGATTGTGCGTCAAAAAGAAAAAGGAAGCACTCGTAAGGGCTGGAAGGCTAAGAACAAACGAATCCCTTGAGGAATATAAAGATAGTAGGAAGGAACTTAAGCAAGGAGTCAGGAGGGCTATAAGGGGTTATGAGAAGTCATTGGCAAACAGGATTAAAGAAAATCCCAAGGCTTTTTATACATATATAAAGAGCAAGAGGGTAACTAGGGAAAGGGTTGGTCCACTCAAGGACAGAGAAGGGAATCTATGTGTGGAGCCAGAGGAAATGGGCGAGGTACTAAATGAGTACTTTGCATCAGTATTTACCAAGGAGAAGGACTTGGTGGATGATGAGCCTAGGGAAGGGAGCGTAGATAGTCTCAGTCATCTCATTATCAAAAAGGAGGAGGTGTTGGCTGTCTTGCAAAGCATTAAGGTAGATATGTCCCCAGGGCCTGATGGGATCTACCCCAGAATACTGAGGGAGGCAAGGGAAGAAATTGCTGGGGCCTTGACAGAAATCTTTGCATCCTCATTGGCTACAGGTGAGGTCCCAGAGGACTGGAGAATAGACAATGTTGTTCCTTTGTTTAAGAAGGGTAGCAAGGATAATCCAGGAAATTATAGGCCGGTGAGCCTTACATCAGTGGTAGGGAAATTATTAGAGAGGATTCTTCGGGACAGGATTTACTCCCATTTGGAAACAAATGGACTTATTAGCAAGAGGCAGCATGGTTTTGTGAAGGGGAGGTCGTGTCTCACTAATTTGATTGAGTTTTTTGAGGAAGTGACAAAGATAATTGATGAAGGAAGGGCAGTGGATGTTATCTATATGGACTTTACTAAAGCCTTTGACAAGGTCCCTCATAGCAGACTGATACAAAAGGTGAAGTCACATGGGATCAGAGGGGAGCTGGCAAGATGGATACAGAACTGGCTCGGTCATAGAAGACAGAGGGTAGCAGTGGAAGGGTGCTTTTCTGAATGGAGGGATGTGACTAGTGGTGTTCCACAGGGATCAGTGCTGGGACTTTTGCTGTTTGTAGTATATATAAATGATTTGGAGGCAAATGTAGCTGGTCTGATTAGTAAGTTTGCGGACGACACAAAGGTTAGTGGAGTTGCGGATAGTGATGAGGATTGTCAGAGGATACAGCAGGATATAGATCGGTTGGAGACTTGGGCGGAGAAATGGCAGATGGAGTTTAATTCGGACAAATGTGAGGTAATGCATTTTGGAAGGTCTAATGCAGGTGGGAGGTATACAGTAAATGGCAGAACCCTTAGGAGTATTGACAGGCAGAGAGATCTGGGCGTACAGATCCACAGGTCATTGAAAGTGGCAACGCAGGTGGATAAAGTAGTCAAGAAGGCATACGGCATGCTTGCCTTCATTGGTTGGGGCATAGAGTATAAAAATTGGCAAGTCATGCTGCAGCTGTACAGAACTTTAGTTAGGCCACACTTAGAATATTGTGTGCAATTCTGGTCGCCACACTACCAGAAGGACATGGAGGCTTTGGAGAGGGTACAGAAGAGGTTTACCAGGATGTTGCCTGGTCTGGAGGGCATTAGCTATGAGGAGAGGTTGGATAAACGCGGCTTGTTTTCAATGGTCTGACGGAGGTGGAGGGGCGACATGATAGAGGTTTACAAAGTTATAAGCAGCATGGACAGAGTGGATAGTCAGAAGCTTTTTCCCAGGGTGGAAGAGTCAGTTACTAGGGGACATAGGATTAAGGTGAGAGGGGCAAAGTTTAGAGGGGATGTGCGAGGCAAGTTCTTTACACAGAGGGTGGTGAGTGCCTGGAACTTGTTGCCGGGGGAGGTGGTGGAAGCAGGTACCAGGTACGATAGTGACGTTTAAGAGGCATCTTGACAAATCCATGAATAGGATGGGAATAGAGGGATACGGACCCCGGAAGTGCAGAAGGTTTTAGTTTCGGCAGGCATCAAGATCGGCGCAGGCTTGGAGGGCCGAATGGCCTGTTCCTGTGCTGTACTGTTCTTTGTTCTTGACAATAATTCTGTGATTTTGATGCCAAGTATCAGATGAGTAACTTTTTTCAGTATCTCGTCCAGTGCCATGATGTCCTTCCTGTAATATGGTGACTAGGACTGCACAGTACTCCAGATGGGAACCACCCAATCCTTGCATAGGCTCAGTATCACATAAAATGATTTGTGTTCTATTCCATTTACTATACAACCTAAGATCCTATTGGTCTTTGTTTAGTGTAGATGGTTTCTACAATCTGTCTAATAACACATAATCCTTCCCTTGCATTCTGTAGAACAGAACTTAGCTTATAGTTCCAAAGTTTATTTTCTTTCACATATGACAGCACAATCATTGGATGCAAGTAGGAATTGCTTAGAATTCTGGTTTCTACCACCACCCCGCCCTTCCGTAACCTTGGGATTGAGAAGCCAAATGTAAAACCCATTGGCTGAGATCATCTAACGCAGCAGAGTGGGGATCCTGCATGGACCTTCTTACATTTATTAAAAATAAACACAGCATTTTAAAAACTGTCATGGAACTTTTGACTTGCACTTCTTCCATTACATAAAAAAAAACTTTAAAATGCACTAACTCTACAAATACTAAATATGGATTAGCATTTATGTTGTAACTCATATATGGGGATTCATAGTCGCCGACAGAGAGCTCCACACAAGTAGTAAGTAGCATAATAAAGAACAGGTGAGCAAGGACTCCTTTTAGGAGGAAAGTCCTGCCTGCTCCCTTCGGCCTCAGGTAACCAGAAGGTGATTGACATGAGTGCTGTAGTTGAATACAGTTATCTTGAGGGAAAGGTTTCCTGAAGTACCTATCCATAGACTGTTAGCTAAGCAGAAGGTTTTCAGTACTGATGGCTTTGCAAATAAAAAGCAATATATTAAGGCTCAACAGGTTCCAACTCAATTGACCACAGAATTAAACAAGTCAACAAGGTTGCTATTCAGATTTTTAAAAAATTCTTTCATGGGATGTGGGCGTCGCTGGCAAGCCCAGCATTTGTTGCTCATCCGTAATTGCCCTTGAACTGAGTGGCTTGCTAGGCCATTTCTGAGGGTATTTTTCTGTGGGTCTGGAGTCACATGTAGGCCAGACCAGGTAAGGAATGCAGATTTCCTTCAGTAAAGGACATTAGTGAAACAGATGGGTTTTCACAACAATCAGTGATAGTAATGGATGCCATGAAACTGAGACGAGCTTTCAATTCCAGATTTTTATTAATTAGTTGAATATTTATTGAATTTAAATTCCACCAGCTGCCATGGTGGGATTTGAACCCATGTCCTGAGGACATTAGCCTGGCCCTCTGGATTACTAATTCAATGACATTAGCATTATGCCACCACCTCCCCAGATTTTTTTTAAATTCATTCACGGGATGTGGGCATCACTGGCCAGGCCAGCATTTATTGCCCATCTCTAATTGCCCTTGAGAAGGTGGAGGTGAGCTGTCTTCTTGAACCGCTGCAGTCCATGTGGGGTAGGTACACCCACAGTGTTGTTCGGAAGGGAGTTTCAGGATTTTGACCTAGCAACAGTGAAGGAATGGCGATATAGTTCCTAGTCAGGGTGGTGTGTGACTTGGAGGGGAACTTTCAGGTGGTGGTGTTCCCATGCATTTGCTGCCCTTGTCCTTCTAGTTGGTAGAGGTCGCGGGTTTGGAAGATGCTGTCTAAGGAGCCTTGGTGCTTTGCTGCAGTGCATCTTGTAGATGGTACACACTGCTGCCACTGTGCGTCGGTGGTGGAGGGAGTGAATGTTTGTAGATGGGGTGCCAATAAAGCAGGTTGCTTTGTCCTGGATGGTGTCGAGCTTCTCGAGTGTTTTTGGAGCTGCCCCCATCCAGGCAAGTGGAGAGTATTCCATCACGCTCCTGACTTGTGCCTTGTAGATGGTGGACAGGCTTTGGGGAGTCAGGAGGTGAGCTACTCGCTGCAGAAACTGAACTGGAGTAGCCATATAAATACCGTGACTACAAGAGCAGGTCAGAGGCTAGGAATCCTGAGGCCCCAGATATTAGTAAGGAGGACTTTGCAGGATTGACAGGGCTGGGTTTGCCATAGTCATTTCCGGTGCCTAGGTCGATGCTGGGTGGTCCGTCCGGTTTCATTCCTTTTTATTGACTTTGTAGCAGTTAGAAACAATTGAATGGCTTGCTAGGCCATTTCAGAGGGCATATAAGAGTCAACCACATTGCTGTGGGTCTGGATTAACAGTAGTTCCTCTCATCTGAGTTTCCTGATTGTTTATTCAGCTAAATAAGCAGATATGAAATCAGATAAGCAAAGAAACATAGAAACAAAGTACAGCAGCTGAGCATAAGTAGAATAAGGAAAAGTCTCTCAGTACCACAGTAAGTTTCAAGCAGGAGAAGACCTTTGATCCATCTCGCCCCATTATTCACAGTATTCCTTGGTGCATTTCAAATAACCCTGAATTCCATTTGTTGACTGAAATTTATCCATTTCTTTCTTGGAACTTGTTGAGATAGCAATTTAGTAACAGGAATACAGCAATTAGAGATGTAAAAACTATTAAAGATGCAAATGCTGTCAAAATTGAGAATGTGCACAAAATAGTAAATATCCTGAAGAACAACATGCCTTCTCCAAACAAGAATATTCCATGTCAAGCCAATGAACTTGGCACAAGCCCTGGACAGGTTAAGTTAGCTTAAAATACATAAATCTCCAGGGAGTGATGACATTTATCCCAGAGTGCTAATAAAGAGCAGGGAGGATATTTGTGAAACACTGACCCCAGAGTGCTAACAGAGGAGGGAGGAGATTTGTGATTTGACAATTAAGAGGGAGTCATTGGATAATGAGGAGATACGAGTAGTTTGGAAACAAGCTCATATGATGTTCAAATATGGGTGTCAAAACAGAGACAGACTACTACAGACATATTAGTGTTACTTTCATTCTACCTAAAATAATTGAATTGGTTATTAGAAGTAAACATAAGGATTATTGTATAACTCCTTTTCTGTCTCAGCTTACTTGCCGCTGAAGCCTTCATCCGTGCTTGTTGCCTCTAGACTTGATTTTTCCAATGCACTCCTGACTGGTCTCCCATCTTCCATAAGCTTAAGCTTATCCAAAACTCTGCTGCCTGTGTCCTAACTCGCACCAAGTCTCATTCACGCATCACCTCAATGATCACTGACCTACATTGGTTCTCAATTGAGCAATGCCTTGATTTTAAAATTCTCATCCTTGTTTTCAAATCCTTTCATGGTCTTGCCACCCCCCATTTCCAACCTCCTCCAGCCCTACAACCCTCCAAGATATCTGAGCTCCTCCAATTCTGATTCTTGTCATCCCCAATTTTAAATCGCTCCCGTCATTGGCAGCCATGCCTTGAGCTGCTGAAGCCCCAAGCGCTGGAATTCCCTCCTTACACCACACCACCTCTCTTTCCTCCTTTAAAGCCCTCCTTTGATCAAGCTTTTGCTCATCTGCCCTTATGTGGCTCAGTATCAAATTGTTTGATAATCTTCCTGTGAAGTGCCTTGGGACATTTACTATGTTAAAAGCACTATATAAATGTAAGTTATCTATATAACAATAACCTCGTCTGTTGTTCTTATTTCGAGGCAAAGGTGACCATGTCCATCATCTGGGGTGTTTGGTGGAATTCCGGTGACTGCTAAAGCCAATCTGCACTTGGAAAGCCCTGGTGCAAATAGGGCAGGATACAGTAGACCACTGAGTTTTGGATGAGCTGCTGGCTCGGGATTTCCTCTCCTTACATCTTCTCTCTGCCTCTGATGTTCACTTTCTTTCAAAGGAGGTTGCACCCTTTTTTATTTGGTTGCGCCAGGTGCAGCAATCCTGGGCGAGCTTCACCCAGGACTCAGGGTCAACATCAAAACTCCTAAGCGAGGCCTTCAGAGTGTCCTTGTAGCACTTCCTTTGACTGTCATGAGAGCACACCCCAGACTCAAGCTCTCCATAGAAGATTCACTTTGGTAAGCAAGTGTCAGGCATTCTGGCTATACGACCAGCTCAACTCAGTTGTGACTGTCTCAATATGGTGTGGATGCTCGGCATGCGGCTCAGGTGAGCATCTGAGTGTCGGGTATTATGTCCTGCCATCTGATCTTCAGAAACCTCCGAAGGCAGCTCAGGCGAAAGTAGTTGAGCTTCTTGGCATCACGCTGGTACACAGTCCAAGTTTCGCTTGCGCAGAGTGGGAAGGACTTATGCTCTATAGACTTTCAGTTTGGTAGGCAGGCTTACTCCTCTTTGCTCCCAGACTAATGTTTGAAGGCTACACTTGCTTTGGCAATTCTGCATGCGTCTTGCTCGAGTGTGCTGCCAAAATAAGTGAACTTATCCGCTGCTGACAGGTCCTGGTCATGGACTGAAACCTTGGGCTTGAGATAAGGATTTCCTGGAACAGGCTGGTACATTACTTCAGTTTTCTTTGTGCTGATTGTGAGGCCAAAGTTGTTGCATGCATTGAAGAACAAGTCCATCCTACATTGCCTGTCCAGCTCTGAACCAGCAATTAGTGCACAGTCATTGGCAAACAGGAAATCATGAACTTTGCCCTTGGAGACCTTGAATTTTGCCGAGTCATCTCAGATTGAGCAGCTTCCCGTCCATGCAATATCTGATGTCAATGCCAGGATCACCATCATGGAGGGCATCTAGTCTACAGCAATCGATGTGAACTCTAAAGGAAAAGAGCCACCTGACCAATGTCATTGAATCCTTGAATTCTTTGAATGCACAAAAATCTAGGACATCATTTGTTTCACACCCTCTCCAGCCTGAAATTCTATGACAGCAGCTTCGTAAACCTACCCAGAATTAAGTAAAAGCTGACTAAAATAGATAAACTTTAAAATCAATTAATGTGGGTTATAAACAGGTCCACACAAGCCTTCAAAGCAAGAATATTAGCTTATATTTGGAGCCAAACATATTTGTGCATGGAGGACTTCACAAGTGGTTAACCAAACACTGAAAAGAATTTAACAGATGACATGTGAATGCGACTCTCATTTACAAATTGCATTTGAAACAGTGACTGAATGCCCACAGAATTAACAAAATTATTAAAAGGCAAATGGAACTGGCTAGTCTTCTGCTGAAATGTAATAAATACATAATTGGGCTTTCATCATCTGACAGAATTTTGAAGTGCTGAATAATTCTTACACCAAAGCTTTGAGGTTCTTGGGGCTAGTGTAGTGAAGAAGAGGCGGAAAATTAAGATCTGGGTCAGCGGTTTATGAAAATGGTGCCAATGTCAGAGTCGTACAGCATAGAAACAGGCCCTTCAGCCCACCGCGTCCAAGCCGACCATAATGTCCATCAATACTAATCCCACCTGCCTACATTAATTCCATATCCCTCCAAGCCTTGCTCATTTAAGTACCTGTCCAGACGCCTCTTAAATGTTGCTACTGTTCCTGCCTCCACACATCCTCAGGCATCTCATTCCAGATACCCACTATTCTGTGTGAAAGATTTACCCCTTTGATCCCCTTTAAACCTCCACCCTCTCACCTTAAATCTATGCCCTCTAGTTTTAGTCACCCCTACCATGGGAAACAGACTCTGGCTATCTACCCTATCTACGCCTCTCATAATTTTATATATCTCCATCACGTCCCCTCTCGGCCTCCTTCACTCCAGGGAAAACAGACCCAGCCTATCCAATCTCTCTTTACAACTCAAGCCCTCCAAATCAGGCAACATCCTTGTGAATCTTTTCTGCACCCTCTCTAGCTTAGTCACATCTTTCCTGTAGTGCGGGGACCAGAACTGCACACAGTACTCCAAATGCGGCCTAACCAACGTTATGTACAACTGTAACATGACATCCCAACTCTTGTACTCAATGCCTCGGCCAATGAAGGCAAGCATGCCATACGCCTTCTTCACCACCCTGTCTACCTGTGTTGCCACTTTCAAGGAACTATGTACTTGCACCCCAAGGTGTCTCTGCTCAACAACACTTCCCAGGACTCTGCCATACACTGTGTATGTCCTGCCCTGGTTTAACTTCCCAAAATGCATCACTTCGCACTTGTCCGCATTAAATTCCATTTGCCAATCCCTTGCCCACTTTCCCAGTTTATCTATATCCTGTTGTAACCTTAGACAACCTTCTTCACTGTCCACTATACCACCAACTTTGGTGTCATCTGCAAACTTACTAATCATGCCTCCTACATTCACATCCAAGTCATTAATATATGTCATGCACATCTGAGGTCATGCTAAAATAGGAGGGTTGTAGGGCTGGAAAAGTTTACAGAGATAGGAAGGGGCACAGCTATGGAGGAATTTGAAAACCAAGGCGAGAATTTTAAAATTGAAGGTTTATTGGACCAGGAGCCAATGTTGGTCAGTGAGCACAACGGCGATGGGTGAAAGGGACTTTGTGCAAGTTAGGATATGGATATAGAGAGTGAAAAATGGGAGGCTGACCAGGAGAGCATTGGAATAGTCAAGTCTAGACCTAACAAAAGGCATGGATAAGGCTTTCAGCAGCAGTTGAGCAGAGGCAGGGTTGAAACATAGAAAATAGGAGCAGGAGTAAGCCATTCGGCCCTTCGAGCCTGCTCCGCCATTCATTATTATGGCTGATCATCCAACTCAGTAACCTGTTCCTGCTTTCGCCCCATATCCTTTGATCCCTTTAAAACCAAGAGCTATATCTAACTCCTTCTTGAAAACATACAATGTTTTGTATGGCCTCAACTGCTTTCTGTGGTAGTGAATTCCACAGGCTCACCACTCTCTGGGTGAAGAAATTTCTCCTCATCTCAGTCCTGAAAGGTTTACCCCGTATCCTTAGACTATGACCCCTGGTTCTGGACTCCCCCACCATCGAGAACATCCTTCCTGCATCTACCCTGTCAAGTCAACGTTGGAGACAGCTGACAATACGGAAGTGGATAAGGCAGCTTTGTTGATGAAGAGAAGCTCATCTCAGGGTCAAATAGGATGCCAAAGTCATAAATAGTCTGGTTCAACCTGAAAGAGAGAGTGGCCAGGGAAAGGGATGGAGGTGATGGATAGAGATCAGAGTTTGTGGTGTGGACCAAAACAATGTCTTTGGTATTCCCAATATTTAGATGGAGGAAATTTCTGCTCATCCAATACTGGATGTCAGACAAGAAGCATGACAAATCAGAGATAGTGGAGGGCTCGAAAGAGGTGGTGGTGAGGTACAGCTGGGTGTTATCAGTGTAAATGTGGCACCTGATGTTGTGTCTTTGGATAATGTCTCCAAGGGACAACATGCAGATAAGAAACAGGAGGAGGCTAAGAATAGATCCTTGGGGGACTCCAGACACAATGATGCAGAGGAAGAGAAGATATTGCAGGTGATACTTTGACTATGACTGGACAGCTAAGAGTGGAATCAAGCTCGGGCCATTCCCCCCAGCTGGATGACAGAGGAAGATGATGGTGGAGGAGGGTATGGTCAACTATGCCAAAAGCTGCAGACTGGTTAAGAAGGATAAGGAGGGATAGTTTACCATGGTCGCAGTCACATAGGATCACTATCCAGTGACCCTGGCCGATGTGCATGAATAGAGCTCTGCTGAAACGTAGTTTGAAGTCAGCCTATGTCAGCAAACTACTGGAAGATTGCCAACACGCATTGAATAATATCCAATAGGATTCAATGACCAATATTTATGGGGAGGCAGCAGGGGAGTGACTGTGGGTGGGGGGAACCCATAAATCCTGGGTACATGAGATCCTGTCGAATTTAATGGCAGGGCCTCATTACCACTGTTGCACGCCCCATCTCCATCCAACTCCTGATAGTCGGCCTGCGGAAAAGGCTGCGGGCTGGGTCTGTTGAGGACAGTCCCTGGCAATCGGGAAAAATTGCAAGTTGATGGGGGAGCGGGTGAAAGAGAGCTGGACAGGCAATTAGGAGGAAGGGGGAACCCGGACAGACTGCAAGTTTAGTGTGGGGTGGGATGTTTGATGATCATGGTAGAAAATTTGCTTGAGCAGCCAGGGGTTGGTGGGGGAGCTCCTGCTCTTCCTGGCCCAAAAGCAGTGTTGTAAAAAGCACTTACCTGCTGCATCCATCTGTTCCTGCCTCCCTTTAACTGCTGGGTTTCCTGAGTTCTGGGAAACCCAGACTACCAGCATTAAATTCGAATGATTGCCAAAATCTAAGGAACAGAGCCTCATTAAGAAATTATAATCAGGGACCCATAGATCGTGTTAATTAGACCCCTCAAACCTGCCACAGTAACAAAGAAAGTGAGCACATTTTGCATATTTTCTGGTTTATATTCCCCCTGTCATGGTGGGGGTTAAGATTGCTCCAATGCGTTTAGGAGTGAAAATATAAATAGATATATAAGAGGGGTTGGGGGTGGTGGTATGACTATATGGTGCTTTTAAAGTCTTTTTAGAAGTCACTATTTCATCAAGTTTTCCTGGTCTAAAACATGCAGATTAGTTTCAAATAAAGGCAAGCAAAAATGGACTCCACTACAGAAGGCTTTACCTTTACAGCAGGGTGGAAGCCACTATCAAACATTGATTCATTTTTGATGATATTTCCCACTCCAGGCAGCACAGCCTGGTCCAAGAGCACATCACAGAGCAGGCGAGCACCATGCTGCTTCAATTCATTCTCAGCTCGGGAGCAAATGAATTTTGCTGAACAAACATCCAGTTCTTCCAATAATTTCACTTTCTTCTCACACTCAGATGTACTCCTGACAGAGAATAGAAAATACAACTCTTAAATTTAACTCAACATACAATATTGCCAATTGTCTATTGCACTATAGTTTCTACATAACAGACATGCAATCTTAACCAGTATTCAATTCCTTCAAGCCTAAAGTTTCTTTTCCCTCCCAGTAGTAATGTACTTAGTCCAATTAGTAGACTTATTCGGGAAACTGCATGTAAGTGCAAAAAGACACACTTCATTTAGCTACAAAAGATGCTGCAATTTTAAATAAAGTTCCAACATGTATATTAACGGACTGTGATGGTGGTAGGAGTGAGAGCATCAATCTAAATCTAAATTAAATGATTTTTTGGTCTCATGTTCATCGAAGCGTCTCCTATGAAAATATAACTTTTATTTTCAAAGTAAATGTCACATAGGGGCGGTATTTCAATTCCAAGGTCGGACCCCAGATGTTGCAATAGCTTCTAGGTTCTGACCCCGCACTGCTGCGACAATGTACACACGTTGCAAGTTTAATTTGCAAATCACTTAACTGGCCCAGAAACACGTTTGCTGCCCAATTAGCAGCAGTGGACGGAGGAAGAAGGCGGGACTCGGGCAGCAGCAGACACGATTTAAATAGCGGGCGGCAGCCATGGCAACCATGCCGTCTGTCCAAAAAAATTGAAGGAGGACCTGTACAGAGGGAAGGAGGTAGGGATACTCCATGTCAGGCCAGCACCCCTCAAACCCACCCCACAGTTTTCTGATGCTGCTGGAGGCAGTGACTGAGTGCCGAATAATCCTGCTCCCCGTTAGTGGCAACAGAAATCCTGCAAGAGTAACCAGGAGGGTGTGGCTGGAGTTGCACATGAGGTCAGCAGCAGAGGAATGGTGAGGAGGAACGAGGTGTAGTGCAGGAAATAATTCAATAACCTTCTTAGGTCTGGAAAGGTAAGTCGAAAGAAAGACCCAGATGGCATGCCTCCTGCTCAGCAGTCACCAGAGTGCAAAACTGAGGAGCATCCTGAGGGCACATAGAGTTCTTCTGACCACGGGAGAGATGTGCGCTCAGCAACTTCGATGACCCACAAGAATAGGTCAGAACCCTGGTGCTGTTGGATGGAGGCTGAAGGGCTGGCTACAGCAGCGTATGCGATTGGAAACACACCAGTGGTAAGGGCCAAAGGTGTTGTAGTAAATGCATTTTTCTTCACATTGTAGACCAAATAGGAGTTGAACGCCAGGGAGAATGAGAGAGCAGGTTTGGATTCGCGATGCTAACGCACTTTGCAGATCTGGCCCATGATGTAGCCAGAGTGTCAAGCTACATCAAGGGCCGCTGGGGACGGAGAAACGGGAATCCCCTGTAGACAGGGTGAAAACATCTCAACATGTGCAGGTTCAGTAGATGCACTTCAATGCTCCCTGTGCAATGAGCAGTCAATGCATAAGCTGTCATCTCATTATTTTAAGCAGTGGAGGCATCTGTTGACTGTCCCTATCTCTCCGCCATCCTCTCTTATGTCTTCCAGCTGCAGAGGGCAGGAGGCCGTCCTACGATAACAAGTTCTCGAGCAGTCAGAGAAGGAAGACATGTCGGAGCCTGCACCATCACATCTTACTAGCCCACCTTCTACCATTGTAAACACACACACCTCCATGGGTCGTCGTGCTGTATTAGAAGCTACGGCACAGGGTGAAGCACACTTCACGTCAGAGCTGGAAGGTTCGGTGCAGGCAGTGAGCTATGGTCAGTCCCCCTTGGAGGATAGAGGACAGACACAGTCTTGCTCAGCAGAATAGAGATCAGTGCCTTGTGAGTCATGAAACAGGCGAGCTATGTGTCCACGTGTCAGAGTTAACTGAGGCTCTGCAGAGTATCGGATGAGAACGGAGAAGTCCATTCATCTCATGTGCTCCACAATGACTCAGTGCTTTGAGTGCATGGCTCCTTTATTGAGAGAGTGGCCAAACTCTGAGACAGCCATATGCAGCATAACTCAGAGTGGATGGAGGAACAGTGCACTGACATGCATAGGATGCATGCCACACTCAGTAGCTTGACCAGTCAGTGGCACAAATGTCGCAAAGAGACATGGAGTGGATGCCAGCTGCACCCCAGCTGGTGGTCCCCTCCAGTGATCACGGGCACCATGAAAGGACTGAGAAGGCAACAGATGGTGTTGAGGGGGGCCACCCCACAGGACTCCATCATCATCATCATCCAATCCCATGAGCCTTCCAATGGCAAAGCATCTGTGGAGTCACACCCTGTAACAGAGGCTACCCCCACAGCGCTGCTGGTGCAGTCTGCCATATGGGACCTTATCAAAAGCCTTGCTACAATCCAAATAGATGACATCAAGTGCACTACCCTCATCGACCCCAATTTGTTACCTCCTCAAAAAATTCAATCATATTAGTCAGACATGACGTTCTCTTAACAAATCCGTGCCGACTGTCTTTGATTAATCCGTGTCTTTCTAAATGAAGATCTATCCTTTCCTTCAAAACTTTTTCAAGTAATTTTCCCACCACTGAGGCTAGGCTGACCGGCCTGTAATTACTTGGCCTATCCATGTCTCTCTTTTAAAAAAATGCAATGCTAGCTGTCCTCCAGTCTTCTGGCACCACATCTGTAGCCAGAGGGGATTGGGAAATGATGGTAAGAGCCTCATCTATTTCTTCGTTTGCTTCTCTTAACAGCCTAGGATACATTTCGTCTAGGCCGAGGGACTTATCCATATTCAAAAATGTTAAACCCCTTAATACTTCTTCTCACACTATATTAGTTTCATCTAATATTTCACACTCCTCCTCCCTGACTGCAATGTCTGTATCGTCCCCCTCTTTTGTGAAAACAGATGTAAAGTATTCATTAAGAAGCATACCAACATCCTCCATCTCCGCACGTTTCCTTTATGGTCCCTAATAGGCCCGACTCTTTCTTCAGTTATCCTCTTGTATTTATTTAAAAAAAATTGGGTTTTCTTTGCTACCCAACTGATACCCCTGCACCTGCCCAGATTCATTCCCTCAAACGAAATCCAGAACCGCCCTCTCTCTTGTTGGGCTTGCAACGTACTGGCCAAAAAAAGCTCTCCTGAACTTATTTCAAGAATTCTGCTCCCTCTGTGCCTTTCACATTAATTCTAACCCAGTTAATATTAGGGTAGTTGAAATCCCCCACTATGACTGCCATATTGTTTTTGCACTTCAGAGATTTGCCAACATATTTGATCTTCTATCTTCCTCTGATAGTTTGAGGGTCTATAATGCACTCCCAGTAGCGTGATTACCCTTTTTTGCACTCCTTTTGCACTGGCCTTCAGACGTCATTGTGTTTTACTTCATGCTGCCTTTCCTATTCAAGCGCATGCTACCTTGTGTACTCTCATTAGCTCTTGGAATTCTTTTTATGCACCTCTTGTACTTCAGTTTGTTCTGTCTCTTATACTCTTTCTACTTTGCTTCTGAGGATGAAAGGAAGCTGCAAAGAGAAACTGATAAGAAGGTGGAATGGGCAAAAAAAGTGGCAGATGGAATGCAAAGTCAATATCTTTGAGTAGGTATATTTTGGTAAAATTAAAAATAATTACACTTGGATAGCTGGATGATGTGGAACAGCAGAGGGATTTGGGGTTCAAGTTCACAGGACATTAAAAGCAGCACCTCAAGTGGAAAAGGTCATAAAAAGCTAATGGTTAACTGGGTTTATGGCAAGAAATATAGAATATAAAGTCAAGATATAATAGTGAATCTACATAAAATCTT
Organism: Heterodontus francisci; assembly: GCF_036365525.1. Classification (NCBI taxonomy): domain Eukaryota; kingdom Metazoa; phylum Chordata; class Chondrichthyes; order Heterodontiformes; family Heterodontidae; genus Heterodontus; species Heterodontus francisci. Next base: position 31,735,155 of record NC_090374.1, on the reverse strand, counting down.
AGCTGAAGTATTGTACCGAGTTATGGGCTCTATACCATAGGATATGAGGAAATCGAGAGGGTGCAAGGCATATTCACTAGGGTACTAGAGTTCCGAAGAAGGGTCGCTGACCCGAAACGTTAACTCTGCTTCTCTTTCCACAGATGCTGCCAGACCTGCTGAGTGATTCCAGCATTTCTTGTTTTTGTTTCAGATTTCCAGCATCCGCAGTATTTTGCTTTTATTCACTAGGGTACTGCCTGGTATGAGGAAATACAAATACAATAGAGGAGATTAACAGGTGATTTGACAAGTTTTTAAAATTATGATGGGATGGACGTGTAAATAGAAACAGACAGCTTCAATTAACTGAAGGGCTAGAAAAAAAAGAGACACTAATTACAAGATCAAATTTAAAAGAATTAGAACAGAAAGTAGGAACTGTTTTTTTTAATGAGGCTCTGGAATGCACTCAGAGATAGTGTCTGAAGTAAAGATCACACCCACATTTGCAAATAGGCTAAATAGGTGACTGTGGCAAAAGAGAATAAAGGAATATAGGAACAAAATGGGCACATGGGAACATGGCACACGCAGAGGGAAAACATGAAAAAATGGCTCATTTCCATATTGTACCTTAATTCTACTGTCACTTTGATAATTGCTCTCCCAGTTGTTAATACAACTAGTGCTGTGAATTATTGCATAACTATTGAGGAAACAGAAGCATATATTTGCATAAGTAATGACTATATGGACCATGCTCAGACCTGCACATACGAAATAAATCTGGAGAAATAAAAACATACACACACACCCAAAATCATATTTTGAGCTTCAAATAATTTTGAAAATAAATTTGTAATTTATTTCCATCAGAGATTAAGGCAACAAAGCAATTGATGAATAAAATAAAAGAAAGTACAAAAATAAACCAGAAAGTTAAGTTGAAACACATTTACCTTACATCCACAGTGGAGTCAAAGAAGCAAATCAAATCACTGGTCAGCTGGATTTCTAAAACTGCTGGGGCTCCACTGTTGTGCCTTCTCTCAGATGAATTGACATGCACTGAACCATGCATGCCAAAATGTACCCTGGAATGGTATATAAATGAGATTGTTACAGTTATTTCAAACCAAGAGTACACCACACTTTTTTTATTGAATGTCTCTACAGAAAGTCTCTTGAAAGTTAATGACAATGTCAAATCAAACATCTTTGCTTATCTCTAACCAACATTCCTGGTAGCTGGCACTTTTATCAATGCAAAGTACTGAGGCAGCAAAAAGGAATGAACATTAAATGGCTTAGGAATTTCAAGTAGGAGTTAACCTACAAGCCCCTTCTTATTCCTACCCCCCACCAACCACCAAAGACAGCTAATATATAGCACTCACCATGTAAAAGAACATTTCAGAGTGCTTCACATGGGGGACAGCGGACACCATGTAGGAACTAAAGGAATTGTATGTGCGTGTATGTGAAAGCAAAGACACAGCAGATAGTTAGAGTCAGAGTTATACAGCACAGAAACAGGCCCATGGGCCCATTTGTGCCGGCCATCAAGCACCTAACTATTCTAGTCCCATTTTCCAGCACTTGTCCCGTAGCTTTGTATGCTATGGCGTTTCAAGTGCTCATCTCAATACTTCTTAAATGTTGTGAGGGTTCCTGCCTCTACCACCCCTTCAGGCAGTGTATTCCAGATTCCAACCACCCTCTGGGTGAAAAGATTTTTCCTCAAATCCCCTCTAAACCTCCTGTCCCTTACCTTGAATCTGTGCCCCCTAGTTATTGACCCCTCCGCTAAGGGAAAAACTCTCTTCCTATCTAACCTATCAATGCCCCTCATAATTTTGTATACCTCAATCGTCTCCCCCCTCAGCCTCTCTGTTCTAAGGAAAACAAACCTAGCCTTTTCAGTCTCTCTTCACAGCTGAAATACTCCAGCCCAGGCAACATCCTGGTGAATCTCCTCTGCACCCTCTCCAGTGCAATCACATCCTTCCTATAGTGTGGTGACCAGAACTGTACACAGTACTCCAGCTGTGGCCGAACTAGTATTTTATGCAGCTCCACCATAACCTCCCTGCTCTTATATTCTATGCCTCGGCTAATAAAGGCAAGTATCCCATATGCCTTCCTAACCACCTTATCTACCTGTGCTGCTGCCTTCAGTAATCTATGGACAAGTACACCAAGGTCCCTCTGACCTTCTGTACTTCCCAGGGTCCTACCATCCATTGTATATTCCCTTGCCTTGTTAGTCCTCCCAAAATGCATCACCTCACACTTCTCAGGATTAAATTCCATTTGCCACAGCTCTACCCATCTTACAAGCCCATCTATATGGTCCTGTAATCTAAGGCTTTCCTCCTCACTATTTACGACACCACCAATTTTCGTGTCATATGCGAACTTACTTATCATACTTCCTATATTCACGTCTAAATCATTAATGTAAACGACAAACAGCAAGAATCCAGCACCAATCCCTGTGGTACACCACTGGTCACAGGCTTCCACTCGCAAAAATCAACCCTTGACCATTACCCTCTGTTTCCTGCCACTAAGCCAATTTTGGATCCAATTTGCCAAATTGCCCTGGATCCCATGCAGGACCTTGTCAATGGCCTTACTGAAGTCCATGTAGACTACATCAACTGCTTTACCCTCATCTACACATCTAGCCACCTCCTCGAAAAATTCAATCTAGTTAGTTAGACACGATCTCCCCCTGACAAAGCCGTGCTGACTATCCCTAATAATTCCTTGCCTCTCCAAGTGGAAATTAATCCTGTCCCTCAGAATTTTTTTCCAATAGTTTCCCAACCACTGATGTTAGACTCACTGCCTGTAATTAGCTGGTCTATCCCTACTACCCTTCTTGAATAATGGTACCACATTCACTGTCTTCCAGTCCTCTGGCACCTCTCTCGTGGCCAGAGGATCTGAAAATTTGTGTTACAGCCCCTGCTATCACCTCCCTTGCCTCACATAACAGCCTGGGACACATCTCATCTGGGTCTGGGGATTTATCCACTTTTAAGCCCGCTAAAACATCTAATATTTCCTCCCTTTCAATGCTAATATGTTCAAGTATATCACAATCTCCCTCCCTGATCTCTACACCTACATCGTGCTTCTCCATAGTGAACGCGGATGAAAAGTAATCATTTAAAACCTCACCTATGTCCTCTGGCTCCACACAAAGATTGCCACTTTGGTCCCTAATGGGCCCCACTCTTTCCCTGGTTATCCTCTTGCCCTTAATATACTTAGGAAACGCCTTAGGATTTTCCTTTATCTTGCCCACCAATGTTTTTTCATGTCCCCTCTTTGCTCTCCTAATTACTTTTTTTTTTTAAGTACCCCCCTACACTTACTATACTTCTTCAATGCCTCCGTTTTTAGCGCTCCGAATCTGCCATAAGCCTCCTCTTTTTTTTCCTGATTCAATACTCTATATCCCTTGACATCCAGGTTCCTACCCTTCACCTTAATGGGTACATATTGGCTCTGAACCCTCACGATTTCCTCTTTGAATGACTCCCACTGGCCTGATGTAGACTTTCCTACAAGTAGCTGCTCCCAGTCCACTTTGGCTCATTTTTGCTTTCTAAAGGGGTGCTCACGTTGGTCTTTTAGTTCAGATTCTAGGGGGGTAAATTTTATCCTGGCGGAGGGAGTCTCGACATCTGGAGAAACTGACGCCGAGATCCCACGTCACCTCTTCTCCAGAAGGCCCACCTAATTTAGCGCCAAGCAGGCACTTAAGTGGACAGCGGCGGGTCTTCCACAGGATCAAGGACCCATTGTCGGATGTCCCATTCTTGCAGAGCTGCCGGCAATCAGAGGCCAGTGGCTGCTATTGCAGTTGCACCCACCAGTGAAGAGCGTCACTGGAACCAGGCCTCAGGAAGGTCAGGATTGAAAGGTCTTGCGGAGGGAAGAAAGGGTGGTCGGCAGCAAGGGTAGAGGGGTGGCCCTCTGCGGGACGCCCTTCCAGATGCCAGTTCCCTTGTTCAGGCACAAAGTGCCTTTTAACAAAAGAACCCTCCCACCGGAGTAGGGAAACAGCCTGCACAGTTTGTTATGCCGTGCTTCCCATACAGCGACAGGACCACTCGCCAGGTAGCTAATTGTGGCTGCAGCGGGAAGTGGCCCTTAATTAGGGTGTCAAGAAAAATGATATGGAATATTAATTTATCGGTTGGAAACATTAAACTTTAAATGGAAAAAATCCTGCAGTTAACTTTTAAAAAGCTGGCAGCCAAGTAGGCCACCGCAATTTGCATTTAAAACACCTTTTCGCATTTCAAGGCCTCCAACTGGAGAGAGGTCTGAGGAGCATGGACCCAGAACAATGGCTTGCTGTAAGTGATTGAAGTACCTAAAATTGATTCATTAACACGGCATTCAAGGCAATCCCAACACCTTGACTTTGAAGGAGCAAACACTTCCAAGTGTAAATATTGGCATCCTGGGGCCTGGGAACCAATTCCAAACCTTGAATCTCATTAGAAGGTTCCAGAGAATATACTGAGACAGTCATGTGACCTTCAGTCCATCTCTGTGAAAGCTGGGAGTTTTCTTGAACAAAGAGTCAAGCCAGTACCTCAGACTGTGCAGCAGCAAAAAGACTATGTGGTCACACTGCAGGTAAAGACTGCTCATGGCAGAAAGGGAATGGGTGACCGCCAGGCAGAGTAGAAGAATTAGGCAGGTAGTGCAGGAGTCCCCTGGGTCCATGTCCCTCTCTAACAGATATTCCGCTTTGGATACTGTTAGGGGAGATAGCTTCTCAGGGGAATGCAGCAAGAGCCAAGTCTGTGGCACCACAGGTGGCTCAGCTGCACAGGAGGGAAGGAAAAAGAGTGGGAGAGCTATAGAGACAGGGGATTCTATAATAAGGGGTACAAATAGGCGTTTCTGTGGCTGTAAACGTGACTCCAGGAAGATAGGTTGCCTCCCTGGTGCTCGTGTCAAGGATGTCACGGAACGGCTGCAGGACATTCTGAATGGGGGAGGGCGAACAGTCAGAGGTCGTGATTCACATTGGTACCAACGACATAGGTAGAAAGAGGAATGAGGTCTTGCAACACGAATTTAGGGAGCTAGGTTGCAGATTAAAAGGCAGGGCCTCAAAAGGTTGTAATCTCTGGATTACTCCCAGTGCCACATGCTAATGAATATAGGAATAGCAGGATAGAGCAGATGAATGATAGAGCTTAAGACATGGTGCAGGAGGAAGGGCTTTAGTTTCTTGGATCACTGGGTCTGTTTCTTGCGAAGGTGGGAACTGTACAAGTTGGACAGGTTGCACCTGAACTGAATCGGGCCCAACGTCCTTGCTGGGAGGTTTGCTAGTGCTGTTGGGGATGGGGGCGGGGTTCAAACTAATTTGGCAAGAGGATGGGATACAGAGTGGAGGTACAGTAAGGGGTGATGCACAGCCAAATATAGAAGAGAAATTAATTGCAAATATAGATTTGTAAAGGCACAAGTGAATAATGCAAGGCTGGATTACATCTATTTTAACGCAAGGAGTCTTACAAGTAAGGCAGATGAAATGAGGGACAAAAACAAGAAATGCTGGATTCACTCAGCAGGTCTGGCAGCATCTGTGGAAAGAGAAGCAGAGTTAACGTTTCGGGTCAGTGACCCTTCCGAAGAAGGGTCACTGACCCGAAACGTTAACTCTGCTTCTCTTTCCACAGATGCTGCCAGACCTGCTGAGTGAATCCAGCATTTCTTGTTTTTGTTTCAGATTTCCAGCATCCGCAGTATTTTGCTTTTATTTTAGATGAAATGAGGGTGTTGACTCACACATGGGAATATGATATTATTGCTATCGCAGAGACATGGTTGAGGGAAGGGCAGGACTGGCAGCTCAATATTCAAGAATATAGAGTCTTCAAGCGAGACCGGGGGTTGGGGGGTGGGGGAGGGAAAGGGTATAAAAGAGGAGGTGGCATTTCACTATTGATCAAGGAGTTAATTACTGCAGTAAGGAGGCATGATACCTTGGAAGGTTCCTCAAATGAGGCCAGATGGGTAGAACGTAAAAACAAAAAGGGGGCAATCACTTGGCTGGGAGTGTACTACAGGCTTCGAAATAGTCAGGGAGAGATAGAGGAACAGATATGTAGGCAAATATCAGAGAGGTGTAAAAATAATAGGGTAATAATAGTAGGGGATTTCAACTTCCACAATATTAACTGGGATAGTCTTAGTGCAAAAGGCTTAAAGGGGGCAGAATTCTTTGAGTGCATACAGGAAAGCTTTTTGAGCCAGCACGTAGAAAGTTCTACAAGAGAAGTGGCAGTACTGGACCTAATTCGAGGGAATGAAGCCAGGTAAGTGGTAGAAACGTCAGTGGGGGAGCATTTTGGGGATAGTGATAATAACACTGAGATTTAAGGTAGTTATGGTAAAGGACAAAGATGGACTGGAAATAAAGGCACCGAATTGGGGGAAGGCCAATTTCAATATGATAAAACAGAATTTGGCCAAAGTGGACTGGGAGCAGCTACTTGTAGGAAAGTTTACATCAGACCAGTGGGAGTCATTCAAAAAGGAAATAGCGAGAGTTCAGAGCCAACATGTTACCGTAAAGGGGAAGGATAGGACCAACAAGTCCAGGGAACCCTGGATGTCAAGGGAAAAAGACGATTGAATAAGGAAATAAAAGGAGGCTTATGGCAGATTCAGGGGTTGAAAACAGCAGAGGCCCGAGAGGAGTATAGAAAGGGGCATTGATAGGTTAGACAGGAAGAAACTTTTTCCCTTAGCGGAGAGGTCAATAACCAGGGGGCATAGATTTAAGGTAAGGGGCAAGAGGTTTAGAGCGGATTTGAGGAAAAAATATTTCACACGGAAGGTGATTGGAACCTGGAACGCACTGCCTGAAGAGGTGGTAGAGGCAAGAACCCTCACAACATTTAAGAAGTATTTGGATGAGGACTTGAAACGCCATTGCATACAAGGCAATGGGCCAAGTGCTGGAAAATGGGATTAGAATAGTTAGGTGCTTGATGGCTGACACAGACACGATGGGCCAAAGGGCCTGTTTCTGTGCTGTATAACTCTATGACACTGCAGTCCAAGTGGGGTAGGTACTCCCACGGCGCTGTTAGGAAGGGAGTTCCAGGATTTTGACCCAGTGACAGTGAAGGAACGGTGATATATTGCCAAGTCAGGATGGTGTGTGGCTGGGAGCAGAACTTGCAGGTGATGGTGTTTCCATGCATCTGCTGCTCTTGTCCTTCTAGGTGGTAGAAGGCTATGGGCCAAGTGCTGGAAAATGGGATTAGAATAGTTAGGTGCTTGATGATCGGCACAGATACGATGGGCCTGTTTCTGTGCTGTATAACTCAATGACTCTAAATTGTAGGGGGGTTACTTAAAAAAGTAATTATGAGAGTGAAGAGGGGGCATGAGAAAACACTGGCAGGCAAAATAAAGGAAAATCCCAAGTCATTTTATATGTATATTAAGGGTAAGAGGATATCCAGTGAAAGAGGAGAGCCCATTAGGGACCAAAGTGGCTATCAGGGTGTGTGGACTCGGAAGACTTAAATGATTACTTTTCATCTGTTTTCACGATGGAGAAGGACAATTTTTTTTTTTTTATTCATTCACGGGATGTGTGTGTTGCTGGTTAGGCCAGCATTTATTGCCCATCCCTAATTGCCCTTGAGAAGGTGGTGGTGAGCGGAGATCAGGGAGGGGGATTGTGATATACTCAAACAAATTAGCATTGAAAGGGAGGAGGTATTCGCAGTTTTTGCTGGCTTAAAAGTGGATAAATCCCCAGGCCCAGATGAGATGTATCCCAGGCTGTTATGTGAGAGAAGGGAGGAGATAGCAGGGGACAGACTATTCTTATCACACGCAGGGGGGGGGGGCCACGCGCGCGCACGCGCACACACACACACACACACACACACACAGAGGGGGGGCACACAGCGAAAAAAAGAGAGGCAAAGAGCATGATCAAGATCACTCCTGACACATAGAAAGAAACATAGAAAATAGCAGTAGGCCTTTCAGCCGTTCGAGCCTGCTCAACCATTCAATACGATCATGGCTGATCATCCAAACTCAGTACCCTGTTCCCGCTTTCTCCCCGTATCCCTGATCCCTTTAGCCCTAAGAACTATATAGATGGACATCTATCTGGAATACTCCACATTGGTACAAATGTGTGGGCAAACATTGACTACTTGTGCAAGCAAAAAATGCCAGATATCTCACTAAATCAGCGTCCAACATAGTGGCAAGAAAGTAAGCCAATAAATTCATCTGCTCATTTAAAGCTTCTTCACAAAAATGCACGTTTGTTGTTGTTTTGATTAACAGTAAGATAAATTTTTAAATTTTTTTTTGAAATTGTCTCACCAGCCCCCTATGTAAGACAAAAATCATAATGTGGCTCCCCCACGCGAAATGGTTGGACAACCCTAATTACCCCTCAGGCTTCTCTAAAAGATCCCTCTGGTATGCCTCTATTGTTGTGGTGCAATCACAAGCTTGCCAATACAGTCTGCCAGCTCAGTCTCGGTGAAGTCACATTCGTGTCCCTTAGCTCGACACGACTGACAAACTGGTCAATAGATTCAGTCGGCTGCTGTCGAAAGGACATGAATGCGAGCCGATGGAGCCGAAAATTAAGTTTGGCACTAAGTTGATCTTCTAATGTGGACCAGATTTTCGCGGAGGTCTCCTGCTCACCTTCAGTAACACCAGAGGTGTTAAGACGATGTAAGCCTTCATTGCCAACTTTCACTGTCTACCCCTGTGGATCTACGACTGCTAAGTCTTTGAAACATAGCTGAACTCTATTTGGAGCTGAAACTGATAGCAGGTCAAATGCTTTCCGGTTGATGGTAGGGAACTGTGCTGTCGTTCTTGTAATGACTTCCTGCCATTGCTCTTAAAGGAAATCTCCTGCTGTACAGGCAAACAGAAATAACTGCCTGCATTTCCACTTGTGAACAGGCTTGGAGGGTGTGGTGCTGTCTCCTACCATACAAGCAGACAGAGCTGGCTGAAATTCCACCTGATGGATGTGGCATTCTTGTTCGATTCTTGCATTTTTGCTGGGACCTGCACACATTAGTAGTTAACCTGTAAAAGGACACTGCAATGGCAGCCCAGCCGTTTTTTTTTTTACTTTTGGCTGGGTCAGAACAGGCTTTGGATGATGCGAACCTGGAGCAACCTGCAGCGAACTTGAACAGCGTGATCCTGGACTGATCTGCTTCTTCTTTTGACCACTGATTCGGCAACATTAAAATCAGGTATGCACAGTTTAAAGAGACTTTGCCCTTTTCTGTGTGTGGCTCTTCCTGACTTCAGGCTGGTTCCTCTCCACGGCCTTGCACTGAAGTACAGCACTATGATTCCGATCTTCTGGTCCACATTTCAACTTTAAATTCTTTAAGTTCTGCAGCGTGGTCCGGTCTTCAAACATGCACCGCTGTCACCATTTGCATGTTGTCTTAATCTCTGCGTTAGCTGCTATTATACACAAAGCACTGATCACTCAAGACAGGAGCAATATTGCAGTAACGTGGACTCTTTATTTAACGTATGAACATAGGATTTAGCAGCAGGCCATTTGGCCCTGCAAGCCTGCTCCACCATTCAATAAGATCATGGCTGATCTGGTTGTGGTGTCAACTCCACTTTCCTGTCTGCCTCCCTTGTCTATCAAAAATCTATCTAACTCAGCCTTGTGTAAATTCAATGACCCAGCCTCCACTGCTCTCTAGGGAAGAGGATTCCACAGACTAACGACACTCAGAAAAAAATTCTCATGTCTGTCTTAAAAGGAAGACCTCTTGTTATGAAACTGTTCTGGTCTCCCCCACAAGAGGAAACATCCTCCTGACATCCACTCTATCAAGTCCAATCAGGATCTTAAATGTTTCAATAAGATCACCTCTCATTCTTCTTAACTTCAATGGGTATAGGCCCAACCTGTTCAACGTTTCTTCATAAGATAAGCCCTTCATCCCCCAGAATTAGTCGAGTGAACCTGCTCTGAACTGCTTCTAATACAATTTTATCCTTTCTTAAATAAGGAGACCAAAACTCTACACAGAACTCCAAATGTGATCTCACTAATATCCTGTACAGCTGCAGTAAAACTACCTTACTTTTATATTTAATTCCCCTTGCAATAATGCCCAACATTCAATTTTCCTTCCTAATTACTTGCTGGACCTGCATACTAGATTTGTGCAGTTCATGTACCAGGACACCCAGATCCGTCTGTACCACCGAGTTCTGCAATCTCTCTTCATTTAAGTAGTAAACAGCTTTTCTATTCTTCCTGCCAAAGTGGACAAGTTCACATTTTGCCACATTATACTCCATCTCCCAAATTTTTGCCCACTCACTTAACCTACCTACATCCCTTTGTAGACTCTTTGCCTCCTCTAGATAACTTACTTTCCTTCCTATTGTGGTGCCATTGGCAAATTTTGCTACCATACATTCAGCCCCTTCATCAAAATCATTGATGAGGCCCAGCACTGATCCTATGGCACTCCACTAGTTACAGCTTGCCATCCCGAAAAAGACCCATTTACCCCTCCTCTCTTTTTCCTGTTAGCTAACCAGCCCTTTATCCATGTTAATATGTTACCCCCTACACTGTGTGCTCTTATCTTGTGTAGTAACTTTTGATGTGGCAGCTTATCAAATGCCTTTTGAAAAACCTAGTACACCACATACACAGGTTCCCCTTTATCCACCTTGCTTGCACTTCCTTGAAAAAGTCGAATAAATTAAACACAATTTCCCTTTCACAAAACCATGTTGACTGTCCGATCCCATTATGATTTTCTAAGTATCCTGCTATAACCTCCTTAATAATAGAATCCAGCATTTTCCCGGTGACAGATGGTAGACTAACTGGCCTACAGTTTCCTGCTTTCCGTCTCCCTCCTTTCTTGAATAAACGGTGTGATATTTGCTTTTTTCCAATCCGCTGGGGCCCTTCCAGAATCTAAGGAATTTTGGAACATTATAACCAAAGCTTCTAATAACTCTGCAGTCACTTCTTTTAATATCCTGGGGACGTGTCAGCCTTTAGGTCTGATCGTTTTCCCAGCACTTTTCTCTGGTGATGGTGATTGTTTTAAGTTCTTCCCTCCCTTTCACCTCTTGATTTTCAAGTATATTTGGAAAGTTTTCTAAGTCTTCTACAGTGATAATAGATACAAAATACCTGTTCGACGCCTCTGCCATTTCCTTGTTTTCCATTATCAATTCCCCAGAATGACACGAGCTTTAGTTATTCTTTTTCCTATTTAAGTACTTGTAGAAATTCTTACTATCTGTTTTACATTACTAGCTAGTTTTCTTTCATGCTCTACTTTCTCCCTTTTTTTTTAAGTCATTCTTTGCTGGTTCTTAAAATCTGTTCAATCTTCTGACCGACCACTAATCTTTTCAGATTTGTACAGTGTTTCTTTCAAGTTGATACTATCCTTAACTTCCTCATTTAGCCATGAATGATGCATCCTTCTCAAAGAATCTTTCCTTCTCACTGGTATAAATCTTTGCTGAGAGTTATTAAATACCTTAAAAGTCTGCCAGTGCATCTCTACTGTCCTACCAAGTTCACTTCTGCCTTCATACCCTTGTAATTACCTTTATATAGGTTTAAAACACTAATCTTCGACCCACACTTCTCCCCTTCAAACTGAACATGAAATTCTAACAGGTTATGACCGCTCTCACATCGAGGTTCCTTTACCATGAGGTTATTGATTAATCTTGGCTCATTGCACATTACCAGGTCCAGAATAACCAGTTGCCTGGCTGGCTCTATAACCTGCTGCTCTACGAAATTGTCCCAAATACACTCTACGAAATCATTTTCCAGGCTACCTTTGCCAATCTGATTTGCCCAATCTAGAGTCCTGGAGTCGTACAGCATAGAAACAGGCCCTTCGGCCCACCGTGTCCATGCCGACCATAATGCCTAACTATACTAATCCCACCTGCCTGCATTAATTCCATATCCCTCTATGCCTTGCTCATTCAAGTACCCGTCCAGATGCCTCTGAAATGTTGCTACTGTTCCTGCCTCCACCACCTCCTCAGGCAGCTCATTCCAGATACCCACTATTCTTTGTGTGAAAAATTTACCCCTTTGATCCCCTTTAAACCTCCTCCCTCTCACCTTAAAACTATACCCTCTAGTTTTAGTCACCCCTACCATGGGAAACAGACTCTGGCTATCTACCCTATCTATGCCTCTCATAATTTTATATACCTCTATCATGTCCCCTCTCAGCCTCCTTCGCTCCAGGGAAAACAGACCCAGCCTATCCAATCTCTCTTTATAATTCAAGACCTCCAAACCAGGCAACATCCTTGTGAATTTTTTCTGCACCCTCTCTAGCTTAATCACATCTTTCCTGTAGTGCGGCGACCAGAACTGCACACAGTACTCCAAATGCAGCCTAACCAACGTTACGTAAAACTGCTACATGACGTCCCACCTCTTGTACTCAATGCCTCGGCCGATGAAGGCAAGCATGCCATACGCCTTCTTCACCACTTTCAGGAAACTATGCACTTGCACCCAGAGGTCTCCCTGCTCAACACTACTCCCCAGGGCCCTGCCATTCACTGTGTATGTCCTGCCCTGGTTTAACTTCCCAAAATGCATCACTTCACACTTGTCTGCGTTAAATTCCATTTGCCAATGCCTTGCCCACTTTTTTAGTTGATCTATATCCTGTTGTAAACTTCGACAACCTTCTTCACTGTCCACTATACCACCAATTTTGGTGTCATCTGCAAGCTTACTAATCATGGCCCCTACATTCACATCCAAGTCATTAATATATATGACAAAGAAGAGGGCCCAGCACTGATCCCTGCGGCACACCACTGGTCACCGGCCTCCAATCTGAAAACCAACCCTCCACTACCACCCTCTGCCTATCAACAAGCCAATTTTGTATCCAATTTGCAAGCTCACCCTGGATCCCATATGTTCGAACCTTCTGGACCGGCCTACCATGCGGGACCTTGTCAAAGGCCTTGCTAAAGTCCATGTAGACAACGTCCATCGCCCTGCCCTCGTCAATCCTCTTGGTCATCTCCTCGAAAAACTCAATCAAATTCGAGACATGATTTCCCTGGCACAAAGCCCATGCTGACTATCCCTAATCAGACTATGCCTTTCCAAATGCATATAAATCCTGTCTCTCAGAATCCCTTCCAATAACTTTCCCACCACCGATGCAAGGCTCACCAGCCTGTAGTTCCCTGGCTTATCCCTGCTGCCCTACTTAAATAAAGGCACAACGTTAGGTATCCTCCAGTCTTCTGGTACCTCACCCGTGGCTAACAACGATACAAAAATATCTGCCAGGGCCTCAGCAATCTCCTCCCTTGCTTCCCATAGCATCCCAGGATACACCTGGACAGGCCTTGGGGATTTATCCACCTTCTTCTTCTTTGGCCTCCTTGTCTCGGGAGACAATGGGTAAGCGCCTGCAGGTGGTCAGTAGTTTGTGGAGCAGCGCCTGGAGTGGCTCTCAAGGCCAATACTAGAGTGACAGGCTCTTCCACAGGTGCTGCAGATAAAATTGGTTGTCAGGGCTATTTCGCAGTTCGCTCTCCCCTTGCTCTTCTGTCTTTTTTCCTGCCAACTGCTAAATCTCTTTGACTCGCCACACTTTAGCCCCGCCTTTATGGCTGCCCACCAGCTCTGGCGATCGCAAGCAACTGACTCCCACGACTTGTGATCAATGTCACAGGACTTCATGTCTCCGCTTTAAAGACGTCTGCAAACGCGACATGGACGGCCGGTGGGTCTGATACCAGTGACGAGCTCGCTGTACAATGTGTCTTTGGGGATCCTGCCATCTTCCATGTGGCTCACATGGCCAAGCCATCTCAAGCGCTGCTGACTCAGTAGTGTGTATAAGCTGGGCATGTTGGCCGCCTCGAAGACTTCTGTGTTGGAGATACGGTCCTGCCACCTGATGCCAAGGATTCTCCGGAGGCAGCGAAGATGGAATGAATTGAGACGTTGCTCTTGGCTGACATACGTTGTCCAGGCCTCGCTGCCGTAGAGCAAGGTACTGAGGACACAGGCTTGATACACGCGGACGTTTGTGTTCCGTGTCAGTGCGCCATTCTCCCACTCTCTTGGCCAGTCAGGACATAGCAGTGGAAGCCTTTCCCATGCGCTTGTTGATTTCTGCATCTCGAGACAGGTTACTGGTGTTAGTTGAGTCTAGGTAGGTGAACTCTTGAACCACTTCCAGAGCATGGTCGCCGATATTGATGGATGGAGCATTTCTGATGTCCTGTCCCATGATGTTCGTTTTCTTGAGGCTGATGGTTAGGCCAAATTCGTTGCAGGCAGCCGCAAACCTATCGATGAGATTCTGCAGACACTCTTCAGTGTGAGATGTTAATGCAGCATCGTCAGCAAAGAGGAGTACCCCGATGAGGACTTTCCGTACTTTGGTCTTCGCTCTTAGATGGGCAAGGTTGAGCAAGGTTGATCTTGCGCTTCAAAACCTCCAACACATCCTCCTTTGTAATGTTGATATGCTCCAGGATATCGCTGTCCCCTCCCTTGAACTCACTAGCTTCCATGTCCTTCTCCACGGCAAATACTGACGAGAAATATTCATTTAAGACCTCACCCACTTCCCGTGGCTCCACACATAGATTGCCACACTGATCCTTAAGGGGATCTACTCTCTCCCTAGCTACCCTTTTACTCTTAATATACTTATAGAATCTTTTAGGATTCTCCTTTATCTTATCTGCCATAGAAATCTCATGGCCCCTTCTCGCCCTCCTAATTTCCTTCTTAAGTGTAGTCCTACATCCCCTATACTCCTCGAAGGACTCGCTCGATTCCAGCTGCCTATACCTGACATATGCCTCCTTCTTTGTCCTGACCAGACCCTCAATATCCCTCGTCAACCAAGGTTCCCTAAACTTGCCAGCCTTGCCCTTCCATCTAACAAGAACATGCCGGCCCTGAACTCTTCCCATCTCACTTTTAAAAGCCTCCCACTTGCCAGACGTCCCTTTACCTGTAAACAGCCTCTCCCATTCAACTTTTGAGTTCCTGTCTGATGCCATTGAAATTAGCCTTCCCCCAATTCCACCTGAGGACCAGTCCTATCCTTTTCCATAACTATCTTGAAGCTAATAAAGTTATTGTCACTGGTCCTAAAGTGCTCCCCCACTGACACATTTATTTTTGTATACTCTGTCCTACAGTGTAGCAACTGTTAGGGGGCCTATATACTCCTTTGTTACCTTTCCTGTTTCTTATCTCAACACAAGCTGATTCTACAACTCGCTCTTTCGAGCTAAGGTCATCTCTCACTACGCTAGCTTCCTGCCTTTTTGAAATGTCAAATACCCTTCAATTTTCAAGTTCCAGCCTTGGACACCTTACAACCATGTCTCTGTAATGGCCATCAGTCATACATATTGTCAAGCAAACCCCCACCTGCCAAGACTAAGGCACACATTATTTTGCCACATGAACATTAAAACTTTAAAAATTGCAATCTCCGACTGGAAAGACATTTCCATGGTAACAGACCATGTTGAAACAATGTAGACTCTGCAGTCGCTCTCCATTACACAGAAGTAGTCAGACTATTTTAGTCACATGGCTAGCTGGCTGGGGCAGAGAAATCTGAGCCTCCAACAAGAGATGTGAAGAGACTGTTCCATATAAGGAACTAATCACATGACTGACCTGCTGAGCACCCTGGGAGCTTTTTGAATTGAAATGCCAAACAAAAGAATTGCCAGGCATAATGCCGTGTGCTTTCCTGGAACTAAGAACATCTCCTGCCTGCCTATCTCTCAGGGAATTGAAACCATTGAAGACACGTGAAATGCAGAGAGAGAAAGGTTTGCCACGTGAACAAAGTTTTAAGAAGATTACTGGGCTCCAACGAAACGCAAGAATATAACTTCAATCAAGGACTACAGCGAGCTCGAGAAACAGTAACAAGATATTGCCTCAAACTGTTCTACTTATTTCTTCTACTCTTTTCTGTCCCTATCTTGCATGTTTATATCGCATGTGCATGCTAGCGTGAGCGCGTCATATATCCGCAGGTGTGAACTATATTAAGTTTGAGGTTAATAAATTTCATCTTTCTGCTTTAAACCAAAGAAAGCCTGTTTCTGCTCAGTTATTTGCCTGATAATTGGAAACTATGAACACAGATTCACAAAAAGGAGAGCTCAAAACACAGTGTGTTTAAAATTAAACCCTGTTACAATAAGACCAGGTGAAGCCGGCACAAGACCCCGAGACATTGCTCACCTGGTCTTAACAATATTTATTTCGATCTGTGCTAAGAATTCATCCATTTGTTATGAATGCTGTAAGCATTCAGATATAGAGCCTTTAACTCTGTCTTTTTACCATTTCTGCAATCTCTGGCCTTATCTGCTGGTGCATGCTTAAGTTTGTATGCTACATCCATTCCTGCCACACTCTAGTTATTGCTACCCTGCTCTATTACCTTGTTGTTTCCCTTTGATTTACCACATCTCCTCTCACATGATTCCTTCCCCCAACTATTTACTTTAAAGCCCTCTCTACTGCCCTATTTATATGAATCCCCAGAACACTGGTCCTAGCACAGTTCAGGTGAAGACCATCCCAAAAGTAGAGCTCCCACTTTCCCCAGAACTGGTGCCAGTGTCCCACGATCGAAACCCATTTTTCCAACACCAGTCTTTATTTGCATTCATCTCTCTAATCTTATTTGCCCTACGCCAGTTTGCTTATGGCTCAGGTAATAATCCAGAGATTATCTTTGAGGTCCTGCTTTTTAATTTAGCCCCTACCTGCTCATATTTCCTTTGCAGAACCTCTTTCTATACAGTAAATGGAAAAGTCCTGGGGAAAATTGATGTACAGAGAGATTTGGGTGTTCAGGTCCATTGTTCCCTGAAGGTGGCAACGCAGGTCAATAGAGTAGTCAAGAAGGCATATGGCATGCTTTCCTTAATCGGACGGGGTATTGAGTACAAGGGTTGGCAGGTCATGTTACAGTTGTATAAGACTTTGGTTCGGCCACATTACCAAAAGGATGTGGAGAGGGTGCAGAGGAGGTTCACCAGGATGTTGCCCGGTATGGAGGGCGCTAGCTATGAAGAGAGGTTGAGTAGATTAGGATTATTTTCATTAGAAAGACGGAGGTTGAGGGGGGACCTGATTGAGGTGTACAAAATCATGAGAGGTATAGACAGGGTGGATAGCAAGAAGCTTTTTCCCAGAGTGGGGGATTCAATTACTAGGGGTCACGAGTTCAAAGTGAGAGGGGAAAAGTTTAGGGGGGGATATGCGTGGAAAGTTCTTTACACAGAGGGTGGTGGGTGCCTGGAACACGTTGCCAGCGGAGGTGGTAGACGCGGGCACGATAGCGTCTTTTAAGATGTATCTAGACAGATACATGAATGGGCAGGAAGCAAAGAGATACAGACCCTTAGAAAATAGGCGACATGTTTAGAGGATCTGGATCGGCGCAGGCTTGGAGGGCCGAAGGGCCTGTTCCTGTGCTGTAATTTTCTTTGTTCTTTCCTGGACCTATCTATGTTGTAGGTACCCATGTGGACTAAAGGCCTGCGACCCGACCCGAAGGGACCCGACGACATGTGTTAAGTTTGGGTCGGGTCGTACTTCCGGGTCCGGCATTCGGGCTCGGGTCGGACACTCTCCCTCACAGGTAAGTGGCTCCAATGTTAATTTAATTTTTGGACGAGAAAGGTGGTTTTGTAACAGTTATTTTAAGCTTGTGCAGATCAGCAACAAAGTGAAAAACGGAAGGTAAGTTAACTGATGGTCGGTCGGGTCGGGCGCAGGAAAAAATGGAAGGACTCGGGCCAGTCGGATGTGGTTCTGTCAGGCTCGGGTCGGGCCTTTAACGTGGACTACGACAACTAGATCCTCCCCCTCCCACTGCAAGTTCCTCTCCAGCCCTGAGCAGATATCCTAAACCCTGGCACCAGTCAGGCAACACAGCCTTCTGGACTCTCGTTCTTGGCTGCAGAGAATAGTGTCAATCCCTGACTACACGATCTCCTACTACCACTACATTCCTATTTACTCCCCCTGCTTGAATGGCTTCCAGTATCATGGTGCCATTGTCAGTTTGCTCATCCACTCTGCAGCCCTCACTCTCATCCATACAAGCTGAAAGAACCTCAAACCCATTGGACGATTGCAAGGGCTGAGGCTCCTCCACTTCTGCATTCTCGAGCCTCAAACCTGCCTCACTCGCAGTAACACACCCCTGTCCCTAACCACTGACCAAATCAGAAGACCCAATCCTAAGTGGTGTGACTGCTTTCTGGAACAAAGTGTTCAGGTAGCTTCCCCCCTCCCTGATGCATCACAATGTCTGTAGCTCAGGCTCCAGCTCACTAACTCGGAGCTGAAGCTCCTCGAGCTGGAGCCACTTACTCAAGCATGGTTGCCGTGGATCACATTGGTGTCCACAAGCTCCCACATACTGCAGCTGCAACACGTCACCGGCACTGCCATCCTTACTGTGTTTTAATTAATTTTCTTAATGCCTCTCCTCACCAGCACTTACTGTACTAATTTAAAACTTGGTAATACAACAAACCAGGAGAAAAATTACAGCACAGAAGCCAATCGTGTCTGTGCCAGCTGAGAAAACTAGCCGCTCAATCTAATTCCACCTTCCAGCACCTGTCCATAGCCTTGCAGGTTACAGCATTTCAGGTGCATGTCCAAGTACCTTTTAAATGAGTTGAGAGTTTCTGCCTTCACCACCGTTCCTGGCAGTGAATTCCAGACACCCATCACCCTCTGGGTGAAAATGTTTTTCCTCATGGCCTCTCTAATCCTTCCACCAATCACCTAAAATCTGTGCCCCTGGTAATTGACCTCTCCGCTAGGGGAAACAGGTCCTACTGTATCTAGGCCCCTCATAATTTTGTACACCTCAATTGAGTAACCCCTCAGCCTCCTCTGTTCTAAGGAAAATAACCCTAGCCGATCCAATCTTTCCTCATAGCTGTAACTTCCAAGCCCTGGCAACATTCTTGTAAATCTCCTGTGTACTCTCTCCAGAACAATTATGTCCTTCCTGTAATGTGGTGACCAGAACTGTACACAATACTCCAGCATTACATCCCTGCTTTTGTATTCTATACGTCAGCTAATAAAGGAAAGCATTCCATATGCCTTCTTCACCACTCTATCGACCTATCCTTGCCACCTTCAGGGACCTGTGGACATGCAGTCCAAGGTCTCTCACTTCTTCTACCCCTCTCAATATCCTCCAGTTCATTATGTATTCCCTCGCTTTGTTTGCCCTCCCCAAATGCATTACCTCACACTTTTCTGGATTGAATTCCATTTGCCACTTTTCTGCCCACTCAACCAAACCATTGATATCATTCTGGATTCTACAGCGATCCTCTTCACGATCAACTACACGGCCAATTTTTGTGTCATCAGCAAACTTCCCAATCATGCCGCCTTACCGCTTAAAAATAAAACAAAACAGTAGACTCACCAGCTTCTTACTTCCTTCTGCTTGCAAGTCTCAATTATAAAAGGTAGCTACTTTTTTCCACATTGTTCTAATTTCCAGCTATTGACACATTCACCCTAACAGCAGTGTACTAACCCAGCTATTTACAGACACTCTCTAACAGCATTACTCACCAACCATCTTACAGCTTTCAAGCGATGCCACTGCTCGATTCTTTTTTCAAACTCAGTTCGCTCCGACTCCTGAAACTCCCTCGCAGGTCCAGTTCCTCCCTGAAGTTAAGGGTGGTTCTGCATGTTTATTTTTATTCATTTGTAGGATGTGGGTGTCATTGGCTAGGCCAGCATTTATTGCCCATCCCTAATTGCCCTTGAGAAGGTGGTGGTGCGCTGCCTTCTTGAACAGCTGAAGTCCATGTGGTGTAGGTACACCCACAGTGCTGTGAGGAAGAGAGTTTCAGGATTTTGACCCAGCGACAGTGAAGAGTGATATAGTTCCAAATCAGGTGGTGTGTGGCTTGGAGACGAACTTGCAGGTGGTGGTGTTCCCATGCATCTGCTGTTCATGTCCTTCTAAGTGGTATAGGTCACAGGTTTGGAAGGTGCTGTCGAAGTAGCCATGGTGAGTTGCTGCAGTTCACCTTGTAGATGGTACACACTGCTGTCACTGCGCATCAGTGATGGAGGGAGTGAATGTTGAAGGTGGTGGATGGGGGTGCTAATCAAATTGGGTTCCTTGTCCTGGATGGTGTCGAGCTTCTTGAGTGTTGTTGAAGCTGCACCCATCCAGGAAAGTGGAGAGTATTCCATCACACGCCTGACTTGTGCCTTGTAGATGGTGGACAGGAAATAGGGCGACAAGAGGTGCGTTACTTGCCGCAGAATTCCCAGCCTCTGACCTGCACTTGTAACCCACAGTATTACGTGGCTGGTCCAGTTCAGTTTCTGGTCACTGGTGACCCCCCAGGATGTCGATAGTGCTGGATTCAGCAATGGTAATGCCGTTGAACATCAAGGGAAGATGGTTGGAGTTTCTTTTCTTGGAGATGGTCATTACCTGGCACTTATGTGGCGCCAATGTTACTTGCCACTTATCATCCCAAGCTTGGCTGTTGTCCAGGTCTTGCTGCACCTGGACACGGGCTGTTTCAGTAGCTGAGGAGTTGCGAATGGTGAACATTGTGCAATCCGTTAACATCCCCACTTTTGATCTTATGATGGAGGGAAGGTCATTGATGAAGCAGCTGAAAATGGCTGGGCCTAGGACACTACCCTGAGGAACTCCTGCAGTGATGCACTGGGACTGAGATGATTCACCTCCAACAACCACTATCACCTGCCTTTGTGCTCGGTATAACTCGAACCAGAAGAGAGTTTTCCCCGATTCCCATTGACTCCAGTTTTGCTAGCGCTCCATGATGCCTTACTTGTTCAAATGCTGCCTTGATGTCAAGGGCAGTCATTCTCACCTCACCTCTGGAGTTCAGCTCTTTTGTCCATGTTTGAACCAAGCCTGTAATGAGGTCAGGAGTTTAGTGGCCCTGGTGGATCCCAAAGTGAGCGTCAGTGAGCAGGTTATTTCTGAGCAAGTGCCACTTGATAGCACTGTCAATGACCCCTTCCATCACTTTGCTGACGATCAAGAGTAGACTGATAGGGCGGTAATTGGCCGTATTGGATTTGCCCTACTTCTTGTGGACAGGACATGCCTGGGCAATTTTCCACATTGCCCAGTAGATGTCACTGTTGTAGCTGTACTGGAACAGCTTAGCTTGGGGAACAGCTAGTTCTGGAGCATAAGTCTTCAGTCGGTTTGCCAGAATGTTGTCAGGGCCCATAGCATTTGCAGTATCCAGTGCTTTTAGCCGTTTCTTGATATCACACAGAGTGAATCAGACTGGCTGAAGACTGACCACTATGATGCTGGGGAGCTCAGGAGGAAGCAGAGATGGATCATCCACTCGGCACTTCTGGCTGAAGATGGATGCAATGCTTCAGCTTTGTCTTTTGCACTGGTGTGCTGGGCACCCCCACCATTGAGAATTGGGATATTTGTGGAGCCGCCT
Organism: Heterodontus francisci; assembly: GCF_036365525.1. Classification (NCBI taxonomy): domain Eukaryota; kingdom Metazoa; phylum Chordata; class Chondrichthyes; order Heterodontiformes; family Heterodontidae; genus Heterodontus; species Heterodontus francisci. The sequence continues at coordinate 31,713,546 of NC_090374.1, read as the reverse complement.
CCTCCTCCTGTTCGTTGTTTTATTGTCCACCACCATTCATGACTGGATGTGACAGGACTGCAGAGCTTAGATCTGATACAAATAAAAGCAAAATTGTGGGATTGCTTAGCTGACCTTGGCGTGCTGCTTCTGCTTTTTGGCATGCAAGTAGTCCTGTGTTGTAGCTTCACCAGGCTGACACTTCCTTTTTAAGTATGCCTAGTGCCCTCCTGCTCTCTTCATTGAAACAGGGTTGGTCCCCCAGCTTGATGGTAATGGTGGAGTAGGGGATATGCCGGGCCATGAGGTTTCAGATTGTGGTTTAATACAATTCAGCTGCTGCTGACAGTCCATAGCGCCTCATGGATGCCCGGTTTTGAGTTGCTAGATCTATTTGAAATCTATCCCACTGAGCACGCTGGTAGTGCCACACAACACGATGGTCGTGCCACACAACACGATGGTCAGTACCCTCAATGTGAAGACAGGACTTTGTCTCCACAAGGACTGTGCGGTGGTCACTCCTACCAATACTGTCATCAACAGATGCATTGGCATCAGGTAGATTGGTGAGGATGAGGTCAAGTACGTTTTTCCCTCACCACCTGCTGCAGATCTAGTCTAGTAGGACTCAGGCAGCTCAGTCAGTAGTGGTGCTGCCGAGCCACTCTTGGTGATGGACATTGAAGTCCCGGAGTACATTCTGTGCCCTTGCTACCCTCAGTGTTTCTTCCAAGTGGCATTCAACATGCAGAAGGGTTGGGGGGGGTGGCGGGTGCTGCTTGCTGGTAGTCAGCAGGTTTCCTTGCCCATGTTTCACCTGATGCCATAAGACGTCATGGGGTCCGGAGTCAATTTTGAGGACTCCCAGGGCAACTCCCTCCCGACTGTATACTACTGTGCTGCCACCTCTGGTGGGTCTGTCCTTCCAGTGGGACAGGACATACCCAGGGATGGTGATGGTAGTGTCTGGGATATTGTCTGCAAGGTATGAATCCGTGAGTATAACTGTCAGGCTGATGCTTGACTAGTCTGTGGGACAGCTCTCCCAATTTTGGCACAAACCCCCAGATGTTAGTCAGGAGGAATTTGTCAGGTCAGCTGGGCTGGACTTGCCGTTGACATTTCCAGTGCCTTGGTTGATGCCGGCTAGTTCGTCCTGTTTCATTCCTTTCCTTAAACTTCTTAGTGGTTTGATACAACGGAGTGGCTTACAAGCCATTTCAGAGTGCATTTAAGAGTCAACCACATTACAGAAAAGCCTTCACTGTACAGATACTTACTTAAGACTGTCCCTAACCCAGGGGTCACATGGTGTATTAAATTGCAGCTCTTACACTGCTGGCCTGAAAACATAATCACATCTCTTAAAGGTGTACAGACACAACATACCCTATAAAAACCCTTCCATAATCCTGAAGCATCAGGTCACCCTCAGTCTTCTCTTTCTAGAGGAAAGAGCTGCAGCCTGCTTAATCTTTCTTGGTGGATATAACCTCACAGCTCTGGTCTCATTCTAGTAAATCTTTTTTGCACCATCTCCAGTGCTTCTATATCTTTTGTATAATATGGAGATCAGAACTGTTCAGAGTACTCCAAATGTGGTTTAACCAGGGTTCAATGCAAGTTTAACAACCACTCCGCTTTTCAATTCACAGAATCGTTACAACGCAGAAGGAGGCCATTCAGCCCATCATGTCCGTACCAGCTCTCTCAAAGAGCAATTCCCTCAGTTCCATTCCCCTGCTTTCTTCCCAAAACCCTACACATTCTTCCTTTTCATATAACTGTCAAATTCCCTTTTGAGTGCTTCAATTGAACCTGCCTTCACCACGTTCTCAGACAGCACATTCCAGACCTTAACCACTTGCTGCGATGAAAAAGCTTTTCCTCATGTCACTTTTGCTTCGCTTACCAAATACTTGAAATCTGTGCCCTCTCGTTCTCGATCCTTTCACAAGTGGGAACAGTTTCTCTCTATCTACTCTGTCCAGGCCTCTCTATCAATGAATACCTCTATCAGATCACCTCTCAGCTTTCTCCTCCAAGGAAAACAATCTTAACTCCTCCAATCTATCTTCAGAATTGAAATTACTCATCCCTGGAACCATTCTCGTGAATCTTTTCTGTACTCGCTCCAATGCCCTCACGTCTTTCCGAAAGTGCAGCACCCAGAACGGGACGCAATATTCCAGCTGAGGCCGAACTAGTATCTTATACATGTTCAACATAACTTCTTTGCTCTTGTACTCTATGCCCCTATTAATAAAGCCCAGGATACTGTATGTTTTATTAACCGCTCTCTCAACCTATCCTGCCACCTTCAATGACTTATGCAAAGAAACACCTAGCTCCCTCAGCTCCTGCACCCTGTTTAGGATTGTACCTTTTATTCTATATTGTCTCTCCATGTTCTTCCTACCAAAATGAATCACTTCACATTTCTCTGCATTGAACGTCATCTGCCACCTGTCTGCCCATTCCACCAACTTGTCTATGTCCTTTTCAAGTTTTACACTATCTTCCTTGCAGTTCACAATGCTTCCAAGTTTCGTATCATCTGCAAATTCCATCCCTCTATAATGAACCCCAGTGCTTTAATGACCTTATTAGCCCGTGCCACTACTTTTAGTGATTTATGTACCTGTACCTCCAGATCCCTCTGTTCTTCTATCCCATTTAGGCATTTACTTTACAAGGAGTTGCCTCCTTATTCTTCCAACCAAAATGTATTACCCTGCATTTATCTGTATTCAAGTTTATTTGCCAATTACATCCCCACTCTACAAGTTTCTTAATGTCTTCCTGTATTTTGAAGCAGCCCTTCTCTTTATTAACTTTGTGTCACCAGAAATTTGGAAATTTTACTTCTGATTCATGAATCCAAATCATTTATGTAAATGGTGATCAGTGGTCGTTGCACCGATCCCTGTGGAACACCACTTCTCACTTTTTGCCAGTCTGAGTACCTTTAACTTCTACTCTTGGGTTTCTGCTTTGTAGTCAGTTGGTTATCCATTTTGCTACTTGCCCCAATTCCACATGTACTGACTTTAGTCATGTGTACCATGTGGTACCTTATCAAAGCTCTTTTGGAAATCCAAATATATTATATCTACTACACTACATCTGTTACTCCATCAAAGAATTCAATAAGATTGGTCAAGCATGATCTTCCCTTTTGGAATCCGTGTTAACTACTCTTATATTTTCAGTTTCTAGATGTTTTTCGATTGCATCGTTGATTAAGAATTCCATTATCTCTCTGACCGTTAAGTTAATTTATTTACAGTTCCCTGGACATGTTCTAACTGCCTTTTTATATTTAGGAATCACATTAGCTTCCATCAGTCCTCTGGCACTATTCATTGTACTAATGAATTTTTAACTTAATATGCAGGGATATAATTCATCCGGACCAAGGATTTTATCCATAAAATAAAAGAATGGTTGCAGTACCGGAGGTCGTCATTTGGCCAATTGTATCTGTGCTGGCTCCCTGATGGAGCAATTCACTTAGTGCCAATACCCTGCCTTCTCCCCTGCACATTCTTCCTTTTCAGATAATAATTCAATTCCCTCTTAAATGCCTCAATTCAATGTGTCATCACACTCTCAGGCAGTGCATTCCAGATCCTAACCACTTGCTGCATGAACAAGTTTTCCCTCATGTCGCCTTTGCTTCTTTTGCAAATTACCTTAAATCTGTGCCTTCTGGTTCTCAGTTCTCTCCAAGGTTGGTTAGTTTATTATCTCCCCTCTTTCTATCTTAAATGTCTTTACATTCTTTTAGCTCTCTTCTTCTAATGTCATGTCCACTATGTTAGTTTCTCTGATAATCTGTTATTAAGTGTTGGTTGAGGATAAATATTGGCAAGGGCACCAGGAGAAATTATCTGCTGTCCTTCAGTATAGTGCCATGGGATCTTTTAAATCCAAATGAGGCGCCAGATGGGGTCTTGGTTTAATGTCTCATCTAAAAGACGACAATGCAGAACTCCTTCAGTACAGCACTGGAGTGTCAGCCTAATTTTATGCTCAATACCCAGGAGCAGGACTTGAACACCCAACCTTCTGTCTCAAAGGTGAGAGTGCTATCAATAAGCCAAGACTGATATAAGATTTCCAGAAAGTGAAGGACCAGATGCATCTTGTTTAACACTTCAAAGAACAAAGAACAGTACAGCACAGGAACAGGCCATTCGGCCCTCCAAGCCTGCACGGATCTTGATGCTGCCTAAACAAAACCTTCTGCATTTCCAGGGACAGTATCCCTCTATTCCCATCCTATTCATGTATTTGTCAAGATGCCTCTTAAACGTCGCTATCGTACCTGCTTCCACCACCTCCCCCGGCAGCAAGTTCCAGGCACTCACCACCCTCTGTGTAAAGAACTTGCCTCGCACATCCCCTCTAAACTTTGCCCCTCTCACCTTAAACCTATGTCCCCTAGTAACTGACTCTTCCACCCTGGGAAAAAGCTTCTGACTATTCACTCTGTCCATGCCGCTCATAACTTTGTAAACCTCTATCATGTCGCCCCTCCACCTCCGTCGTTCCAGTGAAAACAATCAGAGTTTTTCCAACCTCTCCTCATAGCTAATGCCCTCCAGACCAGGCAACATCCTGGTAAACCTCTTCTGCACCCTCTCCAAAGCCTCCACGTCCGTCTGGTAGTGTGGCGACCAGAATTGCACGCAGTATTATAAGTGTGGCCTAACTAAAGTTCTGTACATGACTGAAGCATGACTTGCCAATTTTTATACTCTATGCCCCGACCGATGAAGGCAAGCATGCTGTATGCCTTCTTGACTACCTTATCCACCTGCGTTGCCACTTTCAGTGACCTGTGGACCTCTACGCCCAGATCTCTCTGCCTGTCAATACTCCTAAGGGTTCTGCCATTTACTGTATATTTCCCACCTGCATTAGACCTTCCAAAATGCATTACCTCACATTTGTCCAGATTAAACTCCATCTGCCATTTCTCCGCCCAAGTCTCCAACCGATCTATATCCTGCCGTATCCTCTGACAATCCTCAACACTATCCGCAACTCCACCAACTTTTGTGTCGTCCGCAAACTTACTAATCAGACCAGCTACATTTTCCTCCAAATCATTTATATATACTACAAACAGCAAAGGTTCCAGCACTGATCCCTGCGGAACACCACTAGTCACATCCCTCCATTCAGAAAAACACCCTTCCACTGCTACCCTCTGTCTTCTATGACTAAGCCAGTTCTGTATCCATCTTGCCAGCTCACCTCTGATCCCGTGTGACTTCACCTTTTGTACCAGTCTGCCATGAGGGACCTTGTCAAAGGCTTTACTGAAGTCCATATAGATAACATCCACTGCCCTTCCTTCATCAATCATCTTTGTCACTTCCTCAAAAAACTCAATCAAATTAGTGAGACATGACCTCCCCTTCACAAAACCATGCTGCCTCTTGCTAATAAGTTTGTTTGTTTCCAAATGGGAGTAAATCCTGTCCCAAAGAATCCTCTCTAATAATTTCCCTACCACTGACGTCAGGCTCACTGGCCTATAACTTCCTGGATTATCCTTGCTACCCTTCTTAAACAAAGGAACAACATTGGCTATTCTCCAGTCCTCTGGGACCTCACCTGTAGCCAATGAGGATGCAAAGATTTCTGTCAAGGCCCCAGCAATTTCTTCCCTTGCCTCCCTCAGTATTCTGGGGTAGATCCCATCAGGCCCTGGGGACTTATCTACCTTAATGCTTTGCAAGACACCCAACACCTCCTCCTTTTTGATAATGAGATGACTGAGACTATCTACGCTCCCTTCCCTCGGCTCATCATCCACCAAGTCCTTCTCTTTGGTAAATACTGATGCAAAGTACTCATTTAGTACCTCGCCCATTTCCTCTGGCTCCACACGTAGATTCCCTTCTCTGTCCTCGAGTGGGCCAACCCTTTCCCTAGTTACCCTCTTGCTCTTTATATACATATAAAAAGCCTTGGGATTTTCCTTAATCCTGTTTGCCAATGACTTTTCATGACCCCTTTTAGCCCTCCTGACTCCTTGCTTCAGTTCCTTCCTACTGTCTTTATATTCCTCAAGGAATTTGTCTGTTCCGAGCCTTCCAGCCCTTACGAATGCTTCCTTTACCTCCTGTCCAAAACAGGAAAAAATTCAATTCAGCCCATCAGAAATTAATACAACATTTTGCTTTTGGTGCACAGACAAGATCACGTTAGAACTTGCTTTTAGTGTCCGAGTGCATGAATTGCAAAAGGTTAGTATGCAGGTGCAGCACGTAATTAGGAAAGCTAACAGAATGTTATTGTTTATCGTGAGGGGAATTGAATACAAAAATAGAGAGGTTATGCTTCAGCTATACAGGCCATTGGTGAGACTACATCTGGTCTACTGTGTACAATACTGGTCTCCTTATTTAAGGAAGGATGTAAATGTGTTGGAGACAGTACAGAGTAGGTTTACTAGACTAATGCCTGGAATGGGCGGGCTTGTCTTATGAGGAAAGATTGGACAGGCTAGGCTTGTATCCGCTGGAATAGAAGAGTAAAAGGCAACTTGATTGAAACATATAAGATCCTGAGGGGTCTTGACAGGGTGGATGTGGAAAGGATGTTTCCCCTTGTGGGAGAATCTAGAACTAGGGTCACTGTTTAAAAATAAGGGGTCGCCCATTTAAGACAGAGATGAGGAGAAACTTTTTCTCTCAGACGGTAGGCAGTCTTTGGAATTCTCTTCTTCAAAAGGCAGTGGAAGTAGAGTCTGAATATTTTTAAGGCAGAGGTAGATAGATTCTTGATAAGCAAGGGGATGGAAGATTATTGGGGTTGGTGGAAATGTTTTTTTTTTATTCATTCATGGGATGTGGGCGTCACTGGGTATGCCAGCATTTATTGCCCATCCCTAATTGCCCTCGAGAAGGTGGTGGTGAGCTGCCTTCTTGAACCGCTGCAGTCCATGTGAGGTAGTGTGGAGTAATCAGTTCAGCCATGAACTTATTGAATGGCGGAGCAGGCTCGAAGGGCCAATTGGCCTACTCTCAATTCGTATGTTTAAAGGTTCACGTTTACTGATAGTCACGTAATTCCAAACAAACACTGAAGATCTCCTGTTGCAACCCGAACAATGGCAATCCAAAATAGCTTGAGGCTGCAATTGTAGATTATCAAAGTCCAGTGGAACAAGACATAACTAAAATCATGCAGTATCAAAAGCCATGAAATGTAACTGCTGGAGCTGGTACTGTTTGAGTTACATATCAGTATTTCATCCAGAGGTGCTCCACAGACAAATTTAAGTTCTATATTCCATACAAGCCAAAGCACTGGCAAGCAAATATATTCCAGATGTCATATCAGCAGCATCGAGACTGTATCATTTTTGGTGTAGGTACTGAAGTTAAGGTATTACTTCAAAGAATGGTTTTATCAATGTTTCTTTCAGTGTTACAAAACATGTTCAAACTAACTCACTGCATAAGGAAAACGTTACAGTAAAATACTTTAGCACTAAGTCAACTCCAGAGAGCAATTAGAAATACATTGTACAAACTATCTGATCCCCTGTGGCATTGCTAGAGACCAATCAGCAATACGATACATATACATTTTCTTTAATGTAAGATTCCCAATGGCTTAGTAATTAAACACACCAAACCATAATATTCTATATATCACAGCAACATTGGCATCAATTTTTAAAACGTATCTCTCTCTCACTAGATATTCCTGGACACTTTTCATTTTTTTTTTAATGAAGCCTATAGGTAGACAATTGTATTTCTCATTTTGAAATTCCCAAGTTCTTACCTCTGACCCCTCAAATTAGGAGGCGAAAAGGAGCAAAAGCCCAGAGCACAGCCACCAGTGAATAACTGTCCTTTTCAGAGGGCTCATTAGAGACATTATCCATGAAGTCAGCCAAGGTAAAAATTGAACCTGAATTTTCTACTTAGGTGTTCAATGTTATTACAGGATTGCCACAATAATTGTACACTTTTAACAATGTTTTTTATTCAGTAGAGAAAAAAATCTAGAAGATACACTACCTTAATGTGGTTAAGCCAAAATATACAAAAAGTTCTTTGCCCAATGTCTTCACACCAGTATAAACCTTTCCTTTGAGGAGTTGGATTCCATCCTGAGAGGAAACATTCTGGCTGTTTACTTGAGTGATCTGAAGGAAAGCATCAAGGCAAAACACATCTTTAACTTTTTGCAGTTCAGATGAAAGATCACTGACCAGAAACATCAACTCTCTTTCTATCTCCACAGATGCTGCCTGACCTACTGGGTTTGCCATTTTTATAGCAAAACATGTCTTTCAAAATTCTAAATTCATTTTTTGTGCTTAAAGTGTTTGAATTGTCCAATAATTAAGCAACTTGACTTTGTCCTCATTTTAAAACCAGACAGCTGTCCTCATTTTTATATGGTATTTCAACTACCAACAATTTAAAGTCGAACAGCAAAAGTTAGGAACACAGGAGCAGTGGTAGGCCATTTATTCCTTCAAGCCTGATCATGGCTGTACCTTAACTCCATTTACCTGCCTTGATTCTGAGTTCTCAATAGCTTTGTCGAACAGAAATCTATCAATCTCAGTTTAAAATTTTTTAATTTACCTCCCCTCCACTGCTTTTTGGGCAAAGGGAGTTCCAGATTTCCACTAACCTTTGTGAGAAAGTGCTTCCTGACATTAAAATTAGAGCTGGGCTGCTCAGAGGTCAGGTTATGCCCCCATGTTACGACTCAGTCCCATTACTCCACACGTCACAGCATATTATTAGTGTCCTACCTACCAGAAAGTTAGCCAAATTAATCACTTTATTAACCACCAGAATAAAACACACCAAACCAGGTATCTTTAACAACAAATTAACTATTTATTAATAGACTAAATCTGAAACAATACTGAGATAAATCTACGTCTGAAAAGACTGTATAACTTCTTATTCCTCCTAACCTTCATGCACACACACATACATTCAAAAACCAATGGTTAACCAGTTCTAAAATGATGTTTTTAAAATTAGAGCTGTTTCATAGGAATAATAAAACAACTAGGTTGTAAGTCTTGGTTGGGTACTTTCCCAAATCAGTGAAGTGTCCCAGAGTCGAATAGCCAGATGCCACTCAAAGTTTCCAGGTGAGTTGAATGGATAGGCATTCAAGGCACTTTGGCTGCAGTAGACATCACACAGGTCTTTCAAAACAAGGAGTATAACAACAGGTCAATTTAGATTTTGAATTAGCAGTCTATCAGTAAAAACTTTACTGAGTTTCCAGAACTCCCAGAAACACAAAAGACAACAGAAAGTCACTTGTGAGGCAGAGACTACTTAGAGACCTTCAACAATGCAAAGATTCCTTTCCAAGGGTCGTTTTCTCTTTCGGCGAAACACAGCCTCTAAACCAACATAGATATTCTGCTGAGAGAGACACAAACCCTTCCTTCAAGGAGAGCACGCTTTGCTGGTCTGTCAGATCAAACCAGTTCTAGCCAGTCTTTACACAGTCAAACTGATACATATGGCATATGATCGCAACTTTCTTGCTGTTGCTTAGGAACAGGTTTGTAGCTCGCACACACTGTTCCCAGAGAATATTAAAACTTCTTTCAGTCTCAAAAGGCACAGATCCCCCCCCTTAGTTTTTAAAGAGAGAAAAAAAAACTCTTCCATGACACCCACCAGAGGGAAGTAGTTTCACCCTACCTACCCTACCAATCCCTTAATCATCTTAAAATACCTCTACTGGATCACCCCAGCACTAAACACAGTACTCCAGATGGGATCTAACAGAGCTTTAAACAACTGTAGCATAAATTACACCCATTTGAATTCCAGCCTGTTTGAAATGAAGGCGAACATTCTATTAGTCTTTTTTAATTCTGGATATGCACCATAAATCTCTCTGCTCCTGCAGAGTTCTTAGAATCTCACAGTTTCTTAAATACTCTGATCCATCATTGACATCCAACATGGATGCCCTCACACTTCCCCACATTGAACTCTATCTGCAGTTTTGCCCACTCACTTAATCTTTCAATGCCCTTTGTGACTTTCTGCCCCCACCCAGACTATTTGCTCTGCTATCTAGCTTGGTGTCATCAACAAACTTTTGTCTAAGTCATTTATAAATCTAGTGACAGGCCAGGACACCAAAACCGATCCCTGGGAAGGGACCACAAGTCATATCCTGCCAATTTGAGTATATCGCAGCACAGGCACACTGGGAAAAATGGCCTTCTCCTACACCATTTCATTTTATAACTATACATACAAGTTTCTGCCCTTATCTACACTATTTAATGTATATTTAGAACCTCTGTATAATTGTTTATTATAGTGCCTCCATTAATATGTCCAGATATTATAGTGATGATTTATATACTGCTTGTTTGAGCATTTATATGATGAACTATGATGAGCATGTATACACTGTGTATATTTCACACCTGTATGTTTTTTACTCATTCATGGGATGTGGGTGTCGCTGGCATTTATTGCCCATCTCTAATTGCCCTTGAGGTGGCGGCAGTGAGCTGCCTTCTTAGAAGATTCATAACAGGAGGGGTAGACCCTCAAGCCTGCTCCGCTATTCAATAAGATCATGGTTAAACTGATTGTGGCCTTAACTCCACTTTCCTGCCAACCCACCCCTCCAGCCCGAACTCACTTGTCGATCAGAAATCTGTCTAACAGATCTGCCTTGAAATGCTGAAATCTGTGTGGTGTAGGTACATGCACAGTGCTGCTGGGGAGGGAGTTCCAGGATTTTGGCCCATGACAGTGAAGGAACAGCACTATCGTCCCAAGTCAGGATGGTGTTTGACTTGGAGGGGAACTTGCAGTTGGTGGTGTTCCCATATGCTTGCTTCCCTTGTTCGTGTAGATAACAAGGGTCAAGGGTGGGAAGATACTGCAGTACACCCTGTAGATGGTGCTACCACTTATGCCCGAGTGGTGCAGGGAGTGAATGTTTAAGGAGGTGGAGGGGTGCCAATCAAGTGGGTTGCTTTGTCCTGGATGGTGTTGAACTGCACTCATCCAGGCAAGTGGAGAGTATTCCATCACATTTCTGACTTGTGCCTCGTAGATGATAGACAGACATTGGGGAGTCAGGCGGTCATAGAGTTATACAGCACAGAAACAGGCCCACCGTGTCCGCGCCAGCCATCAAGCCTAACTATTCTAATCCTATTTTCCAGCACTTGGCCCGTAGTCTTGTATGCTATGGCGTTTCAAGTGCTCATCTCAATACTTCTTAAATGTTGTGAGGGTTCCTGTCTCTACCACCCCTTCAGGCAGTGTGTTCCAGATTCCACCACCCTCTTGGTGAAAAATATTTTCCTCAAATCCCCTCTCTTCCTCCTGACCCTTACCTTATTTATAACAGCCCCTGGTTATTGATACCTCCGCTAAGGGGAAAAAGTTTATTCTTATCTACCCTATCTATGCCCCTCATAATTTTGTATATTTCAATCAGGTCCCCCCTCAGTCTTCTCTGCTCCAAGGAAAACAACCCCAGCCTATCCAGTCTCTCTTCATAGCTGAAATGCTCCAGCCCAGGCAACATCCTGGTGAATCTCCTCTGCACCCGCTCCAGTGCAATCACACCCTTCCTATAATGTGGTGACCAGAACTGTACACAGTACTCCAGCTGTGGCCTAACTAGCGTTTTATACAGCTCCATCATAACCTCCTTGCTCTTATATTCTATGCCTCGGCTAATAAAGGCAAGTATCCCATATGCCTTCTTAACCACCTTGTGCTGCTGCCTTCAATGATCTATGAACAAGTACACCAAGGTCTCTCTGTACTTCCTAGGGTCCTACCATCCACTGTATATTCCCTTGCCTTGTTAGTCCTCCCAAAATGCATCACCTCACATTTCTCAGGATTCAAATTCCATTTGCCACAGCTCTGCCCATCTATATTGTCCTGCAATCCAAGGCTTTCCTCCTCACTATTTACAACACCACCAATTTACTTACCACAGAACTCCCAGCCTCTGACCTGTTCTTGTAGCCACAGAATTTATATGGTTGGCCCAGTTTAGTTTCTGGTCAATCATAACCCCCAGGACATTGATGGTAGGAGATTCAACGATAGTAACAATATTGAATATCAAGGGGAGATGGTTAGAGCTTCTCTTGTTGGAGATAGTCATTGCCTGGCACTTGTCTGGCACAAATGTTACTTGCCACTTATCAGCCCAAGCCTGACTGTTGTCCAGGTCTTGCTGCATGCAGGCACAGACTGCTTCATTATCTGAGGAGTTGTGAATGATACTGAACACTGCAACAAACATCCCCACTTCTGACCTTAGGATAGAGGAAAGATCACAGATGAAGCAGCTGAAGATGGTTGGGCCTCGGAAACTACCTTGAGGAACTACTACAGTAGTGTCCTGGGGCTAAGATGATTGGCCTCCAACAGCCACAACCATCTTTTGTGCTAGGTATGACTCCAACCAGTGAAGAGTTTCCCCCGATTGTTTATTATACAAGGTCTGCAGTAATATGTCTGTATATTGACAGCCTCCATGCCTAGACTGTGTATTTGTACAGTCTCCATGTCTATACTACTATGATGATGCCCGCAATAATTCTATATCTACTTTCCGTCTCTGCACTCACCAGTCTCCCTCTCAGCTCCACAACTCGCTGTCCTTCCCTCACTCGGCTCCTGATTTTCTCCCCGTTTAACGTGCAGCCAGGCCCTTCCACCATGACGAACTGTCTGTCAGCCACAGAGACAAGATGGAAAACCCGCCAAAACAGTCGAACGATGAAAGCCGCTGGTACGCATGCGCCTCCGGCCCCGAACGCCGCCAGATTCAAAACGTAACGGGCACGCGCGGGGCGGGGCCTGTGTAAGGTCTCGCGAGAATGAGCTCAGGCGAAGGGAGGGGAGGGGAGAGGAGAGGAGGAGAGGGGTGGGTACGGGAGGGAGGACGCCTAGGTCGCTGTTGGAGCCTGAGCTTTGCAAACTCAGTTGAGGAATGTATTCAGACTGCTACAAGAAGACCGCATCTTCAGATCCCTTAATTGTAATATGCTATGGGTGTAAGTATATGTGCCCCCCAAAAGAGCAAGGGGGGGGCGGGGGTAAAGGATAAAATGGAGTGGGAGGCTTGGGGGGGCTTTTCCCAACCCACTCCCGCCTCCACCTGTAGATTACACGGGGCGGCGGGAGCGGGAAACTGCCTGTTTGCCCCAGACCAATCAAGGGCCTTAAATGACCACTTAAGACCCTCTGCCCGCCACCACAGGGATTTTACCATTGGCAGGCGGGCGGCCAGGACATGAGAAAAGCCACCTGTAAAACGTAGGCAGCCTTCTGCTGGCCTGGGATGTTGCCCTCCTGATCAGGCATCCTGTGCCCATTGGAGGGCTGCCTCCGATGCCCCAACCACCCCCAACGCCCAACATGCCCCCCGTCCCCCCAACTGACCACCCTTGCCTTGCTGGTGCCCAACCGATTACCCCCAGCGAGGCCCCAAAAACTTACCTTTTTTTTGTTCTCTCCATCATCTTGACGACGAAGCTAGGTTGCAATCCCAGCAGTGGCTACCATTCCCAGTGGCGCTGCTGAGTGGAAGAGCTGCCGGCCCCGCTGATTGGCTGGCAGCTCCATTAGGCCGGACTTTCTGCCTCATTGAGGTGGAAGTCCCGCCTAAGACCAATTAAGGGCCCGGGGATCGTAAAATCCGAACTGCATCCCTGGCGGAAGCGGGATTGGCACTGACTTTTGGGTCAGTGGGCGGCTCCCATCTGACCAGCACAAAATTCTGCCCTGTGTCTTCAAATTCTCCCAGAGCATTTTACCAGCCTGCTATTGCTGTGGTCTTCTTTTTCTCCCCCACACATAACTTGCAATTATATCACACCTTTATTAAAGTAAATTCTTCTTCTTAGGCAGTCCCTTGGGACTGAGGGTGACTTGCTTCTGCTCTGGCTCGGCGCGTTCTAATATGTCTAACGTGTCCGATGCACAAACCGCAGACTCCACCATATATCAGGTGGGGAGTGTTTGAAAAGCCTGTGCCCTCCTTCTGCAGCCTGGACTTGGCCTCCACCTGCTCTTGTCGAAATCTCAGGAGGTGCTAGGTATGTTCCTGAAAACACTTTCTCCACTTTGAGCAGTCAAAGGAAGGGACTCCCATGAGCCGGTGGGTTTTTGGATTTCTTCAGGAATACTTTGAGAACTTCACTAAAGGATTTCCTCTGTTCTCCTGGGTGTCTTTTGCTGCAGCAAAGCTCAGAATAGAGGTATGGCATCCCAAGGCGCTTCACAAGATAGGCATTTATCAGACTCAATTTGACACTGAGCCCCATAAGGGCGTATTAGGTGACCAAATGCTTGGTCAAGTGAAGGTTTTACGGAGCATTTTATAGAAGGACAGAGATAGAGAGGCAGCGAGATTTAGGGAGAGAATTCCAGAGCTTAGGACCTGGACAGCTGAAGGCACGGCCGCCAGTGGTAGAGCCATTAAGATCAGCAGTGCACAAGTTGTCAAAATTGGAGGGTGATAGGACTGGAAGAGGTTACAGAGATAAAGAGGGATTTGAAAACAAGGTGAGCATTTTTAAATCGAGATGTTGCTCAACCGGGAGCGAATAGGTCAGCAGGCATAGGGTTGATGGGTGAACGGGACTTGGTGCGAGTTAAGAGACAGGCAACAAAATGAGTGATTCTTGGTAAATCTAAAATAAGTTTGTATATATTTGAGTGTTTAATATAGTTTATAGTATTGCCATCTTTTGCCAAATTCATCATCAAAGGGAGCAGGGCCATGGTTCAAACGCTGACATTTTCGATGATGAAAATTAATTGAAAATTTTTATAGTGGGAGGGTTGCGCTGTCTCCTCATCAGCTGCTGTGAACCAATGAGCAAGCATTCCCTCAGAGTTTGGAGCAGCTTCTGCTTCAAAAGACATTCTCCTCAGGGTGCACACCTCCAGGCCAGTAGATGCTGGTGGTGAAGAGCATCGGGTTTTCGGCACCTGGAAGTCCCTTCGGGGACAGGAGCAGTGTCATTGGTGGGCTTGGGTAGTGGAGCCAAAGATCCATGGACAGCAGGCTGAAGCATGGGTAGGTGAAGAAAGATCTGGAGCGATTGGCTGAAGGCCCCAGAGAGTGAGAAGCCCTGAGATGCTGAAGAGGCCTCTGGTGATCTAGATATCCAGCTAATCTGTGGCTCATGGTTTCAAGTGAAACGAGCAACAGGGAGGCCACGAATGCACTTGCTCTCAACTTTGTTCTTGTGGTGCTGCAGGTACAATAATTCTAAAAGCGGGTAGGCGGTGGCGTAGAGGTATTATCTCTGGACTAGTAACCCAGAGACCCAGGGTATTTCTCTTGGGACAATCCCACCACAGCAGAAGGTGGAATTTGAATTTAATTAATAAATCTGGAATTAAAAGCTAGTCCAAAGATGGCCATGAAACCATTGTCAAATGTTGTAAAAACCCATCTGGTTCACTAATGTCCTGTGGGAAGGAAATCTACTGTCCTTACCTGGTCTGGCCTACATGTGACTCCAGACCCACAGCAATGTGGTTAACTCTTACATGCCCTCTGAAATGGCTTAGCAAGCCACTCAGTTGTACCTAACCACGACAAAGTCAATAAAAAGGAATGAAACCGGACGGACCACCCAGCATCGACCTAGGCTCCGGAAACGACAACAGCAAACCCAGCCCTGTCAACCCTGCAAAGTCCTCCTTACTAACATCTGGGGGCTTGTGCCAAAGTTGGGAGAGCTGTCCCACAGAATAGTCAAGCGACAGCCTGACATAGTCATACTCACGGAATCATACCTTACAGACAATGTCCCTGACACTGCAGTCACTATCCCTGGGTATATCCTGACCCACTGGCAGGACAGACCCAGCAGAGGTGGCGGGACAGTGGTCTACAGTACGGAGGGAGTTGCTCTGGGAGTCCTCAACATCGACTCCGGACCCCATGAAGTCTCATGGCATCAGGTCAAACATGGGCAAGGTAACCTCCTACTGATTACCACCTACTGCCCTCCCTCAGCTGATGAGTCAGTACTCCTCCATGTTGAACACCACTTGGAGGAAGCACTGAGGGTGGCAAGGGCACAAAATGTACTCTGGGTGGGGGATTTCAATGTCCATCACCAAGAGTTTCTCGGTAGCACCACTACTGACCGAGCTGGCTGAGTACTGAAGGACAGAGCTGCTAGACTGGGTCTGTGGCAGGTGGTGGGGGAACCAACACGAGGGAAAAACATACTTGATCTTGTCCTCACCAATCTGCCTGCCACAGATGCTTCTGTCCATGACTATATTGGTAGGAGTGACCACCGCACAGTCCTTGTGGAGTCCCGCCTTCACATTGAGGATACCATCCATCGTGTTGTGTGGCACTATCACCGTGCTAAATGGGATAGATTTCGAACAGATCTAGCAATGCAAAACTGGGCATCCATGAGGCGCTATGGGCCATCAGCAGCAGCAGAATTGTACTCAACCACAATCTGTAACCTCATGGCCCGGCATATCCCCCACTCTACCATTACCATCAAGCCAGGAGACCAACCCTGGTTCAATGAAGAGTGCAGGAGGGCATGCCAGGAGCAGCACCAGGCATACCTCAAAATGAGGTGTCAACCTGGTGAAGCTCCAACCCAGGACTACTTGCATGCCAAACTGCATAAGCAGCATGCAATAGACAGAGCTAAGCTCTGCAGTCCTGCCACATCCAGTCGTCAATGGTGGTGGACAATTAAACAACTAACTGGAGGAGGTGTCTCCACAAATATCCCCATCCTGAATGATGGGGTAGCCCAGCACATCAGTGCGAAAGATAAGGTTGAAGCATTTGCAACAATCTTCAGCCAGAAGTGCCGAGTTGATGATCCATCTCGGCCTCCTCCTGAAGTCCCCAGCATCACAGATGCCAGACTTCAGCCAATTCGATTCACTCTGCGTGATATCAAGAAACGACTGAAGGCACTGGATACTGCAAAGGCTATGGGTCCTGACAATATTCCGGCAATCCTACCGAAGACCTGTGCTCCAGAACTTGCCACACCCCTAGCCAAGCTGTTCCAGTATAGCTACAACGCTGGCATCTACCCGGCAATGTGGAAAATTGCCCAGGTATGTCCTGTCCACAAAAAGCAGGACAAGTCCAACCCGGCCAATTACCGCCCCCATCAGTCTACTCTCAATCATTAGTAAAGTGATGGAAGGTGTTATCAACAGTGCCATCAAGTAGCACTTGCTTAGCAATAACCTGCTCAGTGATGCTCAGTTTGGGTTCCGCCTGGGCCACTCAGCTCCTGACCTCATCACAGCCTTGGTTCAGACATGGACAAAAGAGCTGAACTCAAGAGGTGAGGTGAGAGTGAATGCCCTTGACATCAAGGCAGTATTTGACCAAGTATGGCATCAAGGAGCCCGAGCAAAACTGAGGTCAATGGAATCGGGGGAAAATTCTCTGCTGGTTGGAGTCATATCTAGCGCAAGGGAAGATGGCAGTGGTTGTTGGAATCAATCATCTGAGCTCCAAGACATCACTACAGGAGTTCCTCAGGGTAGTGCCCTAGGCCCATGCATCTTCAGCTGCTTCATCAGTGACCTTCCTTCAATCATAAGGTCAGAAGTGGGGATGTTCGCTGATGATTGCACAATGTTCAACACCATTAGCGATTCCTCAGGTACTGAAGCAGTCCATGTAGAAATGCAGCAAGACCTGGACAATATCCAGGCTTGGGCTGATAAGTGGCAAGTAACATTTGCACCACACAAGTGCCAGGCAATGACCATCTCCAACAAGAGAGAATCTAACCATCTCCCCTTGACATTCAACAGCATTACCATCACTGAATCCCCCACTATCAACATCCTGGGGGCTACCATTGACCAGAAACTGGAGTAGCCATATAAATACCGTGGCTACAAGAGCAGGTCAGAGGCTAGGAATCCTGCGGCGAGTAACTCACCTCCTGACTCCCCAAAGCCTGTCTACCATCTACAAGGCACAAGTCAGGAGTGTGATGGAATACTCTCCACTTGCCTGGATGGGTGCAGCTCCAACAACACTCAAGAAGCTCAACACCATCCAGAACAAAGCAGCCTGCTTGATTGGCACACCATCCACAAACATTCACTCCCTCCACCACCGACGCACAGTGGCAGCAGTGTGTACCAGCTGCACGATGCACTGCAGCAACGCACCAAAGCTCCTTCGCCAGCACCTTCCAAACCCGCAACCTCTACCACCTCGAAGGACAAGAGCAGCAGATGCATGGGAATGCCACCACCTGCAAGTTCCCGTCCAAGTCACACACCATCCTGACTTGGCACTGTATCACCCTTCCTTCACTGTCGCTGGGTCAAAATCCTGGAACTCCCTTCCTCAAGGCACTGTGAGTGTACCTACCTCACATGGACTGCAGTGGTTCAAGAAGGCAACTCACCACCACCTTCTCAAGGGCAATTAGGGATGGGCAATGAATGCTGGCCTGGCCAGCGATGCCCACATCCCATGAATGAATTTTTAAAAACCCTTGCGAAGAGTGGAGATAAGAGGTCAAGACAGAAAGGTTCAGGATCACAAACCTGCTCTCCTGCTGAAGTGAGGCATTCCTGCATTCCATTGTTTAGCAAACAAGTTTGCAACACTGCTGATTCACAACAAAGAGTGAAACTCTCAACAGTTGTCCACTGCTATAAGTTTGTTTCTTTTTTAGATTAGAGATACAGCACTGAAACAGGCCCTTCGGCCCACCGAGTCTGTGCCGAACATCAACCACCCATTTATACTAATCCTACACTAATCCCATATTCCTACCAAACATCCCCACCTGTCCCTATATTTCCCTACCACCTACCTACACTAGTGACAATTTATAATGGCCAACTTACCTATCAACCTGCAAGTCTTTTGGCTTGTGGGAGGAAACCGGAGCACCCGGAGAAAACCCACGCAGACACAGGGAGAACTTGCAAACTCCACACAGGCAGTACCTGGAATCGAACCCGGGTCCCTGGAGCTGTGAGGCTGCGGTGCTAACCACTGCGCCACTGTGCCGCCCTCTTGTTCCAGGTTACAGGGTTTTAAGACGCGATAGGGAGGGGAATAAGAAAGGAGGGGGAGTGGCAATTTTGGTCAAGGAAACTGTTACAGCTGTGAGGAGTGTTGATATGTTGGAAGGTTCATCAAATGAGGCCATATGAATTGAGCTAAGGAACAAAAAGGGCAATCATACTGTTGGGAGTGTACTATAGACCTCCAAACAGTCAGAGGGAGATAGAAGAGCAGATATGTAGGCACATCACTGAGAAGTGCAAGCACAATAGGGCAGTAATAGTAGGGGATGTTAATTACCCCAACATTAACTGAGATAGTTTTAGTGTGAAAAGAATTGAAGGAGCAGAATTCTTGAGGTGCATTCAGGAGAATTATTTTGCCCATAATGTCACAAGTGCACACGTCCACAGAAGCGCCTATCTGTGCCCCTGACTATAGAGTCCCCTACACCTATTGCTCCTCTGCGCTTTGTCCCTCCCTGCTGAACAACAGTGCCAACCGTTGTGCCTCTGCTCTGGCTGCTGCTGTTTTCCCCTGATAGGCCATCCCCCCCAACAGTATCCAAAATGGTATACTTGTTCAAAAGGGGGATAGCCACAGGGTATTCCTGCACTGACTGCCTGCCCCTTCTAGCGGTCACCCATCTATCTGCCTGCACTTTGGGTGTAACCACTTCTCTAAAACTTCTGTCTATGACGCTTTCCGCCACCTGCATGATCCTAAGTGCATCCAGTTGCCGCTCCAACCGATCCATGCGATACTTCACCCCTCTAACTGACATTTCTATCACTAATTAGTTAATTGATATAAAATAAATAAATATTTATTAAATCCTTACTAAATTATGATACACTTCACTATGTGGTCCCTAATGCTAGATTTCTACAATAAATATTAAATGCTGTCTAAATACAGTAATCTCCTCCCTCTGGTTTAGTTACTCTACTTATTAATTAGTTAATTAGTGTTTTAATCAATTTTTATCAGTTTTATTTTCAAATTCGGTATAGATTCCCTACCAGCCAATCAGGTCACAGCTTTCCTGTGACGTCACTTTTTCAGTTTTTTTTCCCCACCCTGCCGAAGCTGCCGAATCGCTAGGTAAGTACTTTATACTGAAACTTACCTTCCCAGCTGCCCCCTGGCTCGCACTCTTACTGCTACCGCTGTTCAAAAAGAAGCTGCCGAATCGCTAGGTAAGTACTTTATACTGAAACTTACCTTCCCAGCTGCCCCCTGGCTCGCACTCTCACTGCTACCGCTGTTCAAAAAGAAGCTGCCGAATCGCTAGGCAAGTACTTTATACTGAAACGTACCTTCCCAGCTGCCCCCTGGCTCGCACTCTTACTGCTACCGCTGTTCAAAAAGAAGCTGCCGAATCGCTAGATAAGTACCTTATACTGAAACTTACCTTCCCAGCTGCCCCCTGGCTCGCACTCTTAATGCTACCGCTGTTCAAAAAGAAGCTGCCGAATCGCTAGGCAAGTACTTTATACTGAAACTTACCTTCCCAGCTGCCCCCTGGCTCGCATTCTCACTGCTACCGCTGTTCAAAAAGAAGCTGCCGAATCGCTAGGCAAGTACTTTATACTGAAACTTACCTTCCCAGCTGCCCCCTGGCTCGCATTCTCACTGCTACCGCTGTTCAAAAAGAAGCTGCCGAATCGCTAGGTAAGTACCTTATACTGAAACTTACCTTCCCAGCTGCCCCCTGGCTCGCACTCTTACTGCTACCGCTGTTCAAAAAGCCTTCAAACATTGTACCTCTGCTTAAAAAGGGAGCGAAGGATATACAGAGTAATTATAGGCCAGTCAGTCTAACCTCAGTAGGCAAATTATTGGCATCTATTCTGATAGACAGGATAAACTGTCACTTAGAAAGGCACAGGGTAACCAAGGATAGTCAGCATGGATTTGGTAAGGGAAGATCTTGTTTGACCAACTTGATCGAATTTTTTGAAGAAGTAACAAGGAGGATAGATGAGAGTTGTGCAGTTGATATGGTCTATATGGATTTTAGCAAGACTTTTGACAAGGTCCCACATGGCAGACTGGTTAAAAAATAAAATCCCATGAGATCCAGGGAAATGCAGCAAGGTGGATACAAAATTGGCTAAGTGGCAGGAAACAAAGGGTAATTGTTGACAGCTGTTTTAGCGACTGGGGGGCTATTTCCAGTGGCGGTCGTCAGGGCTCAGTACTGGGTGCCCAGCTTTTTGTGGTGTATATTAATGATTTGGACGTAAATGTAGGGGCATGATCAAGAAGTTTGCGGACGACACAAAGATTGGCCATGTGGTAGATAGCGAGGAGGATAGGTGTAGGCTGCAGGAAGATGTGATGGCTTGGTCAGATGGGCAGAAAAGTGGCAAATGGAATTCAACTTGGAGAAGTGTGAGGTGATGCATTTGGGGAGGTCAAACAAGGCAAAGGAATACATGATTAATGGGAAAATACTGAGAAGTGTATAGGAAGTAAGGGAATGTCCACAGATCCCTAAAGGTAGCAGGACAGGTCGTTAAGGTGGTTAAGAAGGCAGATGGAATCCTTTCCTTTATTAGCGAGGTATAGAATACAAGAGCAGGGAGGTTTTGCTGGAACTGTATAACTCATTGGTTAGGCCACAACTTGAGTACTGTGTGCAGTTCTGGTCACCTCATTACAGAAAGGATGTAATTGCACTAGCGAGGGTACAGAGGACATTTATGAGGATGTTGCCAGGACTGGGAAAATGCAGCTATGAGGAAAGATTAGATAGGTTGGGGTTGTTCTCCTTGGAGCAGAGAAGGCTGAGGGGAGATCTGATTGAAATGTACAAAATTTTGAGGGGCCTGTATAGAGTGGAGGTGAAGGGTCTGTTCACCTTAGCAGCGAGGTCAGTGATGAGGGGGCATAGATTTAAAGTGATTGGTAGAAAAATTAGAGGGGAGATGAGGAAAATGTTTTTAACCCAGAGGGTGGTGGGGGTCTGGAACTCACTGCCTGAAAGGGTAGTTGAGGCAGAGACCCTCAACTCATTCAAAAGGAGTCTGGATATGCACCTCAAGTGCCGTTAGCTGCATGGCTACGGACCAAATGCTGGAAGGTGGGATGAGAATGGATAGATTGTATTTCGACCAGCACAGACACGATGGGCCAAGTGGCCTCTTTCTGTGCCTTAAACTTTCTATGATTCTAAGATAAGTTTTTTTTCTTCATGAGTGTACTTTCATGTTTGGTGCCAGTGGAATAAAGAGGTACTGAGCTGGAACTTTCAGCCTTCAGTTTGCTTTTTCCTGCGTTTACATCTTAATAGATCCACATATTAAAATTCTGAATTACAGTGAGGAAGACATCTCAAAAAAAACTTTAGATGTCCAGTTTATATAAGGAATTCTGAATAATGCAGTCAAAAATGGATTGTCCGATCAAAAGCTGGACGGTTAGCTACCCTGAATACAGCCTTACCCCAATTTTTTTCCTTAATTCCTGGGATGTGGGCATGACTGGCAAGGCCAGCATTTATTGCCCATCTCTAACTGATATATAAATAATAACTGAATTTCATTTTGTTTTGAGGAGGTGACCAAAAGGATTGATGAGGGCAGCGCAATGGACGTTGTCTACATGGACTTCAGCAAGGCCTTTGACAAGGTCCCGCATGGTAGGCTGGTCCGGAAGGTTCGAACACATGGGATCCAGGGTGAGCTAGCCAATTGGATACAAAATTGGCTTGGTGATAGGAGGCAGAGTGTGGTCGTGGAGGGTTGTTTTTCAGATTGGTTGCCGGTGACCAGTGGTGTGCCGCAGGGATCGGTGCTGGGCCCTCTGTTGTTTGTCATATATATTAATGACTTGGATGTGAATGTAGGGGGCATTAGTAAGTTTGCAGATGACACCAAAATTGTGGTATAGTGGACAGTGAAGAAGGTTGTCTAAGGTTACAACAGGATATAGATCAACTGGGAAAGTGGGCAAGGGATTGGCAAATGGAATCTAATGCAGACAAGTGCGAAGTGATACATTTTGGGAAGTTAAACCAGGGCAGGACATACACAGTGAATGGCAGGGCCCTGGGGAGTGTTGTCGAGCAGAGAGACCTTGGGGTGCAAGTACATAGTTCCCTGAAAGTGGCAACACAGGTAGACAGGGTGGTGAAGAAGGCGTATGGCATGCTTGCCTTTATCGGTCCAGGCATTGAGTACAAGAGTTGGGACGTCATGTTACAGTTGTACATAACGTTGGTTAGGCCGCACTTGGAGTACTGTGTGCAGTTCTGGTCACAGCACGACAGGAAAGATGTGATTAAGCTAGAGAGGGTACAGAAAAGATTCACAAGGATGTTGCCTGGTTTGGAGGGCTTGAGTTATAAAGAGAGATTGGATAGGCTGGATCTGTTTTCCCTGGAGTGAAGGAGGCCGAGAGGGGACATGATAGAGATATATAAAATTATGAGAGGCAGAGATAGGGTAGATAGCCAGAGTCTGTTTCCCATGGTAGGGGTGACTAAAACTAGAGGGCATAGATTTAAGATGAGAGGGAGGAGGTTTAAAGGGGATCAAAGGGGTACATTTTTCACACAAAGAATAGTGGGTATCTGGAATGAGCTGCCAGAGGAGGTGGTGGAGGCAGGAACAGTAGCAACATTTAAGAGGCATCTGGACAGGTACTTGAATGAGAAAGGCATAGAGGGATATGGAATTAATGCAGGCAGGTAGGATTAGTATTGATAGGCATTATGGTAGGCATGGACGCGGTGGGCCGAAGGGCCTGTTTCCATGCTGTACGACTCTATGACAGTATGACTAACTGCCTTTGAGAAGATGGTGAGCTGCCTTCTTCAATTGCAGCAACATGTGTAGCGAAGGTACTCCCACACTGCGATTAGGGAGGGAGTTCCAGGATTTTCATCCAGCGATGACGAAGGAACAGTAATGGTCAAAATGGTATGTGACTTAGAGGGAAACTTGGAGGTCGTGGTGTTACCATGTACGTGCTGCCCTTGTCCTTTAAGGTGATAGAGGTTGTCGGTTTGGGAGGTGCTGTCAAAGAAGCCTTGGCGAGTTGCTGCAGTGCATCATGCATCAGCTGGCTATTTAACCATGGACAGCGATGGTGAGAGAGAGTGAACCTAATTATGTGCCTCATCTAATGTCCACACAGACCAGATATTACGTGTACAGCAATCAAAACAATCAAAAATGGGAATCCTGACTGATCTTTCTTTCCCCCATCACTAGCCCATGTATACTTAGGTTACTCATGGTCTCCCACCACTTTCCTGACTGAAATCAACTCATCCAGCACTGAGTAGGGACTGAATCCAGGACATGCCTAGTGTGTATGACTCAGTGCTATACCACCTTGTACATGTTACCACTGAGCCATCAAGGAACAGAAAACATGGGTTGGATTTTCAATCACGTGTGGGGACAGGTTCAGGTGCGGGTGGGCTTGGAAAATCATGCACTCAGAAGGTGTCACTGGTTCCCGACGCCTCTGGGACATGATGCGATTTTCAAGGGGAGGGCAGGAGAGCGGAGCCAGCAACATACATGCATCCAATTAACTGCTCTTTGAGCTCATTGGAATTTGGAAGAAGTTTGGGATTTTCAATTGAGAAGAATGAAAAAATGGAGGGTCTGGGACACATTAACGCATTGCTGTCAGAAACAAAGTGAGGAGCCATGATTGCTCATGACTGCAGTGTGCAAAAGTTGTATAAGATGGGAGATTTAAACTCAGTTGCTCATGCAGTGACACAGTTACATTGCTGGTGCTGAGAGGCTTGCCTTTGTGAGGAATGAGTGTTTGAACTCTTGAGAGGGACAGAAGGCTGTTGGCATCACTTGGGCATCACAGGTGGGTTGAGGAAGTGCTGGTAAACCAATGTGTGGCAGGTGAAGCTGTTGAGATGGGAGCAGGCTACTCTGACATTGGAGGGAATAGCGAGGAGGAGCATCAGCAGATGCATCCTCCTGGTGAGGAGGAGGCGACAAGAACCGAGTGAGGGGCTGCAAAGGGAAGAAGGTGCTACCCACAATATCGGGGGTACCGTCCAAGAGTCAGCTACCTGCAAATGACAGAGCACAAGTGCTGTGGGAGACTATGCCCATCTAGGCAGTTGGTCTCTGACATTTGTGCTTGTGTCCACAATGATCTGAGGTCTCCCAGTACCCGTAATATCCCCCCACCTGCAGCCATCAAGGTCCCTGCTGGCCCTCTGCTCACCCTGCTACTCCATTTTCAAAAGCAACGGCAAGCCCAGTCATGGCTCCCATTTGCCTTTTAAAATCGCCCTTCGTCATGCGTTCCTGCCTCCAGCCCATGCCTAACACTGCTAATTGGGTGCCAAACTCATATCCGGCCCAATAAGGGCCTTTCCCTTTAAAAATTGTGGTACATCACTGATGCAGTGCGGGGTTGGGACCCAGAAATGATCCGGCCATTAGGTTCCTGGCCCAGGATTGAAAATCCAGTCCCAAGTGTGTTTGTCATAACAAAATACCAAATGTAACATTATAGTGATATGCCTAAATGGGGACAGAGTTGGGTCATTCAAGAATCTCTCAGAGGGATGCTAGCTATAGAGCAATTAGCTTAACATCAGTGCTAGGAAAGATAATGGACTCCTTCCTCAAAGAAAACATCTCGAAACCAGAATATAATAAAAAGAAGCACGGATTTCAAAAGCGAAGGTTACACTTGACCAATTTCATTGAACTGTTCAAACAAATAACTGAAAGGGTAGATAAGGGTAATGTCATTGACATAATGGGCTGAATTTATGGGCCCCGCCAAGGGTGAGAACAGTAGCAGACGGGGCCCAAAAATACTGACACTGGCCAGCGCGCTGGGCTGTTGACCCTGTTCCCGGCACCAGCCATTTTTGCCAAGGCGAGTTTGGGACCGGCAGGGCTACCCATGGCACGAGGCAGGCAGCTAATGCGGCTCATTAAGAGCCTTGATAAGCACACTTTCAGGAAGCCAACTAGGCTTTTCCAGTCTGCCTCCAGTTTCCCCACCTGATGGGGTGCAGTTTAACTTCCCGGAGGTGGGCACCCAGCGACAGGCCATGGGCCCAGAGCTCCAGGCAGGCCTAGAGGCCCTCCCTGCCTGGCTGAGTGCAGGTGCAGGGCTGCCTTGAAGAAGAATTTTCTCCCGCCAACCCTGTGACAGTGGTGGCCTGGCTGCTGTATATGTTTTATTACTGAACGTTTTAGAAAAGTTGATGAGAGGGTGCCTCCATGTTGAAGTGCCCTCTCAGTTACTAACCCTCTACTGTAGCCTGTTGTTCCTCTCAAGCTGGAAGGCCGCTCATTGGCCCTCCAGCTTTGAGAGCCTGCCTGCTGCCTTAATGGACAAGGCACCTGTCTTTATGCCAGTTAAAAGGGCGCCTCCGTAAAAATCCCAAAGACTGACTGCTTTCCCCCAGGGATGGGTTCTGGACCTGGAAACAGTCCCAACTCATGTTTCCCTCACCCAGAAGGAAATTCAACACAATAAATTTGGATTTTCAAAAGAACTTCGATAAGGTACTGCACAGTAGACTCATAACTAATGTTGTTACAACCAAGGCGGGAGCAATGCACTGTTTATTCTAATTCCACTTCTCCACAGGTCACAACATATATTTACATTTTTTCCCACTTACCGATACTGTCAATCATAGACTCTATTTTATATCCCAGAATAAAACACACCAACCTGGTTTCTTTAATAAACAACAAAATTATCAGTGTATTATAAAACAAGTCTTTACCAGTAATGAAGCAAAACATAAACACACAGATCGAAATATAAAAATTCCTTTTTTGCCTTGGCCCCTCACATGAACACACACACACACTTATACCGGGCATACTAAAAAATAAAGAGATTTACTCTTTAGAGCTCTAGTACAAAAAAGAGAATATGTTTTCCAAAAATACTTGCTAATTCTTGGGAAAAAAAGGAGATATGAAAAGATGTCAGAAATCCTTTTTGGTTTGGCATCCCAAATACATATAGATGGCTGTCACTGGGATCTTCCGAGAACAGTTCTTGATAGGCAAATTGAAGATCAGTCTGGGCAGGTATTCCTGGGAAAATGCAGTAACATGGGGTTTCAGGCAGTTTCTTATATTTGCTACTCAGCTTCTCAGGAGATGGAAAACTGGCAGGCTTTTCAAAGAGCTGGAACAGACTGAGCTGGGTGTTTCTCTCTTGGCAAGTTTTCTCCAACTGTCTTTTCAATCCATTGTCCAGATCCCAACTGCCTGTCAAAAGCGAAACCATAAACAATGTCACAAGAGACAAGCCTATAAATCTTGACTTTTCATTTCTCTGCAAACATCTTTCCCCAAGTCAAAAACAACTCCTGCTAGGTAATTATTTGAAAACAGGTGCCTTCCACTAACTGTTTACAGTCCAGATCTCTCAGTGACCTTTGTAAAATAAACATCCATGGACTCCTTTTCAGTTTTAAACACAAATCTTCAAAATGTAACAAAAAAATTAAAGCACTCATAACAAGGTGCCAAGTCAGGACAAGTAGCAGATTGGATAGCAAGCTGGCTACAAAAGTAGCAAACAGAGAGTAGGGTTTAAAGGTACTCAGACTGGCAAAAGGTGAGAAGTGGTGTTCCACAAGGATTGCTGGTGGGGCTCCTGTTCTTCACCATTTGCGTAAATGATTTAGACCCAGGAATCTGAAGTACAATTTCAAAATTTGCAGATGTCACCAAATTGGGGGGTGTCATTAATACAAAGGTGGATTGCGACAAAGCATAGGAAGACATGATTGGAGGCAGCAGCAGTAGCAGCAGGTGATAAATAAGGGTGGGCAAGAGTGGATGTGATTGGAGGCAGCAGCAGCAGTGGCTGATAAATCAGAGAGGGAGAAGAGTGGACCTTCCAAGGAGTGACATCAGAGGACAGGTAGGTGATTAGTTGGTGAGTTTTAAGGTTGCTTTTCCTTTTCAAAATAGGGCGATGGTTTCAACTAGGATTGGGAAACTATAAAATACTGTATTAAATTTATAGCTTAGCTTGTTAAACTAATTAATAACATTTCAAACAAGGGTAATGTAATAGTGATAAGTTAATAAGAGTATTGAAACAGAGCAGATCTAGAGGCATGAAACAAAATTAATAGTTTATGCAAGGTTATATTACCAGATTATAAAAGAGGGAATAGAGATTTTTTTCTTAGATTGTAGATGGGCAGCTGAGACCTGTTACTTGCAATTCCTGCGCCATGTGGAAACTTCAAGACAGTCATGTCTAGGGGGAACCACGTGTGTTGGAAGTGTCTCCAGCTACTTGAGTTCGGGTTTGAGGGGCAGCTGGAGTCAAATGGGGTGCATCAGGGAGGATGAGAGTTTCCTGGATTGTACGTTCCAAGAGGTGGTCACCCGACAGGCAACAAGTGTTCAGGACAGTAGATGGGTGGCCAGGTGGAAATGTAGGAAGAGGCAGGAGGTGCAGGAGTCTTCGGGGTGTGTGCCACTGTCAAACTGGCACACTGTTTTGGAGACTGGTGAGAGTAACAACACCTTGAAAGAGTGCAGGCCAGACCATGGCACCAATGGGCAAGGGACTGCACAGGAGAGAGCAGCAAAGAGTAGAATTGCAGTTGGTATAGGAGTTTACACAGTTAAGGGGACAGACAGGCATTTCTGTAACTGTCGTCATGAGTCCCCCATGGTGTGTTGCTGCTCTGGTGCCAAGATAAAGGACATCATGGAGAGGGTGCAGAATATTCCGCATGGGGAAGGGAGTGAACCAGAAGCTGTGGTACATGGCGGTACCAATGACACAGAGAAGGTAGATATTGAGGTCCTATGGCCAGCTTTTCACGCCTAGGAAGGAAGTTAAAAGTAGAACCTTGAAGGTGGTAATCTCTGAATTGCTCCCAGTGCCACACACTAGAGACAGTAGAAATAAGAAGATAGGGAGGATCAATGCATGGCTTGAGGCATGGTGCAGGAGATGGGGGTTTAAGATTTTTGGGAATTGGAACCAGTTCTGGGGCAGGAGGCACCTATTCAAAAGGGATGGATTGCACCACTAAATTACTGGAACCAATGCGCTCACAGGGAGGTTCACTAGCGTGACTGGGGAGAGTTTAAACTAAATTGGCAGGGGAGTGGGCACCAGCATAAGGAAGTAGAAAAGAGGAATAAAGTGCATAAAGGAGTGAGAGTGTTAGATAGTACTGGAGAATGAAGTAGTATATTAATTAGGAATAGACTAAGAAGGACTATGAGAAGTTTTACAATGCATGTACGTAAACATACAAAGTGTGGGGAATGAGCTACAAGCACAAAGAGCTGCGCAGGAATATGGTGTAGTGCCAATAATGGAAACGTGGCTTAAAAATGGTGAGGACTGGGCACTTGATATTCAAGGAAACAAAGTGTTCAGAAAAGATAAGGAAGAAAGAAATAAAAGGGAGGTGGGGTGGCAGTGCTGATTAGGGAACACCTTGTAGTTTTGGAAAAGGAGGATGTCCTTCAGGGGGCAAGGACAGAATCCATTTGGTTGGAGTTGAGAAGAAAAAAGGGGATGATCATGCTGCTGGAGTATTCTATAGGCCTCCAAATAGTGAGAGAGAGAGATGGAGGAGCAAATCTGGAGGGAAATTACAGAGATGTTGGGGCACTTTAATTACCCAAATATCGGTTGAGATAGTGTTAGAGAAAAGGGTAAGGAGGAAGAGGAATTTCTGAAATGCAGGAGAACTTCCTTGACCAGTATGTTCTTGTCCAACTATGAATGAGTCATTGCTGGATCTTGTGCTAGGGAATGATATGGGCCAAGTGGATCAAGTGTTTGTGGGGGAACACTTGGATAAGAGTGGTCATTGTATTATAAAGTTTAGATTAGCAATGGAAAGAGCAAGAAATAATCTAAAGTAAAACATCTAATCTGGAAGAGGACTAACTTCAATGGGATGAGAAAGGATCTAGCAAGGATAAAATAGAACCAAAGATTGACAGGAAAAACTGTAATAGAACGATGGGTGATCTTTAAGGAGTGAGGTATTTCAGGTACGGGCTAGGTACATTCCAGCAAAGGTGAAAGGTAAGGGAACCAAAGCGAGGGCTCCTTAGATGACATAAGGACTCTATCACTCTATGACATTAACAAACTTGCAGAATGAGCGCGTAATTGGCAAATGAACATCAATATAAGTGTGAAGGAAGACTAAGAAGGCAACATACTGCTTGCAAAATAAATGTTAAAATTTGTTAGAGGAGCAAAGGGATCTGGGTGTACAGATACACAAATCACTAAAAGTTGCAGCACAGGTTAATAAAGCAAACAAAGCACTGGGGTTCATTAATGGGGGATAGAATTGAAAAGTTTCTAAAACGAATGGCTGATCTGCAATGCAGATTTTACACCCGAGTGTCAATCATGGATTCATAGAATAATAGAGCACAGAAGGAGGCCATTCAACCCATCATGCCTCTGCTAAATTAATCATTTTCATAGAGTTACTGTGTCATTACAGCAGAAAAGGAGGCCATTTGGCCCATTGAGTCCATGCTGGCTCTCTGTAGAGCAATCTAGTCAGTCCCATTTGCCCACTCTATCCCTTTAGCCCTGTAAGTTTATTTCCTTCAAGTGCCTATCCAATTTCATTTTGAAATCATTCATCGTCTTCACTTCCACCACCCTCGTAGGCAGCAGGAAGTTACAAGTTTCCCTTAATGAGGTTCATCCTGCCAGTATTTTGCTAATCATAGGTATTTGTACCATTGGAATGTTTGCAATAAGAACAGATCCAATACCTGATTTTTGTTAACTGCTCACTTGCACAAGTGAATTGCTCAGGTTTTCCTTACTATTTTCTACTCCTTTAACCCTTATGTTCCCACGAAGAACAAGCCAGCAAATTCAACAGACCAATTCGACTTATATATCATGCCTTATGTACATTCTCATAGCATAGCAGGCACAACTGTAGTCATGGTATACAGCCAAAAATTGATCAGTTACATCATCAGTTCAGTTATTTCAGTCATACTTACAGTGGAAAAAAAGTTCTTCCTCACGTTTCCACTCCCCCCCCCCCCCCCCCATATTTCTTGCCCAAAACCTTAAACCTGTGTCCCCTAGTCCTTGTACCATTAGCTAATGGGAGCAGATTTTCTTTGTCTGCCTTATCTAAACCTGTCATAATCTTATACATCTCTATCAAATCTTCCCTCAATGCCCTTTGCTCCAAGGAGAACAACCCCAGCTTCTCCAACCTAACCTTGTAACTAAATTTCCTCATCCCTGGAACAATTCTGGTAAATCTCCACTAAATCAAGGGCCTTCACATCCTTCCTAAAGAGTGGTGACCAGAACTGGATGCAGAACCGGTGTCCTAACCAAAGTTTTATGAAGATTCTGCATAACTTCCTGGTTTTAGAGTCATAGAGTTATTCAGCACAGAAACAGGCCCTTCGGCCCATCATGTCTGTGCTGGCCATCAAGCACCTAATCCCATTTTCCAGCACTTGGCCCGCAGGCTTGTATGCTGTGGTGTTTCAAGTGCTCATCTAAATACTTCTTAAATGTTGTGAGGGTTCCTGCCTCAACCACCTCTTCAGGCAGTGTGTTCCAGATTCCAACCACCCTCTGTGTGAAAATTTTTTTCCTCAAATCCCGGCTAAACCTCCGGCCCCTTACCTTAAATCTATGCCCCCTGGTTATTGACCCCTCCGCTAAGGGAAAAAGTTTCTTCCTATCTAACCTATCAATGCTCCTCATAATTTTATATATCTCAATCATATCCCCCTCAGTCTTCTCTGCTCGAAAGAAAACAACCCTAGCCTATCCAGTCTCTCTTCATAGCTGAAATGCTCCAGCCCAGGCAACATCCTGGTGAATTTCCTCTGCACCCCCTCCAGTGCAATCATATCCTTCCTATAGTGGGTGCCCAGAACTGTACACAGTATTCCAGCTATGGCCTAATTAGCATTTTATACAGCTCCATCATAACCTCCCTGCTCTTATATTCTATGCCTCAGCTAATAAAGGCAAGTAAACATATATGCCTTCCAAGAGCCCATAGGCTTTTCATATGTTTTCTCCCATTATCTTTCAACAAGATTGTTGATGTAGCTCTATAAATCAAGATAGTTTTACTGACCATGCAGTATCAAATAAGATAATTACAGATGAAGAAAACCATTTGACCCACCTTAATTCATCCATTCAGATAGATCCAAAGATCCCTTCCCCACACATTGCAATTTGTTTTTTAAATTACTTTTAGAGTTCTTGCCTCCACTACACAATATGGAAGCTTCTTCCAAAAATTGATTAATTTTTATGTGAAGAATTTCCTGATATCAGTCCTAAAATGATCTTTTTCAAATTTGAACCTCTGTCCCCTAGTTCTACTTACTCAGTTGTTCCGAACAGATAGTTAATTGATTTTTTTAAAACCAAATTTCCCTGTATTTCCCACCACCTAGCTGTAAACAGATAATGTTTGAATTTTTTTCCTCCCTTAAAGCATGACTAATAAATGACTGCAACAACAACGCAGTTGTTAAAGTTAAACCAAGTAAGTAGGGTTTATTAACATACACTCTTAAACTCAGGAAGGGAATTAACTTCGCAACTCACGCATATAAACATACAAGGAAAGGTTAAAGGCATAAAAAAGGCAAGGACATTTGCTAAATAGAAAATTATCTTAACTACAGGCTAACATGGATTTCAGTAAAACTGGAGTCCTTATTTTTAAATTAGTGGAAAGTCCAAACTGGAGATCACCAACTGGAAATGCCAGGTAGCAGAAGGAGTCGTTGAGAATATCTCTTCTGTGACAATTTTTTCTTCTTCTGGCACTATCAGCTAGAAATGGAGGCAGCTTAATTTGCTTAAGTCACCTTTTCTTTAGATGGAGAGAAAATCGCACAAAAAGCAGGTTTTCTTGCTGTTTTTGCAGACTGTGTCTTTTTAATTTTCTTGCTTCTTGCATACTGTCTTAGAGAGAAGTGTAGAGAGCAGCTCCAGGCAGCTGTGACTTCTTGCAGGGAAATCTCAGAGAGAAGTGTGTCTTCAGGCAGCTGTAGCTTCTGATCTGCACAAGGCAGCTGTGGCGTCTGAACAAGCTGTACCCTCAACTGCTACAGTTTCAGATTCAGGCTGAATAGGGTGGCTCATGGGTCCTGTGACCTGGATCTATTCAAGTCGCTGTCCCACCTGACCTCTCTCCTCCATTTTAACAATTGGAACATAGAAGTAAAAACTTAAACATGCTGTATAAAACGGCAGTTGACATTAATACTCAAATGCACAAAACACAATTTACAGTTGGTTCCCATCTATTCGTGACACTGTTTAATGTAAATTAAGTTTTCAGGCTTTTTTTTTATACCCTTAGTGATCTTATACATCATGATACACCTTTCAGCTCTTTCCTTTCCAGGCTGGAAAGATAAAGGGTGTAATTTCAACCCTCAAGTAGGCTGGGTTTGGGTCAGTGAGAAGTTAAATACTGAAAAAAATTCAAGCCCAACTCCAATCTGTCCATTTCCAATTTTGTTGTGGGTTGGGCAACCAATCCAGTCTCAGGAAGCAGGATGGTCGGTAAAAGCTGTGTGGGCTGTGTGTCTCCATTGATATAGTCTTTTTATTGTTAAACCATTTCGGCAGGTAAAAGGAGGTAAGAAGGTCTGGATCCAAGAGTTAAGTGCAATTTTTTTTAAAAATTCATTCATAGGATGTGGGCGACGCTGGCCAGGCCAGCATTTATTGCCCATCTCTAATTGCCCTTGATGAAGATGGTGGTGAGCTGTCTTCTTGAACCGCTGCAGTCCATTTGGGGTAGGTATACCCACAGTGCTGTTAGGAAGGGAGTTCCAGGATTTTGTCCCAGCGACAGTGAAGGAACGGCGATATAGTTCCAAATCAGGATGTTGTGTGACTTGGAGGGGAACTTGCAGGTGGTGGTGTTCCCATGTATTTGCTGCCCTTGTCCTTCTAGTTGGTAGAGGTCACTGGTTTGGAAGGTGCTGTCTGAGGAGCCTTGGTGCATTGCTGCAGTACATCTTGTAGATGGTACACACTGCTGCCACCGTGCGTCGGTGGTGGAGGGAGTGAATGTTTGTAGATGGGGTGCCAATCAAGCGGGCTGCTTTGTCCTGGATGGTGTCGAGCTTCTTGAGTGTTGTTGGAGCTGCACCCATCCAGGCAAGTGGAGAGTATTCCATCACACTCCTGACTTGTGCCTTGTAGATGAACAGGCTTTGGGGAGTCAGGAGGTGAGATACTCGCCTCAGGATTCCTAGCCTCTGACCTGCTCTTGTAGCCACGGTATTTATATGGCTACTCCAGTTCAGTTTCTGGTCAATGGCAGCCCCTAGGATGTTGATAGTGGGGGATTCAGCGATGGTAATGCTGTTGAATGTCAAGGGGAGATGGTTAGATTCTCTCTTGTTGGAGATGGTCATTGCCTGGCACTTGTGTGGCGCGAATGTTACTTGCCACTTATCAGCCCAAGCCTGGATATTGTCCAGGTCTTGCTGCATTTCTACACGGACTGCTTCAGTATCTGAGGAGTCACGAATGGTGCTGAACATTGTGCAATCATCAGCGAACATCCCCACTTCTGACCTTATGATTGAAGGAAGGTCATTGATGAAGCAGCTGAAGATGGCTGGGCCCAGGACACTACCCTGAGGAACTCCTGCAGTGATGGCCTGGAGCTCAGATGATTGACCTCCAACAACCACAACCATCTTCCTTTGTGCTAGGTATGACTCCGGCCAGTGGAGGGTTTTCCCCCTGATTCCCATTGACTTCAGTTTTGCTCGGGCTCCTTGATGTCATACTCGATCAAATGCTACCTTGATGTCAAAGGCAGTCACACTCACCTCACCTCTTGAGTTCAGTTCTTTTGTCCATGTTTGAACCAAGGCTGTAATGAGGTCAGGAGCTGAGTGGCCCAGGCAGAACCCAAACTGAGTGTCACTGAGCAGGTTATTGCTAAACAAGTGCCGCTTGATGGCACTGTTGATGACACCTTCCATCACTTTACTGATGATTCAGAGTAGGCTGATGGGGCGGTAATTGGCCCGGTTGGACTTGTCCTGCTTTTTGTGTACAGGACATACCTGGGCAATTTTCCACATTGCAGGGTAGATGCCAGTGTTGTAGCTGTACTGGAACAGCTTGGCTAGGGGCACAGCAAGTTCTGGAGCACAGGTCTTCAGCACTATTTCCGGAATATTGTCATGGCCCATAGCTTTTGCAGTATCCAGTGTCTTCAGTCATTTCTTGATATCACGCGGAGTGAATCGAATTGGCTGAATCTGGCATCTGTGATACTGGGGACTTCAGGAGGAGGCCGAGATGGATCATCAACTCGGCACTTCTGGCTGAAGATTGTTGCAAATGCTTCAGCCTTATCTTTCACACTGATGTGCTGGGCTCCCCCATCATTGAGTATGGGGATATTTGTGGAGCCACTTCCTCCAGTTAGTTGTTTAATTGTCCATCACCATTCACGGCTGGATGTGGCAGAACTGCAGAGCTTCGATTTGATCCGTTGGTTATGGGATCACTTAGCTCTGTCTATCGCATGCTGCTTACGCAGTTTGGCATGCAAGTAGTCCTATGTTGTAGCTTCACCAGGTTGACACCTCATTTTGAGGTATGCCTGGTGCTGCTCCTGGCATGCCCTCCTGCACTCTTGATTGAACCAAGGTTCGTCTCCTGGCTTGATGGTAACGGTAGAGTGGGGGATATGCCGGGCCATGAGGTTACAGATTGTGGTTGAGTACAATTCTGCGGCTGCTGATGGCCCACAGTGCCTCATGGATGCCCAGTTTTGCATTGCTAGATCTGTTCGAAATCTATCCCATTTAGTACAGTTTGGGGCGGCACAGTGGCGTAGTGGTTAGCACCGCAGCCTCACAGCTCCAGGGTCCCGGGTTCAATTCTGGGTACTGCCTGTGCGGAGTTTGCAAGTTCTCCCTGTGATCGCGTGGGTTTTCGCTGGGTGCTCCGGTTTCCTCCCACAGATAAAGACATGCAGGTTGTTAGGTAAATTGGCCATTATAAATTGCCCCTAGTGTAGGTAGGTGGTAGGGAATATGGGATTACTGTAGGGTTAGTATAAATGGGTGGTTGTTGATCGGCACAGACTCGGTGGGCCAAAGGGCCTGTTTCAGTGCTGTATCTTTAAATAGAAAATAAATAAATAAATAAGCATGGTGATAGTGCCACACAACACAACAGACGGTATCCTCAATGTGAAGGTGGGACTTCGTCTCCACAGGGTCTGTGCGGTGGTCACTCCTACCAATACAGTCATGGACAGAAGCATCTGCAGCAGGCAGATTGGTGAGGACGAGGTCAAGTATGTTTTTCCCTCGTGTTGGTTCCCCCACCACCTGCTGCAGACCCAGTCTAGCAGCTATGTCCTTTAGGACTTGGCCAGCTCGATCAGTAGTGGTGCTACCAAGCCACTCTTGGTGATGGACATTGAAATCCCCCACCCAGAGTACATTTTGTGCCCTTGCCACCCTCAGTGCTTCCTCCAAGTGCTGTTCAACATGGTGGAGTACTGAGTCATTACCTGAGGGAGGACGGTAGGTGGTAATCAGTAGTAGGTTACCTTGCCCATGTTTGACCTGATGCCATGAGACTTCATGGGGTCCGGAGTCGATGTTGAGGACTCCCAGGGCAACTCCCTCCCTACTGTATACCACTGTCCCGCCACCTCTGGTGGGTCTGTCCTGCCGGTGGGACAGGACATACCCGGGGATGGTGATGGCAGTGTCTGGGACATTGTCTGTAAGGTATGATTCCATGAGTATGATTATGTCAGGCTGTCGCTTGACTATTCTGTGGGACAGCTCTCCCAACTTTGGCACAAGCCCCCAGATGTTAGTAAGGAGGACTTTGCAGGGTCAACAGGGCTGGGTTTGTCGTTGTCGTTTCCGGAGCCTAGGTCGATGCCGGGTGGTCCGTCCGGTTTCATTCCTTTTTATTGACTTTGTAGCGGTTAGGTATAACTGAGTGGCTTGCTAGGCCATTTCAGAGGGCATGTAAGAGTTAACCACATTGCTGTGGGTCTGGAGTCACATGTAGGCCAGACCAGGTAAGGACAGCAGATTTCCTTCCCTAAAGGACATTAGTGAACCAGATGGGTTTTTACAACAATCGACAATGGTTTCATGGCCATCATTAGACTAGCTTTTAATTCCAGATTTATTAATTAAATTCAAATTCTACCTTCTGCTGTGGTGGGATTCGAACCCATGTCCCCACAGAAATACCCTGGGTCTCTGGGTTACTAATCCAGTGATAATACCATTACACCACCGCCTACCCAGTTATAGCACTGTTTGTGGATCAGCAGGACCCAGAGTGTTTCCTCCACGCCCAACAAGCTTACCTGCTTCCAACCTAACGATCGCCAACTTACCCCATCTCCACTCTGCGACCTCCCACACCTCCACTTTCTCCCCCATCCTCGAATCTCTACCACCCAACCATTATCTGCACTCCCCCATCACAATTTCCCTGTTCCTACCACGATCTGCACCCCACGACCACAATCTCCCCACTGCGATCTCGCCCGCCCTCACCATGATTTTCCCCAACCATGATCTCTTCCTTACACCCCCCACCCTGAGCATGAAGCCCACCCCCCCACCTTACCACAATCACACCCTCCCTCCATGCCTACTATCTGCTTCCCAGCTGCAGCCTTGTGCCACATGCATTCCCACCCAACAGTCAGACAGCCTACCAATCAGGCTGGCTGTCGAACAGGAATCCTGCAGGAATAATTCAAAAGATGTCATCGTGGTTAATATCTGCAGGATATCTGGAAAACCCATACCTCCGGGTTCCTTGTCCAGAACTCCTTCATCCCCACAGTGCTCCCTTCCCGCCTCCCCGTAAATATCGCATCCAAAGTCCCTCCAATCTTATTTCATAATTCGGAACCCTGACACTAGGAATTACCCTTGTGGCACTTTGCTGCAGTTTCCAGCACTTGAATGTCTCTCATGTTTCTTGGCAACCAGACTGGATGCAGTATTCAAATTCCATAAAATACGACATGATGCCCTGATCTCAGGAGAGATGTATATAAATGTGCCTTAAATAAACGTTTTCCAAGATTTGAGTTAATTTTTGAAAAAAATGTGAAGCTTGCAGAGTCTTGTCCATAAATTCCTTAGGTACTGAATAGAGTGTGAAGCTATTTGAATGATTGAAAGAGCTGCTTCATCAATGACCTTCACTCCATCATAAGGTCAGAAGTGGGGATATAAGCCAATGATTGCACAATGTTCAGTTCATTCCCAATTCCCCAGATAATGAAGCATTCCATGCCAGAATGCACAAGACCTGGAAAATATTCAGGCTTTTTAAAAAATTCATTCATGGTATGTTGGCATCGCTGGCTAGGTCAGTATTTATTACCCATCCCTAATTGTACTTGAGAAGGTGGTAGTGAGCTGCCTTATTGAACCTTGAGCTAATAAGTGGCAAGCAACTTTCAGGCCAGATAAATGCCAAGAAATGACCATCTCCAACAATAGAGAATCGAACCATTTCCCCATGACATCCAATTGCCTTACCATTGCTGAATCCCCCACCATCAACATCCTGCAGGTCACCAATGACCAGAAATTTAACTGGGCCAGCCATGTAAATGCTATGACTACAAAGCAAGTCAGAGGCTGGGAATTCTGTAGTGAGTAACTCACCTCCTGACTCCCAAACTACAAGGCACAAGTCAGAAGTGTGGATTGGGGCAGTTCCAACAACACTCAAGAAGCTGGACAGCATCCAGGACAAAGCAGTCAATTGATTGACACCCCATCTACCACATTAAATATTCACTTCCTCCACCACCAGTGCACTTTGGTTGCAGGGTGTCCCATCTACAGGATGCGCTGCAGGAACTCGCCAAGGCTCCTTTGACAGCACCTTCCAAATCTGCAACCTCTACTGCATAGAAGAACAAGTGCAGCAGGCACATGGGAACAGCACCACTTGCACGTTTCCCTCCAAGGCACCCACCCTCTTGACTTGGTTCCTTCATCATCACTGGGTCAAAATCCTGGAACTCCCTAAAAGCACTGTGGATGTGTCTAGATCATATGGACTGCAACGGTACTTGAAGAGCTCATCACCACCTTCTCAAGAGCAGTTAGGGATGGACAATGACTTGCCAGCAATGACCACATCCCAGGAACAATTACAAATTTAAAAAAAAAACCCTTACAGCATTGGTGAATATCCAATGTTAATCGTTGTATAGGTTTAGAACAAGCAAGTTAAGATACCACCGGGGTTGGAGTGTCAGAAACACTTGCATTTAAATAAGCACCTTTCATACCTTTAGAATTTAACCACTGGTGAATTATTTTTCAAATGTAGTCACTGTGGTTATGTAGTAAAATGCAGCAGCCAATTTGCACAAAATAAGGTACCACAAACAATAATGACATGAATGACTATTTAATCTTTTCTGGTGGTGCTAGTCAAGCAGATCTCCCTGCTCTTCAAAATCGTGCCATGGACCTCTTATATTTACCTGTACAGGCAGTGTAGTCGCTGTTATAATGTAGGAAAGGTGGCAGCTAATTTGCACACAGTAAGCTCCTACAAACAGCAATGTGATAATGATCAGATTATTTTTTATAGTTGGTTAAGGGATAAATACTGACCAGGGCACTGGGGAGAACTTCCATGCCCTTCAAAATAGTGCCATGGGATCTTTTACGTCAACCTGAGAGGACACACTGGGCCTCAGTTTATTGTTTCATCCAAAAGCCAACACCTCCAACAGTGTAGCACTCCCTCCATACTGCACTGACGTGTCAGCCGAGATTATATGCTCAAGACTCTGGAGTGGGACTTGGCCCCACAAACTTTTCTGATTTAGAGTCAAGACTGCTGTCGCTGAGCACTGAGCCACACCTGACACCATAGAATGAATAAAAGCAAAATACTGCGGCTGCTGGAAATCTGAAATAAAAACAGAAAATGCAGGAAATACTCAGCAGGTCTGGCAGCATCTGTGGAGAGAGAAGGTTCTGATGAAAGGACACAGACCTGAAATGTTAACTGTTTCTCTCTCCACAGATGCTGCCAGACCTGCTGAGTATTTCCAGCATTTTCTGTTTACCATAGAATGAATACCTGAATAGAAACTACTTTCAATCTGAAAGTTTATAATGATGAAGTCTGACTGTCCTGTAAATAGCTGCTTTACTGATATCATTTCTAAAAAGTTATTATTATTGCTGGGAACTAATGGAGATCAGAATTATTGCTTGGACATGCTAAAAGTTTTAAAAATGTACCTATTTGCTTTACATTGTTGCTCAAGCAAAAAACAGGGAAATTAATGTTAAGAAATTGGGCTGACATTTGGCAACGCTAACTTTATGAGAATATAAGTTTGCCTTTAGTCGTAAATCAATTTAGCTAAAGTTAGCTGGCAGCATACAAAATAAATTATTGTTTGTACTTCAGCGTGATGTATGTCAAATAAGTATAATTTATTATGTAAAATTAATGCATTAATGGGTCAGGTCTGTGGGTATGTGTCCATGAACTCATGATGAAACAAATTTGCTTTGGATTCTTAGCTATTACGCAAATCCAAATTATATTTTAAAGTTTAAGTATCCTTTTCCAGTAAACTACTTCTTATTAGTGTTGCTTATTTCATTGTTTAATTCATTTCTATTATTGGCTAATATCAATTTAGCTTCTATCCAACCTATTCTGTTCTGTTCTTAATGGAAGAAAGGACATCGGTGCTGCAGAATGAATAGGTTTTACTTATTTTTCATTAGAACTAGTTAACTTGTTTCTGTGACATTTGTGCTTAATGGAAGAAAGGACATCAGTGCTGCAGAATGGGCAACTTTTGGGT
Source organism: Heterodontus francisci (assembly GCF_036365525.1). NCBI lineage: Eukaryota > Metazoa > Chordata > Chondrichthyes > Heterodontiformes > Heterodontidae > Heterodontus > Heterodontus francisci. Next base: position 31,672,604 of record NC_090374.1, on the reverse strand, counting down.
GTTGGTATGGGTACAAGCATTGCTTTGTCAGGTAAAGCTAGACCAGACCCGAAGCGAAGTTCTCGACAGTTTAGCTTAACTCCAGAGCTACACCAATGTGGATTTTTCCAGGCCAGTCAACCTTATGGTCTCTTTAAATACTGCCAATTGTTTAGACAAATTACACTTTAATGGCTCAATTTATTTAATCTCGGATCGTTATCGCCAGCAGATAAGAAACTTTCAATCAATCAGTTGGATTATATACACACTGTAAATTATGCCATTTGCTGCCTTTCCTTTGGGAGTCCATTGAGCATTCTACAATGCGTATTTATGTACCGGATGAAACCCCAAACATTCTTAGTGTTATTTTTTTATCAGTCCAGTGGTTACAAAAAAACTCTTTGGGTGGAAGTTAATGGGCTGCTGGGAGACAGGCATGGAGGTGGAGGGGCCTCTGGCAGCAAAGGCCGCCCTTCCGCAAACACCTCCCCCAATCCTTCAATGAGCACCCTCTCCCCCACCTTGCCGGGGTCTGTCGGACTGGCTCAGGCAACCTTGTCACACTTAGCTGGAGTCCGGAGCTCTAGAGCTGGTTTTGGTTCCTGGCCTGGTGTAGTACCGGCAGTTGCCGCCACTCTGGTGGTGCTGCCAATATGACTGAGCTGCTGGCCCTCTGATTGGCTGGCAGCTCTTGGAGGTGGGATCCCCATCCTTAAAGGGACGGGGACCATAGCATCAGTCAGTTAAGTGCCCAAGCACTGTTGAATTGTGTCGGGGGTGGAAGGCTCCAAAGGGCGAAGGTGGAGCTCTCCCTTGCCTTTTCTGCCCGAAGTGGGACCTCCGTCGACTCCGCTAAATTTATCCTTTGTTTTTGCTCTTTTCAGTGGGGACAATGCAGGTAATTTTTACTTTGGGAGAAAGTATAAAACTGATGGTTACAGATTGGCCACTATTAATACGCTTAGCAATTTCCCTTTCCATTGACTTCACTAGAAAGAAAAATCATACGCGATATGTAATGGGCAGCCAATCTGTTACTGCCAGTTTTCTGCCAGCGCAGAAAATGAAGGTAGGCCCCAATGTTGCATGTCGGGATGTTGTTCAATCCTATATCTTGTGTTATGGCAAAAAAAAGCAATTTGCATAAGCTGACTGAGTCTCCTATGAATTGGACCTGCGTTGTGGATGAGTCAGTGGGATCAGGTTTAATAATTATCCCATAAGCGGGGAATGTTGTTCAGTAGAGATCGCACCAGATGCTTACCACATTCTTATGTCTCGTCTGAAATGTAAAATGGCACACACAGCCAGGCCTATACACAATTTACTCATATTTATATACAGGTTTAATAATTAACAGAAGTACAATGATGCAGCCAAAGGTACTGAATCGGCACAATAATTTAAAAAAATTAGAATCAGTACACCCATTTTAGAACATAGTTCTTATTGGGTCCAATAAGCAGTGGGGCAAATTTTGATCTTGGGCTGTTTTAGGAAATCGGCAACACCTGATCAGCTGCACATTTTTCATTTCCATTGAAGCCAATTGGGAGAAATGCATAATGATTGGCTGATCCAATATTGTCTGTCTTCTAAGATTGCCCAAAATCAAAAGTAAGCCCATTGTGTCTATTTAGATGAAGCAGTCTTTCGTAGACTTCAAAATGCAATGTTGTACATGGCCAGATTTCCAGTTATCCATTTGGGAAGAAAGGGATATGGGGAGTGGGTGGGAAAGTGGAGTTGAGCTGGAAGATCAGCCATGATCGTATTGAATGGCGGAGCAGGCTGGAGGGGCTGAATGGTCTACCTCTGCTCCTGTTTCTAATTTTCTTCTGTTCTTATGAGTTTGGCTCCTTCAACAGAACCAGAGCTAACTGACCAAAGAGGTGAATTTTGAGTAGAATAATTTTAAAGTTAAATTTATTTGGAATTGGAGTACTCTATGCTGTTCTTGTCTCCTTCCTCCAAAAGGGATATTAAAAGATTGCAAAAAGAATAGAAAATATTTCAAGGGTGTTGCTATAATTGAAAGGATGCAATTATTAGGAAAGATTGAGGAGCCTTTACTATGAAAAGATGAAGGAGAGACTTGATAGAGGTCTTTAAAATTATGAAAGGGTTCAATAAGGTGGATCTGGAGAAACCATTCCCACTTGTGGGTGGGTCAGGAACGAGAATCCAGGTGTTGCCTGGAACTCACTGCCACATAGAGTGCTTGAAACAGTTAGCATTGAGGCATTTAAGGTGATCCTTAATGCATATGCAAGGGAGAATGGAATGGAAGGTTATAGGGGTAGTGTGGAAAGAGATAATTAGAGAGAGAAGGCTTATGTAGAGTATAAACACTGATATAGACCAGTTCGGCCAAATGGTCTGTTTCTGGGCAATATATATTCTAAGTAATCTTTCATATTAAAGCCATTTTTGATGTAAACAAATAGACTGAGGTGCCTTTCACCCTGTGAGGTGAGGGAACAGTGGCTGGAGCCTTGATAATTCCTTTATATACTTCCCTTCATTGTTTAGCAATTAGAGAAAGTAGAATTATCAATTATACTGTCGATCGATTGCAGATCTTAATTCATTTCGAAATAATAGATTTAAAATAATGCAAATTCATTTTGCACAGCATTTCCCATTAAGTCAAGGACATACAGCCAGTTCCTGGCATCAGTCACCAATGACACAGAGACCAAGCAGGATACCCTTATTGAGGATTCTTGGCAAGGAGACAAGCTTGTCGGGAGGCTAACTGGAAAATTGTAGCTTGTAGTTCCAGATTTTCCATTCATTTTAATTAAGTTCTTGGGTTGATGTGCCTGTGATAATAAATACATCACAAAGGTGACAGGTTCAATCTTCAAAAAGTCTCTTTTGGTAAAGAAGGGAAAGTTTTGAAATCTGGATTTCTCTCCCCCATGTGGGGGCTGTAGGGGTGGTGGAAGCAGATTCAATAGTACCTTTCAAAAGGGACTTGAATATAGACTTGAAGAAATTTCCAGGTTTAAAGGGAAAGAGCACGGGAGTGGGAGGAGTTAGATAGCTCTTTTCAAGAGCTGGCACAGGCATGATGGGCCAAATGGCCTCATTCCATGCTGTATGATTCCAGGAAAAGGCTGAGGATGTTGGGCTGAATAGATTTTTGTTAGGTCAGGGTATCAAAGGACATGGAGCAATGTTGGGAAAAGGAAATTGACGTGCAAATCAGTATGATTTAACTGAATGGCACAGCAGACCCGAGGGGCTGAATAGCCGACACTTCTTCCTTATGTTTCTTTGAGAGGGTTGGCACAGGAAAATGATTGATTTACAATGTTTTTTATTTAAATTGCCCTTGTGGCAGATCACATGCAGAGAAAATGTCTGTAAGACAGGATGGCAAACTCTACAAAAGGTATACCAACACAAAATAAAAGCCCAAACTGGTACATCTGGTCAACAAAGAGACAGATTGCCAGGAGGACATGGATGAAGAATGCACTCATATGAACAGCGAGCAAGCATTTCACATAGTTAATTTGGATCAACATGCAACCTGAGGCATTTGCCATGATTCGGGAGTATATGTCCACAGAAGAGTAGCAAGCACCAGCTCAGAGTGAAAATTGACACCAGAGCAAGTGCAAACATTTTACCTCTCCATATACTGAAGGACATGTACTTATAGAAATGGGAATCTATGGTACAACCCACCACAGCTAGGCTGACTGCCCACAATGGTTCTCCACTCAAGAGCATTGGAACCTTGCACACCTTGCAGTGTAGCTATGAGAGCTCTGAATGGCTACCACAAAGATTTTACATTGTAGACACAACTGGACCAGCTGTCACAGGACTTTCAGTATGCCGAGGTTTATGAATTGTTACAGTACTGTTATGACCAGGTGAGAAAGAGGTCTAGGATTCCCTTTCAGCCTTCCCCTGGTCTTACTGTAACAGGGTTTTATTTTTAAACACACTGTGTTTTTAGCTCCCCCTTGGTGAATCCTTGTTCACCACTTTCCAATTATAAGGCAAAGAAACCAGCACAAACAGGCTTTCTTAGGTTTAAAGAAGAAAGGTGAAATTTTATTAAACTTAAACTCTAATTTGGTTGACGCCTACGGATACACGACACACCCACGCTAGCATGCATACGAGATACACACATGCAAATAGAGGCAGAAAAGAGCAGAAGAAAAATAAAGTGGAAAGGTTTGAGGCAATATCTGAAGAGTTGTTGTTGCAGTTCTTTGACCTCACTGTAGAGTTCTTGATTGTCGGTCGATCTTGCTTTTCGTGGGGCCCAGTATTATTCTTAAACCTTGTTCACTGCAGGAGACTTTTCTGTCTTGGGGTTGATGTGTTTTCAGTGGGTTTTTGGAGTTCCGTGAGAAAGAGATGGGAGCAGGCAGGAGAGGCTGTGGCGAGCCAGACAGGAGAGGTCTTTTCAATCCAGGAGCAAACATCTTTCTGCAGACTCTCAGTTCAAAACTCTACAACAGCCAGTTAGTCATGTGATTAACTCGTTTGACCACATCTGTTTGTGGGTTGAAATGGAGCAGGGAATAGTTCCTTTGTCTACAAGCACTGTCTGTTAATATGCAAAAATGTTTTTCCAGCCAGGGGCCTGGCAACCCCTTGTCACTGGCCTTCTGTTCTTCCCAGCAACAATTTCAAATTTAATGTCCATATGGCAAAATTAATGTGCCTCATTCTTGGCAGGTGGGGGCCTGCATAACAATATATGAAGTCAGTAACGCAGTGAAAGTGATAGAAAAATCCAGGTCGAGTGTATCGGGTCGGTCCATGTAAAGGACGACATAAAGGCTGGGAGTCTTTCGTCAGGTTTCAGCTCGTTACAGCAAGTGCCCGGAGACCAAAGGGATTGCCAGTGATTGGTGAGGCTGGTAGTCATCACCTTTCTAAGTTTTTCACGGTAAAGGATATACTTCTTTCCAAGCAAGGAAATATGAGGGCATTGTATGACAGGCAAGCATGACCGGAATTAGCTCGATTGTGAGTAGGACACAGTGGCGCAGTGGTTAGCATCGCAGTCTCACAGCTCCAGTGACCCGGGTTTGGTTCTGGGTACTGCCTGTGCGGAGTTTGCAAGTTCTCCCTGTGACCGTGTGGGTTTCTGTCGGGTGCTCCGGTTTCCTCCCACAGCCAAAGACTTGCAGGTTGATAGGCAAATTGGCCATTGTAAATTGTCCCTAGTTGTAGGTAGGTGGTAGGAGAATTGAGGGAAGGTGGGGATGTGGTAGGGAATATGGGATTAATGTAGGATTAGTATAAATGGGTGGTTGATGGTCGGCACAGACTCGGTGGGCCGAAGGGCCTGTTTCAGTGCTGTATATCTCTCGGACAGAAGGCCAGAGTTCTCAATCATGCATCGGGAACTTGGTATCCTGTAGAGGTTGCGAGAATATGCGACCAGTCCAGATCATACGAGGTCCAGTCACGCAGTGGTGCGATTCTCAGACAGAGTCAACTCAGAGCTGTACAGCAACATGTGACAACCCTGTGGCATCATGGACACATTCAAAGACAAAGTCTGAAGATGAACATACAGAGGCTACGAGCACAGAGGAAGAACATGCTAACCAGAGTTCAGAGCCTCAGAGGAGTCGTAAAGACGAGCACAGCTCTGAGAAAAGGTTTACAATAATAAGATCGGGACAAATAAGCAAGCCTCCTCTACTATGTTTTACAGTGTTGAAGTTGCTTACTTGTAAATTACATTTTGTTTTATTCCTGTATAGTTAGTCTGAACCACAACATCATTGTATATTGTACATATCTTTGGAAAAAAGTGGGATGTTTTGGGATCACTTTAAGGGCTGTAAGTGAAGAGTCACCGGGGGAACTGATGTCATGTCACACATGACCAGAGAGTTGTGTGTGTAGCCCGACCGAGTGAGATGTGTGTAGGTGTGCTCCTATAGTAGCTATATATAAATTGAAATTGTCTTCAGCAACGAGCTGCCTGGGGATGCCTAGTAAACCTGAGGCTCAATATCAGGTGTGCCTCGGGCCTACCCATGCTGCCACAGGAATCAATCCCTACACCCAGTTCAAGCCAATTTCTTGGCCATAGTTTTTTTAAATTTCTATATGTTACTGACTGAAAAGGTTGCTGCCCTTGATACTTCAAGGGGAAAAAAAACAAATGATCAAGTTGATGTAGGATATGATACATGGCACAGAAACAGGCCATTCAACCCAACCATTATATATTGATATAATGTATATGTTTTACTGAAAGCAAGCAAGTAAAATAATGTATATTTTAAATCATAAAATAATGATTTTTATGTGCAATGAATCTTTATTTTGGTGGATTATGTTAGTTTGCCCAATGCCTTTTCTTCATTATGTGGTGTGTCATCTTCGAAAGCCCCTGGCCTGATTTTGTTTCTGCGTTAAGAAAACCATGTTGGGATTGTTTCCTGGTGTTGATCCTGCCCCCAGGAGGGTGGGTGAGGGGGAAGCCGTCACAGGCTCCATTTGTCACTGGGGGCATCAGCCTGTTAATTGGCTGGAGGGCATGTTGGGCGACCAATTAATGGCAAAGGGGGCAGGAATGGAGACGTGACTGTGGCTACTGTTTTACTGATTCATTTGCAGTATCAGTCGTGGAGCAGGAAAGTCAGAAGGCTGGATCCCAGGGCAAGAATTCCCTTGCTTTGCAGCTGCTGACCTTGGCGGGTCATGCTTGAGACAGTGAGGGAGAAGAGAGAGGACCTCCATCTGGAGGGTGGTAGGAGAAGGACAGGAGGAGATTGATAAGTCGCAAAAAGCCTATTATCAAATCCAATGAATGATCCACCAGAATTTGCAAGAGATTAATGACACCCCAGAAACATCTTGGTGGGATGAGATATGGAATTGAAGAGGTAATATTGAGATACATCCCTGGATAAGAATTATCTCCCACACACTCGTACAGTTGTTTATTATTGTATATCTGTTGTATGACCTACGTTGTCAATGCAAACGTAGGAAAGTGGTACAGTGGGTGAAAATATCACTGGAGGCATGAAATAAGCTGAATGGATTAGATTCGGAATTGTAATTCTTTTGTATTTATTTATGGAATGTGGGTGTCGCTGGATAGCCAGCATTTATTGCCCGTCCCTAATTGCCCTTGAGAAGGTGGTGGTGAGCTGCAGTCCTTGGGGTGTAAGTGCACCCACAGTGCTGTTAGGAAGGGAGTTCCAGGATTTTGACCCAGCGACAGTGAAGGAATGGTGATATAGTTCCAAGTCAGGATGGTGTGCGGCTTGGAGGGGAACTTGCAGGTGGTGGTGTTCCTATGCATCTGCTGCCCTTGTCCTTTATACACTTAAGGGTGGATGCTGTAAGGCATTTGGATATCGCTTGTATTTTTTTTAATGCTGTGAGGCATTTGTTAATATCTTTTGCATTTCTGTTCATAAGTAAAATGTAATCAGTTATGGTGTGCACCAGTGTGTGGGGCTCACCGGGTGGTAAAAACATGGAGGTGAAGGACATTGGGACGAAGGGAGCAGAATTCTGACTGAAGACATCATCGCTGGGTTTCATATTGGACTTTTTAAAAATAAAAGACAGTGTAACTGAACAAGGACCCCTACATACACACATACAGACAGACAAGTCAGGACATGTCGTTGATGTAGTACCCTGGGCTGTTATAACATCAGACAGCCAGTCTACAACCACTCACATGGACAATGAGCTTTTGAAATATGTGTGACTCGTTTCCTTCTTGCCTTATTAAGATGCAGAAATCACATCCATGGTGGTATGCACCTACAACCCTCCCCTCCCTCACCACCCCCCCCCCCCCCGCCCCCTGCTGACAGCAGGATATGACCACATGCAGGCAGTCTTGCATAGCCAAGGTGTGATTGATAAGACATTGAAACCCAACTGGATGACCCAATTCGAGACATTACCTTATTTGTTGAGAGACCAGGGTCAGAAAGGGGTATAAATCCACAGCTCACAAGGACATTGTTGCTGCAGCCGGGAAGTGAGACTTGGTCGGTCACAGGATGTCATGCGGAAGAATTCGTTCAGCGGCTCTGACCGTCCGGGAACGAGCTTCTATACACGGGTCTACTTCTTCTTCTTTGGCCTCCTTATCTCGAGAGACAATGGGTAAGCGCCTGGAGGTGGTCAGTGGTGTGTGGAGCAGCGCCTGGAGTGGATATAAAGGCCAATTCTAGAGTGACAGGCTCTTCCACAGGTGCTGCAGAAAAATTTGTTTGTCGGGGCTGTTACACAGTTGGCTCTCCCCTTGCGCCTCTGTCTTTTTTCTTGCCAACTGCTAAGTCTCTTCGACTCGCCACACTTTAGCCCCGCCTTTATGGCTGCCCGCCAACTCTGGCGAACACTGGCAACTGACTCCCACGACTTGTGATCAATGTCACAGGGCTTCATGTCGCGTTTGCAGACGTCTTTAAAGCGGAGACATGGACGGCCGGTGGGTCTGATACCAATGGCGAGCTCGCTGTACAATGTGTCTTTGGGGATCCTGCCATCTTCCATGCGGCTCACATGGCCAAGCCATCTCAATCGCCGCTGACTCAGTAATGTGTATAAGCTGGGGATGTTGGTCGCCTCGAGGACTTCTGTGTTGGAGATATGGTCCTGCCACCTGATACCAAGTATTCTCCGGAGGCAGCGAAGATGGAATGAATTAAGACGTCGCTCTTGGCTGACATACGTTGTCCAGGCCTCGCTGCCATAGAGCAAGGTACTGAGGACACAGGCTTGATACACTCGGATTTTTGTGTTCCGTGTCAGTGCGCCATTTTCCCACACTCTCTTGGCCAGTCTGGACATAGCAGTGGAAGCCTTTCCCATGCGCATGTTGATTTCTGCATCTAGAGACAGGTTACTGGTGATAGTTGAGCCTTGGTAGGTGAACGCAGGATCTACTGGTGTTGTAAGTATTACCTATTGCTTGGTGAGTTAATAAAGGTGTTTCCACATAAAGTGGAAATTGTATCCAAAGTCTGTTTCATGTGATTGATACTCAGCACGGGGTTAGGACCTTAGAGGGAAGTGAGATTCCCTTTTTAAGAGTCTTACATCAAGCAGGCCTGGATATTGGCAGCTGAGAACATGAGCAGATGGGGTGTGGTCAGGAAGAACTGGGTGCTGTGCAGGAAAAAGTTCAATTCCCTTATTCACTCTGGTAAGGTGAGTGCAATGTCAGATCTTCGTGACAGGCCTCTGGGTCTTCAACCTCCAGCAGACAACCTAGTTGAGGAGGCTGAGGGTGCACGCTGTTTCTGAAAATGGGAGGAATGTCTACCCGGGGTACTTACTGACCTCTCAGCAAGGCACAGAGCCATAGACAGAGATTTAACAGGACTCACCGGAAAAGGGAGGACAGAAGTAGAAGCGGGTGGTGAAGGCCCTCCTGCTCTGACTCCTGTTCCCTTATTAATTTTGCACCGGCTGGCCAATTAGGGGCCAGCAAGTGGGGTGGCCAACCATTCATGGGCCTTCAGGCAGTGGCTGCGTCATCAGCTGATGTGAAAGGAAGTCCTGGGGCATGTTTAAAGGGACGCTAGCACCCGATCCCTGTATCAAGCTAGCCAGCAGGAAGCCTGTGACCAGCGACCACCCTCTTCAGCCAGCAACCAGACCCCTTCAGCCTCCAGTCAAGGATTCCCATTAGACTGCATGATGCCCATGCCATCTGGGCCCTGCCACTATAATGAAGGCACCTTTCCAGTAGTTGCTGAAACGCTATCCAGCCCAGCCCACTCTTTGGCCCCTCTCCAGTGAGCCCCCTGACAGGAGGAATAACTCCTCAATGGGGCCTGAACGCCAAATAAATGGTTGTCCTACTCCTTCCTTGCAATGAAAGTTAAACACCTCAACATCAACAGCTGCTGCTCCGTTGCTGTCCTTTAAAAGCAGCCAAGGCTCTGACCTCCTGTAATGCCCGGCCCCTACTCGAAAAATTTGGAGGGGCCCATAAAATCAGTTTCAACTGTTTTCTTAATCATCTAAATTACCTTTTAATTATTGAAACGCAAGCAGAGTCCTCACGCGACTTGTCATGAAATTGCATTTCAGCATGGTGACATTGGGGGTCCAACACAATGCCATCTCACACAATCTTACGCCCCGTCCCCACCCAAGCCTTCATCGCTGTCTGCTTTTTCCCCCATTAAGTGCTGCTGAGGACCTGCCAGCATTGATACATGTAGCTTCCTATGTCAATGAGCTGTTTGCATTGACCGTAGAGGCCATTAGTGCCTTATTTTTCTCTTTTTTGTCCTTGCTGGAGAAATGGGCCCATAATGCGAGGAGGGGTTCCCTTCCTACACATGGCCATTGCCTTGGAGGAGGGAGCAATGGAGATTGCCAGCGTGGCTGACCATCAGCAAGTCATGGAAGATCAGAAGGGCACCCATTGGAAAGGGCGGATAGATGAAGGGGGCGCAGTGCACTCCAGCCTGTCCAACAGAATGCCGAAGACTCAGCTGCATTGGGAAGCCTCAGCAGTGCAGAAGCTTCTATGCTCCAGGGCTTGTTTTTATTATTATTATTATACATACTGCACTGAAACAGGCCCTTCGGCCCACCGAGTCTGTGCCGACCATCAACCACCCATTTTATATATTAATCCTACACTAATTCTATATCCCTAGCACATCCCCACCTGTCCCTATATTCCCCTACCACCTACCTATACTAGGGGCAATTTATAATGGCCAATTGACCTAACAACCTGCAAGTCTTTGGCTGTGGGAGGAAACCGGAGCACCCGGAGGAAACCCACACGGACACAGGGAGAACTTGCAAACTCCGCACAGGCAGTACCCAGAATTGAACCCGGGTCCCTGGAGCTGTGAAGCTGCGGTGCTAACCACTGCGCCACTGTGCCGTTCTCATGATCTCTTGTGTCTCCCACAGGTTCAGTCAGCAAGGGGGAAGGACAGGTTCCTGTGTCTGCACCAGGGCAAATTCTGCCAGCAGAGACATCAGAGCAAGTACCTCCACAGCTTACCAGTGCACCCTCTACCAACTCAGATACAGTCACCTCAGTAGGTTGTCATGGATGCATAGACAGGATGGTAATGGATTAAGAACACATCACCAGTGAGCAGGAGGAGGTGACGAGGCGGAGGATGGAGGAAACACACAAAGGTATGCTCAGCTGGGAGTGATAAGAAAGGAGGCTCTACTTAGATCAGCAGGAACAGATGCGCTCCCACATGTTGAGTTCCCTGAGGCATTGTGGGGTCATGGGGTGAGAATGGAGGATTCCATCCAGCTCATCTGCATCATCATGGCTCAGGAATTTGAATACATGAGCTCCTCCATTGTGAGAGTGGCCACCCTCATGGAGAGCCATACACAGAAGCACTCAGAGTGCATGCAGGAACTGCACACTGATGTCCACAGAATGCATGGACTGTTCATTGGTGTCGCAGAGATACTTGGAGAGGATGCCAGTTGCGTCCTAGCTGGTCGTCCTCTCCAGCAATCCAGAACACCATCCAAGGGCTGAGGCAGCCACTGAGGAGGATGAGGGTGCCACCCCTCATGGGGCGCCATCATCATCATCATCCTCGGCCTCCTTGGCCCCAGTGACTGAGAGACCATGTGTAAAGCAGGGCCCTGTGATAGAGACTGTCCCTGCAATGACGCCGTGCAGCAGCCTCTGGAGGTGACCCCACCTCCCCACCCAGCACCTCCATGGCAAGGACGACTGCCACGTGCAACTTAGCCGCAAGCAGAAGCAAGTGTACAGGACCCCATCTGAGGCCACAAGGGGAGCACCTTGTAGAATTGGCTGACAGCTGAGGCCATCGTGTCAGGTAGAGCACTGAGTAGGTCACTGGGGCTTGTTTCACCTGTATCTGTGCACTTTTCCGATTTTTCAGCCAGTTGTAAACATTGACACATGATGCCAGACTTGTGAGCTTCTATTTATTAAGGTTGGGTCAGGATAAGAGGGATGAATTGTTTAAATGGTCCTTAAACAGGGTGTGAAACTTCTGTAAATGGAAATGTTCTCACAGGCATCTCCAGACCATGCCATCCTCCTGGGTTGGAAGGGCTCAGCTGAAATCTTTCTGGGTCAGATGATCCCTGACGTTGACAGCATCCTGACAAAATTCTAGAGTCATACACCAGGCCCAGGAACATCCCTGTGCAGTCAGGGGACGTTTCTATACTGCATCTCCCTTCTCCTCTTATTCGCCTCCTCTTCCACAACCTGCACCTCTTCCGATGAGCTGTGTCAATCTAGCGTTGTCAAGGCCCAGGGCTCTCTGGAGGGAAATGTTATGGAGAGTGAAGCAGACCACCACCGTTGCAGGAGTGTACCACCCAACTGGTCCAGGCACCAGAACAGCATCTTCAGAAGCCTGATGGCTTGCTCGATGGAGGTCCTTGTGAACAGATGACTTCTGTTATAGCACCTCTATGGCTGTGTCTTGTGGTCTCTTAAAGGGGTGAGTAGCCAACTTTTCAAGGGATAGCCCTTGTCCTCCTGAATCCAACCACATAGTTTGGGCGGGGGTGTGGGAGTGGTGAGCATGGAATGAAGAGCTGCAGCAGCCTGGACTGCTGGAGGATGAAGGAGTCATGGCAGCTGCCAGGAAAGCGAGCGCGAACATGTAGGAAGCTATTGTTGTGGTCGCAAATCAGCTGAACATTGGGGGAGTGGAAGCCCTTCCTGTTGATGAATCTCACTGGCTGGTCACTGGGTGTCTTGATGGCCACATGGATGCAATCAATGCCCTGCAACTGGGGGGATCTAGCAATGTACATTTTTGAATTACTAAAACAACACATGAGCTGAAAGGGGAAGAAAGGGCCCTACAATTATACAGCAATCTGTCAGAAAATTCTTGCAGCATTTTGCAAGCTTACATCTTGTCTTAGACACCAGTGGTGCTCCTCACACCTGCAAGTGGTCTGAACATGTTAAATTTAAGGGGTGTGTCTGTACTGCACAGTTTCTGACTATGAAAGCATAACTCAGGGGTGTAGCAATGGAATTCACTTGTGATCTGAATAAGTACTCAAATGAAGCCCAAGGCCTAATTCAGAGTGAGCGTCAGGCCTCCAGATTCTGTCGTGCACTGTCTGCACGCTGTTGGTTAAGCACCCAAAAACAAGTTCTAATCAATTTCTACCCTGTAGTTTCATTGAACATGTCTAGAATTTCTCAGATTAAATGATACATTTTCTGTTTAGTTCTCCAGATTCATTTTTTGTAACTTCATATTCTGTACATTTTTTTTACTATTTGAAATTGTGTAATTTCAGAAAGCATGTCCAACGCAGTCCATAATTGTTGATTTTAATACCTAACGCTTCAAGACTTGAGTGCAGTGAGGAGGAGGCAGTGTTTAGACATCCTTAGGCCATTATTCTTGTTGAACTTTGTTTCTGGAAGTTGGCAGTTCCATACAGGATATCCCGTTAAACTTGAAAGCATGTTTATAATGGGAACATGCCCAAGTGTGGTTTAAAGTCAGAACAGGAACAAAGAACAAAGAAAATTACAGCACAGGAACAGGCCCTTCGGCCCTCCAAGCCTGTGCCGATCCAGATCCTCTATCTAAACATGTCGCCTATTTTCTAAGGGTCTGTATCTCTTTACTTCCTGCCCATTCATGTATCTGTCTAGATACATCTTAAAAGACGCTATCGTGCCCGCGTCTACCACCTCCGCTGGCAACACGTTCCAGGCACCCACCACCCTCTGTGCATATCCCCCCTAAACTTTTCCCCTCTCACTTTGAACTCGTGACCCCAAGTAATTGAATCCCCCACTCTGGGAAAAAGCTTCTTGCTATCCAACCTGTCTATACCTCTCATGATTTTGTACACCTCTATCAGGTCCCCCCTCAACCTCCGTCTTTCTAATGAAAATAATCCTAATCTACTCAACCTCTCTTCATAGCCCTCCATACCAGGCAACATCCTGGTGAATCTCCTCTGCACCCTCTCCAAAGCATCCACATCCTTTTGGTAATGTGGCGACCAGAACTGCACGCAGTATTCCAAATGTGGCCGAACCAAAGTCCAATACAACTGTAACATGACCTGCCAACTCTTGTACTCAATATCCCGTCCGATGAAGGAAAGCATGCCGTATGCCTTCTTGACCACTCTATTGACCTGCGTTGCCACCTTCAGGGAACAATGGACCTGAACACCCAAATCTCTCTGTACATCAATTTTCCCCAGGACTTTTCCATTTACTGTATAGTTCACTTTTGAATTGGACCTTCCAAAATGCATCACCTCGCATTTGCCCTGATTGAACTCCATCTGCCATTTCTCTGCCCAACTCTCCAGTCTATCTATATTCTGCTGTATTCTCTGACAGTCCCCTTCACTATCTGCTACTCCACCAATCTTAGTGTCGTCTGCAAATTTGCTGATCAGACCACCTATACTTTCCTCCAAATCATTTATGTATATCACAAACAACAGTGGTCCCAGCACGGATCCCTGTGGAACACCACTGGTAACACGTCTCCATTTTGAGAAACTCCCTTCCACTGCTACTCTCTGTCTCCTGTTGCCCAGCCAGTTCTTTATCCATCTAGCTAGTACACCTTGGACCCCATGCGCCTTCACTTTCTCCAGCAGCCTACCATGGGGAACCTTATCAAATGCCTTACTGAAGTCCATGTATATGACATCTACAGCCCTTCCCTCATCAATCAACTTTGTCACTTCCTCAAAGAATTCTATTAAGTTGGTAAGACATGACCTTCCCTGCACAAAACCATGTTGCCTATCACTGATAAGCTCATTTTCTTCCAAATGGGAATAGATCCTATCCCTCAGTATCTTCTCCAGCAGCTTCCCTACCACTGACGTCAGGCTCACCGGTCTATAATTACCTGGATTATCCCTGCTACCCTTCTTAAACAAGGGGACAACATTAGCAATTCTCCAGTCCTCCGGGACCTCACCCGTGTTTAAGGATGCTGCAAAGATATCTGTTAAGGCCCCAGCTATTTCCTCTCTTGCTTCCCACAGTAACCTGGGATAGATCCCATCCGGACCTGGGGACTTGTCCACCTCAATGCCTTTTAGAATACCCAACACTTCCTCCCTCCTTATGCCGCCTTGACCGAGAGTAATCAAACATCTGTTCCTAACCTCAACATCCTTCATGTCCCTCTCCTCGGTGAATACCGATGCAAAGTACTCGTTTAGAATCTCACCCATTTTCTCTGACTCCACGCATAACTTTCCTCCTTTGTCCTTGAGTGGGCCAATCCTTTCTCTAGTTACCCTCTTGCTCCTTATATATGAATAAAAGGCTTTGGGATTTTCCTTAACCCTGTTTGCTAAAGATATTTCATGACCCCTTTTAGCTCTCTTAATTCCTCATTTCAGATTGGTCCTACATTCCCGATATTCTTCCAAAGCTTTGTCTTTTTTCAGCCGCCTAGACCTTATTTTTTGTTTTAGAGATACAGCACTGAAACAGGCCCTTCGGCCCACCGAGTCTGTGCCGACCATCAACCACCCATTTATACGAATCCTACATTAATGCCATATTCCTATCACATCCCCACCTGTCCCTATATTTCCCTACCACCTACCTATACTAGGGGCAATTTTATAATGGCCAATTTACCTATCAACCTGCAAGTCTTTGGCATGTGGGAGGAAACCGGAGCACCCGGAGAAAACCCACGCAGACACAGGGAGAACTTGCAAACTCCGCACAGGCAGTACCCAGAATTGAACCCGGGTCCCTGGAGCTGTGAGGCTGCGGTGCTAACCACTGCGCCACTGTGCTTCCTTTTTCCTCTTAGCTAGTCTCACAATTTCACCTGTCATCCATGGTTCCCTAATCTTGCCATTTCTATCCGTCATTTTCACAGGAACATGTCTCTCCTGCCGCTAATCAACCTCTCTTTACTAGCCTCCCACATATCAAATGTGGATTTACCTTCAAACAGCTGCTCCCAATCTACATTCCCCAGCTCCTGCCGAATTTTGGTATAGTTGGCCTCCCCCCAATTTAGCACTCTTCCTTTAGGACCACTCTCGTCTTTGTCCATGAGTATTCTAAAACTTACAGAATTGTGATTACTATTCCCAAAGTAGTCCCCTACTGAAACTTCAACCACCTGGCCGGGCTCATTCCCCAACACCAGGTCCAGTATGGCCCCTTCCCGAGTTGGACTATTTACATACTGCTCTAGAAAACCCTCCTGGATGCTCCTTACAAATTCTGCTCCATCTAGACCTCTAACACTAAGTGAATCCCAGTCAATGTTGGGAAAATTAAAATCTCCTATCACCACCACCCTGTTGCTCCTACATCTTTCCATTATCTGTTTACATATTTGTACCTCTATCTCACGCTTGCTGTTGGGAGGCCTGTAGTACAACCCCAACATTGTTACTGCACCCTTCCTATTTCTGAGTTCTGCCCATATTGCCTCACTGCTCGAGTCCTCCATATTGCCCTCCTTCAGCACAGCTGTGATATCCTCTTTGACCAGTAATGCAACTCCTCCACCCCTTTTACCTCCCTCTCTATCCCGCCTGAAGCATCGATATCCTGGGATATTTAGTTGTCAATCATGCCCTTCCCTCAACCAAGTATCAGTAATAGCAATAACATCATACTCCCAGGTACTAATCCAAGCCCTAAGTTCATCTGCCTTACCTACTACACTTCTTGCATTAAAACAAATGCACCTCAGACCACCAGTCCCTTTGCGTTCATCATCTGCTCCCTGCCTACTCTTCCCCTTAGTCACACTGACTTCATTATCTAGTTCCTTACAGGCTTTATTTACTACCTCCTTACTGTCCACTGACCTCCTCTTTGGTTCCCATCCCCCTGCCATATTAGTTTAAACCCTCCCCAACAGCATTAGCAAAAGCACCCCCAAGGACATTGGTTCCAGTCCGGCCCAGGTGTAGACCGTCCAATTTGTAATAGTCCCACCTCCCCCAGAACCGGCCCCAATGTCCCAAAAATCTGAACCCCTCCTTCCTGCACCATCTCTCAAGCCACGCATTCATCCTGACTATTCTTTCATTTCTACTCGTGGCACTGGTAGCAATCCTGAGATTACTACCTCTGAGGTCCTACTTTTTAACTTGGCTCCTAACTCCCTAAATTCTGCTTGTAGGACCTCATCCCATTTTTTACCTATATCATTGGTGCCTATGTGCACAATGACAACTGGCTGTTCACCCTCCCCCTTCAGGAGACAAAATGGATACAGTAATTCAAGGTGGTGCATCAAATGGTAATTTATTACCACTTAATGTAAATAAAAACTTTTTTTTTAATTTGAAGGTTTGTAAGTCCCTAACATGACCAAATATCAATAAAGATTAAACCATTTGAAATTGTCTCCAGCACTTAAAGCCTGGTTGTGGTTTGTTTTAACTTTGTGGATACACAAATGATTCCCTCGGAAGGATTAAATCAGTGTCATAGATGTTGTTAATAAGTCAAGACTAACTACAGTGATAGGAAAGAAACTTTCGAAGCTGGTGTGGAAGTCGAAAGGAAATTAGTGCAGGTATATGTTTGATAGTGGTTTCTTTGAACCCAAAGCATTGTACACCATGACAGAAGGTTAAAATTATCCAGTACGCAACACAAGTTACAAAGTATTTACAGCACAGACAAGGCCATTCAACCCACCAGGTCTGTGCTGGTGTTTATTCACTGCACAAGCCTCTTCCCACCGCTTTTCATTTAATCCCATCAGCATATTATTTTATTCCTTTCTCTCTCATGTACTTATCTTGCTTTAACTTGAATGCATCTATCCTATTTTGCCTCAGTACTCCATGTGTGAGTGAGTTCCACATTCTAACCACTCTCTGGGGAAAGGGAAGCTAGATTTTTGTTTTAATCCATTCACTAGATGTGGGCATCACTGGAAAATCCAGCATTTATTGTCCATCCCTCATTGCCCTTTGAGAAGTTGGTGGCGAGCCGCTTTCTTGATGACTGAGTGGCTGGTTGGGACATTTCAGATGGCAGATAAAAGTCAACCATGTTGCTGTGGGTCTGGAGCCCAGACCGGGTTTTCGTTCCGTAAAGGACTTTAGTGAACCAGATGAGTTTTTGCGACAATCTGGTTGCTTCATGAGACAAGGTTTTTTGTGGTGGGATTTAATATCTAAATCATTGGTGCAGGCGCTAGATTACTAGTCCCAAAACAATCATCTACAAGGCACAAGTCAGGAGTGTGATAGAATACTCTCCACTTGCCTGGATGGGTGCAGCTCCAACAACGCTCAAGAAGCTCGACACCATCCAGGACAAAGCAGCCCGCTTGATTGGCATCCCATTTACAAACATTCACTCCCTCCACCACCGACGCACAGTGGCAGCAGTGTGTACCATCTACAAGATGCACTGCAGCAATGCACCAAGGGTCCTTAGACAGCACCTTCCAAACCTGCAACCTCTACCACCTAGAAGGACAAGGGCAACAAATGCATGGGAACATCACCATCTGCAACTTCTCCTCCAAGTCACACACCATCCTGACTTGGAACTATATCGCCGTTCCTTCACTGTCACCGGGTCAAAATCCTGGAACTCCCTTCCTAACAGCACTGGGGTGCACCTACCCCGCATGGACTGCAGCAGTTCAAGAAGGCAGCTCATTGCCACCTTCTGAAGGTCAATTAGGGATGGGCAATAAATGCTGGCCTAGCCAGTGACGCCCATATCCCATGAATGAATATAAAAAAATAATCACTACACTATCGTAACCCTAAATAGGCATATGAGGGAGACAGGAATAAAGGGTGGATGGAGTTAGATGAGCAGGTATGGGAGGTGGCTTGAGTGGACAGGTTGGGCCATTGGCCTATTTCTGTACCATATATTCGATGTAATTCTATGTAAAGAAGTTTCTCCTGAATTCCCTATTGGATTTAATAGTGATTATCTTATATTTATGGCCCCTCTGTAGACATATAGACATAATATTGCATAGTATATTGTAAAAATAACCTTGCATGTCTCTCTGCAAGTAATATTCCAGCTGCATTTTACTTAGTTTGTCCGGTCCTTAAATATCAGCACCCAGGTCAAACTTTGCAAATATTTATACTTCCAAAATCAACAGTAAATATAAAATAAATTGAGGGACACACCATCTGATTAATAAGATTCTTAAAGTAAACCTTCCTGGGTCTGCACAAAACTTAAATATACAATTGAATGTTAAACTTCATCCTGCAGTCCAGCTGGCACAGCACCTCATTGAACCACTTAGCTGTCCCACAGAACCTGGTTCCACTGAAACTCCACCCTGTGTGAAATGCCCAGTAAATTCTGGGAGGAGGGGGAACATGAATCTTTTGCTCCACTCTGTCAAGTGGGGGAGTTCTTGGGCTGTCTCAGGTAGTCAGTCCAGTATGCCTTTATCAAGCTTTAATGGAACTCTTGCCAACTGAGAAATGGCAAGAGTAATTTTGGGGCCCATGACTTAGCCAGACTCCCAGATCAATTACCTTAACGAAAATTTTGGCTCTTTTAGGAGCTGATGATGAGAAAGCTCAAACTTTTCTTTGGATTGGCCTCTCTACCTGTGGAGTTCCCGTTGACTGTTCTGACATACAAACATACGAATTAGGAGCAGGAGTAGGTCACTCGGCCCTTCAAGCCTGCTCCGCTATTCAATAAGTTCATGGCTGAACTGATTACTCCACATTTCCACTTACCTCCGATAACCTTTCATCCCCTTGCTTATCAAGAATCTATCTACCTCTGCCTTAAAAATATTCAAAGACTCTGCTTCCACCGCCTTTTGAGGAAGAGAATTCCAAAGACTCACGACTCACATGTTCATGGATTGGAGTGAGCACTTCTGAGGTGCCTTACAGGCATGAGGACCTAGCCCCAACCATATAAGTGACTTCATTTCCATGATTTGGGACATGGTTTGTTACCTTTCCCTTGAGCAGACAGTAATTTTGCTAGGCCACATTTTCACTAGCAGAATGGGTCCATCAGAAGTTTGACCCCAGCAGACTGCATCCGTCAGAATTTCAGCCCCAGTAAGGTGGGTCCATCCAATGTTCAGCTTCAGCAGAGTGGGTCCCCCAGGAATTCAAAACAGCCAAGTGGCTCCATCAGAAGCAAGGCCTTGGCGGAGTAGGTTCATCAAATGCTCAGCTTCAGCAGAGTTTGTGCATCAGAAGGTCGGCCCCGAAGTAGTACATTATAATCACAGCCTACATCCAGAGTTTTAAACCATTGCTCCTCTAATCTGTAATTCAGTTACAGTTACAATTCAAGCCACTCGGGTGTAGAATGTATACCAAAAGCTATTCCTCCCACCTACGTGCAGCCAGTTGTTATGATCCCAAACTATGATTGCTGAACTCAATAAGGATGTCCTGTTTGGTCCAACCTAATTGCCTCATTGTGCGAAAAAAGATTATTGACACATGATGTAACAATTTAAGTTATGCCAAATTCTGACAATACTTTGATGAAAATGTCACATGCTGGTCGATTTTAATTGGGTGAAATTGGTGTTAGTGGCCTCAAAATGGGGTCGGTAGACCTTCTGCGCCAGTTAACTCGTTAACACTTCAGCCACTGCCATTTTGATAGAGGCTTTCCCTTGAGTACTGGGAGATTGTACTTGCTTCAATTGAATTTGATCCAAACTGAATGGAACCTATTAACATTTACGATCACTTTTGCTTGATGTCATTCACAAATCAGACAATTTGAAATAACATTCATGCTATTACATGTGTTACGGTTCCACGACAGTGAGTAGCTGATCCATACATGTCCAATCTCCAATCTGCATTGAAATGCCTTCTCTAGTTTGAATCATGGCAGTCTTAAGGTTCAATTCCTTTTCGGGAGTTTTGTGTGGTTGCCCATAGAAATCCCAGAGACATTATTCAGAATTTTCCCTTACGAGATTAAATAAATTGGCTAGTTTCCATTGGAGGAAGGGTCAAGAACCAGAGAACACAGATTTAAGGTGACTAGCAAAAGGACCAAAGGTAATATGAGGAATAAATTACTTATGCAGCGAGTATTTATGATTTAGAATGCACTGTCTGAAAGGGTGGTGGCAGATTTAATGGCGGTTCAAAGGGAATTAGACAAGTACATGAAGGGGGACAAACTGCAGGTCAATGGAGAAAGTGCAAGGAGTGGGACTAGCTGGATTGCTCTTGCAGAAAGCAGGCATGGGCTTGATGGGCTGAATGACCTTTTTCTGTGCTCTATTCTATGATTCTATGTTCATGCATTGAGAGAGCAACACTACCTGGCAAACCATCACTTTTCCCAACTGGTAAGGGAAGCCATTCAGTAGGATTATCTAATCCAGGCCAATGTAATATAAAAGGTAGTAAAAGGACAGGAGTTTGGCTTTCAATGTTCTCTTGGTATGTGCCCATTACTGTTTGTCCTAATGGATGGGACTTTCCCAATGATGTCAGGTAGTTCTAGATTTTGATGCAGCAACAATGAAGGTACAGTACTTTTTGTCCAGTCCAGGATGGTCAGTGACTTGCAGGTCCTCATATGATTTTGTTGCTGAGCCACTCATCTTTGAATACCAAGCCTCTCTCCTGCTCTTGTCACCATGGTTTTGATATAACTGGCCCAGTAAAGTTTCTCGTAAGCAGCAGCCCTAACAATGTCTGTTGTGGGGACTCAGGGATGGTGATGCAGTTAAAGGTCAGGAGGACATGGTTAATGCTTCTCTTCTTGGAAATCATCACTGCCTGGTATTTGTGTGGTACAAATGTTCCCTGCTTATCATCCCAAGCCTTAATGGTCCTGTTGTAGACTATTTCATTATTAGAGAAGCTGTAAGTGGAGCTAGACTCATCAGCAAATAGTTCTACTCCAGGGCTTATAACAGATGGAAAGTTATCGGTGGAGTAGCTGAAGATTGTCGGTCCCAGGGTACTGCCTTGAGGAGGTCCGATAGCAACGTCTTGGGGCTGTGATGATTGGCCTCTGACAACTATGACTATGTGATGAATTCCGGAACGGAGTTTTTCTGGAGGAAGCTCAATTGAAAATCAATGACCAGGTTAATGGCAATAGCTGCCACCTGATGGCACTGTTGATGACTCCTTCCATCACTTTGATGATGATTGGGATGAGACTGATTATGCAGTTAGAGTTGTTCTCCCCCACTATCAACATCCTAGGGGCTACCATTGACCAGAAACTGAACTGGAGTAGCCATGGCTACAAGAGCAGGTCAGAGCCTAGGAATCCTGCGGTGAGTAACTCACCTCCTGACTCCCCAGAGCCTGTCCACCATCTACAAAGCACAAGTCAGGAGTGTGATGGAATACTCTCCACATGTCTGGATGGGTGCAGCTCCACCAACACTCAAGAAGGTTGATACCATCCAGGACAAAGCAACCCGCGTGATTGGCACCCCATTTACAAACATTCACTCCCTCCAACACCGATGCACAGTGGCAGCAGTGTGTACCATCTACAAGATGGACTGCAGCAATGCACCAAGGCTCCGTAGACAGCACCTTCCAAACCTGTGACCTCTACCACCTAGAAGGACAAGAGCAGCAGATGCATGGAAACACCATCACCTGCAAGTTCCGCTCCCAGCCACACACCATCCTGACTTGGAAATATATCACCGTTCCTTCACTGTCACTGGGTCAAAATCCTGGAACTCCCTTCCTAACAGCGCCGTGGGAGTACCTACCCCACTTGGACTGCAGTGTTATAGAGTCATAGAGTTATACAGCACAGAAACAGGCCCTTTGGCCCATCGTGTCTGTGTCAGCCATCAAGCACCTAACTACTCTAATTCCATTTTCCAGCACTTGGCCCGTAGCCTTGTATGCTATGCCATTTCAAGTACTCATCTAAATACTTCTTAAATGTTGTGAGGGTTCCTGCCTCTACCACCTCTTCAGGTACTGCATTCCAGATTCCAACCACTCTCTTAGTGAAAATTTTTTTCCTCAAATCCTCTCTAAACCTCATGCCCCTTACCTTAAATCTATGCCCTCGGTTATTGACCCCTCCACTAAGAGAAAAAGTTTCTTCCTATCTAACTTGTCAATGCTCCTCATAATTTTGTGTACTTCAATCATGTCCCCCCTCAGTCTTCTCTATTCTAAGGAAAACAACCCTAGCCTTTTCAGTCTCTCTTCATAGCTGAAATGCTCCAGCCCAGGCAACATCCTGGTGAATCTCCTCTGCACCCTCTCCAGTGCAATCACATCCTTCCTATAGTGTGGGGCTCAGAACTGTACACAGTACTCCAGCTGAGGCCTAACTAGCATTTTATACAGCTCCATCATAACCTTCCTGCTCTTATATTGTATGCCCCGGCTAATAAAGGCAAGTATCCCATATGCCTTCCTAACCACCTTATCTACCTGTGCTGCTGCCTTCTGTGATATATGGACAAGTACACCAAGGTCCCTCTGACCCTCTGTACTTCCTAGGGTCCAACCATCCATTGTATATTCCCTTGCCTTGTTAGTCCTCCCAAAATGCATCACCTCACACTCCTCAGGATTAAATTCCATTTGCCACAGCTCCACCCACCATCGTCCTGTAATCTAAGGCCTTCCTCCTCGCTATTTACGACACCACCAATTTTCATGTCATCTGCAAACTTACTGATCATACCTCCTATATTCATGGCTAAATCATTAATGTACACTACAAACAGCAAGGGTCCCATCACCGATCCCTGTGGTACACCACTGGTCACAGGCTTCCACTCGCAAAAACAACCCTCGACCATCAACCTCTGCCTCCTGCCACTAAGCCAATTTTGGATCCAATTTGCCAAATTGCCCTGGATCCATGGGCTCTTACCTTCTTAACCAATCTCCCATGCGGGACCTTATCAAAAGCCTTACTGAAGTCCATGTCAACTGCTTTACCCTCATCTACACATCTAGTCACCACCTCGAAAAATTCAATCAAGTTAGTGAGACGTGATCTTCCCCTGACAAAGCCATGCTGAGTATCCCTGATTAATCCCTGCCTCTCCAAGTGGATTAATCCTGTCCCTCAGAATTTCTTCCAATAGTTTCCCTACCATTGATGTTGGACTCACCGGCCTGTAATTACAGGCCCTGCTACCCTTCTTGAATAATGGTACCACATTTGCTGTCCTCCAATCCTCTGGTACCTCTCTTGTGGCCAGCGAGGATTTGAAAATTTGTGTCAGAGCCCCTGCTATCTCCTCCCTTGCCTCACATAACAGCCTGGGATATATCTCATCTGGGCCTGGGGATTTATCCACTTTTAAGCCTGCTAAAACAGCTAATACTTCCTCCCATTCAATGTTAATAGATTCAAGTATATCACAGTCCCCCTCCCTGATCTCTGCACCTACATCGTCCTTCTCCATAGTGAACACAGATGAAAAGTAATCATTTAAAACCTCACCTAGGTCCTCTGGCTCCACACACAGATTGCCAATTTGGTCCCTAATGGGCCCTACTCTTTCCCTGGTTATCCTCTTGCCCTTAATATACTTAGGAAACGCCTTGGGATTTTCCTTTATATTGCCCGCCAGTGTTTTTTCATGTTCCCTCTTCGCTCTCCTAATTACTTTTTTAAGTACCCCCCTACACTTTTTATACTCCTCTCGGGCCTCCACTGTTTTCAGCGCTCTGAATCTGCCATAAGCCTCCTTTTTTTTCCTGATCCAATTCTCTTATATCCCTTGACATCCAGGGTTCCCTGGACTTGTTGGTTCACCACCACCTTCTCAAGGGCAATTAGGGATGGGCAATAAATGCTGGCCTAGCCAGCGATGTCCACATCCCGTGAATAAGTTAAAAAACATTGTGAGTCGGACAATTGTGGGTGGCACAGTGGCGCAGTGGTTAGCACCGCAGCCTCACAGCTCCAGCGACCCAGGTTCAATTCTGGGTACTGCCTGTGTGGAGTTTGCAAGTTCTCCTTGTGTCTGCGTGGGTTTCCTCCGGGTGCTCCGGTTTCCTCCCACAGCCAAAAGACTTGCAGGTTGATAGGTAAATTAGCCATTATAAATTGACCCTAGTATAGGTAGGTGGTAGGGGAATATAGGGACAGGTAAGGATGTGGTAGGAATATGGGCTTAGTGTAGGGTTAGTATAAATGGGTGGTTAATGCTCGGCACAGACTCGGTGGGCTGAAGGGCCTGTTTCAGTGCTGTATCTCTAAAAAAATAACTGAAAAATTTTCCACAAAATTGGATGGATACTGGTGTAATAACTGTACTGGAAAAACTTGGTTGGGGAGAGGTCTAGTTCAGGTCTACAGGTCTTCAGCGCGACAGCTGAGATGTTGTCACTGTGTCATGTGTATTCAGCCGAAATGGCTGGACACCAGCATTTATGATGGTGAGTCCATGACAAAGCCACGACCTGATGCCTTTCCACCATAATTTTACAAAGCCTTAATCAAAAACTGGAACTTGATGAGCAAAAATTTGCAGCTGTATGGGAAAAGCACAGGGGAGTGGGACTAACTGGAAAGCTCTTTCAAAATGCTGATGCAGGTATGATGGACCACATGGTCTCTTCTATGCTGTAACTTGCTGTATGATTCGACGTCTCTATTGCTGTTAGAATTTTCCCACCATGTACAAGTTCACATACACTAATCTTGGAAGCCAGAGAAAAGCTAACTATTTCTATATTATATACTATTGAGAACCAGGCTGAATATAGAAGGATCAGAGGGGAAGTGAAAAAGCAAATAAAAGAAGCAAAGAGAGAGCATGAAAAGAGACTGGCAGCTAGCAATAAAGGAAATCCCAAAGTTTTCTATAGGCATATAAATAGTAAAAGGGTGGTAAGCGGAGGAGTGGGGCTGATTAGGGACTAGAAAGGGGATTTACACATGGAGGCAAAGGGCATAGATGAGGTATTAAGTGCATACTTTGCAACTGTCTTTACCAAGGATGACGTAGCAATCCAGGCAATGTTGAAAGAGGAGGTCAGTCAGACACTACAGGGGTTTAAAATTGATAAAGAGGAAGTATGAGATAGACTATCTGTACTTATAGTGGATAAGGCACCAAGATCAGATGTGATGCATCCAAAGATATTGAGGGAAGTGAAGATGGAAATCGCAGAGGCACTGGCCATAATCCCTTCATCCAGCAAGAAGCCTCGGAGGGCGGAGTTCCGGACCTGTAAGTATAAAAAACCTACCTCGGGGATTCGTGGCCTACATCCAGGGAGAAGACTCGGAGGGCGGAATTCCGGACCGGTAAGTAAAAAAACTTAACTCGGGGATTCGCGGCCTGCATCCAGGGAGAAGACTTGGAGGGCGGAGTTCCACACCGGTAATTATAAAAACCTCACCTGTGGTTAAAAAAAAACTGAAAAAAAAAACCTGAAAAAGTGATGTCACAGGAAAGCTGTGACCTGATTGGCTGGTAGGGAATTTGTACTGAATTTGAAAATAAAACATTGATAAAAATTGATTAAAACCCGAATTAACTAATTAATTAATAATTAGAGTAACTAAACTGGAGGGAGGAGATTACTGTATTTAGTTAGCATTTAATATTTATAGTAGAAATCTAGCACGAGGGACCATATAGTTAATTGTAACATAATTTAGTAAGGATTTAATAAGTATTTATTTATTTTAAATTAATTTATCAATTAGTGCTAGAAATGTCAGTTAGAGGGGTAAAGTGCTTCACCTGTGAGATGTGGGAAGTCCGTGATGCTTCCAGTGTTCCGGACGACTACATCTGCAGAAACTGTACCCAGTTGCAGCTCCTCACAAACTGCAGGGATCGGTTGGAGCAGCAACTGGATGCACTTAAGAGCATGCAGGTGGCAGAAAGCGACATAGACAGGAGTTTTAGAGAAGTGGTTACACCCAAGGTGCAGGCAGATAGATGGGTGACCGCCAGAAGGGGCAGGCAGTCAGTGCAGGAATCCCCTGTGGCTATCCCCCTCTCTAACAAACATACCGTTTTGGATACTGTTGGGGGGGATGGCCTATCAGGGGAAAACAACAGCAGCAGCCAGAGCAGTGGCACCACGGCTGACACTGTTGTTCAGCAGGGAGGGACAAAGTGCAGAGGAGCAATAGTTATAGGGGACTCTATAGTCAGGGGCACAGATAGGCGCTTCTGTGGACGTGAAAGAGACTCCAGGATGGTATGTTGCCTCCCTGGTGCCAGGGTCAAGGATGTCTCTGAACGGACAGGGGGCATTCTGAAGGGGGAGGGTGAACAGCCAGAGGTTGTGGTACACATCGGTACCAACGACATAGGCAGGAAGAGTGACGAGGTCCTGCAGGGGAAGTTGAGGCAGTTAGGTAGAGAGTTAAAAGACAGGACCTCTCGGGTTGTAATCTTGGGATTACTCCCTGTGCCACGTGCCAGTGAGGCTAGAAATAGGAAGATAGTACAGCTAAACACGTGGCTGAACAGCTGGTATAGGAGGGGGGGTTTCAGATATCTGGATCATTGGGATCTCTTCAGGGACAGGTGGGACTTGTACAAGAAGGACAGGCTGCATCTAAACTGGAGGGGCACAAATATCCTGGCTGCGAGGTGTGCTAGCGTCACTCGGGAGGGTTTAAACTCATGTGGCAGGGGGGTGGAAACCAGAGCAGTAGGTCAGCAGGTGAAATAACTGAGGGGGAGCTAGTAAATAAGGCCAGTAAGACTAAGAGGAAGAGGAAGAGCAGGCAGGGAGATGTTGCTGAGCACAGCGGGACTGGGACTGGTGGTCTGAAGTGCATTTGTTTCAATGCGAGAAGTATAACAGGTAAAGCAGATGAACTTAGAGCTTGGATTAGTACTTGGAAATATGATGTTGTTGCTATTACAGAGACTTGGTTGAGGGAAGGACAGGATTGGCAGCTAAATGTTCTGGGATTTAGAAGCTTCAGGCCGGATAGAGGGGGATGTAAAAGGGGTGGGGGAGTTGCATTACTGGTTAAGGAGAATATCACAGCTGTACTGCGGGAGGACACCTCGGAGGGGTCATGCAGCGAGGCAATATGGGTGGAGCTCAGGAATAGGAAGGGTGCAGTCACAATGTTGGAGGTTTACTACAGGCCTCCCAAAAGCCAGCGGGAGGTAGAGGAGCAGATATGTAGACAGATTTTGGAAAGATGTTAAGGTAACAGGGTTGTAGTGGTGGGTGATTTTAACTTCCCCTTTATTGACTGGGATTCACTTAGTGCTAGGGGCCTGGATGGGGCAGAATTTGTAAGGAGCATTCAGGAGGGCTTCTTGAAACAGTATGTAGATAGTCCAACTAGGGATGGGGCCATACTGGACCTGGTATTAGGGAATGAGCACGACCAGGTGGTCGAAGTTTCAGTAGGGGTGCATTTCGGGAACAGTGACCATAATTTTGTAAGTTTTAAGGTACTTGTGGATAAGGATAAGAGTAGTCCTCGGGTGAAGGTGCTAAATTGGGGGAAGGCTAATTATAACAATATTAGGCAGGAACTGAAGAATTTAGATTGGCGGCGGCTGTTTGAGGGTAAATCAACATCTGACATGTGGGAGTCTTTCAAACGTCAGTTGATTAGAATCCAGGGCCGGCATGTTCCTGTGAGGAAGAAGGATAAGTTTGGCAAGTTTCGGGAACCTTGGATAACGAGGGACATTGTGAGCCTAGTCAAAAAGAAAAAGGAAGCATTCGTAAGGGCTAGAAGACTGGGAACAGATGAAGCCCTGAGGAATATAAAGACAGTAGGAAGGAACTTAAGCAAGGAGTCAGGAGGGCTAAAAGGGGTTATGAAAAGTCATTGGCAAACAGGATTAAGGAGAATCCCAAGGCTTTTTATACAAATATAAAGAGCAAGAGGGTAACCAGGGAAAGGGTTGGCCCACTCAAGGACAGAGGAGGGAATCTATGTGTGGAACCAGAGGAAATGGGCGAGGTACTAAATGAATACTTTGCATCAGTATTCACCAAAGAGAACGACTTGTGGATGATGAGTCTAGGGAAGGGTGTGTAGATAGTCTGGGTCATGTCGTTATCAAAAAGGAGGAGGAGTTGGGCGTCTTGCAAAGCATTAAGGTAAATAAGTCCCCAGGGCCTGATGGGATCTACCCCAGAATACTGAGGGAGGCAAGAGAAGAAATTGCTGGGGCCTTGACAGAAATCTTTGTAACCTCATTGGCTGCAGGTGAGATCCCAGAGGACTGGAGAATAGCTAATGTTGTTCCTTTGTTTAAGAAGGGTAGGAAGGATAATCCAGGAAATTATAGGCTGGTGAGCCTTACGTCAGTGGTAGGGAAATTATTGGAGAGGATTCTTCAGGACAGGATTTACTCCCATTTGGAAACAAATGAACTTATTAGCGAGAGGCAGCATGGTTTTGTGAAGGGGAGGTCGTGTCTCACTAGTTTGATTTAGTTTTTTGAGGAAGTGACGAAGATGATTGATGAAGGAATGGCAGTGGATGTTGTCCATATGGACTTTACTAAAGCCTTTGACAAGGTCCCTCATGGCAGACTGGTACAAAAGGTGAAGTCACATGTGATCAGAGGTGAGCTGGCAGGATGGATACAGAACTGGCTCGGTCATAGAAGACAGAGGGTAGCAGTGGAAGGGTGCTTTTCTGAATGGAAGGTTGTGACTAGTGGTGTTCTGCAGGGATCAGTGCTGGGACCTTTGCTGTTTGTAGTATATATATAAATGATTTGGAAGAAAATGTAGCTGGTCTGATTAGTAAGTTTGCAGACAACACAAAGATTGGTGGAGTTGCGGACAGTGATGAGGATTGTCAGAGGATACAGCAGGATATAGATCGGTTGGAGACTTGGGTGGAGAAATGGCAAATGGAGTTTAATCCGGACAAATGTGAGGTAATGTATTTTGGAAGATCTAATGCAGGTGGGAAGTATACAGTAAATGGCAGAACCCTTCGGAGTATTGACAGGCATTGAGATCTGGGCGTACAGATCCACAAGTCATTGAAAGTGGCAATGCAGGTGGATAATGTAGTCAAGAAGGCATACGGCATGCTTGCCTTCATTGGTCAGGGCATAGAGTATAAAAATTGGCAAGTCATGCTGCAGCTGTACAGAACTTTAGTTAGGCCACACTTAGAATATTGCATGTAGTTCTGGTCGCCACACTACCAGAAGGACGTGGAGGCTTTGGAGAGGGTACAGAAGAGTTTTACCAGGATGTTGCCTGGTCTGGAGGGCATTAGCTATGAGGAGAGGTTGGATAAACTCGGATTGTTTTCACTGGTCTGACGGAGGTGGAGGGGCGACATGATAGAGGTTTACAAAGTTATGAGTGGCATGGACAGAGTGGATAGTTAGAAGCTTTTTCCCAGGGTGGAAGAGTCAGTTACTAGGGGACATAGGTTTAAGGTGCGAGGGGCAAAGTTTAGAGGGGATGTGCGAGGCAAGTTCTTTACACAGAGGGTGGTGAGTGCCTGGAACTTGCTGCCGGGGGAGGTGGTGGAAGCAGGAACGATAGCGACGTTTAAGAGGCATCTTGACAAATACATGAATAGGATGGGAATAGAGGGATACAGACCCCGGAAGTGCAGAAGGTTTTAGTTTAGACAGGCCCGAATGGCCTGTTCCTGTGCTGTACTGTTCTTTGTTATAATCTTTCAGTCTTTCTTAGACTGGTGTTGATGCCAGACGACTGGAAATTGCAAATATCATACCCTTGTTCAAAAAAAGGTGTAAAGACCAGCAACTGCAGGCCAGCCAGTTTAACTTCAGTGGTGGGAAAATTTCTAGACAAAAATCATTTGGGATAAAATCAATGGCTACATGGACAAATGCAAGTTAATTAAGAAACGCCAGCATGGATTTCTTCAGGGAAAATTATGTTTAACTAACTTGCTGGAGTCTTTTGAGGATGTAACAGAAAGGGCTGATGAGGGGAATGCTCTCGATGTGGTGTGCATGGACTTTCAAAAGGCATTTGATACAGTGCCACACAACAGACTTGTGAGCAAACTTGTAGCTCATGGAATAAAAGGGACGGTAGCAACATGGATATGGAATTGTCTAAGTGACAGGAAACACAGTGTAGTGGTTAATGGATGTTTTTCAGGCTGGAGGAAGGTTTGTAGTGGAGTTCCCCAGGGATCAGTGTTGGGACGCTTGCTTTTCCTGATATATAGTAATGACCTAGACCTGGTGTACAGGGCACAATTTCAAAGTTTGCAGATGATACAAAACTTGGAAGCACTGTGAACTGTGAGGAGGATAATGTAGGACTTCAAAAGGACATCGACAAGCTCGTGGAAAGGGCAGACAGGTGGCAGATGAAGTTCAATGCAGAGAAATGTGAAGTGATTCATTTTGGTAGGAAGAACATGGAGAGACAATATGGAATAAAAGGTACAATTCTAAAGGGGGTGCAGGAGCAGAGGGAGCTGGGTGTATATGTGCATAAGTCATTGAAGGTGGCAGGACAGGTTGAGAGAGTGGTTAATAAAGCATTCAGTATCCTGGGCTTTATTAATAGGAGCATAGAGTACAAGAGCAAGAAGTTATGTTGAACTTGTATAAGACACTAGTTCAGCCTCAGCTGGAGTATTGTGGTCAATTCTGGGTGCCACACTTGAGGAAAGACGTGAGAAAAGATTCACGAGAATGGTTCCAGGGATGAGGAATTTCAGTTATGAAAATAGATTGGAGAAGTTAGGACTGTTTTCCTTGGAGAAGAGAAGGCTGAGAGGTGATTTGATTGAGGTATTCAAAATCATGAGGGTCTGGACAGAGTCGATAGAGAGAAACTGTTCTCACTCATTAAAGGATTGAGAATGAGAGGGCACAGATTTAAAATATTTGGTAAGAGAAGCAAAAGTGACATGAGGAAATACTTTTTCACACAGTGAGAGGTTAAGGTCTGGAATGCGCTGCCTGAGAACATGGTGGAGGCAGGTTCAATTGAAGCATTCAAAAGGGAATTAGACAGTTGTATGAAAAGGAAGAATGTGCAGGGTTATGGGGAGAAGGCAGGAGAATGGAACTGAGGGGGTTGCTCTTTCAGAGAGCGGGTGTGGACACAATGGGCCGAATGGCCTCCTTCTGCTAGTTCTGTGATTCTGTGACTGCTTCATAAAAAGCCTATGACATTGGTTTTCAGAGTAAGCTGTAGGTATACCAAATATTCCTTTATTTGCATAGGACAAAATAAAATGTAAGCACACAGAAGCCTGAAAGTGGGGGCGGCCGAAAATTTTCATTTCTGAACCGTATTTTGGTCTGTACCATGAGAATTTTACTTCAACTGGAAATTCATTATTTTTGTTTCCATTTTAAACCTCAGTAAGCAATCTAATACTGTGAGAAAAATGTCTTTTTATCCCAAAGCAAATTGGGTCAGGATCAGTGAAGTCAGTTTTTACTTCAGGCTTTATTTTTAATGTTAACAAGGAGAAAAATCAGTGGAGAAAATTGGACCCAAATATCATGGATAAATTTGCAAAAAAAAACTGTTTTCATTTTAAACTTTGCGAAAACTCAAGAAAACAAGCAAGGGGCTTAAAAAAAAAAGCACAGTCAGGCTAAATGGCAACCCACAATTATTTACAGAGTTATTGGACAGCACTTTTACAAGATCCACCGTCTGACTTGCACTTAACCCTTAGATACTTTTAATTTATAAAACTAACGTTGAAGAATCTATGGCCAGTATTTTACCAGCCCCGAGGAGGTGGCTTTGAAGGCAGTTCAGGGTCGTCGAAATTTAGAATGCATGCGTTGGGTCAGCTCCCTAACCTGTTCCCACCTCCATTCGCTCGGGCTCCCAGCAGCAATGTTTACCCGCCCGACAATGGAGTGAAGGTGATTGAAGGGGAATTAGCCCCGATTCTGGCACTGCATTGAAATTTTACTAACAGTGGACGAACTCCCCCCCCACCCCCCACGTTGGGTCTGGAACCCGGCATCACATCAAAGGCGGTTTCAAGCTGAGGGGTCGGACCATATGATCTTGCAGAATCATGTAAAATTAATCAGAAAGGTTGTAAGCAGCACGTCCGCAGGCGTTTGTAGCCATTCCCCCGACACGCCGATCCCTGAGATGGTTCTGGCCGCCATTCATAGGATGCCATTTGCACCTTAAGATAAGCACTTCCATTTGTGACGCCCTTTCGCTCTCCATCTGCCTGAGCAGCACTCACATTTTCAGTGGGGATGCCGGCTGGCCCGCCCTCCCTCTCTTCGGCCCCTCCAATTGCCCCTCTCTTGTCTATGTGCCGCCCGCCATCCCTAATTGGACGGCGAACGCGGGGGAGGCAGCGACAAATCGTCCGCCGCCGCCTGTAAAATCAAGCCGGTGGGCACGCAACTGAACCGCTCAGGCTCAGCTCCCAGAATTGGCCCCACCGTCGGGTTCCTGGCGCCCGCAGGAAATGTCAGCCCTATGTTTAGTGGTGATACACCTCTCTGCCTTTTGCTGACTATTTTGTCCCATAGTTGTATATTAAATGAGTTTTCTGAGTATTACAATGTACATAGAAATCCTCCGAATTTCGATGTTTTTTTCCTCCTTCAAATAAAACTATATCAGCCAAATTCTTATCTATTATGATTAATTCCTGCTATTTGCTGATAAAGTTTGAATGGAGAGACTGCAAATATTAAACTAAATACAGTTTATATTGACCTATAAAACCAGATAGTGCTTTTAAAAAAAAAAATCGGTCTTGTACTAATCATATTGTGACTCTAGAGGGAACTGTGGACATGTATTTCCACATTATTTCCTGGCAGTGCTTTCACTGGGTTTCTCAGCATGTCAAGACACATTGTTAAGATGGAACAAATAACAGCATTATCTCTAATGCTGTACCACACCCTAGCATAGATGTGGACTATGACTGATTTTATAAATGTCTATAGACATAGCTGGAAATATGGATGGGAAGAGGAGTGGAGAATGTCTTTGGACTTGAATTGAAATAAAATCAAAAAAAAAATTGAAAATACTCAGCAGGTCAGGGGGCATTGATGGAGAGACAGACAGAATTAACGTTTCAGTTCGATAACATATCATAAGTTCTGATAAAGGTCTCATTGACCTGAAACGTTAACTCTGTTTCTCTCTCTACAGATGTTGCCTGACCTGCTGAGTATTTCCAGCATTTTCTGTTTATATTTAAGATTTCCAGCAACTGCAGCATTTTGCTTTTGTACTAGGTGAATTGAGTTCTTTCCATTACACACTTTCCAAAGCTTAAAAATTACTAGAGCAGATTTTCCTCTTTCACGCCCCAGGCTCACAAATGGCGAAGCTACATGCCCCGTGGTATTTGTGTTTTATCTGCTGAGAGTGCAGAGCAGGCCGTAATATCATGTTTCTGAGGAACCCTTGTGTTGGGATGTTCAGCCAGCGATTGATCTGCAAAATGAAACGGGGTGGTGGGGGCAGGACACTCCCTCAAGCCTCATTTAATTATCTCTGTCAGGTCTCTGCCTAATGCAGGCACAGGTCATGTTTTAAACATCCCCCCTACCCACAGGAAAATTTTGTGAACCAAGCCCCTTTTTCTTGGTCTTTTCTCTCATTGCCTAAGCATTTCCTGGGTTCAAGGGTCAGGATAATTGGCTCCTTTAATGTCTCCTTGCATGTTCATTGTCCTAACATTTTGTACCAAAATTCAAATAAAATAGGCTGCAGGAGTAACTGGAATATCATGGAGTTTAAATATCTGTCAGGAAGTGTGTTGAACAGTGTGTACTCATGACAATATCTGAGGTGTACACATGTTCCAGGGATTTGGTACTGAGTTCCAAATCATCAAAAGAAGCAAATCTGTGA
This sequence comes from Heterodontus francisci, assembly GCF_036365525.1. Taxonomy (NCBI): domain Eukaryota; kingdom Metazoa; phylum Chordata; class Chondrichthyes; order Heterodontiformes; family Heterodontidae; genus Heterodontus; species Heterodontus francisci. The sequence continues at coordinate 31,637,879 of NC_090374.1, read as the reverse complement.
CCGACAGCATAAATTGAGGTCATGTGATCCCTGGGTCCTCGAGAATAATCTGGTGTTGCATCACAATGCAGTATCTCTACTCTTAGGTGTAACTAGTGGATAGTCTGTCCTGGCTTCCGCCCCCATCACTCCCATAAGACCCTCCCAAAACTCTAGCCTCTTGACTTAGCTTCTTGTTGCTGAACCTCCCTTTAGAGGTTGATTGTAAAACCCCCCTGGTTCCACCACTGCCCACCCCGGGCAAAAACAGTGCATCAGAGGGGTAAAAATCATTTGACTTCACTTACTGGCCTGAGGGTTGTTCATTCCCGTCTGGTGACATTTTACCTTCATCAACTTAGACAGATTTGCAAAATTTAAATGAGGCCCGGCTGATTTTAAGTTCTGGGCACATCTCCTGCTTTTGTCTATTAAGCACCAATTCCATTCCAAGTTAAAATTGACTTCTTGGTGCCAGCTAGTGACCACCTGCTGCCTGTCCCTCTGGACCCGCTCACCAACCAGAAATCACTTCCCACCTATAATTGGGCAGATAGCTGACCATTGTCATGCAGGTGAAGCCTGGGTGTTAAAATCCCTGGACTTCATGCTGCCCAGATAGTGAGGTTTGGTATTCATTCTGCGCAAGGCCCACCTGAATCCCACTCAAAGTTAAAATTCCCCCTTTTGTTTCTCTCTCTCTCTCTCTTTCTCTCTCTCTCTCTCTCTATATATATATAGAGCTATTGTTACGACCAGGTCAGAAAGGTGTCTTAGGTGTCCCTCTCAGCCTTCACCTGGTCTTACCAGAACAGGGTTTAATTTTAAACACACTGTGTTTTCAGCTCCCCCTTTGTGAATCCTTTTTCACCACTTTACAATTATAAAGCAAAGAAACCAGCACAGCAGGTTTTCTCAGGTTTAAAGAAGAAAAGTGAAATTTTAATAAACTTACTCTAATTTGGTTAGCACCTACGGATACACAACACACCCACACTAGCATGCATGCACGATACACACATGCAGATAGACAGAGAAAGAAAACAGAAGAAATAAAGTGGAAAAGTTTGGGGCAATATCTGAGGAGGTTTTTTGTGTTACGGTTCTTAGAGCTCACTATAGTGTCCTTTATTGTAGGTAGATCTTGCTTTTCGTTGGGGCCCAGTATTGTTCTTAAACCTTGTTCGCTGTAGGAGACTTTTCTCTCTTGGGGTTCATGTGTCTTCCATGGATTTGGAGTTCCGTAAGGAAGCCATGGGATCAGGCAGACAGGAGTGGCTGTGACGAGCCAGCCAGGAGAGATCTTCTCAGTCCAGGAGCATTCTGCTTTCTGCCCAAACTGTTCGTACAAATTCAAAAAACTTGGGTTGCCCATGTGACTAGCTGGTTTGACCATGTCCGTTTGTGTATTCGGCCATCTTAGCGTGGAATGCGAGCAACCCAACCTTCAATGTCTGGTGATCAAAAGTCCATTGTGGGTTGATTGTGTCAGGGAATGGCTGCTTTGTCCTTCCAAACACTGTCTGTTAAGATGCCAATGTCTTTCCAGGCAAGATCTGGCAACTTTTTTTTTTAAAGCAAGTCCTTTCTTCACTCCAGTAACAGTTTAAAATCAATGTTCATGACAAAATTAATGTGCTACATTCTTGGGCCAAGCATGACACTATATTTCACTCATAAATCAATGTGTATGTTACGGTTCGAACTCTCTGTCCCATCAATGATCAGACTTTTTAAAGGTGATTTAGGGAATCACTTCTGTTGTCGGAGCAGCTAAGAATTGAAATCCTGAGGCAGAGAAGCATAGATTGTTAATACTTTGACATCTTGCAATAATACTTCAATGTAAATTCCAGCAGAGTGCAATTATCGGTTGGGATTAGCATGATTTTATGTTTCTCAGTGGTATCCTAAAGAGGGCCCTATTAAATTTAGGGATGAAATCTGTGTTGCCTGAGAGTTTATGAGCTCAGAACAGTGTTGGACACTGATGTATTTACATGAATGGCCTTTGCTGTTACACTTATTGAGAATCTTAGAAAGATCAACATGTATATCATGAAGTTGTGATAGAATTAATTGAATATTGCCTTTTCTTCTTTCTCAGATTATTATTCTCCATACACTTTATTTTAATAAAGAAGTTCTCCTCTCCTGGAATTTCCTTTCCCTTAAAATTTACTTTAGTGGGATGGGGAAGTTCTTTAAAAATTGGCTGTGTGTTGCAGATTTTACAATGTGCATTTTGAACATATTTTCATAATCATTAAATTAAAATAAAATTCTCACCTTCATCAAGACAAGAAAGTGCAGAAGTCTGACATTTTTTGTAGTGTGGGAGTTTTTTGGGTTTAATATAGTTTAAAGTTCTTGCGAAAGTTTCTTTTTAATCAACAATAATGGCAAAGTGTATTCACATATCTTCCATAAGTATATACATATATATAGACAAGTATCCTGAGATGGAAACCACATCTGTCAAATGGAAACATATTAATTTTGTCATATGGAACACTATTTGAGCTGTTACTGGACTTTAAACATGCCTTGTTTTAAAAGACCACGGGACTGAGTGGCTGAAAACGTGGCTGCACATTTGCATTCCGAGACATAGTAGCCCACAGAGACAATGGAAGTACTCCTGGATTCAATTAGCCAGATGGGTTTTGTCAATAGTTATGATCAAAAGACATTGAGAGGCATTGAATGTGCAAGAGCCAGCATCCACCCACCCCCTCCCCGCCCCACCACTGAATGTGTCTGGTAAACTTGGGGGAATCCACAAACATCACAGGTGAGGCTGTTTCAAACAAGGAACCAGTCACATGACGAACTTGCTGGCCAACCTGGGGCTTTTTGAATTGTGCCTGACACAGAAAGGAACAGACTGCAATTGAACTTCAAGAAGAAAGCACCTCAGTCTCTCTCTCTCGGTCTCTGTCTCATGCAAAGTTCCAGGGACCCATGGAAGTAACTCAAGCCTCAAGACAGAAGACCCCTGCATCCTTCTGGTACCAGCGAAACAAGTTTGAAAGTGTGCACCAATGAGAACTGCAAGACTTAACTTCAATCAAAGACTTTATTTATGTCCAACCCAAAACCAGTAACTGAATTCCATCTACTATTTCAAACCTTTCCCCTTTAATTCTTTCTCCTCCGCTCTCTTTTTGTGTGTGTATTTATCACGTATGCATGCTAGCGTGGTTGCATCGTGTATTCTTAGTTGTTTTAACTAAGTTAGAATTTTAAGGTTAATAAACACCTTTCTTGTTTAAATCTGAGACAACCTGTCTGGTTGATTTCTTTACAATTACAAATAGAGAGCAGTGAGCAAGGACTCACTGAGGAGAAGCTAAAAACACTGTGTTTTGAAAGTTGAACCCTGTAATGGTCAAACCAGGAAAAAGCCGAGAGGGGAGCCCTAGACCCCTTCCTCACCTTGTCATAACAATCCATAGAGGCATAGGGAAGAAAATAGATGCTAAGCTAAAAAAGAATTCGGTGCAGTGACCAAAGTTTGGTCAAAGGGTTTTAAAACACCAACATCAACAACTTGTATTTATATAGCACCTTTAATGTAGAAAAACATCCCAAGCTGTTTCACAGGGCATTTTCAAACAAATTTTGACACTGAAACACATAATGAGATATTAGGACAGATAACCAAAAGCTTGGACAAGGAAGTCGGTTATAAGAAGTGTTTTAAAGGAGGAAAGTGAGGCAGATAGGTGGAGAGAGTTAGGGAGAGAATTTCAGAGCTTAAGACCAAGGTAGCTGAAGGCACAGCCACCAATGGTGGAGTGATTAAAATCAGGGATGCATAAGAGGCCAGAATTGATGGAGTGCTGAGATCTCAGAAGGTTGTGGGGTTGGAGGAGGTTAGAGAGATAGAGAAGGGCAAGGCTATGGAAGGATTTGAAAACAAGAGCAAGAATTTTAAACTGAGGTATTTATTTATTTATTTTATTTTAATTTTTTCAGAGGCACTGAAACAGGCCCTTCAGCCCACCGAGTCTGTGCCGACCAACAACCACCCATTTATACTAACCCTACAGTAATCCCATATTCCCTACCTACACTAGGGGCAATTTACAATGGCCAATTCACCTATCACCTGCAAGTCTTTGGCTGTGGGAGGAAACCGGAGCGCCCGGCGAAAACCCACGCGGTCACAGGGAGAACTTACAAACTCCACACAGGCAGTACCCAGAATTGAACCCGGGTCCCTGGAGCTGTGAGGCTTGTTGGCTTGGATTGTTGGCCTGGGAGCTAATGCAGGTCAGTGATCACAGGGGTGATGGGTGAAAGGGACGTAATGTGAGTTAGGGTACAGGCCACAGAATTTTGATTGAGCTGATGTTTACGTAGGGTGGAAGATTGGAAGTTGGCCAGGGGAGAATTGGAAGAATCAAGTCTAGAAGTAACAAAGGTAGCAACGAATTTCAGCAGCGGATGAGCTAAGGCAGGGGCGGAGTCAGGCAACGTTATGGAGGTGAAAGGAGGTGCTGTGGATGATAGCGTGCACATATGGCTGGAAGTTTATCTCGAGGTCAAATTGGACACCAAAGTTGCGAAAGGACTGGTTCAGCCTCAGACAGATGCCAGGGAGAGGGATGGAGTTGGTGGCTAGGGACTGGAGTTTGTGATCTTCAATGAAGAGGGAAGTAGACAGACGCATTTAGGGAGAGAATTTGTGTGGTTTGGATCTGGGCAGCAGTGTTTTGCATGAACTGAAATTTCAATAGCATGGAAGATGGGAGGTTGGCCAGGAGCACACTGGAGCAGTCAAGTCTGGAAGTGATGATGGAAGATAAGCTGGGATGGAGTGGATACAGGAAATGTGATAGAGATAGGTACCAGTCTTTGTAAAGGAGAGCATATGGGGTTGGAAGCTCGGCTCAAGATCGAATAGGGCGCCAAGGTTGCAAACAGTCTGGTTTAGCCCGTGACTGTATAAATTATTCTATTTGTGACTATTCCAATGCTCTCCTGGATGGCCTCCCATCTTGCACCTTCATATGTTTGAGCACATCCAAAACTCTGCTAACTTGCGCTAAGTCCTGTTCATCCATCACCCCATTCTCGCTGACCTACATTAACTTCCTGTTCAACAATATCTTGAGGTAGAAATTCTCAACTTTCTGCTCGAGACCCTTCATGGCTTGCCACTTTCTATCTCTGTGACTTCCTCCAGACCGACAACCCTCCAATATTTTTGCTCCACATTGGTACCTGTGCCTTCAGCTGCCTAGGCCTTCATTCTAGAATTTCCTCCCTAAACTTCTCTGCCACTCTAACTCTCTCTCATCCTTTAAGGCATTCCTTAAAACCTACCTCTTTGACCAAGCTTTTTGGTAACCTATTTTAATTTCTCCTTATGTGGCTCGGGGGTCAAATTTTTTTGATAATGCTCCTGTAAAGTGCACTGTGATGTTTTAGTAGGTTAAATGTCCTATATAAATATAACTTGCTGTTGTAGGCTACATTCAGCTAGTCAAGCAGTGCATTGCCAGTAAAAGTGGAACATGATTTAAACACTGCTCTCTATTATGTGGCTTCAGCACATGTTTTATACAGTTATAAATCAAGAATCTTGTGCACAAATTAAACTGCCATTTATTTTTTGTGGGTAAACTGACCGTACAAACCAAACAAGCAAGGCAATCCTTCAGTAACGACGAAACTGCATAGATTTTTTTTTCTGTTTATGTCCTGTATGTGGTCTGTTGCCAAAGCAATTACATCCTAGAGGAACATGTCTGCTTACACAATTACCGACTTTTGTAAAATTGTTATTCCGCATGACAGATGATTAACTCTTGATGACTTTATTCCCTGAAACATAAGGGACTGGATTTTCAAATGCAGGTGGGGGTGGGAGTGGCTGTGGGCACAATTTGAAAATCGTATTCCCGGAGGGTGGCACTGGGTCCCGCTGTCTCTGAAACATGAAGTGATCTTCAAAGGGAGGTAGTGGTGGGGTGGGGGTGGGTGGTGGTGTGGTTGGTGAAGGTGGGGAGGGGTGGATTCTGAAACCCACATGCCTCCAGTTAAGTACTTTTTGAGCTCATTGTTGAGCTCATTAACAGACCTCAGAGGAGCAGTCTTAAATTTTCAACTGGCAGGCCTGTCAGGGTTCAGCTGGCATGAACATAGCGGGCAGCCATGATGGGTAATGGATGCACTGGTCAACTCATTTTAAAGAGGGAGAATAAAGCTAGGCTGCATAACTGGTGGCACAGAGCTGCCATCAGTGGTACTGAGAGGCTTGTATTCGTGGTGTTATGTAAGTGCTTCTATTTTTTAATATTCTTTTGAGGACTTGTGGTTGAAGATTGTAGAGATGGATTCATTTGGAAGACTGAAGTGATTCCGTACATGCTGGACTTTGTTTTTTTTTTAAAAGGTCACTGTAAGAACTTTGGGACTTGAGATTTCTGTTTAAAATCACACTGAAAGTCACATGTCTTCAGCTAAGTAAGCAGCAAAAGCCTTGGTGACTAGGGGGAGTTGTTTACAGAGAAGTGACATGTCAAGATTTATGGTGGTCAAGAGTTGCTTTCATTTTGAATACTGTTTTGAGTCAGTTGGGGGTCAGCCTGCTAAAAAGAGATGACCAGTTCATCTTTTCTCCACCACTATGAGAAATCTAGTGAATCCAGTGTGTGATAGCTGAAACCCCTGTTGCCACATTTCTCCTGAAAAGCCTGCCATTTCGATGTCACCTGAAAAGAAGTGCTCCAGAAAGATCCCACTGACTGCCATCTATGTGTATTTGGGACACCAGAATAAAGGGACAACTGATATCATTCCATATCTTCTCTTTTTCCTTCAACAATTAACAAGAATTTGGCCAAAATATTCTTTTTTGTAAAAAGATCTCTGCAGAGAAAACTTTTTTTTTACCTGTGTGTGTGTGTGTGTGTGTGTGTTGGGCTGAGGGAGAAGGGAACTTTCATATTTCAATCTGTGTGTTAATGCTTTGCATCTTTACTGAATATGTCTTGTTTTATAATGAATTGATAATTTTGTTATTTATTAAAGATATCTGATTGATGGGTTTTATTCTGAAATAAAAAAGAGAGTATATTATTGGTTGTATCAGTAACTGGAGAAACATTTAAATATGTGTTGTGACCCGTGGAGAAGTGAAACTAGAGAAAGACAGTGCACTCCTCTCATCTCGGTCATAACAGTGGACAATGAGAGGCACGGAATTGAGGGATATGGGGAGCGGGCAGGAAAGTGGAATTGAAGCCCAACATCAGCCATAATCGTATTGAATGGCGGAGCAGGCTCAATGGGCCATCTGGTCTACTTCTGCTCCTATGTCTTGTGTTCTTGCAGGAGTCCTGAGAGGGGCATCAGGCTGCTGGCACCACTTGGGCAGCAGAGGTTGGCAGTGGAAGCTTTGGTGGACAAAAGAGCATCAGTTGAGGGAGTGACAATGGGAGCTGGCTACTCTGACATTGGACAGAGTAACAAGGAGGAGCTTCAGCAAAGGCATCCTCCTGGTCAGGAGGAGTCCAGGGGAGTACAAAGAGGGGCTGCAAGGGGAAGATGGTACTACCCAAGACATCGGGTGCATCACCCAAAAGACAGCTACGTGCAATTGACAGCGCCAGTGCTGTAGGAGGCTGCGCTCATCCAGGCAGTTGGTCTCGGATACTTGAGCTCTGGTCCACAATGACCTGAGGCCTCATGGTTCCCATGGCAGTTCCCTAACTGCAGCCGTCAAGGTCACTGTCGCCTTAAATGTTTATGCTTCCGGGTCGTTCCAGGGATCAACTGTGGATGTGGGTGGCATCTTGCAGTCAGCAGCTCATCATGCCATCAGGTAGGTCACTGATGCCTGAATACAGAGGGCAGAAGAATTCATCCATTTTGAAATAGATGGGCCAGGGCAGGCACAGAGGGCATTGGGCTTTGCGTCCATTGATGGATTCCTGCAGGTCCAGGGGGTCCATTGATTGCACCCACGTAGCCATCAAGGCACCAACAGACCAACCAGCCAGATTCCTCAACAGAAAAGGCTTCCACTAATTGAATTTCCGGTTGGTCTGTGACCACAGGAAGTGCATCTTGCAGGTCTGTTTTTGGTTCCCGGGCAGCTGTTTTGATTCCTTCATCCTCCAAGAGTCCCAGGTGCCGTAGCTCTTCAGGCCAACATCCAGACTCCATGGGTGGTTGCTGGGGAATAAGGGTCATCCTCTGAGGAGATAGCACCTGACACCTGTCTAGTACTCAGACATGGTGCAGAGAGGCGCTACAACCACAGCCATCTACTAACACGCACATGCATTGGTCCATTGGCACCTTGAAGATGCACTTCCATTACCTGGACTAGTCGGGTGGTGCCCGCCACTACGTGCCAGCCAGACTGCCTCGTATTATGGCTGCCTGCTGCATGCTGCACGACATGACTATACAAAGAGGACTGGAACTGGATGAAGAGGAGGACCTCTAACACCACTGTACCTCAGAGGAGGACGGGGAGGAGGAAGAGGAGATCAAAAGTGGCACTGTAGAGGAGCCTGGTGCCCAGTCATTGGAGAAAGACTGCAAGGTTGTCCAAGGCCGCATGACGATTGGCAGGCTGGCCTGGCCACAAGGGCCATGCTAATTCAGCAACATTTCACATGATTGCCTCTCAGCCCTAACACGGATGATTCTGCAGATCACCTTCCATCAGAGAGAGAAAATATGCAGCAAGCACACGTTTGAAGAATCCCATTGCCACCCAGAGACATTGAGAATGGGGTCTCCACCATTGGCCCACATCACCGTAACAAGCGCCCGACACCTTTAAGCTTCATTTCACTTTTCTCGACAAGCTTTAAAACACACAAGTCTGATCGAGATCATCAAAAGGTTTTGCTATAACAAGATGAATCAATTACAAAAAAAACAGGTGAGCCATCAAGTGTAACTAATGCTGTGGTGTCTTGAGCTCACGCTCACTCCTACGAGGTGTTCCCCCTGTGTCTGAGGATGAGGTGGAGGCAGCCTGCTCCATTGTATCTGTATCCGGCTGAGATACCCATGGCTTCCATCCTCGTCGGGGAGGTGCTCAGGGGTCTGCTCCACAGGCTGCTGCACCTGTGTCATTGCCTCTGTCACAGGGCCTTGTGACGTGGATGGTTCCTTAGTCAGAGGGGCCAAGGATGTGAAGGATGATGCTGGTGCCCCCTGAGTGGTGCCCCCTCATCAGCCTCTTCGACCGTTTCAGTCCTTTCATGGTGGCCCTGCATGCTAGCCGAGGACACTGGCTGTGACGCAGCTGGCATCCACTCCAAGCAAGTCTGCACCATCAATGACACTGAACAATCAATGCTACAAAGAGTGTCACTCTTTCTGTGCATGTCAGTGCATTACTCCTGCATTCACTCAGAAAGGTGCTGCGTATGTCTCTCTAAGGGCGTGGCCGCACTCTCAATGGAGGATTTCAGGCGCTGAAATCCCTGAGCCTTGACAGAGCACATGTGCTACATGTATTCCTCCATTGTCTGCCCCTGGCTCCGCAATGCCACCGGGATCTTGACATTCAGGAACTCATTTGCCTCTGATAATCCAGAAAAACCCTCCATTTTACCCAGTGAAGCATGGCTGTGTCTGTCCTCCATTCTCCAAGGGGGCACTGTCCACAGGTGACTCTGCCTCACTCTTCTCCTCCTGCTCACTTGTGAGGTGCTGCTTACCCAATGCTCCCCCTTCTATTCTTGATTCAGGCCCAACCCAAATGATTGTGTCTGCACTGGTGGTATGATGTGGCAGTGGAGTGGAGTCCTCTGTGGTGTCTTCCCCACCCTGAGGAGGCCGGCGACATCTGTGCAGGACCAGTCTGCTTCGTCTCCGCTGCAGGCCCTGTGGGAAACTCAAGAAGGTGATGATGAGAACTCAGGCAACTCAGCGGGACCATCAGCACAACCTAGCCCATAGATGACAGCAGTTGAAGAGCCATAGTGCACATTGGACAGGAGTTTCCTCAATGCCTTTACTTGAAGATAGTGCACTCAAATGACTGCTCTTCACAGCTTCCAGGCTTTGCCTTTGCCGACGGCCTGTCGCGATGGCACTATCGCAATGCTAAGCTCGCCTCCTCCATCGGAGTCAAGTCCTAAAAATTAGCAACACTGTCACCTGTTCGTGGCATCTCATGCCTGCTGTGTGTTCGCTTTTCCTGCAAGATAAGGACACAAGTATGTATGAGTGGGCTGCCCTCCATCACCTATTGCACTCCTCCATGATGGCCTCTTCTCAATTGCACCCCATATGAGAGGGTGGCGGATGTCTCGGTAATGCAAGTGGGCACTTGCTCTGACAACGTTAGGGAGACCTATGGGCACACAGTCGGCTCAGCCCGTGTGCATACTGCTGCATACAGAGTTAGAAGGCCTGTCACCTGGGTGTCCCTTGCCACTCACCTTCCCAGATCTTAACAAGCCATTGAACCCCTTATGACTGAACACGTGTCCTCCGTGTCACCTACTGCTGACCTCTGTGGCAACCTCCATCCAGGCCATTTTGGTCTCCCTAGGTGTCTTTCTTCTACTGGACACTGGGAAGCGAATTTCTTGCCTCACGGTGACTACCTCCGTCAACGCCTCGAGATAGGCATTGGAAAACCTGGTGCCGCCCGTGGACACCTACACATGCCAGCACAGGCCTGATCAGTGCCCTCCTGTGACATGTTCACAGTGAATGACAAGCCCAGTAATGACTGCCACTTGCCTTGACAAAGGGCCCTCTGGATTCATGTCCCGCCTCCAGGCAGCTCTCGGCATCACTGATTGGGCATCGAGCTTGCCCCCGGGAAAATTACCTACTTTAAATTTGAAAATTATGTTGCGTCACTTACACGGAGGCAATGCAGGGTCGGGACCCTGAAATTATCAGGATTTGGTTCCCGACCCATCTTGAAAATCCAGCCAATGATGCTTAGAATTCTCCACATTCTCTAAGCTAATCAGTGACTATTCTGAGGTGCAGTTCAGGATCTCTTGTTTATGTTTAAAAACGTGACAATCCAGACCAAGAAATTAGTCTTGCATCAGTACCAAGCAAAATAATGAAGCAAAATATCAAGAGAAAACTTAATGGTTATCTGTACAGTAATAACTTAATAAGCAGTGACCACCGCTATTTCAGAAGCGAAAGATCCTATCTGACTGAGCTCCTTGACTGTTGTGAGGTGACTAGCATCCTATATAGACTGGGGATGTTAATATTTCTGAAACTCTTTGTTTGCATGTGATTGCTTTGTGGACACTTATGAAAAGACATTGTGAAATCGTTTGTTCAGTGTCTAAATATTTGTGTTCTTTGCTCCACACAACCAGAAGCTATGGGTTACCTTGGGCAGAGCAATGGCTAACATCAGACCTCTCAATAGGCATAAGTCAGAGAGTATTTTCCTAAAATAAATGTCTTTGAGTCTCTCACAAGTGCTGAATGCTTATTAAAGGGAAGATCTGATGGACATCCTGGCACCTCCATAACGATCTGTCCTCTATCTGATTGACCCACTCCATCATGGCATTTTATTTACTCAAGTGTTAGCGCCGATACATCCACTTGAGACAAGGACATTTCTGAAGTGGTCTCATTGAGTGAATCACAGAAGGTCAACGAGTGGGCGGAGCTGGCAGAGAATGATAGGAAAACAGACATCTCTTCCTGGAAGGGGTAGAAATAGTTGCTCTTGGCTGAGAACCGCAAGGATCAAAATCTTAAGGGCTCAATCTTTATAAGATCAGTGATTCCGGCGCATGTATCTCATATATGGGCCAGAAGTTTATGGGCCCCTGGGAGATGGGATGGGAAGCAGGGCGGCCCATAAAATAGCTATGGAAGGCGTGGGTGGAGTGCCCATTGCCTTCCAGTCGCCATGCGATTTTGTGCCAACCCAAAAACCAATTGAGGCCCTTAAGTGGCCAATTTATAGCCACTTTAGGGCTTCTTCCCACCACTGCTGATATTTTATGAGCAGCGAAGGGTGGCATCCGCCATGAGAGGACACCCAGTAAAACAAAGTGACAACCCTGAGGGCTTGCTGGGATGGGGAGGGGCCTCATCCAAGGGCAATCTGTGGCCTACAGAAGGCCCCCAGTGGCAAAGGCTGCCCCTCTGCAAACACCCATTCCTGCTCTCAATAACCACCGCACCCCTCGCTGTGGCCTACCAGACTGGCTCCAGCAACCTTTCCACACTTGCCTGGTCCGGGGCTCCAGCAGTGGTCCTGCTCCCGGGCCTGTTGTAGTACCGGCATTGGCCACTGCTCCCAGTGGCACTGCCAACATTACTGAGCTGCCGGTCTTCCGATTGGCTGTCAGCTTTTGGAGGCGGGATTCCTATCCTTAAAGTGACAGTGTCCTGATGCTGGGCAGTTAATTGCCCGATCGCCATTAAATAGAGTGGGAAGGGCCTCCAAGGGGCCGAGGCGGGGTTCCCCTCATCTTTTAGGCCTGGCGTTGGGATCCTGCTGCCTCCACAAAGTTCAGCCTATGTTCTCCTCTCGTATGTGGCAGATTGTGGATAAGTTGGAGGGGTTTACAGCCTACCACTGCAATAAATTATAGGAGGTGATACAAGATGTGATACATGACATGATGTGAGAAACAGCCTGATGACTGTGGCTGATCAGGAGATCTTTGCAACCTGAAGACATCAGGAAGAGGCTCTAAGCACAGTTGTTGCTTCTGCAGTGGCAACAATAACTGCTTCCATAGCTGGTTTGTAGGAACCCTAACTCCGAGCTTTCAGGACTTCTCAAGCGCTGTCTGGGTAAGTCCTTCAAGGTCTGTAGATCCATTGCTGAGGACACTTGCAGTACTGGTGTTGCCCACGTGCACACTACCACATTCTACTAGCTTCCATCCTGATTGTAAGGTTGTGGAATGCATTACTGGAGTTAGTGATTGAAACAGAGACCATGCCATTTGAGAATAGATTTGACAAGTAGTTGAAAGAAAGAGGAATAAAAGAATATAGGAACAGAACATGTATGTGGGATTAGAACTACTGGTCATGTGGAGTATAACCATCAACATGGCCTTTTTCCATATCGCAATGTCTATGTAAATTTTTCCTCTGATTTTATGTCCCCCATTACTAATGATTGTGAATTATAGTACACCAAGATACAAGATCTAGGGGAAATATTGTTGAGCTTAATGATCTTCAATTATGTTCAAATATTCAAATAACATGCTAATACACAAGAACTGAGGTGTACCTTCACCACTTTAATAATCATCTTCCTTAGAAAATAAGAATTGCTTCTAAATTATCTGCTATTCTTTCTTCCCTGCACTTCTTAAAAAATTCTTTCGACTACTTCTGTCCTTTCCTGTTTTCCTGCAAATTTTGGCTTTGTCAAAAAATGAGAGACAAACTGTACAGTTAAGATCTGTGCTGATTTTATCTACACATATCTTTGAAGGCATGTTTTGCTTGAGTATCCAAGCAAAGGATTGCAATGAGGAACTTAATCCATCGCAAACTGAGGTCAGCTGGGAAGAGAAGATCTGAAAGGTTAACATTCTTAATACTGAGCCAACTTCACATCCACGGGATACTGGCCATTTTACAGAAACAGAGGCAAAAGGGAAAATCAGACTATGTCTTCAATATATTTTTCATGAACAGGAACAAAGAACCAGCACTGGATGATACAATAAATAACCGATAATCATAGGTAAATTGCCTGAAACACCTGTACTTTTGGGCTTGTATGTGCACTTGTAGTGGTGCTATTCATTAACATTCTGGGGGAATGAGCCTCAAGTTTACAACGATGCTAATATATGTGTGAGTGTTAGGACTGTAGAAAATGCTTGACGACTGCAAGTAGATCTTGATGGACCTGTGTTTGGTAAATGCTTTTTTGATTTAGGAAAGTGATCTGTTATGCACATGGGCAGATCAAATACCAAATACACTTACACCCGATAGGGAATGGAACTAAAGCCAGTACTTAAAGGAACAAATCTGGGTGTTTCAGTGCACAACTCTCTAATGATTCATGTGTAATGTTGTGAGGCTATCTCTACAGCTAAAGGGATCTACATTGTATTCACAGGACAATTCATTATAAAATAAAGCATACCATTTTGTCCTTGTATAAAACCTTGGTTAGGCCTCAGTCAGAATACCGTGTCCAGTTTTGATCTCGGGTTTTGAGGCTTTGGTGTGGAGGAAGGCCAAAACATTCATTTCCAGTTTGAAACACCTTAGTTACCCCTAGACTCAACGAACTGGGTTTGTACATGTCTGAAAACTGTAGACTTAGACGATTGGCCGAGTGATAGGAAACGGAGATTAGTGATGAATGGTTGTTTATCAGACTGGAGGAAGATATACAGTGGTGTTACCCAGCAGTTGGTACTAGGACCACTGCTTGTCTTGATATATATTTATGATTTGGACTTGGGTACAGGGGCACAATTTCAAAATTTGCAGACACAAAGTTTGGAAGGAGGCTGGTAATAGATTTCAAGAGGGCATAGACAGGCTGGTCAAATGGGTGAACATGTAGCAGAAGAAATTTAACGCAAAGTGATACTTTTCGGTAGGAAGAATGAGGCAAGGCAATATAAAATAAAGGGCATATTTCTAAAGGGGGGTGCAGGATCAGAGAGACCTGGGGGTATATGTGCACAAATCATTGAAGGTGGCGGGGCAGGTTAAGAGAGTGGTTAAAAAGGCATAGAGGATCCTGGGCTTTATAAATGGAGGCATAGAGTACAAAAGGAAGGACGTTACAATGAACCTTTATAAAACACTGGCTTGGCCTCAACTGGAGTATTGTGTCCAACTCTGGGCACCACACTTTAGGAAGGATGTGAAGGCTTTAAAGAGGGTGTGGAAAAGATTTACGAGAATGATTCCAGGGATAAAGGACAGCACTTTCATGTGATCTACTTTGAGTAGAGAAGTTTGAGAGGAAATTTGATAGAGGTGTCCAAAATCATGAGATGTCCAGGCAGAGTTGATAGAGAGAAACTGTTCCCATTGGTGGAAGGATTGCGAACCAGAGGACACCAATTTAAAGTGATTTGGCAAAAGAATCAAAGGCGACGTCTGAAAAAAAAATTATACAGCGAGTGGTTCGGGTCTGGAATGTACTGCCTGAAAGGGTGAAGGCAGATTCAATCATAGCTTTCAAAAGCCAACTGGATAAGCACGTGAAGAAAAAAAAAATCAAGGGCAGCTGGGAAAGGGCAGGTGAGCGTGATTAGCTAAATTGCTCTTGCTCAGAGCTGGCATGGGCTCGATGGACTGAATGGCCTCCCTTTGTGCTGTAACCATTGCATGATTCTAAGATTCTATTTGATTGAAGTTCAAAAGTAATGAAGGGCATTGATTGTTTTTACGTGGACACAAGATCAGGGGGCAGGTTGTTCAACCTTGCCCGTCTAAGAGCGAAGTCCAAAGTACGGAAAATCCTCATCAGGGAACTCCTCTTTGCTGACGATGCTGCTTTAACATCTCACACTGAAGAGTGTCTGCAGAGTCTCATCGACAGGTTTGCGGCTGCCTGCAACGAATTTGGCCTAACCATCAGCCTCAAGAAAATGAACATCATGGGACAGGATGTCAGAAATGCATCATCCATTAATATTGGCGACCACGCTCTGGAAGTGGTTCAAGAGTTCACCTACCTAGGCTCAACTATCACCAGTAACCTGTCTCTAGATGCAGAAATCAACAAGCGCATGGGAAAGGCTTCCACTGCTATGTCCAGACTGGCCAAGAGAGTGTGGGAAAATGGCGCACTGACACGGAACACAAAAGTCCGAGTGTATCAGGCCTGTGTCCTCAGTACCTTGCTCTATGGCATCGAGGCCTGGACAACGTATGTCAGCCAAGAGCGATGTCTCAATTCATTCCATCTTCGCTGCCTCTGGAGAATACATTGCATTAGGTGGCAGGACCGTATCTCCAACACAGAAGTCCTCGAGGCGACCAACATCCCCAGCTTATACACACTACTGAGTCAGCGGCGCTTGAGATGGCTTGGCCATGTGAGCCGCATGGAAGATGGCAGGATCCCCAAAGACACATTGTACAGCGAGCTCGCTACTGGTATCAGACCCACCGGCCGTCCATGTCGCCGCTTTAAAGACGTCTGCAAACATGACATGAAGTCCTGTGACATTGATCACAAGTGGTGGGAGTCAGTTGCCAGCGTTCGCCAGAGCTGGTGGGCAGCCATAAAGGCGGGGCTATAGTGTGGCGAGTCGAAGAGACTTAGCAGTTGGCAGGAAAAAAGACAGAAGCGCAAGGGGAGAGCCAACTGTGTAACAGCCCCGACAATCAAATTTTTCTGCAGCACCTGTGGAAGAGCCTGTCACTCTAGAATTGGCCTTCATAGCCACTCCAGGCGCTGCTCCACACACCACTGACCACCTCCAGGCGCTTACCCATTGTCTCTCGAGATAAGGAGGCCAAAGAATTATTTCAACTCAAAGTGTTAGGGAGGACAAGAGGCTCATGTAAGTTATGTAAGAGTAGAATTACATTGGATGTTAGGCAGTTCTTCCATTCTCGGAGAATGTTGGACCTGTGAGACAGGTTGCCAGCTCATGTGTGAAATGCTGATTAACTGTGCTTAACAGGGGAGCTGAACCTGTTTTTGGCTGGGGCAGAGATTACCTTGTACAGGAGGTAGATGTTGTTAGTCCCTCGAAAGGAGGATGATGTCTGCCATGACTTGTGTGTCCTCAGATGACTCAGCAGGCCAATCCCAGAGCCACAGGTCTTTGGGTAGAGAGGGCAGGAGTTTTCCTGAGGAAGGGGCTGTTCTCAAGCGAGGGTCCTGCTCTCTCTTCTGCTTTCGTTGCTTCTCCGCAGCAGAGTTTATGCGGTCAGTTTCCAACAGTGTTGTGGCTTGTTGCATGAGGGACTGCCACATGGTACTCCTGCACAGCGATGTCAGTTTGTCGCTTTTCAATGAGGCCTTCTCTGTCCTTCTTGAGATCAGGTGCCATCCTTATGTTGTGAGAAAAGGTAGATACCCGGTAATATAAATGAGGGTCCCCTTGATCTCCTAAAGAGGCCAGAAAGGAATTTTCCTGACTTCTCCCTAATTTGTTTGACTTTTTAATCTGGCTTTTGCCTCTCTCAGGATATTATATGGCTCCAGGTGAGTGGGGGTGTCCTTACTGTGATGCATTAGTTACCACAATAATATGGGACAGGCTAGGTGGACCAGTGGGTCTTTTCCAGTCTATCATTTTCATCTGTTCATACAGTCCACAGCTAATTCAGGCCTTCTTACTCATCTATACTTGATATCATTAGTTCCATGTGCTTCTACTATATGTGGTGATTTTTTTTTCTTTATGAATTCAATTTGCCCATTTATAGAACCAATTCTTTAATACAGCCAGTTCTTTGTGCATCTTTTTCATCTCTTACTACCAATGTTGGACAATTCTCACCCTCTGGGGGGTTTTACCTGGAATTTCTGAACTTCCTCATGTGGGTTGTGCAGTAAAGTTACAATGCAGCCTCGAAAGGTCAAGTTGATTTAACATGGTTTATGGTAATTAATGAACTGATTGCGTCAATCTGTCTGATAGATTCTGGAGGTAGAAACAGACTGAAACAAGGTTCACATATTTGCATCCTGACTTTCTACTTCTCAGGAACAGCAGCACATCACAGCTTGAAAGATAAATAAACTTGCTGCGTGAACAAAGAATCTACTGTTTTAGTTACTTTCTTATCTCAGTTTTAACAGCCCATCGTGTGAATTGAAGGAAGCATTCTTGGAGTTACGACAGCTTTTTAAAATCCTTTTTCTTGTAGTTGAGGTTAAAATTCTTGTCACTGTTCTTTAAATTCCCACAGCAAAATCAGGATGAAAAGGAATGAAGTATTTATTATCCATTCAGGGTGTGGAGTCCAGCTTTTGTCTTTAATTGCACATGACTATGTCTATGAAGTAACAAATTTATTATTTGCCATTTTGAGTTCTGTTGTACATGGATCGATTCTGTCCTATTTCTTCAGTTTCAAATGCCATCAAGATTGGTACAAAGACAAAGAAAAAGCTTGGTAATATTTTCAGCCAGGTCATAATGGTGTTGAAATGATGGAAAATGAGCAAAATTAAATAAACCAATACAAACAAGCTTGTAAAGGATACAGAACTAACTGTTTTCAGATGACATGTATTAGTAGGATATCAATTTTTGTAACAATCCAGGATTAGATCTCTGTGTAGCTTTTGATCACTTAATCTGCTAAATATAATGTGATGTCCAGCATGGAGTTTTACAACACAGAAGTAAGTCATTCAGCCCATTGAACTATTGATGGCTGTCAGAAAGAACTAATTAGTTCCATTCCACGTGCCCTTTTCCTATACCCTTGTAACTTTTCACTATCAAATATTTATTCACTTACATTTTCTAAAGTTGTTATGAATTCTGCTTCCACTACGAATTTTCGTAGGCCACTCCATAACGTTGCATCATCTCTGAATAAAAAAAAATCTCATTTAAACACTGTCTTTGTTCCTTTGATGATCTTAAATTTATGGGCCTGGAACAGTGTTGGTTATTGTTGCAGATTGTGAGAGAGTGGTAGAATAAAACTCTGCTGCTCCTGATGGCCCCCAATGTCTTATGGATGCCCATGTTTGAGCTGCGAAATCTGTTCTGAGCCTATCCCATTGAGCACGGGGTGTAGTGCCGCACAACACAATGAATGGCGTCTTCAATGTGAGAACAGGACTTTGTCTCCACAAGGACAGTGCAGTGGTCACTCCTACCAATACTGTCATAGACAGATGCATCTGCAACAGGTAGTTTGGTGAGGATGAGGCCAAGTAGGTTTTTCACTTGTGTTGGTTTTCTCGCGGAGAGACATTAGTGTAGTAGTAATGTCACAGAACTAGTTATCTAGAGGTTCAGGCTAATGTCCTGGGGAACGTGGGTTCAAATCCTACCACGACACCTGGTGGAATTTGAATTCAATTAATTACTTCAACTAATAAATAAAAACATTCTGGAATTGAAAGCTAGTCTCAGTAATAGTGCCATGAATCCATCCTCATAAAAACTCATCTGGATCACTAATGTCCTTTCGGGAAGGCAATCTGTCATCCTTACCTGGTCTGGCTTACATGTGACTCCAGACCCGTAGCAATGTGGCTGACTCTTATCTGCCCTCTGAAATGGCCTAACATTAGCCATTACTGATACAAATTTTTTATTGGAAACTTATTTGGTTAACTGAATTTAATTTCCCCAACTGCCATGGTGGGATCTGAACTTATGTCTTCAGATTATTAGTCCAGGTCTCTGGATTACCAGTCCAGTAACATAACTGCTATGCTACTGTACTTTGTACCCAGACTTATGCCTGCTGAAAATGGAGGAGGCTGATCTTGTTATAAAAATCAAGGTCAGCTAATTTAAGTAATGAAGAAGACCTGCCAAAAGGGGACAGATATGCCCATGAGATTCAAGAAGCGGGCGAGGGAGGGAAAGGTGCAACATCCCTCTTGAAGAGACTCTATACTGTTAAGGGGATCAGTGAGCTTTTGGAAGAAAGACTGTAATAATTAGAGCTAAAAGAGAGAAAACAGTTGATATGGTACTGTTGTTGGCCCAAATTAGAGAATGCCATCACAGACAGCAGCACAGGCCAGATGGAAGGACTTGGCTGTGGCTGTGAATGGGGCTTCCATGATCCCAAGAACCCCCTTGCAGTGTTGGAAGTAGTTTAATGACCTCGCCAGGTCACCAAAGTCAAAGTTTTCAAATGAATAAAAGAGCTGATAACAGAATCACGGAGAAGCACATGAGTATTCACTGGAGCTACAATCAAGAATTAACTTTCAGGGTATCAAAGGGCACCATGTCTCTCGTTCCAAAAGCAAACTCACTTGGCAGCACGGAAGTATTTTAGTTTTGCAATGCATGCTTGCAAACCGATGTCCCACAATCTAGCTCCTGGACCTTGAACACTTACCATTCATTACCATTCGTTCCATGAATTCTAACTGGTAGTGATTATAGTTTAGGTGTCAGACTTGGTGGCAGTAGTCATGTCTCTGAATCAGAAGCTTGAGGGGTCGCTCCCACTCCAAAGATATGAGCACATAATCTAGGCTGGCTCTTCAGTGTTGCACTGAGGCAGTATTACACCATTAGAGATCCTGTCTTTCAGATGAGACGATAAACTGAGGCCCCATCTGTTCTTTCAGGTGGATGTAAAGGATCTCATGGCACTCACCATGAGCCAGCTCACCACCACCTTCTCAAGGACAATTAGGGATGGTCAATAAATGCTGGCCTGGCCAGTGACGCCCACATCCCATGAATGAGTAAAAAAAAACTAGTGAAAGAAGAGCATATAAGTTGTCCCAGTGTCTTGGTCAATATTCATCCCTCAAACAAAATCTAAAATAGATGATCTTGTCATTTACTCCATTGCTGTGTGAGAGGCATTACTATGAGCAAATTGACTGCAATGTTCTTTATTTATTTGTTCACAGGATGTGGGTATCACTGGCAAGGCCAGCATTTGTTGCCTATCACTAGCTGTCCTTGAATGCGGTGAGCCGCATTCTTGAGCTGCTGAAGTCCATATGGTGTAGGCATACCCACAGTGCTGTTAGGGAGGGAGTTCTAAGATTTTGGCCCAGTAAAAGTGAAAGAACAGTAATATAGTTCCAAGTCAAGATGGGTGTGTGACTTGTAGGGGAACTTGCAGGTCGTGGTGTTCCCATGCACCAAGAACCCTTGTTCTTCTAGGCGGTAGTGGTCAAGGGTTTGGGAATGCACATTTCAACACTAACTATACTTCTATTGTACTTCATTGTCTATAAAGCACTTTGCAATGTCCTATGACTGTGTAAGGCAAAATATAAATGCAAATTCTTTCTTCATTGGATCTGGAGACAATTCAGATTCCTCCTTCGAGAGCAAACAATGCCAGGAAATCCCAGAGTGGAAGAGTCAGTTACTAGGGGACATAGGTTTAAGGTGCAAGGGGCAAAGTTTAGAGGGGATGTGCGAGGCAAGTTTTTTACACAGAGGGTGGTGAGTGCCTGGAACTTGCTGCCGGAGGAGGTGGTGGAAGCAGGTACGATAGCGACGTTTAGAGGCATCTTGACAAATACATGAATAGGATGGGAATAGAGGGATATGGACCCCGGAAGTGCAGAAGGTTTTAGTTTAGACAGGCATCATGATCGGGGCAGGCTTGGAGGGCCGAATGGCCTGTTCCTGTGTTGTACTGTTCTTTGTTCTTTGCTCTTTGAAATATCGGAATACTGCAGGAGGGTGTGCCAATATCCATTTGACACCTCATGAGGAAGCAATGGCCATAATTAGCTTCCATTCTTCCTAGGAATTTAGGGAATACAAATATGGCAACCAAGTACCTTCAATAGGTTTGTGAGAATATCCATTTTTTCTTTTTTAATATTTCCATGGATTCTTCAATCTCTTCACCAGCTACTGCTTTTGTCATAAGAATAAGTAACTGATTAAGGCTGCTCAAGCATATCAATGTTATGATGAAAGGCCATCGACCTGAAATGTTAGCTCTGTATCTCTCTCTCTCCAAAGATGCTGGCAGAGCTGCTGAGTAGCTCCATCATTTTCTGTTTTTATTGCAAAGTTAACACTGCTGTTCTTTCCTCCCGGCAATCAGCTGTGTGATGAGAGAAATGTAGAAGTTTGCTGAATTATGTAGGAAAGGGTCTGAAAGGGTTAATGTTGAGAAAGAGTAAAAAATACCTCCTACCATAATGATGTAAGAGATCACATGTGAGGGAGTCTTGAAGAGAGATGCAGAGGCTTCAGAGGAGCCACACAAATTGGAGTGAAGCTGTACATAGTTAGAATATAATAAAGGTTAATGTTCTAAGTACTCTAGAATAAGGAATCTCTCTAAGCTAGACTAACTAAGCATATTAAGGTGGCAACATGCCAACCAAACATACAACAATGAACAATGCCATGCAGTCCCCTCACCTCTGGCCACACTAGTGACCACGGACCTAATCCATCATTCACCCTCTCCCTTGAACTGAGGAGGCCAGAGATGTATTCTTTTTAATTTCCATCTCAAGTTGTGGGCATTGCTGATCTTTACTTGCCCTTGAGGAGGTGGTGGTGAGCCTTCGAAGTGACCCACTGCAGTTCGTCTGGTGAAGGTACTCCCACTGTGCTGTTCAGCTGCTCCCCACTTAATAGTGGAAATACGCCATAGCATACAAGGCTATGGGCCAAGTGCTGGAACATGGGATTAGAATAGTTAGGTGCTTGATGGCCGGCACAAACATGATGGGCCGAAGGGTCTGTTTTTGTGCTGTATGACACAATGACTTCTTTTTCCCAATTTCCCTGATCAAAAGTATTCATAATTTTGACCACCTCTAACTGATCTCCTCTTAACATTCTCTGTTCTAATGAATAGAGCTCTTGTCTGTTATCATAACTAAAGCTTATCATCTCTTATAAATTGTCATAATAAATATATTTCCCCTTCTATGCCTTTGACAGCATTCCTAAAGTCGGGCTGGGCACAAAATTCTAACTAGCATGACTTTTCTTTTTGTTCCTAACTCCTGATTCTTTATTTGTGAAGTTCCTAGATTACCATAATTACCATGATTCCAAATTACAATATTTTGTATTTTTTATAAATGAAAAGCCATACAATTTTATTTATATTGTGCTGGTTTGTAATGGTTTAATATTTTATAAAGGAGAACATATCTTTTTCAAAATTAATATTGCTAGGGATTAGAAGGTAACTGCGTGCTTATTCGAGTCAATGAGCATTTTTAACAAATATTTCAATGGAATGGGAAGGGAATCTGATTCCTGAACTCTCCCTTCCTGTCAGAATATTAGGACTATCTGCTTGGTTTGCTATGAGTAGCCCCCTTTCCTTCATGGCTCTATTTTTTCTTTTGCCATTGGTATTGGGAGACAGAGGAGGGCCCTGGTGGAGAACTGATTGAGATTCATTCAGAACTTCGTAAAATGGAAGGAAAGAACTTTTGTTAATTGTTAAGGATAGGGAACTTTTTCTGAATTTAATAGGAAAAGAGAGCAATGTGCCGGAGCTCTGCTGTAAGGTCTTGTGGAGTAGTCGGATCAGAGTTTGTGGCTGGATTTTTCCAACATGAGCAGATTGCAGATGTTTCCATCTTCGAATTGAAGCACTTTTTCCACATAAATACTAGTGGAATATGGAACTCTCTCTCCCCCACAAAGCTGTTGAGGCTGGATCAACTGAACATTGCAAAACGCAGATTGGCAGATTTTTGTTATGCTCAGGTAATAAGGATTATGGAACCAAAGTGAGGAGATGGAGTTATGATCCAGATCAGCCATAATCCAATTGAACGGTGGACCAGGATTGTGGGCCTGAATGGCCTAGCCCTGTTCCTTTGTTTTCTTCACTTTATAGCAGGTGATCAAAAAGCAGCATTGGTTTGACAGCAGTTCTTCTGAATGCTCTATTAAATAAAGGATGGTGGAAGTGGCAGTGCATCTTAAAGAGAGAAAGGAACCATCCATTCAATAACAAAACAACTGCAAACACTGGGAATCTGAAATAAAAACAGAAAATGCTGAAGATACACAAAGGGACTATGATGGGGAAAGACAGCTTAACACTTTACCTGTTTAACATTCATTAGAACTGAAAATTAAAATATGAACAAACAAGTTTGGAAAAAAATAGGGAGACCAAAGGCGAATGCAGAAATGGCAGAATCTCAAATTGTTGAAAGGAAGTTATCACTGACCTAAACGCTGCTTAATAGAGGATAAAAAAAACAAAGAGTGGGTTGTGGGGGTGGGGGGGGGGGGGGGGGTAAAAATACATATGAGAGCAAACACAGACAAAAAAAGTGAAAAGATTGGGGAAAGTATAGAAAATGAAAACAAATGCAACTGCAGAGTGTAAACAACATTTGCCGGTCCATCTGTCCTGAAGTGAGAAAAAAAACACAGACCTGAATATCAAACGCCTTCCCTTCTGTCTCACACCTGCATTTTCTATCCATCACAATTAAGGTAACATTTGAACCTGCACTTTTCTGCATATATATTCTGCAGAATACTTGTATAAGTTGGCTCAAATGACATAGTTGAAAAATGATAACAAATCAAGAGTGCTAAGGGTTATGAAACCAAAGCAAGTAGATGGAGTTAAGGTACAGATCAGCCATAATCGCATTGAATGGTGGGGCAGGCTTGAGAGGCTGAATGGCTTTTTCTTGTTCTGATGTTCCTATGAATGAGAAACAATAATTGTGAAGTTCACAATGATTCCAAAATAGCCAGTCAACAACAGGTGCAAATGAAAATAGAAGGTGGAACAATTGAATCATTCAAAATAGGTTTGACACGCTTTTGGCTTGCATCTTTAGTTCTCTAGTGAGATCAGCATTTACTACTGGAGATAGGATTCATAACATTAGACACAAAAGTTGCAAATCCTACAAGATGATGATCATACTTACTTTCACACTGCCATTTTCTGTATCAGAAATGTTTTTCATAATGATTTCATCAGTAACCTGGGCCTATATAAAAAGACCCAGCCTTGCCTTCATGCAAACTCTCAGATAGGCTACTTTCAACTCAAGTGATTAAACAGCGTTGTAGCTTACAGCTTTTAGTATGCTTTTATGGCCACAACTTGAAAACACTTCCCCTGATTGACAGCAAGATTAGCCGTTCAGAGATAGTAATAGGACTTGTTCGTGATCCCAACTTGAGAAGGGATTAGAATTCAAATTTTGTGGAAAATATCATAAGACAAAGCCTGAAATCAGCAACTTTTCTGCTGTAACTTTGAAAGAAAAAATGTGTATACTATATATTAGGTGAACTCTTGCAACTGTAGTTAAGAAATACAGTAAGAAAGCCAAATATAACTGAGGAGAAAACCAACAAATGAGGAAGACTTATAGTTCTCACATTAAACAACTTCTCCTTCAACTCCACTCACTTCCTTCAAGTAAAAGGTGTTGCTATGGGTACCTGCATGGGTCCTAGTTATGCCTGTCTTTTTGTGGAATATGTTGAACATTCCTTGTTCCAGTCCGACTCAGGCCCCCTCCTCCAACTCTTTTTCCGGTACATTGATGACTGTATCGGTGCCGTTTCCTGCTCCTGCCCGGAACTAGAAAACTTTATCAACTTTGCTTCTAATGTCCACCCTTCTCTCACCTTCACATGGTCCATCTCCGACACTTCCCTTCCCTTCCTCGACTTCTCTGTCTCCATTTCTGGGAATAGGCTGTCTACTAATATCCATTATAATATTTGACTACACTTATTCACACCCTGCCTCCTGTAAGGACTTCATTCCATTCTCCCAGTTTCTCCATCTCCGACACATCTCCGACACATCTGCTCTGATGGTGCTATCTTCCATGACGGTGCTTCTAATATGTCTTCCTTTTTCTTCAACCGAGGATTCCCCCCAACTGTGGTTGACAGGGCCCTCAACCGTGTCTAGCCCATTTTCCACACCTCTACCCTCACCCCTCCCCCTCCCTCCCAGAACAGTGACAGGGTTCCCCTTGTCCTCACTTTCCACCCTACCAGCCTCCAGATCCAAAGGATCATCCTCTGCCACTTCCGCCACATCCAGCGTGATGCCACTACCAAACGCATCTTCCCCTCCCTTCCCCTGTCAGCATTCCGAAGGGATCATTCCCTCGCGACACCCTGGTCCACTCCTCCATTACCCCCACCACTTCGTCCCCTTCCCACGGCACCTTCCCCTGCAATCGCAGGAGGTGTAATACCTGCCCATCTACCTCTCTCCTCACTATCCAAGGCCCCAAACACTCCTTTCAGGTGAAGCAGCGATTTATTTGTACTTCTTTCAATATAGTATACTGTATTCGCTACGCACAATGTGGTCTCCTCTACACTGGGGAGACCAAACGCAGAAGGGTGACTGCTTTGTGGAACACCTCCGGTCAGTCCATAACCATGACCCTGAGCTTCCGGTTGCTGGCCATTTCAACACTCCCCCCTGCTCTCATGCTCACATCTCTATCCTGGGATTGCTACAGTGTTCCAGTGAACATCAAAGCAAGCTCGAGGAACAGTATCTCATTTACCGATTAGGCACACTACAATCTATGCGACTGAACATTGAATTCAATAATTTCAGAGCCTGACGGCCCCCCCCTCCCCTTTTTATGTTTAGTTGTTTTTTCTTTTTTTCTTTTTTATTTGATTATTTTATTTTAGTTTTTTTTAGTTTGGTTGTTTTTTTTAGTTTGGTTAGTTTGTTTCTACTGTGCCTACCCACTGTTTCTGTTTTTAAATTTTTTTAAATGTTTGTGCTTGAAGTGCTTTGTGCTTTACAGTCAATTCACACCTTCTCTGTAATAATGCTTTGTCTTTCGGCCGTTAACATACCATTTGCCTTTGTTCCGTGACCTTCTGGTCAGTTATTCTCTGTGACCTTGTCCTATCAACACCTCTTTTGTTATCTCTGGCCCCACCCCCGCTTTACTTGCTTACAACCTTTTACATTTCTAATATTTGTCAGTTCTGAAGAAGGGTCACTGACCTGAAATGTTAACTTTGCTTCTCTCTCCACATATGCTGCCAGACCTGCTGAGTATTTCCAGCATTTCTTGTTTTTATTTTATTATTGAAGAATTATAATAGTTGACTTATTTATGTTTATACAGGGAACTGAAAAAAGATCATTGTTCATCCACATAGCAGGTTCTGGAAGGACTGCAGCATTATTTAAGTTCAGAAGTAAGGCATGAATAAAAATCCTGAACTAAATATATATTTAAGTAGAATGTTTTGATAATACTGTTGCTGAGATATTTGGTAAAGAAATAAAGTTTAAGATTTTGAATTCAATTAAAAAAAAAGTCTGGCTTATATGTGACACCAGGCCACGCTAATTTGGTTGACTCTTAACTGCCGAATAAACAACTCAGTTGTATCAAAAACCTGCTACAAATATTAAGAAGAATAAAACCAGAATGGCCAATCAACTGCAATGTAGGCATTGCATTAGAACACAAGAAAGGCATACACAACCCAGTTGACCCTGCAAAGTCCTCCTCGCTGACGTAAGGGATGTAGTGCTGAAGTTGCGAGAACTGTCCTACCTGGAAATTGATAGCAATGAAGGTCCAGTAAGGAATGTAAAACAGTGACGTGTTTGCAAAGATGCATCAAACCGTGAACTCTCTGTCACGATGTAATCAAATGGCGCTACCACAACTTGGAAACTAGGCACCTGCTAAGATGTATGCATTAGGAAAGACGGAGTCTCCAGAACAAATAGTTTGAACACAAATACTCCACCATCTGTGCAATTTGAGGAAAAATTGAGAAATGGTTTGGACCTACCAGTAAGAGATAGGCTCAGTTAATAATCATGTTAATTCTCCTAAAAATCTGCCATAGTGAGTGTCCATTTAAACCTGAAGCTGATCCAGTGGCATAGATTACAATTATAGCCCAAATAAACGGTGGAACTGCTCTGTACATTGATCAAGGGTGCACAATTAAAGATAACTGACACAAGAATAGTTCACACTTATACCTCCTGAGGCATATCTGCATTGGCATATGAACATACGAATTAGGAGCAGTAGTAGGCCACTCAGCCCCTCAAGCCTGCTCTGCTATTCAACAAGATCATAGCTGATCTGATTGTAACCTCAACTCCACATTCCCGTCTACCCCTGATAACTTTTCACCCCCTTGCTTTTAAAGAATCTACCTTTGCCTTAAAATCTAAGCTCTGCAGTCCTGCCACATGCAGTAGTGAATGGTGGTGGACAATTAATCAACTGACAGGAGGAGGAGGCTCCAGATATATCACCATCCTCAATGAATAGGCACCCAGCAGATCAGTGCCAAGTGGATGATCCATGTTGGCCTCCTCCTGAGGCCCTCAGCATTATAGATGCCAGTCTCCACATGATATCAAGAAATGGCTGAAGTGATACTGCACTGGATACTGCAAAAAGGCTTTGGGCCCTGACAACGTTCTTTTTTTTTGTTTATTCATTCATGGGATGTGGACGTCGCTGGCTAGGACAGCATTTATTGCCCATCCCTAATTGCCCTTGAGAAGATGATGGTGAGCTGCCTTCTTGAACGGTCTTCAGTACTATTGCCGGAATATTGTCAGGGCCCATAGTCTTTGCAGTATCCAGTATCTTCAATCGTTCCTTGATATCACGTGGAGTGAATCGAATTGGCTGAAGACTGGCATCTGTGATGCTGGGGACTTCAGGAGGAGGCCTTGATGGATCATCAACTCGGGACTTCTGGTTGAAGAATGTTGCAAATGCTTCAACCTTATATTTTGCACTGATGTAGGGTAGGCGGTGGCGTAGTGGTATTATCACTGGACTAGTAACCCAGAGACCCAGGGTATTTCTCTGGGGACATGGGTTCGAATCCCACCACAGCAGAAGGTGGAATTTGAATTTAATTTATAAATCTGGAATTAAAAGCTAGTCTAATGATGGTCATGAAACCATTGTTGATTGTTGTAAAAACCCATCTGGTTCACTAATGTGTTTTAGGGAAGGAAATCTCCTGTCCTTACCTGGTCTGACCTACATGTGACTCCAGACCCACAGCAATGTGGTTAAATCTTACATGCTGTCTGAAATGGCCGAGCAAGCCACTCAGTTGTACCTAACCGCTACGAAGTCAAGAAAAAGGAATGAAACCAGACGGACCACCTGGCATCGACCTAGGCACCGGAAATGACAACAGCAAACCCAGCCCTGTCGACCCTGCAAAGTCCTCCTTACTAACATCTGAGGGCTTGTGCCAAAGTTGGGAGAGCTGTCCCACAGACTAGTCAAGCAACAGCCTGACATAGTCATACTCACGGAATCATACCTTACTGACAATGTCCCAGAGACTGCCATCACCATCTCCGGCTATGTCTTGTCCCACCAGCAGGACAGACCCACCAGAGGTGGTGGCACAGTAGGGAGGGAGTTGCCCTGGGAGTCCTCAACATCGACTCCAGACCCCATGAAGTCTCATGGCATCAAGTCAAACATGGGCAAGGTAACATCCTACTGATTACCACCTAAAGCCCTCCCTCAGCTGATGACTCAGTACTGCTCCATGTTGAACACTTGGAGGAAGCACTGAGGGTGGAAAGGGCACAAAATGTACTTTGGGTGGGGGACTTCAATGTCCATCACCAAGAGTGTCTCGGTAGCATCACTACTGATCGAGCTGGCTGAGTCCTAAAGGACATAGCTGCTAGACTGGGTCTGCGGCAGGTGGTGGGGAACCAACACGAGGGAAAAACATACTTGACATCGTCCTCACCAATCTGCCTGCCACAGATGCTTCTGTCCATGAGAGTATTGGTAGGAGTGACCTCTGCACAGTCCTTGTGGAGACAAAATCCCGCCTTCACATTGAGGATACCGTCCATCGTGTTGTGTGGCACTATCACCATGCTAAATGGGATAGATTTTGAACAGATCTAGCAATGCAAAACTGGGCATCCATGAGGCGCTGTGGGCTATCAGCAGCAACAGAATTGTACTCAACCACAATCTGTAACCTTATGGCCTGGCATATCCCCCACTCTACCATTACCATCAAGCCAGGAGACCAACCCTGGTTCAATGAAGAATGCAGGAGGGCATGCCAGGAGCAGCACCAGCCATACCTCAAAATGAGGTGTCAACCTGGTGAAGCTACAACCCAGGACTACTTGCATGCCAAACTGCGTAAGCAGCATGCGATAGACAGAGCTAAGCGATCCCATAACCAACGGATCAGATCTAAGCTCTGCAGTCCTGCCACATCCAGCCATGAATGGTGGTGGACAATGAAACAACTAACTGGAGGAGGTGGCTCCACAAATATCCCCATCCTCAATGATGGGGTAGCCCAGCACATCAGTGCAAAAGATAAGGCTGAAGCAATTTCAACAATCTTCAGCCAGAAGTGCCGAGTTGATGATCCATCTCGGCCTCCTCCTGAAGTCCCCAACATCACAGATGCCAGACTTCAGCCAATTCGATTCACTCCGCGTGATATCAAGAAACGACTGAAGGCATTGGGTACTGCAAAAGCGATGGGCCCCAGACAATATTGCGGCAATAGTACTGAAGACCTGTGCTCCAGAACTTGCCGTGCCCCTAGCCAACCTGTTCCAGTACAGCTACAACACTGGCATCTACCCTGCAATGTAGAAAATTGCACAGCTATGTCCTGTACACAAAAAGCAGGACAAATCCAACCCTGCCAATTACCGCCCCATCAGCCTGCTCTCAATCATCAGTAAAGTGATGGAAGGTGTCATCAACAGTGCCATCAAGCGGCACTTGCTTCGCAATAACCTGCTCAGTGACGCTCAGTTTGGGTTCCGCCAGGGCCACTCAGCTCCTGACCTCATTACAGCCTTGGTTCAAACACGGACAAAGGAGCTGAACTCAAGAGGTGAGGTGAGAGTGACTGCCCTTGACATCAAGGCAGCATTTGACCGAGTATGGCATCTAGGAGCCCTAGCAAAACTGAGGTCAATGGGAATCAGGGGGAAAACCCTGCGCTGGCTGGAGTCATACCTAGCACAAAGGAAGGTGGTTGTGGTTGTTGGAGGACAATCGTCTGAGCTCCAGGCCATCACTGCAGGAGTTCCTCAGGGTAGTGTCCTGGGCCCAGCCATCTTCAGCTGCTTCATCAATGACCTTCCTTCAATCATAAGGCCAGAAGTGGGGATGTTCGCTGATGATTGCACAATGTTCAGCACCATTCGTGACTCCTCAGATACTGAAGCAGTCCATGTAGAAATGCAGCAAGACCTGGACAATATCCAGGCTTGGGCCGATAAGTGGCAAGTAAGATTCGCGCCACACAAGTGCCAGGCAATGACCATCTCCAACAAGAGAGAATCTAACCATCTCCCCTTGACATTCAATAGCATTACCATCGCTGAATCCCCCACTATCAACATCCTAGGGGCTACCATTAACCAGAAACTGAACTGGAGTAGCCATATAAATACCGTGGTTACAAGAGCAGGTCAGAGGCCAGGAATCCTGAGGCGAGTAACGCACCTCCTGACTCCCCAAAGCCTGTTCATCTACAAGGCACAAGTCAGGAGTGTGATGCAATACTCTCAACTTGCCTGGATGGGTGCAGCTCCAACAACATTCAAGAAGCTCGACACCATCCAGGACAAAGCAGCCCGCTTGATTGGCACCCCTTCTACAGACATTCACACCCTCCACCACCGACGCACAATGGCAGCAGTGTGTACCATCTACAAGATGCACTGCAGCAATGCACCAAGGCTCCTTAGACAGCACCTACCAAACCCATGACCTCTACCAACTAGAAGGACAAGGGCAGCAAATACATGGGAACACCACCACCTGCAAGTTCCCCTCCACGTCACACACCATCCTGACTTGGAACTATATCACCATTCCTTCACTGTCGCCGAGTCAAAATCCTGGAACTTCCTTCCTAACAGCACTGTGGGTATACCTACCCCAAATGGACTGCAGCAGTTCAAGAAGGCACTTCACCACCACCTCCTCAAGAGCAATTAGGGATGGGCAATAAATGCTGGCCTGGCCAGTGACGCCTACATCCCATGAATGAATAAAAAAAAATGTGTTGGGCTCCCCCATCATTCAGGATGGGGATATTTGTGGAGCCACCTCTTCAAGTTAGTTGTTTCATTGTCCACCACTATTTACGGCTGGATGTGGCAGGACAGCAGAGCTTAGGTCTGATCCGTTGGTTATGGTATGCTTAGCTCAGTCTATCGCACGCTGCTAATGCAGTTTGGCACGCAAGTAGTCCTGTGTTGTAGCTTCACCAGGTTGACACCTCATTTTGAGGTATGCCTGGTGCTGCTCCTGGCATGCCCTCCTGCACTCTTCATTGAACCAGGGTTGGTCTCCTGGCTTGGTGGTAATGGTAGAGTGGGGAATATGCCAGGTTACAGATTGTGGTTGAGTACAAATCTGCTGCTGCTGATGGCCCACAGCATCTCATAGATGCCCAGTTTTGCATTGCTAGATCTGTTCAAAATCTATCCCATTTAGCGTGGTGGTAGTGCCACACAACATGATGGAGGGCATCCTCAATGTGAAGGCAGGAATTTGTCTCCACAAGGACTGTGTGGTGGTCACTCCTACCAATACTATCATGGACAGATGCATCTGTGACAAGCAGATTGGTGAGGACGAGGTCAAGTGTGTTTTTCCCTCTTGTTGGTTCCCACACGACATGCTGCAGGCCCAATTTAGCAGCTATGTCCTTTCGGACTCGGCCAACTCGGTCAGTAGTGGTGCTACCGAGCCACTGTTGGTGATGGACTTTGAAGTCCCCCACCCAGAGGACATTCTGCACCCTTGCCACCCTCAGTGCTTCCTCCAAGTGGTGGTCAACATGGAAGAGTATTGATTCATCAGCTGAGGGAGGGTGCTAGGTGGTAATCAGTAGGAGGTTTCATTGCCCATGTTTGACTTGATGCCATGAGACTTCATGGGGTCCGGAGGCAATGTTGAGGACTCCCAGAGTAACTCCCTCCCGACTGTATACCACTGTGCCACCACCTCTGGTGGGTCTGTCCTACTGGTGAGACAGGACATACCCGGGGATGGTGATGGCAGTGTTTGGGATGTTGTCTGTAAGGTATGATTCCGTGAGTATGACTATGTCAGGCTGTTGCTTGACTAGTCTGTGGGATAGCTCTCCCAACTTTGGCACAAGCTCCTGGATGTTAGTAAGGAGGACTTTATAGGGTTCCCAGGGCTGGATTTGCTGTTGTCGTTTCCGGTGCCTAGGTCGATGCTGGGTGGTCCGTCCAGTTTCAATCTGTTTGCATTTATGCAATAGTACTGAAGATTTGTGCTCCAGAACTAGCCTTGTCCCTCGTCAAGCTGTTTCATTACAGCTACAACACTGGCATCTACCCGGCAATGTGGAAAATTGCCGAGGTATGTCCTGTCCACAAAAAGCAGGACAAATCCAACCCGGCCAGTTACTGCCCTATCAGTCTACTCTTGACCTTGAGCAATGTGATGGAAGGCGTTGTTGACAGTGCTATCAAGCGGCACTTGCTCAGCAATAACCTGCTCGCTTACACTCAGTTTGGGTTCCGCCAGGGCCACTCAGCTCTTGACCTCATTACAGCCTTGGTCCAAACATGGACCAAAGAGCTGAACTCGAGATGTGAGGTGAGAGTGACTGCCTTTGACATCAAGGCAGCATTTGACTGAATATAGCAAAACAGGAGTCACTGGGAATCAGGGGGTAAACTCTCCTCTGGTTGGAGTTATACCTGGCACAAAGGAAGATGGTTGTGGTTGTTGGACATAAATCATCTCAGCCAAAGGACATCACTGCAGGAATTCCTCAGTTAGTGTCCTGGCCCAACCATCTTCAGCTGCTTCATCAATGACCTTCCCTCCATCATAAGGTCAGAAGTGGCAATGCTCGTTGATGATTGCACAATGTTCAGCACTATTCGCGACTCCTCGGATACTGGAGCTGCCCATGTCCATATGCAGCAAGACCTGGACAACATCGAGGCTTGGACTGATAAGTGGCAAGTAACATTTGTGCCACACAAGTGCCAGGTAATGACCATCTCAAACAAGCAAGAACCTAACCATCTCCCCTTGACAGTCATTGGCATTACCATCGCTGAATCCCCCACTATCAACATCCTGGGGATCATCATTGACCAGAAACTGAACTGGATCAGCCACATACATGCTATGGCTACGAGCCGAATCTGGGAATTCTGTGATAAGTAACTCACCTCCTGACTCCCCAGTGCCTGTCCACAGTCTACAAGGTACAAGTCAGGAGTGTGATGGAATACTCTTCACTTGTCTCGATGTGTGAAGCTCCAGCAACACTCAAGAAGCTTGACACCATCCAGGACAAAGCAGCCCACTTGATTGGCACCCCATCCACCACATTCAACGTTCACTCCCTCCACCACCGACGCACAGTGGCAGCAGTGTGTACCATATATAATATGCACTGCAGCAACTCATCAAGGTTCCTTTGACAACACCTTCCAAACCCGCGACCTCTACCACCTAGATGGACAAAGGCAGCAGATACATGGGGACACCACCACCCGCCAGTTCGCCTCCAAGCCACACACCACCCTGACTTGGAACTGTATCGCCGTTTCTTCACTATCGCTGGGTCAAAATCCTGGAACTCCCTTCCTAACAGCACTGTGGGTGTACCAACACACCAAGGATAGCAGCAGTTCAAGAAGTCAGCTCACAACTACCTTCTCAAGAGAAACTAGGGATGGGCAATAAACTCTGGCATAGCCAGCGACACCCACATCCCCCCAACAAATTAAAAATAAATGTTCAAAGACTCTGCTTCCACTGCCTTTTGAGGAAGTAAGTTTGAAAGACTCACGACTCTCTGAGAGAAAACAAATTCTCCTTATCGCTGTCTTAAGGACGACCCCTTATTTTTAAATAGTGACCTTTAATTCTAGATTCTCCCACAAGGGGAAACCTCCTTTGCACATCCATCCCGTCAAGACCCCTCAGCATCTTAGATCGGGAGGCAGTGACATGGTGGTAATGTCACTGGACTGGTAGCCCAGAGGCCCAGGCTAATGCTCAGGGGACGTGGGTTCGAATCCCACCACGGCAGATGATGAAATTTGAATTCAATTAATAAATCTGGAATTAAAAAGCTAGTCTAGTGTGACCATGAAGCCATTGTCGATTGTTGTAAAAACCCATCTGGTTCACTAATCTCCTTGAGGGAAGGAAATCTGCTGTCCTTACTTGGTCTGACCTACATGTGACTCCACATCCACAGCAATGTGGTTGACTCTTAAAATGCCCTCTGAAATGGCCACTCAGTTCAAGGGAAATTAGGGATGGGCAATAAATGCTGGCCTAGCCAGTTTAACCCACATCCCGTGAACGAATTAAAAAAAAATCAAGTCACCTCTATCTCTTCTAAACTCCAGCAGATACAAGCCTAGACTGTCCAACCCTTCCTCCTAAGACAACCGCCCATTCCAGGTATTAGCCCGGTAAACCTTCTCTGAACTGCTTCCAACGCATTTACATCCTTCCTTAAATAAGGAGACCGATACTGGACACGGTACTCCGGATGTGGTCTCACCAATGCCCTATATAACTGAAACATCACCTCCCAAATTCTGCATTCAATTTCCCTCGCCATAAACAATAAAATTCCTAATTACTTGCTGTACCTGCATTCTAGCCTTTTGCGATTCATGCACTTGGACACCCAGATCCCTCTGCATCTCTGAGTTCTGCAATCTCTCACCATTTAGATAATATGCTTTTTTATTCTTCCGGCCAAAATGGACAATTTCACATTTTCCTACATTATACTCCATTTGCCAGATCTTTGCCCATACACTAAACCTATCTATATTCCTTTGTAGCCTCCTTATGTCCTCGTCACAGCTTACTTTCCAACCTATCTTTGTGCCATCAGCAAATGTAGCAGCCATACCTTTTTTACCTTCATCCAAGTCATTCATATAAATTGTAAAAAGTTGAGGCCCCAGCATTGATCCCTGCAGCAGACCACTTGTTACATCTTGTCAAGCAGAAAATGACCCATTTATGCCTACTCTTTGTTTCTGTTCGC
The DNA here is from genome assembly GCF_036365525.1 of Heterodontus francisci. Classification (NCBI taxonomy): domain Eukaryota; kingdom Metazoa; phylum Chordata; class Chondrichthyes; order Heterodontiformes; family Heterodontidae; genus Heterodontus; species Heterodontus francisci. The sequence continues at coordinate 31,602,240 of NC_090374.1, read as the reverse complement.
TAGCCAATCTTCTATCCATGCCAATATGTTAAACGTTATATGTGAAATTATCCAGTTTGGCAGGAAGAATAAAAAAGAAGCATATTATCTAAATGGTGAGAGATTGCAGAGTTCTGAGATGCAGAGGGATCTGAATGTCCCAGTGCATGAATTGCAAAAGGTACAGCAAGTAATTAGGAAAGCTATTAGAATGTTTAGTTTAGTTTAGAGATACAGCACTGAAACAGGCCCTTCGGCCCACCGAGTCTGTGCCGACCATCAACCACCCATTTATACTAATCCTACACTAATTCCATATTCCTACCACATCCTCACCTGTCCCTATATTTCCCTACCACCTACCTATACTAGGGGCAATTTATAATGGCCAATTTACCTATCAACCTGCAAGTCTTTGGCATGTGGGAGGAAACTGGAGCACCCAGAGGAAACCCACGCAGACACAGGGAGAACTTGCAAACTCCACACAGGCAGTACCCAGAATTGAACCCGGGTTGCTGGAGCTGTGAGGCTGCGGTGCTAACCACTGCGCCACTGATGTGTGAGGGCAGCTCTTCTGCTTGGAGTGATGCAGCTTCTTTGGTTTGAGTCTAACCTTGCTGCACACCAGGGAGTGGTCGGTGTTGCAGTCCGCACTGTGGAAGCTGCGTGTGATTTGAATGCTGTTTAAAGAGGCTCGCCTTGTGATGATGAGGTCCAGCTGGTGCCAACAAAGTGATCTTGGGTGCCTCCTGGTGACAGGGTTTAGTATGAACGAACGAGTTGGTGATGCAGAGGTTGTGATGGGTACACAACCCCAGCACTCTCTGTCCATTCTCTTTCATCCTTCCAATGCCATTGCGCCCAAGGCAGGAGGGCCATGAGTCATGGTCGGCCCCAATCCTGGCGTTAAAGTTTATATTTAGATTAAATTCCCCCATCATTATCACCATACCTTTCTGACAAGCTCCCATTATTTATTCCTTTTTACTCTGTCCTATCTTGTGGTTATTGTTAGGGGGCCTGTACACCACTCCCAAGAGTGACTTCTTTTCTTTATTATTTCTCACCTTTACCCAAACTGCTTCTACATACTGGTTTCATGATCTTAGGTCATTCCTCTCTAATGTACTAATACCATAATTAATTAACAGAGCCACTGCTCCACCTTTTCCTAGATTCCTGTTTTTCCTAAACATTGTACCTTTCAATATTCAAGTCCCAATCTGTGTCATCCTGCAGCCATGTCTCTTTAATGACTTTCAGATCGTACTTATTTATTTCTATTTGCGCTATCAGTTCATCTGTTTCGAATGTTACGTGCATTCAGATACAGAGCCTTTAGTTTGTCCTTTTATTATTTTTGTAACATCTAGCCTTGACTGCTGATTTACTCTTAGATTTGCACTCTCTGTCCCTTCCTGTCACGGTCTGTTTATCATTTCCCATATCAATTCTTTTTTCTCTTGCCTTGTCTCTACTCTTTGATTTACCACATCTTCCCAAATTTGATCCCTTGCCCCCACTACTTAGTTTAACCCCCTCTCTACTTCCCTATTTATGTGGCTCACTAGAACACTGGTTCCAGCATGGTTCAGGTGTAGTCCGTCCCAACGGTACGGCCCCCACTTTTCCCAGTACTGGTGCCAGTGCCCTACGAACCGGAACTGACTTTTGCAACACCTATCTTTGAGCCATGCATTCATTTCTCTAATCTTATTTGCCCTATGTCAATTTGCATGTGCCTCAGGTAATAATCCAGAGATTATTACCTTTGAGTTTCTGATTCTTAATTTGGTGCCTAGCTCCTCATACTGAGAATGCAGAACCTCCTTCCTTGTCCTGTCTATGTCGTTGGTACCTACATGGACCACGACGACTGGATCCTACCCCTCCCACTGTAAGTTCCTCTCCAGAAAATTGACGGAGCAGATTAAGGCATGGTGCTCTTTCCTTTAAAAAAAATGCAATTTGTCAGAATTGACATTCATGCTGGGGCTGAGAAGCAGATATGTCAGGAAAGGGGAGTAACGAACAGAAGCGGTGAGCGAAACAGCTGGCTAGGGCATGCAGCACCTGGGCATGGAGCAGCACGAGGGGACTGAAGAATGCAGGGAGCAGAGCATGCAAGGCTGGGAACATTTTGTCATCGTGCTCCCGCCAGGCTCTCCTTGCCCTCTAAGTCTTCATCCTATGATATAAATATGTATTAATCATTTCTGTTATCATAATGCTGGAAGAGATTGGAACATTACTTTTTATGTACTTTCTCATCTGAACAGTGTATCCCAGTTCTTTGCAAGGACCCTGAAAGTGGAAAGAAAGCATTTGTTTCATCTGACATGATGCCCTAAGGATCTTGCAAGTGTAATCAATATTGTGAGTCATAGCATAGCCCACAGTACAAGACGGGCTTACTCAGGAAGCTTGTATGAGTGATGTATTCAGCGGGAGAAGATTTTAGTTCATTTGATTATTTTTAGCACTGAGGATAAGTCCTGCATAGCTTTGTGTCAGCTATCAGCAGAAAACATCCCCCTGACTCATAATGATAAACTAAAGATAACATGTAAGCTCATTCATGAAACATACTTCACCTCCTTTAGAAGTCAGTTGTAAAACAGTCCCATGAAAGAAAAAAAACAGCTTTGAGTGTTTAATGGCAAACAACACGATGGAATGTCCTAGAATTACACATATATGTGAATGTCAAGAAGCCTGGAGTCAGGAAACTGTAAGACACCTCCCTCTAGTGGTCTATTTTCCACCGAATGGCAGTCCAAGCTCATTAGTGCCATGGAACTGTTTGACCCACTTTGGAACTATTTGACCCTGATTAAACACTTCTATTTCACAGTAATGCTAAATATCAAGCTATTTCCAAAATGACTTCACATCATGTTTGAAAATCCATTAGATGGTCAATGAAAGGACGGCCATTTGGGTAATTTGATTTCAGCTTTTAAGACCATAGTATGCAAATCAAAATGATGGTATTTCATACCCATGTTGCTTAGCCTAGATGAAATTGTGTATAATACATACAGCAAGGATTGTCTTCCCCTAACTCCTTACATAGACAGAAATATTTTCTGTGCTAAGGAGTCCAGCTTTAAGTTCTAATCATATGAAGTTCACATGACAGGTAATACTCAGGAAAATGTGCATTCAGAGATACTTTATTTCAATAACAAGACGTGTTGAATGAGTGCCAAGGATTGGCAGTTGATTCAGTGCCAACGGACACCTTCTCCGACCATTGCCTCTTACTGGCCAACTGTCACTTACTGGTGGACCAGCAGGTTGGCAGGGGGGACATGGAAGCTCATTGCTACACTGCTAACCCCAGAGAACGTTGAGGAGCTCAACAGGGATTACAAAGGTTGTAGAACGGTGAAACCCCTCTTTGAGTCTCCAGTTCACCAGTGGGAGGCGATCAAGGAGAACATCAAGAGGTTCTTTATCTTCAAAGGTGTTCAGACGGCGAGAAAGAGACAGAGGGAAATGTCCCGACTCCAGAAAAGAATGAAAAATCTGCTCCGTCTGCAGTCGATGGGGGTTGAGGTCAAGGAGGATCTCCAAGAGGTGAAGAGCCAGCAAGCCTCGCTCTTTGCCACGGAGGCCTCCAAGATCATCTTCCGGTCCAGAGTCCGCTCCATTGAGCAGGATGAGATGTGCTCGCGTTACTTCTTCCAAAAGGTAAACAGAGAGAGCTCTGTGAGCAGCAGCCTGAAGGAAGAGGATGGCTCGGTAACGTCTTCGCAGTCCGTCATACTAAGGATCAGCAAATCCTTTTATGCTGGGCTGTACGACGTGAAGCCCACGGACAGCATGGCTTCCCAGTCCTTCCTGTCATCTATCACAGAGGTCTTAGATGACAGCATGAGAGAGGGACTGGACAAACTGCTAACTCTGGACGAGCTGACAAATGCTGTCAGGTCCTTTGAGACGAGTAGAACTCCCAGAAGCGACAGCTTACCGGCTGAGTCGTATTCGGCTGGCAGCATGTCAGAATCCATGAGGAAAGGCATTATCACCCTCATCTACAAGCAGAAGTGGGAGAGGGCGGAAATCAGAAATTGGCGGCCCATCTCACTGCTTAATGTTGACAAGATTCTGTCCAAAGTCATCGCCAGTCGGGTCAGGTCTGCTCTGGAGTTGGTGATTCACCCTGACCAGACCTGTACTGTACCTGGCAGGAAGATCTCTGATAGTCTTGCGCTACTTAGGGATACGATCACCTATGGACAGGACAGGAGGGTGGACACCTGCCTCATCAGCTTGGACCAGAAGAAGGCTTTTGACAGGATATCGCACACCTACATGATGGACGTGCTTTCCAAAATGGGGTTTGGGAAGGGATTCTGCAGTTGGATCAAACTGCTCTACACAAATAACAGTAGTGCAGTCTCAATCAATGGGTGGGAATCAGAACGTTTCCTGATTAAATCTGGAATCAGACAGGGCTGTCCTCTGACCCCTGTCTTGAGCCCATTAGGAAGGAGTGATAATCCCCGGCAGCGGAGGCATTCAGGTAAAAACCTCCCTGTATATAGACGATGTCGCTGTCTTCAGCTCAGATCAGCTGTCTGTTTGCAGATTGATGAGCATCTCGACCAGTTTGAACTGGCCTCGGAAGCCAAAGTCAACCACAGCAAGAGTGAGGCCATGTTCTTTGGGAACTGGGCTGACCGATCCTTTGTTCCCTTCACCGTCAGGTCAGACGACCTGAAGGTGCTGGGGATATGGTTCGGAAGGGCTGGGGCGTGCACCAAAACCTGGAAGGAGTGAGTAGCCAGGCTACACCATAAACAGAGCATGTGGGTGCAGCGATTTCTCTCTATTGTGGGTAAGAATCTGCTCACGTTGTTGCTGTATGTGGCGCAGGTGTGGCCCATACCCCACTCCTGCGCTGTGGCGGTCACCAGAGCCATTTTCCGCTTTATCAGGAGATCCAAAATGGACTGGGTCCGGAGGGACAGGATGTTCAAACCTCTGGATAAGGGCTGGAAAAATGTACCCAACGTTGCCCTCATCCTGCTGACCACTTTTGTGTGCGGCTGCTTCAAGCTGTGCGTTGAGCCCCAGTACGCAAACACCAAGTGTCACTACGTGCTGAGGTTCTATCTGTTCCCAGTGTTGCGAAGGATGGGTCTGGTCACATTGCCACGTAACGCTCCATCCAGTTGGACCGTGCTGTACCACCTATCCTTCATGGGAAAGTTTCAGTGGGAAAACACCTTTGACCATCAATCCATCAGGCAGTGGTCTGCACGGAGTGTCCTCAAGGCCCTATGGGAAAAGGAGATGGTGGATCCTGTCGCATGTTTCCCCGAGCAGACTGCCAATGTAATTTGGCAGAATGCCTCATCACCAGAACTTTCAAACAAGCACCAAGACGTAGCTTGGCTGGTGGTGAGAAGGGCCCTCCCCCGTCAGATCCTTCCTGCACGCCCAGAGTCTTGTCCACTCCACGCGCTGCCTTCGACGTGGCTGTGGTGGGGAAGAGACAGTTGCCCACCTCCTTCTGGAATGTGTCTTTGCAAAGCAGGTGTGGAAAGCGATGCAGTGGTTTTTTGTCAAGGTTCATCCCAAGCAGCTCTGTAACACAGGAGTCTGTGCTCTACGGGCTGTTCCCAGGGACGCACACCGAGATAAACATCAACTGCTGCTGGAGGACCATCAATTCAGTGAAAGATGCTCTTTGGTCTGCCCGAAACTTGCTGGTCTTCTAGTAAAAAGAGTTGTCCACGACCGAGTGTTGCAGACTGGCACATTCCAAGGTCCAGGACTACGTACTGAGGGATGCACTAAAGCTTGGGGCAGCTGCTGCAAAGTCTCAATGGGGAATGACCACAGTGTAAGGTCCTCCCACCAAAGTGAACTGAGGGGCTGGACCCGTGGGAAACTCCTTGGGCTGTATACGCCAGATATGTGTTTGCTGTAAAATGTACATGGCAGGTAAAATGGAATGGAAGGGTTGTGAGGCAACTCACTCCTGTATCGAAGAAAACTGATTTCCTTTGCACTTTTTGGAAAGTCAACCTGGTGCTGTTTTGAACTGTTTTGTAATGCATTTTTTTTTACAGATTTTTATGAATAAAGTATATTTTTGGGGAAAAAAACTTTTAAATGGCAAGCTGGAGTGACATTTCTGAAAGTAGGAGATCGAGCAACCGAAAAATTACTGATGCTGCCATTGTTCTTCTGCTGGGAGTTGGGGGCGGGGGAAGCGGAAAGAGCTGAGGGGGAGATCTTCTGCTAGCAGCAGAGTGGCTGTACATCTAGTGCTTTTTTGTGGATGCTCACACTTAAATAATTATGCTGCACTCCTACAGCAAATTAGACCATGCACTGGAAGCATGGAGCCAGGGTGGGGAGGGATGGGGCGGGGTGGGGGGGCTGCAGGATATCCAGTCAAGAGTTTTGTGTGCAAGTGCAGTCTTTTGAAATTATGATGCATTGAAGATGGTGGAGGAGAGAACAGTGGCACAGAGAGGATAACTCCCTTTATAGACAGAAGCCGAGAAATAATGTCGCGTGATGGGATATTGTCCAAACTTTGACCTCATTGTGGCCCTGCTGTCTGCTTTTGTAAGATATGCTGAAAGAATTCCCAGCAGCAGGAACATGAGAGGAATAGGCATGGATGAAGGAGAAATCTCTCTCGGCAATTCAATGGCCATGCCAACTAGCCACCTTACTCAAATGTCTTATGCGGAGCCATAAGGTGTGCATGCCTTTGATGATCTTCAGTGAAGTTGGCAAGTCCTCAGTCCACATAATCTTTTCTGGGTTTCTGACCCTCTTCTTGCACCTGTCCTTGTCCTGATAGCATAAATGTTCTGTACTCATCACACAAATACTATTGTTATGTTGTCTGGTTCCTGTAAGTTAGAAATAATCACACTTTAGGCTTGGAAAGCCTTGAGCGCTTTGTTTATTTCATTCTGCTTCCATGCTGCCTGGGAAGGATTGCTTGTAGACTGGTGTAGTGTTACACATCATATGACTCTCCAGTGCAGCAGTGATGTGGCCCCCTGGAACACTTACGCTTAACAATTAGTTCCTGGCTAATTAGTTCCTAGCTCCTTACAGATAATATAACAATATGCAACAATTATTATGGTGACTCTTTCAGCACTGTACACGAGGACACCAGCACTTCAAAAGTGCTGAATTAGCCTTATGTAAGCCTCATTTTTTTATGTGGAGACATGTGGTTCATTTTATTTTTGTCGATTCCAGACTGGTGCCATCAGCCATGGTTTACCTCTCTAGGGTAGAAGTAGTGGTAAATAATAATGGAACTGTTGGCTGGTTTAGAAAGAAAGGAGAAAGACTTGCATTTTGCACCTTTCACTGCCTCAGGATATCCCAAAGTGCGTTTACAGTTAATGAAATACAAAGTCTAATCACTGTTGTAATGTAGGAAATAATATAGAATAAATGCATCTTGGCAACTTCTGAGGTTTTGGCATCTGCCTGAATGATATAATTCCAATGGTCATGTATAACCTGAAATGCAACCCTTTCTTTCTGAAAAATGCCATGCCATTGCTTGATGGAGCTGTGTAGTGACATGGAATCCACTGACTGGGTCTTGCCCTGCTGGGAAGGGCTGAAAAGTTAAAGAGCCTTCTCTTCTTGTTGGTCATTTTCTTTTGAAAAAAATAATAAAATCCCTTGTCCTAGCAAATAATGCATCAGTGACCTTGTCTACGCAGACTGGCTGACAACACTATTCACTGCCCTCTCCCTTATGCTCCCACACCGAGCATGTCAACAGAAAATCCATCGTTTAGTGTCCCTAGGACGGGATCTACAGGTGGAAAGGGAGGGAATTCCATGGCAGAATTGTACAGGGACTTGGGATGGAATTAGTAGGGTCGAATGTTTTTTTTTCCTCACTCAATTTTTTAAATCAAATTAGAAGCAGGCCATTCATCCTATTGTGTCTATGCCAGCGACAGAACATCATTGGGATTGTGTCACTTTTCCGAAGGAAAATGACCAACAATAAGTGAAGACTCATCAATTTTTCAGTGTGGCTGGCTTCCCAGTAGTGCAGAGCCTGATCAATGGATGCTGTGTAGCTATGTGCCTCCCTTATGTTCTTATTGTACTAAAATATGGACAAGAACAGGTTGACCAAAGAAACTGATGTTTGAAAAAAAACAATGGGATCAATTTTCAAAGCCTACAGAAACAGAGCTTTCAAGGGCACGGTGTGTTTGTTGCAGGAATAAGCCATTTTCAGTGCACTTGAGACATCTTGAACAATTGTTTCTTTACTTAGCTGTTCTGTGTAAATAATTGGAAAATAGAGCCCATGCAGCAAATATATGCTGTTCCTATCATTCCCATTCCCATCAAAAGAATTGATTAACAAGTTGCATAAGCCACAAATGATCATTTTGGAAATTTGTATATTTATCAATTGGAAGATATTCATTTGGAACAGTTCACTGAATCTTGTGACTATTTGGGGAATGTAAAGGGAGGATAGTTCTTTAGTTCAATTTATTTCTGGAAGTCTTTTAACATTTATTGGAAAAATTAAGGAAAATGCCACCTGGCAAAAATATTCCAGGACAGCTGCAGTTTTAAGAACAGGCTTTGATATGATTGCTGGATTACCGCCATCATGTACGGGCAGACATTTCACAATATTGACAGATAAGCACCTACCAGCCAACTTGTAATGTTTTCCCCCTCAAAGGCAGTGATGAATAAGTGCAAGTGTATACTCAGTGGACTTTACAGATCACAGACATGTAAAGAGCAGCCTGCTCACAAGAGAAGTGTTCTATTCACTTCTTTTATTTATAACTCATAATTCCTAAAACATTTAAGAAAGGACCATCCTGCCCCATCCAGAGTCCATCTTATCATGAACAACATGCCACTACCACCACCACCTCTAGCAGCATCTGTTATTTCCCCTCCTTTAGGGAACACCACATTCTTTTCCCCCCGTTCCAAGGGCCAAAAATAGCGTACTGCTGATGACAAAATTCAGACTAAGTTCTAAGGAGTTGCTACCTTGGGAAGTATGTGGGGTTACTTCAAACTGAATTGCCTCCACTAGTTAAAATGTAAAATCATGCCAAAGCCTCACATAAAAGGCATTCAAGTATGGACTTTACTGTGAGATGGAAAATGAGGCTGCCTGTTCTGATGAAAGGTCATCGACCTGACCATTAACTCTGTTTCTCGTCCATAGATGCTGCCAGACCTGCTGACTATTTCCAGCATCTTCAGTTTTTACTTCAGATTTCAAGTACCCACAATATTTTATTTTTGTTTTCCGGTCTGTAAATGCCTGCCTCTAGAATTAATTTGAGAGATCGCATGACTTGGTAAATATATAAATCTTTAAAGGATATTCACTTGAGTTATTGCTCCCCATAGGCAGGGAATAATAGTTATGGTTATGGTAGGTCATTAGCGTTTTTGTTGTACTGTGTTGTTCATAAATGATAAAAAGGAATTGTTTTTGTAATTGCTTGGCCAGTGAAGGGATTAAATTAAAGGCTAATATGAGTAAAGATTGGCATGATCCCCTTTATTTTGTACTTTGTGACCTTGCCTGCACTCAGCTATAGTCTGTGTTTGGAAAGTCTGTGGGCGAAATAACTGGTTATTAAGCTGCATACAGCGAGGTATTAAACAGACTTTAAAGACAATTACATAGATGACAGATCTGGACAGTTTTCAATTAATAACTAAGCGTAGAATGTGGTACATAAAACCACAGTGCGAGGTTGACCATTAAGCTATCAGCGTGCTTCCGGCTAACCAGAAAATCTTGAAAATGATTCGCTATATGTACCAACTTGACAGCTTGGTGTCTGCCTTTAAGGTCTGATAATAGATTACGGGAGTAAAGGTTTTACAATGGCACCCAGCCTGTTCTTTGCCTGTAAGATTTCATGTTAGATTCTGGACATTGTCTGAACTGGCATCTGGTGCATGCAATCTGCTTCTCATAAAACCACTGCAATCCAGCTCCAAGTGCACAAACCAGGCAACCGGTTATTTATCAGATCTCTCCCAAGGGAGAAGAAAATGGATTACAGAGTTTGTGTAAAATTTAAAAAAAAGCAAATAGGAAAATAACTTTATATCAAAGCCATACTGGGGAAAGGAAAATTTATTAGTGTTGTTAATAATGATGATTCATCAGGTATCTATGACGATCATAATTTAGTTGTAACAATCTTTCCCTCCCAGTCCCTTGACCAGCTGACCATGATTGCATGCTAGCAAAGTGCATCCATGTCAACCTTTAACCAGAAATTCTGTTTTTTTTTCTTTTATCCACTATTTCTCAATATCTTTTATATTTGCTTTTACTTTTCTGCCACGACATGCAATTTTTTTTGCTGAAATATATGGGCAGCTGACTTGCTCCCAGGCTGTTGACTAGTTCCTTGAAGTTGCTACAGTGGAGCTCAATGACTCTTCCTCTTATTTCCTATCTGTTTCCATTGGAGGTGCTCAGTTCTTTGCTTGGAACCTGACAGGATATTCCCGATCAGGACACAGCTGGGTGTAGGGAAAAAGTATCTAAAATATTAAAATATCTATTTTTTGTGCGGGTTGTCTTTACCTTTGAACTGGTTTGCATTAATTCACATTCGTTCCCATAATATCCATTAGCATTTAGCATTGCACACACAAGGATTGTAAAGCAAGATTAGATCCTCAAGTACAGAAAACAAAATCAGATTTCAGAATAGCAGAATCTTTACATGAGACGGCGCGAAGTACAGCAGGGGTATCTAAATTGCGGATGTTTCTTTTTGATAAAAATGCTGTGGAATAAATGAAGCAAATTAATTTCAACTAATTTGAGCAGGTTTTCACTTTGATGGTGGAACACCATGCGCTGTACAAGTGCACTCGTTTCTTACATCTAGTCTCTATCATTGCAAATGTGAGATATTCAAAATATGACAATAACTGTTCATTTGGATAGCAACATTATTAGATGGATTTTAAGATTATAGCTATTGTACTTTGCATGTGGCATGTACGCATACAAAGAAGAAGAGCGGTTATTGGGAAATCGGTTAAATTGCTTTTAATTAAACTAAATTATGTGAATAAGGTAAAACTTGAACATATTACTGGTTGAATGACATAAAGTTATTACTCAGTTTTTTTTATCACGTAATGATTTAGCTGGCTGACTACATGCTAACGCAACATCAGCACATGGCGTAGCTATTCTGTCAACAAAAGTAATTTGCATTGGCATTGCATGCTGCTTTGCTGACTAGCTAGCTAATACAGTTGTGCTACTTCCCATTGATGTTTGTATGCTTACTTTATTTATAGCGTGAAATGTATTTGAAATCAGACTGTGTTTTGATGGCGTTAGGTTGGCTACACATTGTACATACAGATTAATTGCCCCCATGTCCGTGGTTGACTCAATAATATTGTCAAATGTCCATGATGCAGTATGTTGGTGCCTATCCCTGCCCTAATGCCAACCATCCCCCCACCTCCCTAGACTTAAGGTGGGAGCGGGCTGGAAGACAAGAAGAAATGCAGGGGCTGTGACTTTTAAGCAGTATTGAATTAATTGGTAGAATAAAATAATAACTGTAAATCAGGAGGTGGAAGGAAGAGAGGAACTTGGTGAAATTACAATTACCAGGGAAGCAGTACTGACCAAACTGATGGAACTGCGGGCTGACAAGTCCTTGGGTCCTGATGGGCTTCATCCTAGGGTTTAAACGAGGTGGCTAATGAGGTAGTAGATGTGTTGATGTTAATTTTTCAAAATTCGCTAGATTCTGGAAAGTTTCCATCAGACTGGAAAGTAGCAAATATAACTCCTCTATTCAAGAAGGGGGAGTGGCAGAAAACAGTTAACTATAGGCCAGTTAGCTTGACTCTTGTCATCGGGAAGGTGATATAATTGATCATTAACGAGGCTATAGCTGGGCACTTAGAAAAATTCAAGGTAATTGGAAAAAGTCAGCATGGCTTTGGTGAAAGGGAGATCATATTTCACCAATTTATTGGAATTCTTTGAAGGAGTAACATGTGCCGTGGGGAAATGGGAGCCTGTTGATGTATTGTACTGGGATTTCCAGAAGGCATTTGACAAGGTGCTACATAAAAGGTTTTTGCGCAAGGTAGGAGCTCATGGTGTAGGGGGTAACATATTAGCATGGATAGAAGATTGGCTGGCTGGCAGAAAACAGAGAGTATGCATAAATGGGTCCTTTTCTGAGTGGCAGGATGTGACGAGTGGAGTCCTGGAGGGGTCTGTGCTGGGGCCTCAACTTTTTAAAATTTATAACAATGATTTAGATGAAGGGAGTGATGGCATGGTAGCTAAATTTGCAGATGACACAAAGATAGGTAGGAAGGTATGTTGTGAAGAGGACATAATGAGGTTGCAGACTGATATAGATAGGCTGAGTGAGTGAGCAAAAATCTGGCAGATGGAATATAATGTGAGAAAATGTGAAGTGTTCACTTTGGCAGGAAGAATAAAAAAGCAGAGTATTGCTTAAATGGAGAATGACTGCAGAACTCCGAGGTGCAGAGGGATCTAGATGTCCTAGTGCATGAGTCACAAAAAGTTAGTATGCAGGTACAGCAAGTAATAAAGAAGGCTAATGGAATGCTATCCTTTATTATTTTGAAAATAAAAGTAAGGATGTTATGCTTCAGTTATATGTGGCATTGGTGAGACCACATCTGTGTACAGTTTTGGTCTCCTTATTTAAGGAAGGATGTGAATGCATTGGAGGCAGTTCAGAGGAGGTTTACTAGATTGATAACTGGAAAGAGCGGGTTGTCTTATGAGGAAAGGTTGGACAGACTGGGCTTATTTTCACTGGAGTTTAAAAGAGTGAGGGGAGACTTGTTTGAAGTATATAATATCCTGAATGGTATAGACAGGGTGGCTTATGGAAAGGATGTTGCCTCTTGTGGGTGAGTCCAGAACTAGGGGGCACTGTTTTAAAATTAAGGGTCGCTATTTTAGGAGAGAGATGAGGAGAATTTTTTTCTCTCTGAGGGTTGTGCGACTTTGTAACACTCTGCCTCAGAAGGTGGTGGAGGCAGGGTCATTGAATAATTTTAAGGCAGGGATAGATAGATTCTCATTAGGCAAGGGAATCAAAGGTTTTCGGGGTTGATGGGAGTGTGGAATTTGAGACACAAACAGATCAGCCATGGTCTTATTGAATGGCGAGAGGGACTGACTGGCCTACTTCTGCTCCTAATTCTTATGTTCGTATGTAAAAAGAATTTATAACATTGATATGATCATTTGTTACTGAAAATATCACTGCAGTGAGAACACAGGTGCAGGTAAAATAAGCACCATGTCATTTAATGCTAAATTTAGCAGTTTACAGCATCCTCTATATGGCTAGTGTAGAAGGTTTGGGTTGATTTGATCCCGATCTCGGTTTTACATGTTACCTTTTCATTTATAAAACAAGCTTAACTTAAATTTCTCTTCTTTATGCAGGTACAGGTCCTTCAGTTTGAACTGCATTATTGCTTAAGTCTTTTTTGAAATTTCCTTTTCACCCAGCTTCCTTTTGGTATTTATCAGGGGTTGTGCCAGCAAAAGCGAAAAGATTTAACCATTAGCATTTCTACATAATTGTGTTCATGTCAGTACAGCACTTCAACTGAATTCAATCGACATATAAGCCAGAAGTGCATCATTTGAAGAAATAACCATCACAAGCTAAATATATGGAGTTATATTCTTTATAAAAATGGGTCATTTTGGGGTGTGTTTTTTACACTTGTAAGGAAAAATTATTTTCTGTTCTTAAATAATCTAAATTGTTGAGGAAGGAGCTGCATCTGAGGAGGGATAGGATGGGGTGGCAATGGCGAGACACATCAAAGAATGGTCAATATAGGGCTGGATTTTGTGGAGGAGCAGGGCTCCCGGCACCAGGCCAAAAAGGTGAGGGGAGCCTGTCTGAGCCTTTTTGCACACCTCAGCACGATCCTCGTTGTTCCTAAGGCAAAGTCTTCGGTGGCAGGTTCCCAGTCCCTTGAAAGACGGGGATCCTGCCTCCAAGGGCTACCGGCCAATTACAGGGCCGGCAGCTCAGCAATATCAGCAGTGCCACTGGGAGCAGTGGCCACTGCCAGTACTGCAGAGGCATTAGGTGTGGGTGGTGTGGTCACAAAGTCCAGGGGGAGGGGGTTGCTGGGAGGTGCATCATTTCCTGGCAGGTGTCCTTAGCGGAGGGGTGAAGAGGCCCTTAAGTGATGGTTAATCGGTCACATAAGGGCCTAAATTGACCTCTGGGCGAGAAGGCCATTGTCAGCCTATTGTGCCCCCGGGAAAATTGCTTGGCGACGGAGCTGCGACGGGCCCTCTGCCCCCCCCCCCCCCCCCGCCCACCCCTGCCCACCCCTGGCACCTGTCGCAATTCTATGGGTGCTCCCCCCACCTCTGACCCTGCCTGAATGGGACCCATAAAAATCCAGCCCATAATTCCCCATTGCAGAGGCTGGACAATAAGAGATCAAATCCTAAAAACAATAATCATAAAAGACTAGGCTGGCAAAATTTGGGTCCGTAGCAGAGTCAATTGAGGAAAAAAATGACGTGGGAACCCTGACCACCTACAGCGCACTGCGTGCTGATCACCATGTTGTGGAGGGAATACGTTGGCATCCTGTGAGTGTGTCAGAAATATGCAGAGTGAGAAGCTCGTGACATCAGTCAGTATCTTATGCTGATTTGACGGCCGGCCTGTCACCTTGGCCCTTGCCGCTCCTGTTAATGCCCTCTCTCAAACACGCACAGCTGAACATATGTTTAGCAGCAACACACCGCCAAACCAACGCTAGTTAAAGGCATCACCATCCAACTTACAGCTGAGGTGCTTTTGACTTGCCTGTTGCAGAACTAGTGAAAGTACTGTCTTATTGGAAGGGTTGAATGAAATAGTTAATGTCAGAATGGAGAGGTTGCGGATATTTGACAGGAGATGTGAGATTTTGAAAAGTCTCTGACTATACCACCTGCTGCCAGTCATGGGGGCTATTGTTGGAATTCCCCTTGGACTGTAGAATCAGTGGGAGATAGAGCAGAGACAACAGAGAAGGCAGCTGCTCATAGAAGGAGAATGAGGATGGCACTCAGCAGGAGGCCTTACCCGCCTAGGGTCTTCAGGGAGCACTTGTCCGACCTGCTCCTCAACAGTGTGTTCAGCGGATGGGATTCACCAAGGGGATGGTCATAGAACTGTGCCACCTCCTCCACCTGGACCTGCGCGCCCAGAGCAAGGTGAGGATGGCACTGCTGGTAGCTGTCCATGGCCCTGCATTATTATGACAGTGGATCTGTCCAGGCTTGAAGAGACTACATGGCCAACATTTCACAGTTTTCTTTCCATCGCCACATCTGGGAGGTCACAGAGGTCTTGTGTGCCAGGAGTGGGGAATTCATTGTTTTCTCTCTAAAGAGAGATAAGCAGCAGCAACAGGCACATGGCTTTGCCAGGGTGGTGGGCTCCCCCATGGTACAGAAAGCCATTCACAGCAAACTAGTGGCCTTGTGGGTGTCGAATCTCAATGGGGAGATATACTGAAACTGCAAGGAGTACCATTGACTGAATTTGCAGTTGGTGTGCGACCACGCCCAGATCATCATGTTAGTGAATGCCTGCTATCCTGGCAGAAGTCATGATGCTTTAATCCTGTGCCAGTCTGCAGATGCAAGAATATTTGAGCCACCACGTCGAAGCAGAGAGGGGCTGCTCAGTGACAAGGGCTATCCACTGTATATCTGGCTCATGACTCGCCTCCACAACACCATCACATATGGCCAGCACTCATACAAAGACAGACATGCTGCAAGTAGGAACGCAGCGAGCAGACCATTGGAATGCTGAAACAACACTTCCGCTGCCTCGACTGCTCAGAGAGAGCCCTCCAGTACCCACTGGAGCATGTCTCCTGATCTGTGGCGGTCTGCTGTGTCATCCACAGCTCAGCCATCATGAGGGAGCAGCCATTGCCACCATGCCTTTGGTGACCATCTCAGCAGGATGAAAAAGAGGAGAATGGGAAGAGAACAATTAGCATATTTGTGTTCCAGACGGCTGTCCGGCAGTGTATCATCAGACTCCCACTTTCCTGAATGATCCCATAGATCCCCAGTGTTCAACACTTCCCCACCTTACCGTCCCTTTGTTACGGACCATCACAGCCACATCCTGAAATAAAAGAAACCACAAAACAACCATTCCAGACCAACTGTATCCAATAACATACCCAATGTCCCAATACTCACTATTCACCCCTGTGTATTCTCTCAGTGCCTGTCCTACGACTGCCTTTGCTTGACCTGATGCTCCTATGCAGTGCTACCCCAGTGGCTGCAGCATGACTGGTGGAAGACTCCTGTCTTTCAGTGGGGGAGACTGCAGATGGCCTTGCAGGATGCCTCAAAGAGGTCCGAGCCTTGAGGGCCTGGCTTTCGACTGCATTGTTGTGTTATTCTTTCTTGACACAAACACACCAATCGCACAGGCAAGATCGGTGAATCTAAAAAGTGGGTTCTTTTTATAGAAGATGCTAACTTATATACAGCCATACTAGGAAGGTAGGATAATGCATCTTATCTCTGTAGCTGCTTCCAATAACCGCCGAGCGATCACCTGGGTCTGTACATCACATCCTGTTTGGTGATGAACAGCCATTTTAGATACGCCCTGTTGTGACCAGGTGAGGAGGGGTCGAAAAGCTCCCCTCTTGTTCCTCTCCTTGTTTGACCACAACAGGGTTTATTTTGTTTAAACAATGGATAGACTACCAATTCAGTGATTGTTTAATACTTTTATGTGCTATGATCATAAAAGAACCAATTGGACTGGTTTTATTGAGTTTAAACAAGAAAGAGGTTAGTTTATTTTACTTAAAACCAAAACCTGATGTAAGTAAAATAATAAACTACGTTCCAATTTTCACGCACACACACGAGAACTACATGCACATAAGTAGGTTTCAAAGTGAAGAAGAATAGATTAGTTGGATCAGAGTCCAGAACAAATAAAAAAATATACAGTAAAATAAAAGCGAAATACTGCGGATGCTGGAAATCTGAAACAAAAACAAGAAATGCTGGATTCACTCAGCAGGTCTGGCAGCATCTGTGGAAAGAGAAGCAGAGTTAACGTTTCGGGTCAGTGACCGTTCCGAAGAAGGGTCACTGACCCGAAACGTTAACTCTGCTTCTCTTTCCACAGATGCTGCCAGACCTGCTGAGTGAATCCAGCATTTCTTGTTTTTGTTGTAAAAGAATATACAGTCTGTGGAGTCTGGTAATTCAGTTGTCTTCTGGCTGAACTCATGGTCCTGAAATTTCTGGCTGGTACAGGTGGTCAGCTGGTTCAGGGTTTTCTTGGAGACAGTAATGTAGATGATTTTCAAACCAGGGTCTCGGTCTGCAGCATATGAACATACCAATTAGGAGCAGAAGTAGGCCATTCGGCCCCTCAAGCCTGCTCTGCCATTCAATAAGATCATGGCTGATCTATTTGTGTTTCGAATTCCTCACTCCCATCTACCCCTTGATTCCCTTGCCTAACAAGAATATATCTACCTCCACCTTAAAAATATTCAATGTCCCACCTCCACCACCTTCTGAGGCAAAGAGTTCCAAAGTCCCACAACTCACTGAGAGAGAAAGATTCTCCTCATCTCTGTCCTAAAAGGGCAACCCCTAATTTTAAAACAGTGCCCCCTAGTTTTGGACTCACCCATAAGAGCAAACATCCTTTCCACATCCATCTTATCAAGACCATTCAGGATCTTATATACTTCAATCAAGTGTCCCCTCACTCTTCTAAACTCCAGTTAAAACAAGCCCGGTCTGTCCAACTTTTCCTCATAAGATAACCCTATGATTCCAGGTATCAATCTAGTAGACCTCCTCTGAACTGCCTCCAACATATTCACATCCTTCCTTAAATAAGGAGAGTAAAACTTCATATAGTATTCGAGATGTGGTCTCACCAACGGAATGTATAACTGAAGCATAACATACATACTTTTATTTTCAAGTCATCTCATAATAAAGGATAACATTCCATTAGCCTTCTTTATTACCTGCAGTACCTGCATACTAACATTTTGTGCCTCCTGCACTCGAACACCTAGATCCCTCTGCACCTCAGAATTCTGCAGTCGTTCTCTGTTTAAGAGATACTCTGCTTTTTTTGTTCTTCCTGCCAAAGTGAACAACTTCACATTTTCCCACATTATACTCCATCTGCCAGATTTTTGTCCACTCACTCATCCTATGTATATTGGTCTGCAAACCTCTTCACAACATACTTTTCTACCTATCTTTGTGTCATCTGCAAATTTAGCTACCATGCCATTGCTCCCCTCATCTAAGTTATTGATATAAATTGTAAAAAGTTGCACAGAACCCTGCGGGACTCCACACATCCTGCCAATGATAGATTTGGATGTTTGGCAGCCAGCAGGCAGGGTTCACACTGACAGCATTTCCTGGAGACAGAGAGAGAGAGACAGAACCCCACTGGGTCCTGCACTGGTCAAGCTCAGGTGCTTGTCTGCGTTAGAGAGAAAAAACTGCAAGTTTTCACACTTGTGGAGAGTCTGTTACATGATGGCCTAGCGTATTCTTTCTTTTGCATCTTAATTAGTTCAAGTCTAAGAATTCCAATCTCTCTCGGATCCCATTGTTTCAGTGTTTACCATTTGAGGTTCGTCTCCACCAGTGTTAATGTTCCAAGATGACTTTGAATGTCATGTTAATGGATGTAAGGCAGGTAACACATTCAAAATTCACAATCCATTGCTCTGGTCGGAGATTTACCAGACATTTGTCTCTACTTCGATACCTTGGTATGTGAGGTATTTAGATGAAAATTGTGGTGGCCATTTTAGCTGCTATCGGTGATCCTTTTATCAGTTTTTTGTCTCCTGCTTTCTTTTGAAAGTTTATTTCAAGTTCTTTGTCTCCTGTTTTCTTATTAAAGTTTTATTCAGGTTTCCAACTGATGGATTAAAAAAACATCAGTTAGCATAGCACATATTATTAACAAGGCCGTACTCATCCTTCCCCACCCCGGACAAAATGGCAGGGTGCCAAGATCTGCAGGACTACATCCCTCTTCCTATCTATGTTGTTGGTGCCAATGTGTAACCCAGCTAGCTGTTCACCCACTACCCTCAGTGTGCTCTGCAACCATTCAGTGACATCCATGACAGTGGTACCATCCTGGATTCACATCAGTGCTTCAGAAACACCTGTCTATTCCCCCAAATATCGAATCTCCTATCACTATTGCTCGTGTGCCCCCCGTACAGCTGAGCCAGCCTGGGTGCCATTGGTCTGGCTCTGGCTGCTCTTCCCAGATGAACCATCACTTCCCTCAGTATTCAGAACTGAATACTGGTTGGAGAGTGAATCACACATGTGTCTCCTGCACTGCCTGCCTGTTTCTTCTTGACTGCCTGGCAGTCACCCATTCCCTCTCTCCATGCATACACTTAAGCTGTGGGGTGACCACATCTATAAATGAGCTATCCACAAAACTCTCAACCTCATGGATGCACCTCAGTGAGACCAGCTGTTGCTCAAGTTCTGAAACCTGGAGCTTGAGCTGTTGCAACTGCCACCACTTCTGGTGCATATGGTTAGCCAGGACATGAGATGTGTCCTGGAGTTCCCACATAGCACAGGATATCCAAAGGTGGGAGCAGATCTGCCATTCCTCTATCTATTAGATAATAAACCCCTTGCTACTACTAATGAATATGTGAGTTTTCAGAAAGGTAAAAAGGTTAAAAAAAGAGAATAAAAACTCATCAGCCAATCACTTATCTGTTTAGCACTGACGTCACACTTGAATAGCTTTAGAATGCTGTCTGTCAGCTCAGAACCCACATACACTCACTCACAGGCCCATGCTTTTAAACTCGACTGCTCTGCTCCGTTCTGTCACTGGCCCGCTCTTTTAAACTCTGCCACTCTGGCTCTGCCCTCTAACTGGGCCCACTCTTGTAAACTCCAGCGCTATGTCTCCGCTCCCACACTGGTCCACTCTCTTAAACTCCACCACTCTGGCATTGCTCTCTCACTGGCCCGCACTTTTAAACTCCGCCTCTCTGGCATTGCTCTCTCACTGGTCCGCTCTTTTAAACTCCGCCTCGCTGGTCCTGCTCGCTCACTGGCCCGCTCTTTTAAACTGCGCCTCGCTGGCACTGCTCACTCACTGGTCCGCTTTTTGAAACTCCGCCTCGCTGGTCCTGCTGGCTCACTGGCCCACTCTCTTAAAATGCGCCTCGCTGGCACTGCTCTCTCACTAGTCCACTCTTATAAACTCCACCACTCTGGCACTGCTCTCTCACCGGTCCGCTCTTTTAAACTCCACCACTCTGGCACTGCTCTCTCACTGGTCCGCTCTTTTAAAATCCACCACTCTGGCACTGCTCTCTCATTGGCCCGCTCTTTTAAACTCCACCACTCGGGCACTGCTCTCTCACTGGTCCGCTCCTTTAAACTCCACCTGTCTGGCACTGCTCTCTCACTGGCCCGCTCTTTTAAACACCGCCTCGCTGGCACTGCTCTCTCACTGGTCCGCTCTTTTAAACCCCACCACTCTGGCACTGCTCTCTCACTGGTCCGCTCTTTTAAACTCCACCATTCTGGCACAGCTCTCTCACTGGTCCGCTCTTTTAAACTCCACCATTCTGGCACTGCTCTCTCACTGGTCCGCTCTTTTAAACTCCACCTGTCTGGCACTGCTCTCTCACTGGTCCGCTCTTTTAAACTCCACCACTCTGGCACTGCTCTCTCACTGGTCCGCTCTTTTGAACTCCACCACTCTGGCACTGCTCTCTCACTGGTCCGCTCTTTTAAACTCCACCACTCTGGCACTGCTCTCTCACTGGTCCGCTCTTTTAAACTCCACCACTCTGGCACTGCTCTCTCACTGCTCCGCTCTTTTAAACTCCACCACTCTGGCACTGCTCTCTCACTGGTCCACTCTTTTAAACTCCACCAATCTGGCACTGCTCTCTCACTGGTCCGCTCTTTTAAACTCCACAACTCTGGCACTGCTCTCTCACTGGTCCGCTCTTTTAAACTGCACAACTCTGGCACTGCTCTCTCACTGGTCCGCTCTTTTAAACTCCACCACTCTGGCACTGCTCTCTCACTGCTCCGCTCTTTTAAACTCCACCACTCTGGCACTGCTCTCTCACTGGTCCGCTCTTTTAATCTCCAACATTCTGGCACTGCTCTCTCACTGGTCTGCTCTTTTAAACTCCACCACTCTGGCACTGCTCTCTCACTGGTCCACTCTTTTAAAAACCACCACTCTGGAACTGCTCTCTCACTCCTCCGCTATTTTAAAATCCACAACTCTGGCACTGCTCTCTCACTGGTCCGCTCTTTTAAACTCCACCACTCTGGCACTGTTCTCTCACTGGTCCGCTCTTTTAAACTCCACCACTCTGGCACTGCTCTCTCACTGGCCTGCTCTTTTGAACTCCGCCTCGCTGGCACTGCTCTCTCACTGGTCCCCTCTTTTAAACTCCACCACACTGGCTCTGCTCTCTCACTGGTCCGCTCTTTTAAACTCCACCAATCTGGCACTGCTCTCTCACTGGTCCGCTCTTTTAAACTCCGCCTCGCTGGCACTGCTCTCTCACTGGTCCGCTCGTTTAAACTCCACCACTCTGGCACTGCTCTCTCACTGGTCCGCTCTTTTAAACTCCAACACTTTGGCACTGCTCTCTCACTGGTCCGCTCTTTGAAACTCCACCACTCTGGCACAGCTCTCTCACTGGTCCTCTCTTTTAAGCTCCACCACTCTGGCACTGCTCTCTCACTGGTCCGCTCTTTTAAACTCCACCACTCTGGCACTGCTCTCTCACTGGTGCACTCTTTTAAACTCCGCCTCGCTGGCACTGCTCTCTCACTGGTCCGCTCTTTTAAACTCCACCACTCTGGCACTGCTCTCTCACTGGTCCGCTCTTTTAAACTCCACCACTCTGGCACTGCTCTCTCACTGGTCCGCTCTTTTAAACTCCAACACTCTGGCACTGCTCTCTCACTGGTCCGCTCTTTTAAACTCCGCCTCGCTGGCACTGCTCTCTCACTGGTCCGCTCTTTTAAACTCCACCACACTGGCTCTGCTCTCTCACTGGTCCGCTCTTTTAAACTCCACCAATCTGGCACTGCTCTCTCACTGGTCCGCTCTTTTAAACTCCGTTTCGCTGGCACTGCTCTCTCACTGGTCCGCTCGTTTAAACTCCACCACTCTGGCACTGCTCTCTCACTGGTCCGCTCTTTTAACTCCACCACTTTGGCACTGCTCTCTCACTGGTCCGCTCTTTGAAACTCCACCACTCTGGCACAGCTCTCTCACTGGTCCTCTCTTTTAAGCTCCACCACTCTGGCACTGCTCTCTCACTGCTCCGCTCTTTTAAACTCCACCACTCTGGCACTGCTCTCTCACTGGTCCGCTCTTTTAAACTCCGCCTCGCTGGCACTGCTCTCTCACTGGTCCGCTCTTTTAAACTCCACCACTCTGGCACTGCTCTCTCACTGGTCCGCTCTTTTAAACTCCACCACTCTGGCACTGCTCCCTCACTGGTCCGCTCTTTTAAACTCCACCACTCTGGCACTGCTCTCTCACTGGTCCTCTCTTTTAAGCTCCACCACTCTGGCACTGCTCTCTCACTGGTCCGCTCTTTTAAACTCCACCACTCTGGCACTGCTCTCTCACTGGCCTGCTCTTTTAAACTCCACCACTCTGGCACTGCTCTCTCACTGGCCCGCTCTCTTAAACTCCATCACTCTGGCAAAGCTCTCTCACTGGTCCGCTCTTTTAAACTCCACCACTCTGGCACTGCTCTCTCACTGGTCCACTCTTTTAAACTCCGCCTCGCTGGCACTGCTCTCCCACTGGTCCGCTCTTTTAAACACCACCACTCTGGCACTGCTCTCTCACTGGTCCGCTCTTTTAAACTCCACCACTCTGGCACTGCTCTCTCACTGGTCCGCTCTTTTAAACTCCACCACTCTGGCACTGCTCTCTCACTGGTCCGCTCTTTTAAGCTCCATCACTCTGGCAAAGCTCTCTCACTGGTCCGCTCTTTTAAACTCCACCACTCTGGCACTGCTCTCTCACTGGTCCACTCTTTTAAACTCCGCCTCGCTGGCACTGCTCTCCCACTGGTCCGCTCTTTTAAACACCACCACTCTGGCACTGCTCTCTCACTGGTCCGCTCTTTTAAACTCCACCACTCTGGCACTGCTCTCTCACTGGTCCGCTCTTTTAAACTCCACCACTCTGGCACTGCTCTCTCACTGGTCCGCTCTTTTAAGCTCCACCACTCTGGCACTGCTCTCTCACTGGTCCGCTCTTTTAAACTGCACCACTCTGGCACTACGCTCTCACTGGTCCGCTCTTTTAAACTCCACCACTCTGGCACTGCTCTCTCACTGGTCCGCTCTTGTAAACTCCGCCACTCTGGCACTGCTCTCTCACTGGTCCGCTCTTTTAAACTCCGCCACTCTGGCACTGCTCTCTCACTGGTCCGCTCTTTTAAACTCCACCACTCTGGCACTGCTCTCTCACTGGTCCGCTCTTTTAAACTCCACCACTCTGGCACTGCTCTCTCACTGGTCCGCTCTTTTAAACTCCACAACTCTGGCACTGCTCTCTCACTAGTCCGCTCTTTTAAACTCCACCTGTCTGGCACTGCTCTCTCACTGGTCCACTCTTTTAAACTCCACCACTCTGGCACTGCTCTCTCACTGCTCCGCTCTTTTAAACTCCACAACTCTGGCACTGCTCTCTCACTGGTCCACTCTTTTAAACTCCACCACTCTGGCACTGCTCTCTCACTGGTCCACTCTTTTAAACTCCACCACTCTGGCACTGCTCTCTCACTGGTCCGCTCTTTTAAACTCCACAACTCTGGCACTGCTCTCTCACTGGTCTGCTCTTTTAAACTCCACCTGTCTGGCACTGCTCTCTCACTGGTCCGCTCTTTTCAACTCCACCACTCTGGCACTGCTCTCTCACTGCTCCGCTCTTTTAAACTCCACAACTCTGGCACTGCTCTCTCACTGGTCCACTCTTTTAAACTCCACCACTCTGGCACAGCTCTCTCACTGGTCCGCTCTTTTAAGCTCCACCACTCTGGCACTGCTCTCTCACTTGTCCGCTCTTTTAAACTCCGCCTCGCTGGCACTGATCTCTAACTGGCCCGCTCTCTTAAACTCCATCACTCTGGCACTGCTCTCTCAATGGTCCGCTCTTTTAAACTCCACCACTCTGGCACTGCTCTCTCACTGGTCCGCTCTTTTAAACTCCACCACTCTGGCACTGCTCCCTCACTGGTCCGCTCTTTTAAACTCCACCACTCTGGCACTGCTCTCTCACTGCTCCGCTCTTTTAAACTCCACCACTCTGGCACTGCTCTCTCACTGGTCCACTCTTTTAAACTCCACCACTCTGGCACTGATCTCTCACTGGTCCGCTCTTTTAAACTCCACAACTCTGGCACTGCTCTCTCACTGGTCCGCTCTTTTAAACTGCACAACTCTGGCACTGCTCTCTCACTGGTCCGCTCTTTTAAACTCCACCACTCTGGCACTGCTCTCTCACTGCTCCGCTGTTTTAAACTCCAACACTCTGGCACTGCTCTCTCACTGATCCGCTCTTTTAATCTCCAACATTCTGGCACTGCTCTCTCACTGGTCCGCTCTTTTAAACTCCACCACTCTGGCACTGCTCTCTCACTGGTCCACTCTTTTAAACACCACCACTCTGGAACTGCTCTCTCACTCCTCCGCTATTTTAAAATCCACAACTCTGGCACTGCTCTCTCATTGGTCCGCTCTTTTAAACTCCACCACTCTGGCACTGCTCTCTCACTGGTCCGCTCTTTGAAACTCCACCACTCTGGCACAGCTCTCTCACTGGTCCTCTCTTTTAAGCTCCACCACTCTGGCACTGCTCTCTCACTGGTCCGCTCTTTTAAACTCCACCACTCTGGCACTGCTCTCTCACTGGTCCGCTCTTTTAAACTCCACCACTCTGGCACTGCTCTCTCACTGGTCCGCTCTTTTAAACTCCAACACTCTGGCACTGCTCTCTCACTGGTCCGCTCTTTTAAACTCCGCCTCGCTGGCACTGCTCTCTCACTGGTCCGCTCTTTTAAACTCCACCACACTGGCTCTGCTCTCTCACTGGTCCGCTCTTTTAAACTCCACCAATCTGGCACTGCTCTCTCACTGGTCCGCTCTTTTAAACTCCGCCTCGCTGGCACTGCTCTCTCACTGGTCCGCTCGTTTAAACTCCACCACTCTGGCACTGCTCTCTCACTGGTCCGCTCTTTTAACTCCACCACTTTGGCACTGCTCTCTCACTGGTCCGCTCTTTGAAACTCCACCACTCTGGCACAGCTCTCTCACTGGTCCTCTCTTTTAAGCTCCACCACTCTGGCACTGCTCTCTCACTGCTCCGCTCTTTTAAACTCCACCACTCTGGCACTGCTCTCTCACTGGTCCGCTCTTTTAAACTCCGCCTCGCTGGCACTGCTCTCTCACTGGTCCGCTCTTTTAAACTCCACCACTCTGGCACTGCTCTCTCACTGGTCCGCTCTTTTAAACTCCACCACTCTGGCACTGCTCCCTCACTGGTCCGCTCTTTTAAACTCCACCACTCTGGCACTGCTCTCTCACTGGTCCTCTCTTTTAAGCTCCACCACTCTGGCACTGCTCTCTCACTGGTCCGCTCTTTTAAACTCCACGACTCTGGCACTGCTCTCTCACTGGCCTGCTCTTTTAAACTCCAACACTCTGGCACTGCTCTCTCACTGGCCCGCTCTCTTAAACTCCATCACTCTGGCAAAGCTCTCTCACTGGTCCGCTCTTTTAAACTCCACCACTCTGGCACTGCTCTCTCACTGGTCCACTCTTTTAAACTCCGCCTCGCTGGCACTGCTCTCCCACTGGTCCGCTCTTTTAAACACCACCACTTTGGCAGTGCTCTCTCACTGGTCCGCTCTTTTAAACTCCACCACTCTGGCACTGCTCTCTCACTGGTCCGCTCTTTTAAACTCCACCACTCTGGCACTGCTCTCTCACTGGTCCGCTCTTTTAAGCTCCACCACTCTGGCACTGCTCTCTCACTGGTCCGCTCTTTTAAACTGCACCACTCTGGCACTACGCTCTCACTGGTCCGCTCTTTTAAACTCCACCACTCTGGCACTGCTCTCTCACTGGTCCGCTCTTGTAAACTCCGCCACTCTGGCACTGCTCTCTCACTGGTCCGCTCTTTTAAACTCCGCCACTCTGGCACTGCTCTCTCACTGGTCCGCTCTTTTAAACTCCACCACTCTGGCACTGCTCTCTCACTGGTCCGCTCTTTTAAACTCCACCACTCTGGCACTGCTCTCTCACTGGTCCGCTCTTTTAAACTCCACAACTCTGGCACTGCTCTCTCACTAGTCCGCTCTTTTAAACTCCACCTGTCTGGCACTGCTCTCTCACTGGTCCGCTCTTTTAAACTCCACCACTCTGGCACTGCTCTCTCACTGCTCCGCTCTTTTAAACTCCACCACTCTGGCACTGCTCTCTCACTGGTCCACTCTTTTAAACTCCACCACTCTGGCACTGCTCTCTCACTGGTCCGCTCTTTTAAACTCCACAACTCTGGCACTGCTCTCTCACTGGTCTGCTCTTTTAAACTCCACCTGTCTGGCACTGCTCTCTCACTGGTCCGCTCTTTTCAACTCCACCACTCTGGCACTGCTCTCTCACTGCTCCGCTCTTTTAAACTCCACAACTCTGGCACTGCTCTCTCACTGGTCCACTCTTTTAAACTCCACCACTCTGGCACAGCTCTCTCACTGGTCCGCTCTTTTAAGCTCCACCACTCTGGCACTGCTCTCTCACTTGTCCGCTCTTTTAAACTCCGCCTCGCTGGCACTGATCTCTCACTGGCCCGCTCTCTTAAACTCCATCACTCTGGCACTGCTCTCTCAATGGTCCGCTCTTTTAAACTCCACCACTCTGGCACTGCTCTCTCACTGGTCCGCTCTTTTAAACTCCACCACTCTGGCACTGCTCCCTGACTGGTCCGCTCTTTTAAACTCCACCACTCTGGCACTGCTCTCTCACTGCTCCGCTCTTTTAAACTCCACCACTCTGGCACTGCTCTCTCACTGGTCCACTCTTTTAAACTCCACCACTCTGGCACTGATCTCTCACTGGTCCGCTCTTTTAAACTCCACAACTCTGGCACTGCTCTCTCACTGGTCCGCTCTTTTAAACTGCACAACTCTGGCACTGCTCTCTCACTGGTCCGCTCTTTTAAACTCCACCACTCTGGCACTGCTCTCTCACTGCTCCGCTGTTTTAAACTCCAATACTCTGGCACTGCTCTCTCACTGATCCGCTCTTTTAATCTCCAACATTCTGGCACTGCTCTCTCACTGGTCCGCTCTTTTAAACTCCACCACTCTGGCACTGCTCTCTCACTGGTCCACTCTTTTAAACACCACCACTCTGGAACTGCTCTCTCACTCCTCCGCTGTTTTAAAATCCACAACTCTGGCACTGCTCTCTCATTGGTCCGCTCTTTTAAACTCCACCACTCTGGCAATGCTCTCTCACTGGTCCGCTCTTTTAAACTCCACCACTCTGGCACTGCTCTCTCACTGGCCTGCTCTTTTGAACTCCGCCTCGCTGGCACTGCTCTCTCACTGGTCCCCTCTTTTAAACTCCACCACACTGGCTCTGCTCTCTCACTGGTCCGCTCTTTTAAACTCCACCAATCTGGCACTGCTCTCTCACTGGTCCGCTCTTTTAAACTCCGCCTCGCTGGCACTGCTCTCTCACTGGTCCGCTCGTTTAAACTCCACCACTCTGGCACTGCTCTCTCACTGGTCCGCTCTTTTAAACTCCACCACTTTGGCACTGCTCTCTCACTGGTCCGCTCTTTGAAACTCCACCACTCTGGCACTGCTCTCTCACTGGTCCTCTCTTTTAAGCTCCACCACTCTGGCACTGCTCTCTCACTGGTCTGCTCTTTTAAACTCCACCACTCTGGCACTGCTCTCTCACTGGTCCACTCTTTTAAACTCCACCACTCTGGCACTGCTCTCTCACTGCTCCGCTCTTTTAAACTCCAACACTCTGGCACTGCTCTCTCACTGGTCCGCTCTTTTAATCTCCAACATTCTGGCACTGCTCTCTCACTGGTCTGCTCTTTTAAACTCCACCACTCTGGCACTGCTCTCTCACTGGTCCACTCTTTTAAACACCACCACTCTGGAACTGCTCTCTCACTCCTCCGCTATTTTAAAATCCACAACTCTGGCACTGCTCTCTCACTGGTCCGCTCTTTTAAACTCCACCACTCTGGCACTGTTCTCTCACTGGTCCGCTCTTTTAAACTCCACCACTCTGGCACTGCTCTCTCACTGGCCTGCTCTTTTGAACTCCGCCTCGCTGGCACTGCTCTCTCACTGGTCCCCTCTTTTAAACTCCACCAATCTGGCACTGCTCTCTCACTGGTCCGCTCTTTTAAACTCCGCCTCGCTGGCACTGCTCTCTCACTGGTCCGCTCGTTTAAACTCCACCACTCTGGCACTGCTCTCTCACTGGTCCGCTCTTTTAAACTCCGCCTCGCTGGCACTGCTCTCTCACTGGTCCGCTCTTTTAAACTCCACCACTCTGGCACTGCTCTCTCACTGGTCCGCTCTTTTAAACTCCACCACTCTGGCACTGCTCTCTCACTGGTCCGCTCTTTTAAACTCCAACACTCTGGCACTGCTCTCTCACTGGTCCGCTCTTTCAAACTCCGCCACTCTGGCTCTGTTCTCTCACTGGTCCGCTCTTTTAAACTCCACCACTCTGGCACTGCCCTCTCACTGGTCCGCTCTTTTAAACTCCACCACTCTGGCATTGCACTCTCACTGGCCCGCTCTCTTAAACACCACCTGTCTGGCACTGCTCTCTCACTGGTCCGCTCTTTTAAACTCCACCACTCTGGCACTGCTCTCTCACTGGTCCGCTCTTTTAAACTCCGCCACTCTGGCTCTGTTATCTCACTGGTCCGCTCTTTTAAACGCCACCACTCTGGCACTGCTCTCTCACTGGTCCGCTCTTTTAAACTCCGCCTCGCTGGCACTGCTCTCTCACTGGTCCGCTCTTTTAAACTCCACCACTCTGGCACTACTCTCTCACTGGTCCGCTCTTTTAAACTCCACCACTCTGGCACTGCTCTCTCACTGGTCCGCTCTTTTTAACTCCAGCACTCTGGCACTGCTCTCTCACTGGTCCGCTCTTTTAAACTCCACCACTCTGGCACTGTTCTCTCACTGGTCCGCTCTTTTAAACTCCACCACTCTGGCACTGCTCTCTCACTGGCCTGCTCTTTTGAACTCCGCCTCGCTGGCACTGCTCTCTCACTGGTCCCCTCTTTTAAACTCCACCACACTGGCTCTGCTCTCTCTCTGGTCCGCTCTTTTAAACTCCACCAATCTGGCACTGCTCTCTCACTGGTCCGCTCTTTTAAACTCCGCCTCGCTGGCACTGCTCTCTCACTGGTCTGCTCGTTTAAACTCCACCACTCTGGCACTGCTTTCTCACTGGTCCGCTCTTTTAAACTCCAACACTTTGGCACTGCTCTCTCACTGGTCCGCTCTTTGAAACTCCACCACTCTGGCACAGCTCTCTCACTGGTCCTCTCTTTTAAGCTCCACCACTCTGGCACTGCTCTCTCACTGGTCCGCTCTTTTAAACTCCACCACTCTGGCACTGCTCTCTCACTGGTCCACTCTTTTAAACTCCGCCTCGCTGGCACTGCTCTCTCACTGGTCCGCTCTTTTAAACTCCACCACTCTGGCACTGCTCTCTCACTGGTCCGCTCTTTTAAACTCCAACACTCTGGCACTGCTCTCTCACTGGTCCGCTCTTTCAAACTCCGCCTCGCTGGCACTGCTCTCTCACTGGTCCGCTCTTTTAAACTCCACCACACTGGCTCTGCTCTCACTGGTCCGCTCTTTTAAACTCCACCAATCTGGCACTGCTCTCTCACTGGTCCGCTCTTTTAAACTCCGCCTCGCTGGCACTGCTCTCTCACTGGTCCGCTCGTTTAAACTCCACCACTCTGGCACTGCTCTCTCACTGGTCCGCTCTTTGAACTCCACCACTTTGGCACTGCTCTCTCACTGGTCCGCTCTTTGAAACTCCACCACTCTGGCACAGCTCTCTCACTGGTCCTCTCTTTTAAGCTCCACCACTCTGGCACTGCTCTCTCACTGCTCCGCTCTTTTAAACTCCACCACTCTGGCACTGCTCTCTCACTGGTCCGCTCTTTTAAACTCCGCCTCGCTGGCACTGCTCTCTCACTGGTCCGCTCTTTTAAACTCCACCACTCTGGCACTGCTCTCTCACTGGTCCGCTCTTTTAAACTCCACCACTCTGGCACTGCTCTCTCACTGGTCCGCTCTTTTAAACTCCAACACTCTGGCACTGCTCTCTCACTGGTCCGCTCTTTTAAACTCCGCCACTCTGGCTCTGTTCTCTCACTGGTCCGCTCTTTTAAACTCCACCACTCTGGCACTGCCCTCTCACTGGTCCGCTCTTTTAAACTCCACCACTCTGGCACTGCTCTTTCACTGGTCCGCTCTTTTAAACTCCACCACTCTGGCACTGCTCTCTCACTGGTCCGCTCTTTTAAACTCCGCCACTCTGGCTCTGTTATCTCACTGGTCCGCTCTTTTAAACGCCACCACTCTGGCTCTGTTCTCTCACTGGTCCGCTCTTTTAAACTCCACCACTCTGGCATTGCCCTCTCACTGGTCCGCTCTTTTAAACTCCACCACTCTGGCACTGCTCTTTCACTGGTCCGCTCTTTTAAACTCCACCACTCTGGCACTGCTCTCTCACTGGTCCGCTCTTTTAAACTCCGCCACTCTGGCTCTGTTATCTCACTGGTCCGCTCTTTTAAACGCCACCACTCTGGCACTGTTCTCTCACTGGTCCGCTCTTTTAAACTCCGCCTCGTTGGCACTGCTCTCTCACTGGTCCGCTCTTTTAAACTCCACCACTCTGGCACTACTCTCTCACTGGTCCGCTCTTTTAAACTCCACCACTCTGGCACTGCTCTCTCACTGGTCCGCTCTTTTTAACTCCAGCACTCTGGCACTGCTCTCTCACTGGTCCGCTCTTTTAAGCTCCACCACTCTGGCACTGCTCTCTCACTGGTCCGCTCTTTTAAACTCCACCACTCTGGCACTGCTTTCTCACTGGTCCGCTCTTTTAAACTCCAACACTTTGGCACTGCTCTCTCACTGGTCCGCTCTTTGAAACTCCACCACTCTGGCACAGCTCTCTCACTGGTCCTCTCTTTTAAGCTCCACCACTCTGGCACTGCTCTCTCACTGGTCCGCTCTTTTAAACTCCACCACTCTGGCACTGCTCTCTCACTGGTCCACTCTTTTAAACTCCGCCTCGCTGGCACTGCTCTCTCACTGGTCCGCTCTTTTAAACTCCACCACTCTGGCACTGCTCTCTCACTGGTCCGCTCTTTTAAACTCCACCACTCTGGCACTGCTCTCTCACTGGTCCGCTCTTTTAAACTCCAACACTCTGGCACTGCTCTCTCACTGGTCCGCTCTTTCAAACTCCGCCTCGCTGGCACTGCTCTCTCACTGGTCCGCTCTTTTAAACTCCACCACACTGGCTCTGCTCTCACTGGTCCGCTCTTTTAAACTCCACCAATCTGGCACTGCTCTCTCACTGGTCCGCTCTTTTAAACTCCGCCTCGCTGGCACTGCTCTCTCACTGGTCCGCTCGTTTAAACTCCACCACTCTGGCACTGCTCTCTCACTGGTCCGCTCTTTGAACTCCACCACTTTGGCACTGCTCTCTCACTGGTCCGCTCTTTGAAACTCCACCACTCTGGCACAGCTCTCTCACTGGTCCTCTCTTTTAAGCTCCACCACTCTGGCACTGCTCTCTCACTGCTCCGCTCTTTTAAACTCCACCACTCTGGCACTGCTCTCTCACTGGTCCGCTCTTTTAAACTCCGCCTCGCTGGCACTGCTCTCTCACTGGTCCGCTCTTTTAAACTCCACCACTCTGGCACTGCTCTCTCACTGGTCCGCTCTTTTAAACTCCACCACTCTGGCACTGCTCTCTCACTGGTCCGCTCTTTTAAACTCCAACACTCTGGCACTGCTCTCTCACTGGTCCGCTCTTTTAAACTCCGCCACTCTGGCTCTGTTCTCTCACTGGTCCGCTCTTTTAAACTCCACCACTCTGGCACTGCCCTCTCACTGGTCCGCTCTTTTAAACTCCACCACTCTGGCACTGCTCTTTCACTGGTCCGCTCTTTTAAACTCCACCACTCTGGCACTGCTCTCTCACTGGTCCGCTCTTTTAAACTCCGCCACTCTGGCTCTGTTATCTCACTGGTCCGCTCTTTTAAACGCCACCACTCTGGCTCTGTTCTCTCACTGGTCCGCTCTTTTAAACTCCACCACTCTGGCATTGCCCTCTCACTGGTCCGCTCTTTTAAACTCCACCACTCTGGCACTGCTCTTTCACTGGTCCGCTCTTTTAAACTCCACCACTCTGGCACTGCTCTCTCACTGGTCCGCTCTTTTAAACTCCGCCACTCTGGCTCTGTTATCTCACTGGTCCGCTCTTTTAAACGCCACCACTCTGGCACTGTTCTCTCACTGGTCCGCTCTTTTAAACTCCGCCTCGCTGGCACTGCTCTCTCACTGGTCCGCTCTTTTAAACTCCACCACTCTGGCACTACTCTCTCACTGGTCCGCTCTTTTAAACTCCACCACTCTGGCACTGCTCTCTCACTGGTCCGCTCTTTTTAACTCCACCACTCTGGCACTGCTCTCTCACTGGTCCGGCTTTTAAACTCCACCACTCTGGCACTGCTCTCTCACTGGTCCGCTCTTTTAAACTCCACCACTCTGGCACTGCTCTCTCACTGCTCCGCTCTTTTAAACTCCGCCTTGCTGTCTCCGCTCTCTCACTGGTCCGCTCATTTAAACTCCACAACTCTGGCACTGCTCTCTCACTGGTCCGCTCTTTTAAACTCCACCACTCTGGCACTGCTCACTCACTGGTCCGCTCTTTTAAACTCCACAACTCTGGCACTGCTCTCTCACTGGTCCGCTCTTTTAAACTCCACAACTCTGGCACTGCTCTCTCACTGGTCCGCTCTCTCAAACTCCACCACTCTGGCACTGCTCACTCACTGCTCCGCTCTTTTAAACTCCACCACTCTGGCACTGCTCTCTCACTGGTCCGCTCTTTTAAACTCCACCACTCTGGCACTGCTCTCTCACTGGCCTGCTCTTTTAAACTCCGCCTAGCTGGCATTGCGCTCTCACTGGTCCGCTCTTTTAAACTCCACCACAGTGGCTCTGCTCTCTCATTGGTCCACTCTTTTAAACTCCACCACTCTAGCACTGCTCTCTCATTGGTCCGCTCTTTTAAACTCCGCCTTGCTGGCACTGCTCTCTCACTGGTCCGCTCGTTTAAACGACACCACTCTGGCACTGCTCTCTCACTGGTCCGCTCTTTTAAACTCCACCACTTTGGCACTGCTCTCTCACTGGTCCGCTCTTTGAAACTCCACCACTCTGGCACAGCTCTCTCACTGGTCCTCTCTTTTAAGCTCCACCACTCTGGCACTGCTCTCTCACTGGTCCGCTCTTTTAAACTCCACCACTCTGGCTCCGCTCTCTCACTGGTCCGCTCTTTTAAACTCCACCACTCTGGCACTGCTCTCTCACTGGTCCGCTCTTTCAAACTCCACCACTCTGGCACTGCTCTCTCACTGGCCTGCTCTTTTAAACTCCGCCTCGCTGGCACTGCTCTCTCACTGGTCCGCTCTTTTAAACTCCACCACTCTGGCTCTGCTCTCTCACTGGTCCGCTCTTTTAAACTCCAGCACTCTGGCACAGCTCTCTCACTGGTCCGCTCTTTTGAACTCCGCCTCGCTGGCACTGCTCTCTCACTGGTCCGCTCTTTTAAACTCCACCACTCTGGCACTGCTCTCTCACTGGTCCTCTCTTTTATGCTCCACCACTCTGGCACTGCTCCCTCACTGGTCCGCTCTTTTAAACTCCACCACTCTGGCACTGCTCTCTCACTGGTCCTCTCTTTTAAGCTCCACCACTCTGGCACTGCTCTCTCACTGGTCCGCTCTTTTAAACTCCACCACTCTGGCACTGCTCTCTCACTGGCCTGCTCTTTTAAACTCCACCACTCTGGCACTGCTCTCTCACTGGCCCGCTCTCTTAAACTCCATCACTCTGGCAAAGCTCTCTCACTGGTCCGCTCTTTTAAACTCCACCACTCTGGCACTGCTCTCTCACTGGTCCACTCTTTTAAACTCCGCCTCGCTGGCACTGCTCTCCCACTGGTCCGTTCTTTTAAACACCACCACTTTGGCAGTGCTCTCTCACTGGTCCGCTCTTTTAAACTCCACCACTCTGGCACTGCTCTCTCACTGGTCCGCTCTTTTAAACTCCACCACTCTGGCACTGCTCTCTCACTGGTTCGCTCTTTTAAGCTCCACCACTCTGGCATTGCTCTCTCACTGGTCCGCTCTTTTAAACTGCACCACTCTGGCACTACGCTCTCACTGGTCCGCTCTTTTAAACTCCACCACTCTGGCACTGCTCTCTCACTGGTCCGCTCTTGTAAACTCCGCCACTCTGGCACTGCTCTCTCACTGGTCCGCTCTTTTAAACTCCGCCACTCTGGCACTGCTCTCTCACTGGTCCGCTCTTTTAAACTCCACCACTCTGGCACTGCTCTCTCACTGGTCCGCTCTTTTAAACTCCACCACTCTGGCACTGCTCTCTCACTGGTCCGCTCTTTTAAACTCCACAACTCTGGCACTGCTCTCTCACTGGTCCGCTCTTTTAAACTCCACCTGTCTGGCACTGCTCTCTCACTGGTCCGCTCTTTTAAACTCCACCACTCTGGCACTGCTCTCTCACTGCTCCGCTCTTTTAAACTCCACAACTCTGGCACTGCTCTCTCACTGGTCCGCTCTTTTAAACTCCACAACTCTGGCACTGCTCTCTCACTGGTCCGCTCTTTTAAACTCCACCTGTCTGGCACTGCTCTCTCACTGGTCCGCTCTTTTAAACTCCACCACTCTGGCACTGCTCTCTCACTGCTCCGCTCTTTTAAACTCCACAACTCTGGCACTGCTCTCTCACTGGTCCACTCTTTTAAACTCCACCACTCTGGCACAGCTCTCTCACTGGTCCGCTCTTTTAAGCTCCACCACTCTGGCACTGCTCTCTCACTGGTCTGCTCTTTTAAACTCCACCACTCTGGCACTGCTCTCTCACTGGTCCGCTCTTTTAAACTCCACCACTCTGGCACTGCTCTCTCACTTGTCCGCTCTTTTAAACTCCGCCTCGCTGGCACTGATCTCTCACTGGCCCGCTCTCTTAAACTCCATCACTCTGGCACTGCTCTCTCACTGGTCCGCTCTTTTAAACTCCACCAATCTGGCACTGCTCTCTCACTGGTCCGCTCTTTTAAACTCCACCACTCTGGCACTGCTCTCTCACTGGTCCGCTCTTTTAAACTCCAACACTCTGGCACTGCTCTCTCACTGGTCCGCTCTTTCAAACTCCGCCTCGCTGGCACTGCTCTCTCACTGGTCCGCTCTTTTAAACTCCACCACACTGGCTCTGCTCTCTCACTGGTCCGCTCTTTTAAACTCCACCAATCTGGCACTGCTCTCTCACTGGTCCGCTCTTTTAAACTCCGCCTCGCTGGCACTGCTCTCTCACTGGTCCGCTCGTTTAAACTCCACCACTCTGGCACTGCTCTCTCACTGGTCCGCTCTTTTAACTCCACCACTTTGGCACTGCTCTCTCACTGGTCCGCTCTTTGAAACTCCACCACTCTGGAACAGCTCTCTCACTGGTCCTCTCTTTTAAGCTCCACCACTCTGGCACTGCTCTCTCACTGCTCCGCTCTTTTAAACTCCACCACTCTGGCACTGCTCTCTCACTGGTCCGCTCTTTTAAACTCCGCCTCGCTGGCACTGCTCTCTCACTGGTCCGCTCTTTTAAACTCCACCACTCTGGCACTGCTCTCTCACTGGTCCGCTCTTTTAAACTCCACCACTCTGGCACTGCTCTCTCACTGGTCCGCTCTTTTAAACTCCAACACTCTGGCACTGCTCTCTCACTGGTCCGCTCTTTTAAACTCCGCCACTCTGGCTCTGTTCTCTCACTGGTCCGCTCTTTTAAACTCCACCACTCTGGCACTGCCCTCTCACTGGTCCGCTCTTTTAAACTCCACCACTCTGGCACTGCTCTTTCACTGGTCCGCTCTTTTAAACTCCACCACTCTGGCACTGCTCTCTCACTGGTCCGCTCTTTTAAACTCCGCCACTCTGGCTCTGTTATCTCACTGGTCCGCTCTTTTAAACGCCACCACTCTGGCACTGTTCTCTCACTGGTCCGCTCTTTTAAACTCCGCCTCGCTGGCACTGCTCTCTCACTGGTCCGCTCTTTTAAACTCCACCACTCTGGCACTACTCTCTCACTGGTCCGCTCTTTTAAACTCCACCACTCTGGCACTGCTCTCTCACTGGTCCGCTCTTTTTAACTCCAGCACTCTGGCACTGCTCTCTCACTGGTCCGCTCTTTTAAGCTCCACCACTCTGGCACTGCTCTCTCACTGGTCCGCTCTTTTAAACTCCACCACTCTGGCACTGCTCTCTCACTGGTCCGCTCTTTTAAACTCCACCACTCTGGCACTGCTCTCTCACTGGTCCGCTCTTTTAAACTCCACCACACTGGCACTGCTCTCTCACTGGTCCGCTCTTTTAAACTCCACCACTCTGGCACTGCTCTCTCACTGGTCCGCTCTTTTAAGCTCCGCCTTGCTGGCACTGCTCTCTCACTGGTCCTCTCTTTTAAACTCCACCACTCTGGCATTGCTCTCTCACGGGTCCACTCTTTTAAACTCCGCCTCGCTGGCACTGCTCTCTCACTGGTCCACTCTTTTAAACTCCACCACTCTGGCATTGCTCTCTCACGGGTCCACTCTTATAAACTCCGCCTCGCTGGCACTGCTCTCTCACTGGTCCACTCTTTTAATCTCCACCACTCTGGCACTGCTCTCTCACTGGCCCGCTCTTTTAAACTCTGCCTTGCTGGCACTGCTCTCTCACTGGTCCGCTCTTTTAAACTCCACCAATCTGGCTCTGCTCTCTCACTGGTCCGCTCTTTTAAACTCCACCACTCTGGCACTGCTCTCTCACTGGTCCGCTCTTTTAAACTCCACCACTCTGGCACTGCTCTCTCACTGGTCCGCTCTTTTAAACTCCACCACTCTGGCACTGCTCTCTCACTGGTCCGCTCTTTTAAACTCCGCCTTGCTGGCTCCGCTCTCTCACTGGTCCGCTCATTTAAACTCCACAACTCTGGCACTGCTCTCTCACTGGTCCGCTCTTTTAAACTCCACCACTCTGGCACTGCTCACTCACTGGTCCGCTCTTTTAAACTCCACAACTCTGGCACTGCTCTCTCACTGGTCCGCTCTTTTAAACTCCACAACTCTGGCACTGCTCTCTCACTGGTCCGCTCTTTTAAACTCCACCACTCTGGCACTGCTCACTCACTGCTCCGCTCTTTTAAACTCCACCACTCTGGCACTGCTCTCTCACTGGTCCGCTCTTTTAAACTCCACCACTCTGGCACTGCTCTCTCACTGGCCTGCTCTTTTAAACTCCACCTAGCTGGCATTGCGCTCTCACTGGTCCGCTCTTTTAAACTCCACCACAGTGGCTCTGCTCTCTCATTGGTCCGCTCTTTTAAACTCCACCACTCTGGCACTGCTCTCTCATTGGTCCGCTCTTTTAAACTCCGCCTTGCTGGCACTGCTCTCTCACTGGTCCGCTCGTTTAAACGACACCACTCTGGCACTGCTCTCTCACTGGTCCGCTCTTTTAAACTCCACCACTTTGGCACTGCTCTCTCACTGGTCCGCTCTTTGAAACTCCACCACTCTGGCACAGCTCTCTCACTGGTCCTCTCTTTTAAGCTCCACCACTCTGGCACTGCTCTCTCACTGGTCCGCTCTTTTAAACTCCACCACTCTGGCTCCGCTCTCTCACTGGTCCGCTCTTTTAAACTCCACCACTCTGGCACTGCTCTCTCACTGGTCCGCTCTTTCAAACTCCACCACTCTGGCACTGCTCTCTCACTGGCCTGCTCTTTTAAACTCCACCTCGCTGGCACTGCTCTCTCACTGGTCCGCTCTTTTAAACTCCACCACTCTGGCTCTGCTCTCTCACTGGTCCGCTCTTTTAAACTCCAGCACTCTGGCACAGCTCTCTCACTGGTCCGCTCTTTTGAACTCCGCCTCGCTGGCACTGCTCTCTCACTGGTCCGCTCTTTTAAACTCCACCACTCTGGCACTGCTCTCTCACTGGTCCGCTCTTTTAAACTCCACCACTCTGGCACTGCTCCCTCACTGGTCCGCTCTTTTTAACTCCACCACTCTGGCACTGCTCTCTCACTGGTCCTCTCTTTTAAGCTCCACCACTCTGGCACTGCTCTCTCACTGGTCCGCTCTTTTAAACTCCACCACTCTGGCACTGCTCTCTCACTGGCCTGCTCTTTTAAACTCCACCACTCTGGCACTGCTCTCTCACTGGCCCGCTCTCTTAAACTCCATCACTCTGGCAAAGCTCTCTCACTGGTCCGCTCTTTTAAACTCCACCACTCTGGCACTGCTCTCTCACTGGTCCACTCTTTTAAACTCCGCCTCGCTGGCACTGCTCTCCCACTGGTCCGCTCTTTTAAACACCACCACTTTGGCAGTGCTCTCTCACTGGTCCGCTCTTTTAAACTCCACCACTCTGGCACTGCTCTCTCACTGGTCCGCTCTTTTAAACTCCACCACTCTGGCACTGCTCTCTCACTGGTTCGCTCTTTTAAGCTCCACCACTCTGGCATTGCTCTCTCACTGGTCCGCTCTTTTAAACTGCACCACTCTGGCACTACGCTCTCACTGGTCCGCTCTTTTAAACTCCACCACTCTGGCACTGCTCTCTCACTGGTCCGCTCTTGTAAACTCCGCCACTCTGGCACTGCTCTCTCACTGGTCCGCTCTTTTAAACTCCGCCACTCTGGCACTGCTCTCTCACTGGTCCGCTCTTTTAAACTCCACCACTCTGGCACTGCTCTCTCACTGGTCCGCTCTTTTAAACTCCACCACTCTGGCACTGCTCTCTCACTGGTCCGCTCTTTTAAACTCCACAACTCTGGCACTGCTCTCTCACTGGTCCGCTCTTTTAAACTCGACCTGTCTGGCACTGCTCTCTCACTGGTCCGCTCTTTTAAACTCCACCACTCTGGCACTGCTCTCTCACTGCTCCGCTCTTTTAAACTCCACAACTCTGGCACTGCTCTCTCACTGGTCCGCTCTTTTAAACTCCACAACTCTGGCACTGCTCTCTCACTGGTCCGCTCTTTTAAACTCCACCTGTCTGGCACTGCTCTCTCACTGGTCCGCTCTTTTAAACTCCACCACTCTGGCACTGCTCTCTCACTGCTCCGCTCTTTTAAACTCCACAACTCTGGCACTGCTCTCTCACTGGTCCACTCTTTTAAACTCCACCACTCTGGCACAGCTCTCTCACTGGTCCGCTCTTTTAAGCTCCACCACTCTGGCACTGCTCTCTCACTGGTCTGCTCTTTTAAACTCCACCACTCTGGCACTGCTCTCTCACTGGTCCGCTCTTTTAAACTCCACCACTCTGGCACTGCTCTCTCACTTGTCCGCTCTTTTAAACTCCGCCTCGCTGGCACTGATCTCTCACTGGCCCGCTCTCTTAAACTCCATCACTCTGGCACTGCTCTCTCACTGGTCCGCTCTTTTA
This sequence comes from Heterodontus francisci, assembly GCF_036365525.1. Classification (NCBI taxonomy): domain Eukaryota; kingdom Metazoa; phylum Chordata; class Chondrichthyes; order Heterodontiformes; family Heterodontidae; genus Heterodontus; species Heterodontus francisci. The sequence goes on along the minus strand of NC_090374.1, from coordinate 31,562,281 downwards.
AACTCCACCAATCTGGCACTGCTCTCTCACTGGTCCGCTCTTTTAAACTCCACCACTCTGGCACTGCTCTCTCACTGGTCCGCTCTTTTAAACTCCAACACTCTGGCACTGCTCTCTCACTGGTCCGCTCTTTCAAACTCCGCCTCGCTGGCACTGCTCTCTCACTGGTCCGCTCTTTTAAACTCCACCACACTGGCTCTGCTCTCTCACTGGTCCGCTCTTTTAAACTCCACCAATCTGGCACTGCTCTCTCACTGGTCCGCTCTTTTAAACTCCGCCTCGCTGGCACTGCTCTCTCACTGGTCCGCTCGTTTAAACTCCACCACTCTGGCACTGCTCTCTCACTGGTCCGCTCTTTTAACTCCACCACTTTGGCACTGCTCTCTCACTGGTCCGCTCTTTGAAACTCCACCACTCTGGAACAGCTCTCTCACTGGTCCTCTCTTTTAAGCTCCACCACTCTGGCACTGCTCTCTCACTGCTCCGCTCTTTTAAACTCCACCACTCTGGCACTGCTCTCTCACTGGTCCGCTCTTTTAAACTCCGCCTCGCTGGCACTGCTCTCTCACTGGTCCGCTCTTTTAAACTCCACCACTCTGGCACTGCTCTCTCACTGGTCCGCTCTTTTAAACTCCACCACTCTGGCACTGCTCTCTCACTGGTCCGCTCTTTTAAACTCCAACACTCTGGCACTGCTCTCTCACTGGTCCGCTCTTTTAAACTCCGCCACTCTGGCTCTGTTCTCTCACTGGTCCGCTCTTTTAAACTCCACCACTCTGGCACTGCCCTCTCACTGGTCCGCTCTTTTAAACTCCACCACTCTGGCACTGCTCTTTCACTGGTCCGCTCTTTTAAACTCCACCACTCTGGCACTGCTCTCTCACTGGTCCGCTCTTTTAAACTCCGCCACTCTGGCTCTGTTATCTCACTGGTCCGCTCTTTTAAACGCCACCACTCTGGCACTGTTCTCTCACTGGTCCGCTCTTTTAAACTCCGCCTCGCTGGCACTGCTCTCTCACTGGTCCGCTCTTTTAAACTCCACCACTCTGGCACTACTCTCTCACTGGTCCGCTCTTTTAAACTCCACCACTCTGGCACTGCTCTCTCACTGGTCCGCTCTTTTTAACTCCAGCACTCTGGCACTGCTCTCTCACTGGTCCGCTCTTTTAAGCTCCACCACTCTGGCACTGCTCTCTCACTGGTCCGCTCTTTTAAACTCCACCACTCTGGCACTGCTCTCTCACTGGTCCGCTCTTTTAAACTCCACCACTCTGGCACTGCTCTCTCACTGGTCCGCTCTTTTAAACTCCACCACTCTGGCACTGCTCTCTCACTGGTCCGCTCTTTTAAACTCCACCACTCTGGCACTGCTCTCTCACTGGTCCGCTCTTTTAAGCTCCGCCTTGCTGGCACTGCTCTCTCACTGGTCCTCTCTTTTAAACTCCACCACTCTGGCATTGCTCTCTCACGGGTCCACTCTTTTAAACTCCGCCTCGCTGGCACTGCTCTCTCACTGGTCCACTCTTTTAAACTCCACCACTCTGGCATTGCTCTCTCACGGGTCCACTCTTATAAACTCCGCCTCGCTGGCACTGCTCTCTCACTGGTCCACTCTTTTAATCTCCACCACTCTGGCACTGCTCTCTCACTGGCCCGCTCTTTTAAACTCTGCCTTGCTGGCACTGCTCTCTCACTGGTCCGCTCTTTTAAACTCCACCAATCTGGCTCTGCTCTCTCACTGGTCCGCTCTTTTAAACTCCACCACTCTGGCACTGCTCTCTCACTGGTCCGCTCTTTTAAACTCCACCAATCTGGCTCTGCTCTCTCACTGGTCCGCTCTTTTAAACTCCACAACTCTGGCACTGCTCTCTCACTGGTCCGCTCTTTTAAACTCCACCACTCTGGCACTGCTCACTCACTGGTCCGCTCTTTTAAACTCCACAACTCTGGCACTGCTCTCTCACTGGTCCGCTCTTTTAAACTCCACAACTCTGGCACTGCTCTCTCACTGGTCCGCTCTTTTAAACTCCACCAATCTGGCTCTGCTCTCTCACTGGTCCGCTCTTTTAAACTCCACCACTCTGGCACTGCTCTCTCACTGGTCCTCTCTTTTATGCTCCACCACTCTGGCACTGCTCCCTCACTGGTCCGCTCTTTTAAACTCCACCACTCTGGCACTGCTCTCTCACTGGTCCTCTCTTTTAAGCTCCACCACTCTGGCACTGCTCTCTCACTGGTCCGCTCTTTTAAACTCCACCACTCTGGCACTGCTCTCTCACTGGCCTGCTCTTTTAAACTCCACCACTCTGGCACAGCTCTCTCACTGGCCCGCTCTCTTAAACTCCATCACTCTGGCAAAGCTCTCTCACTGGTCCGCTCTTTTAAACTCCACCACTCTGGCACTGCTCTCTCACTGGTCCACTCTTTTAAACTCCGCCTCGCTGGCACTGCTCTCCCACTGGTCCGCTCTTTTAAACACCACCACTTTGGCAGTGCTCTCTCACTGGTCCGCTCTTTTAAACTCCACCACTCTGGCACTGCTCTCTCACTGGTCCACTCTTTTAAACACCACCACTCTGGCACTGCTCTCTCACTGGTCCGCTCTTTTAAACTCCACCACTCTGGCACTGTTCTCTCACTGGTCCGCTCTTTTAAACTCCACCTCTCTGGCACTGCTCTCTCACTGGCCTGCTGTTTTGAACTCCGCCTCGCTGGCAATGCTCTCTCACTGGTCCCCTCTTTTAAACTCCACAACACTGGCTCTGCTCTCTCACTGGTCCGCTCTTTTAAACTCCACCAATCTGGCACTGCTCTCTCACTGGTCCGCTCTTTTAAACTCCGCCTCGCTGGCACTGCTCTCTCACTGGTCCGCTCGTTTAAACTCCACCAATCTGGCACTGCTCTCTCACTGGTCCGCTCTTTTAAACTCCGCCTCGCTGGCACTGCTCTCTCACTGGTCCGCTCTTTTAAACTCCACCACTCTGGCACTGCTCTCTCACTGGTCCGCTCTTTTAAACTCCACCACTCTGGCACTGCTCTCTCACTGGTCCGCTCTTTTAAACTCCAACACTCTGGCACTGCTCTCTCACTGGTCCGCTCTTTCAAACTCCGCCACTCTGGCTCTGTTCTCTCACTGGTCCGCTCTTTTAAACTCCACCACTCTGGCACTGCCCTCTCACTGGTCCGCTCTTTTAAACTCCACCACTCTGGCATTGCACTCTCACTGGCCCGCTCTTTTAAACTCCGCCACTCTGGCTCTGTTATCTCACTGGTCCGCTCTTTGAAACGCCACCACTCTGGCACTGCTCTCTCACTGGTCCGCTCTTTTAAACTCCGCCTCGCTGGCACTGCTCTCTCACTGGTCCGCTCTTTTAAACTCCACCACTCTGGCACTGCTCTCTCACTGGTCCGCTCTTTTAAACTCCACCACTCTGGCACTGTTCTCTCACTGGTCCGCTCTTTTAAACTCCACCACTCTGGCACTGCTCTCTCACTGGCCTGCTCTTTTGAACTCCGCCTCGCTGGCACTGCTCTCTCACTGGTCCCCTCTTTTAAACTCCACCACACTGGCTCTGCTCTCTCTCTGGTCCGCTCTTTTAAACTCCACCAATCTGGCACTGCTCTCTCACTGGTCCGCTCTTTTAAACTCCGCCTCGCTGGCACTGCTCTCTCACTGGTCTGCTCGTTTAAACTCCACCACTCTGGCACTGCTTTCTCACTGGTCCGCTCTTTTAAACTCCAACACTTTGGCACTGCTCTCTCACTGGTCCGCTCTTTGAAACTCCACCACTCTGGCACAGCTCTCTCACTGGTCCTCTCTTTTAAACTCCACCACTCTGGCACTGCTCTCTCACTGGTCCACTCTTTTAAACTCCGCCTCGCTGGCACTGCTCTCTCACTGGTCCGCTCTTTTAAACTCCACCACTCTGGCACTGCTCTCTCACTGGTCCGCTCTTTTAAACTCCACCACTCTGGCACTGCTCTCTCACTGGTCCGCTCTTTTAAACTCCAACACTCTGGCACTGCTCTCTCACTGGTCCGCTCTTTCAAACTCCGCCTCGCTGGCACTGCTCTCTCACTGGTCCGCTCTTTTAAACTCCACCACACTGGCTCTGCTCTCACTGGTCCGCTCTTTTAAACTCCACCAATCAGGCACTGCTCTCTCACTGGTCCGCTCTTTTAAACTCCGCCTCGCTGGCACTGCTCTCTCACTGGTCCGCTCGTTTAAACTCCACCACTCTGGCACTGCTCTCTCACTGGTCCGCTCTTTGAACTCCACCACTTTGGCACTGCTCTCTCACTGGTCCGCTCTTTGAAACTCCACCACTCTGGCACAGCTCTCTCACTGGTCCTCTCTTTTAAGCTCCACCACTCTGGCACTGCTCTCTCACTGCTCCGCTCTTTTAAACTCCACCACTCTGGCACTGCTCTCTCACTGGTCCGCTCTTTTAAACTCCGCCTCGCTGGCACTGCTCTCTCACTGGTCCGCTCTTTTAAACTCCACCACTCTGGCACTGCTCTCTCACTGGTCCGCTCTTTTAAACTCCACCACTCTGGCACTGCTCTCTCACTGGTCCGATCTTTTAAACTCCAACACTCTGGCACTGCTCTCTCACTGGTCCGCTCTTTTAAACTCCGCCACTCTGGCTCTGTTCTCTCACTGGTCCGCTCTTTTAAACTCCACCACTCTGGCACTGCCCTCTCACTGGTCCGCTCTTTTAAACTCCACCACTCTGGCACTGCTCTTTCACTGGTCCGCTCTTTTAAACTCCACCACTCTGGCACTGCTCTCTCACTGGTCCGCTCTTTTAAACTCCGCCACTCTGGCTCTGTTATCTCACTGGTCCGCTCTTTTAAACGCCACCACTCTGGCTCTGTTCTCTCACTGGTCCGCTCTTTTAAACTCCACCACTCTGGCATTGCCCTCTCACTGGTCCGCTCTTTTAAACTCCACCACTCTGGCACTGCTCTTTCACTGGTCCGCTCTTTTAAACTCCACCACTCTGGCACTGCTCTCTCACTGGTCCGCTCTTTTAAACTCCACCACTCTGGCACTGCTCTCTCACTGGTCCGCTCTTTTAAACTCCGCCTTGCTGGCTCCGCTCTCTCACTGGTCCGCTCATTTAAACTCCACAACTCTGGCACTGCTCTCTCACTGGTCCGCTCTTTTAAACTCCACCACTCTGGCACTGCTCACTCACTGGTCCGCTCTTTTAAACTCCACAACTCTGGCACTGCTCTCTCACTGGTCCGCTCTTTTAAACTCCACAACTCTGGCACTGCTCTCTCACTGGTCCGCTCTTTTAAACTCCACCACTCTGGCACTGCTCACTCACTGCTCCGCTCTTTTAAACTCCACCACTCTGGCACTGCTCTCTCACTGGTCCGCTCTTTTAAACTCCACCACTCTGGCACTGCTCTCTCACTGGCCTGCTCTTTTAAACTCCACCTAGCTGGCATTGCGCTCTCACTGGTCCGCTCTTTTAAACTCCACCACAGTGGCTCTGCTCTCTCATTGGTCCGCTCTTTTAAACTCCACCACTCTGGCACTGCTCTCTCATTGGTCCGCTCTTTTAAACTCCGCCTTGCTGGCACTGCTCTCTCACTGGTCCGCTCGTTTAAACGACACCACTCTGGCACTGCTCTCTCACTGGTCCGCTCTTTTAAACTCCACCACTTTGGCACTGCTCTCTCACTGGTCCGCTCTTTGAAACTCCACCACTCTGGCACAGCTCTCTCACTGGTCCTCTCTTTTAAGCTCCACCACTCTGGCACTGCTCTCTCACTGGTCCGCTCTTTTAAACTCCACCACTCTGGCTCCGCTCTCTCACTGGTCCGCTCTTTTAAACTCCACCACTCTGGCACTGCTCTCTCACTGGTCCGCTCTTTCAAACTCCACCACTCTGGCACTGCTCTCTCACTGGCCTGCTCTTTTAAACTCCACCTCGCTGGCACTGCTCTCTCACTGGTCCGCTCTTTTAAACTCCACCACTCTGGCTCTGCTCTCTCACTGGTCCGCTCTTTTAAACTCCAGCACTCTGGCACAGCTCTCTCACTGGTCCGCTCTTTTGAACTCCGCCTCGCTGGCACTGCTCTCTCACTGGTCCGCTCTTTTAAACTCCACCACTCTGGCACTGCTCTCTCACTGGTCCGCTCTTTTAAACTCCACCACTCTGGCACTGCTCCCTCACTGGTCCGCTCTTTTTAACTCCACCACTCTGGCACTGCTCTCTCACTGGTCCTCTCTTTTAAGCTCCACCACTCTGGCACTGCTCTCTCACTGGTCCGCTCTTTTAAACTCCACCACTCTGGCACTGCTCTCTCACTGGCCTGCTCTTTTAAACTCCACCACTCTGGCACTGCTCTCTCACTGGCCCGCTCTCTTAAACTCCATCACTCTGGCAAAGCTCTCTCACTGGTCCGCTCTTTTAAACTCCACCACTCTGGCACTGCTCTCTCACTGGTCCACTCTTTTAAACTCCGCCTCGCTGGCACTGCTCTCCCACTGGTCCGCTCTTTTAAACACCACCACTTTGGCAGTGCTCTCTCACTGGTCCGCTCTTTTAAACTCCACCACTCTGGCACTGCTCTCTCACTGGTCCGCTCTTTTAAACTCCACCACTCTGGCACTGCTCTCTCACTGGTTCGCTCTTTTAAGCTCCACCACTCTGGCATTGCTCTCTCACTGGTCCGCTCTTTTAAACTGCACCACTCTGGCACTACGCTCTCACTGGTCCGCTCTTTTAAACTCCACCACTCTGGCACTGCTCTCTCACTGGTCCGCTCTTGTAAACTCCGCCACTCTGGCACTGCTCTCTCACTGGTCCGCTCTTTTAAACTCCGCCACTCTGGCACTGCTCTCTCACTGGTCCGCTCTTTTAAACTCCACCACTCTGGCACTGCTCTCTCACTGGTCCGCTCTTTTAAACTCCACCACTCTGGCACTGCTCTCTCACTGGTCCGCTCTTTTAAACTCCACAACTCTGGCACTGCTCTCTCACTGGTCCGCTCTTTTAAACTCGACCTGTCTGGCACTGCTCTCTCACTGGTCCGCTCTTTTAAACTCCACCACTCTGGCACTGCTCTCTCACTGCTCCGCTCTTTTAAACTCCACAACTCTGGCACTGCTCTCTCACTGGTCCGCTCTTTTAAACTCCACAACTCTGGCACTGCTCTCTCACTGGTCCGCTCTTTTAAACTCCACCTGTCTGGCACTGCTCTCTCACTGGTCCGCTCTTTTAAACTCCACCACTCTGGCACTGCTCTCTCACTGCTCCGCTCTTTTAAACTCCACAACTCTGGCACTGCTCTCTCACTGGTCCACTCTTTTAAACTCCACCACTCTGGCACAGCTCTCTCACTGGTCCGCTCTTTTAAGCTCCACCACTCTGGCACTGCTCTCTCACTGGTCTGCTCTTTTAAACTCCACCACTCTGGCACTGCTCTCTCACTGGTCCGCTCTTTTAAACTCCACCACTCTGGCACTGCTCTCTCACTTGTCCGCTCTTTTAAACTCCGCCTCGCTAGCACTGATCTCTCACTGGCCCGCTCTCTTAAACTCCATCACTCTGGCACTGCTCTCTCACTGGTCCGCTCTTTTAAACTCCACCAATCTGGCACTGCTCTCTCACTGGTCCGCTCTTTTAAACTCCACCACTCTGGCACTGCTCTCTCACTGGTCCGCTCTTTTAAACTCCAACACTCTGGCACTGCTCTCTCACTGGTCCGCTCTTTCAAACTCCGCCTCGCTGGCACTGCTCTCTCACTGGTCCGCTCTTTTAAACTCCACCACACTGGCTCTGCTCTCTCACTGGTCCGCTCTTTTAAACTCCACCAATCTGGCACTGCTCTCTCACTGGTCCGCTCTTTTAAACTCCGCCTCGCTGGCACTGCTCTCTCACTGGTCCGCTCGTTTAAACTCCACCACTCTGGCACTGCTCTCTCACTGGTCCGCACTTTTAACTCCACCACTTTGGCACTGCTCTCTCACTGGTCCGCTCTTTGAAACTCCACCACTCTGGAACAGCTCTCTCACTGGTCCTCTCTTTTAAGCTCCACCACTCTGGCACTGCTCTCTCACTGCTCCGCTCTTTTAAACTCCACCACTCTGGCACTGCTCTCTCACTGGTCCGCTCTTTTAAACTCCGCCTCGCTGGCACTGCTCTCTCACTGGTCCGCTCTTTTAAACTCCACCACTCTGGCACTGCTCTCTCACTGGTCCGCTCTTTTAAACTCCACCACTCTGGCACTGCTCTCTCACTGGTCCGCTCTTTTAAACTCCAACACTCTGGCACTGCTCTCTCACTGGTCCGCTCTTTTAAACTCCGCCACTCTGGCTCTGTTCTCTCACTGGTCCGCTCTTTTAAACTCCACCACTCTGGCACTGCCCTCTCACTGGTCCGCTCTTTTAAACTCCACCACTCTGGCACTGCTCTTTCACTGGTCCGCTCTTTTAAACTCCACCACTCTGGCACTGCTCTCTCACTGGTCCGCTCTTTTAAACTCCGCCACTCTGGCTCTGTTATCTCACTGGTCCGCTCTTTTAAACGCCACCACTCTGGCACTGTTCTCTCACTGGTCCGCTCTTTTAAACTCCGCCTCGCTGGCACTGCTCTCTCACTGGTCCGCTCTTTTAAACTCCACCACTCTGGCACTACTCTCTCACTGGTCCGCTCTTTTAAACTCCACCACTCTGGCACAGCTCTCTCACTGGTCCTCTCTTTTAAGCTCCACCACTCTGGCACTGCTCTCTCACTGGTCCGCTCTTTTAAACTCCACCACTCTGGCTCCGCTCTCTCACTGGTCCGCTCTTTTAAACTCCACCACTCTGGCACTGCTCTCTCACTGGTCCGCTCTTTCAAACTCCACCACTCTGGCACTGCTCTCTCACTGGCCTGCTCTTTTAAACTCCACCTCGCTGGCACTGCTCTCTCACTGGTCCGCTCTTTTAAACTCCACCACTCTGGCTCTGCTCTCTCACTGGTCCGCTCTTTTAAACTCCAGCACTCTGGCACAGCTCTCTCACTGGTCCGCTCTTTTGAACTCCGCCTCGCTGGCACTGCTCTCTCACTGGTCCGCTCTTTTAAACTCCACCACTCTGGCACTGCTCTCTCACTGGTCCGCTCTTTTAAACTCCACCACTCTGGCACTGCTCCCTCACTGGTCCGCTCTTTTTAACTCCACCACTCTGGCACTGCTCTCTCACTGGTCCTCTCTTTTAAGCTCCACCACTCTGGCACTGCTCTCTCACTGGTCCGCTCTTTTAAACTCCACCACTCTGGCACTGCTCTCTCACTGGCCTGCTCTTTTAAACTCCACCACTCTGGCACTGCTCTCTCACTGGCCCGCTCTCTTAAACTCCATCACTCTGGCAAAGCTCTCTCACTGGTCCGCTCTTTTAAACTCCACCACTCTGGCACTGCTCTCTCACTGGTCCACTCTTTTAAACTCCGCCTCGCTGGCACTGCTCTCCCACTGGTCCGCTCTTTTAAACACCACCACTTTGGCAGTGCTCTCTCACTGGTCCGCTCTTTTAAACTCCACCACTCTGGCACTGCTCTCTCACTGGTCCGCTCTTTTAAACTCCACCACTCTGGCACTGCTCTCTCACTGGTTCGCTCTTTTAAGCTCCACCACTCTGGCATTGCTCTCTCACTGGTCCGCTCTTTTAAACTGCACCACTCTGGCACTACGCTCTCACTGGTCCGCTCTTTTAAACTCCACCACTCTGGCACTGCTCTCTCACTGGTCCGCTCTTGTAAACTCCGCCACTCTGGCACTGCTCTCTCACTGGTCCGCTCTTTTAAACTCCGCCACTCTGGCACTGCTCTCTCACTGGTCCGCTCTTTTAAACTCCACCACTCTGGCACTGCTCTCTCACTGGTCCGCTCTTTTAAACTCCACCACTCTGGCACTGCTCTCTCACTGGTCCGCTCTTTTAAACTCCACAACTCTGGCACTGCTCTCTCACTGGTCCGCTCTTTTAAACTCGACCTGTCTGGCACTGCTCTCTCACTGGTCCGCTCTTTTAAACTCCACCACTCTGGCACTGCTCTCTCACTGCTCCGCTCTTTTAAACTCCACAACTCTGGCACTGCTCTCTCACTGGTCCGCTCTTTTAAACTCCACAACTCTGGCACTGCTCTCTCACTGGTCCGCTCTTTTAAACTCCACCTGTCTGGCACTGCTCTCTCACTGGTCCGCTCTTTTAAACTCCACCACTCTGGCACTGCTCTCTCACTGCTCCGCTCTTTTAAACTCCACAACTCTGGCACTGCTCTCTCACTGGTCCACTCTTTTAAACTCCACCACTCTGGCACAGCTCTCTCACTGGTCCGCTCTTTTAAGCTCCACCACTCTGGCACTGCTCTCTCACTGGTCTGCTCTTTTAAACTCCACCACTCTGGCACTGCTCTCTCACTGGTCCGCTCTTTTAAACTCCACCACTCTGGCACTGCTCTCTCACTTGTCCGCTCTTTTAAACTCCGCCTCGCTAGCACTGATCTCTCACTGGCCCGCTCTCTTAAACTCCATCACTCTGGCACTGCTCTCTCACTGGTCCGCTCTTTTAAACTCCACCAATCTGGCACTGCTCTCTCACTGGTCCGCTCTTTTAAACTCCACCACTCTGGCACTGCTCTCTCACTGGTCCGCTCTTTTAAACTCCAACACTCTGGCACTGCTCTCTCACTGGTCCGCTCTTTCAAACTCCGCCTCGCTGGCACTGCTCTCTCACTGGTCCGCTCTTTTAAACTCCACCACACTGGCTCTGCTCTCTCACTGGTCCGCTCTTTTAAACTCCACCAATCTGGCACTGCTCTCTCACTGGTCCGCTCTTTTAAACTCCGCCTCGCTGGCACTGCTCTCTCACTGGTCCGCTCGTTTAAACTCCACCACTCTGGCACTGCTCTCTCACTGGTCCGCACTTTTAACTCCACCACTTTGGCACTGCTCTCTCACTGGTCCGCTCTTTGAAACTCCACCACTCTGGAACAGCTCTCTCACTGGTCCTCTCTTTTAAGCTCCACCACTCTGGCACTGCTCTCTCACTGCTCCGCTCTTTTAAACTCCACCACTCTGGCACTGCTCTCTCACTGGTCCGCTCTTTTAAACTCCGCCTCGCTGGCACTGCTCTCTCACTGGTCCGCTCTTTTAAACTCCACCACTCTGGCACTGCTCTCTCACTGGTCCGCTCTTTTAAACTCCACCACTCTGGCACTGCTCTCTCACTGGTCCGCTCTTTTAAACTCCAACACTCTGGCACTGCTCTCTCACTGGTCCGCTCTTTTAAACTCCGCCACTCTGGCTCTGTTCTCTCACTGGTCCGCTCTTTTAAACTCCACCACTCTGGCACTGCCCTCTCACTGGTCCGCTCTTTTAAACTCCACCACTCTGGCACTGCTCTTTCACTGGTCCGCTCTTTTAAACTCCACCACTCTGGCACTGCTCTCTCACTGGTCCGCTCTTTTAAACTCCGCCACTCTGGCTCTGTTATCTCACTGGTCCGCTCTTTTAAACGCCACCACTCTGGCACTGTTCTCTCACTGGTCCGCTCTTTTAAACTCCGCCTCGCTGGCACTGCTCTCTCACTGGTCCGCTCTTTTAAACTCCACCACTCTGGCACTACTCTCTCACTGGTCCGCTCTTTTAAACTCCACCACTCTGGCACTGCTCTCTCACTGGTCCGCTCTTTTTAACTCCAGCACTCTGGCACTGCTCTCTCACTGGTCCGCTCTTTTAAGCTCCACCACTCTGGCACTGCTCTCTCACTGGTCCGCTCTTTTAAACTCCACCACTCTGGCACTGCTCTCTCACTGGTCCGCTCTTTTAAACTCCACCACTCTGGCACTGCTCTCTCACTGGTCCGCTCTTTTAAACTCCACCACTCTGGCACTGCTCTCTCACTGGTCCGCTCTTTTAAACTCCACCACTCTGGCACTGCTCTCTCACTGGTCCGCTCTTTTAAGCTCCGCCTTGCTGGCACTGCTCTCTCACTGGTCCTCTCTTTTAAACTCCACCACTCTGGCATTGCTCTCTCACGGGTCCACTCTTTTAAACTCCGCCTCGCTGGCACTGCTCTCTCACTGGTCCACTCTTTTAAACTCCACCACTCTGGCATTGCTCTCTCACGGGTCCACTCTTTTAAACTCCGCCTCGCTGGCACTGCTCTCTCACTGGTCCACTCTTTTAATCTCCACCACTCTGGCACTGCTCTCTCACTGGCCCGCTCTTTTAAACTCTGCCTTGCTGGCACTGCTCTCTCACTGGTCCGCTCTTTTAAACTCCACCAATCTGGCTCTGCTCTCTCACTGGTCCGCTCTTTTAAACTCCACCACTCTGGCACTGCTCTCTCACTGGTCCGCTCTTTTAAACTCCACCAATCTGGCTCTGCTCTCTCACTGGTCCGCTCTTTTAAACTCCACAACTCTGGCACTGCTCTCTCACTGGTCCGCTCTTTTAAACTCCACCACTCTGGCACTGCTCACTCACTGGTCCGCTCTTTTAAACTCCACAACTCTGGCACTGCTCTCTCACTGGTCCGCTCTTTTAAACTCCACAACTCTGGCACTGCTCTCTCACTGGTCCGCTCTTTTAAACTCCACCAATCTCGCTCTGCTCTCTCACTGGTCCGCTCTTTTAAACTCCACCACTCTGGCACTGCTCTCTCACTGGTCCTCTCTTTTATGCTCCACCACTCTGGCACTGCTCCCTCACTGGTCCGCTCTTTTAAATTCCACCACTCTGGCACTGCTCTCTCACTGGTCCTCTCTTTTAAGCTCCACCACTCTGGCACTGCTCTCTCACTGGTCCGCTCTTTTAAACTCCACCACTCTGGCACTGCTCTCTCACTGGCCTGCTCTTTTAAACTCCACCACTCTGGCACAGCTCTCTCACTGGCCCGCTCTCTTAAACTCCATCACTCTGGCAAAGCTCTCTCACTGGTCCGCTCTTTTAAACTCCACCACTCTGGCACTGCTCTCTCACTGGTCCACTCTTTTAAACTCCGCCTCGCTGGCACTGCTCTCCCACTGGTCCGCTCTTTTAAACACCACCACTTTGGCAGTGCTCTCTCACTGGTCCGCTCTTTTAATCTCCACCACTCTGGCACTGCTCTCTCACTGGTCCGCTCTTTTAAACTCCACCACTCTGGCACTGCTCTCTCACTGGTTCGCTCTTTTAAGCTCCACCACTCTGGCATTGCTCTCTCACTGGTCCGCTCTTTTAAACTGCACCACTCTGGCACTACGCTCTCACTGGTCCGCTCTTTTAAACTCCACCACTCTGGCACTGCTCTCTCACTGGTCCGCTCTTGTAAACTCCGCCTCGCTGGCACTGCTCTCTCACTGGTCCGCTCTTTTAAACTCCACCACTCTGGCACTGCTCTCTCACTGGTCCGCTCTTTTAAACTCCACCACTCTGGCACTGCTCTCTCACTGGTCCGCTCTTTTAAACTCCAACACTCTGGCACTGCTCTCTCACTGGTCCGCTCTTTTAAACTCCGCCACTCTGGCTCTGTTCTCTCACTGGTCCGCTCTTTTAAACTCCACCACTCTGGCACTGCCCTCTCACTGGTCCGCTCTTTTAAACTCCACCACTCTGGCACTGCTCTTTCACTGGTCCGCTCTTTTAAACTCCACCACTCTGGCACTGCTCTCTCACTGGTCCGTTCTTTTAAACTCCGCCACTCTGGCTCTGTTATCTCACTGGTCCGCTCTTTTAAACGCCACCACTCTGGCACTGTTCTCTCACTGGTCCGCTCTTTTAAACTCCGCCTCGCTGGCACTGCTCTCTCACTGGTCCGCTCTTTTAAACTCCACCACTCTGGCACTACTCTCTCACTGGTCCGCTCTTTTAAACTCCACCACTCTGGCACTGCTCTCTCACTGGTCCGCTCTTTTTAACTCCAGCACTCTGGCACTGCTCTCTCACTGGTCCGCTCTTTTAAGCTCCACCACTCTGGCACTGCTCTCTCACTGGTCCGCTCTTTTAAACTCCACCACTCTGGCACTGCTCTCTCACTGGTCCGCTCTTTTAAACTCCACCACTCTGGCACTGCTCTCTCACTGGTCCGCTCTTTTAAACTCCACCACTCTGGCACTGCTCTCTCACTGGTCCGCTCTTTTAAACTCCACCACTCTGGCACTGCTCTCTCACTGGTCCGCTCTTTTAAGCTCCGCCTTGCTGGCACTGCTCTCTCACTGGTCCTCTCTTTTAAACTCCACCACTCTGGCATTGCTCTCTCACGGGTCCACTCTTTTAAACTCCGCCTCGCTGGCACTGCTCTCTCACTGGTCCACTCTTTTAAACTCCACCACTCTGGCATTGCTCTCTCACGGGTCCACTCTTTTAAACTCCGCCTCGCTGGCACTGCTCTCTCACTGGTCCACTCTTTTAATCTCCACCACTCTGGCACTGCTCTCTCACTGGCCCGCTCTTTTAAACTCTGCCTTGCTGGCACTGCTCTCTCACTGGTCCGCTCTTTTAAACTCCACCAATCTGGCTCTGCTCTCTCACTGGTCCGCTCTTTTAAACTCCACCACTCTGGCACTGCTCTCTCACTGGTCCGCTCTTTTAAACTCCACCACTCTGGCACTGCTCACTCACTGGTCCGCTCTTTTAAACTCCACAACTCTGGCACTGCTCTCTCACTGGTCCGCTCTTTTAAACTCCACAACTCTGGCACTGCTCTCTCACTGGTCCGCTCTTTTAAACTCCACCAATCTCGCTCTGCTCTCTCACTGGTCCGCTCTTTTAAACTCCACCACTCTGGCACTGCTCTCTCACTTGTCCGCTCTTTTAAACTCCGCCTCGCTAGCACTGATCTCTCACTGGCCCGCTCTCTTAAACTCCATCACTCTGGCACTGCTCTCTCACTGGTCCGCTCTTTTAAACTCCACCAATCTGGCACTGCTCTCTCACTGGTCCGCTCTTTTAAACTCCACCACTCTGGCACTGCTCTCTCACTGGTCCGCTCTTTTAAACTCCAACACTCTGGCACTGCTCTCTCACTGGTCCGCTCTTTCAAACTCCGCCTCGCTGGCACTGCTCTCTCACTGGTCCGCTCTTTTAAACTCCACCACACTGGCTCTGCTCTCTCACTGGTCCGCTCTTTTAAACTCCACCAATCTGGCACTGCTCTCTCACTGGTCCGCTCTTTTAAACTCCGCCTCGCTGGCACTGCTCTCTCACTGGTCCGCTCGTTTAAACTCCACCACTCTGGCACTGCTCTCTCACTGGTCCGCACTTTTAACTCCACCACTTTGGCACTGCTCTCTCACTGGTCCGCTCTTTGAAACTCCACCACTCTGGAACAGCTCTCTCACTGGTCCTCTCTTTTAAGCTCCACCACTCTGGCACTGCTCTCTCACTGCTCCGCTCTTTTAAACTCCACCACTCTGGCACTGCTCTCTCACTGGTCCGCTCTTTTAAACTCCGCCTCGCTGGCACTGCTCTCTCACTGGTCCGCTCTTTTAAACTCCACCACTCTGGCACTGCTCTCTCACTGGTCCGCTCTTTTAAACTCCACCACTCTGGCACTGCTCTCTCACTGGTCCGCTCTTTTAAACTCCAACACTCTGGCACTGCTCTCTCACTGGTCCGCTCTTTTAAACTCCGCCACTCTGGCTCTGTTCTCTCACTGGTCCGCTCTTTTAAACTCCACCACTCTGGCACTGCCCTCTCACTGGTCCGCTCTTTTAAACTCCACCACTCTGGCACTGCTCTTTCACTGGTCCGCTCTTTTAAACTCCACCACTCTGGCACTGCTCTCTCACTGGTCCGCTCTTTTAAACTCCGCCACTCTGGCTCTGTTATCTCACTGGTCCGCTCTTTTAAACGCCACCACTCTGGCACTGTTCTCTCACTGGTCCGCTCTTTTAAACTCCGCCTCGCTGGCACTGCTCTCTCACTGGTCCGCTCTTTTAAACTCCACCACTCTGGCACTACTCTCTCACTGGTCCGCTCTTTTAAACTCCACCACTCTGGCACTGCTCTCTCACTGGTCCGCTCTTTTTAACTCCAGCACTCTGGCACTGCTCTCTCACTGGTCCGCTCTTTTAAGCTCCACCACTCTGGCACTGCTCTCTCACTGGTCCGCTCTTTTAAACTCCACCACTCTGGCACTGCTCTCTCACTGGTCCGCTCTTTTAAACTCCACCACTCTGGCACTGCTCTCTCACTGGTCCGCTCTTTTAAACTCCACCACTCTGGCACTGCTCTCTCACTGGTCCGCTCTTTTAAACTCCACCACTCTGGCACTGCTCTCTCACTGGTCCGCTCTTTTAAGCTCCGCCTTGCTGGCACTGCTCTCTCACTGGTCCTCTCTTTTAAACTCCACCACTCTGGCATTGCTCTCTCACGGGTCCACTCTTTTAAACTCCGCCTCGCTGGCACTGCTCTCTCACTGGTCCACTCTTTTAAACTCCACCACTCTGGCATTGCTCTCTCACGGGTCCACTCTTTTAAACTCCGCCTCGCTGGCACTGCTCTCTCACTGGTCCACTCTTTTAATCTCCACCACTCTGGCACTGCTCTCTCACTGGCCCGCTCTTTTAAACTCTGCCTTGCTGGCACTGCTCTCTCACTGGTCCGCTCTTTTAAACTCCACCAATCTGGCTCTGCTCTCTCACTGGTCCGCTCTTTTAAACTCCACCACTCTGGCACTGCTCTCTCACTGGTCCGCTCTTTTAAACTCCACCAATCTGGCTCTGCTCTCTCACTGGTCCGCTCTTTTAAACTCCACAACTCTGGCACTGCTCTCTCACTGGTCCGCTCTTTTAAACTCCACCACTCTGGCACTGCTCACTCACTGGTCCGCTCTTTTAAACTCCACAACTCTGGCACTGCTCTCTCACTGGTCCGCTCTTTTAAACTCCACAACTCTGGCACTGCTCTCTCACTGGTCCGCTCTTTTAAACTCCACCAATCTCGCTCTGCTCTCTCACTGGTCCGCTCTTTTAAACTCCACCACTCTGGCACTGCTCTCTCACTGGTCCTCTCTTTTATGCTCCACCACTCTGGCACTGCTCCCTCACTGGTCCGCTCTTTTAAATTCCACCACTCTGGCACTGCTCTCTCACTGGTCCTCTCTTTTAAGCTCCACCACTCTGGCACTGCTCTCTCACTGGTCCGCTCTTTTAAACTCCACCACTCTGGCACTGCTCTCTCACTGGCCTGCTCTTTTAAACTCCACCACTCTGGCACAGCTCTCTCACTGGCCCGCTCTCTTAAACTCCATCACTCTGGCAAAGCTCTCTCACTGGTCCGCTCTTTTAAACTCCACCACTCTGGCACTGCTCTCTCACTGGTCCACTCTTTTAAACTCCGCCTCGCTGGCACTGCTCTCCCACTGGTCCGCTCTTTTAAACACCACCACTTTGGCAGTGCTCTCTCACTGGTCCGCTCTTTTAATCTCCACCACTCTGGCACTGCTCTCTCACTGGTCCGCTCTTTTAAACTCCACCACTCTGGCACTGCTCTCTCACTGGTTCGCTCTTTTAAGCTCCACCACTCTGGCATTGCTCTCTCACTGGTCCGCTCTTTTAAACTGCACCACTCTGGCACTACGCTCTCACTGGTCCGCTCTTTTAAACTCCACCACTCTGGCACTGCTCTCTCACTGGTCCGCTCTTGTAAACTCCGCCTCGCTGGCACTGCTCTCTCACTGGTCCGCTCTTTTAAACTCCACCACTCTGGCACTGCTCTCTCACTGGTCCGCTCTTTTAAACTCCACCACTCTGGCACTGCTCTCTCACTGGTCCGCTCTTTTAAACTCCAACACTCTGGCACTGCTCTCTCACTGGTCCGCTCTTTTAAACTCCGCCACTCTGGCTCTGTTCTCTCACTGGTCCGCTCTTTTAAACTCCACCACTCTGGCACTGCCCTCTCACTGGTCCGCTCTTTTAAACTCCACCACTCTGGCACTGCTCTTTCACTGGTCCGCTCTTTTAAACTCCACCACTCTGGCACTGCTCTCTCACTGGTCCGTTCTTTTAAACTCCGCCACTCTGGCTCTGTTATCTCACTGGTCCGCTCTTTTAAACGCCACCACTCTGGCACTGTTCTCTCACTGGTCCGCTCTTTTAAACTCCGCCTCGCTGGCACTGCTCTCTCACTGGTCCGCTCTTTTAAACTCCACCACTCTGGCACTACTCTCTCACTGGTCCGCTCTTTTAAACTCCACCACTCTGGCACTGCTCTCTCACTGGTCCGCTCTTTTTAACTCCAGCACTCTGGCACTGCTCTCTCACTGGTCCGCTCTTTTAAGCTCCACCACTCTGGCACTGCTCTCTCACTGGTCCGCTCTTTTAAACTCCACCACTCTGGCACTGCTCTCTCACTGGTCCGCTCTTTTAAACTCCACCACTCTGGCACTGCTCTCTCACTGGTCCGCTCTTTTAAACTCCACCACTCTGGCACTGCTCTCTCACTGGTCCGCTCTTTTAAACTCCACCACTCTGGCACTGCTCTCTCACTGGTCCGCTCTTTTAAGCTCCGCCTTGCTGGCACTGCTCTCTCACTGGTCCTCTCTTTTAAACTCCACCACTCTGGCATTGCTCTCTCACGGGTCCACTCTTTTAAACTCCGCCTCGCTGGCACTGCTCTCTCACTGGTCCACTCTTTTAAACTCCACCACTCTGGCATTGCTCTCTCACGGGTCCACTCTTTTAAACTCCGCCTCGCTGGCACTGCTCTCTCACTGGTCCACTCTTTTAATCTCCACCACTCTGGCACTGCTCTCTCACTGGCCCGCTCTTTTAAACTCTGCCTTGCTGGCACTGCTCTCTCACTGGTCCGCTCTTTTAAACTCCACCAATCTGGCTCTGCTCTCTCACTGGTCCGCTCTTTTAAACTCCACCACTCTGGCACTGCTCTCTCACTGGTCCGCTCTTTTAAACTCCACCACTCTGGCACTGCTCACTCACTGGTCCGCTCTTTTAAACTCCACAACTCTGGCACTGCTCTCTCACTGGTCCGCTCTTTTAAACTCCACAACTCTGGCACTGCTCTCTCACTGGTCCGCTCTTTTAAACTCCACCAATCTCGCTCTGCTCTCTCACTGGTCCGCTCTTTTAAACTCCACCACTCTGGCACTGCTCTCTCACTGGTCCTCTCTTTTAAGCTCCACCACTCTGGCACTGCTCTCTCACTGGTCCGCTCTTTTAAACTCCACCACTCTGGCACTGCTCTCTCACTGGCCTGCTCTTTTAAACTCCACCACTCTGGCACAGCTCTCTCACTGGCCCGCTCTCTTAAACTCCATCACTCTGGCAAAGCTCTCTCACTGGTCCGCTCTTTTAAACTCCACCACTCTGGCACTGCTCTCTCACTGGTCCACTCTTTTAAACTCCGCCTCGCTGGCACTGCTCTCCCACTGGTCCGCTCTTTTAAACACCACCACTTTGGCAGTGCTCTCTCACTGGTCCGCTCTTTTAATCTCCACCACTCTGGCACTGCTCTCTCACTGGTCCGCTCTTTTAAACTCCACCACTCTGGCACTGCTCTCTCACTGGTTCGCTCTTTTAAGCTCCACCACTCTGGCATTGCTCTCTCACTGGTCCGCTCTTTTAAACTGCACCACTCTGGCACTACGCTCTCACTGGTCCGCTCTTTTAAACTCCACCACTCTGGCACTGCTCTCTCACTGGTCCGCTCTTGTAAACTCCGCCACTCTGGCACTGCTCTCTCACTGGTCCGCTCTTTTAAACTCCGCCACTCTGGCACTGCCCTCTCACTGGTCCGCTCTTTTAAACTCCACCACTCTGGCACTGCTCTTTCACTGGTCCGCTCTTTTAAACTCCACCACTCTGGCACTGCTCTCTCACTGGTCCGCTCTTTTAAACTCCGCCACTCTGGCTCTGTTATCTCACTGGTCCGCTCTTTTAAACGCCACCACTCTGGCACAGTTCTCTCACTGGTCCGCTCTTTTAAACTCCGCCTCGCTGGCACTGCTCTCTCACTGGTCCGCTCTTTTAAACTCCACCACTCTGGCACTACTCTCTCACTGGTCCGCTCTTTTAAACTCCACCACTCTGGCACTGCTCTCTCACTGGTCCGCTCTTTTTAACTCCAGCACTCTGGCACTGCTCTCTCACTGGTCCGCTCTTTTAAGCTCCACCACTCTGGCACTGCTCTCTCACTGGTCCGCTCTTTTAAACTCCACCACTCTGGCACTGCTCTCTCACTGGTCCGCTCTTTTAAACTCCACCACTCTGGCACTGCTCTCTCACTGGTCCGCTCTTTTAAACTCCACCACTCTGGCACTGCTCTCTCACTGGTCCGCTCTTTTAAACTCCACCACTCTGGCACTGCTCTCTCACTGGTCCGCTCTTTTAAACTCCGCCTTGCTGGCTCCGCTCTCTCACTGGTCCGCTCATTTAAACTCCACAACTCTGGCACTGCTCTCTCACTGGTCCGCTCTTTTAAACTCCACCACTCTGGCACTGCTCACTCACTGGTCCGCTCTTTTAAACTCCACAACTCTGGCACTGCTCTCTCACTGGTCCGCTCTTTTAAACTCCACAACTCTGGCACTGCTCTCTCACTGGTCCGCTCTTTTAAACTCCACCACTCTGGCACTGCTCACTCACTGCTCCGCTCTTTTAAACTCCACCACTCTGGCACTGCTCTCTCACTGGTCCGCTCTTTTAAACTCCACCACTCTGGCACTGCACTCTCACTGGCCTGCTCTTTTAAACTCCGCCTAGCTGGCATTGCGCTCTCACTGGTCCGCTCTTTTAAACTCCACCACAGTGGCTCTGCTCTCTCACTGGTCCGCTCTTTTAAACTCCACCACTCTGGCACTGCTCTCTCATTGGTCCGCTCTTTTAAACTCCGCCTTGCTGGCACTGCTCTCTCACTGGTCCGCTCGTTTAAACGACACCACTCTGGCACTGCTCTCTCACTGGTCCGCTCTTTTAAACTCCACCACTTTGGCACTGCTCTCTCACTGGTCCGCTCTTTGAAACTCCACCACTCTGGCACAGCTCTCTCACTGGTCCTCTCTTTTAAGCTCCACCACTCTGGCACTGCTCTCTCACTGGTCCGCTCTTTTAAACTCCACCACTCTGGCTCCGCTCTCTCACTGGTCCGCTCTTTTAAACTCCACCACTCTGGCACTGCTCTCTCACTGGTCCGCTCTTTCAAACTCCACCACTCTGGCACTGCTCTCTCACTGGCCTGCTCTTTTAAACTCCGCCTCGCTGGCACTGCTCTCTCACTGGTCCGCTCTTTTAAACTCCACCACTCTGGCTCTGCTCTCTCACTGGTCCGCTCTTTTAAACTCCAGCACTCTGGCACAGCTCTCTCACTGGTCCGCTCTTTTGAACTCCGCCTCGCTGGCACTGCTCTCTCACTGGTCCGCTCTTTTAAACTCCACCACTCTGGCACTGCTCTCTCACTGGTCCTCTCTTTTATGCTCCACCACTCTGGCACTGCTCCCTCACTGGTCCGCTCTTTTAAACTCCACCACTCTGGCACTGCTCTCTCACTGGTCCTCTCTTTTAAGCTCCACCACTCTGGCACTGCTCTCTCACTGGTCCGCTCTTTTAAACTCCACCACTCTGGCACTGCTCTCTCACTGGCCTGCTCTTTTAAACTCCACCACTCTGGCACTGCTCTCTCACTGGCCCGCTCTCTTAAACTCCATCACTCTGGCAAAGCTCTCTCACTGGTCCGCTCTTTTAAACTCCACCACTCTGGCACTGCTCTCTCACTGGTCCACTCTTTTAAACTCCGCCTCGCTGGCACTGCTCTCCCACTGGTCCGCTCTTTTAAACACCACCACTTTGGCAGTGCTCTCTCACTGGTCCGCTCTTTTAAACTCCACCACTCTGGCACTGCTCTCTCACTGGTCCGCTCTTTTAAACTCCACCACTCTGGCACTGCTCTCTCACTGGTTCGCTCTTTTAAGCTCCACCACTCTGGCATTGCTCTCTCACTGGTCCGCTCTTTTAAACTGCACCACTCTGGCACTACGCTCTCACTGGTCCGCTCTTTTAAACTCCACCACTCTGGCACTGCTCTCTCACTGGTCCGCTCTTGTAAACTCCGCCACTCTGGCACTGCTCTCTCACTGGTCCGCTCTTTTAAACTCTGCCACTCTGGCACTGCTCTCTCACTGGTCCGCTCTTTTAAACTCCACCACTCTGGCACTGCTCTCTCACTGGTCCGCTCTTTTAAACTCCACCACTCTGGCACTGCTCTCTCACTGGTCCGCTCTTTTAAACTCCACAACTCTGGCACTGCTCTCTCACTGGTCCGCTCTTTTAAACTCCACCTGTCTGGCACTGCTCTCTCACTGGTCCGCTCTTTTAAACTCCACCACTCTGGCACTGCTCTCTCACTGCTCCGCTCTTTTAAACTCCACAACTCTGGCACTGCTCTCTAACTGGTCCGCTCTTTTAAACTCCACAACTCTGGCACTGCTCTCTCACTGGTCCGCTCTTTTAAACTCCACCTGTCTGGCACTGCTCTCTCACTGGTCCGCTCTTTTAACCTCCACCACTCTGGCACTGCTCTCTCACTGCTCCGCTCTTTTAAACTCCACAACTCTGGCACTGCTCTCTCACTGGTCCACTCTTTTAAACTCCACCACTCTGGCACAGCTCTCTCACTGGTCCGCTCTTTTAAGCTCCACCACTCTGGCACTGCTCTCTCACTGGTCTGCTCTTTTAAACTCCACCACTCTGGCACTGCTCTCTCACTGGTCCGCTCTTTTAAACTCCACCACTCTGGCACTGCTCTCTCACTTGTCCGCTCTTTTAAACTCCGCCTCGCTGGCACTGATCTCTCACTGGCCCGCTCTCTTAAACTCCATCACTCTGGCACTGCTCTCTCACTGGTCCGCTCTTTTAAACTCCACCAATCTGGCACTGCTCTCTCACTGGTCCGCTCTTTTAAACTCCACCACTCTGGCACTGCTCTCTCACTGGTCCGCTCTTTTAAACTCCAACACTCTGGCACTGCTCTCTCACTGGTCCGCTCTTTCAAACTCCGCCTCGCTGGCACTGCTCTCTCACTGGTCCGCTCTTTTAAACTCCACCACACTGGCTCTGCTCTCTCACTGGTCCGCTCTTTTAAACTCCACCAATCTGGCACTGCTCTCTCACTGGTCCGCTCTTTTAAACTCCGCCTCGCTGGCACTGCTCTCTCACTGGTCCGCTCTTTTAAACTCCACCACTCTGGCACTGCTCTCTCACTGGTCCGCTCTTTTAACTCCACCACTTTGGCACTGCTCTCTCACTGGTGCGCTCTTTGAAACTCCACCACTCTGGCACAGCTCTCTCACTGGTCCTCTCTTTTAAGCTCCACCACTCTGGCACTGCTCTCTCACTGCTCCGCTCTTTTAAACTCCACCACTCTGGCACTGCTCTCTCACTGGTCCGCTCTTTTAAACTCCGCCTCGCTGGCACTGCTCTCTCACTGGTCCGCTCTTTTAAACTCCACCACTCTGGCACTGCTCTCTCACTGGTCCGCTCTTTTAAACTCCACCACTCTGGCACTGCTCTCTCACTGGTCCGCTCTTTTAAACTCCAACACTCTGGCACTGCTCTCTCACTGGTCCGCTCTTTTAAACTCCGCCACTCTGGCTCTGTTCTCTCACTGGTCCGCTCTTTTAAACTCCACCACTCTGGCACTGCCCTCTCACTGGTCCGCTCTTTTAAACTCCACCACTCTGGCACTGCTCTTTCACCGGTCCGCTCTTTTAAACTCCACCACTCTGGCACTGCTCTCTCACTGGTCCGCTCTTTTAAACTCCGCCACTCTGGCTCTGTTATCTCACTGGTCCGCTCTTTTAAACGCCACCACTCTGGCACTGTTCTCTCACTGGTCCGCTCTTTTAAACTCCGCCTCGCTGGCACTGCTCTCTCACTGGTCCGCTCTTTTAAACTCCACCACTCTGGCACTACTCTCTCACTGGTCCGCTCTTTTAAACTCCACCACTCTGGCACTGCTCTCTCACTGGTCCGCTCTTTTTAACTCCAGCACTCTGGTACTGCTCTCTCACTGGTCCGCTCTTTTAAGCTCCACCACTCTGGCACTGCTCTCTCACTGGTCCGCTCTTTTAAACTACACCACTCTGGCACTGCTCTCTCACTGGTCCGCTCTTTTAAACTCCACAACTCTGGCACTGCTCTCTCACTGGTCCGCTCTTTTAAACTCCACCTGTCTGGCACTGCTCTCTCACTGGTCCGCTCTTTTAAACTCCACCACTCTGGCACTGCTCTCTCACTGCTCCGCTCTTTTAAACTCCACAACTCTGGCACTGCTCTCTCACTGGTCCGCTCTTTTAAACTCCACAACTCTGGCACTGCTCTCTCACTGGTCCGCTCTTTTAAACTCCACCTGTCTGGCACTGCTCTCTCACTGGTCCGCTCTTTTAAACTCCACCACTCTGGCACTGCTCTCTCGCTGCTCCGCTCTTTTAAACTCCACAACTCTGCCACTGCTCTCTCACTGGTCCACTCTTTTAAACTCCACCACTCTGGCACAGCTCTCTCACTGGTCCGCTCTTTTAAGCTCCACCACTCTGGCACTGCTCTCTCACTGGTCTGCTCTTTTAAACTCCACCACTCTGGCACTGCTCTCTCACTGGTCCGCTCTTTTAAACTCCACCACTCTGGCACTGCTCTCTCACTTGTCCGCTCTTTTAAACTCCGCCTTGCTGGCACTGATCTCTCACTGGCCCGCTCTCTTAAACTCCATCACTCTGGCACTGCTCTCTCACTGGTCCGCTCTTTTAAACTCCACCAATCTGGCACTGCTCTCTCACTGGTCCGCTCTTTTAAACTCCACCACTCTGGCACTGCTCTCTCACTGGTCCGCTCTTTTAAACTCCAACACTCTGGCACTGCTCTCTCACTGGTCCGCTCTTTCAAACTCCGCCTCGCTGGCACTGCTCTCTCACTGGTCCGCTCTTTTAAACTCCACCACACTGGCTCTGCTCTCTCACTGGTCCTCTCTTTTAAACTCCACCAATCTGGCACTGCTCTCTCACTGGTCCGCTCTTTTAAACTCCGCCTCGCTGGCACTGCTCTCTCACTGGTCCGCTCGTTTAAACTCCACCACTCTGGCACTGCTCTCTCACTGGTCCGCTCTTTTAACTCCACCACTTTGGCACTGCTCTCTCACTGGTCCGCTCTTTGAAACTCCACCACTCTGGCACAGCTCTCTCACTGGTCCTCTCTTTTAAGCTCCACCACTCTGGCACTGCTCTCTCACTGCTCCGCTCTTTTAAACTCCACCACTCTGGCACTGCTCTCTCACTGGTCCGCTCTTTTAAACTCCAACACTCTGGCACTGCTCTCTCACTGGTCCGCTCTTTTAAACTCCGCCACTCTGGCTCTGTTCTCTCACTGGTCCGCTCTTTTAAACTCCACCACTCTGGCACTGCCCTCTCACTGGTCCGCTCTTTTAAACTCCACCACTCTGGCACTGCTCTTTCACTGGTCCGCTCTTTTAAACTCCACCACTCTGGCACTGCTCTCTCACTGGTCCGCTCTTTGAAACTCCACCACTCTGGCTCTGTTATCTCACTGGTCCGCTCTTTTAAACGCCACCACTCTGGCACTGTTCTCTCACTGGTCCGCTCTTTTAAACTCCGCCTCGCTGGCACTGCTCTCTCACTGGTCCGCTCTTTTAAACTCCACCACTCTGGCACTACTCTCTCACTGGTCCGCTCTTTTAAACTCCACCACTCTGGCACTGCTCTCTCACTGGTCCGCTCTTTTTAACTCCAGCACTCTGGCACTGCTCTCACTGGTCCGCTCTTTTAAGCTCCACCACTCTGGCACTGCTCTCTCACTGGTCCGCTCTTTTAAACTCCACCACTCTGGCACTGCTCTCTCACTGGTCCGCTCTTTTAAACTCCACCACTCTGGCACTGCTCTCTCACTGGTCCGCTCTTTTAAACTCCACCACTCTGGCACTGCTCTCTCACTGGTCCGCTCTTTTAAACTCCACCACTCTGGCACTGCTCTCTCACTGGTCCGCTCTTTTAAACTCCGCCTTGCTGGCACTGCTCTCTCACTGGTCCTCTCTTTTAAACTCCACCACTCTGGCATTGCTCTCTCACGGGTCCACTCTTTTAAACTCCGCCTCGCTGGCACTGCTCTCTCACTGGTCCACTCTTTTAAACTCCACCACTCTGGCATTGCTCTCTCACGGGTCCACTCTTTTAAACTCCGCCTCGCTGGCACTGCTCTCTCACTGGTCCACTCTTTTAATCTCCACCACTCTGGCACTGCTCTCTCACTGGCCCGCTCTTTTAAACTCTGCCTTGCTGGCACTGCTCTCTCACTGGTCCGCTCTTTTAAACTCCACCAATCTGGCTCTGCTCTCTCACTG
The DNA here is from genome assembly GCF_036365525.1 of Heterodontus francisci. NCBI lineage: Eukaryota > Metazoa > Chordata > Chondrichthyes > Heterodontiformes > Heterodontidae > Heterodontus > Heterodontus francisci. Next base: position 31,535,935 of record NC_090374.1, on the reverse strand, counting down.
GTCCGCTCTTTTAAACTCCACCACTCTGGCACTGCTCTCTCACTGGTCCGCTCTTTTAAACTCCACCAATCTGGCTCTGCTCTCTCACTGGTCCGCTCTTTTAAACTCCACAACTCTGGCACTGCTCTCTCACTGGTCCGCTCTTTTAAACTCCACCACTCTGGCACTGCTCACTCACTGGTCCGCTCTTTTAAACTCCACAACTCTGGCACTGCTCTCTCACTGGTCCGCTCTTTTAAACTCCACCACTCTGGCACTGCTCTCTCACTGGTCCGCTCTTTTAAACTCCACCACTCTGGCACTGCTCTCTCACTGGCCTGCTCTTTTAAACTCCACCACTCTGGCACTGCTCTCTCACTGGCCCGCTCTCTTAAACTCCATCACTCTGGCAAAGCTCTCTCACTGGTCCGCTCTTTTAAACTCCACCACTCTGGCACTGCTCTCTCACTGGTCCACTCTTTTAAACTCCGCCTCGCTGGCACTGCTCTCCCACTGGTCCGCTCTTTTAAACACCACCACTTTGGCAGTGCTCTCTCACTGGTCCGCTCTTTTAAACTCCACCACTCTGGCACTGCTCTCTCACTGGTCCGCTCTTTTAAACTCCACCACTCTGGCACTGCTCTCTCACTGGTTCGCTCTTTTAAGCTCCACCACTCTGGCATTGCTCTCTCACTGGTCCGCTCTTTTAAACTGCACCACTCTGGCACTACGCTCTCACTGGTCCGCTCTTTTAAACTCCACCACTCTGGCACTGCTCTCTCACTGGTCCGCTCTTGTAAACTCCGCCACTCTGGCACTGCTCTCTCACTGGTCCGCTCTTTTAAACTCCGCCACTCTGGCACTGCTCTCTCACTGGTCCGCTCTTTTAAACTCCACCACTCTGGCACTGCTCTCTCACTGGTCCGCTCTTTTAAACTCCACCACTCTGGCACTGCTCTCTCACTGGTCCGCTCTTTTAAACTCCACACCTCTGGCACTGCTCTCTCACTGGTCCGCTCTTTTAAACTCCACCTGTCTGGCACTGCTCTCTCACTGGTCCGCTCTTTTAAACTCCACCACTCTGGCACTGCTCTCTCACTGCTCCGCTCTTTTAAAATCCACAACTCTGGCACTGCTCTCTCACTGGTCCGCTCTTTTAAACTCCACAACTCTGGCACTGCTCTCTCACTGCTCCGCTCTTTTAAACTCCACCTGTCTGGCACTGCTCTCTCACTGGTCCGCTCTTTTAAACTCCACCACTCTGGCACTGCTCTCTCACTGCTCCGCTCTTTTAAACTCCACAACTCTGGCACTGCTCTCTCACTGGTCCACTCTTTTAAACTCCACCACTCTGGCACAGCTCTCTCACTGGTCCGCTCTTTTAAGCTCCACCACTCTGGCACTGCTCTCTCACTGGTCTGCTCTTTTAAACTCCACCACTCTGGCACTGCTCTCTCACTGGTCCGCTCTTTTAAACTCCACCACTCTGGCACTGCTCTCTCACTTGTCCGCTCTTTTAAACACCGCCTCGCTGGCACTGATCTCTCACTGGCCCGCTCTCTTAAACTCCATCACTCTGGCACTGCTCTCTCACTGGTCCGCTCTTTTAAACTCCACCAATCTGGCACTGCTCTCTCACTGGTCCGCTCTTTTAAACTCCACCACTCTGGCACTGCTCTCTCACTGGTCCGCTCTTTTAAACTCCAACACTCTGGCACTGCTCTCTCACTGGTCCGCTCTTTCAAACTCCGCCTCGCTGGCACTGCTCTCTCACTGGTCCGCTCTTTTAAACTCCACCACACTGGCTCTGCTCTCTCACTGGTCCGCTCTTTTAAACTCCACCAATCTGGCACTGCTCTCTCACTGGTCCGCTCTTTTAAACTCCGCCTCGCTGGCACTGCTCTCTCACTGGTCCGCTCGTTTAAAATCCACCACTCTGGCACTGCTCTCTCACTGGTCCGCTCTTTTAACTCCACCACTTTGGCACTGCTCTCTCACTGGTCCGCTCTTTTAAACTCCACCACTCTGGCACTGCTCTCTCACTGGTCCGCTCTTTTAAACTCCAACACTCTGGCACTGCTCTCTCACTGGTCCGCTCTTTCAAACTCCGCCTCGCTGGCACTGCTCTCTCACTGGTCCGCTCTTTTAAACTCCACCACACTGGCTTTGCTCTCTCACTGGTCCGCTCTTTTAAACTCCACCAATCTGGCACTGCTCTCTCACTGGTCCGCTCTTTTAAACTCCGCCTCGCTGGCACTGCTCTCTCACTGGTCCGCTCGTTTAAACTCCACCACTCTGGCACTGCTCTCTCACTGGTCCGCTCTTTTAACTCCACCACTTTGGCACTGCTCTCTCACTGGTCCGCTCTTTGAAACTCCACCACTCTGGCACAGCTCTCTCACTGGTCCGCTCTTTTAAGCTCCACCACTCTGGCACTGCTCTCTCACTGGTCCGCTCTTTTAAACTCCACCACTCTGGCACTGCTCTCTCACTGGTCCGCTCTTTTAAACTCCACCACTCTGGCACTGCTCTCTCACTTGTCCGCTCTTTTAAACTCCGCCTCGCTGGCACTGATCTCTCACTGGCCCGCTCTCTTAAACTCCATCACTCTGGCACTGCTCTCTCACTGGTCCGCTCTTTTAAACTCCACCAATCTGGCACTGCTCTCTCACTGGTCCGCTCTTTTAAACTCCACCACTCTGGCACTGCTCTCTCACTGGTCCGCTCTTTTAAACTCCAACACTCTGGCACTGCTCTCTCACTGGTCCGCTCTTTCAAACTCCGCCTCGCTGGCACTGCTCTCTCACTGGTCCGCTCTTTTAAACTCCACCACACTGGCTCTGCTCTCTCACTGGTCCGCTCTTTTAAACTCCACCAATCTGGCACTGCTCTCTCACTGGTCCGCTCTTTTAAACTCCGCCTCGCTGGCACTGCTCTCTCACTGGTCCGCTCGTTTAAACTCCACCACTCTGGCACTGCTCTCTCACTGGTCCGCTCTTTTAACTCCACCACTTTGGCACTGCTCTCTCACTGGTCCGCTCTTTGAAACTCCACCACTCTGGCACAGCTCTCTCACTGGTCCTCTCTTTTAAGCACCACCACTCTGGCACTGCTCTCTCACTGCTCCGCTCTTTTAAACTCCACCACTCTGGCACTGCTCTCTCACTGGTTCGCTCTTTTAAACTCCGCCTCGCTGGCACTGCTCTCTCACTGGTCCGCTCTTTTAAACTCCACCACTCTGGCACTGCTCTCTCACTGGTCCGCTCTTTTAAACTCCACCACTCTGGCACTGCTCTCTCACTGGTCCGCTCTTTTAAACTCCGCCACTCTGGCTCTGTTCTCTCACTGGTCCGCTCTTTTAAACTCCACCACTCTGGCACTGCCCTCTCACTGGTCCGCTCTTTTAAACTCCACCACTCTGGCACTGCTCTTTCACTGGTCCGCTCTTTTAAACTCCACCACTCTGGCACTGCTCTCTCACTGGTCCGCTCTTTTAAACTCCGCCACTCTGGCTCTGTTATCTCACTGGTCCGCTCTTTTAAACGCCACCACTCTGGCACTGTTCTCTCACTGGTCCGCTCTTTTAAACTCCGCCTCGCTGGCACTGCTCTCTCACTGGTCCGCTCTTTTAAACTCCACCACTCTGGCACTACTCTCTCACTGGTCCGCTCTTTTAAACTCCACCACTCTGGCACTGCTCTCTCACTGGTCCGCTCTTTTTAACTCCAGCACTCTGGCACTGCTCTCTCACTGGTCCGCTCTTTTAAGCTCCACCACTCTGGCACTGCTCTCTCACTGGTCCGCTCTTTTAAACTCCACCACTCTGGCACTGCTCTCTCACTGGTCCGCTCTTTTAAACTCCACCACTCTGGCACTGCTCTCTCACTGGTCCGCTCTTTTAAACTCCACCACTCTGGCACTGCTCTCTCACTGGTCCGCTCTTTTAAACTCCACCACTCTGGCACTGCTCTCTCACTGGTCCGCTCTGTTAAACTCCGCCTTGCTGGCACTGCTCTCTCACTGGTCCTCTCTTTTAAACTCCACCACTCTGGCATTGCTCTCTCACGGGTCCACTCTTTTAAACTCCGCCTCGCTGGCACTGCTCTCTCACTGGTCCACTCTTTTAAACTCCACCACTCTGGCATTGCTCTCTCACGGGTCCACTCTTTTAAACTCCGCCTCGCTGGCACTGCTCTCTCACTGGTCCACTCTTTTAATCTCCACCACTCTGGCACTGCTCTCTCACTGGCCCGCTCTTTTAAACTCTGCCTTGCTGGCACTGCTCTCTCACTGGTCCGCTCTTTTAAACTCCACCAATCTGGCTCTGCTCTCTCACTGGTCCGCTCTTTTAAACTCCACCACTCTGGCACTGCTCTCTCACTGGTCCGCTCTTTTAAACTCCACCAATCTGGCTCTGCTCTCTCACTGGTCCGCTCTTTTAAACTCCACAACTCTGGCACTGCTCTCTCACTGGTCCGCTCTTTTAAACTCCACCACTCTGGCACTGCTCACTCACTGGTCCGCTCTTTTAAACTCCACAACTCTGGCACTGCTCTCTCACTGGTCCGCTCTTTTAAACTCCACAACTCTGGCACTGCTCTCTCACTGGTCCGCTCTTTTAAACTCCACCAATCTGGCTCTGCTCTCTCACTGGTCCGCTCTTTTAAACTCCACCACTCTGGCACTGCTCTCTCACTGGTCCTCTCTTTTATGCTCCACCACTCTGGCACTGCTCCCTCACTGGTCCGCTCTTTTAAACTCCACCACTCTGGCACTGCTCTCTCACTGGTCCTCTCTTTTAAGCTCCACCACTCTGGCACTGCTCTCTCACTGGTCCGCTCTTTTAAACTCCACCACTCTGGCACTGCTCTCTCACTGGCCTGCTCTTTTAAACTCCACCACTCTGGCACTGCTCTCTCACTGGCCCGCTCTCTTAAACTCCATCACTCTGGCAAAGCTCTCTCACTGGTCCGCTCTTTTAAACTCCACCACTCTGGCACTGCTCTCTCACTGGTCCACTCTTTTAAACTCCGCCTCGCTGGCACTGCTCTCCCACTGGTCCGCTCTTTTAAACACCACCACTTTGGCAGTGCTCTCTCACTGGTCCGCTCTTTTAAACTCCACCTCTCTGGCACTGCTCTCTCACTGGTCCGCTCTTTTAAACTCCACCACTCTGGCACTGCTCTCTCACTGGTTCGCTCTTTTAAGCTCCACCACTCTGGCATTGCTCTCTCACTGGTCCGCTCTTTTAAACTGCACCACTCTGGCACTACGCTCTCACTGGTCCGCTCTTTTAAACTCCACCACTCTGGCACTGCTCTCTCACTGGTCCGCTCTTGTAAACTCCGCCACTCTGGCACTGCTCTCTCACTGGTCCGCTCTTTTAAACTCCGCCACTCTGGCACTGCTCTCTCACTGGTCCGCTCTTTTAAACTCCACCACTCTGGCACTGCTCTCTCACTGGTCCGCTCTTTTAAACTCCACCACTCTGGCACTGCTCTCTCACTGGTCCGCTCTTTTAAACTCCACAACTCTGGCACTGCTCTCTCACTGGTCCGCTCTTTTAAACTCCACCTGTCTGGCACTGCTCTCTCACTGGTCCGCTCTTTTAAACTCCACCACTCTGGCACTGCTCTCTCACTGCTCCGCTCTTTTAAAATCCACAACTCTGGCACTGCTCTCTCACTGGTCCGCTCTTTTAAACTCCACAACTCTGGCACTGCTCTCTCACTGCTCCGCTCTTTTAAACTCCACCTGTCTGGCACTGCTCTCTCACTGGTCCGCTCTTTTAAACTCCACCAATCTGGCACTGCTGTCTCACTGGTCCGCTCTTTTAAACTCCGCCTCGCTGGCACTGCTCTCTCACTGGTCCGCTCGTTTAAACTCCACCACTCTGGCACTGCTCTCTCACTGGTCCGCTCTTTTAACTCCACCACTTTGGCACTGCTCTCTCACTGGTCCGCTCTTTGAAACTCCACCACTCTGGCACAGCTCTCTCACTGGTCCTCTCTTTTAAGCACCACCACTCTGGCACTGCTCTCTCACTGCTCCGCTCTTTTAAACTCCACCACTCTGGCACTGCTCTCTCACTGGTTCGCTCTTTTAAACTCCGCCTCGCTGGCACTGCTCTCTCACTGGTCCGCTCTTTTAAACTCCACCACTCTGGCACTGCTCTCTCACTGGTCCGCTCTTTTAAACTCCACCACTCTGGCACTGCTCTCTCACTGGTCCGCTCTTTTAAACTCCGCCACTCTGGCTCTGTTCTCTCACTGGTCCGCTCTTTTAAACTCCACCACTCTGGCACTGCCCTCTCACTGGTCCGCTCTTTTAAACTCCACCACTCTGGCACTGCTCTTTCACTGGTCCGCTCTTTTAAACTCCACCACTCTGGCACTGCTCTCTCACTGGTCCGCTCTTTTAAACTCCGCCACTCTGGCTCTGTTATCTCACTGGTCCGCTCTTTTAAACGCCACCACTCTGGCACTGTTCTCTCACTGGTCCGCTCTTTTAAACTCCGCCTCGCTGGCACTGCTCTCTCACTGGTCCGCTCTTTTAAACTCCACCACTCTGGCACTACTCTCTCACTGGTCCGCTCTTTTAAACTCCACCACTCTGGCACTGCTCTCTCACTGGTCCGCTCTTTTTAACTCCAGCACTCTGGCACTGCTCTCTCACTGGTCCGCTCTTTTAAGCTCCACCACTCTGGCACTGCTCTCTCACTGGTCCGCTCTTTTAAACTCCACCACTCTGGCACTGCTCTCTCACTGGTCCGCTCTTTTAAACTCCACCACTCTGGCACTGCTCTCTCACTGGTCCGCTCTTTTAAACTCCACCACTCTGGCACTGCTCTCTCACTGGTCCGCTCTTTTAAACTCCACCACTCTGGCACTGCTCTCTCACTGGTCCGCTCTTTTAAACTCCGCCTTGCTGGCACTGCTCTCTCACTGGTCCTCTCTTTTAAACTCCACCACTCTGGCATTGCTCTCTCACGGGTCCACTCTTTTAAACTCCGCCTCGCTGGCACTGCTTCTCACTGGTCCACTCTTTTAAACTCCACCACTCTGGCATTGCTCTCTCACGGGTCCACTCTTTTAAACTCCGCCTCGCTGGCACTGCTCTCTCACTGGTCCACTCTTTTAATCTCCACCACTCTGGCACTGCTCTCTCACTGGCCCGCTCTTTTAAACTCTGCCTTGCTGGCACTGCTCTCTCACTGGTCCGCTCTTTTAAACTCCACCAATCTGGCTCTGCTCTCTCACTGGTCCGCTCTTTTAAACTCCACCACTCTGGCACTGCTCTCTCACTGGTCCGCTCTTTTAAACTCCACCAATCTGGCTCTGCTCTCTCACTGGTCCGCTCTTTTAAACTCCACAACTCTGGCACTGCTCTCTCACTGGTCCGCTCTTTTAAACTCCACCACTCTGGCACTGCTCACTCACTGGTCCGCTCTTTTAAACTCCACAACTCTGGCACTGCTCTCTCACTGGTCCGCTCTTTTAAACTCCACAACTCTGGCACTGCTCTCTCACTGGTCCGCTCTTTTAAACTCCACCAATCTGGCTCTGCTCTCTCACTGGTCCGCTCTTTTAAACTCCACCACTCTGGCACTGCTCTCTCACTGGTCCTCTCTTTTATGCTCCACCACTCTGGCACTGCTCCCTCACTGGTCCGCTCTTTTAAACTCCACCACTCTGGCACTGCTCTCTCACTGGTCCTCTCTTTTAAGCTCCACCACTCTGGCACTGCTCTCTCACTGGTCCGCTCTTTTAAACTCCACCACTCTGGCACTGCTCTCTCACTGGCCTGCTCTTTTAAACTCCACCACTCTGGCACTGCTCTCTCACTGGCCCGCTCTCTTAAACTCCATCACTCTGGCAAAGCTCTCTCACTGGTCCGCTCTTTTAAACTCCACCACTCTGGCACTGCTCTCTCACTGGTCCACTCTTTTAAACTCCGCCTCGCTGGCACTGCTCTCCCACTGGTCCGCTCTTTTAAACACCACCACTTTGGCAGTGCTCTCTCACTGGTCCGCTCTTTTAAACTCCACCTCTCTGGCACTGCTCTCTCACTGGTCCGCTCTTTTAAACTCCACCACTCTGGCACTGCTCTCTCACTGGTTCGCTCTTTTAAGCTCCACCACTCTGGCATTGCTCTCTCACTGGTCCGCTCTTTTAAACTGCACCACTCTGGCACTACGCTCTCACTGGTCCGCTCTTTTAAACTCCACCACTCTGGCACTGCTCTCTCACTGGTCCGCTCTTGTAAACTCCGCCACTCTGGCACTGCTCTCTCACTGGTCCGCTCTTTTAAACTCCGCCACTCTGGCACTGCTCTCTCACTGGTCCGCTCTTTTAAACTCCACCACTCTGGCACTGCTCTCTCACTGGTCCGCTCTTTTAAACTCCACCACTCTGGCACTGCTCTCTCACTGGTCCGCTCTTTTAAACTCCACAACTCTGGCACTGCTCTCTCACTGGTCCGCTCTTTTAAACTCCACCTGTCTGGCACTGCTCTCTCACTGGTCCGCTCTTTTAAACTCCACCACTCTGGCACTGCTCTCTCACTGCTCCGCTCTTTTAAAATCCACAACTCTGGCACTGCTCTCTCACTGGTCCGCTCTTTTAAACTCCACAACTCTGGCACTGCTCTCTCACTGCTCCGCTCTTTTAAACTCCACCTGTCTGGCACTGCTCTCTCACTGGTCCGCTCTTTTAAACTCCACCACTCTGGCACTGCTCTCTCACTGCTCCGCTCTTTTAAACTCCACAACTCTGGCACTGCTCTCTCACTGGTCCACTCTTTTAAACTCCACCACTCTGGCACAGCTCTCTCACTGGTCCGCTCTTTTAAGCTCCACCACTCTGGCACTGCTCTCTCACTGGTCTGCTCTTTTAAACTCCACCACTCTGGCACTGCTCTCTCACTGGTCCGCTCTTTTAAACTCCACCACTCTGGCACTGCTCTCTCACTTGTCCGCTCTTTTAAACTCCGCCTCGCTGGCACTGATCTCTCACTGGCCCGCTCTCTTAAACTCCATCACTCTGGCACTGCTCTCTCACTGGTCCGCTCTTTTAAACTCCACCAATCTGGCACTGCTCTCTCACTGGTCCGCTCTTTTAAACTCCACCACTCTGGCACTGCTCTCTCACTGGTCCGCTCTTTTAAACTCCAACACTCTGGCACTGCTCTCTCACTGGTCCGCTCTTTCAAACTCCGCCTCGCTGGCACTGCTCTCTCACTGGTCCGCTCTTTTAAACTCCTCCACAGTGGCTCTGCTCTCTCACTGGTCCGCTCTTTTAAACTCCACCAATCTGGCACTGCTCTCTCACTGGTCCGCTCTTTTAAACTCCGCCTCGCTGGCACTGCTCTCTCACTGGTCCGCTCGTTTAAAATCCACCACTCTGGCACTGCTCTCTCACTGGTCCGCTCTTTTAACTCCACCACTTTGGCACTGCTCTCTCACTGGTCCGCTCTTTTAAACTCCACCACTCTGGCACTGCTCTCTCACTGGTCCGCTCTTTTAAACTCCAACACTCTGGCACTGCTCTCTCACTGGTCCGCTCTTTCAAACTCCGCCTCGCTGGCACTGCTCTCTCACTGGTCCGCTCTTTTAAACTCCACCACACTGGCTTTGCTCTCTCACTGGTCCGCTCTTTTAAACTCCACCAATCTGGCACTGCTCTCTCACTGGTCCGCTCTTTTAAACTCCGCCTCGCTGGCACTGCTCTCTCACTGGTCCGCTCGTTTAAACTCCACCACTCTGGCACTGCTCTCTCACTGGTCCGCTCTTTTAACTCCACCACTTTGGCACTGCTCTCTCACTGGTCCGCTCTTTGAAACTCCACCACTCTGGCACAGCTCTCTCACTGGTCCTCTCTTTTAAGCTCCACCACTCTGGCACTGCTCTCTCACTGCTCCGCTCTTTTAAACTCCACCACTCTGGCACTGCTCTCTCACTGGTCCGCTCTTTTAAACTCCGCCTCGCTGGCACTGCTCTCTCACTGGTCCGCTCTTTTAAACTCCACCACTCTGGCACTGCTCTCTCACTGGTCCGCTCTTTTAAACTCCACCACTCTGGCACTGCTCTCTCACTGGTCCGCTCTTTTAAACTCCAACACTCTGGCACTGCTCTCTCACTGGTCCGCTCTTTTAAACTCCGCCACTCTGGCTCTGTTCTCTCACTGGTCCGCTCTTTTAAACTCCACCACTCTGGCACTGCCCTCTCACTGGTCCGCTCTTTTAAACTCCACCACTCTGGCACTGCTCTTTCACTGGTCCGCTCTTTTAAACTCCACCACTCTGGCACTGCTCTCTCACTGGTCCGCTCTTTTAAACTCCGCCACTCTGGCTCTGTTATCTCACTGGTCCGCTCTTTTAAACGCCACCACTCTGGCACTGTTCTCTCACTGGTCCGCTCTTTTAAACTCCGCCTCGCTGGCACTGCTCTCTCACTGGTCCGCTCTTTTAAACTCCACCACTCTGGCACTACTCTCTCACTGGTCCGCTCTTTTAAACTCCACCACTCTGGCACTGCTCTCTCACTGGTCCGCTCTTTTTAACTCCAGCAGTCTGGCACTGCTCTCTCACTGGTCCGCTCTTTTAAGCTCCACCACTTGGCACTGCTCTCTCACTGGTCCGCTCTTTTAAACTCCACCACTCTGGCACTGCTCTCTCACTGGTCCGCTCTTTTAAACTCCACCACTCTGGCACTGCTCTCTCACTGGTCCGCTCTTTTAAACTCCACCACTCTGGCACTGCTCTCTCACTGGTCCGCTCTTTTAAACTCCACCACTCTGGCACTGCTCTCTCACTGGTCCGCTCTTTTAAACTCCGCCTTGCTGGCACTGCTCTCTCACTGGTCCTCTCTTTTAAACTCCACCACTCTGGCATTGCTCTCTCACGGGTCCACTCTTTTAAACTCCGCCTCGCTGGCACTGCTCTCTCACTGGTCCACTCTTTTAAACTCCACCACTCTGGCATTGCTCTCTCACGGGTCCACTCTTTTAAACTCCGCCTCGCTGGCACTGCTCTCTCACTGGTCCACTCTTTTAATCTCCACCACTCTGGCACTGCTCTCTCACTGGCCCGCTCTTTTAAACTCTGCCTTGCTGGCACTGCTCTCTCACTGGTCCGCTCTTTTAAACTCCACCAATCTGGCTCTGCTCTCTCACTGGTCCGCTCTTTTAAACTCCACCACTCTGGCACTGCTCTCTCACTGGTCCGCTCTTTTAAACTCCACCAATCTGGCTCTGCTCTCTCACTGGTCCGCTCTTTTAAACTCCACAACTCTGGCACTGCTCTCTCACTGGTCCGCTCTTTTAAACTCCACCACTCTGGCACTGCTCACTCACTGGTCCGCTCTTTTAAACTCCACAACTCTGGCACTGCTCTCTCACTGGTCCGCTCTTTTAAACTCCACAACTCTGGCACTGCTCTCTCAATTGTCCGCTCTTTTAAACTCCACCACTCTGGCACTGCTCACTCACTGCTCCGCTCTTTTAAACTCCACCACTCTGGCACTGCTCTCTCACTGGTCCGCTCTTTTAAACTCCACCACTCTGGCACTGCTCTCTCACTGGCCTGCTCTTTTAAACTCCGCCTAGCTGGCATTGCTCTCTCACTGGTCCGCTCTTTTAAACTCCACCACACTGGCTCTGCTCTCTCACTGGTCCGCTCTTTTAAACTCCACCACTCTGGCACTGCTCTCTCATTGGTCCGCTCTTTTAAACTCCGCCTCGCTGGCACTGCTCTCTCACTGGTCCGCTCGTTTAAACGCCACCACTCTGGCACTGCTCTCTCACTGGTCCGCTCTTTTAAACTCCACCACTTTGGCACTGCTCTCTCACTGGTCCGCTCTTTGAAACTCCACCACTCTGGCACAGCTCTCTCACTGGTCCTCTCTTTTAAGCTCCACCACTCTGGCACTGCTCTCTCACTGGTCCGCTCTTTTAAATTCCACCACTCTGGCACCGCTCTCTCACTGGTCCGCTCTTTTAAACTCCACCACTCTGGCACTGCTCTCTCACTGGTCCGCTCTTTCAAACTCCACCACTCTGGCACTGCTCTCTCACTGGCCTGCTCTTTTAAACTCCGCCTCGCCGGCACTGCTCTCTCACTGGTCCGCTCTTTTAAACTCCACCACTCTGGCTCTGCTCTCTCACTGGTCCGCTCTTTTAAACTCCAGCACTCTGGCACAGCTCTCTCACTGGTCCGCTCTTTTGAACTCCGCCTCGCTGGCACTGCTCTCTCACTGGTCCGCTCTTTTAAACTCCACCACTCTGGCACTGCTCTCTCACTGGTCCTCTCTTTTATGCTCCACCACTCTGGCACTGCTCCCTCACTGGTCCGCTTTTTTAAACTCCACCACTCTGGCACTGCTCTCTCACTGGTCCTCTCTTTTAAGCTCCACCACTCTGGCACTGCTCTCTCACTGGTCCGCTCTTTTAAACTCCACCACTCTGGCACTGCTCTCTCACTGGCCTGCTCTTTTAAACTCCACCACTCTGGCACTGCTCTCTCACTGGCCCGCTCTCTTAAACTCCATCACTCTGGCAAAGCTCTCTCACTGGTCCGCTCTTTTAAACTCCACCACTCTGGCACTGCTCTCTCACTGGTCCACTCTTTTAAACTCCGCCTCGCTGGCACTGCTCTCCCACTGGTCCGCTCTTTTAAACACCACCACTTTGGCAGTGCTCTCTCATTGGTCCGCTCTTTTAAACTCCACCACTCTGGCACTGCTCTCTCACTGGTCCGCTCTTTTAAACTCCACCACTCTGGCACTGCTCTCTCACTGGTCCGCTCTTTTAAGCTCCACCACTCTGGCACTGCTCTCTCACTGGTCCCCTCTTTTAAACTGCACCACTCTGGCACTACGCTCTCACTGGTCCGCTCTTTTAAACTCCACCACTCTGGCACTGCTCTCTCACTGGTCCGCTCTCGTAAACTCCGCCACTCTGGCACTGCTCTCTCACTGGTCCGCTCTTTTAAACTCCGCCACTCTGGCACTGCTCTCTCACTGGTCCGCTCTTTTAAACTCCACCACTCTGGCACTGCTCTCTCACTGGTCCGCTCTTTTAAACTCCACCACTCTGGCACTGCTCTCTCACTGGTCCGCTCTTTTAAACTCCACCTGTCTGGCACTGCTCTCTCACTGGTCCGCTCTTTTAAACTCCACCTGTCTGGCACTGCTCTCTCACTGGTCCGCTCTTTTAAACTCCACCACTCTGGCACTGCTCTCTCACTGGTCCGCTCTTTTAAACTCCACCACTCTGGCACTGCTCTCTCACTGGTCCGCTCTTTTAAACTCCACCTGTCTGGCACTGCTCTCTCACTGGTCCGCTCTTTTAAACTCCACCACTCTGGCACTGCTCTCTCACTGCTCCGCTCTTTTAAACTCCTCAACACTGGCACTGCTCTCTCACTGGTCCACTCTTTTAAACTCCACCACTCTGGCACTGCTCTCTCACTGGTCCACTCTTTTAAACTCCACCACTCTGGCACTGCTCTCTCACTGGTCCGCTCTTTTAAACTCCACCACTCTGGCACTGCTCTCTCACTGGTCCGCTCTTTTAAACTCCACCTGTCTGGCACTGCTCTCTCACTGGTCCGCTCTTTTAAACTCCACCACTCTGGCACTGCTCTCTCACTGCTCCGCTCTTTTAAACTCCACAACTCTGGCACTGCTCTCTCACTGGTCCACTCTTTTAAACTCCACCACTCTGGCACAGCTCTCTCACTGGTCCGCTCTTTTAAGCTCCACCACTCTGGCACTGCTCTCTCACTGGTCTGCTCTTTTAAACTCCACCACTCTGGGACTGCTCTCTCACTGGTCCGCTCTTTTAAACTCCACCACTCTGGCACTGCTCTCTCACTTGTCCGCTCTTTTAAAGTCCGCCTCGCTGGCACTGATCTCTCACTGGCCCGCTCTCTTAAACTCCATCACTCTGGCACTGCTCTCTCACTGGTCCGCTCTTTTAAACTCCACCACTCTGGCACTGCTCTCTCACTGGTCCGCTCTTTTAAACTCCACCACTCTGGCACTGCTCCCTCACTGGTCCGCTCTTTTAAACTCCACCACTCTGGCACTGCTCTCTCACTGCTCCGCTCTTTTAAACTCCACCACTCTGGCACTGCTCTCTCACTGGTCCACTCTTTTAAACTCCACAACTCTGGCACTGCTCTCTCACTGGTCCGCTCTTTTAAACTGCACAACTCTGGCACTGCTCTCTCACTGGTCCGCTCTTTTAAACTCCACCACTCTGGCACTGCTCTGTCACTGCTCCGCTCTTTTAAACTCCAACACTCTGGCACTGCTCTCTCACTGATCCGCTCTTTTAATCTCCAACATTCTGGCACTGCTCTCTCACTGGTCCGCTCTTTTAAACTCCACCACTCTGGCACTGCTCTCTCACTGGTCCGCTCTTTTAAACTCCACCACTCTGGCACTGCTCTCTCACTGGTCTGCTCTTTTAAACTCCACCACTCTGGCACTGCTCTCTCACTGGCCTGCTCTTTTGAACTCCGCCTCGCTGGCACTGCTCTCTCACTGGTCCCCTCTTTTAAACTCCACCACACTGGCTCTGCTCTCTCACTGGTCCGCTCTTTTAAACTCCACCAATCCGGCACTGCTCTCTCACTGGTCCGCTCTTTTAAACTCCGCCTCGCTGGCACTGCTCTCTCACTGGTCCGCTCGTTTAAACTCCACCACTCTGGCACTGCTCTCTCACTGGTCCGCTCTTTGAAACTCCACCACTCTGGCACTGCTCTCTCACTGGTCCTCTCTTTTAAGCTCCACCACTCTGGCACTGCTCTCTCACTGGTCTGCTCTTTTAAACTCCACCACTCTGGCACTGCTCTCTCACTGGTCCACTCTTTTAAACTCCGCCTCGCTGGCACTGCTCTCTCACTGGTCCGCTCTTTTAAACTCCACCACTCTGGCACTGCTGTCTCACTGGTCCGCTCTTTTAAACTCCACCACTCTGGCACTGCTCTCTCACTGCTCCGCTCTTTTAAACTCCACCACTCTGGCACTGCTCTCTCACTGGTCCACTCTTTTAAACTCCAGCACTCTGGCACTGCTCTCTCACTGGTCCGCTCTTTTAAACTCCACAACTCTGGCACTGCTCTCTCACTGGTCCGCTCTTTTAAACTCCACCACTCTGGCACTGCTCTCTCACTGGTCCACTCTTTTAAACTCCACCACTCTGGCACAGCTCTCTCACTGGTCCGCTCTTTTAAGCTCCACCACTCTGGCACTGCTCTCTCACTGCTCCGCTCTTTTAAACTCCACAACTCTGGCACTGCTCTCTCACTGGTCCACTCTTTTAAACTCCACCACTCTGGCACAGCTCTCTCACTGGTCCGCTCTTTTAAGCTCCACCACTCTGGCACTGCTCTCTCACTGGTCCGCTCTTTTAAACTCCACCACTCTTGCACTGCTCTCTCACTGGTCCGCTCTTTTAAACTCCACCACTCTGGCACTGCTCTCTCACTGGTCCGCTCTTTTAAACTCCACCACTCTGGCACTGCTCTCTCACTGGTCCGCTCTTTTAAACTCCACCACTCTGGCACTGCTCTCTCACTGCTCCGCTCTTTTAAACTCCACCACTCTGGCACTGCTCTCTCACTGGTCCACTCTTTTAAACTCCACCACTCTGGCACTGCTCTCTCACTGGTCCGCTCTTTTAAACTCCACAACTCTGGCACTGCTCTCTCACTGGTCCGCTCTTTTAAACTGCACAACTCTGGCACTGCTCTCTCACTGGTCCGCTCTTTTAAACTCCACCACTCTGGCACTGCTCTCTCACTGCTCCGCTCTTTTAAACTCCAACACTCTGGCACTGCTCTCTCACTGGTCCGCTCTTTTAATCTCCAACATTCTGGCACTGCTCTCTCACTGGTCCGCTCCTTTAAACTCCACCACTCTGGCACTGCTCTCTCACTGGTCCACTCTTTTAAACACCACCACTCTGGAACTGCTCTCTCACTCCTCCGCTATTTTAAAATCCACAACTCTGGCACTGCTCTCTCACTGGTCCGCTCTTTTAAACTCCACCACTCTGGCACTGCTCTCTCACTGGTCCGCTCTTTTAAACTCCACCACTCTGGCACTGCTCTCTCACTGGCCTGCTCTTTAAAACTCCGCCTCGCTGGCACTGCTCTCTCACTGGTCCCCTCTTTTAAACTCCACCACACTGGCTCTGCTCTCTCACTGGTCCGCTCTTTTAAACTCCACCAATCTGGCACTGCCCTCTCACTGGTCCGCTCTTTTAAACTCCGCCTCGCTGGCACTGCTCTCTCACTGGTCCACTCGTTTAAACTCCACCACTCTGGCACTGCTCTCTCACTGGTCCGCTCTTTTAAACTCCACCACTTTGGCACTGCTCTCTCACTGGTCCGCTCTTTGAAACTCCACCACTCTGGCACAGCTCTCTCACTGGTCCTCTCTTTTAAGCTCCACCACTCTGGCACTGCTCTCTCACTGGTCCGCTCTTTTAAACTCCACCACTCTGGCACTGCTCTCTCACTGGTCCGCTCTTTTAAACTCCACCACTCTGGCACTGCTGTCTCACTGGCCCGCTCTTTTAAACTCCACCACTCTGGCACTGCTCTCTCACTGGTCCGCTCTTTTAAACTCCACCTGTCTGGCACTGCTCTCTCACTGGTCCGCTCTTTTAAACTCCGCCTGTCTGGCACTGCTCTCTCACTGGCCCGCTCTTTTAAACTCCACCTGTCTGGCACTGCTCTCTCACTGGTCCGCTCTTTTAAACTCCACCTGTCAGGCACTGCTCTCTCACTGGCCCGCTGTTTTAAACTCCGCCTCGGTGGCACTGCTCTCTCACTGGTCCGCTCTTTTAAACTCTGCCGCTCTGGCACTGATCTCTCACTGGTCCGCTCTTTTAAATTCTGCCGCTCTGGCACTGCTCTCTCACTGGTCCGCTCCTTTAAACTCCGCCTCGCTGGCACTGCTCTCTCACTGGTCCGCTCTTTTAAAGTCCACCTGTCTGGCACTGCTCTCTCACTGGTCCGCTCTTTTAAACTCTGCCGCTCTGGCACTGCTTTCTCACTGGTCCGCTCTTTTAAACTCTGCCGCTCTGGCACTGCTCTCTCACTGGTCCGATCTTTTAAACTCCGCCTCTCTGGCACTGCTCTCTCACTGGTCCGCTCTTTTAAACTCTGCCGCTCTGGCACTGCTCTCTCACTGGTCCGCTCTTTTAAACTCCGCCTCGCTGGCACTGCTCTCTCACTGGTCCGCTCGTTTAAACTCCACCACTCTGGCACTGCTCTCTCACTGGTCCGCTCTTTTAAACTCCACCACTTTGGCACTGCTCTGTCACTGGTCCGCTCTTTGAAACTCCACCACTCTGGCTCTGCTATCTCACTGGTCCACTCTTTTAAACTCCGCCTCTCTCGCACTGCTCTCTCACTGGTCCGCTCTTTTAAACTCCACCTGTCTGGCACTGCTCTCTCACTGGTCCGGTCTTTTAAACTCTGCCGCTCTGGCACTGCTCTCTCACTGGTCCGCTCTTTTAAACTCTGCCGCTCTGGCACTGCTCTCTCACTGGTCCGCTCTTTTAAACTCCGCCTCGCTGGCACTCCTCTCTCACTGGTCCGCTCGTTTAAACTCCACCACTCTGGCACTGCTCTCTCACTGGTCTGCTCTTTTAAACTCCACCACTTTGGCACTGCTCTCTCACTGGTCCGCTCTTTGAAACTCCACCACTCTGGCACTGCTCTCTCACTGGTCCACTCTTTTAAACTCCGCCTCGCTGGCACTGCTCTCTCACTGGTCCTCTCTTTTAAGCTCCACCACTCTGGCACTGCTCTCTCACTGCTCCGCTCTTTTAAACAACACCACTCTTGCACTGCTCTCTCACTGGTCCACACTTTTAAACTCCGCCTCGCTGGCACTGCTCTCTCACTGGTCTGCTCTTTTAAACTCCACCAACTGGCACTGCTCTCTCACTGGTCCGCTCTTTTAAACTCCACCACTCTGGCACTGCTCTCTCACTGGTCCGCTCTTTTACACTCCACCACTCTGGCACTGCTCTCTCACTGGTCCGCTCTTTTAAACTCCACCACTCTGGCACTGCTCTCTCACTGGTCTGCTCTCTTAAACTCCACCTCTCTGGCACTGCTCTCTCACTGGTCCGCTCTTTTAAACTCCACCACTCTGGCACTGCTCTCTCACTGGTCCGTTCTTTTAAAATCCACCACTCTGGCACTGCTCTCTCACTGGTCTGCTCTTTTAAACTCCACCACTCTGGCACTGCTCTCTCACTGGTCCGCTCTTTTAAACTCCAACTGTCTGGCACTGCTCTCCCACTGGTCCGCTCTTTTAAACTCCGCCTGTCTGGCACTGCTCTCTCACTGGCCCGCTCTTTTAAACTCCACCTGTCTGGCACTGCTCTCTCACTGGTCTGCTCTTTTAAACTCCACCAACTGGCACTGCTCTCTCACTGGTCCGCTCTTTTAAACTCCACCACTCTGGCACTGCTCTCTCACTGGTCCGCTCTTTTACACTCCACCACTCTGGCACTGCTCTCTCACTGGTCCGCTCTTTTAAACTCCACCACTCTGGCACTGCTCTCTCACTGGTCTGCTCTCTTAAACTCCACCTCTCTGGCACTGCTCTCTCACTGGCCCGCTCATTTAAACTCCACCACTCTGGCACTGCTCTCTCACTGGTCCGCTCTTTTAAACTCCACCACTCTGGCACTGCTCTCTCACTGGTCCGTTCTTTTAAAATCCACCACTCTGGCACTGCTCTCTCACTGGTCTGCTCTTTTAAACTCCACCACTCTGGCACTGCTCTCTCACTGGTCCGCTCTTTTAAACTCCAACTGTCTGGCACTGCTCTCCCACTGGTCCGCTCTTTTAAACTCCGCCTGTCTGGCACTGCTCTCTCACTGGCCCGCTCTTTTAAACTCCACCTGTCTGGCACTGCTCTCTCACTGGTCCGCTCTTTTAAACTCCACCTGTCTGGCACAGCTCTCTCACTGGCCCGCTCTTTTAAACTCCGCCTCGCTGGCACTGCTCTCTCACTGGTCCGCTGTTTTAAACTCCGCCTCGGTGGCACTGCTCTCTCACTGGTCCGCTCTTTTTAATTCTGCCGCTCTGGCACTGCTCTCTCACTGGTCCGCTCTTTTAAACTCCGCCTCGCTGGCACTGCTCTCTCACTGGTCCGCTCGTTTAAACTCCACCACTCTGGCACTGCTCTCTCACTGGTCCGCTCTTTTAAACTCCACCACTTTGGCACTGCTCTCTCACTGGTCCGCTCTTTGAAACTCCACCACTCTGGCACAGCTCTCTCACTGGTCCTCTCTTTTAAGCTCCACCACTCTGGCACTGCTCTCTCACTGCTCCGCTCTTTTAAACTCCACCACTCTGGCACTGCTCTCTCACTGGTCCACTCTTTTAAACTCCGCCTCGCTGGCACTGCTCTCTCACTGGTCCACTCTTTTAAACTCCACCACTCTGGCACTGCTCTCTCACTGGTCCATTCTTTTAAACTCCACCTCTCTGGCACTGCTCTCTCACTGGCCCGCTCTTTTAAACTCCACCACTCTGGCACTGCTCTCTCACTGGTCCGCTCTTTTAAACTCCACCTGTCTGGCACTGCTCTCTCACTGGTCCGCTCTTTTAAACTCCACCACTCTGGCACAGCTCTCTCACTGGTCCTCTCTTTTAAGCTCCACCACTCTGGCACTGCTCTCTCACTGGTCCGCTCTTTTAAACTCTGCCTCGCTGGCACTGCTCTCTCACTGGTCCGCTCTTTGAAACTCCACCACTCTGGCACAGCTCTCTCACTGGTCCTCTCTTTTAAGCTCCACCACTCGGGCACTGCTCTCTCACTGCTCCGCTCTTTTAAACTCCACCACTCTGGCACTGTTCTCTCACTGGTCCGCTCTTTTAAACTCCACCACTCTGGCTCTGCTTTCTCACTGGCCCGCACTTTTAAACTCCACCACTCTGGCACTGCTCTCTCACTGGTCCGCTCTTTTAAACTCCGCCTCGCTGGCACTGCTCTCTCACTGGCCGCACTATTAAACTCCACCACTCTGGCACTGCTCTCTCACTGGCCCGCACTTTTAAACTCCACCACTCTGGCACTGCTCTCTCACTGGTCCGCTCTTTTAAACTCCACCACTCTGGCACTGCTCTCTCACTGGTCCGCTCTTTTAAACTCCACCACTCTGGCACTGCTCTCTCACTGGTCTGCTCTTCTAAACTCCACCACTCTGGCACTGCTCTCTCACTGGTCCGCTCTTTTAAACTCCACCTGTCTGGCACTGCTCTCCCACTGGTCCGCTCTTTTAAACTCCGCCTGTCTGGCACTGCTCTCTCACTGGCCCGCTCTTTTAAACTCCACCTGTCTGGCACTGCTCTCTCACTGGTCCGCTCTTTTAAACTCCACCTGTCTGGCACTGCTCTCTCACTGGTCCGCTCTTTTAAACTCCACCACTCTGGCACTGCTCTCTCACTGGCCCGCTCTTTTAAACTCCGCCTCGCTGGCACTGCTCTCTCACTGGTCCGCTGTTTTAAACTCCGCCTCGGTGGCACTGCTCTCTCACTGGTCCGCTCTTTTAAATTCTGCCGCTCTGGCACTGCTCTCTCACTGGTCCGCTCTTTTAAACTCTGCCTCTCTGGCACTGCTCTCTCACTGGTCCGCTCTTTTAACCTCCGCCTCGCTGGCACTGCTCTCTCACTGGTCCGCTCGTTTAAACTCCACCACTCTGGCACTGCTCTCTCACTGGTCCGCTCTTTTAAACTCTGCCTCTCTGGCACTGCTCTCTCACTGGTCCGCTCTTTTAAACTCCGCCTCGCTGGCACTGCTCTCTCACTGGTCCGCTCTTTTAAACTCCACCACTTTGGCACTGCTCTCTCACTGGTCCGCTCTTTGAAACTCCACCACTCTGGCACAGCTCTCTCACTGGTCCGCTCTTTTAAGCTCCACCACTCTGGCACTGCTCTCTCACTGCTCCGCTCTTTTAAACTCCACCACTCTGGCACTGCTCTCTCACTGGTCCACTCTTTTAAACTCCGCCTCGCTGGCACTGCTCTCTCACTGGTCCACTCTTTTAAACTCCACCACTCTGGCACTGCTCTCTCACTGGTCCGCTCTTTTAAACTCCACCACTCTGGCACTGCTCTCTCACTGGTCCGCTCTTTTAAACTCCACCACTCTGGCACTGCTCTCTCACTGGTCCGCTCTTTTAAACTCCACCTCTCTGGCACTGCTCTCTCACTGGCCCGCTCTTTTAAACTCCACCTGTCTGGCACTGCTCTCTCACTGGTCCGCTCTTTTAAACTCCACCTGTCTGGCACTGCTCTCTCACTGGTCCGCTCTTTTAAACTCTGCTGCTCTGGCACTGCTCTCTCACTGGTCCGCTCTTTTAAACTCTGCCTCTCTGGCACTGCTCTCTCACTGGTCCGCTCTTTTAAACTCCGCCTCGCTGGCACTGCTCTCTCACTGGTCCGCTCTTTTAAACTCCACCACTTTGGCACTGCTCTCTCACTGGTCCGCTCTTTTAAACTCCACCACTCTGGCACTGCTCTCTCACTGGTCCGCTCTTTTAAACTCCACCACTCTGGCACTGCTCTCTCACTGGCCTGCTCTTTAAAACTCCGCCTCGCTGGCACTGCTCTCTCACTGGTCCCCTCTTTTAAACTCCACCACACTGGCTCTGCTCTCTCACTGGTCCGCTCTTTTAAACTCCACCAATCTGGCACTGCCCTCTCACTGGTCCGCTCTTTTAAACTCCGCCTCGCTGGCACTGCTCTCTCACTGGTCCACTCGTTTAAACTCCACCACTCTGGCACTGCTCTCTCACTGGTCCGCTCTTTTAAACTCCACCACTTTGGCACTGCTCTCTCACTGGTCCGCTCTTTGAAACTCCACCACTCTGGCACAGCTCTCTCACTGGTCCTCTCTTTTAAGCTCCACCACTCTGGCACTGCTCTCTCACTGGTCCGCTCTTTTAAACTCCACCACTCTGGCACTGCTCTCTCACTGGTCCGCTCTTTTAAACTCCACCACTCTGGCACTGCTGTCTCACTGGCCCGCTCTTTTAAACTCCACCACTCTGGCACTGCTCTCTCACTGGTCCGCTCTTTTAAACTCCACCTGTCTGGCACTGCTCTCTCACTGGTCCGCTCTTTTAAACTCCGCCTGTCTGGCACTGCTCTCTCACTGGCCCGCTCTTTTAAACTCCACCTGTCTGGCACTGCTCTCTCACTGGTCCGCTCTTTTAAACTCCACCTGTCAGGCACTGCTCTCTCACTGGCCCGCTGTTTTAAACTCCGCCTCGGTGGCACTGCTCTCTCACTGGTCCGCTCTTTTAAACTCTGCCGCTCTGGCACTGATCTCTCACTGGTCCGCTCTTTTAAATTCTGCCGCTCTGGCACTGCTCTCTCACTGGTCCGCTCCTTTAAACTCCGCCTCGCTGGCACTGCTCTCTCACTGGTCCGCTCTTTTAAAGTCCACCTGTCTGGCACTGCTCTCTCACTGGTCCGCTCTTTTAAACTCTGCCGCTCTGGCACTGCTTTCTCACTGGTCCGCTCTTTTAAACTCTGCCGCTCTGGCACTGCTCTCTCACTGGTCCGATCTTTTAAACTCCGCCTCTCTGGCACTGCTCTCTCACTGGTCCGCTCTTTTAAACTCTGCCGCTCTGGCACTGCTCTCTCACTGGTCCGCTCTTTTAAACTCCGCCTCGCTGGCACTGCTCTCTCACTGGTCCGCTCGTTTAAACTCCACCACTCTGGCACTGCTCTCTCACTGGTCCGCTCTTTTAAACTCCACCACTTTGGCACTGCTCTGTCACTGGTCCGCTCTTTGAAACTCCACCACTCTGGCTCTGCTATCTCACTGGTCCACTCTTTTAAACTCCGCCTCTCTCGCACTGCTCTCTCACTGGTCCGCTCTTTTAAACTCCACCTGTCTGGCACTGCTCTCTCACTGGTCCGGTCTTTTAAACTCTGCCGCTCTGGCACTGCTCTCTCACTGGTCCGCTCTTTTAAACTCTGCCGCTCTGGCACTGCTCTCTCACTGGTCCGCTCTTTTAAACTCCGCCTCGCTGGCACTCCTCTCTCACTGGTCCGCTCGTTTAAACTCCACCACTCTGGCACTGCTCTCTCACTGGTCTGCTCTTTTAAACTCCACCACTTTGGCACTGCTCTCTCACTGGTCCGCTCTTTGAAACTCCACCACTCTGGCACTGCTCTCTCACTGGTCCACTCTTTTAAACTCCGCCTCGCTGGCACTGCTCTCTCACTGGTCCTCTCTTTTAAGCTCCACCACTCTGGCACTGCTCTCTCACTGCTCCGCTCTTTTAAACAACACCACTCTTGCACTGCTCTCTCACTGGTCCACACTTTTAAACTCCGCCTCGCTGGCACTGCTCTCTCACTGGTCTGCTCTTTTAAACTCCACCAACTGGCACTGCTCTCTCACTGGTCCGCTCTTTTAAACTCCACCACTCTGGCACTGCTCTCTCACTGGTCCGCTCTTTTACACTCCACCACTCTGGCACTGCTCTCTCACTGGTCCGCTCTTTTAAACTCCACCACTCTGGCACTGCTCTCTCACTGGTCTGCTCTCTTAAACTCCACCTCTCTGGCACTGCTCTCTCACTGGTCCGCTCTTTTAAACTCCACCACTCTGGCACTGCTCTCTCACTGGTCCGTTCTTTTAAAATCCACCACTCTGGCACTGCTCCCTCACTGGTCTGCTCTTTTAAACTCCACCACTCTGGCACTGCTCTCTCACTGGTCCGCTCTTTTAAACTCCAACTGTCTGGCACTGCTCTCCCACTGGTCCGCTCTTTTAAACTCCGCC
Source organism: Heterodontus francisci (assembly GCF_036365525.1). Taxonomy (NCBI): domain Eukaryota; kingdom Metazoa; phylum Chordata; class Chondrichthyes; order Heterodontiformes; family Heterodontidae; genus Heterodontus; species Heterodontus francisci. The sequence continues at coordinate 31,512,120 of NC_090374.1, read as the reverse complement.
TGTCTGGCACTGCTCTCTCACTGGCCCGCTCTTTTAAACTCCACCTGTCTGGCACTGCTCTCTCACTGGTCTGCTCTTTTAAACTCCACCAACTGGCACTGCTCTCTCACTGGTCCGCTCTTTTAAACTCCACCACTCTGGCACTGCTCTCTCACTGGTCCGCTCTTTTACACTCCACCACTCTGGCACTGCTCTCTCACTGGTCCGCTCTTTTAAACTCCACCACTCTGGCACTGCTCTCTCACTGGTCTGCTCTCTTAAACTCCACCTCTCTGGCACTGCTCTCTCACTGGCCCGCTCATTTAAACTCCACCACTCTGGCACTGCTCTCTCACTGGTCCGCTCTTTTAAACTCCACCACTCTGGCACTGCTCTCTCACTGGTCCGTTCTTTTAAAATCCACCACTCTGGCACTGCTCTCTCACTGGTCTGCTCTTTTAAACTCCACCACTCTGGCACTGCTCTCTCACTGGTCCGCTCTTTTAAACTCCAACTGTCTGGCACTGCTCTCCCACTGGTCCGCTCTTTTAAACTCCGCCTGTCTGGCACTGCTCTCTCACTGGCCCGCTCTTTTAAACTCCACCTGTCTGGCACTGCTCTCTCACTGGTCCGCTCTTTTAAACTCCACCTGTCTGGCACAGCTCTCTCACTGGCCCGCTCTTTTAAACTCCGCCTCGCTGGCACTGCTCTCTCACTGGTCCGCTGTTTTAAACTCCGCCTCGGTGGCACTGCTCTCTCACTGGTCCGCTCTTTTTAATTCTGCCGCTCTGGCACTGCTCTCTCACTGGTCCGCTCTTTTAAACTCCGCCTCGCTGGCACTGCTCTCTCACTGGTCCGCTCGTTTAAACTCCACCACTCTGGCACTGCTCTCTCACTGGTCCGCTCTTTTAAACTCCACCACTTTGGCACTGCTCTCTCACTGGTCCGCTCTTTGAAACTCCACCACTCTGGCACAGCTCTCTCACTGGTCCTCTCTTTTAAGCTCCACCACTCTGGCACTGCTCTCTCACTGCTCCGCTCTTTTAAACTCCACCACTCTGGCACTGCTCTCTCACTGGTCCACTCTTTTAAACTCCGCCTCGCTGGCACTGCTCTCTCACTGGTCCACTCTTTTAAACTCCACCACTCTGGCACTGCTCTCTCACTGGTCCATTCTTTTAAACTCCACCTCTCTGGCACTGCTCTCTCACTGGCCCGCTCTTTTAAACTCCACCACTCTGGCACTGCTCTCTCACTGGTCCGCTCTTTTAAACTCCACCTGTCTGGCACTGCTCTCTCACTGGTCCGCTCTTTTAAACTCCACCACTCTGGCACAGCTCTCTCACTGGTCCTCTCTTTTAAGCTCCACCACTCTGGCACTGCTCTCTCACTGGTCCGCTCTTTTAAACTCTGCCTCGCTGGCACTGCTCTCTCACTGGTCCGCTCTTTGAAACTCCACCACTCTGGCACAGCTCTCTCACTGGTCCTCTCTTTTAAGCTCCACCACTCGGGCACTGCTCTCTCACTGCTCCGCTCTTTTAAACTCCACCACTCTGGCACTGTTCTCTCACTGGTCCGCTCTTTTAAACTCCACCACTCTGGCTCTGCTTTCTCACTGGCCCGCACTTTTAAACTCCACCACTCTGGCACTGCTCTCTCACTGGTCCGCTCTTTTAAACTCCGCCTCGCTGGCACTGCTCTCTCACTGGCCGCACTATTAAACTCCACCACTCTGGCACTGCTCTCTCACTGGCCCGCACTTTTAAACTCCACCACTCTGGCACTGCTCTCTCACTGGTCCGCTCTTTTAAACTCCACCACTCTGGCACTGCTCTCTCACTGGTCCGCTCTTTTAAACTCCACCACTCTGGCACTGCTCTCTCACTGGTCTGCTCTTCTAAACTCCACCACTCTGGCACTGCTCTCTCACTGGTCCGCTCTTTTAAACTCCACCTGTCTGGCACTGCTCTCCCACTGGTCCGCTCTTTTAAACTCCGCCTGTCTGGCACTGCTCTCTCACTGGCCCGCTCTTTTAAACTCCACCTGTCTGGCACTGCTCTCTCACTGGTCCGCTCTTTTAAACTCCACCTGTCTGGCACTGCTCTCTCACTGGTCCGCTCTTTTAAACTCCACCACTCTGGCACTGCTCTCTCACTGGCCCGCTCTTTTAAACTCCGCCTCGCTGGCACTGCTCTCTCACTGGTCCGCTGTTTTAAACTCCGCCTCGGTGGCACTGCTCTCTCACTGGTCCGCTCTTTTAAATTCTGCCGCTCTGGCACTGCTCTCTCACTGGTCCGCTCTTTTAAACTCTGCCTCTCTGGCACTGCTCTCTCACTGGTCCGCTCTTTTAACCTCCGCCTCGCTGGCACTGCTCTCTCACTGGTCCGCTCGTTTAAACTCCACCACTCTGGCACTGCTCTCTCACTGGTCCGCTCTTTTAAACTCTGCCTCTCTGGCACTGCTCTCTCACTGGTCCGCTCTTTTAAACTCCGCCTCGCTGGCACTGCTCTCTCACTGGTCCGCTCTTTTAAACTCCACCACTTTGGCACTGCTCTCTCACTGGTCCGCTCTTTGAAACTCCACCACTCTGGCACAGCTCTCTCACTGGTCCGCTCTTTTAAGCTCCACCACTCTGGCACTGCTCTCTCACTGCTCCGCTCTTTTAAACTCCACCACTCTGGCACTGCTCTCTCACTGGTCCACTCTTTTAAACTCCGCCTCGCTGGCACTGCTCTCTCACTGGTCCACTCTTTTAAACTCCACCACTCTGGCACTGCTCTCTCACTGGTCCGCTCTTTTAAACTCCACCACTCTGGCACTGCTCTCTCACTGGTCCGCTCTTTTAAACTCCACCACTCTGGCACTGCTCTCTCACTGGTCCGCTCTTTTAAACTCCACCTCTCTGGCACTGCTCTCTCACTGGCCCGCTCTTTTAAACTCCACCTGTCTGGCACTGCTCTCTCACTGGTCCGCTCTTTTAAACTCCACCTGTCTGGCACTGCTCTCTCACTGGTCCGCTCTTTTAAACTCTGCTGCTCTGGCACTGCTCTCTCACTGGTCCGCTCTTTTAAACTCTGCCTCTCTGGCACTGGTCTCTCACTGGTCCGCTCTTTTAAACTCCGCCTCGCTGGCACTGCTCTCTCACTGGTCCGCTCTTTTAAACTCCACCACTTTGGCACTGCTCTCTCACTGGTCCGCTCTTTTAAACTCCACCACTCTGGCACTGCTCTCTCACTGGTCCGCTCTTTTACACTCCACCACTCTGGCACTGCTCTCTCACTGGTCCGCTCTTTTAAACTCCACCACTCTGGCACTGCTCTCTCACTGGTCTGCTCTTTTAAACTCCACCTCTCTGGCACTGCTCTCTCACTGGCCCGCTCATTTAAACTCCACCACTCTGGCACTGCTCTCTCACTGGTCCGCTCTTTTAAACTCCACCACTCTGGCACTGCTCTCTCACTGGTCCGCTCTTTTAAAATCCACCACTCTGGCACTGCTCTCTCACTGGTCTGCTCTTTTAAACTCCACCACTCTGGCACTGCTCTCTCACTGGTCCGCTCTTTTAAACTCCACCTGTCTGGCACTGCTCTCCCACTGGTCCGCTCTTTTAAACTCCGCCTGTCTGGCACTGCTCTCTCACTGGCCCGCTCTTTTAAACTCCACCTGTCTGGCACTGCTCTCTCACTGGTCCGCTCTTTTAAACTCCACCTGTCTGGCACTGCTCTCTCACTGGTCCGCTCTTTTAAACTCCACCTGTCTGGCACTGCTCTCTCACTGGCCCGCTCTTTTAAACTCCGCCTCGCTGGCACTGCTCTTTCACTGGTCCGCTGTTTTAAACTCCGCCTCGGTGGCACTGCTCTCTCACTGGTCCGCTCTTTTTAATTCTGCCGCTCTGGCACTGCTCTCTCACTGGTCCGCTCTTTTAAACTCTGCCTCTCTGGCACTGCTCTCTCACTGGTCCGCTCTTTTAACCTCCGCCTCGCTGGCACTGCTCTCTCACTGGTCCGCTCGTTTAAACTCCACCACTCTGGCACTGCTCTCTCACTGGTCCGCTCTTTTAAACTCTGCTGCTCTGGCACTTCTCTCTCACTGGTCCGCTCTTTTAAACTCTGCCTCTCTGGCACTGCTCTCTCACTGGTCCGCTCTTTTAAACTCCGCCTCGCTGGCACTGCTCTCTCACTGGTCCGCTCTTTTAAACTCCACCACTTTGGCACTGCTCTCTCACTGGTCCGCTCTTTGAAACTCCACCTCTCTGGCACAGCTCTCTCACTGGTCCTCTCTTTTAAGCTCCACCACTCTGGCACTGCTCTCTCACTGCTCCGCTCTTTTAAACTCCACCACTCTGGCACTGCTCTCTCACTGGTCCACTCTTTTAAACTCCGCCTCGCTGGCACTGCTCTCTCACTGGTCCACTCTTTTAAACTCCACCACTCTGGCACTGCTCTCTCACTGGTCCGCTCTTTTAAACTCCACCACTCTGGCACTGCTCTCTCACTGGTCCGCTCTTTTAAACTCCACCACTCTAGGCACTGCTCTCTCACTGGTCCGCTCTTTTAAACTCCACCTCTCTGGCACTGCTCTCTCACTGGCCCGCTCTTTTAAACTCCACCTGTCTGGCACTGCTCTCTCACTGGTCCGCTCTTTTAAACTCCACCTGTCTGGCACTGCTCTCTCACTGGTCCGCTCTTTTAAACTCTGCTGCTCTGGCACTGCTCTCTCACTGGTCCGCTCTTTTAAACTCTGCCTCTCTGGCACTGCTCTCTCACTGGTCCGCTCTTTTAAACTCCGCCTCGCTGACACTGCTCTCTCACTGGTCCGCTCTTTTAAACTCCACCACTTTGGCACTGCTCTCTCACTGGTCCGCTCTTTGAAACTCCACCACTCTGGCACAGCTCTCTCACTGGTCCTCTCTTTTAAGCTCCACCACTCTGGCACTGCTCTCTCACTGCTCCGCTCTTTTAAACTCCACCACTCTGGCACTGCTCTCTCACTGGTCCACTCTTTTAAACTCCGCCTCGCTGGCACTGCTCTCTCACTGGTCCACTCTTTTAAACTCCACCACTCTGGCACTGCTCTCTCACTGGTCCGCTCTTTTAACCTCCACCTCTCTGGCACTGCTCTCTCACTGGCCCGCTCTTTTAAACTCCACCACTCTGGCACTGCTCTCTCACTGGTCCGCTCTTTTAAACTCCACCTGTCTGGCACTGCTCTCTCACTGGTCCGCTCTTTTAAACTCCACCACTCTGGCACAGCTCTCTCACTGGTCCTCTCTTTTAAGCTCCACCACTCTGGCACTGCTCTCTCACTGGTCCGCTCTTTTAAACTCTGCCTCGCTGGCACTGCTCTCTCACTGGTCCGCTCTTTGAAACTCCACCACTCTGGCACAGCTCTCTCACTGGTCCTCTCTTTTAAGCTCCACCACTCTGGCACTGCTCTCTCACTGCTCCGCTCTTTTAAACTCCACCACTCTGGCACTGTTCTCTCACTGGTCCGCTCTTTTAAACTCCACCACTCTGGCTCTGCTTTCTCACTGGCCCGCACTTTTAAACTCCACCACTCTGGCACTGCTCTCCCACTGGTCCGCTCTTTTAAACTCCGCCTCGCTGGCACTGCTCTCTCACTGGCCGCACTATTAAACTCCACCACTCTGGCACTGCTCTCTCACTGGCCCGCACTTTTAAACTCCACCACTCTGGCACTGCTGTCTCACTGGTCCGCTCTTTTAAACTCCACCACTCTGGCACTGCTCTCTCACTGGTCCGCTCTTTTAAACTCCACCACTCTGGCACTGCTCTCTCACTGGTCTGCTCTTTTAAACTCCACCACTCTGGCACTGCTCTCTCACTGGTCCGCTCTTTTAAACTCCACCTGTCTGGCACTGCTCTCCCACTGGTCCGCTCTTTTAAACTCCGCCTGTCTGGCACTGCTCTCTCACTGGCCCGCTCTTTTAAACTCCACCTGTCTGGCACTGCTCTCTCACTGGTCCGCTCTTTTAAACTCCACCTGTCTGGCACTGCTCTCTCACTGGTCCGCTCTTTTAAACTCCACCTGTCTGGCACTGCTCTCTCACTGGCCCGCTCTTTTAAACTCCGCCTCGCTGGCACTGCTCTCTCACTGGTCCGCTGTTTTAAACTCCGCCTCGGTGGCACTGCTCTCTCACTGGTCCGCTCTTTTAAATTCTGCCGCTCTGGCACTGCTCTCTCACTGGTCCGCTCTTTTAAACTCTGCCTCTCTGGCACTGCTCTCTCACTGGTCCGCTCTTTTAACTTCCGCCTCGCTGGCACTGCTCTCTCACTGGTCCGCTCGTTTAAACTCCACCACTCTGGCACTGCTCTCTCACTGGTCCGCTCTTTTAAACTCTGCTGCTCTGGCACTTCTCTCTCACTGGTCCGCTCTTTTAAACTCTGCCTCTCTGGCACTGCTCTCTCACTGGTCCGCTCTTTTAAACTCCGCCTCGCTGGCACTGCTCTCTCACTGGTCCGCTCTTTTAAACTCCACCACTTTGGCACTGCTCTCTCACTGGTCCGCTCTTTGAAACTCCACCACTCTGGCACAGCTCTCTCACTGGTCCTCTCTTTTAAGCTCCACCACTCTGGCACTGCTCTCTCACTGCTCCGCTCTTTTAAACTCCACCACTCTGGCACTGCTCTCTCACTGGTCCACTCTTTTAAACTCCGCCTCGCTGGCACTGCTCTCTCACTGGTCCACTCTTTTAAACTCCACCACTCTGGCACTGCTCTCTCACTGGTCCGCTCTTTTAAACTCCACCACTCTGGCACTGCTCTCTCACTGGTCCGCTCTTTTAAACTCCACCACTCTGGCACTGCTCTCTCACTGGTCCGCTCTTTTAAACTCCACCTCTCTGGCACTGCTCTCTCACTGGCCCGCTCTTTTAAACTCCACCTGTCTGGCACTGCTCTCTCACTGGTCCGCTCTTTTAAACTCCACCTGTCTGGCACTGCTCTCTCACTGGTCCGCTCTTTTAAACTCTGCTGCTCTGGCACTGCTCTCTCACTGGTCCGCTCTTTTAAACTCTGCCTCTCTGGCACTGCTCTCTCACTGGTCCGCTCTTTCAAACTCCGCCTCGCTGGCACTGCTCTCTCACTGGTCCGCTCTTTTAAACTCCACCACTTTGGCACTGCTCTCTCACTGGTCCGCTCTTTGAAACTCCACCACTCTGGCACAGCTCTCTCACTGGTCCTCTCTTTTAAGCTCCACCACTCTGGCACTGCTCTCTCACTGCTCCGCTCTTTTAAACTCCACCACTCTGGCACTGCTCTCTCACTGGTCCACTCTTTTAAACTCCGCCTCGCTGGCACTGCTCTCTCACTGGTCCACTCTTTTAAACTCCACCACTCTGGCACTGCTCTCTCACTGGTCCACTCTTTTAAACTCCACCTCTCTGGCACTGCTCTCTCACTGGCCCGCTCTTTTAAACTCCACCACTCTGGCACTGCTCTCTCACTGGTCCGCTCTTTTAAACTCCACCTGTCTGGCACTGCTCTCTCACTGGTCCGCTCTTTTAAACTCCACCACTCTGGCACAGCTCTCTCACTGGTCCTCTCTTTTAAGCTCCACCACTCTGGCACTGCTCTCTCACTGGTCCGCTCTTTTAAACTCTGCCTCGCTGGCACTGCTCTCTCACTGGTCCGCTCTTTGAAACTCCACCACTCTGGCACAGCTCTCTCACTGGTCCTCTCTTTTAAGCTCCACCACTCTGGCACTGCTCTCTCACTGCTCCGCTCTTTTAAACTCCACCACTCTGGCACTGTTCTCTAACTGGCCCGCACTATTAAACTCCACCACTCTGGCACTGCTCTCTCACTGGCCCGCACTTTTAAACTCCACTACTCTGGCACTGCTCTCTCACTGGTCCGCTCTTTTAAACTCCGCCTCGCGGGCAGTGCTCTCTCACTGGTCCGCTCTCTCAAACTCCACCACTCTGGCACTGCTCTCTCACTGGTCCGCTCTTTTAAACTCCACCTGTCTGGCACTGCTCTCTCACTGGTCCGCTCCTTTAAACTCCGCCTCGCTGGCACTGCTCTCTCACTGGTCCGCTCTTTTAAACTCCGCCTCGCTGGCACTGCTCTCTCACTGGTCCGCTCTTTTAACCTCCGCCTCGCTGGCACTGCTCTCACTGGTCCGCTCGTTTAAACTCCACCACTCTGGCACTGCTCTCTCACTGGTCCGCTCTTTTAAACTCTGCTGCTCTGGCACTTCTCTCTCACTGGTCCGCTCTTTTAAACTCTGCCTCTCTGGCACTGCTCTCTCACTGGTCCGCTCTTTTAAACTCCGCCTCGCTGGCACTGCTCTCTCACTGGTCCGCTCTTTTAAACTCCACCACTTTGGCACTGCTCTCTCACTGGTCCGCTCTTTGAAACTCCACCACTCTGGCACAGCTCTCTCACTGGTCCTCTCTTTTAAGCTCCACCACTCTGGCACTGCTCTCTCACTGCTCCGCTCTTTTAAACTCCACCACTCTGGCACTGCTCTCTCACTGGTCCACTCTTTTAAACTCCGCCTCGCTGGCACTGCTCTCTCACTGGTCCACTCTTTTAAACTCCACCACTCTGGCACTGCTCTCTCACTGGTCCGCTCTTTTAAACTCCACCACTCTGGCACTGCTCTCTCACTGGTCCGCTCTTTTAAACTCCACCACTCTGGCACTGCTCTCTCACTGGTCCGCTCTTTTAAACTCCACCTCTCTGGCACTGCTCTCTCACTGGCCCGCTCTTTTAAACTCCACCTGTCTGGCACTGCTCTCTCACTGGTCCGCTCTTTTAAACTCCACCTGTCTGGCACTGCTCTCTCACTGGTCCGCTCTTTTAAACTCTGCTGCTCTGGCACTGCTCTCTCACTGGTCCGCTCTTTTAAACTCTGCCTCTCTGGCACTGCTCTCTCACTGGTCCGCTCTTTCAAACTCCGCCTCGCTGGCACTGCTCTCTCACTGGTCCGCTCTTTTAAACTCCACCACTTTGGCACTGCTCTCTCACTGGTCCGCTCTTTGAAACTCCACCACTCTGGCACAGCTCTCTCACTGGTCCTCTCTTTTAAGCTCCACCACTCTGGCACTGCTCTCTCACTGCTCCGCTCTTTTAAACTCCACCACTCTGGCACTGCTCTCTCACTGGTCCACTCTTTTAAACTCCGCCTCGCTGGCACTGCTCTCTCACTGGTCCACTCTTTTAAACTCCACCACTCTGGCACTGCTCTCTCACTGGTCCACTCTTTTAAACTCCACCTCTCTGGCACTGCTCTCTCACTGGCCCGCTCTTTTAAACTCCACCACTCTGGCACTGCTCTCTCACTGGTCCGCTCTTTTAAACTCCACCTGTCTGGCACTGCTCTCTCACTGGTCCGCTCTTTTAAACTCCACCACTCTGGCACAGCTCTCTCACTGGTCCTCTCTTTTAAGCTCCACCACTCTGGCACTGCTCTCTCACTGGTCCGCTCTTTTAAACTCTGCCTCGCTGGCACTGCTCTCTCACTGGTCCGCTCTTTGAAACTCCACCACTCTGGCACAGCTCTCTCACTGGTCCTCTCTTTTAAGCTCCACCACTCTGGCACTGCTCTCTCACTGCTCCGCTCTTTTAAACTCCACCACTCTGGCACTGTTCTCTAACTGGCCCGCACTATTAAACTCCACCACTCTGGCACTGCTCTCTCACTGGCCCGCACTTTTAAACTCCACTACTCTGGCACTGCTCTCTCACTGGTCCGCTCTTTTAAACTCCGCCTCGCGGGCAGTGCTCTCTCACTGGTCCGCTCTCTCAAACTCCACCACTCTGGCACTGCTCTCTCACTGGTCCGCTCTTTTAAACTCCACCTGTCTGGCACTGCTCTCTCACTGGTCCGCTCCTTTAAACTCCGCCTCGCTGGCACTGCTCTCTCACTGGTCCGCTCTTTTAAACTCCGCCTGTCTGGCACTGCTCTCTCACGGGTCCGCTCTTTTAAACTCCGCCTCGCTGGCACTGCTCTCTCACTGGTCCGCTCGTTTAAACTCCACCACTCTGGCACTGCTCTCTCACTGGTCCGCTCTTTTAAACTCTGCTGCTCTGGCACTTCTCTCTCACTGGTCCGCTCTTTTAAACTCTGCCTCTCTGGCACTGCTCTCTCACTGGTCCGCTCTTTTAAACTCCGCCTCGCTGGCACTGCTCTCTCACTGGTCCGCTCTTTTAAACTCCACCACTTTGGCACTGCTCTCTCACTGGTCCGCTCTTTGAAACTCCACCACTCTGGCACAGCTCTCTCACTGGTCCTCTCTTTTAAGCTCCACCACTCTGGCACTGCTCTCTCACTGCTCCGCTCTTTTAAACTCCACCACTCTGGCACTGCTCTCTCACTGGTCCACTCTTTTAAACTCCGCCTCGCTGGCACTGCTCTCTCACTGGTCCACTCTTTTAAACTCCACCACTCTGGCACTGCTCTCTCACTGGTCCGCTCTTTTAAACTCCACCACTCTGGCACTGCTCTCTCACTGGTCCGCTCTTTTAAACTCCACCACTCTGGCACTGCTCTCTCACTGGTCCGCTCTTTTAAACTCCACCTCTCTGGCACTGCTCTCTCACTGGCCCGCTCTTTTAAACTCCACCTGTCTGGCACTGCTCTCTCACTGGTCCGCTCTTTTAAACTCCACCTGTCTGGCACTGCTCTCTCACTGGTCCGCTCTTTTAAACTCTGCTGCTCTGGCACTGCTCTCTCACTGGTCCGCTCTTTTAAACTCTGCCTCTCTGGCACTGCTCTCTCACTGGTCCGCTCTTTCAAACTCCGCCTCGCTGGCACTGCTCTCTCACTGGTCCGCTCTTTTAAACTCCACCACTTTGGCACTGCTCTCTCACTGGTCCGCTCTTTGAAACTCCACCACTCTGGCACAGCTCTCTCACTGGTCCTCTCTTTTAAGCTCCACCACTCTGGCACTGCTCTCTCACTGCTCCGCTCTTTTAAACTCCACCACTCTGGCACTGCTCTCTCACTGGTCCACTCTTTTAAACTCCGCCTCGCTGGCACTGCTCTCTCACTGGTCCACTCTTTTAAACTCCACCACTCTGGCACTGCTCTCTCACTGGTCCACTCTTTTAAACTCCACCTCTCTGGCACTGCTCTCTCACTGGCCCGCTCTTTTAAACTCCACCACTCTGGCACTGCTCTCTCACTGGTCCGCTCTTTTAAACTCCACCTGTCTGGCACTGCTCTCTCACTGGTCCGCTCTTTTAAACTCCACCACTCTGGCACAGCTCTCTCACTGGTCCTCTCTTTTAAGCTCCACCACTCTGGCACTGCTCTCTCACTGGTCCGCTCTTTTAAACTCTGCCTCGCTGGCACTGCTCTCTCACTGGTCCGCTCTTTGAAACTCCACCACTCTGGCACAGCTCTCTCACTGGTCCTCTCTTTTAAGCTCCACCACTCTGGCACTGCTCTCTCACTGCTCCGCTCTTTTAAACTCCACCACTCTGGCACTGTTCTCTAACTGGCCCGCACTATTAAACTCCACCACTCTGGCACTGCTCTCTCACTGGCCCGCACTTTTAAACTCCACTACTCTGGCACTGCTCTCTCACTGGTCCGCTCTTTTAAACTCCGCCTCGCGGGCAGTGCTCTCTCACTGGTCCGCTCTCTCAAACTCCACCACTCTGGCACTGCTCTCTCACTGGTCCGCTCTTTTAAACTCCACCTGTCTGGCACTGCTCTCTCACTGGTCCGCTCCTTTAAACTCCGCCTCGCTGGCACTGCTCTCTCACTGGTCCGCTCTTTTAAACTCCGCCTGTCTGGCACTGCTCTCTCACGGGTCCGCTCTTTTAAACTCCGCCTCTCTGGCACTGCTCTCTCACTGGTCCGCTCTTTTAAACTCCACCTGTCTGGCACTGCTCTCTCACTGGTCCGCTCTTTTCAACTCCGCCTCGCTGGCACTGCTCTCTCACTGGTCCACTCTTTTAAACTCCGCCTCGCTGGCACTGCTCTCTCACTGGTCCACTCTTTTAAACTCCACCACTCTGGCACTGCTCTCTCACTGGTCCACTCTTTTAAACTCCACCTCTCTGGCACTGCTCTCTCACTGGCCCGCTCTTTTAAACTCCACCACTCTGGCACTGCTCTCTCACTGGTCCGCTCTTTTAAACTCCACCTGTCTGGCACTGCTCTCTCACTGGTCCGCTCCTTTAAACTCCGCCTCGCTGGCACTGCTCTCTCACTGGTCCGCTCTTTTAAACTCCGCCTGTCTGGCACTGCTCTCTCACGGGTCCGCTCTTTTAAACTCCGCCTCTCTGGCACTGCTCTCTCACTGGTCCGCTCTTTTAAACTCCACCTGTCTGGCACTGCTCTCTCACTGGTCCGCTCTTTTCAACTCCGCCTCGCTGGCACTGCTCTCTCACTTGTCCGCTCTTTTAAACTCCGCCTCGCTGGCACTGCTCTCGCACTGGCCCGCACTTTTAAACTCCACCACTCTGGCACTGCTCTCACTGGCCTGCACTTTTAAATTCCACCACTCTGGCACTGCTCTCTCACTGGCCCGCACTTTTAAACTCCACCACTCTGGCACTGCTCTCTCACTGGTCCGCTCTTTTAAACTCCGCCTCGCGGGCAATGCTCTCTCACTGGTCCGCTCTCTCAAACTCCACCACTCTGGCACTGCTCTCTCACTGCTCCGCTCTTTGAAACTCCACCACTCTGGCACTGCTCTCTCACTGGTCCACTCTTTTAAACTCCGCCTCGCTGGCACTGCTCTCTCACTGGTCCACTCTTTTAAACTCCACCACTCTGGCACTGCTCTCTCACTGGTCCGCTCTTTTAAACTCCACCACTCTGGCACTGCTCTCTCACTGGTCCGCTCTTTTAAACTCCACCACTCTGGCACTGCTCTCTCACTGGTCCGCTCTTTTAAACTCCACCTCTCTGGCACTGCTCTCTCACTGGCCCGCTCTTTTAAACTCCACCTGTCTGGCACTGCTCTCTCACTGGTCCGCTCTTTTAAACTCCACCTGTCTGGCACTGCTCTCTCACTGGTCCGCTCTTTTAAACTCTGCTGCTCTGGCACTGCTCTCTCACTGGTCCGCTCTTTTAAACTCTGCCTCTCTGGCACTGCTCTCTCACTGGTCCGCTCTTTTAAACTCCGCCTCGCTGGCACTGCTCTCTCACTGGTCCGCTCTTTTAAACTCCACCACTTTGGCACTGCTCTCTCACTGGTCCGCTCTTTGAAACTCCACCAATCTGGCACAGCTCTCTCACTGGTCCTCTCTTTTAAGCTCCACCACTCTGGCACTGCTCTCTCACTGCTCCGCTCTTTTAAACTCCACCACTCTGGCACTGCTCTCTCACTGGTCCACTCTTTTAAACTCCGCCTCGCTGGCACTGCTCTCTCACTGGTCCACTCTTTTAAACTCCACCACTCTGGCACTGCTCTCTCACTGGTCCGCTCTTTTAAACTCCACCACTCTGGCACTGCTCTCTCACTGGTCCGCTCTTTTAAACTCCACCACTCTGGCACTGCTCTCTCACTGGTCCGCTCTTTTAAACTCCACCTCTCTGGCACTGCTCTCTCACTGGCCCGCTCTTTTAAACTCCACCTGTCTGGCACTGCTCTCTCACTGGTCCGCTCTTTTAAACTCTGCTGCTCTGGCACTGCTCTCTCACTGGTCCGCTCTTTTAAACTCTGCCTCTCTGGCACTGCTCTCTCACTGGTCCGCTCTTTTAAACTCCGCCTCGCTGGCACTGCTCTCTCACTGGTCCGCTCTTTTAAACTCCACCACTTTGGCACTGCTCTCTCACTGGTCCACTCTTTTAAACTCCGCCTCGCTGGCACTGCTCTCTCACTGGTCCACTCTTTTAAACTCCACCACTCTGGCACTGCTCTCTCACTGGTCCACTCTTTTAAACTCCACCTCTCTGGCACTGCTCTCTCACTGGCCCGCTCTTTTAAACTCCACCACTCTGGCACTGCTCTCTCACTGGTCCGCTCTTTTAAACTCCACCTGTCTGGCACTGCTCTCTCACTGGTCCGCTCTTTTAAACTCCACCACTCTGGCACAGCTCTCTCACTGGTCCTCTCTTTTAAGCTCCACCACTCTGGCACTGCTCTCTCACTGGTCCGCTCTTTTAAACTCTGCGTCGCTGGCACTGCTCTCTCACTGGTCCGCTCTTTGAAACTCCACCACTCTGGCACAGCTCTCTCACTGGTCCTCTCTTTTAAGCTCCACCACTCTGGCACTGCTCTCTCACTGCTCCGCTCTTTTAAACTCCACCACTCTGGCACTGTTCTCTAACTGGCCCGCACTATTAAACTCCACCACTCTGGCACTGCTCTCTCACTGGCCCGCACTTTTAAACTCCACTACTCTGGCACTGCTCTCTCACTGGTCCGCTCTTTTAAACTCCGCCTCGCGGGCAGTGCTCTCTCACCGGTCCGCTCTCTCAAACTCCACCACTCTGGCACTGCTCTCTCACTGGTCCGCTCTTTTAAACTCCACCTGTCTGGCACTGCTCTCTCACTGGTCCGCTCCTTTAAACTCCGCCTCGCTGGCACTGCTCTCTCACTGGTCCGCTCTTTTAAACTCCACCTGTCTGGCACTGCTCTCTCACTGGTCCGCTCTTTTAAACTCCGCCTCTCTGGCACTGCTCTCTCACTGGTCCGCTCTTTTAAACTCCACCTGTCTGGCACTGCTCTCTCACTGGTCCGCTCTTTTCAACTCCGCCTCGCTGGCACTGCTCTCTCACTGGTCCACTCTTTTAAACTCCGCCTCGCTGGCACTGCTCTCTCACTGGTCCACTCTTTTAAACTCCACCACTCTGGCACTGCTCTCTCACTGGTCCACTCTTTTAAACTCCACCTCTCTGGCACTGCTCTCTCACTGGCCCGCTCTTTTAAACTCCACCACTCTGGCACTGCTCTCTCACTGGTCCGCTCTTTTAAACTCCACCTGTCTGGCACTGCTCTCTCACTGGTCCGCTCTTTTAAACTCCACCACTCTGGCACAGCTCTCTCACTGGTCCTCTCTTTTAAGCTCCACCACTCTGGCACTGCTCTCTCACTGGTCCGCTCTTTTAAACTCTGCCTCGCTGGCACTGCTCTCTCACTGGTCCGCTCTTTGAAACTCCACCACTCTGGCACAGCTCTCTCACTGGTCCTCTCTTTTAAGCTCCACCACTCTGGCACTGCTCTCTCACTGCTCCGCTCTTTTAAACTCCACCACTCTGGCACTGTTCTCTCACTGGCCCGCACTATTAAACTCCACCACTCTGGCACTGCTCTCTCACTGGCCCGCACTTTTAAACTCCACTACTCTGGCACTGCTCTCTCACTGGTCCGCTCTTTTAAACTCCGCCTCGCAGGCAGTGCTCTCTCACTGGTCCGCTCTCTCAAACTCCACCACTCTGGCACTGCTCTCTCACTGGTCCGCTCTTTTAAACTCCACCTGTCTGGCACTGCTCTCTCACTGGTCCGCTCCTTTAAACTCCGCCTCGCTGGCACTGCTCTCTCACTGGTCCGCTCTTTTAAACTCCGCCTGTCTGGCACTGCTCTCTCACGGGTCCGCTCTTTTAAACTCCGCCTCTCTGGCACTGCTCTCTCACTGGTCCGCTCTTTTAAACTCCACCTGTCTGGCACTGCTCTCTCACTGGTCCGCTCTTTTCAACTCCGCCTCGCTGGCACTGCTCTCTCACTTGTCCGCTCTTTTAAACTCCGCCTCGCTGGCACTGCTCTCGCACTGGCCCGCACTTTTAAACTCCACCACTCTGGCACTGCTCTCACTGGCCTGCACTTTTAACTTCCACCACTCTGGCACTGCTCTCTCACTGGCCCGCACTTTTAAACTCCACCACTCTGGCACTGCTCTCTCACTGGTCCACTCTTTTAAACTCCGCCTCGCGGGCAATGCTCTCTCACTGGTCCGCTCTCTCAAACTCCACCACTCTGGCACTGCTCTCTCACTGCTCCGCTCTTTTAAACTCCACCACTCTGGCACTGCTCTCTCACTGGTCCACTCTTTTAAACTCCGCCTCGCTGGCACTGCTCTCTCACTGGTCCACTCTTTTACACTCCACCACTCTGGCACTGCTCTCTCAGTGGTCCGCTCTTTTAAACTCCACCACTCTGGCACTGCTCTCTCACTGGTCCGCTCTTTTAAACTCCACCACTCTGGCACTGCTCTCTCACTGGTCCGCTCTTTTAAACTCCACCTCTCTGGCACTGCTCTCTCACTGGCCCGCTCTTTTAAACTCCACCTGTCTGGCACTGCTCTCTCACTGGTCCGCTCTTTTAAACTCCACCTGTCTGGCACTGCTCTCTCACTGGTCCGCTCTTTTAAACTCTGCTGCTCTGGCACTGCTCTCTCACTGGTCCGCTCTTTTAAACTCTGCCTCTCTGGCACTGCTCTCTCACTGGTCCGCTCTTTTAAACTCCGCCTCGCTGGCACTGCTCTCTCACTGGTCCGCTCTTTTAAACTCCACCACTTTGGCACTGCTCTCTCACTGGTCCGCTCTTTGAAACTCCACCACTCTGGCACAGCTCTCTCACTGGTCCTCTCTTTTAAGCTCCACCACTCTGGCACTGCTCTCTCACTGCTCCGCTCTTTTAAACTCCACCACTCTGGCACTGCTCTCTCACTGGTCCACTCTTTTAAACTCCACCACTCTGGCACTGCTCTCTCACTGGTCCGCTCTTTTAAACTCCACCTCTCTGGCACTGCTCTCTCACTGGCCCGCTCTTTTAAACTCCACCACTCTGGCACTGCTCTCTCACTGGTCCGCTCTTTTAAACTCCACCTGTCTGGCACTGCTCTCTCACTGGTCCGCTCTTTTAAACTCCACCACTCTGGCACAGCTCTCTCACTGGTCCTCTCTTTTAAGCTCCACCACTCTGGCACTGCTCTCTCACTGGTCCGCTCTTTTAAACTCCGCCTCGCTGGCACTGCTCTCTCATTGGTCCGCTCTTTTAAACTCCACCACTCTGGCACTGCTCTCTCACTGGTCCGCTCTTTTAAACTCCACCACTCTGGCACTGCTCTCTCACTGGTCCGCTCTTTTAAACTCCACCACTCTGGCACTGCTCTCTCACTGGACCGCTCTTTTAAACTCCACCACTCTGGCACTGCTCTCTCACTGGTCTGCTCTTTTAAACTCCACCACTCTGGCACTGATCTCTCACTGGTCCGCTCTTTTAAACTCCACCTGTCTGGCACTGCTCTCTCACTGGTCCGCTCTTTTATACTCCGCCTGTCTGGCACTGCTCTCTCACTGGCTCGCTCTTTTAAACTCCACCTGTCTGGCACTGCTCTCTCACTGGTCTGCTCTTTTAAACTCCACCTGTCTGGCACTGCTCTCTCACTGGTCCGCTCTTTTAAACTCTGCCGCTCTGGCACTGCTCTCTCACTGGTCCGCTCCTTTAAACTCCGCCTCGCTGGCACTGCTCTCTCACTGGTCTGCTCTTTTAAAGTCCACCTGTCTGGCACTGCTCTCTCACTGGTCCGCTCTTTTAAACTCTGCCGCTCTGGCACTGCTCTCTCACTGGTCCGCTCTTTTAAACTCCACCACTTTGGCACTGCTCTCTCACTGGTCCGCTCTTTGAAACTCCACCACTCTGGCACAGCTCTCTCACTGGTCCTCTCTTTTAAGCTCCACCACTCTGGCACTGCTCTCTCACTGCTCCGCTCTTTTAAACTCCACCACTCTGGCACTGCTCTCTCACTGGTCCACTCTTTTAAACTCCACCACTCTGGCACTGCTCTCTCACTGGTCCGCTCTTTTAAACTCCACCTCTCTGGCACTGCTCTCTCACTGGCCCGCTCTTTTAAACTCCACCACTCTGGCACTGCTCTCTCACTGGTCCGCTCTTTTAAACTCCACCTGTCTGGCACTGCTCTCTCACTGGTCCGCTCTTTTAAACTCCACCACTCTGGCACAGCTCTCTCACTGGTCCTCTCTTTTAAGCTCCACCACTCTGGCACTGCTCTCTCACTGGTCCGCTCTTTTAAACTCCGCCTCGCTGGCACTGCTCTCTCATTGGTCCGCTCTTTTAAACTCCACCACTCTGGCACTGCTCTCTCACTGGTCCGCTCTTTTAAACTCCACCACTCTGGCACTGCTCTCTCACTGGTCCGCTCTTTTAAACTCCACCACTCTGGCACTGCTCTCTCACTGGACCGCTCTTTTAAACTCCACCACTCTGGCACTGCTCTCTCACTGGTCTGCTCTTTTAAACTCCACCACTCTGGCACTGATCTCTCACTGGTCCGCTCTTTTAAACTCCACCTGTCTGGCACTGCTCTCTCACTGGTCCGCTCTTTTATACTCCGCCTGTCTGGCACTGCTCTCTCACTGGCTCGCTCTTTTAAACTCCACCTGTCTGGCACTGCTCTCTCACTGGTCTGCTCTTTTAAACTCCACCTGTCTGGCACTGCTCTCTCACTGGTCCGCTCTTTTAAACTCTGCCGCTCTGGCACTGCTCTCTCACTGGTCCGCTCCTTTAAACTCCGCCTCGCTGGCACTGCTCTCTCACTGGTCTGCTCTTTTAAAGTCCACCTGTCTGGCACTGCTCTCTCACTGGTCCGCTCTTTTAAACTCTGCCGCTCTGGCACTGCTCTCTCACTGGTCCGCTCTTTTAAACTCTGCCGCTCTGGCACTGCTCTCTCACTGGTCCGCTCTCTTAAACTCCACCTGTCTGGCACTGCTCTCTCACTGGTCCGCTCTTTTAAACTCCGCCGCTCTGGCACTGCTCTCTCACTGGTCCGCTCCTTTAAACTCCGCCTCGCTGGCACTGCTCTCTCACTGGTCTGCTCTTTTAAAGTCCACCTGTCTGGCACTGCTCTCTCACTGGTCCGCTCTTTTAAACTCTGCCGCTCTGGCACTGCTCTCTCACTGGTCCGCTCTTTTAATCTCTGCCGCTCTGGCACTGCTCTCTCACTGGTCCGATCCTTTAAACTCTGCCTCGCTGGCACTGCTCTCTCACTGTTCCGCTCTTTTAAACTCCACCTGTCTGGCACTGCTCTCTCACTGGTCCGCTCTTTTAAGCTCCGCCTCTCTGGCACTGCTCTCTCACTGGTCCGCTCTTTTAAACTCCACCTGTCTGGCACTGCTCTCTCACTGGTCCGCCCTTTTAAACTCCGCCTCGCTGGCACTGCTCTCTCACTGGCCCGCACTATTAAACTCCACCACTCTGGCACTGCTCTCTCACGGGCCCGCACTTTTAAACTCCACCACTCTGGCACTGCTCTCTCACTGGTCCGCTCATTTAAACTCCGCCTCTCTGGCACTGCTCTCTCACTGGTCCACTCTTTTAAACTCCACCTGTCTGGCACTGCTCTCTCACTGGTCCGCTCTTTTAAACTCCACCTGTCTGGCACTGCTCTCTCACTGGTCCGCTCATTTAAACTCCGCCTCGCTGGCACTGCTCTCTCACTGGTCCGCTCTTTTAAAGTCCACCTGTCTGGCACTGCTCTCTCACTGGTCCGCTCTTTTAAACTCCGCCTCTCTGGCACTGCTCTCTCACTGGTCCGCTCCTTTAAACTCCGCCTCGCTGGCACTGCTCTCTCACTGGTCCGCTCTTTTAAACTCCGCCTGTCTGGCACTGCTCTCTCACTGGTCCGCTCTTTTAAACTCCGCCTCTCTGGCACTTCTCTCTCACTGGTCCGCTCTTTTAAACTCCACCTTTCTGGCACTGCTCTCTCACTGGTCCGCTCTTTTCAACTCCACCACTCTGGCACTGCTCTCTCACTGGTCCGCTCTTCTAAACTCCGCCTCGCTGGCACTGCTCTCTCACTGGCCCGCACTTTTAAACTCCACCACTCTGGCACTGTTCTCTCACTGGCCCGCTCTTTTAAACTCCACCACTCTGGCACTGCTTTCTCACTGGCCCGCACTTTTAAACTCCACCACTCTGGCACTGCTCTCTCACTGGTCCGCTCTTTTAAACTCCGCCTCGCTGGCACTGCTCTCTCACTGGCCCGCACTATTAAACTCCACCACTCTGGCACTGCTCTCTCACTGGCCCGCACTTTTAAACTCCACTACTCTGGCACTGCTCTCTCACTGGTCCGCTCTTTTAAACTCCGCCTCGCGGGCAGTGCTCTCTCACTGGTCCGCTCTCTCAAACTCCACCACTCTGGCACTGCTCTCTCACTGGTCCGCTCTTTTAAACTCCACCTGTCTGGCACTGCTCTCTCACTGGTCCGCTCCTTTAAACTCCGCCTCGCTGGCACTGCTCTCTCACTGGTCCGCTCTTTTAAACTCCGCCTGTCTGGCACTGCTCTCTCACTGGTCCGCTCTTTTAAACTCCGCCTCTCTGGCACTGCTCTCTCACTGGTCCGCTCTTTTAAACTCCACCTGTCTGGCACTGCTCTCTCACTGGTCCGCTCTTTTCAACTCCGCCTCGCTGGCACTGCTCTCTCACTTGTCCGCTCTTTTAAACTCCGACTCGCTGGCACTGCTCTCGCACTGGCCCGCACTTTTAAACTCCACCACTCTGGCACTGTTCTCTCACTGGTCGGCTCTTTTAAACTCCACCACTCTGGCACTGCTCTCACTGGCCTGCACTTTTAAATTCCACCACTCTGGCACTGCTCTCTCACTGGCCCGCACTTTTAAACTCCACCACTCTGGCACTGCTCTCTCACTGGTCCGCTCTTTTAAACTCCACCGCTCTGGCACCGCTCTCTCACTGGTCCGCTCTTTTAAACTCCACCACTCTGGCACTGCTCTCTCACCGGTCCGCTCTTTTAAACTCCACCACTCTGGCACTGCTCTCTCACTGGCCCGCACTTTTAAACTCCACCTGTCTGGCACTGCTCTCTCACTGGTCCGCTCTTTTAAACTCCGCCTCTCTGGCACTGCTCTCTCACTGGTCCGCTCTTTTAAATTCCACCTGTCTGGCACTGCTCTCTCACTGGTCCGCTCTCAAACTCCACCACTCTGGCACTGCTCTCTCACTGGTCCGCTCTTTTAAACTACACCACTCTGGCACTGCTCTCTCACTGGTCCGCTCTTTTAAACTCCACCACTCTGGCACTGCTCTCTCACTGGTCCGCTCTTTTAAACTCCACCACTCTGGCACTGCTCTCTCACTGGTCCGCTCTCTTAAACTCTACCACTCTGGCACTGCTCTCTCACTGGTCCACTCTTTTAAACTCCACCACTCTGGTACTGCTCTCTCACTGGTCTGCTCTCTTAAACTCCACCACTCTGGTACTGCTCTCTCACTGGTCCGCTCTCTTAAACTCCACCACTCTGGCACTGCTCTCTCACTGGTCCCCTCTTTTAAACTGCACCACTCTGGCAAAGCTCTCTCACTGGTCCTCTCTCTTTAACTCCACTACTTTGGCACTGCTCTCTCACTGGTCCGCACTCTTAAACTCCACCACTCTGGCACTGCTCTCTCACTGGTCCACTCTTTTAAACTCCACCACTCTGGCACTGCTCCCTCACCGGTCTGCTCTCTTAAACTCCACCACTCTGGCACTGCTCTCTCACTGGTCCGCTCTCTTAAACTCCACCACTCTGGCACTGCTCTCTCACTGGTCCACTCTTTTAAACTCCACCACTCTGGCAAAGCTCTCTCACTGGTCCGCTCTCTTAAACTCCACCACTCTGGCACTGCTCACTCACTGGTCCGCTCTCTTAAACTCCACCACTCTGGCACTGCTCTCTCACTGGTCCACTCTCTTAAACTCCACCACTTTGGCACTGCTCTCTCACTGGTCCACTCTTTTAAACTCCACCACTCTGGCACTGCTCTCTCACTGGTCTGCTCTCTTAAACTCCACCACTCTGGCACTGCTCTCTCACTGGTCCACTCTTTTAAACTCCACCTGTCTGGCACTACTCTCTCACTGGTCCGCTCTCTTAAACTCCACCACTCTGGCACTGCTCCCTCACTGGTCTGCTCTCTTAAACTCCACCACTCTGGCACTGCTCTCTCACTGGTCCGCTCTCTTCAACTCCACCACTCTGGCACATCTCTCTCACTGGTCCACTCTTTTAAACTCCACCACTCTGGTACTGCTCTCTCACTGGTCCGCTCTCTTAAACTCCACCACTCTGGCACTGCACTCTCACTGGTTCGTTCTCTCGAACTCCACCACTCTGGCTATGCTCTCTCGCTGGTCCGCTCTTTGAAACTCCACCACTCTGGCACTGCTGTCTCACTGGTCCTCTCTTTTAAGCTCCACCACTCTGGCACTGCTCTCTCACTGGTCTGCTCTTTTAAACTCCACCACTCTGGCACTGCTCCCTCACCGGTCTGCTCTCTTAAACTCCACCACTCTGGCACTGCTCTCTCACTGGTCCGCTTTCTTAAACTCCACCACTCTGGCACTGCTCTCTCACTGGTCCACTCTTTTAAACTCCACCACTCTGGCAAAGCTCTCTCACTGGTCCGCTCTCTTAAACTCCACCACTCTGGCACTGCTCTCTCACTGGTCCGCTCTCTTGAACTCCACCACTCTGGCACTGCTCTCTCACTGGTCCGCTCTCTTAAACTCCACCACTCTGGCACTGCTCCCTCACCGGTCTGCTCTCTTAAACACCACCACTCTGGCACTGCTCTCTCACTGGTCCACTCTTTTAAACTCCACCACTCTGGCACTGCTCTCTCACTGGTCTGCTCTCTTCAACTCCACCACTCTGGCACTGCTCTCTCTCTGGTCCACTCTTTTAAACTCCACCTGTCTGGCACGACTCTCTCACTGGTCTGCTCTCTTAAACTCCACCACTCTGGCACTGCTCTCTCGCTGGTCCGCTCTCTTAAACTCCACCACTCTGGCATTGCTCCCTCACCGGTCTGCTCTCTTAAACTCCACCACTCTGGCACTGCTCTCTCACTGGTCCGCCCTCTTAAACTCCACCACTCTGGCACTGCTCTCTCACTGGTCCACTCTTTTAAACTCCACCATTCTGGCACTGCTCTCTCACTGGTCTGCTCTCTTAAACTCCACCACTCTGGCACTGCTCTCTCACTGGTCCACTCTTTTAAACTCCACCTTTCTGGCACTGCTCTCTCACTGGTCCACTCTTTTAAACTCCACCTGTCTGGCAGACTCTCTCACTGGTCCACTCTTTTAAACTCCACCACTCTGGCACTGCTCTCTCACTGGTCCACTCTTTTAAACTCCACCACTCTGGTACTGCTCTCTCACTGGTCCGCTCTCTTAAACTCCACCACTCTGGCACTGCTCCCTCACTGGTCTGCTCTCTTAAACTCCACCACTCTGGCACTGCTCTCTCACTGGTCCGCTCTCTTAAACTCCACCACTCTGGCACTGCTCTCTCACTGGTCCACTCTTTTAAACTCCACCACTCTGGTACTGCTCTCTCACTGGTCCGCTCTCTTAAACTCCACCACTCTGGCACTGCACTCTCACTGGTTCGTTCTCTCGAACTCCACCACTCTGGCTATGCTCTCTCGCTGGTCCGCTCACTTAACCTCCAGCACTCTGGCACTGCTCTCTCACTGGTCCGTTCTTTTAAACTCCGCCTCGCTGGCACTGCTCTCTCACTGGCCGCACTATTAAACACCACCACTCTGGCACTGCTCTCTCACTGGCCCGCACTTTTAAACTCCACCACTCTGGCACTGCTCTCTCACTGGTCCGCTCTTTTAAACTCCGCCTCGCGGGCAGTGCTCTCTCACTGGTCCGCTCTCTCAAACTCCACCACTCTGGCACTGCTCTCTCACTGGTCCGCTCTTTTAATCTCCACCTGTCTGGCACTGCTCTCTCACTGGTCCGCTCCTTTAAACTCCGCCTCGCTGGCACTGCTCTCTCACTGGTCCGCTCTTTTAAACTCCGCCTGTCTGGCACTGCTCTCTCACTGGTCCGCTGTTTTAAACTCCGCCTCTCTGGCACTGCTCTCTCACTGGTCCGCTCTTTTAAACTCCACCTGTCTGGCACTGCTCTCTCACTGGTCCGCTCTTTTCAACTCCGCCTCGCTGGCACTGCTCTCTCACTGGTCCGCTCTTTTAAACTCCGCCTCGCTGGCACTGCTCTCGCACTGGCCCGCACTTTTAAACTCCACCACTCTGGCACTGTTCTCTCACTGGTCGGCTCTTTTAAACTCCACCACTCTGGCACTGCTCTCACTGGCCTGCACTTTTAAATTCCACCACTCTGGCACTGCTCTCTCACTGGCCCGCACTTTTAAACTCCACCACTCTGGCACTGCTCTCTCACTGGTCCGCTCTTTTAAACTCCGCCTCGCGGGCAATGCTCTCTCACTGGTCCGCTCTCTCAAACTCCACCACTCTGGCACTGCTCTCTCACTGGTCCGCTCTTTTAAACTACACCACTCTGGCACTGCTCTCTCACTGGTCCGCTCTTTTAAACTCCACCGCTCTGGCACTGCTCTCTCACTGGTCCGCTCTTTTAAACTCCACCACTCTGGCACTGCTCTCTCACCGGTCCGCTCTTTTAAACTCCACCACTCTGGCACTGCTCTCTCACTGGCCCGCACTGTTAAACTCCACCTGTCTGGCACTGCTCTCTCACTGGTCCGCTCTTTCAAACTCCGCCTCTCTGGCACTGCTCTCTCACTGGTCCGCTCTTTGAAACTCCACCTGTCTGGCACTGCTCTCTCACTGGTCCGCTCTCTCAAACTCCACCACTCTGGCACTGCTCTCTCACTGGTCCGCTCTTTTAAACTACACCACTCTGGCACTGCTCTCTCACTGGTCCGCTCTTTTAAACTCCACCACTCTGGCACTGCTCTCTCACTGGTCCGCTCTTTTAAACTCCACCACTCTGGCACTGCTCTCTCAGTGGTCCGCTCTCTTAAACTCCACCACTCTGGCACTGCTCTCTCACTGGTCCACTCTTTTAAACTCCACCACTCTGGTACTGCTCTCTCACTGGTCTGCTCTCTTAAACTCCACCACTCTGGCACTGCTCTCTCACTGGTCCACTCTCTTAAACTCCACCACTCTGGCAAAGCTCTCTCACTGGTCCGCTCTCTTAAACTCCACCACTCTGGCACTGCTCTCTCACTGGTCCGCTCTCTTAAACTCCACCACTCTGGCACTGCTCTCTCACTGGTCCACTCTTTTAAACTCCACCACTCTGGCACTGCTCTCTCACTGGTCCGCTCTCTTAAACTCCACCACTCTGGCACTGCTCCCTCACCGGTCTGCTCTCTTAAACTCCACCACTCTGGCACTGCTCTCTCACTGGTCCGCTGTCTCAAACTCCACCACTCTGGCACTGCTCTCTCACTGGTCCACTCTTTTAAACTCCACCACTCTGGCAAAGCTCTCTCACTGGTCCGCTCTCTTAAACTCCACCACTCTGGTACTGCTCTCTCACTGGTCCGCTTTCTTAAACTCCACCACTCTGGCACTGCACTCTCACTGGTTCGTTCTCTCGAACTCCACCACTCTGGCTATGCTCTCTCGCTGGTCCGCTCTCTTAAACTCCACCACTCTGGCACTGCTCCCTCACCGGTCTGCTCTCTTAAACTCCACCACTCTGGCACTGCTCTCTCACTGGTCCGCTTTCTTAAACTCCACCACTCTGGCACTGCTCTCTCACTGGTCCACTCTTTTAAACTCCACCACTCTGGCAAAGCTCTCTCACTGGTCCGCTCTCTTAAACTCCACCACTCTGGCACTGCTCTCTCACTGGTCCACTCTTTTAAACTCCACCACTCTGGCACAGCTCTCTCACTGGTCCGCTCTCTTAAACTCCACCACTCTGGCACTGCTCCCTCACCGGTCTGCTCTCTTAAACTCCAACACTCTGGCACTGCTCTCTCACTGGTCCACTCTTTTAAACTCCACCACTCTGGCACTGCTCTCTCACTGGTCCGCTCTCTTAAACTCCACCACTCTGGCACTGCTCCCTCACCGGTCTGCTCTCTTAAACGCCACCACTCTGGCACTGCTCTCTCACTGGTCCACTCTTTTAAACTCCACCACTCTGGCACTGCTCCCTCACTGGTCTGCTCTCTTAAACTCCACCACTCTGGCACTGCTCTCTCACTGGTCCGCTCTCTTCAACTCCACCACTCTGGCACTGCTCTCTCACTGGTCCACTCTTTTAAACTCCACCACTCTGGTACTGCTCTCTCACTGGTCCGCTCTCTTAAACTCCACCAATCTGGCACTGCACTCTCACTGGTTCGTTCTCTTGAACTCCACCACTCTGGCTATGCTCTCTCGCTGGTCCGCTCTTTGAAACTCCACCACTCTGGCACTGCTCTCTCACTGGTCTGCTCTTTTAAACTCCACCACTCTGGCACTGCTCCCTCACCGGTCTGCTCTCTTAAACTCCACCACTCTGGCACTGCTCTCTCACTGGTCCGCTTTCTTAAACTCCACCACTCTGGCACTGCTCTCTCACTGGTCCACTCTTTTAAACTCCACCACTCTGGCAAAGCTCTCTCACTGGTCCGCTCTCTTAAACTCCACCACTCTGGCACTGCTCTCTCACTGGTCCGCTCTCTTGAACTCCACCACTCTGGCACTGCTCTCTCACTGGTCCACTCTTTTAAACTCCACCACTCTGGCACTGCTCTCTCACTGGTCCGCTCTCTTAAACTCCACCACTCTGGCAGTGGTCCCTCACCGGTCTGCTCTCTTAAACTCCACCACTCTGACACTGCTCTCTCACTGGTCCACTCTTTTAAACTCCACCACTCTGGCACTGCTCTCTCACTGGTCTGCTCTCTTAAACTCCACCACTCTGGCACTGCTCTCTCACTGGTCCACTCTTTTAAACTCCACCTGTCTGGCACTACTCTCTCACTGGTCCACTCTTTTAAACTCCACCACTCTGGCACTGCTCTCTCACTGGTCCGCTCTCTTAAACTCCACCACTCTGGCATTGCTCCCTCACCGGTCTGCTCTCTTAAACTCCACCACTCTGGCTCTGCTCTCTCACTGGTCCGCCCTCTTAAACTCCACCACTCTGGCACTGCTCTCTCACTGGTCCACTCTTTTAAACTCCACCATTCTGGCACTGCTCTCTCACTGGTCTGCTCTCTTAAACTCCACCACTCTGGCACTGCTCTCTCACTGGTCCGCTCTCTTAAACTCCACCACTCTGGCATTGCTCCCTCACCGGTCTGCTCTCTTAAACTCCACCACTCTGGCACTGCTCTCTCACTGGTCCGCCCTCTTAAACTCCACCACTCTGGCACTGCTCTCTCACTGGTCCACTCTTTTAAACTCCACCATTCTGGCACTGCTCTCTCACTGGTCTGCTCTCTTAAACTCCACCACTCTGGCACTGCTCTCTCACTGGTCCACTCTTTTAAACTCCACCTGTCTGGCACTGCTCTCTCACTGGTCCACTCTTTTAAACTCCACCTGTCTGGCACTACTCTCTCACTGGTCCACTCTTTTAAACTCCGCCTCTCTGGCACTGCTCTCTCACTGGTCCACTCTTTTAAACTCCACCACTCTGGTACTGCTCTCTCACTGGTCCGCTCTCTTAAACTCCACCACTCTGGCACTGCTCCCTCACTGGTCTGCTCTCTTAAACTCCACCACTCTGGCACTGCTCTCTCACTGGTCCGCTCTCTTAAACTCCACCACTCTGGCACTGCTCTCTCACTGGTCCACTCTTTTAAACTCCACCACTCTGGTACTGCTCTCTCACTGGTCCGCTCTCTTAAACTCCACCACTCTGGCACTGCACTCTCACTGGTTCGTTCTCTCGAACTCCACCACTCTGGCTATGCTCTCTCGCTGGTCCGCTCACTTAACCTCCAGCACTCTGGCACTGCTCTCTCACTGGTCCGTTCTTTTAAACTCCGCCTCGCTGGCACTGCTCTCTCACTGGCCGCACTATTAAACTCCACCACTCTGGCACTGCTCTCTCACTGGTCCGCTCTTTTAAACTCCGCCTCGCGGGCAGTGCTCTCTCACTGGTCCGCTCTCTCAAACTCCACCACTCTGGCACTGCTCTCTCACTGGTCCGCTCTTTTAAACTCCACCTGTCTGGCACTGCTCTCTCACTGGTCCGCTCCTTTAAACTCCGCCTCGCTGGCACTGCTCTCTCACTGGTCCGCTCTTTTAAACTCCGCCTGTCTGGCACTGCTCTCTCACTGGTCCGCTGTTTTAAACTCCGCCTCTCTGGCACTGCTCTCTCACTGGTCCGCTCTTTTAAACTCCACCTGTCTGGCACTGCTCTCTCACTGGTCCGCTCTTTTCAACTCCGCCTCGCTGGCACTGCTCTCTCACTGGTCCGCTCTTTTAAACTCCGCCTCGCTGGCACTGCTCTCGCACTGGCCCGCACTTTTAAACTCCACCACTCTGGCACTGTTCTCTCACTGGTCGGCTCTTTTAAACTCCACCACTCTGGAACTGCTCTCACTGGCCTGCACTTTTAAATTCCACCACTCTGGCACTGCTCTCTCACTGGCCCGCACTTTTAAACTCCACCACTCTGGCACTGCTCTCTCACTGGTCCGCTCTTTTAAACTCCGCCTCGCGGGCAATGCTCTCTCACTGGTCCGCTCTCTCAAACTCCACCACTCTGGCACTGCTCTCTCACTGGTCCGCTCTTTTAAACTCCACCTGTCTGGCACTGCTCTCTCACTGGTCCGCTCTCTCAAACTCCACCACTCTGGCACTGCTCTCTCACTGGTCCGCTCTTTTAAACTACACCACTCTGGCACTGCTCTCTCACTGGTCCGCTCTTTTAAACTCCACCACTCTGGCACTGCTCTCTCACTGGTCCGCTCTTTTAAACTCCACCACTCTGGCACTGCTCTCTCAGTGGTCCGCTCTCTTAAACTCCACCACTCTGGCACTGCTCTCTCACTGGTCCAATCTTTTAAACTCCACCACTCTGGTACTGCTCTCTCACTGGTCTGCTCTCTTAAACTCCACCACTCTGGTACTGCTCTCTCACTGGTCCGCTCTCTTAAACTCCACCACTCTGGCAGTGCTCTCTCACTGGTCCACTCTTTTAAACTCCACCACTCTGGCAAAGCTCTCTCACTGGTCCGCTCTCTTAAACTCCACCACTCTGGCACTGCTCTCTCACTGGTCCGCTCTCTTAAACTCCACCACTCTGGCACTGCTCTCTCACTGGTCCACTCTTTTAAACTCCACCACTCTGGCACTGCTCTCTCACTGGTCCGCTCTCTTAAACTCCACCACTCTGGCACTGCTCTCTCACTGGTCCACTCTTTTAAACTCCGCCTCTCTGGCACTGCTCTCTCACTGGTCCACTCTTTTAAACTCCACCACTCTGGTACTGCTCTCTCACTGGTCCGCTCTCTTAAACTCCACCACTCTGGCACTGCTCCCTCACTGGTCTGCTCTCTTAAACTCCACCACTCTGGCACTGCTCTCTCACTGGTCCGCTCTCTTAAACTCCACCACTCTGGCACTGCTCTCTCACTGGTCCACTCTTTTAAACTCCACCACTCTGGTACTGCTCTCTCACTGGTCCGCTCTCTTAAACTCCACCACTCTGGCACTGCACTCTCACTGGTTCGTTCTCTCGAACTCCACCACTCTGGCTATGCTCTCTCGCTGGTCCGCTCACTTAACCTCCAGCACTCTGGCACTGCTCTCTCACTGGTCCGTTCTTTTAAACTCCGCCTCGCTGGCACTGCTCTCTCACTGGCCGCACTATTAAACTCCACCACTCTGGCACTGCTCTCTCACTGGTCCGCTCTTTTAAACTCCGCCTCGCGGGCAGTGCTCTCTCACTGGTCCGCTCTCTCAAACTCCACCACTCTGGCACTGCTCTCTCACTGGTCCGCTCTTTTAAACTCCACCTGTCTGGCACTGCTCTCTCACTGGTCCGCTCCTTTAAACTCCGCCTCGCTGGCACTGCTCTCTCACTGGTCCGCTCTTTTAAACTCCGCCTGTCTGGCACTGCTCTCTCACTGGTCCGCTGTTTTAAACTCCGCCTCTCTGGCACTGCTCTCTCACTGGTCCGCTCTTTTAAACTCCACCTGTCTGGCAATGCTCTCTCACTGGTCCGCTCTTTTCAACTCCGCCTCGCTGGCACTGCTCTCTCACTGGTCCGCTCTTTTAAACTCCGCCTCGCTGGCACTGCTCTCGCACTGGCCCGCACTTTTAAACTCCACCACTCTGGCACTGTTCTCTCACTGGTCGGCTCTTTTAAACTCCACCACTCTGGAACTGATCTCACTGGCCTGCACTTTTAAATTCCACCACTCTGGCACTGCTCTCTCACTGGCCCGCACTTTTAAACTCCACCACTCTGGCACTGCTCTCTCACTGGTCCGCTCTTTTAAACTCCGCCTCGCGGGCAATGCTCTCTCACTGGTCCGCTCTCTCAAACTCCACCACTCTGGCACTGCTCTCTCACTGGTCCGCTCTTTTAAACTCCACCTGTCTGGCACTGCTCTCTCACTGGTCCGCTCTCTCAAACTCCACCACTCTGGCACTGCTCTCTCACTGGTCCGCTCTTTTAAACTACACCACTCTGGCACTGCTCTCTCACTGGTCCGCTCTTTTAAACTCCACCACTCTGGCACTGCTCTCTCACTGGTCCGCTCTTTTAAACTCCACCACTCTGGCACTGCTCTCTCAGTGGTCCGCTCTCTTAAACTCCACCACTCTGGCACTGCTCTCTCACTGGTCCAATCTTTTAAACTCCACCACTCTGGTACTGCTCTCTCACTGGTCTGCTCTCTTAAACTCCACCACTCTGGTACTGCTCTCTCACTGGTCCGCTCTCTTAAACTCCACCACTCTGGCAGTGCTCTCTCACTGGTCCACTCTTTTAAACTCCACCACTCTGGCAAAGCTCTCTCACTGGTCCGCTCTCTTAAACTCCACCACTCTGGCACTGCTCTCTCACTGGTCCGCTCTCTTAAACTCCACCACTCTGGCACTGCTCTCTCACTGGTCCACTCTTTTAAACTCCACCACTCTGGCACTGCTCTCTCACTGGTCCGCTCTCTTAAACTCCACCACTCTGGCACTGCTCTCTCACTGGTCCACTCTTTTAAACTCCACCACTCTGGCAAAGCTCTCTCACTGGTCCGCTCTCTTAAACTCCATCACTCTGGTACTGCTCTCTCACTGGTCCGCTCTCTTAAACTCCACCACTCTGGCACTGCACTCTCACTGGTTCGTTCTCTCGAACTCCACCACTCTGGCTATGCTCTCTCGCTGGTCCGCTCTCTTAAACTCCACCACTCTGGCACTGCTCCCTCACCGGTCTGCTCTCTTAAACTCCACCACTCTGGCACTGCTCTCTCACTGGTCCGCTTTCTTAAACTCCACCACTCTGGCACTGCTCTCTCACTGGTC
This sequence comes from Heterodontus francisci, assembly GCF_036365525.1. Taxonomy (NCBI): domain Eukaryota; kingdom Metazoa; phylum Chordata; class Chondrichthyes; order Heterodontiformes; family Heterodontidae; genus Heterodontus; species Heterodontus francisci. The sequence goes on along the minus strand of NC_090374.1, from coordinate 31,480,931 downwards.
CACTCTTTTAAACTCCACCACTCTGGCAAAGCTCTCTCACTAGTCCGCTCTCTTAAACTCCACCACTCTGGCACTGCTCTCTCACTGGTCCACTCTTTTAAACTCCACCACTCTGGCACTGCTCTCTCACTGGTCCGCTCTCTTAAACTCCACCACTCTGGCACTGCTCCCTCACCGGTCTGCTCTCTTAAACTCCACCACTCTGGCACTGCTCTCTCACTGGTCCACTCTTTTAAACTCCACCACTCTGGCACTGCTCTCTCACTGGTCTGCTCTCTTAAACTCCACCACTCTGGCACTGCTCTCTCACTGGTCCACTCTTTTAAACTCCACCACTCTGGCACTGCTCTCTCACTGGTCCGCTCTCTTAAACTCCACCACTCTGGCATTGCTCCCTCACCGGTCTGCTCTCTTAAACTCCACCACTCTGGCACTGCTCTCTCACTGGTCCGCTCTCTTAAACTCCACCACTCTGGCACTGCTCTCTCACTGGTCCACTCTTTTAAACTCCACCACTCTGGCACTGCTCTCTCACTGGTCTACTCTCTTAAACTCCACCACTCTGGCACTGCTCTCTCACTGGTCCACTCTTTTAAACTCCACCTGTCTGGCACTGCTCTCTCACTGGTCCACTCTTTTAAACTCCACCACTCTGGCACTGCTCTCTCACTGGTCCGCTTTCTTAAACTCCACCACTCTGGCACTGCTCTCTCACTGGTCCACTCTTTTAAACTCCACCACTCTGGCAAAGCTCTCTCACTGGTCCGCTCTCTTAAACTCCACCACTGTGGCACTGCTCTCTCACTGGTCCGCTCTCTTGAACTCCACCACTCTGGCACTGCTCTCTCACTGGTCCACTCTTTTAAACTCCACCACTCTGGCACTGCTCTCTCACTGGTCCGCTCTCTTAAACTCCACCACTCTGGCACTGCTACCTCACCGGTCTGCTCTCTTAAACTCCACCACTCTGACACTGCTCTCTCACTGGTCCACTCTTTTAAACTCCACCACTCTGGCACTGCTCTCTCACTGGTCTGCTCTCTTAAACTCCACCACTCTGGCACTGCTCTCTCACTGGTCCACTCTTTTAAACTCCACCTGTCTGGCACTACTCTCTCACTGGTCCACTCTTTTAAACTCCACCACTCTGGCACTGCTCTCTCACTGGTCCGCTCTCTTAAACTCCACCACTCTGGCATTGCTCCCTCACCGGTCTGCTCACTTAACCTCCAGCACTCTGGCACTGCTCTCTCACTGGTCCGTTCTTTTAAACTCCGCCTCGCTGGCACTGCTCTCTCACTGGCCGCACTATTAAACTCCGCCACTCTGGCACTGCTCTCTCACTGGTCCGCTCTTTTAAACTCCGCCTCGCGGGCAGTGCTCTCTCACTGGTCCGCTCTTTTAAACTCCACCTGTCTGGCACTGCTCTCTCACTGGTCCGCTCCTTTAAACTCCGCCTCGCTGGCACTGCTCTCTCACTGGTCCGCTCTTTTAAACTCCGCCTGTCTGGCACTGCTCTCTCACTGGTCCGCTGTTTTAAACTCCGCCTCTCTGGCACTGCTCTCTCACTGGTCCGCTCTTTTAAACTCCACCTGTCTGGCACTGCTCTCTCACTGGTCCGCTCTTTTCAACTCCGCCTCGCTGGCACTGCTCTCTCACTGGTCCGCTCTTTTAAACTCCGCCTCGCTGGCACTGCTCTCGCACTGGCCCGCACTTTTAAACTCCACCACTCTGGCACTGTTCTCTCACTGGTCGGCTCTTTTAAACTCCACCACTCTGGAACTGCTCTCACTGGCCTGCACTTTTAAATTCCACCACTCTGGCACTGCTCTCTCACTGGCCCGCACTTTTAAACTCCACCACTCTGGCACTGCTCTCTCACTGGTCCGCTCTTTTAAACTCCGCCTCGCGGGCAATGCTCTCTCACTGGTCCGCTCTCTCAAACTCCACCACTCTGGCACTGCTCTCTCACTGGTCCGCTCTTTTAAACTCCACCTGTCTGGCACTGCTCTCTCACTGGTCCGCTCTCTCAAACTCCACCACTCTGGCACTGCTCTCTCACTGGTCCGCTCTCTTAAACTCCACCACTCTGGCTATGCTCTCTCGCTGGTCCGCTCTCTTAAACTCCACCACTCTGGCACTGCTACCTCACCGGTCTGCTCTCTTAAACTCCACCACTCTGGCTATGCTCTCTCGCTGGTCCGCTCTCTTAAACTCCACCACTCTGGCACTGCTCTCTCACTGGTCCGCTCTCTTAAACTCCACCACTCTGGCTATGCTCTCTCACTGGTCCGCTCTCTCAAACTCCACCACTCTGGCACTGCTCTCTCACTGGTCCGCTCTCTTAAACTCCACCACTCTGGCTATGCTCTCTCGCTGGTCCGCTCTCTTAAACTCCACCACTCTGGCACTGCTACCTCACCGGTCTGCTCTCTTAAACTCCACCACTCTGACACTGCTCTCTCACTGGTCCACTCTTTTAAACTCCACCACTCTGGCACTGCTCTCTCACTGGTCCACTCTTTTAAACTCCACCACTCTGGCAAAGCTCTCTCACTGGTCCGCTCTCTTAAACTCCACCACTGTGGCACTGCTCTCTCACTGGTCCGCTCTCTTGAACTCCACCACTCTGGCACTGCTCTCTCACTGGTCCACTCTTTTAAACTCCACCACTCTGGCACTGCTCTCTCACTGGTCCGCTCTCTTAAACTCCACCACTCTGGCACTGCTACCTCACCGGTCTGCTCTCTTAAACTCCACCACTCTGACACTGCTCTCTCACTGGTCCACTCTTTTAAACTCCACCACTCTGGCACTGCTCTCTCACTGGTCTGCTCTCTTAAACTCCACCACTCTGGCACTGCTCTCTCACTGGTCCACTCTTTTAAACTCCACCTGTCTGGCACTACTCTCTCACTGGTCCACTCTTTTAAACTCCACCACTCTGGCACTGCTCTCTCACTGGTCCGCTCTCTTAAACTCCACCACTCTGGCATTGCTCCCTCACCGGTCTGCTCACTTAACCTCCAGCACTCTGGCACTGCTCTCTCACTGGTCCGTTCTTTTAAACTCCGCCTCGCTGGCACTGCTCTCTCACTGGCCGCACTATTAAACTCCGCCACTCTGGCACTGCTCTCTCACTGGTCCGCTCTTTTAAACTCCGCCTCGCGGGCAGTGCTCTCTCACTGGTCCGCTCTTTTAAACTCCACCTGTCTGGCACTGCTCTCTCACTGGTCCGCTCCTTTAAACTCCGCCTCGCTGGCACTGCTCTCTCACTGGTCCGCTCTTTTAAACTCCGCCTGTCTGGCACTGCTCTCTCACTGGTCCGCTGTTTTAAACTCCGCCTCTCTGGCACTGCTCTCTCACTGGTCCGCTCTTTTAAACTCCACCTGTCTGGCACTGCTCTCTCACTGGTCCGCTCTTTTCAACTCCGCCTCGCTGGCACTGCTCTCTCACTGGTCCGCTCTTTTAAACTCCGCCTCGCTGGCACTGCTCTCGCACTGGCCCGCACTTTTAAACTCCACCACTCTGGCACTGTTCTCTCACTGGTCGGCTCTTTTAAACTCCACCACTCTGGAACTGCTCTCACTGGCCTGCACTTTTAAATTCCACCACTCTGGCACTGCTCTCTCACTGGCCCGCACTTTTAAACTCCACCACTCTGGCACTGCTCTCTCACTGGTCCGCTCTTTTAAACTCCGCCTCGCGGGCAATGCTCTCTCACTGGTCCGCTCTCTCAAACTCCACCACTCTGGCACTGCTCTCTCACTGGTCCGCTCTTTTAAACTCCACCTGTCTGGCACTGCTCTCTCACTGGTCCGCTCTCTCAAACTCCACCACTCTGGCACTGCTCTCTCACTGGTCCGCTCTCTTAAACTCCACCACTCTGGCTATGCTCTCTCGCTGGTCCGCTCTCTTAAACTCCACCACTCTGGCACTGCTACCTCACCGGTCTGCTCTCTTAAACTCCACCACTCTGACACTGCTCTCTCACTGGTCCACTCTTTTAAACTCCACCACTCTGGCACTGCTCTCTCACTGGTCCACTCTTTTAAACTCCACCACTCTGGCAAAGCTCTCTCACTGGTCCGCTCTCTTAAACTCCACCACTGTGGCACTGCTCTCTCACTGGTCCGCTCTCTTGAACTCCACCACTCTGGCACTGCTCTCTCACTGGTCCACTCTTTTAAACTCCACCACTCTGGCACTGCTCTCTCACTGGTCCGCTCTCTTAAACTCCACCACTCTGGCACTGCTACCTCACCGGTCTGCTCTCTTAAACTCCACCACTCTGACACTGCTCTCTCACTGGTCCACTCTTTTAAACTCCACCACTCTGGCACTGCTCTCTCACTGGTCTGCTCTCTTAAACTCCACCACTCTGGCACTGCTCTCTCACTGGTCCACTCTTTTAAACTCCACCTGTCTGGCACTACTCTCTCACTGGTCCACTCTTTTAAACTCCACCACTCTGGCACTGCTCTCTCACTGGTCCGCTCTCTTAAACTCCACCACTCTGGCATTGCTCCCTCACCGGTCTGCTCTCTTAAACTCCACCACTCTGGCACTGCTCTCTCACTGGTCCGCCCTCTTAAACTCCACCACTCTGGCACTGCTCTCTCACTGGTCCACTCTTTTAAACTCCACCATTCTGGCACTGCTCTCTCACTGGTCTGCTCTCTTAAACTCCACCACTCTGGCACTGCTCTCTCACTGGTCCACTCTTTTAAACTCCACCTGTCTGGCACTGCTCTCTCACTGGTCCACTCTTTTAAACTCCACCTGTCTGGCACTACTCTCTCACTGGTCCACTCTTTTAAACTCCACCACTCTGGCACTGCTCTCTCACTGGTCCACTCTTTTAAACTCCACCACTCTGGTACTGCTCTCTCACTGGTCCGCTCTCTTAAACTCCACCACTCTGGCACTGCTCCCTCACTGGTCTGCTCTCTTAAACTCCACCACTCTGGCACTGCTCTCTCACTGGTCCGCTCTCTTAAACTCCACCACTCTGGCACTGCTCTCTCACTGGTCCACTCTTTTAAACTCCACCACTCTGGTACTGCTCTCTCACTGGTCCGCTCTCTTAAACTCCACCACTCTGGCACTGCACTCTCACTGGTTCGTTCTCTCGAACTCCACCACTCTGGCTATGCTCTCTCGCTGGTCCGCTCACTTAACCTCCAGCACTCTGGCACTGCTCTCTCACTGGTCCGTTCTTTTAAACTCCGCCTCGCTGGCACTGCTCTCTCACTGGCCGCACTATTAAACTCCACCACTCTGGCACTGCTCTCTCACTGGCCCGCACTTTTAAACTCCACCACTCTGGCACTGCTCTCTCACTGGTCCGCTCTTTTAAACTCCGCCTCGCGGGCAGTGCTCTCTCACTGGTCCGCTCTCTCAAACACCACCACTCTGGCACTGCTCTCTCACTGGTCCGCTCTTTTAAACTCCACCTGTCTGGCACTGCTCTCTCACTGGTCCGCTCCTTTAAACTCCGCCTCGCTGGCACTGCTCTCTCACTGGTCCGCTCTTTTAAACTCCGCCTGTCTGGCACTGCTCTCTCACTGGTCCGCTGTTTTAAACTCCGCCTCTCTGGCACTGCTCTCTCACTGGTCCGCTCTTTTAAACTCCACCTGTCTGGCACTGCTCTCTCACTGGTCCGCTCTTTTCAACTCCGCCTCACTGGCACTGCTCTCTCACTGGCCCGCTCTTTTAAACTCCACCACTCTGGCACTGTTCTCTCACTGGTCGGCTCTTTTAAACTCCACCACTCTGGCACTGCTCTCACTGGCCTGCACTTTTAAATTCCACCACTCTGGCACTGCTCTCTCACTGGCCCGCACTTTTAAACTCCACCACTCTGGCACTGCTCTCTCACTGGTCCGCTCTTTTAAACTCCGCCTCGCGGGCAATGCTCTCTCACTGGTCCGCTCTCTCAAACTCCACCACTCTGGCACTGCTCTCTCACTGGTCCGCTCTTTTAAACTACACCACTCTGGCACTGCTCTCTCACTGGTCCGCTCTTTTAAACTCCACCGCTCTGGCACTGCTCTCTCACTGGTCCGCTCTTTTAAACTCCACCACTCTGGCAGTGCTCTCTCACTGGTCCGCTCTTTTAAACTCAACCACTCTGGCACTGCTCTCTCACTGGCCCGCACTTTTAAACTCCACCTGTCTGGCACTGCTCTCTCACTGGTCCGCTCTTTTAAACTCCGCCTCTCTGGCACTGCTCTCTCACTGGTCCGCTCTTTTAAACTCCACCTGTCTGGCACTGCTCTCTCACTGGTCCGCTCTCTCAAACTCCACCACTCTGGCACTGCTCTCTCACTGGTCCGCTCTTTTAAACGACACCACTCTGGCACTGCTCTCTCACTGGTCCGCTCTTTTAAACTCCACCACTCTGGCACTGCTCTCTCACTGGTCCGCTCTTTTAAACTCCACCACTCTGGCACTGCTCTCTCAGTGGTCCGCTCTCTTAAACTCCACCACTCTGGCACTGCTCTCTCACTGGTCCACTCTTTTAAACTCCACCACTCTGGTACTGCTCTCTCACTGGTCTGCTCTCTTAAACTCCACCACTCTGGTACTGCTCTCTCACTGGTCCGCTCTCTTAAACTCCACCACTCTGGCAGTGCTCTCTCACTGGTCCACTCTTTTAAACTCCACCACTCTGGCAAAGCTCTCTCACTGGTCCGCTCTCTTAAACTCCACCACTCTGGCACTGCTCTCTCACTGGTCCGCTCTCTTAAACTCCACCACTCTGGCACTGCTCTCTCACTGGTCCGCTCTTTTAAACTCCACCTGTCTGGCACTGCTCTCTCACTGGTCCGCTCCTTTAAACTCCGCCTCGCTGGCACTGCTCTCTCACTGGTCCGCTCTTTTAAACTCCGCCTGTCTGGCACTGCTCTCTCACTGGTCCGCTGTTTTAAACTCCGCCTCTCTGGCACTGCTCTCTCACTGGTCCGCTCTTTTAAACTCCACCTGTCTGGCACTGCTCTCTCACTGGTCCGCTCTTTTCAACTCCGCCTCACTGGCACTGCTCTCTCACTGGCCCGCTCTTTTAAACTCCACCACTCTGGCACTGTTCTCTCACTGGTCGGCTCTTTTAAACTCCACCACTCTGGCACTGCTCTCACTGGCCTGCACTTTTAAATTCCACCACTCTGGCACTGCTCTCTCACTGGCCCGCACTTTTAAACTCCACCACTCTGGCACTGCTCTCTCACTGGTCCGCTCTTTTAAACTCCGCCTCGCGGGCAATGCTCTCTCACTGGTCCGCTCTCTCAAACTCCACCACTCTGGCACTGCTCTCTCACTGGTCCGCTCTTTTAAACTACACCACTCTGGCACTGCTCTCTCACTGGTCCGCTCTTTTAAACTCCACCGCTCTGGCACTGCTCTCTCACTGGTCCGCTCTTTTAAACTCCACCACTCTGGCACTGCTCTCTCACCGGTCCGCTCTTTTAAACTCAACCACTCTGGCACTGCTCTCTCACTGGCCCGCACTTTTAAACTCCACCTGTCTGGCACTGCTCTCTCACTGGTCCGCTCTTTTAAACTCCGCCTCTCTGGCACTGCTCTCTCACTGGTCCGCTCTTTTAAACTCCACCTGTCTGGCACTGCTCTCTCACTGGTCCGCTCTCTCAAACTCCACCACTCTGGCACTGCTCTCTCACTGGTCCGCTCTTTTAAACGACACCACTCTGGCACTGCTCTCTCACTGGTCCGCTCTTTTAAACTCCACCACTCTGGCACTGCTCTCTCACTGGTCCGCTCTTTTAAACTCCACCACTCTGGCACTGCTCTCTCAGTGGTCCGCTCTCTTAAACTCCACCACTCTGGCACTGCTCTCTCACTGGTCCACTCTTTTAAACTCCACCACTCTGGTACTGCTCTCTCACTGGTCTGCTCTCTTAAACTCCACCACTCTGGTACTGCTCTCTCACTGGTCCGCTCTCTTAAACTCCACCACTCTGGCAGTGCTCTCTCACTGGTCCACTCTTTTAAACTCCACCACTCTGGCAAAGCTCTCTCACTGGTCCGCTCTCTTAAACTCCACCACTCTGGCACTGCTCTCTCACTGGTCCGCTCTCTTAAACTCCACCACTCTGGCACTGCTCTCTCACTGGTCCACTCTTTTAAACTCCACCACTCTGGCACTGCTCTCTCACTGGTCCGCTCTCTTAAACTCCACCACTCTGGCACTGCTCCCTCACCGGTCTGCTCTCTTAAACTCCACCACTCTGGCACTGCTCTCTCACTGGTCCGCTGTCTTAAACTCCACCACTCTGGCACTGCTCTCTCACTGGTCCACTCTTTTAAACTCCACCACTCTGGCAAAGCTCTCTCACTGGTCCGCTCTCTTAAACTCCACCACTCTGGTACTGCTCTCTCACTGGTCCGCTCTCTTAAACTCCACCACTCTGGCACTGCACTCTCACTGGTTCGTTCTCTCGAACTCCACCACTCTGGCTATGCTCTCTCGCTGGTCCGCTCTCTTAAACTCCACCACTCTGGCACTGCTCCCTCACCGGTCTGCTCTCTTAAACTCCACCACTCTGGCACTGCTCTCTCACTGGTCCGCTTTCTTAAACTCCACCACTCTGGCACTGCTCTCTCACTGGTCCACTCTTTTAAACTCCACCACTCTGGCAAAGCTCTCTCACTGGTCCGCTCTCTTAAACTCCACCACTCTGGCACTGCTCTCTCACTGGTCCACTCTTTTAAACTCCACCACTCTGGCACTGCTCTCTCACTGGTCCGCTCTCTTAAACTCCACCACTCTGGCACTGCTCCCTCACCGGTCTGCTCTCTTAAACTCCACCACTCTGGCACTGCTCTCTCACTGGTCCACTCTTTTAAACTCCACCACTCTGGCACTGCTCTCTCACTGGTCTGCTCTCTTAAACTCCACCACTCTGGCACTGCTCTCTCACTGGTCCACTCTTTTAAACTCCACCACTCTGGCACTGCTCTCTCACTGGTCCGCTCTCTTAAACTCCACCACTCTGGCATTGCTCCCTCACCCGTCTGCTCTCTTAAACTCCACCACTCTGGCACTGCTCTCTCACTGGTCCGCTCTCTTAAACTCCACCACTCTGGCACTGCTCTCTCACTGGTCCACTCTTTTAAACTCCACCACTCTGGCACTGCTCTCTCACTGGTCTACTCTCTTAAACTCCACCACTCTGGCACTGCTCTCTCACTGGTCCACTCTTTTAAACTCCACCTGTCTGGCACTGCTCTCTCACTGGTCCACTCTTTTAAACTCCACCTGTCTGGCACTACTCTCTCACTGGTCCACTCTTTTAAACTCCACCACTCTGGCACTGCTCTCTCACTGGTCCACTCTTTTAAACTCCACCACTCTGGTACTGCTCTCTCACTGGTCCGCTCTCTTAAACTCCACCACTCTGGCACTGCTCCCTCACTGGTCTGCTCTCTTAAACTCCACCACTCTGGCACTGCTCTCTCACTGGTCCGCTCTCTTAAACTCCACCACTCTGGCACTGCTCTCTCACTGGTCCACTCTTTTAAACTCCACCACTCTGGCAAAGCTCTCTCACTGGTCCGCTCTCTTAAACTCCACCACTCTGGCACTGCTCTCTCACTGGTCCACTCTTTTAAACTCCACCACTCTGGCACTGCTCTCTCACTGGTCCGCTCTCTTAAACTCCACCACTCTGACACTGCTCCCTCACCGGTCTGCTCTCTTAAACTCCACCACTCTGGCACTGCTCTCTCACTGGTCCACTCTTTTAAACTCCACCACTCTGGCAAAGCTCTCTCACTGGTCCGCTCTCTTAAACTCCACCACTCTGGCACTGCTCTCTCACTGGTCCACTCTTTTAAACTCCACCACTCTGGCACTGCTCTCTCACTGGTCCACTCTCTTAAACTCCACCACTCTGGCACTGCTCCCTCACCGGTCTGCTCTCTTAAACTCCACCACTCTGGCACTGCTCTCTCACTGGTCCACTCTTTTAAACTCCACCACTCTGGCACTGCTCTCTCACTGGTCTGCTCTCTTAAACTCCACCACTCTGGCACTGCTCTCTCACTGGTCCACTCTTTTAAACTCCACCTGTCTGGCACTACTCTCTCACTGGTCCACTCTTTTAAACTCCACCGCTCTGGCACTGCTCTCTCACTGGTCCGCTCTCTTAAACTCCACCACTCTGGCATTGCTCCCTCACCGGTCTGCTCTCTTAAACTCCACCACTCTGGCACTGCTCTCTCACTGGTCCGCTCTCTTAAACTCCACCACTCTGGCACTGCTCTCTCACTGGTCCACTCTTTTAAACTCCACCACTCTGGCACTGCTCTCTCACTGGTCTACTCTCTTAAACTCCACCACTCTGGCACTGCTCTCTCACTGGACCACTCTTTTAAACTCCACCTGTCTGGCACTGCTCTCTCACTGGTCCACTCTTTTAAACTCCACCTGTCTGGCACTACTCTCTCACTGGTCCACTCTTTTAAACTCCACCACTCTGGCACTGCTCTCTCACTGGTCAACTCTTTTCAACTCCACCACTCTGGTACTGCTCTCTCACTGGTCCGCTCTCTTAAACTCCACCACTCTGTCACTGCTCCCTCACTGGTCTGCTCTCTTAAACTCCACCACTCTGGCACTGCTCTCTCACTGGTCCGCTCTCTTAAACTCCACCACTCTGGCACTGCTCTCTCACTGGTCCACTCTTTTAAACTCCACCACTCTGGCAAAGCTCTCTCACTGGTCCGCTCTCTTAAACTCCACCACTCTGGCACTGCTCTCTCACTGGTCCACTCTTTTAAACTCCACCACTCTGGCACTGCTCTCTCACTGGTCCGCTCACTTAACCTCCAGCACTCTGGCACTGCTCTCTCACTGGACCGTTCTTTTAAACTCCGCCTCGCTGGCACTGCTCTCTCACTGGTCCGCTCTCTTAAACTCCACCACTCTGGCACTGCTCCCTCACCGGTCTGCTCTCTTAAACTCCACCACTCTGGCACTGCTCTCTCACTGGTCCACTCTTTTAAACTCCACCACTCTGGCACTGCTCTCTCACTGGTCTGCTCTCTTAAACTCCACCACTCTGGCACTGCTCTCTCACTGGTCCACTCTTTTAAACTCCACCACTCTGGCACTGCTCTCTCACTGGTCCGCTCTCTTAAACTCCACCACTCTGGCATTGCTCCCTCACCCGTCTGCTCTCTTAAACTCCACCACTCTGGCACTGCTCTCTCACTGGTCCGCTCTCTTAAACTCCACCACTCTGGCACTGCTCTCTCACTGGTCCACTCTTTTAAACTCCACCACTCTGGCACTGCTCTCTCACTGGTCTACTCTCTTAAACTCCACCACTCTGGCACTGCTCTCTCACTGGTCCACTCTTTTAAACTCCACCTGTCTGGCACTGCTCTCTCACTGGTCCACTCTTTTAAACTCCACCTGTCTGGCACTACTCTCTCACTGGTCCACTCTTTTAAACTCCACCACTCTGGCACTGCTCTCTCACTGGTCCACTCTTTTAAACTCCACCACTCTGGTACTGCTCTCTCACTGGTCCGCTCTCTTAAACTCCACCACTCTGGCACTGCTCCCTCACTGGTCTGCTCTCTTAAACTCCACCACTCTGGCACTGCTCTCTCACTGGTCCGCTCTCTTAAACTCCACCACTCTGGCACTGCTCTCTCACTGGTCCACTCTTTTAAACTCCACCACTCTGGCAAAGCTCTCTCACTGGTCCGCTCTCTTAAACTCCACCACTCTGGCACTGCTCTCTCACTGGTCCACTCTTTTAAACTCCACCACTCTGGCACTGCTCTCTCACTGGTCCGCTCTCTTAAACTCCACCACTCTGACATGCTCCCTCACCGGTCTGCTCTCTTAAACTCCACCACTCTGGCACTGCTCTCTCACTGGTCCACTCTTTTAAACTCCACCACTCTGGCAAAGCTCTCTCACTGGTCCGCTCTCTTAAACTCCACCACTCTGGCACTGCTCTCTCACTGGTCCACTCTTTTAAACTCCACCACTCTGGCACTGCTCTCTCACTGGTCCACTCTCTTAAACTCCACCACTCTGGCACTGCTCCCTCACCGGTCTGCTCTCTTAAACTCCACCACTCTGGCACTGCTCTCTCACTGGTCCACTCTTTTAAACTCCACCACTCTGGCACTGCTCTCTCACTGGTCTGCTCTCTTAAACTCCACCACTCTGGCACTGCTCTCTCACTGGTCCACTCTTTTAAACTCCACCTGTCTGGCACTACTCTCTCACTGGTCCACTCTTTTAAACTCCACCACTCTGGCACTGCTCTCTCACTGGTCCGCTCTCTTAAACTCCACCACTCTGGCATTGCTCCCTCACCGGTCTGCTCTCTTAAACTCCACCACTCTGGCACTGCTCTCTCACTGGTCCGCTCTCTTAAACTCCACCACTCTGGCACTGCTCTCTCACTGGTCCACTCTTTTAAACTCCACCACTCTGGCACTGCTCTCTCACTGGTCTACTCTCTTAAACTCCACCACTCTGGCACTGCTCTCTCACTGGTCCACTCTTTTAAACTCCACCTGTCTGGCACTGCTCTCTCACTGGTCCACTCTTTTAAACTCCACCTGTCTGGCACTACTCTCTCACTGGTCCACTCTTTTAAACTCCACCACTCTGGCACTGCTCTCTCACTGGTCCACTCTTTTCAGCTCCACCACTCTGGTACTGCTCTCTCACTGGTCCGCTCTCTTAAACTCCACCACTCTGGCACTGCTCCCTCTCTGGTCTGCTCTCTTAAACTCCACCACTCTGGCACTGCTCTCTCACTGGTCCGCTCTCTTAAACTCCACCACTCTGGCACTGCTCTCTCACTGGTCCACTCTTTTAAACTCCACCACTCTGGCAAAGCTCTCTCACTGGTCCGCTCTCTTAAACTCCACCACTCTGGCACTGCTCTCTCACTGGTCCACTCTTTTAAACTCCACCACTCTGGCACTGCTCTCTCACTGGTCCGCTCACTTAACCTCCAGCACTCTGGCACTGCTCTCTCACTGGTCCGTTCTTTTAAACTCCGCCTCGCTGGCACTGCTCTCTCACTGGCCGCATTATTAAACTCCACCACTCTGGCACTGCTCTCTCACTGGCCCGCACTTTTAAACTCCACCACTCTGGCACTGCTCTCTCACTGGTCCGCTCTTTTAAACTCCGCCTCGCGGGCAGTGCTCTCTCAGTGGTCCGCTCTCTCAAACTCCACCACTCTGGCACTGCTCTCTCACTGGTCCGCTCTTTTAAACTCCACCTGTCTGGCACTGCTCTCTCACTGGTCCGCTCCTTTAAACTCCTCCTCGCTGGCACTGCTCTCTCACTGGTCCGCTCTTTTAAACTCCGCCTGTCTGGCACTGCTCTCTCACTGGTCCGCTCTTTTAAACTCCGCCTCTCTGGCACTGCTCTCTCACTGGTCCGCTCTTTTAAACTCCACCTGTCTGGCACTGCTCTCTCACTGGTCCGCTCTTTTCAACTCCGCCTCGCTGGCACTGCTCTCTCACTGGTCCGCTCTTTTAAACTCCGCCTCGCTGGCACTGCTCTCGCACTGGCCCGCACTTTTAAACTCCACCACTCTGGCACTGTTCTCTCACTGGTCGGCTCTTTTAAACTCCACCACTCTGGCACTGCTCTCACTGGCCCGCACTTTTAAACTCCACCACTCTGGCACTGCTCTCTCACTGGCCCGCACTTTTAAACTCCACCACTCTGGCTCTGCTCTCTCACTGGTCCGCTGTTTTAAACTCCGCCTCGCGGGCAATGCTCTCTCACTGGTCCGCTCTCTCAAACTCCACCACTCTGGCACTGCTCTCTCACTGGTCCGCTCTTTTAAACTACACCACTCTGGCACTGCTCTCTCACTGGTCCGCTCTTTTAAACTCCACCGCTCTGGCACTGCTCTCTCACTGGTCCGCTCTTTTAAACTCCACCACTCTGGCACTGCTCTCTCACCGGTCCGCTCTTTTAAACTCCACCACTCTGGCACTGCTCTCTCACTGGCCCGCAGTTTTAAACTCCACCTGTCTGGCACTGCTCTCTCACTGGTCCGCTCTTTTAAACTCCGCCTCTCTGGCACTGCTCTCTCACTGGTCCGCTCTTTTAAACTCCACCTGTCTGGCACTGCTCTCTCACTGGTCCGCTCTCTCAATCTCCACCACTCTGGCACTGCTCTCTCACTGGTCCGCTCTTTTAAACTCCACCACTCTGGCACTGCTCTCTCACTGGTCCGCTCTCTTAAACTCCACCACTCTGGCACTGCTCTCTCACTGGTCTGCTCTCTTAAACTCCACCACTCTGGTACTGCTCTCTCACTGGTCCGCTCTCTTAAACTCCACCACTCTGGCACTGCTCTCTCACTGGTCCGCTCTCTTAAACTCCACCACTCTGGCACTGCTCTTTCACTGGTCCACTCTTTTAAACTCCACCTCTCTGGCACTGCTCTCTCACTGGTCCGCTCTCTTAAACTCCACCACTCTGGCACTGCTCCCTCACCGATCTGCTCTCCTAAACTCCACCACTCTGGCACTGCTCTCTCACTGGTCCGCTCTCTTAAACTCCACCACTCTGGCACTGCTCTCTCACTGGTCCACTCTTTTAAACTCCACCACTCTGGAAAAGCTCTCTCACTGGTCCGCTCTCTTAAACTCCACCACTCTGGCACTGCTCTCTCACTGGTCCGCTCTCTTAAACTCCACCACTCTGGCACTGCTCTCTCACTGGTCCACTCTTTTAAACTCCACCACTCTGGCACTGCTCTCTCACTGGTCCGCTCTCTTAAACTCCACCACTCTGGCACTGCTCCCTCACCGGTCTGCTCTCTTAAACTCCACCACTCTGGCACTGCTCTCTCACTGGTCCACTCTTTTAAACTCCACCACTCTGGCACTGCTCTCTCACTGGTCCACTCTTTTAAACTCCACCTGTCTGGCACTACTCTCTCACTGGTCCACTCTTTTAAACTCCACCACTCTGGCACTGCTCTCTCACTGGTCCGCTCTCTTAAACTCCACCACTCTGGCATTGCTCCCTCACCGGTCTGCTCTCTTGAACTCCACCACTCTGGCACTGCTCTCTCACTGGTCCGCTCTCTTAAACTCCACCACTCTGGCACTGCTCTCTCACTGGTCCACTCTTTTAAACTCCACCACTCTGGCACTGCTCTCTCACTGGTCTGCTCTCTTAAACTCCACCACTCTGGCACTGCTCCCTCACTGGTCTGCTCTCTTAAACTCCACCACTCTGGCACTGCTCTCTCACTGGTCCGCTCTCTTAAACTCCACCACTCTGGCACTGCTCTCTCACTGGTCCACTCTTTTAAACTCCACCACTCTGGCAAAGCTCTCTCACTGGTCCGCTCTCTTAAACTCCACCACTCTGGCACTGCTCTCTCACTGGTCCACTCTTTTAAACTCCACCACTCTGGCACTGCTCTCTCACTGGTCCGCTCACTTAACCTCCAGCACTCTGGCACTGCTCTCTCACTGGTCCGTTCTTTTAAACTCCGCCTCGCTGGCACTGCTCTCTCACTGGCCGCACTATTAAACTCCACCACTCTGGCACTGCTCTCTCACTGGCCCGCACTTTTAAACTCCACCACTCTGGCACTGCTCTCTCACTGGTCCGCTCTTTTAAACTCCGCCTCGCGTGCAGTGCTCTCTCAGTGGTCCGCTCTCTCAAACTCCACCACTCTGGCACTGCTCTCTCACTGGTCCGCTCTTTTAAACTCCACCTGTCTGGCACTGCTCTCTCACTGGTCCGCTCCTTTAAACTCCTCCTCGCTGGCACTGCTCTCTCACTGGTCCGCTCTTTTAAACTCCGCCTGTCTGGCACTGCTCTCTCACTGGTCCGCTCTTTTAAACTCCGCCTCTCTGGCACTGCTCTCTCACTGGTCCGCTCTTTTAAACTCCACCTGTCTGGCACTGCTCTCTCACTGGTCCGCTCTTTTCAACTCCGCCTCGCTGGCACTGCTCTCTCACTGGTCCGCTCTTTTAAACTCCGCCTCGCTGGCACTGCTCTCGCACTGGCCCGCACTTTTAAACTCCACCACTCTGGCACTGTTCTCTCACTGGTCGGCTCTTTTAAACTCCACCACTCTGGCACTGCTCTCACTGGCCCGCACTTTTAAACTCCACCACTCTGGCACTGCCCTCTCACTGGCCCGCACTTTTAAACTCCACCACTCTGGCTCTGCTCTCTCACTGGTCCGCTGTTTTAAACTCCGCCTCGCGGGCAATGCTCTCTCACTGGTCCGCTCTCTCAAACTCCACCACTCTGGCACTGCTCTCTCCCTGGTCCGCTCTTTTAAACTACACCACTCTGGCACTGCTCTCTCACTGGTCCGCTCTTTTAAACTCCACCGCTCTGGCACTGCTCTCTCACTGGTCCGCTCTTTTAATCTCCACCACTCTGGCACTGCTCTCTCACCGGTCCGCTCTTTTAAACTCCACCACTCTGGCACTGCTCTCTCACTGGCCCGCACTTTTAAACTCCACCTGTCTGGCACTGCTCTCTCACTGGTCCGCTCTTTTAAACTCCGCCTCTCTGGCACTGCTCTCTCACTGGTCCGCTCTTTTAAACTCCACCTGTCTGGCACTGCTCTCTCACTGGTCCGCTCTCTCAATCTCCACCACTCTGGCACTGCTCTCTCACTGGTCCGCTCTTTTAAACTCCACCACTCTGGCACTGCTCTCTCACTGGTCCGCTCTCTTAAACTCCACCACTCTGGCACTGCTCTCTCACTGGTCCACTCTTTTAAACTCCACCACTCTGGTACTGCTCTCTCACTGGTCTGCTCTCTTAAACTCCACCACTCTGGTACTGCTCTCTCACTGGTCCGCTCTCTTAAACTCCACCACTCTGGCACTGCTCTCTCACTGGTCCGCTCTCTTAAACTCCACCACTCTGGCACTGCTCTCTCACTGGTCCACTCTTTTAAACTCCACCTCTCTGGCACTGCTCTCTCACTGGTCCGCTCTCTTAAACTCCACCACTCTGGCACTGCTCCCTCACCGGTCTGCTCTCCTAAACTCCACCACTCTGGCACTGCTCTCTCACTGGTCCGCTCTCTTAAACTCCACCACTCTGGCACTGCTCTCTCACTGGCCCGCACTTTTAAACTCCACCTGTCTGGCACTGCTCTCTCACTGGTCCGCTCTTTTAAACTCCGCCTCTCTGGCACTGCTCTCTCACTGGTCCGCTCTTTTAAACTCCACCTGTCTGGCACTGCTCTCTCACTGGTCCGCTCTCTCAAACTCCACCACTCTGGCACTGCTCTCTCACTGGTCCGCTCTTTTAAACGACACCACTCTGGCACTGCTCTCTCACTGGTCCGCTCTTTTAAACTCCACCACTCTGGCACTGCTCTCTCACTGGTCCGCTCTTTTAAACTCCACCACTCTGGCACTGCTCTCTCAGTGGTCCGCTCTCTTAAACTCCACCACTCTGGCACTGCTCTCTCACTGGTCCACTCTTTTAAACTCCACCACTCTGGTACTGCTCTCTCACTGGTCTGCTCTCTTAAACTCCACCACTCTGGTACTGCTCTCTCACTGGTCCGCTCTCTTAAACTCCACCACTCTGGCAGTGCTCTCTCACTGGTCCACTCTTTTAAACTCCACCACTCTGGCAAAGCTCTCTCACTGGTCCGCTCTCTTAAACTCCACCACTCTGGCACTGCTCTCTCACTGGTCCGCTCTCTTAAACTCCACCACTCTGGCACTGCTCTCTCACTGGTCCACTCTTTTAAACTCCACCACTCTGGCACTGCTCTCTCACTGGTCCGCTCTCTTAAACTCCACCACTCTGGCACTGCTCCCTCACCGGTCTGCTCTCTTAAACTCCACCACTCTGGCACTGCTCTCTCACTGGTCCGCTGTCTTAAACTCCACCACTCTGGCACTGCTCTCTCACTGGTCCACTCTTTTAAACTCCACCACTCTGGCAAAGCTCTCTCACTGGTCCTCTCTCTTAAACTCCACCACTCTGGTACTGCTCTCTCACTGGTCCGCTCTCTTAAACTCCACCACTCTGGCACTGCACTCTCACTGGTTCGTTCTCTCGAACTCCACCACTCTGGCTATGCTCTCTCGCTGGTCCGCTCTCTTAAACTCCACCACTCTGGCACTGCTCCCTCACCGGTCTGCTCTCTTAAACTCCACCACTCTGGCACTGCTCTCTCACTGGTCCGCTTTCTTAAACTCCACCACACTGGCACTGCTCTCTCACTGGTCCACTCTTTTAAACTCCACCACTCTGGCAAAGCTCTCTCACTGGTCCGCTCTCTTAAACTCCACCACTCTGGCACTGCTCTCTCACTGGTCCACTCTTTTAAACTCCACCACTCTGGCACTGCTCTCTCACTGGTCCGCTCTCTTAAACTCCACCACTCTGGCACTGCTCCCTCACCGGTCTGCTCTCTTAAACTCCACCACTCTGGCACTGCTCTCTCACTGGTCCACTCTTTTAAACTCCACCACTCTGGCACTGCTCTCTCACTGGTCTGCTCTCTTAAACTCCACCACTCTGGCACTGCTCTCTCACTGGTCCACTCTTTTAAACTCCACCACTCTGGCACTGCTCTCTCACTGGTCCGCTCTCTTAAACTCCACCACTCTGGCATTGCTCCCTCACCCGTCTGCTCTCTTAAACTCCACCACTCTGGCACTGCTCTCTCACTGGTCCGCTCTCTTAAACTCCACCACTCTGGCACTGCTCTCTCACTGGTCTACTCTCTTAAACTCCACCACTCTGGCACTGCTCTCTCACTGGTCCACTCTTTTAAACTCCACCTGTCTGGCACTGCTCTCTCACTGGTCCACTCTTTTAAACTCCACCTGTCTGGCACTACTCTCTCACTGGTCCACTCTTTTAAACTCCACCACTCTGGCACTGCTCTCTCACTGGTCCACTCTTTTAAACTCCACCACTCTGGTACTGCTCTCTCACTGGTCCGCTCTCTTAAACTCCACCACTCTGGCACTGCTCCCTCACTGGTCTGCTCTCTTAAACTCCACCACTCTGGCACTGCTCTCTCACTGGTCCGCTCTCTTAAACTCCACCACTCTGGCACTGCTCTCTCACTGGTCCACTCTTTTAAACTCCACCACTCTGGCAAAGCTCTCTCACTGGTCCGCTCTCTTAAACTCCACCACTCTGGCACTGCTCTCTCACTGGTCCACTCTTTTAAACTCCACCACTCTGGCACTGCTCTCTCACTGGTCCGCTCTCTTAAACTCCACCACTCTGACACTGCTCCCTCACCGGTCTGCTCTCTTAAACTCCACCACTCTGGCACTGCTCTCTCACTGGTCCACTCTTTTAAACTCCACCACTCTGGCAAAGCTCTCTCACTGGTCCGCTCTCTTAAACTCCACCACTCTGGCACTGCTCTCTCACTGGTCCACTCTTTTAAACTCCACCACTCTGGCACTGCTCTCTCACTGGTCCACTCTCTTAAACTCCACCACTCTGGCACTGCTCCCTCACCGGTCTGCTCTCTTAAACTCCACCACTCTGGCACTGCTCTCTCACTGGTCCACTCTTTTAAACTCCACCACTCTGGCACTGCTCTCTCACTGGTCTGCTCTCTTAAACTCCACCACTCTGGCACTGCTCTCTCACTGGTCCACTCTTTTAAACTCCACCTGTCTGGCACTACTCTCTCACTGGTCCACTCTTTTAAACTCCACCACTCTGGCACTGCTCTCTCACTGGTCCGCTCTCTTAAACTCCACCACTCTGGCATTGCTCCCTCACCGGTCTGCTCTCTTAAACTCCACCACTCTGGCACTGCTCTCTCACTGGTCCGCTCTTTTAAACTACACCACTCTGGCACTGCTCTCTCACTGGTCCGCTCTTTTAAACTCCACCGCTCTGGCACTGCTCTCTCACTGGTCCGCTCTTTTAATCTCCACCACTCTGGCACTGCTCTCTCACCGGTCCGCTCTTTTAAACTCCACCACTCTGGCACTGCTCTCTCACTGGCCCGCACTTTTAAACTCCACCTGTCTGGCACTGCTCTCTCACTGGTCCGCTCTTTTAAACTCCGCCTCTCTGGCACTGCTCTCTCACTGGTCCGCTCTTTTAAACTCCACCTGTCTGGCACTGCTCTCTCACTGGTCCGCTCTCTCAATCGCCACCACTCTGGCACTGCTCTCTCACTGGTCCGCTCTTTTAAACTCCACCACTCTGGCACTGCTCTCTCACTGGTCCGCTCTCTTAAACTCCACCACTCTGGCACTGCTCTCTCACTGGTCCACTCTTTTAAACTCCACCACTCTGGTACTGCTCTCTCACTGGTCTGCTCTCTTAAACTCCACCACTCTGGTACTGCTCTCTCACTGGTCCGCTCTCTTAAACTCCACCACTCTGGCACACCTCCCTCACCGGTCTGCTCTCTTAAACTCCACCACTCTGGCAAAGCTCTCTCACTGGTCCGCTCTCTTAAACTCCACCACTCTGGCACTGCTCTCTCACTGGTCCACTCTTTTAAACTCCACCACTCTGGCACTGCTCTCTCACTGGTCCGCTCACTTAACCTCCAGCACTCTGGCACTGCTCTCTCACTGGTCCGTTCTTTTAAACTCCGCCTCGCTGGCACTGCTCTCTCACTGGTCCGCTCTCTTAAACTCCACCACTCTGGCACTGCTCCCTCACCGGTCTGCTCTCTTAAAGTCCACCACTCTGGCACTGCTCTCTCACTGGTCCACTCTTTTAAACTCCACCACTCTGGCACTGCTCTCTCACTGGTCTGCTCTCTTAAACTCCACCACTCTGGCACTGCTCTCTCACTGGTCCACTCTTTTAAACTCCACCACTCTGGCACTGCTCTCTCACTGGTCCGATCTCTTAAACTCCACCACTCTGGCATTGCTCCCTCACCCGTCTGCTCTCTTAAACTCCACCACTCTGGCACTGCTCTCTCACTGGTCCGCTCTCTTAAACTCCACCACTCTGGCACTGCTCTCTCACTGGTCCACTCTTTTAAACTCCACCACTCTGGCACTGCTCTCTCACTGGTCTACTCTCTTAAACTCCACCACTCTGGCACTGCTCTCTCACTGGTCCACTCTTTTAAACTCCACCTGTCTGGCACTGCTCTCTCACTGGTCCACTCTTTTAAACTCCACCTGTCTGGCACTACTCTCTCACTGGTCCACTCTTTTAAACTCCACCACTCTGGCACTGCTCTCTCACTGGTCCACTCTTTTAAACTCCACCACTCTGGTACTGCTCTCTCACTGGTCCGCTCTCTTAAACTCCACCACTCTGGCACTGCTCCCTCACTGGTCTGCTCTCTTAAACTCCACCACTCTGGCACTGCTCTCTCACTGGTCCGCTCTCTTAAACTCCACCACTCTGGCACTGCTCTCTCACTGGTCCACTCTTTTAAACTCCACCACTCTGGCAAAGCTCTCTCACTGGTCCGCTCTCTTAAACTCCACCACTCTGGCACTGCTCTCTCACTGGTCCACTCTTTTAAACTCCACCACTCTGGCACTGCTCTCTCACTGGTCCGCTCTCTTAAACTCCACCACTCTGACACTGCTCCCTCACCGGTCTGCTCTCTTAAACTCCACCACTCTGGCACTGCTCTCTCACTGGTCCACTCTTTTAAACTCCACCACTCTGGCAAAGCTCTCTCACTGGTCCGCTCTCTTAAACTCCACCACTCTGGCACTGCTGTCTCACTGGTCCACTCTTTTAAACTCCACCACTCTGGCACTGCTCTCTCACTGGTCCACTCTCTTAAACTCCACCACTCTGGCACTGCTCCCTCACCGGTCTGCTCTCTTAAACTCCACCACTCTGGCACTGCTCTCTCACTGGTCCACTCTTTTAAACTCCACCACTCTGGCACTGCTCTCTCACTGGTCTGCTCTCTTAAACTCCACCACTCTGGCACTGCTCTCTCTCTGGTCCACTCTTTTAAACTCCACCTGTCTGGCACTACTCTCTCACTGGTCCACTCTTTTAAACTCCACCACTCTGGCACTGCTCTCTCACTGGTCCGCTCTCTTAAACTCCACCACTCTGGCATTGCTCCCTCACCGGTCTGCTCTCTTAAACTCCACCACTCTGGCACTGCTCTCTCACTGGTCCGCTCTCTTAAACTCCACCACTCTGGCACTGCTCTCTCACTGGTCCACTCTTTTAAACTCCACCACTCTGGCACTGCTCTCTCACTGGTCTACTCTCTTAAACTCCACCACTCTGGCACTGCTCTCTCACTGGTCCACTCTTTTAAACTCCACCTGTCTGGCACTGCTCTCTCACTGGTCCACTCTTTTAAACTCCACCTGTCTGGCACTACTCTCTCACTGGTCCACTCTTTTAAACTCCACCACTCTGGCACTGCTCTCTCACTGGTCCACTCTTTTCAACTCCACCACTCTGGTACTGCTCTCTCACTGGTCCGCTCTCTTAAACTCCACCACTCTGGCACTGCTCCCTCACTGGTCTGCTCTCTTAAACTCCACCACTCTGGCACTGCTCTCTCACTGGTCCGCTCTCTTAAACTCCACCACTCTGGCACTGCTCTCTCACTGGTCCACTCTTTTAAACTCCACCACTCTGGCAAAGCTCTCTCACTGGTCCGCTCTCTTAAACTCCACCACTCTGGCACTGCTCTCTCACGGGTCCACTCTTTTAAACTCCACCACTCTGGCACTGCTCTCTCACTGGTCCGCTCACTTAACCTCCAGCACTCTGGCACTGCTCTCTCACTGGTCCGTTCTTTTAAACTCCGCCTCGCTGGCACTGCTCTCTCACTGGCCGCATTATTAAACTCCACCACTCTGGCACTGCTCTCTCACTGGCCCGCACTTTTAAACTCCACCACTCTGGCACTGCTCTCTCACTGGTCCGCTCTTTTAAACTCCGCCTCGCGGGCAGTGCTCTCTCAGTGGTCCGCTCTCTCAAACTCCACCACTCTGGCACTGCTCTCTCACTGGTCCGCTCTTTTAAACTCCACCTGTCTGGCACTGCTCTCTCACTGGTCCGCTCCTTTAAACTCCGCCTCGCTGGCACTGCTCTCTCACTGGTCCGCTCTTTTAAACTCCGCCTGTCTGGCACTGCTCTCTCACTGGTCCGCTCTTTTAAACTCCGCCTCTCTGGCACTGCTCTCTCACTGGTCCGCTCTTTTAAACTCCACCTGTCTGGCACTGCTCTCTCACTGGTCCGCTCTTTTCAACTCCGCCTCGCTGGCACTGCTCTCTCACTGGTCCGCTCTTTTAAACTCCGCCTCGCTGGCACTGTTCTCTCACTGGTCGGCTCTTTTAAACTCCACCACTCTGGCACTGCTCTCACTGGCCCGCACTTTTAAACTCCGCCACTCTGGCACTGCTCTCTCACTGGCCCGCACTTTTAAACTCCACCACTCTGGCTCTGCTCTCTCACTGTTCCGCTGTTTTAAACTCCGCCTCGCGGGCAATGCTCTCTCACTGGTCCGCTCTCTCAAACTCCACCACTCTGGCACTGCTCTCTCACTGGTCCGCTCTTTTAAACTACACCACTCTGGCACTGCTCTCTCACTGGTCCGCTCTTTTAAACTCCACCACTCTGGCACTGCTCTCTCACTGGTCCGCTCTCTTAAACTCCACCACTCTGGCACTGCTCTCTCACTGGTCCACTCTTTTAAACTCCACCACTCTGGCAAAGCTCTCTCACTGGTCCGCTCTCTTAAACTCCACCACTCTGGCACTGCTCTCTCACTGGTCCACTCTTTTAAACTCCACCACTCTGGCACTGCTCTCTCACTGGTCCGCTCACTTAACCTCCAGCACTCTGGCACTGCTCTCTCACTGGTCCGTTCTTTTAAACTCCGCCTCGCTGGCACTGCTCTCTCACTGGCCGCATTATTAAACTCCACCACTCTGGCACTGCTCTCTCACTGGCCCGCACTTTTAAACTCCACCACTCTGGCACTGCTCTCTCACTGGTCCGCTCTTTTAAACTCCGCCTCGCGTGCAGTGCTCTCTCAGTGGTCCGCTCTCTCAAACTCCACCACTCTGGCACTGCTCTCTCACTGGTCCGCTCTTTTAAACTCCACCTGTCTGGCACTGCTCTCTCACTGGTCCGCTCCTTTAAACTCCTCCTCGCTGGCACTGCTCTCTCACTGGTCCGCTGTTTTAAACTCCGCCTGTCTGGCACTGCTCTCTCACTGGTCCGCTCTTTTAAACTCCGCCTCTCTGGCACTGCTCTCTCACTGGTCCGCTCTTTTAAACTCCACCTGTCTGGCACTGCTCTCTCACTGGTCCGCTCTTTTCAACTCCGCCTCGCTGGCACTGCTCTCTCACTGGTCCGCTCTTTTAAACTCCGCCTCGCTGGCACTGCTCTCGCACTGGCCCGCACTTTTAAACTCCACCACTCTGGCACTGTTCTCTCACTGGTCGGCTCTTTTAAACTCCACCACTCTGGCACTGCTCTCACTGGCCCGCACTTTTAAACTCCACCACTCTGGCACTGCTCTCTCACTGGCCCGCACTTTTAAACTCCACCACTCTGGCTCTGCTCTCTCACTGGTCCGCTGTTTTAAACTCCGCCTCGCGGGCAATGCTCTCTCACTGGTCCGCTCTCTCAAACTCCACCACTCTGGCACTGCTCTCTCACTGGTCCGCTCTTTTAAACTACACCACTCTGGCACTGCTCTCTCACTGGTCCGCTCTTTTAAACTCCACCGCTCTGGCACTGCTCTCTCACTGGTCCGCTCTTTTAAACTCCACCACTCTGGCACTGCTCTCTCACCGGTCCGCTCTTTTAAACTCCACCACTCTGGCACTGCTCTCTCACTGGCCCGCAGTTTTAAACTCCACCTGTCTGGCACTGCTCTCTCACTGGTCCGCTCTTTTAAACTCCGCCTCTCTGGCACTGCTCTCTCACTGGTCCGCTCTTTTAAACTCCACCTGTCTGGCACTGCTCTCTCACTGGTCCGCTCTCTCAATCTCCACCACTCTGGCACTGCTCTCTCACTGGTCCGCTCTTTTAAACTCCACCACTCTGGCACTGCTCTCTCACTGGTCCGCTCTCTTAAACTCCACCACTCTGGCACTGCTCTCTCACTGGTCTGCTCTCTTAAACTCCACCACTCTGGTACTGCTCTCTCACTGGTCCGCTCTCTTAAACTCCACCACTCTGGCACTGCTCTCTCACTGGTCCGCTCTCTTAAACTCCACCACTCTGGCACTGCTCTTTCACTGGTCTACTCTTTTAAACTCCACCTCTCTGGCACTGCTCTCTCACTGGTCCGCTCTCTTAAACTCCACCACTCTGACACTGCTCCCTCACCGATCTGCTCTCCTAAACTCCACCACTCTGGCACTGCTCTCTCACTGGTCCGCTCTCTTAAATTCCACCACTCTGGCACTGCTCTCTCACTGGTCCACTCTTTTAAACTCCACCACTCTGGAAAAGCTCTCTCACTGGTCCGCTCTCTTAAACTCCACCACTCTGGCACTGCTCTCTCACTGGTCCGCTCTCTTAAACTCCACCACTCTGGCACTGCTCTCTCACTGGTCCACTCTTTTAAACTCCACCACTCTGGCACTGCTCTCTCACTGGTCCGCTCTCTTAAACTCCACCACTCTGGCACTGCTCCCTCACCGGTCTGCTCTCTTAAACTCCACCACTCTGGCACTGCTCTCTCACTGGTCCACTCTTTTAAACTCCACCACTCTGGCACTGCTCTCTCACTGGTCCACTCTTTTAAACTCCACCTGTCTGGCACTACTCTCTCACTGGTCCACTCTTTTAAACTCCACCACTCTGGCACTGCTCTCTCACTGGTCCGCTCTCTTAAACTCCACCACTCTGGCATTGCTCCCTCACCGGTCTGCTCTCTTGAACTCCACCACTCTGGCACTGCTCTCTCACTGGTCCGCTCTCTTAAACTCCACCACTCTGGCACTGCTCTCTCACTGGTCCACTCTTTTAAACTCCACCACTCTGGCACTGCTCTCTCACTGGTCTGCTCTCTTAAACTCCACCACTCTGGCACTGCTCCCTCACTGGTCTGCTCTCTTAAACTCCACCACTCTGGCACTGCTCTCTCACTGGTCCGCTCTCTTAAACTCCACCACTCTGGCACTGCTCTCTCACTGGTCCACTCTTTTAAACTCCACCACTCTGGCAAAGCTCTCTCACTGGTCCGCTCTCTTAAACTCCACCACTCTGGCACTGCTCTCTCACTGGTCCACTCTTTTAAACTCCACCACTCTGGCACTGCTCTCTCACTGGTCCGCTCACTTAACCTCCAGCACTCTGGCACTGCTCTCTCACTGGTCCGTTCTTTTAAACTCCGCCTCGCTGGCACTGCTCTCTCACTGGCCGCACTATTAAACTCCACCACTCTGGCACTGCTCTCTCACTGGCCCGCACTTTTAAACTCCACCACTCTGGCACTGCTCTCTCACTGGTCCGCTCTTTTAAACTCCGCCTCGCGTGCAGTGCTCTCTCAGTGGTCCGCTCTCTCAAACTCCACCACTCTGGCACTGCTCTCTCACTGGTCCGCTCTTTTAAACTCCACCTGTCTGGCACTGCTCTCTCACTGGTCCGCTCCTTTAAACTCCTCCTCGCTGGCACTGCTCTCTCACTGGTCCGCTCTTTTAAACTCCGCCTGTCTGGCACTGCTCTCTCACTGGTCCGCTCTTTTAAACTCCGCCTCTCTGGCACTGCTCTCTCACTGGTCCGCTCTTTTAAACTCCACCTGTCTGGCACTGCTCTCTCACTGGTCCGCTCTTTTCAACTCCGCCTCGCTGGCACTGCTCTCTCACTGGTCCGCTCTTTTAAACTCCGCCTCGCTGGCACTGCTCTCGCACTGGCCCGCACTTTTAAACTCCACCACTCTGGCACTGTTCTCTCACTGGTCGGCTCTTTTAAACTCCACCACTCTGGCACTGCTCTCACTGGCCCGCACTTTTAAACACCACCACTCTGGCACTGCTCTCTCACTGGCCCGCACTTTTAAACTCCACCACTCTGGCTCTGCTCTCTCACTGGTCCGCTGTTTTAAACTCCGCCTCGCGGGCAATGCTCTCTCACTGGTCCGCTCTCTCAAACTCCACCACTCTGGCACTGCTCTCTCCCTGGTCCGCTCTTTTAAACTACACCACTCTGGCACTGCTCTCTCACTGGTCCGCTCTTTTAAACTCCACCACTCTGGCACTGCTCTCTCACTGGTCCGCTCTTTTAAACTACACCACTCTGGCACTGCTCTCTCACTGGTCCGCTCTTTTAAACTCCACCACTCTGGCACTGCTCTCTCACTGGTCCGCTCTCTTAAACTCCACCACTCTGGCACTGCTCTCTCACTGGTCCACTCTTTTAAACTCCACCGCTCTGGCAAAGCTCTCTCACTGGTCCGCTCTCTTAAACTCCACCACTCTGGCACTGCTCTCTCACTGGTCCACTCTTTTAAACTCCACCACTCTGGCACTGCTCTCTCACTGGTCCGCTCACTTAACCTCCAGCACTCTGGCACTGCTCTCTCACTGGTCCGTTCTTTTAAACTCCGCCTCGCTGGCACTGCTCTCTCACTGGCCGCATTATTAAACTCCACCACTCTGGCACTGCTCTCTCACTGGCCCGCACTTTTAAACTCCACCACTCTGGCACTGCTCTCTCACTGGTCCGCTCTTTTAAACTCCGCCTCGCGGGCAGTGCTCTCTCAGTGGTCCGCTCTCTCAAACTCCACCACTCTGGCACTGCTCTCTCACTGGTCCGCTCTTTTAAACTCCACCTGTCTGGCACTGCTCTCTCACTGGTCCGCTCCTTTAAACTCCTCCTCGCTGGCACTGCTCTCTCACTGGTCCGCTGTTTTAAACTCCGCCTGTCTGGCACTGCTCTCTCACTGGTCCGCTCTTTTAAACTCCGCCTCTCTGGCACTGCTCTCTCACTGGTCCGCTCTTTTAAACTCCACCTGTCTGGCACTGCTCTCTCACTGGTCCGCTCTTTTCAACTCCGCCTCGCTGGCACTGCTCTCTCACTGGTCCGCTCTTTTAAACTCCGCCTCGCTGGCACTGCTCTCGCACTGGCCCGCACTTTTAAACTCCACCACTCTGGCACTGTTCTCTCACTGGTCGGCTCTTTTAAACTCCACCACTCTGGCACTGCTCTCACTGGCCCGCACTTTTAAACTCCACCACTCTGGCACTGCTCTCTCACTGGCCCGCACTTTTAAACTCCACCACTCTGGCTCTGCTCTCTCACTGGTCCGCTGTTTTAAACTCCGCCTCGCGGGCAATGCTCTCTCACTGGTCCGCTCTCTCAAACTCCACCACTCTGGCACTGCTCTCTCACTGGTCCGCTCTTTTAAACTACACCACTCTGGCACTGCTCTCTCACTGGTCCGCTCTTTTAAACTCCACCGCTCTGGCACTGCTCTCTCACTGGTCCGCTCTTTTAAACTCCACCACTCTGGCACTGCTCTCTCACCGGTCCGCTCTTTTAAACTCCACCACTCTGGCACTGCTCTCTCACTGGCCCGCAGTTTTAAACTCCACCTGTCTGGCACTGCTCTCTCACTGGTCCGCTCTTTTAAACTCCGCCTCTCTGGCACTGCTCTCTCACTGGTCCGCTCTTTTAAACTCCACCTGTCTGGCACTGCTCTCTCACTGGTCCGCTCTCTCAATCTCCACCACTCTGGCACTGCTCTCTCACTGGTCCGCTCTTTTAAACTCCACCACTCTGGCACTGCTCTCTCACTGGTCCGCTCTCTTAAACTCCACCACTCTGGCACTGCTCTCTCACTGGTCTGCTCTCTTAAACTCCACCACTCTGGTACTGCTCTCTCACTGGTCCGCTCTCTTAAACTCCACCACTCTGGCACTGCTCTCTCACTGGTCCGCTCTCTTAAACTCCACCACTCTGGCACTGCTCTTTCACTGGTCCACTCTTTTAAACTCCACCTCTCTGGCACTGCTCTCTCACTGGTCCGCTCTCTTAAACTCCACCACTCTGACACTGCTCCCTCACCGATCTGCTCTCCTAAACTCCACCACTCTGGCACTGCTCTCTCACTGGTCCGCTCTCTTAAACTCCACCACTCTGGCACTGCTCTCTCACTGGTCCACTCTTTTAAACTCCACCACTCTGGAAAAGCTCTCTCACTGGTCCGCTCTCTTAAACTCCACCACTCTGGCACTGCTCTCTCACTGGTCCGCTCTCTTAAACTCCACCACTCTGGCACTGCTCTCTCACTGGTCCACTCTTTTAAACTCCACCACTCTGGCACTGCTCTCTCACTGGTCCGCTCTCTTAAACTCCACCACTCTGGCACTGCTCCCTCACCGGTCTGCTCTCTTAAACTCCACCACTCTGGCACTGCTCTCTCACTGGTCCACTCTTTTAAACTCCACCACTCTGGCACTGCTCTCTCACTGGTCCACTCTTTTAAACTCCACCTGTCTGGCACTACTCTCTCACTGGTCCACTCTTTTAAACTCCACCACTCTGGCACTGCTCTCTCACTGGTCCGCTCTCTTAAACTCCACCACTCTGGCATTGCTCCCTCACCGGTCTGCTCTCTTGAACTCCACCACTCTGGCACTGCTCTCTCACTGGTCCGCTCTCTTAAACTCCACCACTCTGGCACTGCTCTCTCACTGGTCCACTCTTTTAAACTCCACCACTCTGGCACTGCTCTCTCACTGGTCTGCTCTCTTAAACTCCACCACTCTGGCACTGCTCCCTCACTGGTCTGCTCTCTTAAACTCCACCACTCTGGCACTGCTCTCTCACTGGTCCGCTCTCTTAAACTCCACCACTCTGGCACTGCTCTCTCACTGGTCCACTCTTTTAAACTCCACCACTCTGGCAAAGCTCTCTCACTGGTCCGCTCTCTTAAACTCCACCACTCTGGCACTGCTCTCTCACTGGTCCACTCTTTTAAACTCCACCACTCTGGCACTGCTCTCTCACTGGTCCGCTCACTTAACCTCCAGCACTCTGGCACTGCTCTCTCACTGGTCCGTTCTTTTAAACTCCGCCTCGCTGGCACTGCTCTCTCACTGGCCGCACTATTAAACTCCACCACTCTGGCACTGCTCTCTCACTGGCCCGCACTTTTAAACTCCACCACTCTGGCACTGCTCTCTCACTGGTCCGCTCTTTTAAACTCCGCCTCGCGTGCAGTGCTCTCTCAGTGGTCCGCTCTCTCAAACTCCACCACTCTGGCACTGCTCTCTCACTGGTCCGCTCCTTTAAACTCCTCCTCGCTGGCACTGCTCTCTCACTGGTCCGCTCTTTTAAACTCCGCCTGTCTGGCACTGCTCTCTCACTGGTCCGCTCTTTTAAACTCCGCCTCTCTGGCACTGCTCTCTCACTGGTCCGCTCTTTTAAACTCCACCTGTCTGGCACTGCTCTCTCACTGGTCCGCTCTTTTCAACTCCGCCTCGCTGGCACTGCTCTCTCACTGGTCCGCTCTTTTAAACTCCGCCTCGCTGGCACTGCTCTCGCACTGGCCCGCACTTTTAAACTCCACCACTCTGGCACTGTTCTCTCACTGGTCGGCTCTTTTAAACTCCACCACTCTGGCACTGCTCTCACTGGCCCGCACTTTTAAACTCCACCACTCTGGCTCTGCTCTCTCACTGGTCCGCTGTTTTAAACTCCGCCTCGCGGGCAATGCTCTCTCACTGGTCCGCTCTCTCAAACTCCACCACTCTGGCACTGCTCTCTCCCTGGTCCGCTCTTTTAAACTACACCACTCTGGCACTGCTCTCTCACTGGTCCGCTCTTTTAAACTCCACCGCTCTGGCACTGCTCTCTCACTGGTCCGCTCTTTTAATCTCCACCACTCTGGCACTGCTCTCTCACCGGTCCGCTCTTTTAAACTCCACCACTCTGGCACTGCTCTCTCACTGGCCCGCACTTTTAAACTCCACCTGTCTGGCACTGCTCTCTCACTGGTCCGCTCTTTTAAACTCCGCCTCTCTGGCACTGCTCTCTCACTGGTCCGCTCTTTTAAACTCCACCTGTCTGGCACTGCTCTCTCACTGGTCCGCTCTCTCAATCTCCACCACTCTGGCACTGCTCTCTCACTGGTCCGCTCTTTTAAACTCCACCACTCTGGCACTGCTCTCTCACTGGTCCGCTCTCTTAAACTCCACCACTCTGGCACTGCTCTCTCACTGGTCCACTCTTTTAAACTCCACCACTCTGGTACTGCTCTCTCACTGGTCTGCTCTCTTAAACTCCACCACTCTGGTACTGCTCTCTCACTGGTCCGCTCTCTTAAACTCCACCACTCTGGCACTGCTCTCTCACTGGTCTGCTCTCTTAAACTCCACCACTCTGGCACTGCTCTCTCACTGGTCCACTCTTTTAAACTCCACCTGTCTGGCACTACTCTCTCACTGGTCCACTCTTTTAAACTCCACCACTCTGGCACTGCTCTCTCACTGGTCCGCTCTCTTAAACTCCACCACTCTGGCATTGCTCCCTCACCGGTCTGCTCTCTTAAACTCCACCACTCTGGCACTGCTCTCTCACTGGTCCGCTCTCTTAAACTCCACCACTCTGGCACTGCTCTCTCACTGGTCCACTCTTTTAAACTCCACCACTCTGGCACTGCTCTCTCACTGGTCTACTCTCTTAAACTCCACCACTCTGGCACTGCTCTCTCACTGGTCCACTCTTTTAAACTCCACCTGTCTGGCACTGCTCTCTCACTGGTCCACTCTTTTAAACTCCACCTGTCTGGCACTACTCTCTCACTGGTCCACTCTTTTAAACTCCACCACTCTGGCACTGCTCTCTCACTGGTCCACTCTTTTCAACTCCACCACTCTGGTACTGCTCTCTCACTGGTCCGCTCTCTTAAACTCCACCACTCTGGCACTGCTCCCTCACTGGTCTGCTCTCTTAAACTCCACCACTCTGGCACTGCTCTCTCACTGGTCCGCTCTCTTAAACTCCACCACTCTGGCACTGCTCTCTCACTGGTCCACTCTTTTAAACTCCACCACTCTGGCAAAGCTCTCTCACTGGTCCGCTCTCTTAAACTCCACCACTCTGGCACTGCTCTCTCACTGGTCCACTCTTTTAAACTCCACCACTCTGGCACTGCTCTCTCACTGGTCCGCTCACTTAACCTCCAGCACTCTGGCACTGCTCTCTCACTGGTCCGTTCTTTTAAACTCCGCCTCGCTGGCACTGCTCTCTCACTGGCCGCATTATTAAACTCCACCACTCTGGCACTGCTCTCTCACTGGCCCGCACTTTTAAACTCCACCACTCTGGCACTGCTCTCTCACTGGTCCGCTCTTTTAAACTCCGCCTCGCGGGCAGTGCTCTCTCAGTGGTCCGCTCTCTCAAACTCCACCACTCTGGCACTGCTCTCTCACTGGTCCGCTCTTTTAAACTCCACCTCTGGCACTGCTCTCTCACTGGTCCGCTCCTTTAAACTCCTCCTCGCTGGCACTGCTCTCTCACTGGTCCGCTCTTTTAAACTCCGCCTGTCTGGCACTGCTCTCTCACTGGTCCGCTCTTTTAAACTCCGCCTCTCTGGCACTGCTCTCTCACTGGTCCGCTCTTTTAAACTCCACCTGTCTGGCACTGCTCTCTCACTGGTCCGCTCTCTCAATCTCCACCACTCTGGCACTGCTCTCTCACTGGTCCGCTCTTTTAAACTCCACCACTCTGGCACTGCTCTCTCACTGGTCCGCTCTCTTAAACTCCACCACTCTGGCACTGCTCTCTCACTGGTCCACTCTTTTAAACTCCACCACTCTGGTACTGCTCTCTCACTGGTCTGCTCTCTTAAACTCCACCACTCTGGTACTGCTCTCTCACTGGTCCGCTCTCTTAAACTCCACCACTCTGGCACTGCTCTCTCACTGGTCTGCTCTCTTAAACTCCACCACTCTGGCACTGCTCTCTCACTGGTCCACTCTTTTAAACTCCACCTGTCTGGCACTACTCTCTCACTGGTCCACTCTTTTAAACTCCACCACTCTGGCACTGCTCTCTCACTGGTCCGCTCTCTTAAACTCCACCACTCTGGCATTGCTCCCTCACCGGTCTGCTCTCTTAAACTCCACCACTCTGGCACTGCTCTCTCACTGGTCCGCTCTCTTAAACTCCACCACTCTGGCACTGCTCTCTCACTGGTCCACTCTTTTAAACTCCACCACTCTGGCACTGCTCTCTCACTGGTCTACTCTCTTAAACTCCACCACTCTGGCACTGCTCTCTCACTGGTCCACTCTTTTAAACTCCACCTGTCTGGCACTGCTCTCTCACTGGTCCACTCTTTTAAACTCCACCTGTCTGGCACTACTCTCTCACTGGTCCACTCTTTTAAACTCCACCACTCTGGCACTGCTCTCTCACTGGTCCACTCTTTTCAACTCCACCACTCTGGTACTGCTCTCTCACTGGTCCGCTCTCTTAAACTCCACCACTCTGGCACTGCTCCCTCACTGGTCTGCTCTCTTAAACTCCACCACTCTGGCACTGCTCTCTCACTGGTCCGCTCTCTTAAACTCCACCACTCTGGCACTGCTCTCTCACTGGTCCACTCTTTTAAACTCCACCACTCTGGCAAAGCTCTCTCACTGGTCCGCTCTCTTAAACTCCACCACTCTGGCACTGCTCTCTCACTGGTCCACTCTTTTAAACTCCACCACTCTGGCACTGCTCTCTCACTGGTCCGCTCACTTAACCTCCAGCACTCTGGCACTGCTCTCTCACTGGTCCGTTCTTTTAAACTCCGCCTCGCTGGCACTGCTCTCTCACTGGCCGCATTATTAAACTCCACCACTCTGGCACTGCTCTCTCACTGGCCCGCACTTTTAAACTCCACCACTCTGGCACTGCTCTCTCACTGGTCCGCTCTTTTAAACTCCGCCTCGCGGGCAGTGCTCTCTCAGTGGTCCGCTCTCTCAAACTCCACCACTCTGGCACTGCTCTCTCACTGGTCCGCTCTTTTAAACTCCACCTGTCTGGCACTGCTCTCTCACTGGTCCGCTCCTTTAAACTCCTCCTCGCTGGCACTGCTCTCTCACTGGTCCGCTCTTTTAAACTCCGCCTGTCTGGCACTGCTCTCTCACTGGTCCGCTCTTTTAAACTCCGCCTCTCTGGCACTGCTCTCTCACTGGTCCGCTCTTTTAAACTCCACCTGTCTGGCACTGCTCTCTCACTGGTCCGCTCTTTTCAACTCCGCCTCGCTGGCACTGCTCTCTCACTGGTCCGCTCTTTTAAACTCCGCCTCGCTGGCACTGCTCTCGCACTGGCCCGCACTTTTAAACTCCACCACTCTGGCACTGTTCTCTCACTGGTCGGCTCTTTTAAACTCCACCACTCTGGCACTGCTCTCACTGGCCCGCACTTTTAAACTCCACCACTCTGGCACTGCTCTCTCACTGGCCCGCACTTTTAAACTCCACCACTCTGGCTCTGCTCTCTCACTGGTCCGCTGTTTTAAACTCCGCCTCGCGGGCAATGCTCTCTCACTGGTCCGCTCTCTCAAACTCCACCACTCTGGCACTGCTCTCTCACTGGTCCGCTCTTTTAAACTACACCACTCTGGCACTGCTCTCTCACTGGTCCGCTCTTTTAAACTCCACCGCTCTGGCACTGCTCTCTCACTGGTCCGCTCTTTTAAACTCCACCACTCTGGCACTGCTCTCTCACCGGTCCGCTCTTTTAAACTCCACCACTCTGGCACTGCTCTCTCACTGGCCCGCAGTTTTAAACTCCACCTGTCTGGCACTGCTCTCTCACTGGTCCGCTCTTTTAAACTCCGCCTCTCTGGCACTGCTCTCTCACTGGTCCGCTCTTTTAAACTCCACCTGTCTGGCACTGCTCTCTCACTGGTCCGCTCTCTCAATCTCCACCACTCTGGCACTGCTCTCTCACTGGTCCGCTCTTTTAAACTCCACCACTCTGGCACTGCTCTCTCACTGGTCCGCTCTCTTAAACTCCACCACTCTGGCACTGCTCTCTCACTGGTCTGCTCTCTTAAACTCCACCACTCTGGTACTGCTCTCTCACTGGTCCGCTCTCTTAAACTCCACCACTCTGGCACTGCTCTCTCACTGGTCCGCTCTCTTAAACTCCACCACTCTGGCACTGCTCTTTCACTGGTCCACTCTTTTAAACTCCACCTCTCTGGCACTGCTCTCTCACTGGTCCGCTCTCTTAAACTCCACCACTCTGGCACTGCTCCCTCACCGATCTGCTCTCCTAAACTCCACCACTCTGGCACTGCTCTCTCACTGGTCCGCTCTCTTAAACTCCACCACTCTGGCACTGCTCTCTCACTGGTCCACTCTTTTAAACTCCACCACTCTGGAAAAGCTCTCTCACTGGTCCGCTCTCTTAAACTCCACCACTCTGGCACTGCTCTCTCACTGGTCCGCTCTCTTAAACTCCACCACTCTGGCACTGCTCTCTCACTGGTCCACTCTTTTAAACTCCACCACTCTGGCACTGCTCTCTCACTGGTCCGCTCTCTTAAACTCCACCACTCTGGCACTGCTCTCTCACTGGTCTACTCTCTTAAACTCCACCACTCTGGCACTGCTCTCTCACTGGTCCACTCTTTTAAACTCCACCTGTCTGGCACTGCTCTCTCACTGGTCCACTCTTTTAAACTCCACCTGTCTGGCACTACTCTCTCACTGGTCCACTCTTTTAAACTCCACCACTCTGGCACTGCTCTCTCACTGGTCCACTCTTTTCAACTCCACCACTCTGGTACTGCTCTCTCACTGGTCCGCTCTCTTAAACTCCACCACTCTGGCACTGCTCCCTCACTGGTCTGCTCTCTTAAACTCCACCACTCTGGCACTGCTCTCTCACTGGTCCGCTCTCTTAAACTCCACCACTCTGGCACTGCTCTCTCACTGGTCCACTCTTTTAAACTCCACCACTCTGGCAAAGCTCTCTCACTGGTCCGCTCTCTTAAACTCCACCACTCTGGCACTGCTCTCTCACTGGTCCACTCTTTTAAACTCCACCACTCTGGCACTGCTCTCTCACTGGTCCGCTCACTTAACCTCCAGCACTCTGGCACTGCTCTCTCACTGGTCCGTTCTTTTAAACTCCGCCTCGCTGGCACTGCTCTCTCACTGGCCGCATTATTAAACTCCACCACTCTGGCACTGCTCTCTCACTGGCCCGCACTTTTAAACTCCACCACTCTGGCACTGCTCTCTCACTGGTCCGCTCTTTTAAACTCCGCCTCGCGGGCAGTGCTCTCTCAGTGGTCCGCTCTCTCAAACTCCACCACTCTGGCACTGCTCTCTCACTGGTCCGCTCTTTTAAACTCCACCTGTCTGGCACTGCTCTCTCACTGGTCCGCTCCTTTAAACTCCTCCTCGCTGGCACTGCTCTCTCACTGGTCCGCTCTTTTAAACTCCGCCTGTCTGGCACTGCTCTCTCACTGGTCCGCTCTTTTAAACTCCGCCTCTCTGGCACTGCTCTCTCACTGGTCCGCTCTTTTAAACTCCACCTGTCTGGCACTGCTCTCTCACTGGTCCGCTCTTTTCAACTCCGCCTCGCTGGCACTGCTCTCGCACTGGCCCGCACTTTTAAACTCCACCACTCTGGCACTGTTCTCTCACTGGTCGGCTCTTTTAAACTCCACCACTCTGGCACTGCTCTCACTGGCCCGCACTTTTAAACTCCACCACTCTGGCACTGCTCTCTCACTGGCCCGCACTTTTAAACTCCACCACTCTGGCTCTGCTCTCTCACTGGTCCGCTGTTTTAAACTCCGCCTCGCGGGCAATGCTCTCTCACTGGTCCGCTCTCTCAAACTCCACCACTCTGGCACTGCTCTCTCACTGGTCCGCTCTTTTAAACTACACCACTCTGGCACTGCTCTCTCACTGGTCCGCTCTTTTAAACTCCACCGCTCTGGCACTGCTCTCTCACTGGTCCGCTCTTTTAAACTCCACCACTCTGGCACTGCTCTCTCACCGGTCCGCTCTTTTAAACTCCACCACTCTGGCACTGCTCTCTCACTGGCCCGCAGTTTTAAACTCCACCTGTCTGGCACTGCTCTCTCACTGGTCCGCTCTTTTAAACTCCGCCTCTCTGGCACTGCTCTCTCACTGGTCCGCTCTTTTAAACTCCACCTGTCTGGCACTGCTCTCTCACTGGTCCGCTCTCTCAATCTCCACCACTCTGGCACTGCTCTCTCACTGGTCCGCTCTTTTAAACTCCACCACTCTGGCACTGCTCTCTCACTGGTCCGCTCTCTTAAACTCCACCACTCTGGCACTGCTCTCTCACTGGTCTGCTCTCTTAAACTCCACCACTCTGGTACTGCTCTCTCACTGGTCCGCTCTCTTAAACTCCACCACTCTGGCACTGCTCTCTCACTGGTCCGCTCTCTTAAACTCCACCACTCTGGCACTGCTCTTTCACTGGTCCACTCTTTTAAACTCCACCTCTCTGGCACTGCTCTCTCACTGGTCCGCTCTCTTAAACTCCACCACTCTGGCACTGCTCCCTCACCGATCTGCTCTCCTAAACTCCACCACTCTGGCACTGCTCTCTCACTGGTCCGCTCTCTTAAACTCCACCACTCTGGCACTGCTCTCTCACTGGTCCACTCTTTTAAACTCCACCACTCTGGAAAAGCTCTCTCACTGGTCCGCTCTCTTAAACTCCACCACTCTGGCACTGCTCTCTCACTGGTCCGCTCTCTTAAACTCCACCACTCTGGCACTGCTCTCTCACTGGTCCACTCTTTTAAACTCCACCACTCTGGCACTGCTCTCTCACTGGTCCGCTCTCTTAAACTCCACCACTCTGGCACTGCTCCCTCACCGGTCTGCTCTCTTAAACTCCACCACTCTGGCACTGCTCTCTCACTGGTCCACTCTTTTAAACTCCACCACTCTGGCACTGCTCTCTCACTGGTCCACTCTTTTAAACTCCACCTGTCTGGCACTACTCTCTCACTGGTCCACTCTTTTAAACTCCACCACTCTGGCACTGCTCTCTCACTGGTCCGCTCTCTTAAACTCCACCACTCTGGCATTGCTCCCTCACCGGTCTGCTCTCTTGAACTCCACCACTCTGGCACTGCTCTCTCACTGGTCCGCTCTCTTAAACTCCACCACTCTGGCACTGCTCTCTCACTGGTCCACTCTTTTAAACTCCACCACTCTGGCACTGCTCTCTCACTGGTCTGCTCTCTTAAACTCCACCACTCTGGCACTGCTCCCTCACTGGTCTGCTCTCTTAAACTCCACCACTCTGGCACTGCTCTCTCACTGGTCCGCTCTCTTAAACTCCACCACTCTGGCACTGCTCTCTCACTGGTCCACTCTTTTAAACTCCACCACTCTGGCAAAGCTCTCTCACTGGTCCGCTCTCTTAAACTCCACCACTCTGGCACTGCTCTCTCACTGGTCCACTCTTTTAAACTCCACCACTCTGGCACTGCTCTCTCACTGGTCCGCTCACTTAACCTCCAGCACTCTGGCACTGCTCTCTCACTGGTCCGTTCTTTTAAACTCCGCCTCGCTGGCACTGCTCTCTCACTGGCCGCACTATTAAACTCCACCACTCTGGCACTGCTCTCTCACTGGCCCGCACTTTTAAACTCCACCACTCTGGCACTGCTCTCTCACTGGTCCGCTCTTTTAAACTCCGCCTCGCGTGCAGTGCTCTCTCAGTGGTCCGCTCTCTCAAACTCCACCACTCTGGCACTGCTCTCTCACTGGTCCGCTCTTTTAAACTCCACCTGTCTGGCACTGCTCTCTCACTGGTCCGCTCCTTTAAACTCCTCCTCGCTGGCACTGCTCTCTCACTGGTCCGCTCTTTTAAACTCCGCCTGTCTGGCACTGCTCTCTCACTGGTCCGCTCTTTTAAACTCCGCCTCTCTGGCACTGCTCTCTCACTGGTCCGCTCTTTTAAACTCCACCTGTCTGGCACTGCTCTCTCACTGGTCCGCTCTTTTCAACTCCGCCTCGCTGGCACTGCTCTCTCACTGGTCCGCTCTCTTAAACTCCGCCTCGCTGGCACTGCTCTCGCACTGGCCCGCACTTTTAAACTCCACCACTCTGGCACTGTTCTCTCACTGGTCGGCTCTTTTAAACTCCACCACTCTGGCACTGCTCTCACTGGCCCGCACTTTTAAACTCCACCACTCTGGCACTGCTCTCTCACTGGCCCGCACTTTTAAACTCCACCACTCTGGCTCTGCTCTCTCACTGGTCCGCTGTTTTAAACTCCGCCTCGCGGGCAATGCTCTCTCACTGGTCCGCTCTCTCAAACTCCACCACTCTGGCACTGCTCTCTCCCTGGTCCGCTCTTTTAAACTACACCACTCTGGCACTGCTCTCTCACTGGTCCGCTCTTTTAAACTCCACCGCTCTGGCACTGCTCTCTCACTGGTCCGCTCTTTTAATCTCCACCACTCTGGCACTGCTCTCTCACCGGTCCGCTCTTTTAAACTCCACCACTCTGGCACTGCTCTCTCACTGGCCCGCACTTTTAAACTCCACCTGTCTGGCACTGCTCTCTCACTGGTCCGCTCTTTTAAACTCCGCCTCTCTGGCACTGCTCTCTCACTGGTCCGCTCTTTTAAACTCCACCTGTCTGGCACTGCTCTCTCACTGGTCCGCTCTCTCAATCTCCACCACTCTGGCACTGCTCTCTCACTGGTCCGCTCTTTTAAACTCCACCACTCTGGTACTGCTCTCTCACTGGTCCGCTCTCTTAAACTCCACCACTCTGGCACTGCTCTCTCACTGGTCCGCTCTCTTAAACTCCACCACTCTGGCACTGCTCTCTCACTGGTCCACTCTTTTAAACTCCACCTCTCTGGCACTGCTCTCTCACTGGTCCGCTCTCTTAAACTCCACCACTCTGGCACTGCTCCCTCACCGGTCTGCTCTCCGAAACTCCACCACTCTGGCACTGCTCTCTCACTGGTCCGCTCTCTTAAACTCCACCACTCTGGCACTGCTCTCTCACTGGTCCACTCTTTTAAACTCCACCACTCTGGAAAAGCTCTCTCACTGGTCCGCTCTCTTAAACTCCACCACTCTGGCACTGCTCTCTCACTGGTCCGCTCTCTTAAACTCCACCACTCTGGCACTGCTCTCTCACTGGTCCACTCTTTTAAACTCCACCACTCTGGCACTGCTCTCTCACTGGTCCGCTCTCTTAAACTCCACCACTCTGGCACTGCTCCCTCACCGGTCTGCTCTCTTAAACTCCACCACTCTGGCACTGCTCTCTCACTGGTCCACTCTTTTAAACTCCACCACTCTGGCACTGCTCTCTCACTGGTCCACTCTTTTAAACTCCACCTGTCTGGCACTACTCTCTCACTGGTCCACTCTTTTAAACTCCACCACTCTGGCACTGCTCTCTCACTGGTCCGCTCTCTTAAACTCCACCACTCTGGCATTGCTCCCTCACCGGTCTGCTCTCTTGAACTCCACCACTCTGGCACTGCTCTCTCACTGGTCCGCTCTCTTAAACTCCACCACTCTGGCACTGCTCTCTCACTGGTCCACTCTTTTAAACTCCACCACTCTGGCACTGCTCTCTCACTGGTCTGCTCTCTTAAACTCCACCACTCTGGCACTGCTCTCTCACTGGTCCACTCTTTTAAACTCCACCTGTCTGGCACTGCTCTCTCACTGGTCCACTCTTTTAAACTCCACCTGTCTGGCACTACTCTCTCACTGGTCCACTCTTTTAAACTCCACCACTCTGGCACTGCTCTCTCACTGGTCCACTCTTTTAAACTCCACCACTCTGGTACTGCTCTCTCACTGGTCCGCTCTCTTAAACTCCACCACTCTGGCACTGCTCCCTCACTGGTCTGCTCTCTTAAACTCCACCACTCTGGCACTGCTCTCTCACTGGTCCGCTCTCTTAAACTCCACCACTCTGGCACTGCTCTCTCACTGGTCCACTCTTTTAAACTCCACCACTCTGGTACTGCTCTCTCACTGGTCCGCTCTCTTAAACTCCACCACTCTGGCACTGCACTCTCACTGGTTCGTTCTCTCGAACTCCACCACTCTGGCTATGCTCTCTCGCTGGTCCGCTCACTTAACCTCCAGCACTCTGGCACTGCTCTCTCACTGGTTCGTTCTCTCAAACTCCACCACTCTGGCACTGCTCTGCCACTGGTCCGCTCTTTTAAACTCCGCCTGTCTGGCACTGCTCTCTCACTGGTCCGCTCTTTTCAACTCCGCCTCACTGGTACTGCTCTCTCACTGGTCCGCTCTCTTTAACTCCGCCTCTCTGGCACTGCTCTCTCACTGGTCCGCTCTCTTAAACTCCACCACTCTGGCACTGCTCTCTCACTGGTCCGCTCTCTTAAGCTCCGCCTCTCTGGCTTGCTCTCTCACTGGTCCGCTCTTATAAACTCTGCCTCACTGGTACTGCTCTCTCACTGGTCCGCTCTTTTAAACTCCGCCTCGCTGGCACTGCTCTCTCACTGGCCCGCTCTTTTAAACTCCGCCTCGCTGTCACTGCTCTCTCTCTGGTCCGCTCTTTTTAACTCCGCCTCACTGGTACTGCTGTCTCACTGGTCCGCTCTCTTAAGCTCCGCCTCTCTGGCTCTGCTCTCTCACTGGTCCGCTCTTTTAAACTCCGCCTCGCTGGCACTGCTCTCTCACTGGCCCACTCTTTTAAACTCCGCCTCGCTGGCACTGCTCTCTCACTGGTCCGCTCTTTTAAACTCCGCCTCTCTGGCACTGCTCTCTCACTGGCCCGCTCTTTTCAACTCCGCCTCGCTGGCACTGCTGTCTCACTGGCCCGCTCTTTTAAACTCCGCCTCACTGGTACTGCTCTCTCACTGGTCCGCTCTCTTAAGCTCCGCCTCTCTGGCTTTGCTCTCTCATTGGTCTGCTCTTTTAAACTCCGCCTCGCTGGCACTGCTCTCTCACTGGTCCGCTCTTTTAAACTCTGCCGCTCTGGCACTGCTCTCTCCCTGGTCTGCTCTCTTAAACTCCACCACTCTGGCACTGCTCTCTCACTGGTGCGCTCTTTTAAACGCCGCCTCACTGGTACTGCTCTCTCACTGGTCCGTTCTCTCAAACTCCACCACTCTGGCTCTGCTCTCTCACTGGTCTGCTCTTTTAAACTCCGCCTCTGTGGCCCTGCTCTCTCACTGACCCGCTCTTTTAAACTCTGCCGCACTGGCACTGCTCTCTCTCTGGTCTGCTCTTTTAAACTCCGCCTCACTGGTACTGCTCTCTCTCTGGTCCACTCTTTTAAACTCTGCCGCACTGGCACTGCTCTCTCTCTGATCCGCTCTTTTAATATCCCCCTCACTGGTGCTGCTCTCTCTCTGGTCCGCTCTCTTCAACTCCGCCTCTCTCGCTTTACTCTTTCACTGGTCCGCTCTTTTAAACTCCGCCTCTCTGGCACTGCTCTCTCACTGGCCCGATCTTTTAAAGTCCGCCTCACTGGTACTGCTCTCTCACTGGTCCGCTGTCTTGAACTCCGCCTCTCTGGCTTTGCTCTCTCACTGGTCCGCTCTTTTCAACTCTGCCTCATTGGTACTGCTCTCTCACTGGTCCGCTCTCTTAAACTCCACCTCTGTGGCTTTGCTCTCTCTCTGGTCCGCTCTTTTAAACTCCGCCTCTCTGGCTTTGCTCTCTCACTGGTCCGCTCTTTTCAACTCTGCCTCATTGGTACTGCTCTCTCACTGGTCCGCTCTCTTAAACTCCACCTCTGTGGCTTTGCTCTCTCTCTGGTCCGCTCTTTTAAACTCCGCCTCTCTGGCTTTGCTCTCTCACTGGTCTGCTCTTTTAAACTCCGCCTCTCTGGCACTGCTCTCTCACTGGCCCGCTCTTTTAAACTCTGCCGCACTGGCACTGCTCTCTCTCTCGTCCGCTCTTTTAAACTCCGCCTCACTGGCACTGCTCTCTCTCTGGTCTGCTCTTTTAAACTCCGCCTCTCTGGCACTGCTCTCTCACTGGCCCGCTCTTTTAAACTCTGCCGCACTGGCACTGCTCTCTCTCTGGTCCGCTCTTTTAAACTCTGCCGCACTGGCACTGCTCTCTCTCTGGTCTGCTCTTTTAAACTCCCCCTCACTGGTGCTGCTCTCTCACTGGTCCGCTCTCTTAAGCTCCGCCTCTCTCGCTTTGCTCTCTCACTGGTCCGCTCTTTTAAACTCCGCCTCTCTGGCACTGCTCTCTCACTGTTCCACTCTTTTAAACTCCGCCACGCTGGCACTGCTCTCTCACTGGTCCGCTCTTTTAAACTCCGCCTCTCTGGCATTGCTCACTCACTGGCCGACTCTTTTAAACTCCGCCTCTCTGTCTCTGCTCCCATCTTGGCCTGGTGTTTTAAGCTCTGCCGCTCTCTCTCTGTTCTCTAACAGGGCCTTCTCTTTTAAAATCCATCACCCTGTATATGCTGTCTAACTGGGCCTACTCTTTTAAATTCTGATGCTCTGTCTCTGGTCTCTCACCGGCCTGCTCTTTTTAACTCCAACGCACTGACTCTGCTCTCTAACAGGGCCCGCTCTATTAAAATCCACCACTCCGGCTCTACTCTCTCACTGGTCCGTTCTTTTAAACTCCGCCTCACTGGTACTGCTCCCTCAGTGGTTCACTCTTTTAAACTCTGCCACTCTGCCTCTGCTCTTTCACCAGTCTACTAACCTATCCATGTTCTGGAGCAGTTTGTATCATCCACTGTTTGTCACTCCTCCAAGTTTGGTCTCATTGACAAATTTTGAAATTTTACTCTGTCGTCCAATATACAAGTCATTTATATATATCAAAAAAAGCAGTGGTCCCAGCACTGACCCTTGGGGAACACCACTGTTTATCATCCTCCAGTCTGAAAAACAACCAATTACCATGACTCATTAATTTCTGTTCTTAAGCCAATTTTTTATCCAAGCTTTCTTATTCAATGAGCCTCAATTTTGTTCACCAGCGTTTTATATCGTACTTTGCCAAATGTTTCCTTAAAATCCATATAGGCAACGTCCACTGCTTATCACTATCAACCTTAACCATCTAATGGCTAGTTACACAGGTGGTGCCCTGTTTATTTTCTTGGTGAGAGCATGACGCACAAGGAAATCTGCTAAAACACCTGCATCCACCCAATATTTCTCATCGACTCATTATCTTCATTTGATTTTTTTTTTTGGATAAAAACTCAAATCACACTACTTTCAGTTGAAACCAAGAATGAAGATCCTTATTCCTCTTGAAAATTCTTTGGACTTGGCTCTTGTCCCTAATTTCAACCCCTTCCCTGTTTTTCATTAGAAAGCAATGACTTAATAAGAATATGGAAGTAATGATGAAGGAGAGCCTCATATTTTTTCTGGAAACAGTCCATCTTGTTGCAAACTCAAAGGGTTTGCTTCTTGCCGAGGGTGTAAATGCAGCTGTGCTATGTCTCCAGAAACAACAATTTAATGAAACTGAAGGTTATGCTCAAACAAAAAAATCCATTGTTCTGCCAAAGATGAAATCTGTGAAAACATTTCGCACAATTACTGTTGCTAATTTTGTTCTGTTCAGTGTTCTTTAAATCGCATTTTATAATTTTATTTTTTCCCATTTGTGCGCTGACTAAAGCAAGTTTTATATACATAAATATATAGTCATAGATTTATACAGCACAGAAACAGGCCCTTCAGTACAACAC
Source organism: Heterodontus francisci (assembly GCF_036365525.1). Taxonomy (NCBI): domain Eukaryota; kingdom Metazoa; phylum Chordata; class Chondrichthyes; order Heterodontiformes; family Heterodontidae; genus Heterodontus; species Heterodontus francisci. The sequence goes on along the minus strand of NC_090374.1, from coordinate 31,436,311 downwards.
GCCTGCGCCGACCATCAAGCACCCATCCAATCTAACCCAATTTCCCCACACTTGGCCCATAGCCTTGTATGCTATGGCATTTCAAGTGCTCATCTAAATACTTCTTAAATGTTGTGAGGGTTCCTGCCTCCACCACCTACAGGCAGTGTGTTCCAGATTCCAACCACCCTCTGGATGAAAAATATTTTCCTCAACCCCCCTCTAAACCTCCTGTTCCTTACCTTATCTGTTTATTGACCCCTCCGCCAAGGGAAAAATATTTCTTCCTATCTATCCTATCAATGCCCCTCATAATTTTGTATACCTCAATCAGGTCTCCCCTCAGCCTTCTCCACTCCAAGGAAAACAGCCCCAGCCTATCCAGTCTCTCCTCATAGCTGAAATGCTCCAGCCCAGGCAACATCCTGGTGAATCTCCTCTGCACCCTCTCTAGTGCAATCACATCCTTTCTATAATGTGGTGACCAGAACTGTACACAGTACTCCAGCTGTGGCCTAACCAGCATTTTATACAGTTCCATCATAACCTCCCTGCTCTTATATACTGTGCCTCGGCTAATAAAGGCAAGTATCCTGTATGCATTCCTAACCACCTTATCTACCTGTGCTGCTGCCTTCAGTGATCTATGGACAAGTACACCAAGGTCCCTCTAACCCTTTGTACTTCCTAGGGTCCTATCATCCATTGTATATTCCCTGGCCTTGTTAGTTCTCCCAAAGTGCATCACCTCACACTTCTCAGGATTAAATTCCATTTGCCACTGCTCTGCCCATCTCACCAGCCCAACTATATCGTCCTGTAATCTAAGGCTTTACTCCTCACTATCCACTACACCACCAATTATCGTGTTATCTGCAAACTTACTGATCATACCTCCTATATTCACATCTAAATCATTGATGTATACTACAAAAAGTAAAGGTCCCAGCACCGATCCCTGTGGTACACCACTGGTCACAGGCCTCCAACCGCAAAAACAACCCTCGACCATCATCCTCTCCCTCCTTCCACTAAGCCAATTTTGGATCCAATTTGCCAAATTATCCTGGATCCCATGGGCTCTTACCTTCTTAATCAATCTCCCATGTGGGACCTTATCAAAAGCCTTACTGAAGTCCATGTAGACTACATCAACTGCCTTACCCTCATCTACACATTTAGTCATTTCCTTGAAAAATTCTGTCAAATTTGTTAGACATGATCTCCCCCTGACAAAGCCATGTTGACTACCCCTGATCAATCCCTGCCTTTCCAAGTGGAAAGTTACTGAAACCACACAATTTTTCAATCTGCTGCACTAGGTCTCCGAGTACCATGGGGAGAGAGATTATTTTTAAATCTTATCTCTCAGAATTTTTTCCAATAGTTTCCAATAGTTTCACTGAGGTTAGACTCACTGGCCTATAATTACCTGATTTATCCCTGCTACCCTTCTTGAATAATGGTACCACATTTGCTGTCCTCCAGTCCTCTGGTACCTCTCCTGTGGCCAGAGAGAATTGGAAATTTGTGTCGGAGCCCTGCTATCTCCTTCCTTGCCTCACCTAGCAGCCTGGGATACATCTCATCTGGGCCTGGTGATTTATCCACCTTTAAGCCCGCTAACACAGCTAATACTTCCTTCTTTTTAATGCTAATTTTTTCGAGTGTATCACAATCCCCTTCCCTGATCTCTACACCTACATCGTCCTTCTCCATAGTGAACACACATGAAAAGTAATCATTCAAAATCTCACCTATGTCCTCCGGCTCCACACAAAGTCTGCCACTCTGGTCCCTAATCGGCCCTACTCTTTCCCTGGTTATCCTCTTGCCCTTAATATACTTATAAAACGCCTTGGGATTTTCCTTTATCTTGTCTGCCAGTGTTTTTTCATGCCCCCTCTTTGCTCTCCTAATTACTTTTTTAAGTACTCCCCTATACTTTCTATACTCCTCTGGTGCCTCCACTGTTTTCAGTGCTCTGAATCTTCCAGAGGCCTCCTTTTTTTCCCTTATCCAATCCTCTATATCCCTTGACATCTGTATATGCATGATAGTTTTCATAGTCATTTAACATACTTTGGGTGGATGTATGTTTTCCTCATTGGTCTGGGATTTTCCTCTGATTTTTTTTGCCTCTCCCAGGAAATTACATGACTCTTGGGAGTGGCAGAGAGGGAGGCAGAAAGTCTTAATATCATGAAGCAGGCTTGATGGACCAGCTAGCATTTTCCTGCTCATTATTTTCCTATGTTGATAAGTATCTCAAAAAGCTATGGAGAGATTTAAATATAAATAATAATCCAGTGTTTAATGACAAAAAACATGTAGCACAACAAGCCTGCTCTTTCCACAGTCCATCTAATGTCTACCTTATCATGGACTCTGGCCCCCTTATCTAGGTTTCTGAAAGATAAACTTCTGTTTGTTTGGGTCGGGCTATTTAAAAATGCTCAACACATGCATGGTTGCAGTGAAATAAAGATGAATGGTAAAGCAATAGTGCAACTCAAATCTCAAGAATGGCTTGATTATTGTTATATTAGCTCTAAGCTACAAAAATAAACTGGGGTTTCATTAGAACAGAAAAAGTCGAGGAAATCTGCTCGAGTTGTTTGAAATTGTGGATGAAAGTGAAAAGGAAGAAAGATTTCCATTTATATAGCACCATTCATGATCTCAGGATGCCTCAAAGTGATTTACAGATAATGAAATGCTTTTGAAGTTTAGGCACTGTTGTAATGTAGGAAATGCAGCATCCAATTTGCATACAGAAAGGTCCCACAAACAGCAATGTGCTTCTGACCAGATAATCTATTTCAGTGGTGTTAGTTGATAGATAGATATTGACCAGGACACCAGGTAGAACTCTCCTGCTCTTTTTTGGATAGTATTATGGGGTCTTTTACATCCATCTGAGAGAGCAGACAAGCTCTTGATTTAACATCTCATCTGAAAGCTGACACCTCCAAGAGTATTGTTAAGGTAACTGGGGAGAAATCTATTTTAACTGGTCAGCAATGGCAGTAATTAGAGGTCAGAATTTTTACCTGTTTTGGAGTTATGGGCTAGCAAGGGATGGATTTATTGGCATTCTCTAGATACCCTGAGAAGATAGTGGTGCGCCTTCATCTTTACATGCCTGTATTGCAATGGAGTTCCTTCCAGGGCCACGTAAGAGCCAATTTAAATGTCATATATTGTGGGCTTGAGTCATCTGTCGGCCAAATGAGGTGGCAGTTTCCTTGCCTGGAAAGACATTAGTGAAACATCTGGGTTTTTACAATAATCCAGCATTGTCATTTTTCTGCATTAGTCCAGATGTATTGAATTTAATTTCATCATTTGTCATGTTGGAAATTGAACTCATGACTTCTGAATTGCTAATCAAGGAGAAAAACCTCTACTGTCGGAACATCACCAAACAAGAAGGGAAAGGTTAGTAATTTATTTTACTAGAAACAATGGAGGAATCTGAAGCTGCAATAGGTTTTAAGAAAATAACAATAATTATACAAGTTTAATGAAAAAGCTGCAGGTTAGGACTCAGTGAATAACACTTTTACAGTGCCTGCACAGAGGTGATGGCTGCTATCTGCGGTATGAATTTTTTTTGGAGTCCAGGTACTTAAAACATTGTAAATGAAGCCCAAATTATACTGGAACTTTCCACCATTGTTTACTCAACATCTCTCCTATTTTTACATCTTGTACATCAAAGGGGTGATTTTGGCTAAATAGTTTAGATGTCAAAGAGGTTGCCAAGGAAGATCGTAAGCTGCACCACCGGTCGAGCCTGCATTTAGTGCAACACCATCTTGGTTAAGAAGTTGAAGCACTTGCCAGGAACTGGAAAACTGTCAAGGGGCCGATTCACAATTTAATTGCCTGCTAGCGTTCATTAAAGAGGCTGCACGCCACTTTGTTGGACAATACTTCATTTAACTACCTCTTCTAACAGCGACCGGCTGAGAAAGAGTGAACAAGTCCTTGCTGAGTATTTTGAGCATTACTTAAATCCGTGCTCATCTTTCAATGTTCACTTACTGATTGAGATCAGCCATCACTCAGTCGCTAGCACTATCGCCTGAATCACAAGGTTCTGAGTTGAAATGCCACTCCAGGACTTGAGCACAAAAATCAAGGCCGCTACTCCAATGCAGTACTGAGGGAGGGCTGCACTGTTGAGGTGCCATCTTTTGGCATCTGCCTGCTTGGGTGGAGGTCAGAGGGTGGGAATTCTGCAGCGAGTATCTCACCTCCTGTCTCCCAAAGCCTGTCCAACATCTACAATGCACAAGTCAGGAGTGTGATGGAATGCTCTCCACTTGCTTGGATGGTGCAGCTCCAACAACACTCAAGAGGCTTGAGACCATCCAGGACAAAGCAACCCACTTGATTGGCACCCCATCTACAAGCATTCACTCCCTCAACCACCAACGTACAGTAGCAGCAGTGTGTACCAGCTGCAAGATGCACTACAGCAACTCACCAAGGCTCCTTCGACAGCACTTTCCAAACCCACGACCTCTACCGCCTAGAAGGACAAGGGCAACAGATGCATGGGAACACCACCACCTGCAAGCTCCCCTCCAAGCCATACACCATCCTGACTTGGAACTATATTGCCGTTCCTTCACTGTCGCTGGGCCAAAATCCTGGAACTCCCTTACTCACAGCACTGTGGGTGTACCTACACCCCAAGAACTACAGCAGTTGAAGAAGGCAGTTCACCACCACCTTCTCAAGGGCAATTAGGGATGGGCAATAAATGCTGGTAACGCCCACATCTCATGAACCAATTTTTAAAAATGTAAAAGATCCTTTGGCACTATTTCGAAGAAGAGTAAGGAGTTCTCCCCAATGTCCTGGCCAATATTTATCCCTAAATCAACATCACAAAAACAGATTATCTGGTCATTCTCACATTGCTGTTTGTGGAAGTTTTCTGTGTGCATACTGGCTGCCATGTTTCCTAGTTGCAACTGTGACTACATTTCAAAAGTACTTCAATGGCTGTAAAGCACTTTGAGACATCTGGTGGTTGTGAAAAGCACTATAAAAAAGCAAGTCTTTCTTTCTTCTTTGAAGTCAACTGACTGCACTGCGTTTGAAGACAAGGACTTTTGAGACATATAGGGAGACATTCTGGGATACTTTGTCAAGATTTCATCAACATTCTAACAACGTTTTTCACAGATATTCTCTCAGTACTTCACCTAAAAAAATTCAGTACTGCTGGACTGTACCTTACTGGACATCTTATAGGAGTCACCAGGCGAAGAGGAGTGGTTGATCATGGCCATCTTGTTCGGGGTTCCCCGTATTCTGCATGAGATATTGGGGGAGGAGATGAAGTCAGGCAGAGCAGCACCAGCTGTTGTAGCAAAGAGGGAAAGAAGAGTGAGGAGGGTGTTCAACAGGAGGGCCTATCTACACAGAGTTATCAGAGAGCAGTAATCATACATTCGCATGAGACCAGATCATTGCATGAGGAGGTTGTACTTTACCAAGGAGGTCATCACAAAGACTGTGGCCTCGTGGAATGAAGACTCAGACATTGCAGCATAGCCACAACTAAATTGCCTGTGGCAGTCAAGGTCACAGGAGCACTTAACATTTTTGCTACTTCTAGGCTGCCCCGGTGATATTACTCAAATATCTCAATCCTCTGTGCACTTTTGCCTAAAGACGGTCATTGCAGCTCTGAGCCAAGACACAGACAGCTGTTCATTTCAGCAGATTGCAGGATTCCCCATGGTCCAGGGAGCCATTGACTGAATGCATGTGGTCATGCAAAGCCCCTCATTTAAACTCAGGAACAGGAAGGGATTTCCTTCCCTCGAGGTGAATTCCTGCTTTTCAGGGAGCTCCCACGATGGATTTACAGTGAGACTGTCATCCGTCCCATTGTGCATGGCTGGCTACTAGGTGACAAGGAATATCCACTGATGCCATGGCTCATTACTCCCTTGAGAAACCCTTAGCCACCAGGGATATCATTGAGCAGACCATTGGGGTCCTTAGCCAGAGGTTCGGATGCTTTGACTGGTCAGGAGGTGTTCTGCAGTTCTCAGCCAAGGTATGTCCAGATTTGTGGTGATTTACTCCGTGCTCCACAATCTGGTGATCATGAGACCGGCCCTTACTACCAGCAATTGTACCAGAGGATCAAGCTCAGGAGTCACAGGAGGAGGAGAAAGATGTGAAAGGGAAGTAGCAGGATGAAGAAGAGGAGGGGACCAGGGGAACACCAGAGGGTTACAAATAGATGGCCATACCTGGGAGGGATGCCCACTTCCAGCTACTGAAGAGTGCTTTGGGTGACATGTTCCACTATCAGACTCTGGAGCACTGTTGCCACATGATGTACTTTCCACGGCCTAGAGTACATGAGAGTCAATCATTTGCATTGAATCCTTTCAACCTCTTCCCCATGAAAATCACAGTATAAAAGATTGCACCATTACCCAATTACCATAATCATTGTTTATATATGTCAAAAACAAACTATGGAAACATAACAGAATCAACAGAAATTGCAAATATTTAACTACTCACCCTGGTGTGTGTCCCTAATGTGGCTATCTATAAATGCTCTTGTTCTATGAAGTGCAACCCCAGTGGCAGCAGCAGGCGAGGTGGATGG